>NC_137776.1:119471987-120705313 GCF_963455305.1 Plecotus auritus | reverse complement strand
ACGTGGTATTTGTCTTTCTCTGGCTGGCTTATTTCGCTTAGCATAATACTCTCCAGGTCTTGTTGAAAAGGGTAAAAGTTCCTTCTTTTATACAGCCTAGTAATATTCCATTGTGTAAATGTACCATAGCTTTTTAATCCACTCATCTGCAGATGGGCACTTGGGCTGTTTACAGATCTTATCTATATATATAAAAGCCTAAGTGACCATTATGACCAAGTCACCAGAACAACTGGTTGACCAGTCGCTATGACACCACTGACCACCAGGGGGCAGATGCTCAATGCAGGAGCTGCCCCCTGGTGGTCAGTGCACTCCCACAGCAACTTCCCACGTCCGATCAACCTCCCCTGGTCCCTCCCCGCAGCAGGCCAACCTCCCTCCCCCTCCCCAGGCGGCCAACCTCCCGCAGCCCCTCCCCAGTGGCCAGCCTGCCAACCTACAGCAGTCCCTCCCCCTGGCTGGCCAACCTCCCACGGTCCCTCCCTCCATTACTCCCCCCAGCCAGCAGGCCCTGATCGGTCTGGCTCTGATCGGCCCAACTCCAATCAGGACTGGGCGAGATGGCCCTGATGGCCCTGATCACCAGTCAGGCCTAAGGACCCCACCTGTGCACGAATTTTGTGTACTGGGCCTCTAGTTTATTATAAATAATGCAGCTATAAACATAGGGATGCATATATTATTTCTGATTGGTGTTTCAGAATTCTTAGGATATATTCCCAAAGTGGATTGCTGGGTCAAAAGATAGTTCCCATTTTAATTTTTTGAGGAAACTCCATACTGTTTTACACAGTGGCTGCACTAGTCTGCACTCCCACTTAGGTATCTCTTGATTATCAAAATTACATGAAAAATTTTTCTAATATTACACATGCTCAAACTAAAAACCCCAAAGGTATAAGGTAAAAGACGCCATAAGATTTAAGAACTATTTTTGAATATATGACAAAATATTAACTTCTAGAATATATAAGTAAATACATAAATAAGAAAAAAAGATAACCCAGTAAAAAAATGAGCAAACAATATAATGAGAAGTTTATAATAGAGGATATACAAATAGTCAAGTGCTCAAAAATATAAGAAAAGATACTTAATTTTATTTATTAGTAAAGCAATTTATTAGAAACAGTTTCATACCTATAGGTGTGACAAAAATATAAAGGACTGGTAATATTAGCAAAGTTGTCAGGAAACAGTTACTCCTATTCATTATTGTAACTTGTTGCAATTATTTGGAAGGCAACTTTATAGTATTTATTAAAATTGTATGTGCATATACTGGTATGTACCCATTGTTTCAGCAATTCTACTCCTATAACTCATAAGTATGCAAAGATACATATATATATTATGGAAATATATATGTAGTGTACATATTAGTATATGAAAAAATTTTATATGTATATATATGAATATATACATATATAAAGATATATATACCCTTTGACCAGCAATTCCACTCCTGTAACTCATAAAATTATGAAAAGTATATATCCTATATAATAAAAGCCTAATATGCAAATTGTCCCCTCTACCAAGAGTCCTGCTGGGAGTTTGACCACTTGCTATGACGTGTGCTGACCACGAGGGGGCAGCGTGAAACATGGTGGGCATTGGCCATGTTGCGCTGGCAGCAGGTGGCAGTGGAGGCACTGCAGGCCCCAATGAGCCCGACAAGAGTGGGACTGGGGTGGGATGGTGGAGCAGGTGAGTGGGTGGCGCCAGGCTAAGGCAGGTGTGAGCCACTGGTCACCCGGTGGGGGCTGATCGCCCCACTGATCCAATCACCCCGCTGCCACCGGGGCTCCCAAGCACTGAGGGAGCCAGGCAGTGGCCCAACGCCCCGCTGATCCGATTGCAGGGTGACCAGCAGTGGTGGTGGGGGGCGGGGCTGCTGCCCTGCTCTCTCAGTGCCTGGGAGCTGGACAGTGGTGGGGCGATCGGCGGGGCTTTTGGGCCCCCGCAGGCGGTGGCCAGTGGCAGCAGCGGGGGACAGGTGGCCGGGGGAAGGGAGGGAGTACCTGGTTGGTAGCCAGCAGCTGCTAGGGACTCTACCAGTGCATGAATTTCGTGCACTGGGCCTCTAGTCAGTATATAAGTATACAGGGATGGACAAAAGTAGGTTTACAGTTGTGAGTACTCAAAACGTAGAGTTTAATGTATTATTATAATTGTAACCTGCATGTCTTTTTCCATGAACAATTGTAAACTTACTTTTGCCCTCCCCTGTATATATACACATTTGTAAGCAAATACTGAAGATATATACATTTACATATAGTACATACAGATTCATATGTATAGAAGGAATTTATACACAGACACACATGTAGAGACTCTGTAGGTGTGTGTGTGTGTGTGTGTGTGTGTGTGTGTGTGTGAGAGAGAGAGAGAGAGAGAGAGAGAGAGGTACTGCTAGCCTCAGCAATTTCACTCCTACAAATTGCTACATGCAGCTCATATAAGGATGCAAAAAGATTCTTTAGAGCATCATATGTTGAAGCAAAAAGAAAATGAAAAAAAGAAAGGGAAACAATTTATATGTTTGTGGAAAGGAGACTGGTTTTTAAAAAATTTGGGTTCATTCATAAAATACACAACTATGCAGCCATAAACAAGTGAAAATGTAGCTCTGGCTGGTGTAGCTCAGTTGATTGGTGTGTCATCTGGTAAAATGAAAGGTGATGGGTTTGATTCCAGTCAGGGCACATACTCAGGTTTCGGAGTTTGATCCCTGCCTCTGCGGAAGCAACCGATGTCTGTCTCTCTCTCTCTCTCTCTCTCTCTCTCTCTCTCTCTCTCTCTCTCCCCCCCCTTCCTCTCTCTAAAATCAATTTATAATTGTTTTAAAAAAATGAAGTGTATTTATATGTCCTAATAATGGAAGTTGTCAAACATCTATTACTAATCAAAAAAGCAAGTTGCAGAATAGTATGATCCTACTTACATTTTCTAAATGTTGGGAGAGGAGTGTTTACATGTACCTATATTTCTGGAAGGTTAATTAAAACTTTTGAAAATTGTGGTTACCCCTGGGAAGTGAGACTGGGGAGTAGGGAGGTTTCAGGAGATTGATTTTTACTTAATTCTGCTTATTTTCTCTACTACTTGGAAGTTTTCCATGAACAAGAATGTTAAAGTTACAATAACAGAAATTTGGGGCCCCAAACATAGATATTCCAATTCTGAAGACCTGAAGTTGGTCAGCAAATATGTATTTAGAATATCTCCAGGGGTGATTCTGATATGGAGTCAGAGTTGAGAACCATTCCCCTGTATATTGGCCTGAAATGACTGGTGGGGATAGCACCATCATTTCACAAATATACATAACTGGGGGACGAATGTACAATTAAATGTTACTTAATTTTTTTTCCTAGAAAGGGGATACCATTAAATTATTTGTTCATGGTAGTATTTAAAGGCTCCTGAAATCCTGGAATAGATCCATATGCAATTATTCTAAATATTAAAGGCAGTTTAGAGATTAGAGAGTAGTAGAGGATGTAAAAATATTTTAGGCAAGGTTATAGTTTATAACTCTAGGTGGCATGTTGGGAGGAGATACAGGATACTGTAAAGGGTACTGCTGTGCCCTTGAAAAGGTGGTAGAGCTCAGCAATGCATAATTCACAGGTGGAATGAGGAGCCATTAGGTATTTCCAACACTTAGCCTTCAGAAGACAACTCCATGTGTTGTCAATATTTGTTGAGCTATCTGTGGGTTTGTGAACAGAATACCATATTTTTCCGGGTATAAGATGCCCCATGTATAAGACGCCCCCCTCTTTTCCAACCCAAAATTAAGAAATCAATATTTTAAACATTTTTCTAGTTTTCCTCTTAAGGCCTTCTTTTTTGGCATCTTACAGAGTTGTTCTTCCTGTATTCTCCACTGTCTGATCATACACTCAATGGGAGGAGGTCCAAATTGTCACTCTGCAGTTCTATTTCCATGCTCTTTTGCATAGCTGATTACATTCAGTTTGAATTTTGCAGAGTAAGACAATCACTTACCAGTATTTATCCTTTTATTTTTTGACATCTTTATGGGCTCAGAATGCTCCGGTCCCTGTTGCATCTACGCACCACGCTCCACCTCCACCTCCAATTACAGCATCAGCTGATGTCAGTAACAATAAGGCTTATGATTAGAAGAAGCCTGTTCAACAAGGTATGGGCAGCTAAGCATCCACACCCACATGGCTCCATCCTCGGCTGACTTCTGTGTATAAGACACCCCTCGATTTTCAGTCTTACGATTTTAGAAAAAAAAGAAGTGTCTTATACATAGAAAAATATGGTACATTGCTTACTGTTTTATGTATAGATTAGAGGCTTGGTGCATGAAATTGTGCACCAGTGGGGTCCCTCGGCCTAGCCTGCAGGATCGGGCCAAAACTGGCTCTCTGACATCCCTTGAGGGGTCCTGGATTGTGAGAGGGCACAGGCCAGACCGAGAGACCCCACCAGTGCACAATCAGGGCCAGGGAGAGACGTGGGAGGTTGGCCAGCCAGGAAGGACCGTGGGAGGGCTCCAGGGCATGTCCAGCCCATCTCACTCAGTCCCGATTGGCTGGACCCTAGCAGCAAGCTCACCTACTGGTCGGAGTGTCTTCCCCTGGGTGGTCCATGCATGTCATAGCAACTGGTCGACCAGTCAACTGTCTGCCCCCTGGTGATCAGTGCACGTCATAACAAGCGGTTGAGCAGCCTTAGCATATTACGCTTTGATTGGTTGAATGGCAGACTGGTCGACTGGACACTTAGCATATTAGGCTTTTATTATATAAGATGTTATATCTTATAGACATTATGAAATATGTAATAACACTGAAATTATAGCTTAATCTTATAAACAAAATGCAAATATTTCACTAAGAGATTAGTGAAACCTGAAGAATAATGGCTAAACCTTACATATTTGGTTTGCGACTATTGAAAGCCATCCAAACAGTGTACACTCATTACTAGTCCTGAGTCCCACTCTGTTGTTCACAGTCCAGCACCTAGTATCTGGTGCAGAAGAAAGTGGAATTCTCAGGAAGACCCATTTTTAGCTAAGGCAAGGAGATGGAGGAATTTGTGAAGGGATAAGAAGATAGAGGGGAAGTTGGTTTAAAATTAAAAGGAAATCCAGAGGTCAAATATGAAAGGATTCAAAGGAAGTAGCACCAACCCTATCATAATGTAGAGTATTCAAATAAGAGGACAGTGAAATAGAACATTATGCATTTTGGGAGGAGGCCAAATATGAAAGGGAAATGAAGCATAGTTTAATTACTGTAATTGGTCTTAAAGTTTTGTTTAACTCTGTTGTAAAATATTTTCTGTGCCAGCACTGACTATATCTACTGGGGGTCTAAGCCAGAGGAATGGATTAATAAGTGTTTGAGGTTCCTTTGTAAACTTTCAGCATAATATAGATGGCTGTGAGATAGCATATCATCTTCATACATCTCTCAGCTATTTTTTTGCACCAGCAAAACCTTTGGTTTATATTTATTTAAAACTTCAGATTACTAAATCGGAGTTGGGTGCTCAATTTTGATGTACATGTTGATTTATATTCCTGTGCTTAATATGTAATCCATGCCAATGATACCTTCATTAGCACTGGCTTCAAAGCAAATTTTCCTTAGTACATATTAATAAAGTGATGATATATAAAAATTACCATTTCTATAAAGTATTTTTTCCTTATGCAAGGAATAATATTAAAGTCTTCTGAGTGGGGGATTCAAGAGGCAAGAAAGGAGTCACCCCATTTCTAATAGCTGAATTTGAGAAAAGTTTTATAGAAAATCAAGAGAGTAGGGAATGAGATTTCTATTATTTTAAGTCTGGAAATATTTCACAGATTTCATCAGCATGTGGACCATATATAGTTTGTTTGGTTTGGTTTGATTCATTCTGTTGAACTATTGACCCATCTTTCACAAAACACTACCCTGCTCTTCTTCCTTCTATTCCTTTTGTTGCTGTCTTCTCACCTCATTTTCTCCTTCCTGAAATGGCTGACATGGACAAATTTAGGAGACACAGAACTCTTCCCCAATCAGCCGGTTCCTACTATCACCCAGGCAAAATTTAAGGACCTAAAGTTTTAAGGAACCCAATGGAAACAGACCAGAAACTACAGTACACTTTTAAATAGGTAACAAGAGAGTTACTCATCTTCTAATGACTTCACCTACATATTTTAGCATTTTCTTGCCTTTGTACTTTCTGTTCTTTCTAGTATCCCCAACTTTTTCTTTTGGTTCTGACTACAACACCAACCCAACTTAGATCAGAATCCCTTGTTATAGTACACTCACTTAAAGACCCACTTTTTTAGAGCATTTATATTAGCTTGTAAATACCTACCACAGCTTTATTTTATAAGTCTTTTGGGTCTTCTTGCTTATCTCACTTCAAGAAACTAATTCTTCTTTGGCCAGTGTGGCTTAATGGTTGCGCATCAACCCATAAACCAGGAGGTCACCATTTGATTCCCAGTCAGGGCACGTGCCCAGGTTGCAGGCTGGATCCCTGGTGGGGATAGGGAGGGGTACTGGAGGCAGCCAATCTATGATTATCTCTCATCATCGATGTTTCTATCTCTCTCTCTACCCCTCTCCCTTCCTCTCTGAAATCAATAAAAACATATTTTAAAAAAGAAACTAATTCTTCTGGTGGCTGTGAGTGGCATGAGAGAAATGTAAAAAGCATCAAGAAAAATCAGAGGTAAGAGGAGAGGAGAAAGACCTTAAAATTAAATTAAGTACTTACTTTGCAAAGTATCTTTTCTGTCTCACTTTCCATAAACTTGTCTGTTATTTTCCAACTAACTGGTGGAGGTGGTGCTTATAAAGATTTTTCCCTCCTAGAGCTCCAGAATTTTAAAGTATGTCTTTCCTTTCCATTCTTCTATATATTTTTCCTTGCTTCTCATACCATGGCAGAATTATTACTAATAAATATCAGCCCTTACAGTCACATGTGCAACAAACTCATAAGTGATAAAATTTTAGTGATGGTAGGGAACTTAGAAGTAATATAGTCCAACTCCTACCTTTTATAGATGAGAAAAATTGAGGTTAATCAAAGTTACATCATTTAGTAAGTCATGTATTTAATTAAAGAACCAGTAGTGGAACCCAAGTCTTCTATCTTCCAATCAAGTCTTAATTTCTCTTTCCTCCATCTGCTCTCTTTTGCCCGGGGTTTATATATATTCATAAAACAAAAACAACCAGAATATGTTACTGTGATCCACAACCACATTTTCTTATTTTAGTTTCCCTTAATATCAAGTTATCATCAGATCCCACAATTTCCTTAAATTAGGAGTGAAATCATATTTCACATTAATTTCAAGGTATTATTTTTCATAACTCAGCCTCATGCAACTAGCCAATTTGAATGTCTTGGAACTTAAGAAATAGAGGACAAAATAAGGATTTCATAAATCAAATGGATAATTTTTAAATTATCAATTGACTTCTTTCATAAAGAATGCTTCTTAGTAATTGTAAAACAATATAAACTTGAAAAATACTATTCTTGTAGTCATTTATGACTGGGTGCTTACGTGATAACTACAATTGTATTTTCTGTCCTTATGGCTTAATTTGAAAATGGCGATTTCATTATTTTTGTTCCCAAAGTGATTTTTAGGTCACTCTTTTGGGGGCTATTCATGTTGTTGACATTTTAAAATAGATTTAAAAACAATCTGTTCAGATTTATTAGATACTATAGAAAGAAAAAGTATCCTAGGAACTTATAAGGGAGATCTCATACAAGGCAGAAAAAGTGTTTCTGTTTCAAAAAAATTTTAGTTTACTTTCTATTTATTATTAATCATTTTGGATGGTGCAGTGGGAAACCCCCACAAATCAAACCATACCTTTGGAGCCAGATAGATTTACTTTGCACAACCGTGGAATGAATATCTTGGGATCTTTGATAAGCTACTTGATATTCTCTCATATCCCTCGTATGGGAAATAATACCTATCTCCCAAGTTTATTTTAAGTGTTAAATGAACAAATGTATGTAAAGCATGCCTGGCACAAGTTATATGGCAATAAATGTTTATATATTTTTTCCCCAAAAAGATATACTCTGATTCTCAATTAAGCTTCCCCAGTAATGTATTTATTTGGGGAATAAAGACTTGATGGAGAGGTAAAAGTTTTTAAAATTTAGCTCAAAAGCACCTCTTCTTATAAATCTGAAATTAATTTTTCTGTTCCCTATTTTCATACCCACTCTACATGTATAAATCTTACAATGTATGTGGAACTAGTTTGTATAAATTTTTGTTGGTATCACTTAATAATTATTACAAACAGTGAGAGATGTGAACCCCTTTGAGTCTTTACCATTTCTCAGGCGTTAGTGGTAGGTAAATCCATGAACATACATTTTAAAGGCAATTTACCCACATCTTGGAGTCCAATTTCTGTTGTTTTTTCTTTATTAAAGCAGTGAATTATCCGTTGTTTCAATACTGTAATGAATCAAGCAACACTGGAAATTAAGTCCCAAAGCAGTGTATCTTTAGCAGATATTAAGACATTCCACGAGTCATAATCATATATTTTCAACAATTTTATATTCAATCTACTTCTTCAGCAACCACTTGGGAAATATCTGGAGATAATTTACTGGCTAAGTGCATCGATCTTGTAAAAGACATTTGGAGCATTTCACAGTTTGACCCCCTGAGACAGTCTAGTAAAGGACAGAGAAGCCCTAGCCGGTTTGGCTCAGTGGATAGAGCATCGGCCTGCGGACTGAAGGGTTCCGGGTTCGATTCCTGTCAAGGGCACATACCCCGTTGCCGGCTAGATCCCCAGTGGGGGGGCCTGCAGGAGGCAGCCGATCAATGATTCTCTCTCATCATTGATGTTTCTCTCTCACCTTATCCCTTCCTCTCTGAAATCAATAAAAATATAAAAAAAAGGACAGAGAAAATGTAACAAATAAATAGGTTAAGCTTGAAAGTAATCTAGGCGTTGGCACTGCGCTGGCCTCACTTAAGAGCTGTACTTCTTCCTTATCTCTTTACCGAGCGCCCCCGAATTACTTTGTTGTTTAAAGTCTGCTCATTAAGACTGTTACTGAAGAACAACTCAAAGTACAAACTATATCATGAGATCTTTCCAAGTGGCGATTTACAGGGGTGTGTTTGTATCCTATCCCTATCGTATATACTAGTAGATGAAGCAAACCATTAGTTCACCGTACAGTTTTGTCTCCTAAAATGCCCCTCCCAACCCGCCCCCCCCCCCCCCACAGCATTTTGTTCGCTGATGGTTGATGTCTGGAACGCACAGGAAGCTCTCCTTGGACTGAATAACAAACAGCAAGTGCCGGCTTCTTCCTGAGCGCTGTCTTGCACCAACTTAACCCAGGGATTTTAGGATATAAAGGCACATTCAAGCTGGTTCCCATCTTCTCCAGTCACTATCCGGTGGCTCTGGCTCCAGGACGTCCAGTGAATACGTTTTTTGCAGGTGACTTGCTGTGTCTCGCACAATAAGTAAAGCGTAGAGAGCCTACTGACACCCACAGCAACCGTTGTCATCATCATCCTCTGGTCCTCGGTCTTCGGGTTTTCCCTGCGAGCCTCAAGTGCCTAAAGGCGAAGTGAGGGCTTACGAGGGGCTCCATCAAGGTCAGTGCAGCTACCATCTCACCTACCTCCCATCGGAGGCCAATCCCGCTGCCTCCTACTCTGCCCCTCCATCTCCAGGGGCCTTCGAGGACTTCATCGTCGCACACCACTTTTCCTCCAGTAAACGACAGCTGGGAACGAAACATTCCGCTCCAAAATCTCCAAAATCTCGCTGAACACCTCTGGCCCCACCTCTCTGCCTTTGGCTACAGTTGAGGGTCAAGGGTGGGATCCAGAAAAGAAAAAGAAAAAAAAAAGAATTTATTTCCGGCCTGCCCCTCCTTTCCCTTGAGGAATCCAGTGTCCAGGAAGGCTTTCCGCTGCTCTACGTTGCAGCCTTCGTTGAACTAAGTTGGGGATGGGGAGTTGGGGAGAAAAGAAAAGTCGTTGTGGGCAGCTGGGTGCGCCCGCCATCAGTCTCCCGCGGTGGCGCACAGGTACCTGGCAAGGTCCCGGTGGCCCCGCTCCTCAGCCAGGTCCACGGGCAGGCGGCCCCACGCATCGCGCACATCCAGCCGCGCCCCGGCTCGGTGCAGCGCCACCAGCGTGTCCAGGAAGCCCTCCCGGGCGGCGTCGTGCACGGGCCGCGTGAGGGTGGCGGGGTCCGCGCAGTTGGGGTCCGCGCCGTGGATCAGCAGCAGCTCGGCCACGCGGGTGCTGCCCATCATCATGACCTGCGGGAGAGAGCAGAATGGTCAGGGCGAGGGAAAAGCGAGATGCAGGCCCGGGCAGGGACAGGTAGAAACATTTCAAACATATGAAGAATCTACTTAATGCAGAGGTGCTCACAAGCCCCAGGAATCAGGTTAAGCTTCATTTGCTGACGCAATATTTCCCCCCTCCTAGTCCCCCCACCCGCTCTAGGTATACTCTTTATTGAGGTTCAGTTTATTTTCCAAATATGCAAGAAAGAGCTGATGATAATGTGCTTGTCTTTATTGTGAGAAAGAAGAAAAGGCTGACTTCCACTTGAACATGGGAATCTATTTTGTTAAATGATTTATAGGTGGAGTTAAGTTTAAAGGCTTTTAAAATCTTAAATTATTTCTCTTGCTCTTCACTCTCTCCCCAGACATAATCCGTGTCTAAAAATCGTTATTAGGCAGTCAGCTGATGCTATATCTTGGAAGTTAGAGTAATGCTTTAGGGGAGAAAATGAGAAACAACTAAATTTAAAATAAGGCTTACTTTGTTTAGTTCTCACAGTAAATCCCCAGTGGAAGGCCTTTGCTTTTCAGTCACATAAGTCTGTGCTTATAAATGTAATATAGTCCTACAATTTGAGCCAAAATTGGAGGTATAGGGGAAAAAGTAAAGAGAGACACACATTGTTTATAAAATAATGAAAACCAATTATCTGTTGTTAATAAATGGTTCACCATTTTAAATATTTAACTTAATGTTATAGAGAAGGCCCAGAGTTTAGAGGATGGTAGATTTAATGTAACATGTAATATTAATACTATATTTACATTGTATAGGATTTTATAATATGCTAGGGTTTTATAATATTAAATAGTAAATGTTTTGCTATATGAAAAGAACTTGGATGTCAGTAGTTGAATCAGAACTATGCATAACTTAGAAAAAGGATGTTTGGAGCAGTAATCCTATAGCACCCATTTGTATAAATATACATTATGCAAACATTTATTTCTTTAACAATAAAACAATTTTTGACAAACTAAATATCCAAAGTGGAATTATTTGTTCTTGTGACTTTGTGTTTTAAAATGTACTATGTAACTGAAAGATAGTATACTAATTTTTTTGTTTTGTTTCATGAATATTAGAAGCATCCAATTCCTTGCTTAAAAACCAAGATAGGTTATCATTCTACTAGTGATATAAAGGCTGTTTCACATATAGAGGGGGGGGGGGAAGTGGTTCTTAATATCCCAGAAAATGGTGAATTAAAACTATAAAACCTACTTATACAATTATTAGTATAATTTGAAGTCTTTAACAACTACTGTACCATATTTTTGATGCTTTAAATCATCCCTCATTTCTTGTAACACTTCTATGAATTCTAAAGGAATGAACATATATTTTCTTTAAAATCTACACTATTAGCAAGATTCATTAATAAAAGCTTGGTTCTGGAAGGTACTAATTAAAGCGGAAATAATAAAATGTTGAATAAATGTATTTCAACAATGAAGAGGCTAATTATTTATGAAGACTCTTTTTTATTTAAAAAGTACCTAACAGTTGTGGGGAATGCTTTTGTAATCCAAGCATTCAGTATGGTAATTAGGCAGTAAAAATCCATAGAATCATTTTTTCTTACGTAATGCTCAAGAGATAATGCTAACATAAAAAAAAGGAGTACGTATTGTGATTTAGGAACCCTGTCTTGTTCCTTTGTTTAGAAAAAGAATGCAAAGAATTTCATATTGCAGCTTGAAACTTCACAGTGAGTTTTTTTTCATGTACTATGATTTTGTGTGATTCTTTAAATCCAATACAGAATGTGTAAGTTGTAATTTATCTCTGATCCTGAGTCGGGAGAGGATATACTGATATTTTCCCCATCACTAAAAAGAACAAACTGATGCAGTGGGTTTTTCATTCCTTTTTTTTTTTTAAGGATTTTTGGTGGGTGAACACCTGCTTTACATTTGGGCTCCACATCTCTAGCAAGAGAGAAACAGTGGAGACCCAGGTCCCAGAGGCGCCCCAGGGAGGCCGCGCCCCCGCGTTCGCACGCCCCCTGCCGACGAGGCCCCTGGGCCCCAGGTACCTGGATCGGGCGCCTCCCGAAGCCGTTGACTCCGTTGGGATCCGCGCCGGCCTGCAGGAGCTGCTGCACAGTCTCCACTTGCCCCCGCGCCGCGGCGCTGGCCAGACCCGCATCGCTGCTGCTACCTCCGAGCTTGACCTTCTCTTCTTCCCACATTTCGCAGACGACAGACAAAATCGGGATGATCCGCCGCTAGCCCTGAGCTTCACGACACTCCTCGCTCCGTCCCCGCGTCGCCCTGGAGCGCTCTCTCCTCCTCGGGAGAGCTCCGCTGGCTCCAGTCCCCTTTCGCCGCCCTTTTGTGACTTGGAGGCTCATGCAAAGGCCAAACGGCCTTTCGTTAAGTCGGGCTTTTCCGGGCGATCGCGAATGAGCGGACGCGCCCAGCTCGCTCCCAGGAAAGGCGCCTGGTGCAAGGGCTCCGGCTGCAAGGGCAGGAGGGAGCGTCCCAGATTGCATACGCACTGCGGAGTTTCTCGCCGAGTGTTTTGCCGGCTGGGAGTGGAGCGGTTTGGTCCAGCTGGGCGGTGCGTCGGCTCTCCCCACCCCCTTCGGCTCCGCCCGCAGCCCGCCGGCCGGCTTGGCTACTGCGGCTCCCGGGCCGCGAGGCGGGGCCCGCAGAGCTGCAGAGGACGAGGTAGGGGCGGGGATAGGGGAGTTGACGAGGTAGGGGCGGGGATGGGGGCGTGGAGCTAGCCCAGATGGTGCTAGGACGCATGCGCCAGACACCGGGAGCTCAGAGGCTCAGGCCTTGCTCGCCCAGAGTCCAGCAAAGTCTTGGCCAAAGTTTTGGCCATGGAATCAATGTACTCAGCCCCTCCCTCCAGCAGGCGGAGCAGAGTATTTCTATTCCTTCAGCCCTATGCCCGCTGGTTTCACGCTGGAGACGTTAGTTGCTCCCTGTGTAGAATAAATGACAGAAAGACATTTAAAATAACTCTGTCTTAAGATGTCTGAAAGTGACAGCTCTGCACCGGTCATGCAGGTTATATTCACCCCCAGGCAGTACTTGAACTTCACTAACTTCACATCTTGCATCAACCCTAGCAATTTTCTTTTGGGTGTGTCTTCCTATTTGAATCAGTATAAGAGAAAACCCCCGAGAATCCTGTTTTGAATGTACTATTTATTCTTTTCATCTTTGAGTTATGGTTACACTCCTTTAAAAAAAAACACACGACTTCTAGATTGAGAGTGACAACATGTCAGGCACCTAAAAATATAAATATATATTTTAAGAATCTGAGATCCCACTTTCATGATATTTGAACAGTTTATTTTTGTTTGCACTCTTACCTATTAAAACCCACCTCAGAAAGTATTTAGTTTTTACTTTTTATGAGTAATAAAGGAAATTTATGCAGTAATAATGAAACACAATAAAACAGGGGTGTGGTGCTGGCCTGTCATTAAACAGGTTGAACCTGTCATTAAATCCTCTTCTGAAGATTTAAAGGCCAAGTGCTTTTCTTCTTAATCTTCCTAGGTGAGCTTGCATTAATGCATTGCTTTAAAGATTTAAAAAGTTATAGCTGATGCTTGATTGAAATAGGAAGAGAACGACAAGTTGTGTGTCTGTTGCCTAAAAACTTTGGCGAGGAACTACATGAAAGTGGGTCTCTCCTAACACTGAATTGTTTTTATTTACCACATCATTTTTGGTTCAGAGTGCCAAGGAGGAAGACTCTTAAAGGGAGGGCAATTGTTTGCTTACTTACAAATGAGACTCCATATGTTTCTTCTGGCATGCCTTAGCTTGGACTCCCCTACCCTCAAGCCACTGTAGAATGAGAAAGAGCTCTTTAAAGGAAGGAAGGCCTATGGAAATGGTAGTTAGGGCTGAAGATATACTAACCGACAATTCAACTGCATGGGGAAGAGAATGAGGCAGCATTAATAACAATTATTTCTCTCTCACCCTACCCACATTTTTTAGGTTTCAGTTTCTTAGTTCCTCTACCTTTTCATCTTATTTGATCCTCTACTCTTATCTGGAAAAATAAATTGTCCCTTTTGTTTGTTGATGATGGCTCTATTCCTTCATCTGGCCAGAGCAATACCTTTGGGTGAAACAACCCAGTGAGTTGTTTTTGTTTAGTCTTTGGGGACAGTATTTATGCAGTGTATTGGGAATTACAGGTATGTAAGTGGAATTGGAGGAAGAGGAGGAAAGATGGACAGCGGGAAGCCAGAGTCTTTAAAAGGAATGGCATTACTTCTTTGCTAGTCACTCTCAGGGGCTGAGTCACTAGACTGATATAGGTGGATGTGATGGCAAATGAATTCAGTCCAGAATATCTTTATCAGAACAGCCTGGTTACTCTAAAATTTAGTGCACAGCCAAATGTCGCAAGACAGGCTGTCTTTTATTTATTTATTTGATTTTTAAAATACATTTTTTATTGATTTCAGGGAGGAAGGGAGAGAGATAGACACATCAATGATGAGAGTTATTGATTGGCTGTCTCCTGCATGCCCCCTACTGGGAATCAAGCCCGCAACCCCAGCATTTGCCCTGACTGGGAATTGAACCTGTGATCTCCTGGTTCATAGGTCAATGCTCAACCACTGAGCCACACCAGCCAAGTGGCAGGTTGCCTTTTAAGGGCCTGTTGTTAGGGGAGGCAGAGGAAGGTGGAAGTGGGCAAAGCAGTGGTGGGGGCAATGGGGACTCCTGCCATGATATCAACATTAAAACATTTTATTTTTTTTAATTTAATAAATCTTTATTGTTCAGATTATTACAATTGTTCCTCTTTTTTCCCCCCGTATCTCCCCTCCACCCGGTTCCCACCCCACCCTCTGCCCTTACCTCCCCCCCCCGCACTGTCCTCATCCATAGGTGTACAATTTTTGTCCAGTCTCTTCCCGCACCCCCACATCCCTTTCCCCCTGAGAATTGTCAGTCCACTCCCTTTCTATGCCCCTGATTCTATTATATTTGCCAGTTTATTCTGTTCATCAGATTTTTTATTCACTTAATTTTTAGATTCACTTGTTGATGGATATGTATTTGTTGTTCATAGTTTTTATCTTTACCTTTTTCTTCTTCTTCCTCTTCTTAAAGAATACCTTTCAGCATTTCATATAATCCTGGTTTGGTGGTGATGAACTCCTTTAGCTTTTTCTTGTCTGTGAAGCTCTTTGTCTGACCTTCAATTCTGAATGATAGCTTTGCTGGGTAGAGTAATCTTGGTTGTAGGTTCTTGCTATTAATCACTTTGAATATTTCTTGCCACTCCCATCTGGCTTGCATAGTTTCTGTTGAGAAATCAGCTGACAGTTGTATGGGTGCTCCTTGGTAGGTAACTAACTGTTTTTCTCTTGCTGCTTTTAATATTCTCTCTTTGTCTTTTGCTCTTGGCATTTTAATTATGATG
This sequence comes from Plecotus auritus, assembly GCF_963455305.1. NCBI lineage: Eukaryota > Metazoa > Chordata > Mammalia > Chiroptera > Vespertilionidae > Plecotus > Plecotus auritus. Next base: position 120,689,511 of record NC_137776.1, on the reverse strand, counting down.
TGTCTTGGTGTGGTCCTCTTTGGATTCCTTTTGTTTGGGGTCCTGGACTTGTAAGTCTATTTCTTTCACCAGGTGGGGGAAGTTTTCTGTCATTATTTCTTCCAATAGGTTTTCAGTATCTTGCTCTCTCTCTTCTTCTGGCACCCCCATAATTCTGATGTTGGTACGCTTGAAGTTGTTCCAGAGGCTCCTTACACTATCTTCATATTTTTGAATTCTTCTTTCATTTTGCTTTTCCGGTTGAGTGTTTTTTGCTTCTTTGTATTTCAAATCTCTGACTTGATTCTTGTGTTCCTCTAGTCTGCTGTTGGGTCTCTGTATAATATTTTTTATTTCAGTCAGTGTATGTTTAATTTCTAGTTGGTGTTTTTTCATATCCTCGAGGATCTCACTGAATTTATCGGCCTTTTCTAGAAAATTCTTGAAAAATCTTATAACCATGGTTTTGAACTCTATATCCAGTCACTTGCTTTCCTCCATTTCTTTCATTTGTGATCTGTTTCTTTGTCTCCGCATTTTCGTTGCTTCCCTGAGTTGATAGAGTGTGCTAGGTGTCCTAGAGGGCCCAGTGGCTCAACTTCCCCTGTTATCTGAGGTGGACACTCTTGGTGCACCCCTTTGTGGGCTGTGTGCATAGTCTTGTTGTAGTTAAGTCTTGATTGTTGTTAGTATCACTGGGTGGAATTGACCTCCAGGCCAATTGGCTGTGAGGATCAGCTGTGTCTATGCTGGGACAACTTCTGTGTTGGAGACACCCTTATGAGACAAGACTTGCAAAAGCCTCTGTGCTCAGCTTGGATGGGGCAGAGTCTCAGGGTGGAGCAGACAGCATTTGTTTCCCCATCAGCCCTGCCCTAAGAGGCCCCTGAGTCTTAGTGTCCCATGGTAATCACTGCAAGCACCTCTGAGAGAAAGCCGCCCTCGAGTTCCGCCCACTGCCAGACAGTTTCTCCCCGAATGAGTCTCTCCCCAGAGTCTCGCCTGGAACTGGAGTTCAGTGCAGTTGGGAGCTTTTGTCTCCCTCTTGCTTGATAAAGCCAGCTATGTACTCAGTTTCCCACCCTCTCCGCGCATGTGTCTCAGTACCTGTGCCTTCTGCAGCTCCTCTGAGTCTCAATGTGCTTTTCTATTTCTTTCTAGTTGTAGAATTTCCACTTAGCCAGCTTTCCTGTGGTTCTGGATGATGTCCGTTTTGTCTTTTAGTTGTAGTTTTGAAATTGTTGTGCGAGGCAGCAGTTTAGGTGTTTACCTATGCCACCATCTTGGTTTCTCTAAAACATTTTAAATGAAATAAAAATAAAGATGTGTTGTTGGGAACTTCCCTCTAATGGATCCAGTAATTAAATTTAGTTCAACAAAACTTAGTTCAGTATGTCCAGGAATTCACAGTTGAATAAGATTTAGGTCCTAGCTTTTAATTAACTTCCCCAATGGCATTCAGAACTAATAAATAGAGAGTTTCAATTTAATATGACAACTTTACTGTGACTTGTGTTTACAGAGTATTTGGGGAATAAGGAAGAAGGGAACTTAACTCAAGATCAAGGTGCAGCTGAAGACAGTCTTTAAAGAATGCATTGGAAATTAACTGTTTCCTATCTTCTCACCTTGGATTTCTTTGAAACTTAACAAGAAGATTAGGAAAAGATAGCCTGAACCAATTTTTTCTTGTTTTTTAATCCTCACCCGATGATATTTTTTCCATTGTTTTTTTTCTCATTGTTTTATTTTTTAATACATATTTTTATTGTTGGTAGTATTATAGATATCTTCCATCTCCTCCCTTCCCCCCCCCCACTCCTCCCAGCACCTCCCCTTCCCCCCTATTGCCTGAGTCCATGGGCTATGATATAAGTATATAAGTTCTTTGGTTTATCTCTTCTTGTCCCCCCCAACCCCACATTGAGATATGGAACCAACTGGCATACCTCAACTGATTTTTAGAGAGAGTGGAAGGTAGGGAGGATGTTGGGTGGGAGAGAGAGAAACATTGATGTGAGTGAGACACACCGATTGGTTGCCTTCTGCACAGGCCCTGACCAGAGCTGGGGATTGAACCTGTAACCCAGGTACATGCCCTTGACCAGGAATTGAGTCTGTGACCCTTCAGTGCATGGGCCTACGCTCTAACCACTTAGAAACACCAGCCAGGGCACTTGAGCCAATTTTTGAGCCACTTTCTTAAGTGGTAGGCATTGTCAGAGTCTGAAAAATAAAAACTATTTTGGGGTGATGAGATGAAAGATACTTTTTTGTTGTTTGGTTGAAGGGGACATAGATAAAGACTGGCAAGACAGGTGAAAAGACAGTGGGTAGAATGACTGAGACTCTACCATGAGACAGATATGTGAGCTTCGCTAAGCAAGTTCACTGGCAAAAGAACTTTGGGCAGGTGAAGTTTTGTCAGGGGTATGCGGGATTACTAGCACCACGGACAGCGCTTTCCTACAAAGATTGTCTGGGTGGTCCTAATACACTCCAGCCTGAGGATTCCTGAGGACACTTAAAACTTGATTTTCCAAAGCCCTTTCTCCCCTGAAATTAAAAGAGAATCACATGGAAGCCAAAGTGCTCACTCAGCATGGTGTCCAAATATTATTGGATTACCTAATATTCTATCTGTAAAGAATATTAAATATCCTCTGTATTTAAAAGAAGAGTGGAGACATTATTCTTATTGTCTACTCTGTTCCAAATGCTTTACAGATATTATTTCATGCAATCCTCATAAAACCCTTATGCAACATGCAATAGTATCTCAATTTTACAGACAAGACAAAAGTATCAGAGAAGCGAAGTAACTTGCATACTAGCTAATAATAGTTGGAGGTAGCATTTAATCTGTGTGGCTTCAGAGCATCTACCCTTTTCATTATATTGTTTTAACAGCTGTCATGGTAGGCTTAACTGGAAAAAAAGTGCAATAAACTGACTTATAATTATTTCCCATTCTATACTGTATTTTCCAGATGGCTTACCTCACAGCATACCCTTCATATAATTCAAAGCTGACATTTTACATGCAACACAATAGCACATTTGTCTTGGGCAATAGAGTAAGATAATGAAACATTTTACCTCTTCCTGAAACCCAGCTGTCTCTAGGATGAAATACAACCTGTTAACACTTTGAACACATTTAAGAGATGAAATGGATGGGAACATAGTGGGCAGCTGAAACTTAGAATTGTCACAACTATGCCTTTTAATAGGGTGAATAATTTATAAGTGAGAACAGATAGAAAGTAAATTAGTATAAAATTTTGGATGTAAATGGAAAGGAATGAGTAGAGTCAGTTACAGTATTATAAGTAGTATTATAAGTAATGCAGATTCCTAGTGATAATGTTTATATCACTAGTTGGTGAAACTATATATGTACTCACTGTAAAAGTGTGAATAGAATCAGTTGAGTGACCAAGAGAAGTAGTGACATAACTTGAACATGGTTGGATCCCACTTAGAAAGGAGTGCATATTCCTCAGATTAATTTATACTAACAGATGTAAAAATTAAATTTTCTGGCACAAATTTTAGCATAGAATATTTTTAAGAAAAAATAGTATAGACTGTAGTATTTAATCCTAGGAATTAATGCCAAAACTTTTCTAGCAAAAAACTTCTGATAATATGTGTTGATACTGCCTCTTTAGTCTCTTTAGTCATTCTGAAAACAATGTTGAATATTTTTTACATTGTTAATGCTTTTTTTTAAAAAAAAAATATAGGCTCAACATTGTATTTGATTACTTATATATAAGGAACAGTTCCTAAGACATAAATACAATTCACATTCAAACTTAGACTAATTAGATGGAAAAAAAAATCCAGCAAGGACTTCCTGGTCAAGATGGCAGTATAGATACATATGGTACTCAAATCCTCCCACAACCACAACCAAATTACAACTAACCTACAGAACAACATCATTCAGAACCAGCTGAAATCTAGTTGAATGGAAGTCCTACAACTAGGAATTTAAAGAAGATGCCACATCAAGACTGGTAGGAGGGGCAGAGACACAGAAGGGGCTGGTCCTATACAAGACCTTTTAAAATCTGGAGGGATATCTTGGCTGCAGATGTTTCCCATGAGGAGCAAGGGGTCCCAGTCCCACACCAGGCCCGTCAGCTCAGGGTTCCAGTGTCAGGAAGACAAGTCCCCATAACTTCTGGCTGTAAAAACCAGTGGGGATGGAGGCTAAGGGAGATGGAGGCTCATGGAGTCCCAGGCAGTTCTTTGTAAAGGGCCTTACATGGTCTTCCCTGGACTCCTTCCCTCTGAGCTCCAGTGCTGGGGCAGCAGCTTGAAAGGAATTGGGGATATAAGGGGAGGAATTGAATTGTTTGGCATTAGGGCAAGAGCTGGGTGGCAGTTTACTGCCAAACAAAAGTGCTGGCAGAGATCATTGTTTGTTTTCTAAGACCTCCCCCCACCTCCACCACAGATATGACAGGTAGGTGCCATATCTGAGTCTCCATCAACTGGGCTCATACTGTTTGCCCCACCCTGGTGATTCCCTGTGACCTGTCCCCACCCAACTTGTGGCCTCAATTATGCCATTTTCAGTGCCCCCCCCCATACAACTGGCCTCTCTTTTCTTAAGCAGCATGTGGCCTATGAGTAGCCTGCACCTCTTGCTAAGTGGCCCCAGGCCTGGCATTAGTGGCAGCCACCTTGATTTGCAGCTTGGCCGCTCCTGGGCACCTCTAAGCCCAGCGTGAGTATCAGCCACCTGCAGATTGCTCTGTAGCTCATGCCAGGTGGCCCCAGGCAGGATGCACATGGTGGCTGACCTTTTACCTCTTGGGAGGCCTCAGAGCTAGAGCAACTGGTGGACAGCTTCAGACTATGCCAAATTACAACCCTGCAACCTTCAAGGGGTGGACTTAGTGAACACTGAAGCAAGTCCTGCTCCATAGGATTGACTCCTGCACAGCAGATCCTCCGCTGTAGTTGCAGCCAGTCCTCACAGCCAATTGGCTATTGACCCAAACAGCAATCAAAGCTCAACTACAACAGGCCAGTGCACCTGGAGTGCCCAGCTTGGTTGACTGGGGAGACTGTGCCACCGAACCCTATAGGACACCTACTACACAAGGCTACTCTACCACATCTGGGAGATTTAGTAGCTCTACCTAATATATAGAAACAGCCATAGCAAAGCAGCCAAAATGCAGAGACAAAGAAACAGGTTCCAAAGGAAAGAATAGGAGAAATACCTATAAAAAGAACTATATGAAATTGAGGCAAGCAAACTGCCAGATACAGAATTCAAAACGATGGTTATAAGAACGCTCAAGGAACTTAGTGAGAATTTCAACAGCCTCAAAAATGACATAAAAACCATAAAAAAGGAAGGAGAAACCAAGATGGCGGCATAGGTAAGCACCTAAACTGCTGCCTCACACAACAATTTCAAAACTACAACTAAAAGACAGAACGGACACCATCCAGAACCACAGGAAAGCTGGCTGAGTGAAAATTCTACAACTAGAAGGGAAGAGAAAAGCTCACAGAGAATTGGAGGTACGGCAAAGGGTCTTTGTGCGCGCAGAGAGGAAGGGTGGTTGAGAGCCTGGCTGACTTTCTCTGGCAGAAGGGGGAAGGAAGCCCCCGACCGCACTGAACCCCAGTTCTGACTGCACTGAACCCCAGTCCCGGGCGAAACCCCGTGGACCCAGGCTCATACAGGGGGAGTTTGGACTGTCAGGTAGAGAGAAAGGCACCCGGAGACTCGGAGACCCGGGGGAGACCCGGGGGAGCCCTGGCAGGCAGGGTTCCGGAGGCGCGCACGTCAGTGTGCACAAAGGCTGCGGAGGTTGCCTCAGGCTTTCCCTAGCAGAAGGGATTCCGAAGCTCCTGACTGCACTGAACCCCAATTCTGACTGCACTGAACCCCAGTTCCAGGCGAGCCCCTGGGGACCCGTGCTCTTACGGGGGGGAATCTGGACTCTCAGGCAGAGACTCGGGAGCCGGGGAAGGCAGAGGTCTGCAGGCACGCGCATGCCAGTGCGCACAAAGGCTGCGGAGGTTGCCACAGGCTTTCCCTAGTGGAAGGGAGTCAGAAGCTCCTGACTGCACTGAGCCCCCGTTCTGACTGCACTGAACCCCAGTTCCAGGCGAGCCCCTGGGGACCCACGCTCTTGTGGGGGGAATCTGGACTCTCGGGCAGAGACTCGGGAGCCAGGGAAGGCAGAGGTCTGCAGGCGCGCACGCGCGCAAGGGCAAGGCTGACTGAAAGCCAAGACTGTCTGCTCCGCCCTGAGACTCCACCCCATCCAAGCTGAGCACAGAGGCTATTGCAATTTGGCAAGTCTAATCCTATAAGGCTGTCTCCAGCACCGAACTTCTCCCAGCGTAGACACAGCTGATCCTTACAGCCAACTGGCCTGGAGGTCAATTCCTCCCAGTGATACCAACAACAATCAAGACTTAACTACAACAAGGCTGTACACACAGTCCACAAAGGGGTGCACCAAGACTGTCCACCTCAGGTTAACTGGGAGGCCGACCCACTGGGCCATATAGGAAACCTAGCACACAAATCTACCCTACCAACTCAGGGAAACAGTGAAAATGCGGCATCAAAGAAACAGATCACAAACAAAAGAAATGGAGGAAAACAAACGACTGGATATAGAATTCAAAACCACGGTTATAAGGCTTTTCAAGAATATCCTAGAAAAGGCCAATAAATATAATGAGACCCTCGAAGATATGAAAAAGGACCAACTAGAAATTAAACATACACTGACTGAAATAAAAAATATTATACAGAGACCCAACAACAGACTAGAGGAACACAAGAATCAAGTCAAAGAATTGAAATACAAAGAAGCAAAAAACACTCAACCGGAAAAGCAAAAAGAAAAAAAAAAATCCAAAAAGTTGAAGATAGTGTAAGGAGCCTCTGGGACAACTTCAAGCGTACCAACATCAGAATTATGGGGGTGCCAGAAGAAGAGAGAGAGCAAGATACTGAAAACCTATTGGAAGAAATAATGACAGAAAACTTCCCCCACCTGGTGAAAGAAATAGACTTACAAGTCCAGGAAGCGCACAGAACCCCAAACAAAAGGAATCCAAAGAGGACCACACCAAGACACATCATAATTAAAATGCCAAGAGCAAAAGACAAAGAGAGAATATTAAAAGCAGCAAGAGAAAAACAGTTAATTACCTACAAGGGAGCACCCATACGATTATCAGCTGATTTCTCAACAGAAACTATGCAGGCCAGACGGGAGTGGCAAGAAATATTCAAAGTGATGAATAGCAAGAACCTACAACCAAGATTACTCTACCCAGCAAAGCTATCATTCAGAATTGAAGGGCAGATAAAGAGCTTCACAGATAAGAAAAAGCTAAAGGAGTTCATCACCACCAAACCAGTATTATATGAAATGTTGAAAGGTATTCTTAAAGAAGAGGAAGAAGAAAAAAGTAAAGAGAAAAATTATGAACAACAAATACATATCTATCAACAAGTGAACCTAAAAATCAAGTGAATTAAAAACCTGAGGAACAGAATAAACTGGTGAATATAATAGAATCAGGGGCATAGAAAGGGAGTGGACTGATAATTCTCAGGGGGAAAGGGGTATGGCGGGGTTCAGGAAGAGACTGGACAAAAATCATACACCTATGGATGAGGACAGTGGCGGGGAGGTAAGGGTTGAGGGTGTGTTGGGAACTGGGTGGAGGGGAGCTATGGGGGGAAAAAGGAGAAACAATTGTAATAATCTGAATAAAGATTTATTTAAAAAAAACACACCATAAAAAAGAAATAATCTGAAATGAAGAATAATTTACAGGGAATCAGCAGCAGAGTGGATGATGCTCATAATCAAATAAGTGATTTGGAATGTAAGGAAGCAAAAAACACCCAATCAGAACAGCAAAAAGAAAAAAGAATCTTAAAAAAAAAAATGAAGATACTATAAGGAGTCTCTGGGAAAACTTCAAGTGTATCAACAGTTGCATCTTCAACAAAGATTTATCGAGTGCTTATTATGTTCCAGTCACACTCTTGGAGGCCTTTAAAATAATCAATGACAAAATAGTAAAAGATCCCTGTCCTCATGGCTTTTATATTTTATCAGAGGCAGCAATTTCTGTTATAAATTAAAAGAGGTTATTTCTTACTAAATATGCTTTATGTTTTATGTTACATCATCAAACATATAAGGCTTGCCTTATAAAAATCACATAAGACTAAAAATAATTTTTGTTATATAAATCAATATTAAAACTTTTCTCAATAATCATAAACTGAATGGAAAGTGATTGTTCATCTCAGAAAAACTGTGGTAAAGTTAAAATTAAAGTGTTTTTTTTTTCCGTCGCGAGTTGCAAAGAGTTGGTTCGCGAGTCTCTGAGACCTGAGAATTGAGAGCTTCTTCGCGCCCGGGGGACTGCACCTGGCGGCCCGGTGGCCGTCACCATGCCACAAAAGGAGTACCTGGTAGCTGAGAGGAATTAGGCAAGGACCATTCCAAGTGAGCCTATCTGTATAAAATCTTGAAAATAATCTGAAACTAGCCCTTGATAAATGGGGGCCATTGGGGTATGTGAAGGGATAGAGTCAGTGATCTGGGATGTTTATATACGGACAAATATGAATCACAGATTTCTCATGATAAGCAAGAAAAATGTAATAACATCACTCCTAAACACACATACACAAACACACATGTAAATCAGTCACACTATAAACACTTTTAACAAGTACTAGCAAGTCAGATGGCAGACTCATCCTGAAACCTGTCTCTCCAATAAAAACCTTGTAATTAACAAGACTGTCCATAAATCATAACATATACAGTAATAACAATTATATGCAACTGGTACAAGACTTAATTAGAAAGCTAAAAGTGAGTTTTCTCAGATGAAATGTATTTTCCTCTACCGTATGCAGACCATGAAATGACACTTAGTCCAACCATTAACATCTCTTGACCTTTGTCAAAGAGGGGACAGAAAACTTCCCCCGCCTGGTGAAAGAAATAGACTTACAAGTCCAGGAAGCGCACAGAACCCCAGCACAGAAATAGACTTACAAGTCCAGGAAGTGCACAGAACCCCTAAGTTGATTCAGCTCACTTGTCTTGTAAGAACAATGCTAGTGTTTGCCACCTTTTGAGAAAGTTCCTACTATGTGCTGGATGCTTTGTTAGGCACTGACTGTTGCTATCTCAGTTCATCTTTTTACATTTAGGCAACAATTAACTATATTTTACGTATGTAAAAAGACTTAAAGTGGATTACTGACTTTCCTAAGTTTTCACAAGTACTAAGTGACTAAAGCAGGATTTGAACCCAAGTCTGCTTGATTCCCCAAAGGTGCTCTTCTCATCAAAGATGTAGTCTTGATAAGTGACGTGAAATTAATGAATATAGGGAAGCTGGTGAATAAGATAAACTGTGGCCTTAAACCAGATCTTGTTGAATGTGTGGTTGATTGGATAAAAGAAGCCTTTTCTCTGTTGCTACCTCTTTAACCTTGAGCAAGTCACTCAGTTTTGCTGGGCTCTTGTTTTTTTTTTTTTAAATAAAATAAATAATCTCAATTGGTTATTATTTAATGTGCCCTCCATATTAAAATTCTGTTATTCTAGTCTATAACGTCCTCCACTCAGGCTTGCATTACTCTCACAAATCTAAACAGTAGACCCTGAGATTTGGCATGTCCTTCCTTGAGAGTCTGCCATGGCAGGTGGCAGGGCCTGAAAATGGAGTGGCAGTTCCACAAAGCTATAGCACTATGTTTTTATTGTGTTCCTCCCTCCCTTTCTCTTTTGGGTGCCTAACTTGGTGACATGTCCTGTGAGAACTGGAGGTGAGGAGAAGCTGGAGGTAGAACTTGGAAGGAGATGAAAGAAGTAATCAACGAAATTCAGATTCTTGTTTCCTGATACACACATATTCTTCCTCAACTGAATTTTTAAGTAGGAGAAAGCTCTTGCATAGACAGAATGTCTTAGTGTAGCTGTTAACAACAACAACGATTGCAGCGAACACCCCCATTTATCAGAATTCTCTGAAAATATTTATTTTACTCAAACTGTAAAAAATTCTTAACGGCATACTGCAGAGCAGAGGTTGGCAAGCTTTTCCTCTAAAGGGCCGGATAGTAAATTGTTTCGTTTTTGTGGGCCATATGCTCGACTCTGTTATAACTGCTCGACTCTGCTATTGTGGCACCAGAGCAGCCACAGATACATGAGTGATCTGTGCCCCAATGCAACTTTACAAAAAAAGGCAGTAGGATAGATTGGACAAAATGGTTGTAGTTTTCTGACTCCTGGTGTAGTAGAGAGAGTTAATTTGGAACTTGACTGTGGCTCTTTAACTCTAGCTGGGTATTTTGGGCAAAGGTATTTAGTTTATATTTGATATAGTTTCTTTATGTGTAAAATGGAGACAATCAAACCTACTTAACAAGACTGTGATGGAGATTAGGCTATATAGCTTAATATAGCAAATTGGCAGCTAATAGGTGCTTGATAAATGGTAACCATAATGATCTTCATCACGGTATTATTATTTTAATTTCTCTTAATTTATTTCTTTGGTTGTCAGCAATCTAACTAAGGTATTTACAGTAAACCAATAAGTTCTGTTGAGGGTGACTGGTTTGAGGGTTCATCACTGAAGATTCTTCTACAGGAATTAGGAAATTGCTTCAGAGAGTGTTGGAGCTTATTTCATACTTATTGAGCTAATACCATTCTCTCTTGGTTCTGGTTTCTCTACTTCAAGTCCTTTCAAAAGATTTGTATAGATACAGGTACATGTGTTTACTTTACTTTTTTCTTTTCCCTGTTGGGTAATCAAGCATATGTTGATTGGCATTAAACATAGCTTTCACCAAACCCATGGCAACAAGCTTTCTATTGACTTGAATTCAGACCAGCTCTGGTGGAACAGCCTGGGTGTGTTTAGCTTTGGCTGTGGCACCAGGAGGGGGTGGATGCACCTGTTCTACTTGTGTAATGACTGTTCTCTGTGTATTTGCCTTTGTCTTCTTCATGGAAAGGTGATCCAAACTGCTGTATAGAACCCCTACTTCCTGTGCAAGCTATGTGGGCTTTCTGTTGCATGCTCCCTCATTTCTAGAGCTGAGTAAGCTTATAAAAACATGAGACTGGCTTCTTATGTTTATGAATTTTCCAAGAAGGAGAGAAGGTTATGATCACATTTGAGGGTCCTGAGTCATTATACACATGAGCCATGATAGACAGTTGTTTTTATAAAGGGGAAGATTTTAGCAATCACTTAAGCATAAGGCTCAGAATCGGCCTGGGGTTTTGACTTATCATAAATGCAACAGACTTTTAACAGACAATAACTTGCAATTTCTGCTATTGGCAGGGGTGGACAGTACTTTTCTCCTATCTTTTCTTGAACCTCTTCCCTCTTCTCTTTTTCTTTCTCCTTTCTTATAAAGAAGAATAAAGATAACTGATAACAGATCTGTTTCGGGCTGATATGGAGGCAGGGTATCCACTTAGTAATACAAGTTGAGTCAGTGTTCACTTTTCCCTTTGTGAATTGAAATTATAGTGTGCATGGGTTAACTAGATTGAAAGCTTTACATGTGAAGCTAAAGCTTATGAAAGTGGCTACAGAGAAAGGGTCTAAAACAACCTAGAAATATATGGAGACAATATCAAAAATCTTTGCACACTGTACTTCAAGACAATACCTGAAGACAAAATATTTTTTGGTAGGTAATATAATTAATTCAAATACCAAAAACATTTTATAAAAAATTACTTTAAATCATTGTAATTCTGGAGGTGTAACATAATAGTGATAAGTAAAGAGTGCATCATATTTCATACTTTATTTGCATATTTGTATCATTTCCTGCTTCTGCTTAACCTTTAGAAAAAATATTTAAGTTGCATCAAATAACAGGCCTAGTTTATAGCCTGAATTGTTTCCTCCTGGCTGTTTCCTTTCACTTCTATACATATGGAGATGTTTCTATACTAGAGCTACCTCATTCTTTAAAATTATTGTAGGAAATATTCTATAATTTATTTGCCCTTCCACATTAATGACTATTTAGCTTACTTAGAAAGGTTTATAGTTGCTCATGACAAAATTATGAATCATAAGCTAATTTAATAGATGGTGTTCTCTTCCATAACTCCTCTGGCTTCTTGCATATATTTGAGAATGGCCTTTTAAAACAAGCCCCAAATGCTTTTGGAAAGGTATTATAGGAGTTTATATCTACCTCAGGCCTCCTTCTATGATTAAGCTGCATCAGAGAACCAGTAGTATAGGTTTAATTTAAAATCCAGCAAAAACTAACATCATAGTTGGATTCTGGTCAAACGAGTAGCTAATAACCGGGCTATGGGATAGGATTTAAAGGTGACTCTTTCACACATTAATGCCAACAAACCAATTTGGCCCGAGCTTCTTTCTTTCTCCTTTTTTTTGATTACTCTCATATAGTTATTTGCATGCATGTCTGACTTCCTCGATCTTCTGAGGGTAGGGACTATGCCTTATTCATCTTTGTATTATTCAAAGGTTCTACCACAGTGGTCATGCCCACAGTGGTTATTCAAGAAATATGTGTTAGACAAATAATTATATGTGAGCTAGAAATTCTCATTCAGATTCCTTTATTTAAACAACTGGCTTTCAGCATGTTGGGTGGCATAAGGAAGAAATATGGGGTTTTGGTACTACAATAAGTTAATGTAGAATTTAAGAGTTGCCATACTCAGTTCATAATCCTCTGTGGTTTTCCATATGAACCTCACTTCTATCCCTAGCCATGTTGCAATGTGAGGGAGGTGACTCTCATTCTGGCATGTTCTGGCAGGAAAGAACTCGTCACCTGGCTTGCCTAATCTACATTGGCTTCTAGTTTCAACAAGAATTGTTTACACGCATTTAATTTTAGCTCTTGGGCTGTAACATGTCATTGTTCTTTTGGCTCATCTCCTCCCCTTGCTCTTGGAAACAGGACAGACATCTTTCATTCTTGCTGGTCCTGTTCTTGTGTTTTTAGATGGAATTTAGCTTTGCCCCTCAGCTTTCATGGCATTCCAAGATGGTTTCCAGTCATATTTCCTGTAGAAGGGAAGTGGAGATTGGGGGGCACTGTTTAAGTTACTTAAGGAATTAATGTTCTGATTTGAAAGAAAGTTAAAAGTAAGGCATTGGATTGATTTATTGTATTTGATTGTTCTTCTATATTCAATTTACAGGATAATGCATTCAGCTCTCATTCAATTTTACCTGTTGCTGTCACAGTGAATCTGTAGGAAAAAATAGATTTGAGGCTTAGTTAAAAAAATTCATGGTTAGTAGAATTATTTTTATTTCTTTCCATATTTAGGGGGAAATGTATACTCTAGGAAAATAATAATGAACTTTGGCAAAACATGTTTTCCTAAGAGTAGGTCATGAAAATGGAAAGTACTCAAAGCAGTATTGCACAAGGGCTTTGTAAAGCCTCTTGCACAATTCTTTTTCTTTATAGTACTTACACAATTGTGTTTCTTAATGATTTTCTAGAAACTTGTTTTGATAAAAAGCTTAAAGATATAGAAATAAAGAGATAACTTTGGGAGAAAATATATTTCTGGTTGCTTCTATACTGTGACAGGCATAAAGTTATGAAAATTTTAAGGACAATTTTCATGTCAGTTGTAGAGGAGACAGAAAATGCAATACACTAGGAGGTATCGGTTCGCCACCTAGAGGAGAGATGGAAATTCAATATTTCTCTAAACTTTTACAGAATTCATTTATTTACTCATTAAAAACAATTAAGTACCTGCTACTTTTAATCATTGTGCCAGTACAGAGATCAAAGAAACCACAATATCTTACTTTCTAACAAATCTTAAATCCTCACACAAGGGTATGCTTGTTGATTTCAGAGAAAGGGGAAAGGAGAGAGAGAGAGAGAGAGAGAGAGAGATTGAATATGCAACCCACGTATGTGCTCTGACCAGGAATTGAACCCACAACCTTTTGCTATATGGGACCATGCTCCAACCAATTGAGCCACACTGGCCAGGGCAAGTGTATCTTATTTTAATTGCACAGTTACTTCTCTTTAAAATCCTTTATTTTTAAGAGACTATAAATTAAATATCTGGACAATTCTAAATATCCACATTTGGGTTGCATATTACTTTTACCTCTTGGGTTATATATAATAAAGCTTCATCCTTTTACAGTGTGGATATTAGGCCTTCTTTATATAAATGAGAAAATGGAGCTTCAGAGAAATTAAATAACAAGTTCAAGGTGTCCAGCTATCCTATCTATTAAAAGAGTAATATGCAAATTGACTGTCACTCCAAGACACAAGATGGCCTCCCCCATGATGGCCTCCCCCATGTGGCTGCCCCATGTGGACACAAGATGGTTGCCACAAGATGGCCTGCAGGGGAGAGCAGTTGTGGGCAGTTAGGGGTGACCAGGCAAGCAGAGGAGGGCAGTTGGGGGTGACCAGGCCAGCAGAGGAGGGCAGTTGGGGGGACCCAGGCCTGCAGGGGAGAGCAGTTGGGGGGGACCATGCCAGCAGGGGAGGGCAGTTGGGGGCAACCAGGCCGGAAGGGGAGGGCAGTTGTGGGGGATCAGGCAAGCAGGGGAGGGCAGTTGGGGGCAACCAGGTCGGCAGGGGAGGGCAGTTAGGGGTGACCGGGCCAGCAGAGGAGGGCAGTTGGGGGGGGGACCAGGCCTGCAGGGGAGGGCAGTTGGGGGGAACCAGGCCTGCAGGGGAGAGCAGTTGGGGGATACCAAGACTGTAGGGGAGAGCAGTTGCAGGCCTACAGGGGAGGGAAGTTGTGGGCGATCAGGCCAGCAGGGAGGGCAGTTAGGGGTGACCGGGCTGGCAGAGGAGGGCAGTTGGGGGGGACCCAGGCCTGCAGGAGAGGACAGTTGGGAGGGGGACCAGGCCTGCAGGGGAGGGCAGTTGGGGGGACCAGGCCTGCAGGGGAGGGCAGTTGTGGGGACCAGGACTGCAGGGAGGGCAGTTAGGGGTGACCGAGCCAGCAGAAGAGGGCATTTGGGGGTGACCAGGCCAGCAGGGGAGGGCAGTTAGGAGTGACCGGGCCAGCAGGGGAGGGCAGTTAGGGGCAACCAGGCCTGCAGGGGAGGACAGTTAGGGGCAACTAGACTTCCAGGGGAGGGCTGTTAGGGGTGACCAAGACAGCAGGGGAGGGCAGTTAGGGGCAATAGGGCTGGCCGGGGAGCAGTTAGGCGTCGATCAGGCTGGCAGGGAAGTGGTTAGGGGGTAATCAGGCTGGCAGGCAGAAGCAGTTAGGGGCAATCAGGCAGAGGCAGGGAGCGGTTGGGAGCCAGCAGTCCTGGATTGTGAGAGGGATGTCCGACCGCCTGTTTAGGCCCGATCCCACCAGGATCAGGTCTAAACGGGAGGTCGGACATCCCTCAAGGGGTCCCTCAAGGGGTCCCAGATTGGCTGAGGACCCCCCCACCCCGTGCACGAATTTTGTGCACCGGGCCTCTAGTTCCATTATAATGTGTGTTTAAACGAAAGCCAGTCTGACTCCAGAGTGACATCACCCCACTCAATTCTAGTTCAATCCAGATGCTGGTAGACAACCAGATTGCAGCTGGGGATGTGGGTGCTGTTTGCCAATTGAAAAGGTCATGGCTAGCATCGGACTGTCAATAAAGCAGGCTGGGAGAAGCTTTAATGAAACCAAAAACTAGATAGAGTACAAAGATGGTAGGATTGTTCATATGTATGGATTTCTTGTAACTTGAGGAATGAACTCCTAAATATCCCTGAGAGGCAAGAGTGGACAGAAGGCTGGGGACAGTGGTGTGCACAGGTATCTCCTTTGCAGCTGGTGACCGACATTATTGACAACCACATCTCACATGACACAGAGATACACACTTTACAAATTAATGCGACAAAAAACTCTCCTGCAGTCTGATTAGATTTTGTCATTTCTGTATTAGCATGCTAATTATGTAGATGAGGAAACTGACACACTCAAGATGTTCCGTGAATTTCAAGGCCACATGGTAAAGCTTAGTGCAAGAACCAATCCCCCAGGTTTTTAAATTTCAATCTGGTATTCTTTCTATAATGTCTCACTGCCAATAGAATCAGCTTTGCTTTCTCTAATTTTGCTTAGTCACTCCTGTGGCTCCACTAAATAACTCTGCCAAAGCAGAAATTCCCATGAAACAAATGTGCCAGAGAGGTTGATGAAATGAGATAAAAATAGAGAAAAGGAGAAGTCATGTTGCAAAGTGGTGTCCATCAATGCAAGAGGAAAGGGACATACTGAGAGGAAAGAAAAAAGAGAAAATTAAAGCCAATGAGTCAGTTCTGAGATGGTGAGCAGAACAAATGTCGCATGTGTACCTGAATCTCTCCTATAGGTGTGATTCCCGAGGAGATGTACATAAGGTGAACAAAAGTGTAATGCATTGTGGAAACTGTCTAGCTGTTGGGATCCTACTGTGAACCATTTCTCAAAGTGAAGAAAACTCTGATCAACCTCTACTTTGTTTATGGAGAGGACTTTGCCCAGCTGTACCCAGAAAGCTTGAGAATACCACCCACACAAGTATAACCCTGAGATAATTTTTGTTTACCAAAAATTTGGAAAATTTGCTTACAAGGAACATTAAAAGCTGTTTAGCTTTGCTACATGGACATGTGACAATGTGCATGATTACCTTCTATTGTAAATTTGAAAAAAACTTTACTGCATCTGTTGCTGAGGGATGAAGAATATTTTCTTTGGCTTTGAACTACTTTAGTTGAAATCTGATGGTAAAAGGCAGCATCTTATTTATTTTGTACTTTTTTCCTGCACCTAACATAATTTTTTTTGATGATTAATAACAGGTGCAGTATTCTATTTAGATATCAGAGTTCATTATTAAGTAATTTTAAATCATTTCAGTAAAGACATGAGCAGACAAGTTACATTAAAAAATTGAATTAATTTGACTTATATTTCCCTCTAGTTGAAAAGAAAACTCATAGACTCCAAAGCAACTGTTTTCTTTTGGAAAAAAAATTCAAAAATCACCCAGAGACAATAGGGAGTGTCCCAGATGCTTGTGATTTTATTTATGTGTGGTTAAAGTTCAAATTTCTCAACATACTGTAATCTCAGTGTAACTGGCCAAATTCCATGGTGGATAATTAGATCTAGTTTACCAGGGCAGATTTGGCCAGAGAGGGCAATCACAATGTACTTGTGGGGATCTATTAGGCAAGTTTGTTGTGTTTGACATGAGTGGTCGGCCTCACCTTACTTGCCGACTGCACTAGCCCAGCAGGTTCTACTGGGGTGAGATCACTGCTTGGCTCTCATTTCCACATATAGTAGGTAGAAGAAGCCACCAAATAAATGGCCTGCCTTTGGGCCTCAGAAGTTCTTTTTCTTATTTGCTTTCCCAAAACCCTTCTTCCAAGAACTCTGTTATACATTTATAATTCCCTCATTTATTCATTCAATAAATATTGACTAAATACCTATAATGTGTTGGGCACTGACCCAGGCTCTAGAAATGTAATAGTGAACCAGACATTTCCTGCCTTCAAAGTCCTAGAAGTGCAAAACTAAAATAGTCAGTAAAAAATGCTACAGTTCTCAGAGTTCAGTAATTCAAGTCTTTATTATTTCTGTCCTTAAAATGCAGAAAGTGTACAACTGTTCTTTGGAAAGATATGGCATAGAAATATGCTTAGGAATTTCAACATATAAAATTAACGAATGCATGAAGACTGTTTTTCCTGTTTTGATGTGGGTGGAGAGGAAGCCCCACCCTCCCTGGCTCCACCTTGCCCAACAGCCACCTGCCCAGTGCTGCTGGGAGCACCACTCTCCAGAGTCTCAAGCCACTGACTTTGAATGTCTTAAGGATGTTGTCTCACAAGTATTCAGACCCAGTAGTAAACAACAAAAGAATTTTTTTTTACCTAATATTAGCCTTGGCTTTCTCATGTAAAATAAAGTAAACATAACATTGAACTTCTCAAAAAAGCCATGTTCAACAATTGTCTCTGGGTCAAACAATCATATAAGAATGACTATGCTTAAAAGCTCCTAAATTAAATCCATAATATATGATTAGTAATATATTGCCTCACTTATGAAATGTACATATGCTTTGAATGTCTATTTGCAATAGAGTTTTATGACATTCCTATTAATAGGCTGTCATTGTAATCCTATCTAATAAAAGAGTAATATGCAAATTGACTGTACCTCTGCTATACCCACCAGCCAATCAGGAGGGAATATGCAAATAAACCCAACCAAGATGGCTGCAGCCACAGAGAGCAGGAGGGAGGCTTGGGTTTCCCTGGCGATGGAGGAAGCCAAGCTTCTGGAGCCCTGGCCTGCTTTGGCCTCCACTTAAGGCTACAAAGTTTCAATTATAGAAGATACATAAATCCCAACAGAAATGGCTGCCGCCACCGAGCGAGCAGAAGGCTTGGCTCCACTCCAGGCTACAAAGTTTCAATTGTAGAAGATAAATAAATCCCAGATACCAGGGCCTCTGCTTGGGTCGCCGGGGGGCATGGCCGGCCTGCAAACCACCACAGGCCCCTTGCCCAGGCCACCCCACACAAGGGAACCCCCACCCTGATCTGGGACACCCTTCAGGCCAAACCAGCTGGCCCCCACCCATGCACCAGGCCTCTATCCTATCTAACAAAAGAGGAATATGCAAACTGACCATCACTCCAACACACAAGATAGTCAAAGATCCTGCCCCCATGTGGACACAAGATGGCCACCACAAGATGGCCAGCAGGGGAGGGCAGTTGGGAGGGCAAGGGAGGGCAGTTGTGGGCAGTCAGGCCAGCAGGGGAGGGAAGTTGGGAGGACCAGGCCTACAAGGGAGGGCAGTTGGGGGTGATCAAGCCTGCTGGGGAGGGCAGTTAGGGGTGACCCGGCCAGCAGAGAAGGGAAGTTGGGGGTGACTGGGTCTGCAGAGGAAGGCAGTTAGGGGCAAACAGGCTGGCAGGGGAGCAGTTAGGCATCAATCAGGCTGGCAGGGGAGTGGTTAGGGGGTGATCAGGCTGGCAGGCAGAAGCGGTTAGGGGCAATCAGGAAGGCAAGCAGGCGAGCAGTTGGGAGTCAGCAGTCCTGGATTGTGAGAGGGATGTCCGACTGCCCGTTTAGGCCCGATCCCAGATTGGAGAGGGTGTAGGCTGGGCTGAGGGACACCCCCGCACCTCGGTGCATGAATTTTGTGCACTGGGCCTCTAGTACTTTTATAAAACTATTGATACAGGCATTGTAATTCCACCTATTTCTTTTAATTTTTAGCTCCTCTCACTGCCCTCCTTAAATTGTAAGTGGCTAAACGGGTCTTCATATATGATTCATATATGATTATGAAGCTTTAGATTATTTGTGGGTATAATATCAACATTGATTATTCAACCAAAAATTAGTGACTACTGCATGTGCTTGGACTTTTCCAATGTTGTGAAGGGTGATTTGAGAGGTTTCTTAATTCATGTATTAAACTCTAGTAAAAATGGTCTAAAACTTATAGGTATTTCATTATAGTAATAAATTATTGGCATTGAACAAAATAAGGTATGAAATAGTTTAAAGCTCTTTCATATTCACAGCCTTTATAAGATCCCCCCTCCCTATCAAGTACTTTCTGAATACGGGGAGTGTTCTGATTGGAGACCTTTACACATAGACCCACAGACACTCACACACACACACACACACACACACACACACACACACACACACACACTGGTTCTATACTCTTCAAATTTATGCAGCATTCAGTTGTTGAGCACATCTTAATATGCTGACCTAGATGAAGACTAAGTTTTTCCTGAAGGAATTTATAATCTAGTAGGTGAGAGATTTGCCCCTTTCAGAATGTGACACTACTTCCCCACCCCTTAGACTGTGAAAGCAGTGGTTTATGCTTTATTTGTTTCCCACCTTCAGTGTCCATGGACCATCTTCATGACTTTTGACATATTTACATACTATTGTGCTTCTGTAAATACACTACTATATTTTTAAACTTAGTTAAATTTGTTTAATACATTTAACAATGGTAAATAAGGTAAGTCACTTTAAGATAAATATTATGATTACTAAATTAAGTATTTTTTTCTTCTGCATGAATTCCCAGATCTTCTCAAGTGCTCTCAGAACTACACAGAGCATTATACTTGGGGAAGCTTTCATGTAAGAGCCACCTTTGAGAGTAGGGAATGGCAGAAAAAAATAAAATGCATAAGTAATGGTAGTATTCATAGCAATGGTAAGGAGAGCTATTATTGAGGCTTTACATGTGTAATTTATTTTATTTAATCTTCACAACTTTCACAGCCATGAATATCACACAAATGTGAGGCAAAAGGCAGGGAAGAGGGAATAGCTTAGGGCAACTGTAATTAGCACATGTTATTATGTTTTTAGTATTTATTCTTTTCTTTAGTTAACTGAGATTTCACACCTGATTATTTTATGAAAAATGGACTGTGATGGTGACAGATTAAAAAAAAGCTTTTAATCAAATATATTTGCTGTTGGTCAAAGAATGCTAGTGTCAATCACACCCACGCTAGGAATGCTGGATGGAGCAAGAGAAATCAGATTAAAACTTTTTTTTTTAGCTAATGGTTTCTGCTTCCTCAGTTGCTAATCAGTGAGAATATCCTTGCACTATTGAACTAAAGCATTTGATCAAAAGCTTATGTGTTCTCTGGCATAAGTACCTAACTTATTAAAGGCAAAAATCTTCCAGCTCTCTGCTAAGAAAAGATTGAAATAAATTGGGGCGGGGGCAGGCTAGAAGGGGCCAATGTAATACTTTCAACAATAAAGATTTTAAAAAAAATTTAAAATAAAATATTATCACAAAATGTTAGATTTTGAAGAGAGCTAAGGGACCTAAGACAACTTGCACACTTTACAGAGAAAAGAAGTTAAACCAGCGATAATTAGTATGGTATGTTCAACATGAAATTTATGACACATAATTGTTTTAAATTATGTACCTGAAGTTTGCTTTCAATATATGGTGAATTCCAAGTAAAAACCATGCCGTATTTGTTTCTTATTCTATGTTTTTAGCACATTGCCTTGTACTTAGTTGGTGCTGAATAATCATTTTTTTGCTAATTAAGTGGTATGATGCACCCCATAAACCTTCCTTTTAATTCTCCTTTGATATGGACTTTCTAGATACTTAATTCTCATTCCATTATTTATCTTCCTAGACAAGTGTTAAAGGCAGTGTATTTCAGAGATACTTTGGTGATAGCTGGAGCAGTGGGCTTCCCATTGTCATGTTTATGTATTCTGGGAATTGTCAAAACAAGAAAGATGAAAAATCTAAGGATGTATGAACTATGTTGATTAAATATTTTCATTGGATATTTATATAAATGACAGGAGCTATAAGAAATAATGAATCTACCTTTAGCCCTATTATTATGGAACAAATTATTTAAAGATTAGCCAAAACCTATTATTATGGAACAAATTATTTAAAGATTAGCCAAATCGACCAGCTGCCTCTTGCACGCCCCCTACTGGGGATGTGCCCGCAACCAAGGTACATGCCCTTGACTGGAATCGAACCTGGGACCCTTGAGTCCGCAGGCCGACGCTCTATCCACTGAGCCAAACCGGTTTTGGCTCTGTTGGTATATTTTGACATGAATGTTTTGCTTGGGTTGACATGATTTTTTTGTCATCCTATAGGTAATTAACTTATATAGTACAGTAATTTAGTAAAAATCTGTTTTGGTTCTTAACACTCTTTGGTGTAAAGAGTACTTTAAGATGTGTCCAAGGCCTTGCTTTTACCTGTGAAGGTCAATGCATTATCCTTTCCCCTCCTCAGGATTATTTTATTTTTTATAACTTGATGGAATAGGATATGCTCTCCTATCTCTGCCTCTTACCTCTGCCTTTTCTTCACCAGTTTTTTTTTTTTTTAATTTAATTCCTCTTGGCATCTGGACTTCTTTTTCTGCCAAATGAGTCAGTCATAGTGGAAATGTTTAACCTGAAGTTTTCATCTTGGCTGGGGAAAAAGGTGCCTGAATAGGTTTCATGAGGGTCCTCACACAGCCTCCTGACCCTCTCCTGAAAACACTTCT
This sequence comes from Plecotus auritus, assembly GCF_963455305.1. Lineage (NCBI taxonomy): Eukaryota > Metazoa > Chordata > Mammalia > Chiroptera > Vespertilionidae > Plecotus > Plecotus auritus. The sequence continues at coordinate 120,667,370 of NC_137776.1, read as the reverse complement.
CTGTATTGAAGTAAGAAAGTGCCAAATGATCCTCCAGTGCACACTCATTGCACAAGATCAGTACTCATTTTAGAAAATTTTTCTTTGAAGAAAGACATGGAAAATATTTTTTATTCATTGTATTTTCTCTTAATATCAAATCTCCCTCTACAAAGAATTTGAGAAGATTGTACAAACACAAATAATATAGTAGGATTAAGAATGAAAAGGAAAAATTTGTAGATTTTTAAAAAAGGCATGAAGGGAAATATAAGTACAATTACAAGATGAAAATGAATTGTTTGTATTCCAGCATAGAATAGCTACTATATGGTGAGCATTTATTATACATTGAACACTTAACATGATCTAATCAAAATATCTATTCTAATTTAATGAAATAGTCACTATCTTGAATTTGTTTTGATTTTGTAGGTGCAGAAATTGAGGCTTAGAGAAGTTAATTCATTTGACTCCACACTGCTCATTAGTGGTGGAAGTGGGATTCGAACCCTCTGGCAGTCTCATCAGAGTCACCACTATACCCTCTATGACTTGCTTTTTGGCATAGGTATCCTATATAATAAAAGCCTAATATGCTAAGTGTCCGGTCATTCGGTTGGCCATTCAACCAATCAAAGCATAATATGCTAATGATATGCTAAGGCTGCTCAATCGCTCGCTATGATGTGCACTTACCACCAGGGGGCAGATGCTCCAACTGGTAGGTTAGCTTGCTGCTGGGATCCAGCTGATCGGGACTGAGCTAGACAGGCTGGACATGCCCTGAGCCCTCCTGCATCCTTCCTCGGCCCTGATTGTGCATCGGTGGGGCCCCTTGGCCTGGCCTGTGCCCTCTCGCAATCCGGGCTGAGGGACCCCCTCCCCTGAGTGCACGAATTTCGTGCACCGGGCCTCTAGTTTACTATAAATGGCAAGTCACAGTACTATCTCAGCAAATGTGCAAATAACTTAGCTTCATTAAATTAGTCATTCTTCCCCACCCATTAATTTTTAAGAAGTGGACTAAGTCAGGGAAATAGTAATAGGTTGAGTGCGAGAGGTGGTTGTGGTTTTGATGGAGAAAGTAGGAAAATACACAGGCTATTCCTGCTCTTTGCTACAATGATGGTCAAAAAGTAGATCATTTGAAGTCTAGTTATCCTTGGAGGTTTTTTTAAAAAATATATTTTATTGATTTTTTTTTTTTTACAGAGAGGAAGGGAGAGTGAGAGAGAGTTAGAAACATCAATGAGAGAGAAACATCAATCAGCTGCCTCCTGCACACCCCTACTGGGGATGTGCCCACAACCAAGGTACATGCCCTTGACCGGAATCGAACCTGGGACCCTTGAGTCCACAGGCCGATGCTCTATCCACTGAGCCAAACCGGTTAGGGCTCCTTGGAGGTTTTTTTATTTTTCACCAGATCTTGCTGTTAATGAAGATTTAGCAATAAGCTATAAAAGTGAAAATGCAACACTATAAAATTCTACCATGATGTAAATTTCTCAAAATTGTGGTCCAAGCTCTTTCAAATCCCCATAAATCACCATGCACATCCATTAGCCAATATTTTATCTACTAGTATATATGCAATAATACAATACCACACTGCAGTGTCACAAAGTGGACTTAAAATGAATTCCTTGACTATCTTAAATACTAAATATTTAATAGGTTGAAACTATTTGCACTAGACCTAGAACACAGGAAAAAATTTTGGGACCTGAATAGTTCAGGTCTCTTCAGAAAACTCTCAGCTTTTTTGATCGGCTTCTTTTCCTCCAGATCTATTTCCCTGTAGCAAATGGAAGCCATCAGAATGATTCCCTAGACCTTAAATCTACCTCAAAGTACTGTGATAGTGTATTGAGCTAGACCTGAGCAATAATTCAAGAAACATATACTGCTTCTCATTATGTCTTAGGCACCATGCTAGGAACTTTATGCATATTATTTTCTTTAATTTTAGTAACAACTCCATGAGATATTATTATCCCCCTTTTTAGAGACTGAGAAACCACACAAAGATCAGAGAAGTAAAATAATTTGCTCTTCCAAGGCCACATCAAGGATGGAGGTTGAATTTGAATCCAGATAAGTTACAAAGCCCATGTCCTTAACCACTGGACTGTCTGCCTGCCCTCTCAAGGAACTGCTAAGGTTGCCACAGAGATTTGACTCTGTATAGATCAGGCGTCCTCAAACTATGCCACATGCGGCCCACCGAGGACATTTATCTGGCCCACCGGGTGCCACTGCCTGTCCTGCTTAGCAGCTGACTCATCCCGGGCCCGCAGTGTGCATAGGAATTTGTTCATAGTTTGTTTTTTTTTTAAACTATAGTCCGGCCCTCCAATGGTCTGAGGGACAGTGAACTGGCCCCCTGTTTAAAAAGTTTGAGGACCCCTGGTATAGATTGTTGCTTCATGAGAGGAAAAAGGCTTGAGGATCAGGTGCATAGGTTTAAACTTGGCATCTGTGCTAATATTGAAAGGTGGAGCAACTAGATTCTATTTATTGAGTAGAGGTATGCCACATTCAATGCATTTCTCCACCACACACAGTTCAAGGTGATAAAGGGATCTATGAATGGGGATTAGGAAATATCTATATTAATAAAAGGGTAATATGCAAATTGGTCAGGATGCCCTCACAGTAACGACTGAACAGCAGGCTGTGTGCGGTGACCAGGCCAGCAGGGGGGTTAGTGAGGGACGACCAAACAACTGAACAGCAGGTTGCGTGGGGTGACCAGGCCGGCAGAGGGGGCAGTGAGGGGTGACCAGGCCAGCAGGGGGGCAGTTGGCGGCAACCAGGTCAGCAGTGGGGGCAGTGAGGAGTGACCAGGCTGGCAGAGGGAGGCAGTTGGGGGCAACCAGGCCAGCGGGGGGGGGGGGGCAGTTGGGGGCAACCAGGCCAGCAGGGGGGCAATTGGGGGTGACCAGGCCAGCAGAGGGGGGCAGTTAGGGGTGATCAAGCTGGCAGGGGGGCAGTTAGGGGTGATCAGGCAGGCAGGCAGGTGAGCAGTTAGGAGCCAGTGGTCCTGGATTGTGAGAGGGATGTCCGACTGCTGGTTTAGGCCTGATTCCTGGGATCAGGCCTAAACCATCAGTCAGACATCCCCTGAGGGGTCCCAGATTGGAGAGGGTGCAGGCTGGGCTGAGGGGACCCCCCCCCCCCCATGCATGAATTATGAATTTCATGCACTGGGCCTCTAGTATTCTATATTTGGGTCATGGCCAAATCACAGGATTAACATCTGCCCTTCCTTTGGTCTCTCTTTTGATGAGAATAAGCCTCACTCTGTCTCAATGGTAGAGATCAGTGAAAATATTTCTGTCTTCTTGCCACCAGATATATGTGATTCAAACTTGGAGAACTGAAAGCACAAATCAAAGGAGAGTTCGTTCTCTTGGCAAGATAGGTAATGAGATATAGTGGAAGAGAATGGCTATTTTTAAAAAGTCATGGAGACCTAGGTTCAAATCTGGGGTTGCCTTTTTTTAGTAGCATATTCTCCTTCACTTCTTTGAGTCCCACTTTCTTTTTCTGAAAAATTAGGATTATTCAAATTACTTCCAGAGTTATAATAAGTATATAATGCATGGAATGCAGATAAACTCTTGATGTGAATAGAGGAAAGTCTTTTCATCTCCTGTCTGCCTAGGCTCTCCTCTCCCCTCCTCCTCATATCTTTTCTTCTCTCCCCCACCTTTTTTTCTGTACCCAACAGTTCTTCACAAGCCCCAGAGTTATGTATTTGTATGTTGCTGCAGCAACTATATATAAAGGAGACACTGACTGTGCATCCACTGATGTGCTGACAGAAGTATTTTATCTTCACAAGTTGTAGAGGGACAGTCTAGGTGCTGGTGAACCGGTGAGAAAGCAGCAGTTATTTCTGAGATTTAACTTTGATGAGGGCACTGAAGAGACCCTGCCCACTACTGCTGCAGCTGCTTGCTTCTAGGAACTGTGGAGCTGAAGAACTTACTGCTTGTGATAGATTAATCAAACAAAGAGTAGCCCTAGCTGGTTTGGCTCAGTGATCAGAGCATAGGCCCTAGGACCAAAGGGTCTTAGGTTTGATTCCTGGTCAAGGGCACATATATATCTCAGTTACAGGTTTGATCCCTGGCCTTGGTAGTTGAGGGCTGGTGCAGGAAGCAACCAATCGATGTTTCTCTCTGTCCCCCACAACTCACTCCCTTCCATTCTTGTCTGAAAATCAATGGAAAAATATCCTCAGATAAGGATTTAAAACACACACACAAAAAAAAAACCCCAGCAAAGAGTACAAAATGAGCAGAGCTGTTTATAATACTACTAGTGGCCCAGTGCACAAAATTTGTGCACATTAAAAGGGGGACCCAGAGTCAAGTCCCCGCCCACCCACATGTGCCTCAAAATCGCATGAGACCCAGACTCGGCTGCCCCCCTCATTGGGCTAGATCCAGGCCTGGCCAGTCCCACCCTTGTCAAGCCCTGCCAGGCAGGGGGCGTAGCCTCAGGTCCCCCAGATGGGGCGGGGGGCATGCTTTGAGGTCCCCCGTCAAGCCCCGCCAGGTGGGGGACATGGCCTGAGATCCCCTGTCAAGCCCCTCCAGGTGGGGGGGCACAGCTTCAGGTTCCCCCATCAAGCCCCGCCAGGCAGGGTGGTGCAACCTCAGGTCCCCTGGCCCGGTGCTGGGGCGGGGGGTGTGGCCTGAGGTCCCCTGGCCTGGTGCCAGGGTGGGGTCGCTGCCTGAAGTCACCTGTCAAGCCCCACCTGGTGGGGGGCACGGCCTGAGGTCCCCTGGCCTGGCGCTGGGGCGGGGGGAGCAGCCTGAGGTCCCCTAGGCCAGCACCAGGACAGGAAGCCAACCTTGAGGTCCCCCATCAAGCCCCGCTGGCCTGGTGCCAAGGCAGGAGGCGTGGCCTGAGGTCCCCTGTCAAGCCCCAGGGGGGTGGGGGAGGGCATAGCCTCAGGTCCCTGCTGATTGCTTGTTAAGGTTCCTTAAGGGAACTTGGCCTCAGCTGTGAGTGCAGCCATCTTTGTGATGGAGTGATGGTCAATTAGCATATTCCCTCTTTATTAGATAGGATATGTCATTACAAATTGTAAAATGTATTATGATAATTATTATTCTTATAGCTCAACTTTATATTGTACACAATTCCTTACACTGTATCATTTTATGATTCACACGTTATTAAAGAATACATATTGCAAAACATGGCTAATTAGTAACAAAAAATAGAAACAAGGGCCTACTACTCCCTCCTAAACATTTTCCCTTTAAGGAGATTTTAAAATCTTTCTTTTCTGTGGTTAGATACTGGATGAGAAAACATTAAGTTGGAAACCCTTAGGATGATGTGAGTAATTGGGTATATTTTCAAGCTGGATTTTGTCAACAGCTACCTTGTCACTGTCATCCTGTAAATATTTCATTGTTCCAGGAAGTCCTGTGCCTCTAAGGTTGGTGCTGATATGAAATCTCTCAGCTGGGCAGGCTCTGGGAGGGAGAGAGCCGGCCAAAGGCACATACCAAGCAAAAACTTCTCATCCCATGTTTCTCAACAAAAGTTCTCTCTCCTCTTTTGCATAACTCTAGTGGAATAATTGCCATTGGATTGCATGAAAGAGTGTTTATGGGGTTAGTCTGGCAGTTAAGAGTTCTCTCTTGGATTATTAGGTTTCATAATTAATTTCATAATTTGAATTTCCTTTTTTTGGAGCCATAGTTCATTCTCATGTCCTTTTAAGTTAAATGTTTTTAATGGCCTTTTTTAAGGTTTTACTGTTGTTTTTCTTCTGGATAACTTCACGGGATATACTGAGTCAACAGTTCATGTTAGGGGAGGAGTAGAACAAATGAATGGATTTTTTAACCACCATGGATGATGGAATATGATATGTGAGAGAACACTGGGAAAGTGGGGAGGTGGACTATGTGAAAATGTTCCGTTACTCTTGCCCCAACTCTGCCTTCTTTTGTCATTTTAGTGGCCATTTTGACAGTGAGAAATACTGATGACAAACCTAGTCTTCTTATTTAAAAATGGGAATCACAGAGCTTACCTTATGGGGATTTGGCAAGATTCAAATGAAATAATTTGTGTAAGAAGTGTAGCACACTATGCTTTCCATTCTGTAAGGACTCAACAAATATCAGCCAGTTAGCTCTTATCATAACTTTTGCTTCTAAAATGCTGTGTTAAACCTTTCCAAATTGGTGTTTCTAAATAACTTCTAATAAGTAGGCTAATATGCTCTGTGGTTCTTCTAGGCTTCAAGCATTGTGGTGAAGCATATTAGAAACATTTCCTGAGTCAGTACTGCTTTCTAGGACAAAACTGGGATAGCTATTTGGGATAATTTTAACTCCAAAGAAACCATCTGAGGAAACAACCTTTTAGATATTAATCCTAATGGAATCAAATTCCCGAACAGCTCATTGCACCTCTGAAGGATAGGTTTTGTCTAAGTGGATTAGCTAGAGAATACAGGAAATCTCCTTCCTGTTCTATCTAGACACAAGCCTCAGTGGCATTTACCCCAGCAAGGCAGCCCTTCAGAACCGAGTGTAAGACCAAGAGATGCTTTATCAGGAAGCCTCATCGCCTTCTCTTCTCTCACCCCATGCCCTCTGCCATCCTCCAGGGTCCACAGGGACAGGCCCTCAGACCAGCCAGAGCACAGGGGCCAACTTTTAAAAAATATATATATTTTATTGATTTTTTACAGAGAGGAAGGGAGAGGGATAGAGAGTTAGAAACATCCATGAGAGAGAAATATCAATCAGCTGCCTCCTGCACACCTCCCACTGGGTACATGCCCTTGATCGGAATCGAACCTGGGGCCCTTGAGTCTGCAGGCCGACACTCTAGCCACTGAGCCAAACTGGTCAGGGCGGGGGCCAACTTTTAATAGCAAAGCAAAATGCCAAAGCCTCAAAGAGGGGCAACAGAAAAGCAGTTTCCTTCACAGAGTTCGAATGGCTCTGATTAAGATCAGGGACCCTGAAGTCAGACAGACCCAAGTTTGAATATCAGTTCAAACAATATGTTCACAAACGTAGGCCTAACGTATAATGTTATTAAATAATACACACTTCACAGGATTGTAATGAACAGGAAGTGAAATAATAGCTGTAGAGTGCTTCATAGATTGACCAGCATATAGTAAACATTTATTAATCAGTAGCTAATATTTTTCCTCAAAATATTTGTCTGTGGCCTCCCAGCACTCATAAAGGCAGTCTGTGTAGATGCCATCACAAAAACCATCTTTTCCCCTAAAACTATGGGAGGAATTTTTGTTCTAAAATGCCCACAGCTTACCCATATCACTTAATTTACCAGGTTCTTGTCAAATCTATACCTCACTTTTATGCAACTGAAAAACATTTTAAAAAGTTATATGTATACATAAACACACACACACACACACACACACACACACACACACATGCACTCTTAAGTATGTACATATGACATTTTGCTCATCTCTTCTTTCCTGTGACTGTAACCCTGTGAGGTAGGTTTTCTATGATCCTATTTTATGATTAAAGGAAAAAGGAACACAGAAAAGCAATTGGGCCCAAGGCCTTGCAGCTATAGGGATGAGGGTAGGGTATCCTGACCCTCCCAGTTTTCCTTGCTTTGTGCTGCTCTGGTGACCATGGACGTGAAGTGCAGCAGAACTTGGCTGCCAAGGAGTCCCAGCTGAGAGGTAAGCAAAGGAAACAGCATGGCTGAAATCCAGTTAAAAGCTAAAACCCCACTGGGTAATTCCTCCTTAATTGACATCAGGGATGCGGTCACTGCCCCAGCTAGCCACTCCACAGACAGCAGGGAAGTTAGCTGAGCGCGCAGGGTGAACCTGAATGCTCCCTAGGGGAGCCTGACTGCTTTGGCTGGATTCTGCTGTGGCAGTTTTCTGGCAATGGAGAGACGGTAGCCAGACAGTCGGGGGCGGTAACCATCTTCTAATAACCACCCCAGGCTTTTGGCACCTAATTCTCTGGCACTGTCTAGGGAAGCTCTTTTTGCTACTTCATGCTACGTGTCAAGTCAGGCTGCTTGTCTAATTTTGCTGGGAGATCTAACACTGCCCATTGCCACCCACCTCAGCAGGGTTCAGTGTGTGCCGAGAAATGCTGGAAGAGGTTTCTGATCATCTCTGACGAGCAAACAGCAGAGACAGGTTTCTAAAAAACGGTCCCAGTTTGCACAGCTTTTTTCATCCGTGGTTCCAAGATGCATGAAATCAGGTTGTGGTCCCGAGTGAATGACTCAGGAAACATTCGGATGTTTGTATTGCCCCATCGGTTTTCTTGAACCTCACATGGACTGGCTCCATCCTGTCCGGGAGTCCATAGCACTGCGTCCTCCCCTCCACTTCAAGCGCAGGCCTTCCTCTGGTTTGTGGGCTGAGCATTTCATCTCGTTCCTTCAAGGCACAGAGAGTTGCTGGTCACACAGAGTTTATGTGGGTGACTTGTGCTTCCTGTTTCTCATCCCAGGCTCAGGTTTTCTTTCTCTATTTTCTAAACCTGAAGTAACTCCTTTTTCCCTCTTCCCGAATTTGTTTAGACTTCCCTCTTTCAACTCTCCCTCCACTTTTCATAGTGCTTAAGCGGGAGCTATGCTTCTTTCCCAAACCGGGACTCTGTAATACCTTTATTCAATCCTCAAGAGTTACGTTTACAAGACTAACCTAAATATGCTCAACTTGGTATCAACTTGATGACTTCGTAAACTCCAGCTTCCTTGCCAGTTATTTGTGAAAGAGCTTGCTTAAAATCTCTGCTAATCTACCTGAATTTCCTTCTAAAGGCAGTTACATATGATGCCTCTTAACACTAATTCTCGATATTTGCAGTTTGGCAGCCTCCTGCTGGGCTTCTGCAGGGTAAATAAGTCAGGGAGATTAGGTCTTCATATGGGAAGTCTGAAAGCTCTAAGGTAGGCAAATACTAGTAAAGAAGACTCCAAATTCCAGGGAAGGCTGGAGATCTTTGTGGAGACCCATAAAGTGCTGGCTGTATGTCAGTTTTCACAGTGAGCTTTCTTCCTCTGGTTCATTTTATATTCACATCGAATCACCCAGAGACTTTGTTTTTGTGTGTGATGCCTGCACACATCACACACATTTCTGATCTGGGTAGATAAACCAGCCTTATAAGTTTAAAGAACATTGTAAATGCTCTTTCCCCAGCAGGGAAGTTTTCCTTGAGTGCGTCAAGAACTATGAAACGTATAGTCTGTAGACAAGCTGTAGTCTGTAATATAATCTGCATTAGCCTAGCGTTAAATGATGACTATGGTCCTCTCACACAATTGTGGGGGGCCTTGATGGTCAGATAAAGAGAGACCCCTTACTCTTGTCTTATATTGTGACCTTACTAGAGGGGCTTATGGCCTTTTCCACTAAAAAACTGCAAATTTTAATACTCTCCTTTAATCAAAAATAAAATTACAAGATTGTATTACTCTTCCAGTATCATTGAAATTGTCAAGGCTGGCCTGGGGGCTTCTGAGGGCAGAGTCTGTGTCTGACTCAGTCACTGTTTTATCCACAGAACCCAACATGGGGCCTGGGAGCATATAGAAGACACTCAATGAATAAAATGAATGAATAAATAGAAAGATAGAACCAAAGTCACATTGTAATGGCCTAATTATATCTTTTTAGGGCAATGCAGTATTTAAAAAGGGACAGTGATAACACATTTTTAAAAATTATATTCATGGTTGAAAGTATTACATATGTCCCCCTTTTTTTTCCAATTGATCCCCTCTACCCAGGCCCCCCCCCCCCCCCACCTAGCCCCTCACCACACTATTATCTGTGTTCATGGGTTATGCATATATGCATACAAGTTCTTTGGTTAAACGCTCCCCACTCACTCACCCACTCTAGCCTTCCCTCTGAGATTTGTTAGTCTGTTCCATGCTTCTATGTCTTTGGATCTATTTTGTTCATCAATTTATTTTGTTCATTAGATTCCATTAGATCATGTGATAATGTTTTTCTCTGGACTGTTTATTTCACTTAGCATAATACTCTCCAGGTCCCTCTATGTTGTCTCAAAGGGTAAGAGATCCTTCTTTTTTACTGCTGCGTAGCATTCCATGGTATAAATGTACTGCAGCTTTTTTATCCACTCATCTACTGATGGGCACTTGGGCTATGTCCAGATCTTAGCTATTGTAAATTGTGCTGCTATGAACATAGGGGTGCATATGTTCTTTCTAATTGGTATTTCAGGTTTCTTAGAATATATTTCTAGCAGTGGGATCACTGGGTCAAATGGCAGTTCCACATTTAATTTTTGAGGAAACTCCATACTGTTTTCCATAGTGCCTGCACCAGTCTGCATTCCCACAAGCTGTGTACTAGGGTTCTCTTTTCTCCATATCCTCTCTAGCACTCGTCATTTGTTGATTTGCTAATGGTAGCCATTCTGACAGGTGTGAGGTAATACCTCATTTTAATTTGCATCTCTCTGATGATTAGTGACTTTGAACATTTTTTCATATGTCTCTTAGACATCTGTATGTCCACTTTGGAGAAGTGTCTATTTAAGTACAATGGCATATTTCACAGATCTAGAACAAATAACTCCAAATAATTTATATGGAACCCAAAAAGACCCCCAATAGCCACAGCAATCTTGAGAAGAACAAAAATGGAGGAATTGCAATACCAGATATCAAGTTATACTACAAAGCCACTGTCATTAAAACAGCCTGGTACTGGCACAAGAACAGGCATATAGATCAATGGAACAGAACAATGGAGAGACCCCAGAAATTGACCCAAGTCATTACTCTCAATTAATATTTGACAAAGGATGCAAGAGCATGAAATGGAGTGAAGACAATCTCTTCAATAAATGATGTTGTGATATTGGACAGGTACATGCAAAAAAAAACTAGACCACCAACTTACACCATACATAAGAATACACTCAAAAATTGATAAAAGGCTTAAATGTCAGTCGTGATACAATAAAAATCCTAGAAGAAACCATAGGCAGAAACATCTCCGACATCTCTTGTAGCAATATATTTGAGGATACATCTCCTAGGGCAAGGGAAACAAAGGAGAAAATAAACAATGGGACTACATAAAAATAAAAAGCGTCTGTACAGCAAAAGAAACCATCAACAAAATTAAAAGGGAGCCCACTGCATGGGAGAACATATTTCCCTTGATACATCTGATAACATGTTTAAAAGGAGTTGAATGTCATATTTAACACTTCCTAAGAAGAAGGGATTCAACTTCTATCACTTAATCTAGGCTTTTAATTACAGAAACACTGAGAATTCCCTGTGGCTGAATATGGATGAATCTTTAAGGCAAGTTGAAGTGTCAGGCTGTCCTTGTGGACACTGATATTCCCATGGAACATTTTTTATGAAGAAAAGTGTGGGCTTACTGCCTTTTCATCAAAACTCCTGGAATTTGGCTGACTGCCTGGTTTATCCCAGGACATTAGTCAGCCCACAAATACCACATTTGTTTATTCAGTCCAGAGCAAGTGAACACTGCCATTCTTCCATCTCCTTTGTTGGCAAATGCTTTGTTAACCTGAATTGAGTTCTGCAACACAAAATGAAGTGACTAATCTTTGGGGGGTTCTTCCTTGCAGGTTCTCGTATGAGTAACTAAATCTATAGACCACAAAGCCTCACACTGTCGTTTTTCCTCACGCTGCTCTTTCATGCGGATGGTTCCACATTGTACTTAAGGAAATCAATACCTTCCAGAGTGTGGTTGAACTGGCGCCACCATTAAGAAAAGGAGGTTACTAGGCTTTTGAGTACTGTGAGAAAATGTTGGCGGCAAAGGGAGGTTAGGTTGATTATTTATACTTCTGTAGTGAATTGTTGGGCATTTGCAATAGTCATCACCTTGCACTCTCAAAAAGTTCCCTAGTTCTGAATACATGGGTCTGAAAGTGCAGGAAGTAGGAATCAATACAAAAGAAACACTTTGGATGATCATACAGTGAATATGTGGCAGGTCTGGAATATGAAATAAAACGAATGTATATCCTTAATCACTAGGCTACTTGTCTATTTACAAATATCTGTAAAGGCCTAAACTTTTTAGCAAAAATTTGAGGATCTAATTTTCTGAACTCCCATTGACTATGAAAGAGTGATTTCTTTCAGTAGACAACTGTGATACAACACAGTGCAAAACAGAGGAGGGGATAAAGCAATTCATAAAGATGAACATTCTTACCATAAGCCCCAGCTGTTTTTATAGCATGTTGCACAGAGCAGCTTGACGAATAATTCTCGTTAATCATTAGGCCTGTAGAAATTCTATTTGGTTCAATCATGTTTTGACTCTGACTCTAACCTGTTTTTCTCTCTTCTTTCTACAATTTTTAGCCACAATTACCTGCCAAATAACTTCTTTCTACCACACTCCTCCTCCCCAGTGTAAGAGAATGCAAGCACACGGTAACATTGGGAGCAAGAACATTGAAGAACTATTGCCTGACTTCTAACTGAGGCTTGGATTGGTGCAGTCCTTTTAGCTTTTCAGCGTGAAGTTCAGGGATCACAAAGGTTGTTTCATCCATGGGACTTTTGCAACTTGTTATTTTCATACCTGACATCTGGGGAAAGATGAATCTAAAAGGTTTTTATAAAACAGCCATTAGCCCAGGATATATTCAGGAAAATGTAGAAATAATTCCTGGGCTTTGGTACAGATGATGCACATGCTGGCAAACTGAAACCTTAAGTGATGAAAGAGATTGTCTTTTGTAGATACTTTTCTAGACTTGAGTTCTATATCTTTGCATTTGACTCAGTGAGATCTTTATTGAGCACCTAGTGCATGCCAAAAACTCTGCTACATTAGGAGGGGTTGGGGGCCCAACTGGGAAACATGAAGGATGAAGAGAGAATACATGTAATTAAAGCACAAAGTAGAATAGAATATAGTATACAATGGCTTATAGGGCATTATGGAGGAAGAGAGCATGTTTTATTAGTAGGGTCAGGAAATGCATTACGAAGGTGATGGCATTCTTGTGGGGTCATGAAGGATAGATAGGATTTTGGCAGGTGAGGAGGCACTGCCGTGCAAGAGAATAATAAGAGCGAAAGCACAGTAGTCCGTGAAGGGTAGAGGCAGGGAAATAAAGGATGGCTGTGTTTATCTTGTGAACGCTGAGCTATAAGTACAGTTGACCGCGTCCTCTTCCTTGAACCACTGTTTACCCCAGAGTCACCACACCCTCCTGGATCTTTGCCAGTCTTACCGGCCACTGCTTTTCAGTCACTTTTCCTGCTTACTCTTCCTCAGTCTCACTTCTACATATTGAAAGGCTTCATCATCGGTCTTTCAGCTCCTCCTCTCAAGTTGCTATCATTTAAATATGAAATATTTAACATCTACATGCCAGTGACTTCCAAATCAGTAACTTTCCCCATGACCCATGCCCTGACTTCTAGGCTGCATATCAAACTGTCTACCCAACATCTTTACATTTGCTGTCCACTAGGCCCAAATCAGAACTCTTGCTATTTTGCTCCCCCTCTGCTGGAAATCTTGGTCTTCCACTAGCCTTGTCTAGCTTAGCTAATGGGCCTGCCATCCACCGAGGTGCTTAGCCCTCTCCCCCAAACTAGGAGTTATTCTAGATATGGCCTTTTCCCTCACCCTTACCATAAAGCAACAAATGTTTTGAGTTCACCTCTACACCACCCCAAACAGGTGACTATTGTTTTTTGTTGTAAGCCTTATGGCAGTAAGATTTGCCTCCAAATGTACATGAATTGCTTTGATAACAATAAGTACTAAGTTTAAAAAATATTAATTTTACAGAGATCATCTCTTGATTTCTTTCCAGAAATTAACTCATAAGTCACCCAGAAGAGCCATGCATTCTTCAGTTTGCATGTAAGTTGGAACTGATTTTTCCCATCTTCCAAAAGAGCCTTCACATTCTCTTGCCTTGCAGACCCAGCTGCTGTGGATCAGATACACAAAAACCTGTCACTCATTATCTGTTATATAGTGAAAACAACAATAATGATGAAAATGATGGTATTACTTCTACAAGCACTAGCGAGCAGCTATTAAGCCCTGCCATCCACTGCAATAAGCACTGTACATTTACTGAAGGTTCAAACCTCCCGGACACTATGAGATAGATATGATTATTGTCCTCATTTTGGGTCACACAGTTGGAAAGTGACAGAAACCAGGACATAACCCTATTTCTGTTAGACACCAAAGCCCACACTTTTAACCAAGAGTAATTTAAAATTCGGAGTCACTGAATAGAGGTAGATGCAGCTTCTAATGCAAGGAACATATTGGTTGGCTACAGTGAGGAAGACATAAAGATGCATCTCTAGAAAGATGATATAGTTTCAAAGGGGCCTATTTATAACCCCCTTTCTTAGGCCTCATTGGTCTATTCTTATGTAATTTTCAAGGTAATTTCATTATGGGGGATGCTGAAAACTTGCCATTCATTTATTCATTCCCCCCTCTCCAACATTCATGTCTTCTCAGTCCCTCCAGTGGGCACCCTCCCTGACATCAGAAGTGTAAAAGAGAAACTAGGGAGGAACATGAACCAAACAAGAGGACAAATGAAATTTCTAGAAACAATTTCCAGGGGAAGAACACTATTTTGCAGCTATTTCAATCTTTATTTCTTTCTGGATCTGATGGTAAGAGACCCACATGAAAACAGAGAGATTACATCAGCCAGGATAAACCAGGTTTTGCTATGGTAACAAACAACCTCAAAATCTCAGTGGCTTAAAAAGCAAAGAATTATTCTTACTCACAACACATGCCCCTCAATAGTCACATTCCATGATGTATTCTCCCTCTATTCACCATCTGTTTGTACCCCATCTTTTCATTCTGGGCATTAGGGCCATTTTCTGATTTCATGTGGAAACTACCTTAGGAGCACTCCCTAGACGCAGTAGTTCTTGGAACTACCACTGATTTTGTATGATTCTCTGGAAGGTTGATTATGCCCAGTGCCCTCTTTCCTTGGGTTATGTCCATCCTGCAGTCAAAATATATTATTAGTGTTTCCTGGAGATCTTTGGCTCTGAGAGCTCCTCCAAGTGAGGCAGTATCCTCTAACTTCAAGCATGGGCTGTGGAAGCAGATGTGAGTCTGATTCGGCTCTGCCACCTACTAATTGTGTGACATTGTGCAATGTCCTAAGCTCTCTCAGCTTTAGCTTCCTTATTTGAACAGGGTTTTTGTTCATTATTTAAACAGGGAAAATTTATTGGATTTGAGAGAAGTCGAGAGATAGTATTAGTAGAAATTGTTGATGAATTGGGTGAGGCAGAGGGAGGAGGCAAGGATGACTACCAGGTTTCTATCTCAAGCACCTGGGTGGTGGCACCTTTTAATGAGGAGGAGATAAGAGAATCAGTGTGTGTGTGTGTGTGTGTGTGTGTGAGAGAGAGAGAGAGAGAGAGACAGAGACAGAGACAGAGACAGACAGAGAGAGAGATGCGAGAGATATCAATTTTTGACATAAGAATTTGAGGTGCTTTCTAGATATATAAGTGGAAATGTTGAGAATATTGAGTTGAAGTTTTAATGGTGCATAGAGAGTAGTCTGAACTGATAATAGAGATTTCAAAGTTATTTACATAAAGAAGGTAATTGAAGCTATAGGAGTAAATGAGATATACTGAAAATGAGGGGAGAAGAGGGCCTAGGGTAAGCCCTGAGACCTTTTCTGTGTAATGGTCTCATAGAGAGGGTAGAGGATTCTTCCAAAAAAGGTCTGCTTTTATGACACCACCCTCTCTTCTTTTCTTCTTACCTTTCTGGACACTATTTTCTTTGTTTCCGTGAGGAAAAAAGATTATGTTGTCTACTTAGAGTGAGGGGGGTGGGCAGACTTTGGTAGGGTTCCTCAATAGAGATGTATAAGTTTAAAATAATTACTAAGGCGAGTAGGAAGGAATGCTGATCCAGTGAGAGGACATATATTGAAGTCCTAAGATCAGAGACCATGTGGTTTATGACAATAATCTGGATGGTTATAATATTTTACTTAGGAGTGCTCAGCTTTCTAAATTTATCCTGTGTTGGGAGATTGCCAGGGGAGTGCAATATAGGAAGATACATGTATGGATTTGAACGTGCTGCTGGTGAGTAGTTCAAATAGCCAACGACTCATAATCTTTTTAGGGGAAGGCTGATAGACTGTGAGGAAATGAAGACCTCAGGAACTGGAGGACTACATGAATTTGGAGAGCAGGTGTGTGTAGGTGAGGGGCCTGAGAGCACTGGAGGAGAGGCAGCCAGTTCCTAATATAGGATATTTGCAGTTAAAATTTTGGGTGTGGAACCACTATAGTGATGACAAGGTTCAGGATATATTTCTGGCAGGGAAGTCTATGTTGAATGGAGGTGAGATTTGTTATTGTGTATTTGAGGTCAAGAACAGTTTTTTTTTTTTAATTTTTTTTTTTTTAATAACATGCTCTTTTTTTTAAATATATTTTATTGATTTTTTACAGAGAGGAAGGGAGAGGGACAGAGAGTTAGAAACATCGATGAGAGAGAAACATCGATCAGCTGCCTCCTGCACACCCCCCACTGGGGATGTGCCCGCAACCCAGGTACATGCCCTTGACCGGAATCGAACCTGGGACCTTTCAGTCCGCAGGCTGACGCTCTATCCACTGAGCCAAACCGGTTTCGGCAAGAACAGTTTAAAAAAACAACAACATATTTTATTGATTTTTTTACAGAGAGGAAGGGAGAGGGATAGAGAGTTAGAAACATCGATGAGAGAGAAACATCGATCAGCTGCCTCCTGCACACTCCCTACTGGGTATGTGCTCACAATCAAGGTACATGCCCTTGACCGGAATCGAACCTGGGACCCTTGAGTCTGCAGGCCAACGCTCTGTCCACTGAGCCAAACCGGTCAGGGCAAGAACAGTAGTTTTAAGGTGTTGGGTGGATATCCCACAGAGACACTGAATTTTTCTGGAATGATGTCATAAGTTGGGGTTGAGGAGAAGAGTGTTATGTCTTGAAGAATGTGCCCAGGTGGTCAGTAGCTGATAGAAACATAGAAGTGTACACGGTGGTACAGTCAGGTGGCATGGCTACCAGGGTAGCAGGGTGGTAATTCTAAAGTGGCATTAAGGAGCCACTAAATTATCACCCCTTACCCTTCATTCTATGGTAGATAAAATACACAGCATAATGGGTGGAGATGTTGTGCTTATAGGTTTTTCCTTTTACATAAAGGAAGAAGATTCTAGAGGGCATAGTGGTTTGAGGAGAGAATTCAAAGAGAGGAAGTGTAGGGCATTAAGGGGTTAAGAACAGGGGATGTAAATTGACTTTCTTTTGGCATATGAAGTTTTTAGGAATGGAAGCCTTTGTTGGAGTTAATTGACCACAAAGTGAGTCATATGGTGACAAAGATGTCTGGGGGTCTGAGATAGGATCTGGCCAAATCATGTGTGGGCTGGGTCACTGTGTGGAGACCGGGGTCATGAAGGATCTGAACATGGGCTGCCTCCTGTGTGAAGGGTAAAGGGATCAGGCCTCCTCTCCCTGGGGTGGTCTCAAGATGTGCTGAGTAGCCACATGCATAATAGTTTTCATTTAACATCTCTTTGCTAGTCTCCCATCAAGTGTAAGAGGTGGGCCCACAAATAATATTAATAAAACATCTGTCTGGCCCTAGCCGGGTTGGCTCAGTGGATAGAGCGTCGGCCTGCGGACAGAAGGGTCCCGGGTTCAATTCCGGCCAAGGGTGCATGCTCAGTTTGCAGGTTTGATCCCCAGTGTGTGTGTGTGGCAGGGCAGGGGGGGGGTGCAAGAGGCGACTGATCAATAATTCTCTCTCATCATTGATGTTTCTATCTCTCTCTCCCTCTCCCTTCCTCTCTGAAATCAATAAAGAAATATATTTAAAAAAACAAAAACAACAACAACAAAAAACATCTGTCTGTCTTCTATCACTGGAGTTGTGAAGATTCATTTATGGGAAAAGCAATCATTTATGGGAAAGCATTTGAGCAATTCTAATCACTATATGTATGCTGAATTTTATTGTTACCCACACCTTTGATGTATTTCACTTTGTGCTCATCCGTGTATCTGTAACACACTCCCTGGGAAAATAAGGGTTTCCCTCTGACAAGCCAAGATTCTTTATTTATAGTGTTAGGCTGGCACCTGGGCTGACTCGCTGCAGTGATTATGTAGACTTGATGTGGACTGGCATCTTTCCCTGGAGTTTGAGTATCTCCCTCAGCAGCTTCTCATGGCCAGAAGCTCCATCTCTGTATCTTTCTATTACAAAGCCCAGACTCCAGTCTAGGCCACCCACCAAGTTCCTTGCTCCAGTCTTAAGAATGCCTCCAGCTCCTGGCACCTTTGCAGAACTGAACTGACTGACATGTGCCAAGCACAGGTTGCCAATCTCGTCTAGTTTTCCAGGTACACCTTGACGATTTGACAGGAAGGTATCCAGAACACAGTGATAGTAGTCTCTGAGAATTGCACTTTCCCAATGTCTAAAGTCTTTTAGACTTTCACAGGCAGAGATACAACTCCAACCAAGAAAAAGGCATTCCTTTATTAATACCCCTACCTCCCTTTGAAATTTAACTGAGATTGTGCTTGAGGTTTTGGATGTTAGATGTTTTTGGAAGGGGAAAGGAAGCCCCTTGATGGAATAGATTTTTTTAAAGGGTAATTCTCAAGCAGGTTCATTAGTTTTCATTCCATCATCACATTTCTACTGACAGTGGTTTTTTTCTCCTTTCCTGTCTTGGGACATGGAGATTGTTCTGGAGAAGCTACATGCCTTAGAGTAATTATTGGGTGAAGCACAGCATACTGCATCAGCTAGTAAGAATTGCACACATTATTTTTAGTAAAATGGGATGCAGTCTTAGGAGAAAAAAAACTATGCTGTATGTTCCCTTTACTCACTTAGTTTACCACATTCTGTGATGTATTCTTTTATTTAGCATCTCTTTGTATCCTTATCTCTTCACACTGGGCATGAGGGTCATTTTTTTTGGCTTCATGTAGAAACTGCCTCAGGAACACACCCTGGGCACAGAAGTTCTTGGAACTACCATTGTTTTCATTTGAGGCTTTAACTGCTTCCCTGGAAGGCTGAATACCCCCAGTGCCTTTTTCCTCTGGTAGCTCATATTGAATTCTCTCCAACTCTCTGATTTTTATCCATTTGAATCACTCCAACTTTCTTTACATCTCCAGAATAAGCACTATCTGGGTGATAGGAGTTGACATCTACTAGATAAATTATAGCTTGTTTAAAAGTCTTGTGCAATTTAATTTTCTGCCTTGGAAATGCTACTTTACTGGCTTCTTGAGAATTTCCAAATCCTTATGCTTATTCTTTGTCATTCCAAACTCCATGGGGTGTCCCCATCAAAGCATAGGACTGTGGGCAGAGAAGATATTTGTTACAGCACACCCCCCCACTCCAAAACATGCTTCTGGAAAAAAACACACCATACAAACCCAATTGTCAAGGATAAACACATTTTTTCTTTAATTTTATTTTTTTAAGTTGTATTTTATTGTTTAAAGTATTACATATAATATTACATATGTCTTCTTTTTTCTCCATCGACCTCCCCCCGGCCCCCGTCCCCCCGGCACATGCCCTCACCTCCCTAGTTTCTGTGTCCATTGGTTATGCTTATATCCATGCATACAAGTCCTTTGGTTGATCTCTTACCCCCACCCCCACCCCTCCCATGCCTTCCCACTGAAGTTTGACAGTCTGTTTGATGCTTTGTCTCTGTGTCTATTTTTGTTCGTCAGTTTATAATGTTCAGTATATTCAACAAATGAGTGAGAACATGTGATATTTATCTTTCATAAGCCAGTCAGAGAAAGATAAACAAGTTTTGTGATCCTCTTTTTCTTTTCCTAGGCCAGTGAACATTTAATACATGAGTGTACTTTGTAGAATTGCACAGGCATCTTTAGATAGAGACTAGCATGATTCTTCTTACTGTAAGAAAACAGGTCTATAAGGTTTCTTTTATTTAGGAGACTGGACTTAATCATTGTCATCTTCAGTACTTAGTGGTGCTGCCAAGGCAGTGTGGTCAGAATGAGGGTGGGGTGGCAAATAAATGAAGCTTTTGGGAACATGAGCTGGGTTGAGTCATGTAAGGAACTGTTTCAACTTCTGTACCTAACACAGCACCAAAATGTGTTATTATGATCCCAGAGTGCTGATTTAAAAGGAAAATGAAAAAGATATACACAAACAGCTTTCTAGAAAGGATGTGGAAAGCGGAGATGCGAAGGCAGGCAGAATAAGGCATCTCCTTTAAGGTACACATCCCACAGTGGTTAGCACTGTGCTGGCCACATGGTAGGGGTCAATAATGTTGGTTGATTGAACTGTTTTTTGAAAGAATATTATGATGTACAAAGCAAAGAGCTCCAAATCTCTTTATAAATCTTAAGAAGAAGGCCTTTATGTTCCATATTCAGCTAAAACACACTTTCCATAAGCAGACTGAGGTGTGAGTGAAAAAGATAAAAAGGAGGCAAGTGTTCAAAGTCTGTCTTTTCTCCCCGGATTGTCTTTCTCTCACTTCCCTCTTCCTGTTTCAGGAGTCTGAATATCCTTCTGTTTTATCACTCTCTGATTTTCTGACTCAAACAAGGTAACAACTATAATTTGTTGAGCAGGAACCATGACTTATTGGTCGTTGCAGCCCCCAAGCATATCATAGTCCAGTGCCTGATACATAAGGGAGATTTACTATATATTTGAATGTTAATTGTATCTTTACTTCATCCTTCTTTTCCAGATATCTGCCCTTTTCACTATTTGTAAAAGCATAAGCAAAACTTTCTCTTCTTTGTCCCTCAATTTAACCAGGATGCTCAACACTGCTATGTTCCTATTCAGAGCTGTGAACAAGATCAAAAGGTCCTGGTCATAAGTATCATATGATTTCACTCATATGTGGAATTGAGTGAACAAACTGGAATATCAAAATAGAGACATATTTATAGATAGAGAGAAGGCAAGACAGCTCTGTTGGGGATGTTATGTGTTGAGAGGTTTGGAGGGATTGCGCAAAAGAGAAAAAAAAAAAGAGAACTCATGGACATGGACAACAGTATGGTGATTGTGTGGGTGGTGGTGGAGATGGTGGAAGAGGGCATAGAGGGGATAGATGGTGATTGAAAAAAATAATATAAAATTAAAAAATAAAGGTCTTGGTTGTTATGGACTATATAATCAAGCAGGGGAGGAAGACATTGAACAAATAACTTTGGTTTGATAAATGTTAGGGAAGGGAAAGTTCAGGATGTAAGAATGTATAATTAAATCTAGGAGATCACAGGAGGTATTATTTGGAACTGTGAGCTGAAGGAAAATAATATTTGACTAGATGGCCTGACCAGGGTAGCTCAGTGGTTGAGCATCGACCAATAAACCGAGAGGACGATAGTTTGATTCCTAGTTAGGGCATATGCCTGGGTTGTGGGCTCAATCCCCAGTGTGGGGAGGTGCAGGAGGCAGCCGATTAATGTTTCTCTCTCATTGATGTTTCTATATCTCTATCCCTCTCCCTTTCCCTCTCTAAAATCAATAAAAACATAAAGAAAAAGATCTGACTAGATGAAATTGGGGATCAGGCAGGCACTGGGGAAAGAGTATTCCAGGCAGATGGACAGCATGGTTCATTCAAAGAAGCTGAAAGGTGGAGTTTCCCTAGGAAGAGTGTGAGGGTGTAACTCTTAAGAGGCCTGTATTGGACTCCTTTCCAGTGGTGTGTGTGGTCTTTGAGTGGCTCTGCAATGAGAATAACATCAGTATTACAATACTGAGTGAGCTCTTTTGGTAAACATAGACACATGCTTTCTGAATTTATTTATTTATTTTTCAAGACGTGGACAATGAGTCAAGCAAATGAAACACCATCAAGCTTAGATAGTATCTCCCACTAAGTTCCTTGGTGTAAATTCTTTGATTCCTTAAGTTCTACACTGGCAGTAAACTGGTGGTCAACCAATTAACTGAGTTCTAACAAGTAGTAGCTACACCCAAGTGATTAATACAGCCTATTAGGCTGAGCTTTTCCTGAGCTACAGTGAATCATGGAAATTATCCCAGGGAACCATGCTTTGATCTTCCTTTCTGGGACCTGTAGATGTCATCTGAAGGTAATTTACTGTAACCTCTTATAACCAAGACAAATGCAATGGCCTTCCCCTCCTCATTGCCTGCCTCCTTCCTTTTCTAGGCCCTTTCAGATGCTTCTTTTAAATTTGATTCTCTATTGTCATTATTTTTTTCTACCAAGAACATAATTCCTTCTCTCCTAAGAACTATTAATTTTAGAGCAATATTTTCATTATTCAAAAAAATTACCCAGAACATGTATCAAACTATCACTATTTCTGCAAAATATTTTAAAGAGCATCTGTGCCTTTAGGTTGGGAAAGTATGCAAAAATCCCCTAACATTTTTTACATCAAGCCACGTGTGTTTAATATACAAAAGTTAATGTACTATTTGAGGCTGTTATATTTTTCTTTCCCCATCCAACATTTTAAGCCATATTGCATTCAATTTGAACACTGGGTGGAAAAGGTCCATGAGGAGCCTTAGGGAAGTGCCTCTTGAACTTTAACACACATCTTTGTTCCTCAAAGAGGAACATTACCACTCTAGCACTACCAAATGAGGAGAGAACGGAGAGATTTCTAAGAATATGTGGGTGTAATTTTCTGTTAACTGAGAGTGATTGACAGTTCGTGGAAATCTGTCCACAAAATAACCTGTTTACAACACCCTTCATCTTATTTGATATGAAGGAAACAGCCTGTCCCATTTAGCTACCAGAAACTCTTTTTCTTTATCATCCTAATTGCCTAAATCCTTATGGATATAATATGAAGAAATCTATGTTTATTTAATTTAGTTTTAATAAAACCAGTGTTCTTTTGACTGTCCTTACTATTTCTATTTGAGAGTTGGTTGAAGTCAGATCATGTATGTAAAACTACAGTGTGTTCTAGAGCTAAAGTCCTTATACACACTTAGAGGATATAATTTGCGGTCCTAAAATTTTAACATCAATATTACCAAGAGAAGAGTTTTGTTTTATTACATACGCATGGACAAAGAACAACTATATTACACTGGTGAAAATGGTAGTTTCCAAATAAGAGAGAGGACTTAGAAGAAAAAGCCAAACTGAATTTATTTTATTTACAGAGCTTGTCTGAAAGGAAATTATGAAACTATCACTAAATAGTTTTTGATGAAGTCTCTCAAAACCTAAGACTTTCCTTTTGCCTCCCAGTGAAAATCTTTGTCCAGGCCTACAATCTCAGTGTGTTGCTCTCAGATGTCACTGCTGGGAGGTGGGAGCTGGGAGTGGAATGGGTTTGGAATGAGTTTCTAGGGACCATTTTTGCTTTTCTTGGACGTTACTGAGTTCCTGTACTTGTACATTCTCCACTCTGTAGAGAGGGGTCTGCATGTCTGTGGACCATGGTTTAGAGAATATTTTGTTCCAAAGAAGCTCTATCTGGTTTTCTAAGCCAGATAGGTCAGTTTGCCATAAGATTTTCATAGGGTCAATATCACACTTCAGACTTCCATCTGGTCTACCATCGATATTCTAGACCATTGTTCCTCCATGTCATGGGTATACCACTGGTGGTAAAAGAGAGGATTTTAGGTGGTAGATGGATAAATGTTTTATTGTTATGTATGTGAAGGCATATAAAATATATTAGTTTCTTATTTAAATACATTTACTTAAAAACTGTCATTTGATTTAGAGACAAATAATAAGAGTTCTGGAGGAATTCATGTATGGCAAAAAACATGAATGTAGCATGTGAATAGCTGAAGTTTGGGAAGCATTGTTAAAGACTAGACTAGTTCCTTGCTTATCCCCAGGCACTCAAAGTAGTTAGACTCTATAAGAATTGGGACGTCCTTTGTATGTTGCCCTTGCTTTAAGAGTGTCAGGCAATGATGAGGAAATACACCTCAGAAGATTCTAGAAGATCTCTAACAAGAAAGTGGTGATGAATATGAAAGAAGGGGGCACAGGGTATGACTGAAGTAGAGAAAAGGACTTTGAGACTCAGCAGTTGGGAATTGTGAAGGTTTCCTGAAAGAAAGAAGACTTAATTGGGATGAGCAGGAACTAGCCAGGTGGAGAAGAGAAAAAGAATGGCATAGTCCAAGCTCATTTCTTACACCACAACCCCAGATTGTGAGCTTTGCATTCAGAATTTGGGGCAGGTGGGAGGGACCAGGCTATCTGAAACTTCATTCCTGACACAGGCATTCAAGTGTATGTAGCTCTGTATTTACTGCTTCCCTTTTAAAGAGCAGGTGGGCCGAAACCGGTTTGGCTTAGTGGATAGAGCGTCGGCCTGCGGACTGAAGGGTCCCGGGTTCGATTCCGGTCAAAGGCATGTACCTTGGTTGCGGGCACACCCCCAGTGGGAGGTGTGCAGGAGGCAGCTGATAGATGTTTCTCTCTCATCGATGTTTCTAGCTCTCTATCCCTCTCCATTCCTCTCTGTAAAATATCAATAAAAAAAAAAAAAGAGCAGGTGGAACAGGGTGATGGTCTTCTCTATGATCAGTCCCAACCATAGGCAAACACGGCAAGAACAAAGAGGTGGACCATCTAAGGAACCACCACTCACCTGGAATAAAGGTGCAGGAATGAGAAGGGGTTTCTTCAGGGCCATATTTAATTCATTCCAGAACTGTCCCACTTCATTGTCTCGGAGTGTCTTAGAGCAGGGAAACTGTGTCTAAGAAGGGGGCTCTGCTCAAACTCAATACTGGGAGGGGCGAGGGCAGGAGCAGTGCTGGAGTTCTTGCTCACCTCAGCAGAGTTTGAGTCTTTCCTTAAGTCAGACATGTTTGATAGAAAAGTCAAAAGGCAGCCTCAGCTTGGAGAGGTTTGAGTTCCTTTTTTGAACATAAAGAAATAAAAATAATATGCTCTTTCAGAATAACATAGAGCAGGGATGTCTAATAAAAATATAATGTGAGTCATCTATCATTAAAAGATTTAATAGACACATTACATAAGTAAAAATAACCAGGTGGAATTAATTTTAATAATATCTTTTATTTAACTCAGTATACCTAAAATATCATTTTAACATGTGACAAAGATACAAAATGCCAAAATATTTTGCATTCCTTTTTTGTGTAAATATTTGATATCTGTTGCATATTTTCCATTTATAGCACATGTCAATTGGGACATTAAATTATTAGAAACAACATTTAGATTTTATTTATTTATTTTAAAATGAATTTTTATTGATTTTAGAGAGAGAGGAAGGGAGAGGGAGAGAGAGAAACATCAATGTGAGAGATAAACATCCATTGGCTGCCTCCTGCACACCCCCTGGGCATGTTCCCTGACCATAATCGAACTGGAGACCCTTTCATACATGAGATGGCGCAACCAACTTAGCCACATGGGCATGTTCCCTGACCATAATCGAACTGGAGACCCTTTCATACATGAGATGGCGCAACCAACTTAGCCACATGGGCTAGGGCATATTTAAATCTTACAATTCTTGAAGTAGAAAAAGTAGATTCCTATATCCAAATTGCTTCAAACATACTTAAAATTTTCCAGTAACTGAATTGAAGATCATAAATAATTATTTATTATTTCAATTAAGTTAAATGAAGATAACATTCCAGTTCTTCAGTTCTGTCAGCTATATTTTAGGTGCACAATGTCACATGAGTCTTGTGGCCATTGCATTGGGTCATAGAATAGAAGAAAAAAATAAAAATGATTTTTCTTGGTCACTTTTCTTTTGTAATGATTACCAAGGTAGTAATTTCATAGGAAGCTGGGTGATGAAAGCACATTGAATAAAGGTACAGAAAGCCTAGACAAGGCTCCATCACGGATCATGGTTTTCTTAGAGGAGAATGATATCTGCTTCTCTACCTTGTTGGTTTTGCACAGATGCTTTAAGGATCAAATGGAATCTATAATTAAAGAATTTCTTGGGTTTGAATGGTTTTCAAATATCTTAACCAATAATTCTCAAATGCTTGTCCCTAGACCAAGTGTCCCCCTCCCCACATGATAATTCTCCATATTTTTAAGCTTAGTCCACCACATCTTTTCTTAAATGGGTTTAACAACTCCAATTCCTCCACAGTTATTTTCCCCTAAGCCATGAATTCAATTGCACTATGCTGGTCACTATCTACTAAACACTGTTCTTGTTTGTCTCTATCCTTCCTAATTGTGATATCTTGAACTGAATGTAGTTAGATAAGACTTGACCAGTGTAAGGTAGACGCTCTGCGTGTGGGATCTTCTAATCTAGATACCACGCATCTATTAATGCAGTCTCTAGCTCTGTCTTTGCTTGCTTTTTAATGTTTTTCTTTTTTTGGTAGCTGCAGTCACTTGACTCATGTCAAGCTTATCAGTAACTGAAACCCCCATTTTCTTTCTTCCTGTACTTGTTTGATTACTTTGGTTGCACTTTCTGAACTGCCTCTTTTCTTTAATTGAAAAAGTTAATGTACTATTTGAGGCTGTTATATTTTCCTTTCCCCATCCAACATTTTAAGCCATATTGCATTCAATTTGAACACTGGGTGGAAAAGGTCCATGAGGAGCCTTAGGGAAGTGCCTCTTGAACTTTAACACACATCTTTGTTAAAATGCAAATTCATTTTCTCTCTCTTTTTAATTGAGTTTATTGGGGTGACTTTGGTTTACAAAACCACACTGGTTTCATGTGCACAATTGAATAAAATATTTGTACACTGCATTGTGCACCCATCACCCCAAGCAAAGTATCTTTTTATCTCCATTTCCCCCCAATTTGCCCACCTCCACCTAGCCCCCGACCCCTTTCCCTATGGCTGTCACAGACTGTTGTCTGTATCTATGTATTATGTATAGATTTTTTTTTTTTTTGCTAATCCATTCACCTTCTGATTCAGTAGGTTTGGGTTAGGGTCCAAGATTTTATATTTTTAATAAGCTCCCATGAACTACATTTTGAGTAACACATTTTTAAGATACCTGAATGTGTGGTTTTTTTTATTTTATTATTATTATTTTTTTAATAAATCTTTATTGTTCAGATTATTATAATTGTTTCTCCTTTTTCCCCCCATAGCTCCCTCCGCCCGGTTCCCACCCCACCTTCTGCCCTTACCTCCTCCCCACTGTCCTCATCCATAGGTGTATGATTTTTTTTTTTTAATATATTTTATTGATACTTTACAGAGAGGAAGGGAGAGGGATAGAGAGTTAGAAACATCGATGAGAGAGAAACATCGATCAGCTGCCTCCTGCACACCTCCCACTGGGGATGTGCCCGCAACCAAGGTACATGCCCTTGACCGGAATCGAACCTGGGACCCTTCAGTTCGCAGGCCGACGCTCTATCCACTGAGCCAAACCGGTTTTGGCGGTGTATGATTTTTGACCAGTCTCTTCTTGCACCCCCCATACCCCTTTCCCCCTGAGAATTATCAGTCCACTCCCTTTCTATGCCCCTGATTCTATTATATTCACCAGTTTATTCTGTTCCTCAGATTTTTAATTCACTGGATTTTTAGGTTCACTTGTTGATAGATATGTATTTGTTGTTCATAATTTTTCTCTTTACTTTTTTCTTCTTCCTCTTCTTTAAGAATACCTTTCAACATTTCATATAATACTGGTTTGGTGGTGATGAACTCCTTTAGCTTTTTCTTATCTGTGAAGCTCTTTATCTGCCCTTCAATTCTGAATGATAGCTTTGCTGGGTAGAGTAATCTTGGTTGTAGGTTCTTGCTGTTCATCACTTTGAATATTTCTTGCCACTCCCTTCTGGCCTGCATAGTTTCTGTTGAGAAATCAGCTGACAATCATATGGGTGCTCCCTTGTGGGTAATTAACTGTAATTAACTGTTTTTCTCTTGCTGCTTTTAATATTCTCTCTTTGTCTTTTGCTCTTGGCATTTTAATTATGATGTGTCTTGGTGTGGTCCTCTTTGGATTCCTTTTGTTTGGGGTTCTGTGCGCTTCCTGGATTTGTAAGTCTATTTCTTTCACCAGGTGGGGGAAGTTTTCTGTCATTATTTCTTCCAATAGGTTTTCAGTATCTTGCTCTCTCTCTTCTTCTGGCACCCCCATAATTCTGATGTTGGTACGCTTGAAGTTGTCCCAGAGGCTTCTTACACTATCTTCAACTTTTTGGATTCCTTTTTCTTTTTTTTGCTTTTCCGGTTGAGTGTTTTTTGCTTCTTTGTATTTCAATTCTTTGACTTGATTCTTGCGTTCCTCTAGTCTGCTGTTGGGTCTCTGTATAATATTTTTTATTTCAGTCAGTGTATGTTTAATTTCTAGTTGGTCCTTTTTCATATCTTTGAGGGTCTCGTTATATTTATCGGCCTTTTCTAGGATATTCTTGAAGAGCCTTATAATGGTGGTTTTGAATTCTATATCCAGTCGTATGTTTTCCTCCATTTCTTTTGTTTGTGATCTGTTTTTTCGTTTCCCCATTTTTCACTGCTTTGCTGAGTTGGTAGTACTCTAGCTTTGTGTACTAGGTTTCCTATATGGCCCAGTGGGTCGGCCTCCCAGTTAACCTGAGGTGGACACTCTTGGTGCACCCCTTTGTGGACTGTGTGTACAGCCTTGTTGTAGTTAAGTCTTGATTGTTGTTGGTATCACTGGGAGGAATTGACCTCCAGGCCAGTTGGCTGTGAGGATTAGCTGTGTCTACATTGGGAGATTTTCGGTGCTAGAGACAGCCTTATAGGATTAGCCTTGCCAGATTGCAAAAGCCTCTGTGCTCAGCTTGGAAGGGGTGGAGTCTCAGGGCGGGGCAGACAATCTTGGCTTCCCGTCAGCCCTGCCCTTGCAGGAGTCTCCAGACCTCTGCCCTCCGCGGTTCCCGAGTTTCCGCCCTACAGTCCAGACTTCCCAGGTAAGAGCGTAGGTCCCCAGGGGCTCGCCTGGAACTGGGGTTCAGTGCAGTCGGAACTGGGGTTCAGTGCAGTCGGGGGCTTCTTTCCCCCTCCCTCCAGAGAAAGCCAGCCAGGCACTCCGCCGCCCTTCCTCTCTGCGCGTGCATGTCTCAGTACCTCAGCTCTTTGCCGCTCCTTCTCCGTGAGCTTTCCTCTTTCCTTCTAGTTGTAGAATTACAACTCAGCCAGCTTTCCTGTGGTTCTGGATGGTGTCCGTTCTATCTTTTAGTTGTAGTTTTGAAATTGTTGTGCGGGGCAGCAGTTTAGGTGCTTACCTATGCCGCCATCTTGGTTTCTCCTCAATCCACATTTCTTGAATCATGTGTGTGTTTTTTTAAATAAATCTTTATTGTTCAGATTATTACAGGTGTTCTTCTTTTTTCCCCCCCCATAGCTCCCCTCCACCTGATTCCCCACCCCACCCCATGCCCTTACTGTCTTCATACATAGGTGTAAGATTTTTGTCCAATCTCTTCCCGCACCCCTCACACCCCCTACCCCCTGAGAATTGTCAGTCCACTCCCTTTCTATGTCCCTGATTCTATTATATTTATCAGTCCATTCTGTTCATCAGATTTTTTATTCACTTGATTTTTAGATTCACTTGTTGGTAGGTATGTATTTGTTGTCATTTTGTTGTTCATAATTTTTATCTTTACCTTTTTCTTCTTCTTCCTCTTCTTAAAGAATACCCTTCAGCATTTCATATAATCCTGGTTTGGTGGTGATGAACTCCTTTGGCTTTTTCTTGTCTGTGAAGCTCTTTATTTGACCTTCAATTCTGAATGATAGCTTTGCTGGGTAGAGTAATCTTGGTTGTAGGTTCTTGCTGCCCATCACTTTGAATATTTCTTGCCACTCCCTTCTAGCCTGCATAGGTTCTGTTGAGAAAGCAGCTGACAGTCGTATGGCTACTCCCTTGTAGGTAATTAACTGTTTTTCTCTTGCTGCTTCCAAGATTCTCTCTTTGTCTTTTGCCCTTGGCATTTTAATTATGATGTGTCTTGGTGTGGTCCTCTTTGGAGTCCTTTTGTTTGGGGTTCTCTGTGCGTCCTGGACTTGTAAGTCTATTTCACCAGGTAGAGAAAGTTTTCTGTCATTATTTCTTCTAATAGGTTTTCAATATTTTACTCTCTCTCTTCTTCTGGCACCCCCATAATTCTGATGTTGGTACGCTTGAGGTTGTCCCAGAGGCTCCTTACAATATCTTCATATTTTTGGATTCTTTTTCGTTTTTGTTTTTCTGGTTGGGTGTTTTTTGTTTCCTCATATTTCAGATCTTTGGTTTGATTCTTGGGGTCCTTTGATCTACAGTTGCATTTCTGTATATTCTTTATTTCAGACAGTGTATGCTTAATTTCTGACTGGTCCTTTTCCATTTTTTTGGCTTTCTCATTAAGGTCCTTGAAGGTCTCACTAAGCTCCTTGGAGGTCTCATCAAGTTTCTCGGCGGTTTTTAGAAGATTCTTGAGTAACCTTATAATTGTGGTTTTGAACTCTATGTCCAGTAGTTTACTTTCCTCCATTTCTTTCATTCGTGACAGGTTTCTTTGTCTTTGCATTTTGCTGCTTTTCTGTGTTGATGAAGTGGTTTTCTGTGGTAGGTGACCAGTGGTTCAGCCTATCACCTGAGGTGGACACTCTTGGTGCACCCCTTTGTGGGCTGAGTGCAAAGTCTTGGTGTAGATAAGCCTTGATTGCTGTGAGGACCCGCTGTGTCTATAATGGAAGAACTGCTGTGCTGGAGACATGCTTATGGGGCAGGACTTATTTCAGTGGGGCTTTGGTGCTCACTGAGTCTGCCTCTAGAATGCGTCATTTATGGATGTGAGTAGTTGAAATCTGGTGTCGTCTCACACTGACCACTAGATACACTAGCTTCTGGATCTCCAATGGGGTGCAGGTTAGCTACTGTCTGAGGCCACCCAGCTGGAGCTACAGCGAGAACTACAGTTTTCTCCTCTTTGCTTGGGGTTTGGAGGTTTTGGAGCTGTCTGACCAGAGCTGCAGTTTGTTAGGTTAAGCTGCGATAGGGCAGACCATTTATATGCAAAAGCCGCTGTGTGGAGCTTGGGTGGGTTTGTAGATTGTGCGGGGCGGGGTCTCAGGGAGTCACTAGGTTAGGTTGTGGCAAACAGCGATGGCTTCCAGTCAGCCGTCTCTACATTTCCGCGTTTCCAAGTCCCCGCGCCCCAGTGCAGTAAACAATGATTGCTGGGCGCACCTCTGCAAGAAAGCCACCCTCGCTTTCCGACCCAATGGCAGACAGTCCAGCTTCTCCCTGTAGGAGTTTGGGTCCTCAGCGTCTCCCCAGAAACTGGAGTTCAGAGTAATCAGGAGCTTGTCTCCCTTTGGGTTGAAAAAGGCAGCGCACCAAGTCGCCTGCTGCCAGCCCGATTCGTGTGCTTCCGTACCTCAGCTTTTCAGCACTTGTGCACATCTCAATGCTCTTTTCTCTTTCCTTCTATTTGTAGAACTTCTACTCAGCCAGCTTTCCCGTGGTTCTGGGTGATAGATGTTTTGTCTTTTAGTTGTTGTGTGAGGCAGCAGTTTAGGTGTTTACCTATGCCGCCATCTTGGTTCCCCCCGTGTTTTTATTTTTAATTTTTCCAACCATTTCTCTTTCCACATTTTCTTTATTATCATTTAAATGTGCATTTTCTATGTAAGCCCTCTATGAGATCCTTTAAAATCTTCGCTGGGATTTATAGTATATGCAGTTTTGAGCTTCTCGGCTCTTTAAGGGAAAAGTATACTCTTTTTTGGATTTCCACATAATCTGGTAAAATGAAGAGTGTTATTAAATGGTGCTGATTTTTACTGAGTTTGTTTGGGTCCACCACAAGACCTGGAAAAGGCCAGAATCATGGAACTAACACCCAAGCAGTTGCCAATCTCTGGAAAATATTTTTCCAGTTGGCCTTGTATGAGATTTTATTTTTATTTTCTTCAGTTCTAATTTATTTTATCAAAATGAAAAAGAAATCAATGCAAAACATTAATATCAAAGATTATTTAATTTTACTGGTGAGTAGAAGGGAGAGGAAGGCTAAGAGAGGATGTGGTGGTCCTTTCCTAGGTGGGAAAACCATGAATTTAATGTTGTTGTAAAGTTTGGAGTTCCTCAATGCCATTTACACCCTCAGATGCAGACCCACCCAAAGTGAGGCAAAAAGTGTTCAAATTGAATGCAGTATGGCTTTTCAGAATGGGAATTAGCCACAGGTGTTTTTTTTCTTCTCTTGATTTCTTTATTATCTCTAGATCTTCATTTCCCCTAGATGCCCCTTCTCTCCTCCACTGTTTTAGCTTTTATTCTTTCTTCTTTATCTTCTTAGATTCTTCTAGCTTTATACTTATACTAGAGGCCCGGTGCACAAATTTGTGTATGGGTGGGGTCTGGCTGGCCTGCCCCGATCAGCCCTATCAGGATGCCCGGCCGGGGGGAGAGGCCACGGGCAGTTGGCTAGCTGGCCCTGCCCCCTGGTCGAACTCCCAGTCAAGAGGACAATTTGCATATTAGCCTTTTATTATATAGGATTTGTCACACTTCTTTGACACAGTGTCTTTCTAGTAACCCAGATAATCCTCACCTGATACTTTTAATGTGTTTTGGGCAGAGTCATATAGAGCAGCATTACTTTATGGGAATGAATTGACAGAATATGCCCATTCATGAAACAGGGCTGACAAGAGGTGGAAGAAGCCAGGTGTGCCTCCCACTTATAGGTCTGAAAGGGGCTCTATGCAGTGTTTTGTGCTCTCTGCTAAATCTCTGAGGTGGTGCTGAGTGAATAACCTCAGAAGGCATGGGATGCTAAGGAGTTCCAATCTGACTGGCTCTGTGCAATCAAATGCAGCCAGCCCTGTTTGTGTGCAAAAGGACTGGGTTTTCCCCAAGCTGCTGGTAATGATGAAAGAACAGACTTTCCCCTTTCTGGCTCCTGGAGTAAAATGGCTGCCAAGATATTTTGGAACAGAAACTAGAAAATGTACTGACCACTGGAAGACAGTAACAAGGGTCCTTTGATTTTTTTCTGTGTTCATCCATTTCTTCTTAGGTGAGAATTCTGAGATATCTGGTTAATGCAATCTTGTGACCCGGCTACTTCTGTTCAGGATACACTGTGTGGGACAGGGAGAGCCCTATTTGGGTTGGGAGTCTGTAAGGAACAGATAAGTTCTAGTGGAACCCATCAGGGAAAAGAAAGAAACCAAACACAACGGGAAATGCTTAACAGTGAAACCCAGCCCTTGCTTGTGTGGTCCTGTGTTTCGCCACAACACTCTATGGAAATGGACTGCTGGGGAGAAGATTGCATGTCAGATAGTTTATGAAGCCAGAAACCTGTTGAAGGCTCTTTATAAGTTAGTAATGAAAAGGCAAAGCCCTTGAAACTTCAGGGAAGTCACTTAATAGCTCTGATTACTACAGGCCACCAGGTTGTTGGGTCACAGGATCATGGCTACATTATGAAGAAAATAGGAGGGCGGTCTGAGTCAGAATCCAAAACATTTCCAAGTTACATTATGACTTTCCAGGAGGTTAATTCTTTTTATTTAAAAAAAATAAACTTTTTGTTTTCATTGAGAATTAACCTATTCTCATTAAAAATATAAAATGTTGGCATGGACAAGAGTGTGGTGATTGTGTGTGTGTGGGAGAATGGGATCGGTGGAGATGGAAGAGGAGGGCATAGAGAGGATAAATGGTGATGTAAAAATAAAATTAAAATAAAAATATTACAAAATGTCAATAAGCAGAAAAATAAACATTATAAATTCTGCTCCTACCACCTAGAGTGAACCCACATTCTCTGTGGTGCATTCTTTTTGTCGTTTTGTTTTCTGTGCTTTGAACAAAAACATAATTATGTCCATATGGTAGATGTAATTTTGACTATTTTTTAGACTTGAGCTTATATCATAAGCCTATTTCATGTCTCAAAGTTGGAATGCACATTTTGTCATGCAAGTTTTGTAGGTTTATGCCAAAAATTTCTTATTTGTTCTCATGTTGCCAGTTTTTTTGTATTATAACTAATGAGGCTATATGTCTTGAGTATTTTGGAATAATTCTCCTGAATTGAGTCTCAAGAAAGTTATTTACTTTTATGCGATAGGCAGAGTCTAGTTGATTTATGAGTGAATTCTTGTGTGATTTAAGAGGCTAGTGTTGTCTAGGCCAGTATGCAAAACTCTATTGCCAACCTTCAGTTGGCATTAGAGTCACCTAAGTCACTCTCTGTTCTAACCTCACGGGCAACCATTCCTGGACCAAGGAAATGGGGTCCTAGGGATTAAATAAGCAGGAACTAATTGCTCTTCTGAGCACAGTGTGCATATTTATTCAAGAGAGCTCCTGGGACATGCCCATGTTCAGTGAGCTGAAATTTTTCCTTTAAGTGCTCTTATGATTGAGCCTCAATGGGGGTGGTAGTGGGGTGGTGGTTGGAAGGTGTGTGGGGGCAGGCTTGTTTACTAGTTATGTTCTCTTGGGCAAGTCTCTTAATTCCCGAGACTCAGTTTTTATAGCAGTCACTCAACCTCTTGTAGGGTTGTTGTGACAATTAGAGAATATGTTTGTAAAACAATTAACATAGAACCCAATCCATAATGGATACTCAATAAAAGTTAGCTATCATTATCATCATCATCATCATTGTTGTGTGTTCCTACTAATCTCTTTTCCCAAGGGCTTCACTCTGTCTCCCCCTGCCCTTCAAATATCCCCAGTCAGAGACTGGGGTAGTACTTCACCCACAATGTACTTTTCTGGGATCAAGATGTTTCACCTCCTTATAAAGAATATTGACATTCTTGGTGATCTGACCACAGACTCACCCATCCTCAGTAAAAGACATTTCTCCAGACTGATATTGCCTGAGCTTCTTCCTTCTTTCCTTCTATCTTTCCTTCTACCTGAGCTTAAACTTTAGGTATTAGCTAAGGCAAGAATCACTCAGAACTTTATTTAGGGAGGACCATATAACTATGTATACCATATACTAGTATCTGTGGTAAATTGGGCACTATACAGAGCATACAGATGATTGTGCTGATTAACTTCAGTAGATTAAGGACACCTAACTCTAGTTAGTTGGTAGTTGGATAAGTCAGACCTGGATAGAGAATGAACCAAATGAACACAGACTTGATATTTCCATTTGGCTGAGCCACAGCATCTGGGCAGGCCTGAGGTGTGAGCCATGGGAAGAAATCTGGAAGGACATGCAATATCAGAAGATGCTTCATGACTGGTGATAATTAGAGTTCCATGCTGGAGAAAAGTAATTGGAGTTAAGAAGGCCTAACAGTAGGATTTGCTCATTGACAAGGAGGCAGGGAACAGGAGGATTTGAAACAGGAATTATATGATTCGATTTGTGTCATGATAACAAAGACAATAATGATGATTCCAATAGCTGGTTATAAGCCAGTCCCTGTACTAAGAGCTTTACATATAATAGGTACTAGTATCATCCTTATGTTCCTGATGAGAACATCAAATCTTAGAGAGATAAAATAACTTACTCAAGGTATAGAACTAGTAATTAGCAAAGCAGGGATTTGGATTTAGATCTGTTTTTCACTAAAGCCTAGGTTTAGATAAATAAATTTGGCAGCACTAGGAGGATAGTTAAATGGGGTGGGGACCAGAGGGACTGGATACAGAATGCCCACTTACGGAGTGATTTCAGTATTCAAGAGAGGTATGAGGGTCTGAAGCAAGTAAGGTGCAGTAGGAATGGAAAAGAAGGTACACATATGAGGTCTGGTAAGAAGGTACATGACAACAGTGGCTCTCAAATCTCAATGAGTATCAGATTCTCTGCAAAAGTTTGTTTACTTATTTCTGAATATAGATTCCTTCAGCATACTCCCAGTCTTCTGGATCAGAATCTCTGGGGGTAGGGTTTGGCACTTTTACAAAGCATCTAGTTCTGAAGCTCTGCCAGGCTCAAGAACCATGGCTCTATCATCCTTGACTTAGGTGTTTGGGGTAGAACAGGAGAGAGAGAGGATTTTAGGATGACATCCAGGTTTGAGAATTTTGTGACTGAGTGAATCATGGGTACCCTCCCTAAATTAGGAAACAACAATAGTTTTAAAGGGTAAGATGCTGAGTTCAGTTTTGGACATTTTGAGATGAGTCCTGTGGGGAGCTGGATATCAAAGTCTAAAGCCTGGAGTTGCAATCAAGGCTACAGATTTAGATATGGAGGTCATTGGAATTTGGAAGGTGGTTGCTCTATATTTTACATGAACTTTCAAAATACCCAACATTCTATTTTCTTTCAATAATCAAATAATCACTTTACATAAATACAATGTACTTATTTCCCTTTCTGAACCTTGATTGAGTCTATTGCTTTTAAAAATATTTTTTATTGATTTCAGAGAGAAATGGAGAGAGAAAGAGAGAGAGAGAGCGAGAGAGAGAGAAACATCAATGATGAGAATCATTGATTGGCTATCTCCTGCAGGCCCAACACTGGGGATTGAGCCCACAACCTAGGCATTGACTGGGAATTCAAACAGTGACCTTCTGGTTCATAGGTCAACACTCAACCTCTGAACCATGCTGGCTGGGCAAGTCTATTGCTTTTTAAATCCGTTACCATTTCTTTATAATTCCTTAAGTTATACATTGCTGTAAGTACTTATTTGTATTACTCATTGGATTCAAACCAACAACTTGTTAAAGTAAAATTTATTATCCCTATGTTTTGGATGAGGAGATTTAGGGATTTATGAAACATGCCCAAGGTAATGCAGAATCTAATTGCTGAGTCTGAATTTGAACTTAAGACTGTTTCTGACCCATGCCTCAGAGCTTTTGGGCTATTTCACAAAAGAGCTACTCCTAGATCATGCAGATAATCTTCATTTTACCTTTGTAAAAGAAGCAGTATAATCTATCAATAGAAAATTTTGCAGGCTAATTCCAAAGCATGTTTAAATACAGAAACATTTATTTAGAAAAATTAGTTCAATGCTTTTTGAGAAACGGGTCCTTAGTGATTATATTTAGTAAAATGAGTTTATGTTCACTCCCTGGAAACCAGTAGGGTTGGACTGATCAAAGTACCTTTTGACCTTTGTCCAACAGCATGTAGAGTAGTCTACATTTTCTGTCCTCTCAGAGGAAGGGGGTGGGGAAAGGCATGGCATTGGGTTTCTGTTTCTGGAAATTCTGTTGTAATGGTTTGGTCTCCTGAGATTTCCCCAAGTTGTTTGTGGAGTATAGCCAACTTTGGATTGAAACTAAAATGGGCTCTTGGTAAGCCCAGGTTGAATATATGTCTCTGCACTAACATTATTTTTCTTCAGGCTTGGATAAATACAGACCTCTGCCATGTTTTCTGGCAGCACTGGTAAGTATGAGAAGGGCTGGTGAAAAATATGCAGGCTATTATTAAGATAGGCAGGTTAAAATGGATACACTTGAGTAAACGGCATTCTTTTCCACTCGATGAGTCAGATAGCTGAAACGATGTGGAATTATTTGGAACAACTGTAATACTGATATTTAATCTCCATAAGTGACAGATAACTAAGATAACAGTGACACCCAGATGACAACTTAGGCAACAATAGCCCAGCTTTTTGTTATTGTTTTTTTTTTTTTAATTTATTTATTGTCTAAAGTTTTACAATAGCCCAGCTTTTTGTATGAGAATAGAAGAAATGCTACTTGAGCAATCATTTTTCCAGAGAGATCTCAAGTATGGTAATGCTATCATAGCTTTACTAATTCTCAATAAACTCTGTTTACTAAGATTCATGATAAAAGATAACCTACTCATGTGTAAACATGGAAATAGTTTGACTATGATCAAGAAGAAAAAGTGTCAGTTAATTAAGAGTCAGGTAGCTAGAGTTTGCACCCAGATCTGTATAAGTGTAAGGTAAGCGAAATTCCACCTAGATGTGAAAAGACAACCTTACCATAAAGCAAGTTTTCCCCAACCCCACCCTGTCAAGTGAATTCCTTGTTCCACAGGTGTGCCAATTTATCTCCAAGTCTAAGCCACACCTATTCTCTGTTCTGGCTCTACACCAAGGAACATTTAAAAAGCCTCTCCCCTTAGATTTCAAATTATCTTTGAGTCAGTATTGATTCTTGACCTCCCTCCCTCCCCTACCATGTCTAGACAGGTATCCCAGTCTCTTCTCTATTCCACGTGTGGCACTTAGGTGGTACTATTTGTTGCCTAGATTTGGTTTTGACTTTTTTTCTATTCCTTCACATCTCTTATCCTGTTCCTTGGATCCCATTTCATAATCTCTTCATATTGTTCTTTGGTATTTGGCTACACAGACCCCCAAGAAGACAGGATAGTTCAATGATAGTTCAATGCAAAGAACATGGGATTTGGGGTGAGAAAGACCAGTTCAAATCTTTGTTCCACTGTTTACTAGCTTCGTATACTCTACGGAACCACTTCCTTTCTTTAGCCCTCAATTTTGCTTCTTTAAAATCAGAATGAAAATGCCTGTATGGTAGAGTTATTGTTGCGATGAAAATCAGAATAAATACAAGGAACTTGGCTTCCCTTAGGTGCTCAATCAATATTTTAGTATTTGTTGAGTGGCTTTTCCTGTCTCCTCATGTCTCAGTCCAGATCATGACTCAGTCAGTTATTTGTTTCCATTCATTCTGGAGTGGAGAATAAAGCCAAGAATTATGCTTAGAAAGCAGTTACAACACAAGTAACTTGAGAAAGGTGAATTGAAGGTTTATTTCCCATCTCATTTGCTGGCGCTAAAGTTACCTTTCAGGGCCAGATTAAAATGTTATAAGGCCTCCTTAGCCAGCATGGCTCAGTTGGTTGGAGCATTGTCCAGTACACTGAAAGGTCATGGGTTCAATTCCTGGTCAGGGCACATACCTGGAGTGTAGGTTCTGTCCCCGGTTGGGGCGCATAGCAGAGGCAACCGATCAATGTTCCTCTCTCACAGCAATGTTTCTCTCTCTTTCCCTTCCTCTCTCTTAAAAAAGTGCAAATAAACCCCCACCCATTACAAGCCCTATGCACAGGTAAGATAAAGATGCCCTTGAACTAGTCCACATGTAAGTCAAAATTAACAAAAAAGAAAAGTCTAACAAAGTTTAATAATGTTCTTCCCTCTATGATGACTACTCTACATCTTTTAAAAAGTATCAAATTCTTAAAAATCACCACCACTATCACCACCATCACTACCACCACTACTTTTTTTTATTGCCCTGGGATTGTCCTTATCTATTTTTTTCCCCACAAGATCTGAGGGGGGTGGGATAGGGGAGAATGATTACTGGCTAATCAATGCTTTTCATTTTTATTTTTCTCTCTTTTTTTATTTTAAATTTCTTTATTGATTAAGGTGTTACATATGTGTCCTTTTTCCCCCATTACTCCCCCATCCCCCCACTCATGCCCTCATCCCCCTGTTGTCTGTGTCCATTGGTTAGGCCCATATGCATGCATACAAGTCCTTTGGTTGATCTCTCCCCCTTACCCCCACCCTCCCCTACCTTCCCACTGAGGTTTAATGGTCTGATCGATGTTTCTCTGTCTCTGGAACTGTTTTTGTTCATCAGTTTATGTTGTTCATTATATTCCACAAATGAGTGAGATCATGTGATACTTATCTTTCTCTGACTGGATTATTTCACTTAGCATAATGCTCTCCAGTTCCATCCATATTGTTGCAAATGGTAGGAATTCCTTCTTTTTTACAGAGAGCAGCATAGTATTCCATTGTGTAGATGTACCACAGTTTTTTAATCCATTCATCTGCTGATGGGCACTTAGGCTGTTTCCAAATCT
Source organism: Plecotus auritus (assembly GCF_963455305.1). NCBI lineage: Eukaryota > Metazoa > Chordata > Mammalia > Chiroptera > Vespertilionidae > Plecotus > Plecotus auritus. The sequence continues at coordinate 120,627,517 of NC_137776.1, read as the reverse complement.
TAGCTATGGTAAATTGTGCTGCTATGAACATAGGGGTGCATATATCCTTTCTGATTCGTGTTTCTAGTTTCTTGGGATATATTCCTAGAAGTGGTATTACTGGGTCAAAAGGGAGTTCCATTTTTAGTTTTTTTGAGGAAACTCCATCCTGTTCTCCACAGTGGCTGAACCAATCTGCATTCCCAGCAGTGCATGAGGGTTCCTTTTTCTCCGCATCCTCGCCAGCACTTGTCATTTATTGATTTGTTGATGATAACCATTCTGACAGGTGTGAGATGGTACCGCATTGTTGTTTTGATTTGCATCTCTCAGATAATTAGTGACTTTGAGCATGTTTTCACATGTCTCTTGGCCTTCCTTCTGTCTTCTTTCAAAAAGTTTCTATTTAGTTCCATTGCCCATTTCTTGATTGGGTTGTTTATCTTCCTTTTGTTGAGTTGTAAGAGTTCCCTATAAATGTTGGAGATTAAACCCTATCGTTGATATCATTGGCAAATATGTTCTCCCATGTAGTGGTCTTTCTTGTTTTGTTGATGGTTTCTTTAGCTGTGCAAAAGCTTTTTATTTTTATGTAGTCTCATTTATTTATTTTCTCTTTATTTTTCCATTGCCCTAGGCGCAGTATCAGTGAAGAAGTTCCTTCGGCATATGTCTGAGATTTTGCTGCCTGTGGATTCCTCTAGTATTTTTATGGTTTCCCGTCTTATGTTTAAGTCCTTTATCCATTTTGAGTTTATTTTTGTGTATAGTGTAAGTTGGTGGCCTAGTTTCATTTTTTTTGCATGTATCTGTCCAATTTTCCCAACACCATTTATTAAAGAGACTGACTTCACTCCATTGTATGTTCATGCCTCCTTTGTCTAATATTAATTGGGCATAGTGGTTTGGGTCGATTTCTGGGTTCTCTAGTCTATTCCATTGATCTATATGTCTGTTCTTGTCCCAGTACCAGGCAGTTTTGAGAACAGTGGCTTTGTAATAAAGCTTGATATCTGGTATTGAGATCCCACCTACTTTGTTTTTCTTTCTCAGGATTGCTGCAGCTATTCGGGGTCTTTTTTTATTTCAGATGAATTTTTGGAGAGTTCGTTCTAGGTCTGTGAAATATGCCATTGGTATTTTAATGGGGATTGCATTGAATCTATAGATTGCTTTGGGTAGAATGTGCATTTTGATGATGTTGATTCTACCAATCCATGAACACGGTATGTTCTTCCATCTGTTTATATCTTCCTCTCTTTTTTCAGTGTCCTGTAGTTTTTGCATATAGGTCTTTTACCTCTTTAGTTAAGTTTATTCCTAGGTATCTTAATTTTTTTGGTACGATGGTAAATGGGATTGCTTTTTTAGTCTCTCTTTCTGTAAGTTCACTATTGGTGTATAGAAATGCCATAGATTTCTTGGTGTTAATTTTGTATCCTGCTACCTTGCCAAATTCATTTATTAAGTCTAATAATTTTTTGATGGAGTCTTTAGGGTTTTCTATGTACAGTATCATGTTGTCTGCGAATAAGGACAGTTTTATTTCTTCTTTTCCAATTTGGATGCCTTTTATTCCTTCTTCTTGTCTGATAGCAATGGCTAGTATTTCCAGTACTATGTCGAACAGGAGTGGTGAGAGTGGGCATCCCTGTCTTGTTCCTGTTCTTAGGGGAAATGGTTGTAGTTTTTGTCCATTGAGTGTGATGCTGGCTGTGGGTTTATCATATATGGCCTTTATTATGTTGAGGTATGATGCTTCTATTCCCACCTTGCTGAGAGTTTTTATCAAGAAAGGGTGTTGGATTTTGTCAAATGCTTTTTCTGCATCAATTGATATGACTATGTGATTTTTCTCCTTCAATTTGTTTATGTGATGTATCACGTTTATTGATTTGCGGATATTGTACCATCCTTGCATCCCTGGGATAAATCCTGTTTGGTCATGGTGTATGGCCTTTCTGATGTACTGCTGGATCCAATTTGCTAGGATTTTGTTGAGGATTTTGGCATCTATGTTCATGAGGGATATTGGCCTGTAATTCTCTTTCTTTGTGTTGTCTTTATCTGGTTTTAGTATTAGGGTGATGCTGGCTTCATAGAATGAGTTTGGAAGTGTTCCTTCCTCTTGAACTTTTTGGAATAGTCTGAGGAGGATAGGTTTTAGTTCTTCCTTGAATGTTTGGTATAACTTTCCTGTGAAGCTATCTGGGCCTGGGCTTTTGTTTGCTGGAAGCTTTTTGATGACTGCTTCAATTTCTTCCATAGTTATTGGCCTATTGAGATTTTTAGAATCTTCCTGATTGAGTTTTGGAATGTTGTATTTTTCTAGGAATGTGTCCATTTCCTCCAGGTTGTCTAGTTTGTTGGAATAGAGTTGTTCATAATATTTTTAAACAATCCTTTGTATTTCTGTGGGGTCTGTTGTTATTTCACCTCTATCATTTCTGATTTTGTTTATTTGAGTCCTCTCTCTTTGCTTTTTGGTGAGCCTGGCTAGAGGTTCATCAATCTTGTTTATCCTTTCAAAGAACCAGCTCTTGGTTTCATTGATCTTTTGTATTTTTTTTTTTTTTTTTTGGTCTCTATGTCAGTTATTTCTGCTCTAATCTTTATTATCTCCTTCCTTCTGCTCACTCTGGGCTTTTCTTGTTGCTCTCTTTCTAATTCTTTGAGTTGTAGCATTAGATGATTTACTACCATTTTTTCTTGTTTTTTGAGGTAGGCCTGTAGAGCTATAAAATTCCCTCTCAGGACTGCTTTCATTGTGTCCCATAGGTTTTGGATTGTTTTGTTTTTATTGTCATTAGTTTCCAGAATGTTTTTAATTTCTTCTTTGATCTCATTGATAACCCAATCATTGTTTAATAGCATGCTATTCAGCTTCCAAGTGTTTGAGTGTTTTGGATTGTTTTTATTGTAGTTTATTTCTAATATTATGCCATTGTGGTTTGAGAAAATGCTTGATATGATTTCAATCTTTTTGAATTTGGGGAGACTTTGCTTGTGACCCAGTATGTGGTCTATTTTTGAAAATGTCCCATGTGCACTTGAGAAGAACATATATTCCACAGCTTTGGGGTGAAATGTTCTGAAGATGTCAATTAAGTCCATCTGATCTAGTGAGTCATTTAGAATTCTGTTTCTTTGCTGATTTTTTGTCTAGAGGATTTATCCAGTGATGTCAGTGGTGTATTAAAGTCCCCTACTATCATTGTATTGTTGTCTATCTCTCTCTTGATATCTTCCAGGAGTTTTTTTATTATAATCAATGTTTTTTAAACCCCTGAGATAATTCTTTTGAGAGTTAATTTTTTTTAGACTCGTAAAAAAACTGTTAGTTTTTAAGCTACCATCTTCTGTACATATCTTGTCAATATGGCCCAGGTTTTTATTACTTATTGTTGACACTGAAATAAATTTTTTCTCCAACATTATCCTTAGCCTTTCTGCAACTCTCAGACTTGCTAAAATCTTGTGTTAATGAAAGCTCATGGTAAACAGTGTGGTTCCTACTCAATGGTCATTCTTTTCTTACTTCTTTGCCAAAAGAACCCCAATTATTGTCGAGTTATTTAGGCCCATGGTCTTCATTGGTCCCTCCCTAACCTCCATAAGGGAATAGGAATTAAGCTATGGCAATTCCTTTTTTTTTTTTTTTTTTTGCCAATGTCTGATTTAATGTAGGCATGAAGTGCAACCTTGATTATGATATGTGAAGGCAAATATGGAAAAATTTGGGGTAAGTTTCCTTTGCTCTTAAAAGGGACAAAATATAATGGTTCATACTTTCCTGAATCTAGCCATTGTTGGCAGAGGAGTTGGTATCATGGAAGTTATCTTGAGATCAGCAGGATACAAATTGGAAGACAAAATTGACATGCTCAGAATAGCAGAGGAAAATATGGCAAGAACCTGGGCTCTTGATGATGTGATTGAGCCACTGACTGAATCTACTGGCACCATCAGGAGAGAATCTTTATTGTTTAAGATACTTTTAGTTGTGTTTTCTATTACAGCATCTGAAAGCATCCTAAGTAACAAATCAATGTTAAGCTATTCTCACAAATTGTACTTATTTTTTCAGAAATGCTTGGTAGAAATTTTTATGGCTGGTTATAAGATTTGTCCTAAATAAATTATATTTTCCAAAAGACTGTCAATCTTTTAAAAAATAAAAGCATGACTTGATTGGCAATTGTTTAGTCTGGTGCTTCCCAATTTTCTATAATTTACATACCACTTTTATGATTTTGTCATATCCTTGTATCATCTGTACCAATACAAATGTTTTTCTTTAAGTTGTCTCTCTTTTTAAAAATGAAATACATTTATTAAAAATAATTTTTGTTATTAACTATAAATTGAAAATGAATATAATTTGCCTTAAATAAAAGCTAATCATAAAAAGAAATACCATGAAAAAAGTAATGTTATAAAATTCTTGCCATATAGAGTTGCCTATGAAGACCAAGCTTGAGCTTTGCTCTCTCTTCTAAAGGGAGACTAGGAAGTGTTACAGAAGTGGTAAAATAAACCCAACACCAATGGGGACTATTGGCTTGTCATATTAAGAACTAGAAGAGAATCTCAAGGGGGATATCATAGCTGTGCCATCTAAAACCATCTGGTGTTCTACCAGTACTTTGCTCCTAGAACTGACCTACTCAGAGAGCCTTTTCAAGGGCCTGGCCTCCTGAGCAAAACCTCCTGGTGTAAGACTCAGATATCCTTGAGGAGAAAGGCTTAAGAATCAGCCTTTGATTGATGTGATTATGAAAGGTCACTGAAGCCAATCTTTGAAGCAATGTTTTAATATCTGTGATATTAGGGAAGCCAAATATTCACTTATTATTCTCTCCATGTGAGTTGTTTTTAACTTTTTGGAATCATATGCCCCATTGAGAATTTCTGGAAAACTGTAATTCTTCTATCAGGAAAATGAACAATTGTGCACACACACACAATTTTCACACACAATTAGAAAGTCCATGGACCCTCAGCATTCTCTATATTTTACATGCAGCTTCCTACAGTTCACTGTGCAATTCAGTTCAGTGTGAACTGCGGTTGAGTGCAAAACTTGGTTTTTTGAATATGTCTACCAATGAGTAAGAGTAGTATGCCAATTTAAATGCACTAAACTAGAGAATTACTTTCCCCTCAACATCTACTTTGAATAGTCATAAGTTACACTTACATTGCCTGCCAGGGGGTTTCAAGAGATGAGGTCAAACTCTATAAAAAGAAAATCAGCCAACCCTATAAAGTTATCCTTGTGGACTTTGAAATACCACTAAATGTACCTAGTAAAATTCTCCTTGGGCAAGCAGACTTCCAGGCCTGGGTGGAGTTCCCAAGGGTACCTTAGCTAAAATAAACAAAATGACTAGGAACTTTGGATTGCCTTTGAAGTCAAGTGTCTGGATGTATCAGCAACAGGGGCATACCACACGTCTGCATGTCAAACAAACAAAAAAAACCCCCCACAGAAACCCAAGAGGCACCTGTTTCTTAGATTGTCACCTTAGCAAAGATATCACATGATTTTGATTTATGACAGCTCACAAACATCCCCACACTTTCTTTCAGCCAAGTAAACTCTTCCTTTAAAAGGGATAGGATGAGTAGTAGCAAGATGAAATAGACAATTTAAATCTCTAATTTAAAAAGATATTATTAAAAACATTCAACTGTAGGACTAAGACATGAAATATGTAATAAGATCCAGAATAATTTTTGGAACAAATTTTAATGAGCTATGAAATTAGGAAACTCATAAACAACTAAGTTTCTGAAATTTATTTTCTTTAAATTTGGCATCAGTCTGAGCCAATGGTTGATTTCAAATGTTCATAAACGATTACATTAAAATATATTACTGCTAAACATGGGAAAGAATGTTTGATTTTTAAAAAAAACTTGATAAAAATAATGCTGAAGAGGAGATCTGGAATTGGTGATATTCATCTGATCCAATTCTTTATGTAACAAATGTTAGAAAATACTAGAAGCACCTTATTAAAGGAGAGATGCTTATTATCTCCACGTGTAGTCACTTGGCTTATATTAAGAACCACCTGCAATTTTCCTTTAGTTTCAAGTTGTCTAAAGGTTTGGTGAGAGATGTCTAAAAATTATCAAATACCTCAAAAAAATTTTAAGATCAGTAAAGGTGCATTTATCTGCTTACTGGGTGTTGATCTTAAATTTGTCTTTGGAAGGATTTTAGATTTACTTCTTAATAATACGGTGGAAACCATAATAATGGCCACAAATGGAATATTATGAAAATTTCACTTTTTATCTTTGAAAATTATTTTTCTCCAAGGCGAACTGCAGTGGACCAAATTTAGTTGATAGCAGATCATTGTATAGTAATTTGGGCACAGAATCAGTTTGATGACCATTAAATAGTAATGTTGCCTTTCTTTGTTGTCAATGGAAATATAAACTCTTCCCCTTTACCTTCTTAACCTGTAAAGTGGCACTCTCCATGCATATATTTTCTTTACTAATATTGGAATGTCCATTGGGTGAACTTGAAGATGTGTATTAAAACATTCTTGATGAGTGTATGAGGTATATAGTATAAGTAAAATAAGGTTAGCCCTTAGAGAAAACACATATTCATTATCCTTCATGTAACAATAGGTAAATATTGATGATACCATCTATAGTCTAGCAGGAATGGAAATATAAGATGAGGCTGTATGAGATAAGAAAAATAGACTGAAAATTTTTGTAAGGATACTTTAGACTGCTGAGATCAACACTCACATGTGTGTATATACGTATCTATGTTTATATACATGCACACAAATGTATTTGTCAAAGGAGTGTCTATCTCATTTTTTATTGTATTCTCAAGAATTAAACTGTGTGATATTTGAACAAATGCTTTGAGTTGGCATACAGTGATAAATATTATTTCAATAAATAATCTCCTTAAAGCAATACTCCATCTTAAATCTCACTAAAAATCTCATTTAGATTCTTAGGAATAATCTTGGTTCAAGGCAATAAATGCAGAGTGGAGCAAAAGTAGGTTTACAGTTGTTCATATGGAAAATAATACAAAAATTAATAAATAATAATATAAAACTAAACTGTTTTGTGTACTCACAACTGTAAACCTACCTTTGGCCACACCCTGTATGCTGATTTAATCACAGGGCGGTGCTTTTTAGTGTGATGCCGGGCTACCAACTGTGGGTCTCTGAGTGGTTCCCTGCTATCTGAAATTTTAATAAATGTTCCAGATAGTTTTATGCACTAGAAGGTTGAGACTGTAGTGCTTGAAGATAGTCTCTGGGGATTCAAATAGCTTCCCTGCTACTGTGTTAGATTCAGTGCCTTTGCTTGCTCATTCCCATAGCTCCCTGCACTTCTTTTTCTTTGCCCGCTGGGTTTGCAGTATCTGTGGCTTGTACAGTGTAGACAGCTGATGCATGCTTTCATGTCTCTGGGCTCACATGGTCAGACACAATCCTGTGCTTCTATCATCATGGAAGACCATTAGGAGTTTCTGTTCTCTTTCCCAGCCCACTCTACCTGCTAAGTTTTCTGCAGTGAGCTTTTCTATTTCATATAGCCCAGGAGGGCAGATGGCAGGGTTTTTTTTTTTAGGTGAGAAGAGAGAATTAAGCTGAAAACATCATCACTGTAATCCTTCATAATCCCCTCCTCTTTCTTATCACCACCATCATTATAGCTGCTGTCATTTATTGAGCATTTACCATATGCCAGGCACTGGGTTAATTGCCTTTCAAACATGATCTCATTTAAACTTACGATGGGTTTTATGATTGCCAGCTTACACTTAAAGGAAATGGGGGCTTCAATTCACACAGCTGGTGGAGGACAGGGCTGGGAGGTAAACCGACTGGTTTCTAATGGTAGCTCAAAAATGATGGCTAGAATCTGAAAATAGAGAACTAATTGGGGAAAAGGGCGAGATAAATATTCGTTAAGCACTTTCAGTCAGCTAGGTATTTTACATGCATGGTTATATTTACTACTGTCAACAAACCTCCTAGGGGTATTTCTATTTTCACATTACAGATGTCAAAACTGAGGCTCAGCAAGTAAAATGCCCAAATTCGCGCTGATAATGGAAAGACTTAGAAAAAACTCTCTGTCTCTTCTCCTTCCCTCCTTGTCCACCAAACCCCAGCTCTAGGCTGCACAGGTTAAAATCTTACCCTGTCACATTTTAGTCTTGGAAATTACTCAATTTCTCTGTGCCTCAGTTTCTTCATTTGTAAAATAGGAGTAATAACAGTATAGATGGCATAGGAATTTTGTGAGGATTAAATGACTATATATATATATAATATACATAACCTGGAAGAGTGCCTGACTTAAATATACTACTCTACTAGTATTAACTGCAATAATAATAATAGTTATTTTTAAACCTTGAAAGTAGATTAATTTGCTACTTTCCAAATTAGCAAAATGGAAAATGATTACTTTTATGGAAAACTGAAAGAGAACCAGTTGTTTCTAGTTTTTTTTTTTTTTTCATATTCTAATTGAAAGGAGTGAGCTGTACACCGTATCTTGTTGAATAGGACACTGGTAACCAGGGTTGGAAGAACCACTTGTAAAGAGTGGCAGGTGGCCATGATCTCAATCAGAGACAAAAACATTGGGGAGGCAGTGTGGGGGGCAGCAGAGGAGGGACACTGCACTGAGTTATTGTAGATGAAAAGGAGATTCAGAGGTCATTGCAAAGATTCTGATTCAATATATTGCTTTTTCTTCGAAAGCCAACAAAATCACAACCACTACTGGAAACATTCTGAAAATGAAATACAAATACATTTGTACAATGATAGGAGGCTTGTATTTGTGCCTAGAATACTGTGTGGTTTTTGCCTCTGTAAGCACGCTGCAGGATAATTTGAATAAAGATAGGATTTGAGGGGAAAAATGATGATTAAGGGGCTACCTCTTCAGACTTATGACTCTTCAGTCCGCAGATAAGCTGAGAGGCCAGAGAGGAAATCACAAAGGCAATGGATGCTATGGACACAGAATTATCCACCAACTCCGGGGCACATGTTGAAGATAGCCTTAGATGTATTTAGGACACAAAATACAGCACAACACATTGGAGAGTAGACCATGACACTAATCAACTCCAGAAGTTATAAAACATAAATAGTTTCAAAAAATAGACAAGTAACATTTAAAAACACATTATCTGAGTGTCCTTTATGATCAAGGCCTAGGCCTAGGATGGGTGTTAAGGAAGCACCCTAGAAGCTCAAAATCTAGAGCTGTACATAATAAATTATAATACAAAATATTACGCTTGTAACTAAAACTATATAAATGAGAGCCAAGAAGTTAGTGGGCCAAGAGGAATCAGCATGGTGGTGGGAGGTGTTGACATTACAATAGGCTCCCTGCAAGTGGGATATGTTATAATACCAAAATCTGAACTGAGAGTTGAGATAATTGGAATTCACATGATAGAAAGGCGATAAATGTAGGGAGTTCCAATCAAAGGGAACGACAGTATATGAGAGGCAACCAATGAAGGGAATTTGGATAAACTACACAGATTTATTGTTATAGGACCATGATTCTTGGAGAATGCTGGGAGATAAGTGTGGAGAGTGAGGCAGAAGTCTTCATTAATTTATTCAACAGACCCTTATCAATTACTTATGTTGTACTAAGTACTACATAAGCATTAGAGGCAAAAGATGAATGAGGTTGAATATCCACCATCCATCTATTCATTCATTAATACTAAATATGTGCTATGCATACATTAGATATAATGAGAAAGCAGCCATGCTGTCCTCATTAAGGTTACAGTTTAGTGTGGAGACAGACAGATGCCTATTACAGTACTAGAGGCCTGGTGCATGAAATTTGTGCACTGCGGGGGGGGGGAGGGGGGTCCCCTCAGCCCGGCCTGCACCCTCTCCAATCTGGGACCCCTCAGGGGATGTCTGACTGCCGGTTTAGGCCCAATCCCACAGGCAGTCAGACATCCCTCTCACAATCTGGGACTGCTGGCTCCCAACCACTCACCTGCCTGCCTGCCTGATTGCCCCTAACCGTTTCTGCCTGCCAGCCTGATCACCCCCTAACTACTCCCCTGCCAGCCTGATCGACGCCTAACTGCTCCCCTGCCGGCCTGATTGCCCCCAACTGCCTTCCCCTGCTGGCCTGATTGCCCCCAACTACCCTCCCCTCCTGGCCTGGTCGCCCCTAACTGCCCTTCCCTGCTGGCCTGATTGCCCACAACTGCCCTCCCCTGCCGGCCATCTTGTGGCAGCCATCTTGTGACCACATGGAGGTGGCTATCTTGTGCGAGGGCATGATGGTCAATTTGCATATTACCTCTTTATTATATAGGATAGTATGGTATGTGCTATGGAAACAGGACTCAAATCCACTCATACATACTATGAGTGACCTCCTACAACTTAAGTCTGATCCTGTTATTCCCTGTTTAAAATCCTGCATTGGCTCCCACTAGGGCCTTTCATTTAAAATCTAAAATTCATAGCATGACCTCACAAAGTCCATCATTTGGCTCTGGCCATTTCTCCAGCCTCACCTCGTCTCTCACCATGATGCTGGCCCTGTCTCCATATCCACTCACATAGAACTCTCTGGGGTTATGAAATTGCCCTGTTACTTCATGATGTAGAGATTTAGTGCTTTTGCATGTCTTAATCCCATTGCTCTTCTTTACCTTGTCATCTCCAGCTCATTCATCAGACTATACTATTATTCTGGCTCAGATACCAAATAGTAAATATATTGTGTCAATATCTTTATAGTGAGTTGAGAAATAAGCTCTTAATGGGTTTCACTTGATTGCCTTCTTAATGGTCCTTGTTCCCCCTACTGTGTTGGATTTAGTGCCTTTGCTTACTTGTTCCCATAGCTCTCTGCACTTATTTTTCTTTGTTGCTGGGTTTGCAGTGTTTGTGGCTGGTACAGTATAGAAAGCTGATGCAGGCCTTCATGTTTCTGGGCTTCTGTGGTTAGAAACACACCATGAAGACATTAGGAGTTTCTGTTCTCTTTCCCAGCCCATTCTAATCTTCCTGCTAAGTTTTCTGCAATGAGTACACATGACAAATAGAGATAGAGCGACAGTAATTTTCTGGGCATAAGATGGTGAATCTGCTATCGGTGCCAACTGACTCATTAGACTTCTCCTAATTAGTCTGTTTTCCTCTCCATGTGGGGATCTTTAGTAAAGGCAGTGGGCAGTCAGGGATTTGGGAGTGGGGAGCATAGTGAATTAACTGGGGCCATTCATATGAGAGAGTTTTAAGAACTTCAGACCACCAACTCAAGTAATGGATGCCTGAGGAAAAAGTCAGAGAAGTGGGGAGAGGACATGGGCAACCTGGGTCATGACTAAACTTGCCAATAAAACAAAGGTCTATTATTTGAATATCCATATTTTACCAAACTTAAAAAAAATATTTTTTATTGGTTTCAGAGAGAGGAAGGGAGAGGGAGAAAGAGATAGAAACAACGATGAGAAAGAATCGTTGATGGGCTGCCTCCTGCATGCCCCCTACTGGGGATCGAGCCCACAACTGGGGCATGTGCCCTGATCAGGAATTGAACTTGTGACCTCCTGTTTCACAGGTCTATGCTAAACCACTGAGTTTTTTTTTTTTTTTTTTTAATATATTTTATTGATTTTTTTACAGAGAGGAAGGAAGAAGGATAGATAGTCAGAAACATCGATGAGAGAGAAACATCGATCAGCTGCCTCTTGCACACCTCCTACTGGGATGTGCCCGCAACCAAGTTACATGCCCTTGACCGGAATCGAACCCGGGACCTTTCAGTCCGCAGGCCGACGCTCTATCCATGGAGCCAAACCGGTTTCGGCTAAACCACTGAGTTTTAACAAACTTTTAATAGCCTTGTATTTGTTACTTTATCATTTATGTGATCAACATAACAGAAAGAATAATAGCTATTTATAAAGTCCAACCCACCTCCTTACACTACCAACTCTTTTTTTTTTTTTTTTTCAAATTTTTATTAAGGTATTATATGTGTACATATCTTACCATTGCCCCCCCCCACCCCACTCCCATACCTGCCCTCATCCCCCAATGTTTTGCATCCGTTGGTTACTCTTATATGCATGCATACAAGTCCTTCAGTTGATCTCTTATTTCCCCCACCTCTCCCTAACCTTACCGCTGTAATTAGACACTCTGTTTGATGCTTTACTGCCTCTGTAACTATCTTTTGGTTCATCAGTTTATAATGTTTTTCATTATCCCTAAATGAGTGAGATCATGTGGTATTTTTCTTTCATTGACTGGCTTATTTCACTTAGCATAATGTTCTCTAATTCCATCCAGGTGCCTACAAATGGTAGTAATTCCTTCTTTTTTATGGCAGCATAGTATTCCATTGTGTAGATGTACCATAGTTTTCTGATCCAGTCATCTGCTGACGGGCACCTAGGCTGTTTCCAAATCTTAGCTATTGTAAATTGTGCTGCTATGAACATAGGGGTGCATATATCCTTCCTGATTGGTGTTTCTGGTTTCTTAGGATATATTCCTAGGAGTGGGATTACTGGGTCAAATGGGAGTTCCATTTTCAGTTTTTTGAGGAAACTCCATACTGTTCTCCACAGTGGCTGCACCAGTCTGCATTCCCACCAGCAGTGCACGAGGGTTCCTTTTTCTCCGCATCCTCGCCAACACTTGTCGTTTGTTGATTTGTTGATGATAGCCATTCTGACAGGTGTGAGATGGTATCGCATTGTCGTTTTGATTTGCATCTCTCGGATAATAAGTGACTTTGAGCATGTTTTCATGTGTCTCTTGGCCTTCCTTCTGTCTTCTTTCGAAAAGATTCTATTTAGGTCCATTGCCCATTTTTTTATTGGATCATTTATCTTCCTTTTATTAAGTTGTATAAGCTGCCTGTAGATGTTGGAAATTAAACCTTTATCAGTGATACCATTTGCAAATATGTTCTCCCATACAGTGGGGTTTCTTGTTGTTTTGTTGATGGTTTCTTTTGCTGTGCAAAAGCTTTTTATTTTGATGTAGTCCCATTTGTTTATTTTCTCTTTGGCTTCCATTGCCCTAGGGGCAGTATCACTGAAAAAGTTCTTTTGGCATATGTCTGAGATTTTGCTGCCTGTGGATTCCTCTAGTATTTTTATGGTTTCCCGTCTTATATTTAAGTCCTGTATCCATTTTGAGTTTATTTTTGTGTATGGTGTAAGTTGGTGATCTAGTTTCATTTTTTTGCATGTATCTGTCCAATTTTCCCAACACCATTTATTGAAGAGACTGTCTTGACTCCATTGTATGCTCATGCCTCCTTTGTCAAATATTAATTGCGCATATTGGTTTGGGTCGATATCTGGATTCTCTATTCTATTCCATTGATCTATATGTCTGTTCTTGTGCCAGTACCAGGCTGTTTTGAGAACAGTGGCTTTGTAATACAGCTTGAAATCTGGTATTGAGATCCCTCCTACTTTATTCTTCTTTCTCAGGATTGCTGTGGCTATTCGGGGTCTTTTTTTATTCCAGATGAATTTTTGGAGAGTTCTTTCTAGGTCTGTGAAATATGCTGTTGGTATTTTAATGGGGAGTGCATTGAATCTATAGATTGCTTTGGGTAGTATGGACATTTTGATGATGTTGATTCTACCAATCCATGAACATGGTATGTTCTTCCATCTGTTTACATCTTCCTCTATCTCTTTTTTCAGTGTCCTGTAGTTTTCCGCATATAGGTCTTTTACCTCCTTGGTTAGGTTTATTCCTAAGTATCTTAATTTTTTTGGTGCGATGGAAAATGGGATTGCTTTTTTAGTCTCTCTTTCTGTAAGTTCACTGTTGGTGTATAGAAATGCCATAGATTTCTTGGCGTTAATTTTGTATCCTGCTACCTTGCCGAATTCATTTATTAAGTCTGTTAGTTTTTTGATAGAGTCTTTCGGGTTTTTTATGTACAATATCATGTCATCTGCAAATAGGGACAGCTTTACTTCTTCTTTTCCAATTTGGATGCCTTTTATTTCTTCTTCTTGTCTAATTGCAATGGCTAATACTTCCAGTACTATGTCAAACAGGAGTGGTGAGAGTGGGCATCCCTGTCTTGTTCCTGTTCTTAGGGGAAATGGTTTTAGTTTTTGCCCATTGAGTATGATGTTAGCTGTGGGTTTATCATATATAGCTTTTATTATGTTGAGGTATGATCCTTCTATTCCCACCTTGTTGAGAGTTTTTATCAAGAAAGGGTGTTGGATTTTGTCAAATGCTTTTTCTGCATCAATTGATATGACTATGTGATTTTTATCTTTCAATTTGTTTATGTGCTGTATCACATTTATTGATTTTCGGATATTGAACCATCCTTGCATTCCTGGGATAAACCCTACTTGGTCATGGTGTATGATCTTTCTGATGTACTGCTGGATCCGATTTGCTAGAATTTTGTTGAGGATTTTGGCATCTACATTCATGAGGGATATTGGCCTGTAATTCTCTTTCATTGTGTTGTCTTTATCTGGTTTTGGTATTAGGGTGATGCTGGCTTCATAGAAGGAGCTTGGAAGTGTTCCTTCCTCTTGAATTTTTTGGAATAGTCTGAGGAGGATAGGTTTTAGTTCTTCCTTGAATGTTTGGTAAAACTCTCCTGTGAAGCCGTCTGGCCCCGGGCTTTTGTTTGCTGGAAGCTCTTTGATGACTGCTTCAATTTCTTCCATAGTTACTGGCATATTGAGCTGTTTAGATTCTTCCTGATTGAGTTTTGGAAGGTTATATTTTTCTAGGAATATGTCCATTTCCTCCAGGTTGTCCAGTTTGTTGGAATAGAGTTGTTCGTAGTATTTTTTAACAATCCTTTGTATTTCGGCGGGATCTGTTGTTATTTCACCTCTTTCATTTCTGATTTTGTTTATTTGGGTCCTCTCTCTTTGCTTCTTGGTGAGCCTGGCTAGAGGTTCATCAATCTTGTTTATCCTTTCAAAGAACCAGCTCTTGGTTTTGTTGATCTTTTGTATTGTTTCTTTGGTCTCTATGTCGTTTATCTGTGCTCTGATCTTTATTATTTCCTTCCTTCTGCTTACACTGGGCTTTTCTTGTTGCTCTTTTTCTAACTCTTTGAGTTGTTGGGTTAGGTAATTTATTAGCCCTGTTTCTTGTTTTTTGCAGTAGGCTTGTAGAGCTATGAACTTCCCTCTCAAGACTGCTTTCGCTGTGTCCCATAGATTTTGGATTGTAGTGTTTTCATTGTCATTTGTTGTCATGATGTTTTTTATTTCTTCTTTGATCTCTCTGGTAACCCAGTCATGGTTTAATAGCATGCTGTTTAGTCTCCATGTGTTTGATTTCTTTGGGTTGTTTTTATTGTAGTTGATTTCCAGTTTTATGCCACTGTGGTCTGAGAAGATGCTTGATATGATTTCTATCTTCTTGAATTTGAAGAGACTTTGCCTATGTCCCAACATATGGTCTATCTTTGAAAATGACCCATGTGCACTTGAGAAGAATGTATATTCTGTGGCTTTGGGGTGAAATGTTCTGAAGATGTCAATTAATTCCATCTGGTCTAGTGAGTCATTTAGGATTGATGTTTCTTTGCTGATTTTTTGTTTAGAGGATTTGTCCAATGGTGATAGTGGGGTATTGAAGTCTCCTACTATGATTGTATTGCTGTCAATCTCTCCCTTGATATCCTCCAGGAGTTTTTTTATGTATTTGGGTGCTCCTGTATTGGGTGCATATATGTTTACCAGAGTTATTTCTTCTTGTTGGATTGCTCCCTTTAGTATTATGAAGTGGCCTTCCTTATCTCTTGTTATGTCCTTCAGTTTGAGATCTAATTTGTCAGATATAAGTATTGCTACCCCAGCTTTTTTTTCAGTTCCATTTGCCTGGAAAACCTTTTTCCATCCCTTCACCCTCAGTCTGTGTGCGTCTTTTTTTCTGAGGTGGGTTTCTTGTAGACAGCAGATATATGGGTCATGTTTTCTTATCCAGTCCATTACCCTATGTCTTTTGATTGGGGCATTTAATCCGTTTACATTTAAAGTTATTATTGATAGGTACTTATTTGTTGCCATTCCTATTCTTTACACCTGTGTTCCTTCTTCGCTTCCTATTTCTTTTTTTTTTTTTACAGCAGACCCTTTAGCATTTCTTGCATTGCTGGTTTGGTGGTAATAAATTCCCTTAGTCCTTTTTTGTCTGTGAAGCTCCTGATTTCACCTTCAATTTTGATTGACAGCCTTGCTGGGTACAGTATTCTTGGATTCAGCCCCTTCCTTTGCATGACTTTGTATATTTCATTCCATTCCCTTCTGGCTTGATGAGTTTCTGTTGAGAAATCAGTTGCTAGTCTGATGGGGGTTCCTTTGTATGTAACTTTCTGTCTCTCTCTGGCCGCTTTTAAGATTCTTACTTTGTCGTTGGTGTTTGCCAATTTAATTATAATGTGCCTTGGCGTCGGTCTTTTGGGGTTCATTTTGCTTGGGACTCTGTGAGCTTCTTGGATTTGTGTGGGTTTTTTCTTCTCTATATCAGGGAAATTTTCTGTCATTATTTCTTCAAATAGGTTTTCTATTCCTTGCTCAGCTTCCTTTCCTTCTGGAACCCCTATTATGCGGATGTTGTTTTGTTTCGTGTTGTCCCAAAGTTCCCTTAGGCTCTCCTCCTGCCTTTTAATTTTTTTTTCTAGAAGTTGCTCTACTTGGGTATTTTTTCCCATCTTGTCTTCTAGCTCACTGATGCGGTCCTCTGCTTCTTCTAGTCTACTCTTGATGCTTTCTATTGAGTTCTTTACAGCAGCGATGTCATTTTTCATTTCTTCTTGGTTCTTCTTCATTTCCTCTTGGTTCTTGCTCATATTGTCAAATTTGTCTTCCATTCTTTTCAGCCACCTTATGACCATTTCTCTGAATTCTTTTTCTGGAAGGTTGCTTGCTTCCATTTCGTTTACTTCCTTTTCTGGTGATGCCTGCTTTTCTTTCATATGCGGGCTGTGTCTTTGTCTCCCCATGGTCTCTCTTCTCTGGGTGTCTGGTTATGTAGTTCTCTCTCTCCTGCGTCGATTTAAAGGCACAAAATACAGCACTACCAGGTACAACACACAAGGCACTGAACAGAAATGTATTCACGATATTAATAACCTCCAATAAAGGTGACCACCAGAGAGAGAAAGGCAAATTAGGGGATAGTAGAGAAAGAAGAAGAGGAAAAAGAAAGAAAGAAGAAGAAAAAAAAAAGGGGTGTCAAAATGAAATTGGGAAAAGGGAAAAAAAGAAGAAAAAAAAGTAAGAGAGACAAGAAAGAGACTAAGAGAGAAAGGGAAACAGACTATATATATTGGGGATAAAGCTCCAATAGAACAATCACTTATCCCAGCAAATGCCAGCAACAAGTACCTGGGGATTAATACAAACTACAACACCAACTAATATTGAGTGAGGCAAGGGAAAACAGAAGCACTAAACAAACAAAAAAATAAACAAAAGAAGAATAAGCAAAACAATCTCACAAAAAAGCATAAAAATTCGATATAATCTACATTCAAACGAACAACAACTAAAAGACAGAGAGAAAAACAATTTTTTGGATAGTTAAGACAGCGAAGAGAGAGGTGTGTATGGACTTGGAGCAGGGGATTGGAGATTAGATATATAAGTAGGGTGAAATTTTAAAAGGGGGTAAACAGAAAGTATAGGGAAAATCTAAAGCAGGAAAGGGGTAAGATAAACAGGACACTGAAAAGGGAAAAGTGAGGAAGAGAGTGATGGCATAAAGGTAGATTTGAGATAGAGTAAAATGATGCTAAAGGAAAGATAAAAATAGAATGTAGAACATTAATCCCAAAACAAAATGAAGAGAAAATAAAATGACACTTAAAAAAAAAAAAAAAAAGATAAAATAGCAGTAGTAATAATACGGATTGAAAATAAAAATGTAATAATTAAAAAGGTAAAATCAAGTGAGGAAAAAAATTAGTTTCTTGAGTAAAAGATGCAAAAAATGAAAATAAAAAAATAAAAAATAATAATAAAATGTGAAGTAGTGAAGGTCATTCACTTCCTCTGTTGTTCTGTTTGGCACGCCTGTTTCTCAGTCCGGACAGTATTGCAGTTCCCTGCGTTCCACTGCTCTTCAGTGATGTAAGCCAGTCCTGATTTGAAGCAGGCGGTGTGTCTTAATTCGTATTCCTTTATTTTTGATTACACAAGAGTCAATTTGTGATTCAGCCCCTGGGTGGCAGTGTTTCTGGATTGACTTCCGGGTTTATCTATGGCCTCTCTAGGGAGTGTTAGAGCCTTCTTTCCCCGGTTTGTGGGAGTGGGCTGCCTCAGAGCTGGCACTCCGATGGTCACTCCCCGCTCCGATCCCCAGGTTCCAGAAAAACAACTTTCCCCTGCAGTCTCCCAGGGTGTCCCCAACTGGGTGAACCTATGAATTGGGCTTAGTAATCAGAAGCAAGAATTTCAAGAGGAAAAAGCCCAAGTGTGCGCACTCCGTGGCTGCGCGTAAGTCTAGCACACCCCTGAAATTCTTAGGGTGTCCCTGCACTTCAGATCAAAATGGGTTGCTTTTTAGAGAGCCCTTCTGTTAGCAGCTGTGAGGACCCCCTTCCACATTCACAGATCACGCCAGCCCCAGCAGCCACCGATTTTTCTAGGCACAGACTTCCCTGTTCCTCCAGCTCCCGCAAAACGCGCGTTCCTCTCTCGCGCTGGGACCAGAGACCTCACCTTATCCCAGGCGAAATCTGACCTTTCCGTGGTGGAGTGTAGAGCTCCTCTGAACCCGTGTGTTTGCGCCAGTTGGGGAGCGTTGTTCTGGGGCTCGCAGCTGTTCCGTGGGTGCTGCAGTTGTGGATTCTCAGGCTTCAGATAAGCTCCACTTTCCGGTTCCAGATGGCGGCGACTCCGCGTCCAAGCCCGCAGCTCCGGGAGGGGACCCAGCCGCAGTGGGAGCTGCCAGGTCAGGGGAACCCCGTCTAGCAGTCTCCCACCTTCTTCTGGAGTTCAGCTGCCCCCCAACTTGCCAACAAACACTCCTAGTGCGACCCTCAGCTGTTCTTTCTTTCTGCTCCGGGACAAGGCTCGGAACACGTCTGTCTATTCCGCCGCCATTTTTCTCCCCAAGCCCAACTCTTTTTTTAAAAAAATATATTTTATTGATTTTTTACAGAGAGGAAGGGAGAGGAATAGAGAGTTAGAAACATCGATGAGAGAGAAATATCGATCAGCTGCCTCCTGCACACCTCCCACTGGGGATGTGCCTGCAACCAAGGTACATGCCCTTGACCGGAATCAAACCTGGGACCCTTGAGTCCGCAGGCTGACGCTCTATGCACTGAGCCAAACTGGTCAGAGCCCAACTCTTGATTTCTAAACACATAAGGAAATGTTCATGTCTAAAGACAAGCCTTAAAAAAAAGCAGATCTTCTGGACTGACTGGGTGCGAGCCCGTGGCATGCACAGAGGGGCCAGGATGAGTGGGAGTGGCAGGCGGCTTTGGACTGCCGGTTTTGGCCTGATCCCCCGAGGCCATGCCGAGGGACCGCTAGTTTTTCATAATTTTATATGCACTAGAAGGTGTGTACTCTTTAACAAATACTGGTTTCCTTCATGCTCCACAGTTATTTTGAGATTCAACACAAATGCTTATGTGAATAGATAATTGTTTTATTGCTGAGTAGTATTGTGTAATGTGAATTACTACTTTATTTATCTATCTATGATTTTGGTTATTTCCAGGTTTGGGGTATTATAAATAAATCTGCTGGGCATATTGCATTCAGTTCATTATCTAGATGTATGTTTTACTAATCAAACTGTTGTTGTTTAGGTGAATGATTTACATGTAAGATATGTGGAACTGTGATCTAAAATGGTCATTTCCTTTGCCTTCCCACCCACCCACCTTAATGAAAATTCCAGTTTTTCTGCAACTCTGCCAGCACATACGATGGTTAATCTTTTTAAATACTAGCCCAATAAATGAGTATAGTATTTAAAAAAGAGCAGATCTTGTTCTATACCTGAGCAGCCCCTAAATAGAACCTGTGTGCAATTTTGAAAATAATCTTTTCTTTTAAAGGGGAAGGCTCACTAGGGAGCGTCTCATGCATATGGTGAAAACATGTAGGAGACAGTGGTGCTGAAGACTTCCGAGTCTGTGTGCTGGAGCTGTTTGCAGCATTCCTCTGACTTCATGCTCCTGAGATCTGCACAGCCCTCTGCCCGGTTGCAGATTTCTTCCCCTGTGGCCTGCTGTGACTTTCAGGTCTTTCATTGTTTTAGTCATGCTGTTTGTTGTTCCCTGAAGAAGGAGCTGAGGCTATGAGTCTAAGTTTTTACCTTTGCTAAGAGCTCAGAGTTGTGATGAGAAGCAGTAAATAAAATCTCTTTCCACATACTTGTCTACTTGATTGGAATTCTTATGGGCAAACTCAGAAGGTCACAAAGTCCCTGAAAAAAAGTGATATTCAGAAATATGAATATTGATATACCATGAAAAAATATTGTACATGTTGGGTAAAAGGGGGAATGAAATATGTATTTATGTACTTGCATTTGTGTTAAAAATATAACATGGGAATGGTCTAAAAGAAACCATTAAAGGTGATTGATTGTCTACAGCATTTGGGGATAATGGTATGAGCAAGAATTGAGTGTATACGTGTGGTTTTTTTTTTTCATCACCTTGATTTTTCAAACTTAGCATATACCACCTTTTAAAAAATAAAATGAAAACAGGAAACCAAAGTCCCGGTGGTATTACAGCATGTGTCAGTGGTGTGTGTTTTCCCAGGGTACATGAAACCTGCTCACCAGCACAGGATGTTCCAGCCACTCTGATAGAAGCTGCCTTGTTTAGAGCACATCTCCATGCCAGTTACTTCGGATGCTCCCCTCGTTGAATCCCTGCAGCTCTGTAGGCAGGCAGGTACCACTGCACATGTTTTCAGGTGAGGGAACCGAATCTTGGAAACATTAACTGACCAAACTGAGACCAGAGAGGCAGAGGTGTCAGAGCCCATAGCTGGCATCCTCTGACTTCAGATCTAGTGTACTTTCCCCTACACCGGGCTGACCACACCTCCATGATTGCAGATGTGTTGATTACATCCAGGGCCAAAGTACACATTTCTTCAATAAACACTTATTGAATGCTTCCCATAAACTAGGCACCCTGGCAAACCCTTGTGATGCAAATAAAATAAAAGCAGTGAAGACAGGTGAGGAAACGTGAAGCCTGATATGAGACAAGAAGTGTTTTTGTCTCATGTGAGCGTGGCAGTACAGAGAGGATATTTCACTGAACTTGGGAAGTTCATGGCAGTTTTCCCAGAGATGAGTCTTGGAGAACAAATGGTATTTAGCTAGGAAGAAAGAGGTCAAGTGTATTCCAGGCAGAGGGAACAACATGTCCAAAAGCACAAAGTTTTGAAAGAGCACTACATTTTTGAGGAATAGTCAATAGTTGGGCATGTCTAGAGCATAGGTTAGTGGAGAGAAAGGAGGCCAGAAAAGGGCAGGACCTCGTGATCACACTAAGTTATTTGGACTTCATCCTGTAGCAATGGGAGACCATAAAGGATTTAAAGTAGAGGAATGAAAAGATTAAACCTGGAGCTTAGAGAAATGACTGGCAGGAGACTGAATTAAAAGGAAGCGAGGGTTGAGGTTGGAGAACTGGCTTGGACAATGTCATTATTTATTATTTATATGTTTGTGCACATACATGCACTTTTTAGCATTAGTGTTTTGTTTTTTTTCTGAAATTGGGCTGCATCTTACAATCAATGGCATGTTATAATAATTTAATAGGCAACAGTTTTCTCTCTTAAAGGCCCCCAAAGACCAGTGAATCTTATAACTGATGGCATCTCAAATTACATAAAACGGTCCAAGCAAGAGGTACTGAGGGTCCAATGAGTTCTCTGGCACTGGGACAGTAAAATAAAAAGATTTGAGCACTATTTAGATTCCGATGTGATATAGATTACTAAGTAAAAAAGATTGCAGAACACTGTGTATAATATGTTACAAGTTAAAGAGAAAAAGGTGTGTGTGGTTGGGGGGATAGAATACATACACGTACCTTTCTGGAGATGCATAAAAATGTCTCTAGAACGATACACAAGAAACTGATAACATTGTTTTTAGGGAAGGGCATTGGGTGCCTGAGGGAGAGCAGTGGGAGGAAAATTTTTCATTGTGTTTTATTTTGTACATGTTATGTTTGAATTAGGTATTATACACTTGAAATATGTAAAAAGATTAAAAACCGGTATTTTATATGAACACTTGAAAATTTGTTGACTGACTGTTTATGGGATAAGAGAGAGAGAATGTGTTATGGGTCTAGTTTTATTCTTTTAATGATTATCTAACTTTAATTTTTAAAACAACTTTGAGGTATAATTTATATACCATAAACTCACCCATTTTAAGTGCACGACCCACTGATTTCTAATAAATTTACTGAGTTGTGTTACCATTATCACAATAGTTTTAGGACATTTTGCTCAATAAGATCCTTTGTTCCCTATTTAGTCAATTCCCATTCCTACCCTAGTTATTGTCAGAGTACTTCCATGAGATCATTTATGAAAGCTGATTACAACTTTCTTTTGTCACTGCAGACTCAACCAAAAGTTACAGATCTCATAACTATCTTCCTAATTGCCTTCACAGAGGGACTGAAAGATTCAATCTAGCTGAACTAAGTCTTACTTCATGGTACTCCACAGGACACTCTGTCTGAGGCTGGGAAGCAGGTAACTCTGGAGATGAGGTAAAAGATCACAGAAGTAGCAACCTTTAACAAACTAAATACGGAAGCTATGTCAATATCAAATTATGTCTCAGTTTTATATCTTAAATCTTATCTGACCTAAATACAAATCCTTTTGGTAGAATATATTTTAGTGTTCTGCGATAACATAAACACAGAAAAATGGCCTTTGGTTTTTAACTCTCCCTAGTGAATATTTTGTTTTCTTTCATCTTTCCTTCTAAAGTAATCACACATTGCATTGCAAAGTCTCCACCATTAATCCTCTTCAACACACACACACACACACACACACACACACACACACACACACCTTCTAGATACTAAATGATCAGGGTCTAAATTAAGCTGCCATAGAGAAACTAAGAGGAGAGACTGAAAAGGAAGAGGCAGACACACTATCTCATGTTATAACAAATGGTTCCTCGCTGCCTACACCAGGGAGGGAGAGATTTTGAATGAAAGTGTCCTGGGCTGGCAGAGCAGGCTAAGTAGGTTGAAAACAAGGAATCAAGGTTCTGTTCTTGGTTGTTCCATGAACTCTCTGTGGCACATACCTTAAATACTGTTAGAAGGGTCAGTTGGCTTAAGACACTGCAACTGGCCACTTGTGGTTACAATTCAGCTCTCAAACACGTTTGATTGGGCCCACAGAGTGCAGCTTGCCTGGTTGTTCTCTGAGCCGACACTTAAAATGCAGGAGATTTTAAGTAAAGATCCAATAAAAATGGGAAGATGTGGCCACACTGGGCTTGTTTGCACATGGTAACAATTATGGGTCTGGTTGATAGATACTTCTTTGGTTAGGACATTTGTTCTCTCATTTGCTTCAGACCACTTGCACTTTCTGTTGTTTCCCAGCCATTGAAATGACCGGTTTTAGTCATGAAAAACAATATCAGGTGCTGAATCCAGAATTTCCCTATCTAGATTGTTTGCTCAGTTCATTACCTGTGTGATACCTATAAGGCATTTGAGCTTGTAACTGTATTCGTTTTCAATGGCTACTGTACTAAATTACTACACTGGTTCCTTTAAAACAGAAATGTACTCATAGTTCTGAGCAGGAAGTCTAACATGAAAACGTTGGCAGGGGATGTGCTGCCAGCAGAGGATCCAGAGGAGAACCCACTCCTCATCCTTCCCAGCTTCTGCTGGCCCCAGGGCTTTCTTGGCTTGTGGTGACATCACTCCACTTCCGTCTCCATCTCTATATGGCCTTGCCATCTTCTCCCTGTGTCTCTCCTCTTTTGTTTCTTATAAGGAAACTTACTGGACTTAGGGCTCACCTGGATCATCCACGATGATCTCATTTCCAGATCCTTAATTTTTTCCAAATAAGGCCACGTTCCAGGTTCTGGGGATGAAGACATGGGCATATCTTTTTAAGGCCACAATTTAGCCTACTATAAACTGGAGTAACCAAACGAGAATCCTGAAGGAGATTCAAACAGAATGAGGAGGTGAGGCTGGTACCAATCATCAGGATAAAGAAATAGAATGAGGGCAAGATCAGAAAGAGCAATTGTGCCTTAAGTCTTAGTGTACCAAGAGAATCAAACAGCCTTAAACCCTGGCATCTTCACACTTTAGGAAGTTGAATTAGGGCAGACTTAGTTTCTGTGATTCATCAATTTCACCTTGGCTTAACTATATTGGTTTAATTGCTTGCTTGACCTTGACCATGATTACCTTAACTGGGTATACAATCTACCATCTGCTTACTGCTTTCAGTTGCCTAAAGCCGAACGAACCATCTAAAAGGTGAAAACTGAGCCTAAACTAAGACTAAAATTTAAAACTAAACTAGAACTGCTAAAAGAACAGATGCTGAAGAGAATAGAAGAGAGGGGAAACTAAGTAATATATAAAAATAGGTCCTCATAGAGCTAGGACTAGCTACTGTGGGGCAGGCCATGCCTAATGAGCATCAGGAAGCCATTCCTCTCAGAAAGCTCCCAGTTGTCTAAATTCATGGGATCATAGACTGTTACAATAGAAAGGACCCCAAGGATCGTCTTAGCTCCCATCTGAGACTTCAGTGGGAACAGTCAGAAATGTGGGGGAAACTGCGGCAGATCCAGTACCAGGTGAACAAATAGCATACAATCCTTTTAGAACTTAGAAATTTTGCTAGTGCTTATTTAAGTATTTCTTAATGCATTCTGGTGTTTTCCTTCTGGAGAAGATGAGTGTGTGTGTGTGTGTGTGTGTGTGTGTGTGTGAGAGAGAGAGAGAGAGAGAGAGAGAGAGAGAGAGAGAGAGAGAGAGAGTATGTTGCAGAGGGGCACTCAGAAAACCATACACCGTCCCCCAAATATCCAAACCTTAATTGGTCAATTATATTGGGTATCCCCAGAGACACATAGTTGGAAGAGCTTAGTGTTCCTGCTGAGATCTGGTGGGGAATTTTTTACTGGAGCTGGTAACCAGGACAGTAAGAAGCCCAGCCAGGAGGCTGGTTAGAGGCTAACCCAAACAGCTTTGCCTAATTCTGGGCTACTGCTGGGGTTGGGGCCCGGGCCGGGAGACGGGAGGGCGGTGTAGCAGCTGGCAGAGAGAAGTGTCTGACATTCTTGCAGGCTGACATCAAGCTGCAAAGCTGCTGCCCTCTGGTGAGTCAACTGCAAAAGGCCCACATCGTTCGAGAGCTGCTGCCCAATCAGAGAAGGTGGTGACACACCTCAGAAATCTTTCTAACCCTCAGCATTCTCTGACCTTCAAGCAGAGAAAGAATGCAGAAATGATTACACTTATGAGAAGCGTGGAATCTACAAGAGTAACAGCAATAATTAGATTAACTTCATGTTTTCTTGTGAAACAATTTATGACTATGTACAGCCAACGCTCTGGATTTTACTCATTTAAAAATATTTAAACTTTTCCTTTTGTGCTGAGGCAAGAGGACATAAAAGGGCACTGAAGGAACCCCTGGTGCATTGTTTTTTTTTAACACTGAAATTAATATGTACTAGAAGGACATTGATATCTTGGTATAACATTTTGTTGCAATGGCAATTATTGGCACTTAGCAATCATATCCATAGGTTGTTAGCTGTTATAACGAGAATTTTATGTATAAATGTGCAATATGCTGTTACGTAGAATTTTATGTAAACTCTAAGATGAAAATAAAAATCAGGTGTAGAATATCTATTTTCCCCTTATTAAGCAAGGTTGTATTGCTGTTTAATAATTTCTCTCTTATTAAGCAGAAATCAGTGGGGGAAATATCATGCATGAGTCAAGAAGGGTAAAGTAAATTATTTGCTTAGTGCCGCATAAAGTTGCTTGTCAGTAAGAGCAGAGTCCCTTCTACAGCATTGCCACCATATGACATTGCCATATCTTAGAGTCCATAAAGAAGGCTGACATTGTAAAAGATTAACTGGGTTTTACTTGGCAAGGTCAGGCATCTAGATAGCATGCTATAAAGTGGTTAGAAGAGAAAAAGGAATCTGTAGTGGAGGCCATCTGATTTTGACACTAGCTCTCCTTACAGTCCTACCACATGGTTTGGATTGTCAGGAGCAAAAGGGCTTACTCAGCCAAGTGAGGATGCTCTCTGTGTGGCTTTGGGAATGAGGGAATCTCAGAAATAATGGCTGTGGTATTATAGAACTACTAGAAAAAGAGACAACTGGACCTGTCATGAAGAAAAGTATGCAGCCAGCACCAGAACTGCTTCCATTAAGACTGGAGGTCTCTATTATCTTACCTCTCCTACATGTTTGATATAGGAGTTGAAGAGAAGCTAGATTATACCTGCCCATTCATTCATTCATTCATTCACCCACCCATTCACCCACCCATTTGTTTGTTTGTTCTTTATTTATTAATTTAACAAAAATGTTTTTGCATGTCCTAGGTCCCAGGAATTGAGGATACACTGTTCTTGTTCAGAAAAGGAAACTGATAATTGTGAAGCAATATAATTAGCACTCTAATAACAGCAACATGCATTGAACTCATTAGATACCAGGAACTTTGCTAGGAGTTATAAATGAATATCTACAATACTAAGATAGGGGTTTGGCTATTACACTGTCTGTGGAGGAACAGAAGTCTGGAGAGATAAAATCCTAAGCAGCCTGGAAGCAGTGAACAACAACAAAAACCTTAAGCCCAAACATTTTGACTTGAAGATTGGGTCCTTAGCCACCCATTTCCAAATTTGGGGAAAGATGACTAAAACTACTACTAACAATGACTAAAAGCACAACAAAAACGACCTGCAATGACTCTTGAAAGCAAAGTAATTCTTTAAATGAGGGCATGTTTGTGCTGGTGGCGGTTTTTAAGCAGAACAGCTGCATATGTGAAGGCCATGGAAGGTGTATTGTCAAGGGGAAATGAAATGAAAGTGAATAAATACACTGAGTGGCCAGATTATTATGATCTCTGAACGCATAATAATCTGGCCACTCAGTGTGTGTGTGTGTGTGTGTGTGTGTGTGTGTGTGTGTGTGTTAGAGGCCTGGTGCGTGAATTCATGCATGGGTGGGGTCCAGCCATCCTGGCCAGGGGGAGGGGACATGGGCGGTTGGCCGGCCTGCCTGCTGGTTGAACTCCTGGTTGAGGGGACAATTTGCATATTAGCCTTCTATTATATAGGATATATACTGAGTGGCCAGATTATTATGCGTTCAGAGATCATAATAATCTGGCCACTCAGTGTAGATTTGGAGGTTTATGTGTGTTCTGGTTTCCCATTAGTGAATAACAAAACACTCCAAAACTTAGCAGCTAAAATAACCATAATCACTTATTTAGCTCACAAATCTGCAATGTGGGCAAGGTTGGGTGGGGTCAGCTCCTTTCTACTTCATGCAGTGAGTGGGGGCCTGTGTGAAGGATGGCTGGGCATCTGGGGCTCCTCATGCATTTCTATCTTTCAGTGATCTTTTCACATGGCCTCTCAAGCGTGGTAGCTTCAGGTAGCTGAACTTCTCATATGGAAGCTTAGGTCTCCAAGGTGCATGCTCCAAACGAGATTGCCAGACAGAAGGTATATTGCCTCTTCTGACCCAGCCTAGGAAATGACATAGCCTAACTTGTGCCAGACTTAATTAATTGAGGTGATCAAAAGGTCGTGTCCAAGTTCAAGGGGATGGGACAGAGATTCTTTCTCTGAATAGGAAAGTGTCAAGGCTCTGTAAAAGTATGTGGGACCAGAAATACTGTTATGACATGTTTTTTTGGGAAATAAAGTGGAATAAAGGTAGTGCAGTGTGTAGTCATTAAAAACAGACCTAGAGTATGATGAGCTTTGATTTCAGCTATGGGCTTGACTGATTACTAGACACAATACTAAGCTCTTTAAAAGAAGTATCTCATTGAAGTTTAACAACAAAACTATGAAGAAGAACTATTCTTATACCATTTTATAGACGGGGAATTGAAGATCAAATTGAAGATCAAAGATAGGATATGAACCAAGGTAACTGTTCTATCAGAGCCTGTACCAGAATAGTTTGAATTTTAACCAGGAGACTGTTAGAAGCCACTAAAGAACTTTAAACTGGCTAGTCCTATGGCCAGTCTTGCTCTGTAGAAAGCAATATAGAATCTGAACTGGGAGCTGGCAGCAGGGAGAGCAGTTAGAATATAGTTGCTCTAATCCAGGTGAGAAATATTGAGATATCTGAAATACTGAAGACATAAGTAGTGTGGGAGATGTGGAGGAGGCCCAAAGAAAGTAGTGGCAGTCATCCTTGATTACTGATTGGATGTGCAGAAAAAGAGAGGGAATTTCTGTAGACGTTAAATCAGCTTTGAGTGCAGACACTGGCATGTGCATTATTATATAGGTCTCTAAGTGGAAAAAGAAAACAACTCCAGGGTGTCTTCTAACCTAAAGCATATTTCCTAAGTCCTTGCACGCTCAGTCTAGACTGAAAACAAACAAACCAGACTCCTCTTGAAGCTCTCAGATCTCTTACCTTGCAAATTCCATGCCGAGCTTCCTTTCCCACAGCCCACACCCCTGTCCCAGGGATTACAATGGTTGTTTGTATGTTCTAGATAGTTCCTTCCACATCAGGGCCTTGGGAGAATGATCTAAGGCTGCTTTCTCCTGTAACTATGCACACAATTTGCTGGTTCTTAAAAAGGATGACTTACTGGTGCTGTGATGTGGTTTTCAGGCGGCCAGGGGGCTCTTTCTATGAGGTACTAAATGACTGTGTCATTTAGTTTCATGGTGTATTTCCTTTGGAGGGACAATATGTGCTTCGAAGGACAGAGAAAGAACATGTGTCACTAGATAAGGCATTCCATATCTCTGATTAAGGACTTTAATCTATCACTGGGTCAAGGTCTGAGAAGCTAAACTGGCTCTTAGGAAAGTGAACTAAAACAAGCAAAGAATCCAACAGACAACCCCCAACCTTTTTTTGTTGTTGTTGGTTTCCTGATTATGAAAATAATTGCTTTTTCAAATTATTTTCTTTAAACTAGAATAATTTCTGCAATTAAAAAAAGTTGCTGTGACTTTGTCTGATAGAGTATTTACTTGCTTGTGCCTTCTATCTCTTTTTTCTTTTAATAGGATTAATTTCTAAAAAGTAACATTATTCTTAAACTACATTTTGAATAAATTATTGCCTCTCCTAATGGGTCAGGGAGGTTGGCATTTAATTGAACGGTTTTTGTTAGATATAGCAAGTACTCCATTTAACTCAGTGTTTCAGACAATAAATCACTTGAGAGGAGAGTATTACCCTAATTGTTTGAACACTTGTCTATGCACATTGCTTGGTCATTCAGTATAGTTATTAACTGTACCTTTGGCTGTCAGTGTCTAAAGTTATAAGCTAGTTAAGCTCTACCAGTCCATAAGGTCCCTCGATGCTCACATAGTTTGGTCACAGTCTTGCTTTAGGATCTCAAACCTAGCTTTCCTTAATAAGCAAGGGGAGGCTTAAACTTGGCTTTGTACACTGAATTATTCCTTTAGAGAAATCATTCACTGCTCCTCCATTACAATTCAACTTTTTTCATTTATAAAGAATCCCCTTCTCCTCCAACAAATGAGCTGCTCTATAGTTTAGAAATTTCCCCCATAATGGGACTTTCCAATGAAACCCATCAAATGAAACCCAAAATGGGAGTGAGTAAATAACTGATGAGATCATACTCTTGTTATGGACTACTACAACATAATGGAGTGGGGGAAAATTAGAATATAAAAGAGAATAGTCTGGTTTCTGTCTAAAGGTATGTTTGCTTGTTAAAAAAGCTCCCAAACCACAAAACATTGTATCAGAAAAAAAAAGGCATCATCTAAGCAACTTTTCCATTAATTAAACCTTGCATATAGGGGATTATTATTATTATTTTTCCAGAAGGAAACCTCTTTCTTGGGACAGTTTCAGCAATTTAACCAAAGTTTCCAAGCATATAGAGGAAATACCTGGCAATCATTTATCAGTCATAAAGATAAGCCAAGGATTGGGAGTACTTTTGTAGGTCATGTCACCTGACAGAAACTTTGGACTGATCCTTTCCTGGTTCAAGAGTTCAGCCATAAGACTTACTTTCCCTATCAGCTGGCTCAAGTTGATAAGGTTCTGAAGCAAGCAAAGGTTCTTTATGAGCTTTTATTTGTCTTTATGTCATAAGGGTTGGAGGGATTAGGTTATATAGAGTTACTTCTGGTTGGTTTAGTTTTCTTTTGAATAACTCACTCTCTTCTCTGATTGGACAAGGAAAATGGAGTTTGATTAAACACTTTTCATCAAATTCCTAATGCCTAGTATAGAGCCTTTATCCCTAACAGGTTTCCTGTGAGTGTTTTTTGAAGGAATAATATACTTATAAACTTAGCCTAAGATTAGTGATTGGCCAATGGTAAACATGATTCAAGAGCAGAGTAATTAAGTAAGAGCAAGTATTGTATTGTGTGCCCATCAAATGGATTAGACACAGGTGATGGATATGAGGGTGAAATTGAGGGGGTCTGAATTCTCTGAAATTGCATATGAGATATTATCTTATTAGAATCAGCCTCGTCTGTCTTCTTTCCAGAAATTTGGCACCAAAAGAGTTCATTCAGAGGTGTTACCCCAATAGTGGTATTAGACTTCAGAGGGTTCCAGCTCCTAAGCTCCTCTGAAAAGAACTAAGTACTAGATCTCCCACACTCAATCTCACTCACTTTCCCTGCTACTTTCAGCCACTTCCCATCTTCCCTTCTACTTGGTCTGGTGACCACCAATAGTAGGACATTTCCTGTAGCTTCCATCGAGCTTGTGTTCCAGACCTGACTCTGTCACAAACTTACTGTTGATCTTGTAGAAGTCAACTAACTTCCCTGAGCTTTACCTTCTTTCCTGAACTTTATTCATTAATAAATAGATAAACAAATAATTACTTACTTTACTAATCCTATGATTTTATTATTCCCAGAATAGACACTAGAATAGTTTGAAGCCAACACATGACCTACTGTTTATTATTTTCGCTACTAAGATGCAGATATGAATCATTTTTTCTTTAAAGATTGGGCTTACTTCTTTGATAACAGGTAATTAAATACCTCTTATTCATCCGTATGAATATCCACTGGGTGCCTGATAGGTAACCAAGTAAAATTCATGCCTGTGACTGAGGATCTAAGACTCTCTTCTGGTACTAACACTTGGATGCATGAAGGTTGAAAATCATAAAGTTTTGTTCTCTAATAGGACTGTGATTCTAACATATGTTTTCAGACATCTTGGAATACAAGAGATAAAGATATACTTTTTACTAATAGCTTACTATATGCTAGATACTGTTGCTAAATATCTACAACCTTATTTAATTCTCTCACAGTGTGGTAGTTCATTACTGTAATTATATTTGTTTTTAAAATTATCATGTATAAGTGCATAAAATAAATATGTACAGTTCATAGAATTAGAAAGTAAACAACAGAGGAGACAAAATGGCAGCAGAATAGACGGACATGTCCTGAACCTTGTCCCGGAGCAAATAGAGTGAGCGGCTGAAACGAGTGGAATTCAGCCCGAATTGGCAAAGGAGATGCAGCTGGTGAGACAGTTTGCAGCCGGGAAGAGCAGAGGTCCCCTGGATAAAGGTGAAATCAAGGATATAGGCAAGAGAGTCTGCCAGACCTCTGTGCCCAGAGGGTCAGGGAGAAACTACAGGGAGCCAAGCCGCATCTGTGAAAAAAAAAAGGGACCACGGGACTGCAGGAGGTAGGGGATTTTGGACCTTGGAGTCTGGATTTTGGATATGAGCTCAGAGGCAGCCCTGAAGGGCTGGCCAGACCACGCAGTGCCGGCAAGAGAGGAGCTTGCAGAGATGCAGTCCCTCCTCGCGCTGGGGCCTGTGCCTTTCTCCATTGAACCTAGTTCATAGGACCTTTTGGATACAGAACTTACCCGTGGCTTAGGTGCAGGAGAAGGTGTGGACTTGTGGAATCTGGGGAGAGTAGGTGGTGGTCCAGGAGAGGTGGTAGCCAGTCTGGTGCTGAGTCATATCTAAGCACCAGTCACCATTTTCTCCTGAGAGATAGCTCCTCCCTCTAGTCTCCAGGCAACCAACATAGCCACACCCAGATCCCACCCTGAATAATACAAAAGACTCTGAATACTCCATGAGGTCATGAGCAGACTGCCCCCTGTCCGAGGAAAAGCAGCTGC
The DNA here is from genome assembly GCF_963455305.1 of Plecotus auritus. NCBI lineage: Eukaryota > Metazoa > Chordata > Mammalia > Chiroptera > Vespertilionidae > Plecotus > Plecotus auritus. The sequence continues at coordinate 120,595,070 of NC_137776.1, read as the reverse complement.
ACGAGCAACTCACACCCGTACAAGGAGCAGCAGCCCTGCAAGCAACCTGCCCCTGTCCAAGGAGCTGCGGCATCACAAGTAGCCCGTCCCATCGGAGGAACAGCAGCAGCACGCAGCCAGCCCCCATCTAAAGAACAGCAGCCACGTGAGCAGTCTGCCCCTATCTGAGGAGAAGCAGCCATGTGAGCAGCTGGCCCCCATCCCAGGAGCAGAGGACATGAGCAACCCATCCCCATCCAAGGAGCAGCAACCTCATAATCAGCCCACCCCCATTCAAGGAACAGCAGCTATATGAGCAGCCTCCCCCACCAGCCAGAGGAGGCACCACTGCTGCGAATAGCACCCACCAGAGGAGCCGCTGCCAACTGAGAAGCAGCTGCTACCGTAACCGCCCGAGGAGCAACCGCAGCCAGAGAAGGCACTGCCACCCAAGGAGCAGCCCCTGCACAGCTCAACATCTAGATCAGTGGGTGAGACCAAAAATGGGTAGACAAAGATACCCCCAAAGGAAAGAAAAGGAGGAATCACTAGAAAAGCAGCTAAGTGAAACAGAGGCATGCAATATGTCAAAAAATTCAGAATAAAGGTCATAGAGTTCATAAACCGGATGGAAGAAAAAAATCAACACCTTATGTAAGAATCAAGAAGAAATGGATTAAAAAAATCAACAACTTATGTAAGAATCAAGAAGAAATGAAGAATAATATAGCTGCAATAAAAAAACACCATGGAAAGTTTCAACAGTAGACTAGGAGAAGCGGAGGACTGAATTAGTGAACTAGAAGATAGGGAAGCAAAACACAGCCAAACTGAATTGCAACTGGAGAAAAAAATTAAAAGACAGGAGGAGAGCCTAAGGGAGCTATGGGACAACATGAAACTAAGCAACATACGAATAATAGGGGTGCCAGAACAACAGGAAGAGGAACAAAGGTTAGAAGAACTATTTGAAGAAATAATGTCAGAAAACTTCCCTGATGTGGCAAAGAAAAAAGTCACACAAGCACAGAGAGTCCCAAACAGGATGAACCCGAAAAGACCCACACCAAGACACATCATAATTACAATGGCAAATATTCAGGACAAAGAGAGAATCTTAAAGGCTGCAAGAGAGAGACAGAAAGTTACATAAAAGGGAGCTCCCATTAGATTATCAAATGATTTCTCAACAGAAACACATCAGGCCAGAAAAGAATGGAAGGAAATTTACAAAGTGATGCAAACCAAGGGACTGAATCCAAGAATACTCTATCCAGGAAGGTTATCATTCAAAATTGAAGGGGAAATAAGAAGCTTCGCAGACAAAAAATGCTAAGGGAGTTTATCACTACCAAGTCAGCAATGCAAGAAATGCTAAAGGGCCGAAACCGGTTTGGCTCAGTGGATAGAGCGTCAGCCTGCGGACTCAAGGGTCCCAGGTTTGATTCCGGTCAAGGGCATGTACCTTGGTTGCGGGCACATCCCCAGTGGGGGGCGTGCAGGAGGCAGCTGATCGATGTTTCTCTCTCATCGATGTTTCTAGCTCTCTATCCCTCTCCCTTCCTCTCTGTGAAATATCAATAAAATATATTTTTTTTTTAAAAAAAAGAAATGCTAAAGGGAGTGGTGTAAAAAGAAGAAATAAAAAGGTAAGAAGGAAAACAGACACAAAAAAATAAAAATGGCTACAAATGAGTTTCTTTCAATAATAACTTTAAACATAAAGGGACTAAATGCTCCAATCAAAAGACATCAAGTGGCTGAATGGATAAAAAAACACGACCCATATAAATGCTATCTACAAGAGACCCACCTCAGAAAAAGGGACTCATACAAACTGAAAGTGAAGGGATGGAAAAACATGGTTCCAGCAAATGGAAATGAAAAAAAAAACTGGGGGAGCAGAACTTATTTTTGACAAAACAGACCTCAAAGTAAAGGCCATAATAAGAGATAAGGAAGGCCACTTCATAATAATAAAGGAATTGATACAACAAGAGGATATAACCCTGATAAACATATATGCACCCAATGCAGGAGCACCCAAATACATAAAAAAACTCCTAGAAGATATCAAGGGAGAGATCGACAACAATACAATCATAGTAGGAGACTTTAATACACCACTGACATCACTGGATAAATCCTCTAGACAAAAAATCAGCAAAGAAACAGCAATTCTAAATGACTCACTAGATCAGATGGACCTAATTGACATCTTCGGAGCATTTCACCCCAAAGCCATGGAATATACATTCTTCTCAAGTGCACATGGGACATTTTCAAAAATAGACCACATACTGGGTCACAAGCAAAGTCTCCCCAAATTCAAAAAGATTGAAATCATATCAAGCATTTTCTCAAACCACAATGGCATAATATTAGAAATAAACTACAATAAAAACAATCCAAAACACTCAAACACTTGGAAGCTGAATAGCATGCTATTAAACAATGATTGGGTTATCAATGAGATCAAAGAAGAAATTAAAAACATCCTGGAAACTAATGACAATAAAAACACAACAATGCAAATACTATGGGACACAATGAAAGCAGTCCTGAGAGTGAAGTTTATAGCTCTACAGGCCTACCTCAAAAAACAAGAAAAAATGGTAATAAATCATCTAACTCAACAACTCAAAGAATTATAAAGAGAGCAACAAGAAAAGCCCACAGTGAGCAGAAGGAAGGAAATAATAAAGATTAGAGCAGATATAAATGACATAGAGACCAAAAAAACAATATAAAATATCAATGAAACCAAGAGCTGGTTCTTTGAAAGGATAAACAAGATTGATGAACCTCTAGCCAGGCTCACCAAGAAGCAAAGAGAGAGGACTCAAATAAACAAAATCAGAAATGATAGAGGCGAAATAACAACAGACCCCACAGAAATACAAAGAATTGTTTAAAAATATTATGAACAACTCTATTCCAACAAACTAGACAACCTGGAGGAAATGGACACATTCCTAGAAAAATACAACCTTCCAAAACTTACTCAGGAAGATACTAAAAATATCAATAGGCTGATAACTATGGAAGAAATTGAAGCAGTCATCAAAAAGCTTCCAGCAAACAAAAGCCTGGGGCCAAACAAAAGATGGCTTCACAAGGGAGTTATACCAAACATTCAAGGAAGAACTAAAACCTATCCTCCTCAGACTATTCCAGAAAATTCAAGAGGAAGGAACACTTCCAAGCTCCTTCTATGAAGCCAGCATCACCCTAATACCAAAACCAGATAAAGATAACACAATGAAAGAGAATTACAGACTAATATGAACATAGATGCCAAAATCCTCAACAAAATTCTAGCAAATCGGATCCAGCAGTACATCAGAAAGACCATAAACCAGCCGTGGGCAAACTACGGCCCGCGGGCCAGATCCGGCCCATTCGGCTGTTCTATCCGGCCAGCGGAGCCGAAAGAGCGGAGGGTTCTCTTGCTCTCCCCTACACTCCTTCACCAGCAGCAGTGTTAACATGGCAACGTCGGGAAACACGGCCGCAGCTCCTTCTTCTGAGTGGGCGGATTTATATCCGCCCATTCAGTAGAAGGAACAACCTCTCAATCTTCCAGAGGCTCCTTGTAATGCCCGCGGACGTGTCCCCTGACATCACCCTGCGAATGCGTAGACACGTTATCGTGGTGATGTAGGGAGACACGCCCTTGGAGAGCACAGTATCAGAGCATTAGCTAAAAAGGAGACCAACAACACTGTTCCCACTGAAGTCGATGTTTTAAAGACCAAAAACCTTTCAACCCAGTCTACATTGCCATCTACATCTACGTCCCGGGCATAATTTGGAAGTTGCACTAAAGAAAATGTTTAATTTACTGTTTACACATTTTGTTCTTTTCTATTTGTTTTAGTTTTAAATTATTTTATTATATTTAAGTTTAATTTGAAAGGCTTTTGTACCTTTCTTTTGTTAGGCAATTTTATTTTGCCTTTGCCATCTTCAATATAAGGTATGTTATTGTGCTATGATTCCTCCATGTTTTGAAGTTTCAAATTATAATAATTAGTGTTTACATTCTTCTTGTTAAAATGTTTGAAATGAATAAAACTATTGAAATTAAAAAAAAAAGACCGTACCCTTTTATGTAATGATGTTTACTTTGAATTTATATTAGTTCACACAAACACTCCATCCATGCTTTTGTTCCGGCCCTCTGGTCCAGTTTAAGAACCCATTGTGGCCCTCGAGTCAAAAAGTTTGCCCACTCCTGCCATAAACCATGACCAAGTAGGATTTATCCTGCGGATGCAAGGATGGTACAATATCCGCAAGTCAATAAATGTGATATATCACATAAACAAATTGAGAGATAAAAATCACATAGTTATATCAATTGATGCAGAAAAAGCATTTGACAAAATCCAACACCCTTTCTTTTTTTTTTTTTCCCCCAGCTGTGACTCCCAACACCCTTTCTTGATAAAAACTCTCAGCAAGGTAGGGATAGAAGGATCATACCTCAACATAATAAAAGCCATATATGACAAACGCACAGCCAACATCATACTCAATGGGCAAAAACTACAACCATTTCCCCTAAGAACAGGAACAAGACAGGGATGCCCACTCTCACCACTCCTGTTCAACATAGTGCTGGAAGTACTAGCCATTGTAATCAGACAAAAAGAAGAAATAAAAGGCATCCAAATTGGAAAAGAAGAAGTAAAACTGCCCTTATTTGCAGATGACATGATACTGTATATAGAAAACCCTAAAGACTCCATCAAAAAATTATTAGACTTAATAAATGAATTCGGCAATGTAGCAAGATACCAAATTAATGCCAAGAAATCTATGGCATTTCTATACACCAATAGTGAACTTACAGAAAGAGAGACTAAAAAAGCAATCCCATTTACCATCGCACCAAAAAGATTAAGATACCTAGGAATAAACTTAACTAAGGAGGTAAAAGACCTATACGCAGAAAACTACACGACACTGAAAGAAACAGATAGAGGAAGACATAAACAGATGGAAGAACATACCATGTTCATGGATTGGTAGAATCAACATCATCAAAATGCACATTCTACCCAAAGCAATCAATAAATTCAATGCACTTCCCATTAAAATACCAATGGCATTTTTCACAGACCTAGAACAAACTCTCCAAAAATTCATCTGGAATAAAAAAGAAGAACAAAGTAGGTGGAATCTCAATACCAGATATCAAGCTGTATTACAAAGCCACTGTTCTCAAAACTGCCTGGTATTGGCACAAGAACAGACATATAGATCAATGGAATAGAATAGAGAACCCAGAAATTGACCCAAATCACTATGCTCAATTAATATTTGACAAAGGAGGCACGAACATACAATGGAGTCAAGACAGTCTCTTCAATAAATGGTGTTGGGAAAATTGGACAGATACATGCAAAAAAATGAAACTAGACCACCAACTTACACCATACACAAAAATAAACTCAAAATGGATCAAGGACTTAAACATACGACGAGAAACCATAAAAATACTAGAGGAATCCATAGGCAGAAAAATCTCTGACATATGCCAAAGCAATTTCTTCACTGATACTGCTCCTAGGGCAATGGAAACTAAAGGGAAAATAAACAAATGGGACTACATCAAAATAAAAAGCTTTTGCACAGCAAAGGAAGCCATCAATAAAACAACAAGAAAGCCCACTGCATGGGAGAACATATTTGTCAATGATATCAACGATAAGGGTTTAATCTCCAACATTTATAGGGAACTCATGCAACTTAACAAAAAGAAGATAAACAACCCAATCAAAAAATGGGCAACTGATCTAAATAGACACTTTTTGAAAGAAGACAGAAGGAAGGCCAAGAGACATATGAAAACATGCTCAAAGTCACTAATCATCAGAGAGATGCAAATCAAAACAACAATGCGGTACCATCTCACACCTGCCAGACTGGCTATTATCAACACATCAACAAATGACAAGTGCTGGTGAGGATGTGGAGAAAAAGGAAGCCTCATGCACTGCTGGTGGGAATGCAGTCTGGTGCAGCCACTGTGGAGAACAGTATGGAGTTTCCTCAAAAAACTTAAAATGGAACTCCCATTTGACCCAGTGATTCCACTTCTGGGAATATATCCCAGGAAACTAGAAACACGAATCAGAAAGGATATATGCACCCTTATGTTCATAGCAGCACAATTCACCATAGCTAAGATTTGGAAACAGCCTAAGTGCCCATCAGCAGATGAGTGGATTAAAAAACTGTGGTACATCTATACAATGGAATACTACGCTGTGGTAAAAAAGAAGGAGTTCTTACCATTTGTAACAACATGGATGGAGATGGAGAGCATTATGCTAAGTGAAATAAGCCAGGCAGAGTAAGATAAATATCACATGATCTCACTCATTTGTGGAATATAATGAACAACATAAACTGATGAACAAAAATAGATCCAGAAACAGAGAAACATCAATCAGAACGTCAAACCTCAGGGAAGGCAGGGGACAGTGGGGGTACGGGGGAGAGATCAACCAAAGGACTTATATGCATGGATATAAGCCTAATCAATGGACACAGACAACAGGGGGGTGGGGGCATGAATGGGAGGTGAGGGGTAATGGGGGAATAAGGACACATATGTAATACCTTAATCAATAAAGAAGTTAAAAAAAAAAGGAAAGTAAACACCATATACACACATCTAAAATTTAAGAAATACAATTTTATTAATAGATGTTCTTATGTGCCCTCTCTAGTCACATCCCTTTACCTCTAGAAGTAACCACTCTTCTAAATTTTGTGTAAATAATTATCTTGTTTTTCTTTAGTTTTGCCATCTATCTCTAAATAATAACATGATTTAGTTGTACTTCTTTTTGAACTTGATGTAAATTGAATCTTTTCAAACTAACTAGTTCTAAAAGTATGAATTCTTTCTAGTTTCTCAATATTTTATTTTTATCATTTTTGATGTGTGTAGCTATAGTTTATTCTATTATCGTTATTGCTGAGTAATATTCTACTGTTTCATTTCGCTACAATTGTACTGTTGGTGGATATATTAGTTGTTTTAATTTGTATTTTTGCTGTAGTGAACAATGTGACCTTAAATATTCATATACATGCCTGGTGTGTGTAAGTACATACATATGTATTTATGCACATGTATGTATGTGTAGGTATCTTTCTGTCTGTCTGTTTATCTATCTTAAGATGCACTAGAAAGCCAAGTCTGGGAATTATGAAACAGCTTATTTAAGGTCTAAGGTCAGAGCGTTGAGGCCAAAGTCTGAAGCCAGAAGTTTATTTGTCAGTTTGCATCCTCAATCACAATATGCTATGGATCCCCATGATAGAAAAGAGGGCTTGGAGAATTTATAGTAACTTTCCCAAAGAGCAAGGACTCAACATAGGTCAGTCTGACTAATGTTTTTCACTATTTATAAATCAAAGCATATTTTAGGACTTTACCTGTGAAATATTAAACAATCACAAGAGAATGAGTTTATGCTTGGTAGTATTATCTCTCAGTGTAATAAGTATAACCTTCATGTTATCCACATATATTTGACTTAAAATTGTTACATCATTTAAAAAATCCTAATATATAAAAACCCTGGGTCCGTCACACCCACAACGATCAGAGGCTCGACCTAATGCTCAGGCTGCTCGTGAAGCAGGCTCTGGTGGGTGGAGACTTGTGGCAGTGGGGATGGGAATGGGGGAGGCGGGGCTGGCACTCATACTCACTCACAACCACACACATGCACAGACACACACAGCGCCCACCAGCTCATAGCCTTTTCTCCCTTTCCCTCCCTCCCAGCTTGCTCTTGGATCCTCTCTCAGAATGAGGAAACAAAACAGACGGAAGAGGCCTGGATGGAAGGGAGGGTGGAGCGGCCCCCACTGGCCTCGCCCCCTCCCAGCCGGGAAAGAGGAAGAGGGAGACAAGGAGGCAGGGAGGCCTGGAGGACTACTGAGAAAAACAAAGATAGACAGAGACTGGGCAAGATCAGGCTGGCAGGGGAGGGCAGTTGGGGGTGAGATCTGGCCGACAGGGGAGGGCAGTTAGGGGTGATCAAGCAGTCAGGCAAAGAGGTTAGGGGCGATCAGGCAGGCAGGCAGAGGCAGTTAGGGGCAATCAGGCAGGCAGGCAGAGGCAGTTAGGGGCAATCAGGCAGGCAGGCAGGTGAGCGGTTAAGAGCCAGTGGTCCCAGATTGTGAGAGGGATGTCAGACTGCCGGTTTAGGCCCGATCCCTATGGGGATCCCCGATTGGAGAGGGTGCAGGCTGGGCTGAGGGAACCCCCGCCCCTGTGCATGAATTTCATGCACTGGGCCACTAGTGTGTGTGTGTGTGTGTGTGTGTGTGTGTGTGTGTGTGTGTGTGTGTGTGTATTTCAGACAGAAAGGAAGAGGGAGAGAAGAAACATCAATGATGAGAAAGAATCACTGATCAGCTGCCTCCCACAGGCCCCAAACTGGGAATTGAGCCTGCAACATGGGCATATGTCCTGACTGGGAATTGAACCATGACCTCCTTGTTCACAGGTTGATGCTCAACCACTGAGTCACTCTGCCTGGGTTGTTATATCATTTTTTTCTCTTTAAGAGAAATGAAAAAAAAAAAAACCAGTGTAATCTCTCTCTCTCTCTCTCTCTAAAATCTCTTCAGCAATATGTAACACTTGTAAGCTCATTTAATTTCAGTATTAATTAAAAATATTCAAAAGTAAATATACTAAACATGTGCCCAATAAGTGTTTATGATATAACACTGACAAATCATAGGTTGCTATATCAAGATAGCATTAATAACAAAAGGAAGGAGTAATTGCTGTAGTGAACAAAAACCAAGTGAGCGTGGCAGTTGATATTAAAGCTGCAGTTCTGACATTAAAGGAATCATAATGGAAGCCTTGATGAATCACCATCATCCTGGAGACAATTGAGTTTCTTTGCTAGAAGTTTTTCACACTAAATGATGACAAATATTTTCAAAGAAAAGGAAATCTAATTTCTCTGTCGTGTGTGTCACGTTTCTATTGGTTGCAAGTGACTGAACTCATCTTGAACTAGTTTAGGTAAAAGAAGAAACATGCTGTTTTGTGGAATACCAGGGAGAATGGAACAATCAAACCATGGAAAGTACAGGGATGCAGTTGGACTACCAGAACAACGAAAACAAGGGGTCAAAAACTATCTCTCCCCAGTTCTTGCTTCCATTTCTCTTTCTGGGTTGACTACCTTAGATTGGCTTCGTCTACATGGCAAGAAACATTGCTGTCCACACTTCCTGAGTTCTACATTCTACAATTTCTATCACTGGTAATGGGTAAATTTATGCTTTCTGTGCTGAAAAGTTAAAATTACCAGAGGAGGGCTTGATTGCCTCAGCGTGGAGATGTTGTCCATCTTTAGACCAATTTCCTGTGCCCTGGGATGGGGAGAGAAATGGGATTAAATGCGAACATGGACATTTCCTCAGAGCCACTTGGTTTGACTGGGAGAAGAGCATTCCCAAAAGACTGTGAGGCAAGTTTACTAAAGGAGTTACAATGGATAGATAAAACAACAGTTTTTCACTATATGTGTTCAAACAATCCCCATGATACTTTCAGTATTTTGTAAGAGTTTTAAAACTTTGCCAAACTATGACAATAGTTTTAATCTTATAATATTTTCTTAGGATATTATAATATTTTCTTCTTATTTATATGTTACCTGAATTATTTTCAAATTAGAATGAGGAAATAAGAGAATGTCTTGAAAATGAGTTCAAGTCCATAGGCTTAGGACTAAATGAAATGAGGTCAGGCCTAAAATAAATCTTAGAAAGCTAGAATTCTAATAAAAATTAAATGAGCAAAATTATAAGGTTAGTACTGTGCTCTTTCAGTTCACTGTTGTTTATTTTTACTGCATTAGTTAAGAGTAAGGGTGGTATGGTGAAAATAGTGATGGAACTAGAAAACCCATGTATTACTTTTGGTTTGTGTTTTTTTTTTGTCACTGTTTAAAATCAATACAAACATAGTGGCTTAAAATAATGTCCATTTATTATCCCACAGTTTCTGGGCACAGTGTAGGTCAGCTCGGTTCTCTGCTTAGAATCTCATAAGGTCAAAATCTACGTAACAGCTGGGGCTGCAGTTCTCACCCAGAGCTTGGGTCCCTTTCTAAGCTCACTGGTTGTTGGCAGAATTTCCTTTTCATGCCTTCCACATGGCCCCCTCCATCTTCAAGCCAGCATTAGTACCTCGAATCCTTCTCATGCTTTGACTTTCTGACTTCCCCTTCTGCCATCTCTCTCTCTCTGACTTCTCTTTTTCTCCTTGATCACTGGCAGAAGGGGCTTTTAAGGGCTCCATTCAATTGGATTAGATTCACCTGGATAATCTTTTTATAAGGTCAACTACACCATATAACATAGCAGAATCATGGGAATAAATGACATTTCATCACATTCACACATCGCTGGGATTAGGTTATGAATTCTTAGGAGTCATTCCTAGAAATTCTGCCTACTGCAATCTTGCTTCTGGGTTGGATTTGACCATTTGTTAGCTATTTATCTCCCCTGAGCCTCAGTTTCATCTTTGGTAAAAGTGAGCTTTAAAGCTACCTGCCCTCCTTACCTCTCAGGATCCATGTTAGGTTTCAGTGAAATAGCACATGACAAACAATTTTCAATGCAGTTTTACAAACATTACTGTAGTTCATTGGGGATACAGAGCTTCACACACTTGGAGACTTTGAAAGATATAAAAATGTAAGTTTTTTCTTACATTACTATAGGCTGAAAAATGCTAATATCTGATACAAATATTATTATTTACTTAATTATTTACTTCTAATTATGCAAAACCTTAAAATCACAAACGTAAAAACTGAAAGCAAAACACCTCAAAGTCAATAAAAATTTTTATAGAGTTCTCTTAAAAGGACTGTATAGAGTCCGAGTAAAAATATATAGTCCTCTCAACAGGGCTCCACCCACATATATCAACTAAACTATGCATGTTGCCAAAAACAACAAAATCTCTTCAGATTCTCCAATTGAGCTTTAGGCTTAGCATTGAATATGCAAATAATTAACTTCAAACTCTGATTACTGTCACCTCCATCCCCACCATCACAACCTCTTCTGTTACCTGCTATTACCTGCTACTTATTCTCAAAAAGCTCCCTCTTAAATCTGGTCTTTTTATAATCACCCATTAATCTTCTTCTTAGTCTTACTCTAAATTATCCTAACTGCAGTAAATGGCCTAATTCCTCCTGTCCGTCCCTCAAATAGCTCCTTACTTGTGTTAGTTCAGGCCCTCTGAGAAGCAGATGCCAAGATGAAATTAGATGTGCATGAGATTTGCTGAGGAAAACTTTGTGGGAGAAAATGGAGAGAGAGCTAGAGGAGGCTGGGAGGGCCATCAGATCACTCTCCAAAACTGTTCCCTGTAAAAGGAAACCAAGATGGCGGCAGAGGTAAACACCTAAACTGCTGCCTCACACAATAATTTCAAAACTACAACTAAAAGACAAAACAGACACCATCCAGAACCACAGGAATGCTGGCTGAGTGGAAATACTACAACTAGAAGGAAAGAGGAAAGCACATTGAGACTCAGAGGAGCTGCAAAAGGCTGAGGTACAGAGACGCGTGCGCGGAGAGGACGGGCGGCTGAATGCACGGGCGGCTGAGTGCACGGCTGGCTTTCTAAAGAGGGAGGGAGATGAAAGCTCCCGACTGCGCTGAACTCCAGTCCCGGGCAAGACTCTGGGAAACCAGATTCATTCAAGGAGAAACTGGACTGTCTGGCAGCAGGTGAAACTCGAGAGCGGCTTTCTCTCAGAGGTGCTTGCAGCAATTACTGAGGGACACTGAGACCCAGGGGCCTCATAGGGCAGGGCTGATGGGAAGCCAAGGCTGTCGGCTCTGCCCTGAAACTCCGCCCCATCCAAGCTGAGCACAGAGGCTTTTGCAATTTTGCAAGTCTTGTCCCATAAGGGTGTCTCCAGCACAGAAGTTCTCCCAGCGTAGACACAGCTGATCCTCATAGCCAATTGGCCTGGAAGTCAATTCCTCCCAGTGATACCAACAACAATCAAGATTTAACTACAACAAGGCTGAGCACACAGTCCACAAAGGGGTGCACCAAAAGTGTTCACCTCAGGTAACTGGGGAGTCTGAGCCACTGTGCCCTATAGGACACCTACCACACAAAGCTACTCCACCAACTCAGGGAAGCATTGAAAATGCGGAGACAAAGAAACAGATCACAAATGAAAGAAATGGAGGAAAGCAAACGACTGGATATAAAGTTCAAAACCACGGTTATAAGGTTTTTCAAGAATTTCCTAGAAAAGGCTGATAAATTTAGTGAGACCCTCGAGGATATGAAAAAGGACCAACTAGAAATTAAACATACACTGACTGGAATAAAAAATATTATACAGAAACCAAACAGCAGACTAGAGGACCACAAGAATCAAGTCAAAGATTTGAAATACAAAGATTTGAAATACAAAGAAGCAAAAAACACTCAACCGGAAAAGCAAAAAGAAAAAAGAATCCAAAAATTTGAAGATAGTGTAAGGAGCCTCTGGGACAACCTCAAGCGTACCAACATCCGAATTATGGGGGTGCCAGAAGAAGAGAGAGAGCAAGATACTGAAAACCTATTTGAAGAAATAATGACCGAAAACTTCCCCCACCTCGTGAAAGAAATAGACTTACAAGTCCAGAAAGCACAGAGAACCCCAAACAAAAGGAATCCAAAGAGGACCACACCAAGACACATCATAATTAAAATGCCAAGAGCAAAAGACAAAGAGAGAATATTAAAAGCAGCAAGAGAAAAACAGTTAATTACCTACAAGGGAGCACCCATACGATTGTCAGCTGATTTCTCAACAGAAACTATGCAGGCCAGAAGGGAGTGGCAAGAAATATTCAAAGTGATGAACAGCAAGAACCTACAACCAAGATTACACTACCCAGCAAAGCTATCATTCAGAATGGAAGGTCAGATAAAGAGCTTCACAGATAAGAAAAAGCTAAAGGAGTTCATCACCACCAAACCAGTATTATATGAAATGCTGAAAGGTATTCTTTAAGAAGAGGAAGAAAAGAAAAAGGTAAAGATAAAAATTATGAACAACAAATACATGTCTATCAAGAAGTGAATCTAAAAATCAAGTGAATAAAAAATCTTATGAACAGAATAATCTGGTGAATATAATAGAATCAGGGGCATAGAAAGGGAGTGGACTGACAATTCTCGGTGGGGGGGAAAGGGTTGTGGGGGTGCGGGAAGAGACTGGACAAAAAGCATACACCTATGGATGAGGACAGTGCGGGGGAGGTAAGGGCAGAGGGTGGGGTGGGAATTGGGTGGAGGGGAGCTATGGGGGAAAAAAGAGGAACAATTGTAATAATCTGAACGATATTTATTAAATTAAAAAAAAAAAACTGTTCCCTGTGAAGGAGTGAAAGAAGGAAAGCAAGGAAGAAAGTTTTAGCAAGGCTAATTGGGAATCCTTAAGCTAAAGTTGCCCATCAGGGGAATCCTGCATCTTCCAGGAGTGGGCCTGTCTTAGCAGCCCTGCTGTGCTTAGTGATGGCTGGGGCAGCTACAGAAAGCATGGCTTCAGAACAAATGTGATGATGAATTTCAGAGGGCTGCAGTGAGGACCATCAGTCTAGTATGCTTCCCACAGGAGCCACCATAATTACTATCTCAGTAATCTGCTTTTTTGGTACATTCATTGGATAATGGCCTTCTCTTTCATGCCTTCAAATGTTAGGTCACAAAATGGCTGATTATTCAAATTCATGTGGCATCTCTGACTGAATATTTTCCCTTCATCACATTTTATTTTAAAAGACTTTTACTAATTAACCCAATTCACCATTACCATCTTGTTTGCTTCTTCCGTCTTCTCTCTATAAATATTATTATTATTATAATTTATGCATGATGGCCTGGATCTTGAACCTCCAATCCTCAATGAGCTCACCAATAGTGATTAGATATTTTTAATTGAAGAAATATATCAAAGGAAACTTCATTACTATGAACCAAGGTTTGGACTCCAAATGCACCTCCTACCTCACCAAGCACATGAAAAGAAAGAGCAATGAAATGATTTAGAAGAGATAGATGTTTGAAAAGAGAATGATACAGAACAATAGAACTTTTAACCTTGTTTTCCTTCTCAAAACTCTACATTCCTTGGGACTCCTGGTTCACTTAGGTGTCTTTGTTCCAGAGCTCTTCCTCCTTGTGATGAAGATGAGGGCAAGTGAACAAGGCAGCAAGGGGTGGGTGGGGATTGTGCTCCCTTCAAGGCTCCTCCAGAATCATTTCTAGATGTTTATCGGCTTGGAGCACATGTACTTGGGGGATGCTTGGTGGTTTTCTAGAGTAAACAGGACACAAATACTTGAAGGGTACATTCTCCCCCCCCAACAATTTGAGGTAAAATTTCTTTTATATTAAACAAATATATATATACTAGAGCAGTGGTCGGCAAACTCATTAGTCAACAGAGCCAAATATCAACAGTACAACAATTGAAATTTCTTTGGAGAGCCAAATTTTTTAAACTTAAACTTCTTCTAATGCCACTTCTTCAAAATAGACTCGCCCAGGCCATGGTATTTTGTGGAAGAGCCACACTCAAGGGGCCAAAGAGCCGCATGTGGCTCGCGAGCCACAGTTTGCCGACCACGGTACTAGAGGCCCGGTGCACGAAATTCGTGCACGGGGGTGTGTCCCTCAGCCCAGCCTGCACCCTCTCCAATCTGGGACCCCTCGAAGGATGTCCGACTGCCCCGATCCTGGTAGGATCGGGCCTACAGGGCAGTCGGACATCCCTCTCACAATCCAGGTCTGCTGGCTCCCAACTGCTCGCCTGCCTGCCTTCCTGATTGCCCCTAACCGCTTCTGCCTGCCAGCCTGATCACCCCCTAACCACTCCCTGCCAGTCTGATTGATGCCTAACTGCTCCCCTGCCAGCCTGTTTGCCCCTAACTGCCCTCCCCTGAAGGCCTGGTCACCCCTAACTGCCCTCTCCTGAAGGCCTGATCACCCCTAATTGCCCTCCCCTGCAGGCCTTGTCCCCCCCAACTGCCCTCCCCTGCAGGCCTGGTCCCTCCCAACTACCCTCCCCTGCTGGCCATCTTGTGGTGGCCATCTTGTGTCCACATTGGGGCAGCCATCTTGTGTGTTGGAGTGATGGTCAATTTGCATATTACTCTTTTATTAGATAGAATAGAGGCCTGGTGCATGGGTGGGGGTCGACTGGTTTGCCCTGAAGGATGTCCTGGATCAGGGTGGGGGTTCCCTTGGGGTGTGGGGCGGCCTGGGCAAGGGGCCTGTTGTGGTTTGCAGGCCGACCACGCCCCCCGGCGACCCAAGAAGAGGCCCTGGTATCTGGGATTTATTTATCTTCTATAATTGAAACTTTCTAGCCTTGAGTGGAGCCAAGCCTCCAGCTTGTTCTGTGGCTGCAGCCATTTTTGTTGGGATTTATTTATCTTCTATAATTGAAACTTTGTAGCGGAAGCCAAGGCAGGCCAGGGCTGTGGGAGCTTGGCTTCCTCCATTGCCGGGGGCAATCCAAGCCTGCTGCTCTCTCCAGCTCCGTCGCTGCCACCATTTTTGTTGGGATTTATTTATCTTCTATAATTTAAACTTTGTAGCCTTGAGTGGAGGCCTAGGCCTGTCAGGGTGTGCGGAAAGCTTGGCTTCCTCCATTGCAAGGGAAACCCAAGCCTCCTGCTCGCTCCGTGGCTACAGCCATCTTGGTTGGGTTCATTTGCATACTCGCTCCTGATTAGGTGGTGGGCATGGCTTGTGGGTGTAGCAGAGTGATATATATATATATATATATATATATATATATATATATAGAGAGAGAGAGAGAGAGAGAGAGAGAGAGAGAGAGAGAGAGTTAAAATATAAAATTCATCTGGATTTTAAAAATAAATTATGAGACTTCAAACATATATTGTTCTTGGGGGCCACTTTGTACTTATGTTTAGATCTCCCTATATTATTATTCACTATTTTAAGCTGTTTGTTATATCTTGTTGAACTATCCAATGAATTAGAGTGCGTCCTAACATTCTCTTAGCTCTTTTGTCTCTTTCCAAAGTTGGATCGAATGACATTGGACATTGCCAGCTTCTTAATGTTTTGACAGTGATCTTAGGGTATTATGTAACTGATTATTATTATTTTAAAATATATTTTATTTATTTTAGAGAGAGGAAGGAAGAGGGATAGAGAGATGGAAACACTGATGAGAGAGAAACATCAATCACATCGATGGGCTTTCTCCTGAATGCCCACCACTGGGGATCGAATTCACAACTGGGACATGTGCCTTGACTGAGAATCAAACCATGACCTCCTGGTTCATGGTCTGATGCTCAACCTCTGAGCCACACAGGCTGGGCTATAATTGATTATTTAGATTAGATTTCCCAATGTGTAATAAGACTGAAAGCAGAACTCTCCATTATAGACAGAGCTTAGCTTTCAGTAGGTGTGAAGATGAGCCAGGATTCATTTATTCAAGAGTATTTATTGAGTGCCTTCTATGTGCTGGCAGCTATTTTTCAAAATGTGATATTACTGTGAGCAAGACAGATTATCAATACACACGAATAAATAAGAATACAAATTAAAGCATTCCAATAGTGCTTTAATTCCTGGAATAGGAATAAAGAAGAAAGGGGTTACAGCTACTTGGTGTAGGAGACAGTGATGGCTTCTCTGTGGACTTGACATCTGGCTTTAGACCAAAATAAGGAGACAGAGGCAGTCAGATGAAAACGAGAGAAGAATCTTTCAGGAAGTAGCAATGGTAAATGCAAAGGACCTGAGACAACTTGGCTCTTTAGAGGAACACAGAGAAAGCTAGTGTGTGGACCACAGTGGATGAAGGTTGAGTAGTTGGAGAAAAGGCAGGGGCTACCAGGGGTGGGCAAACTTTTTGACTCGAGGGCCACAATGGGTTCTTAAACTTGACCGGAGGGCTGGAACAAAAGCATGGTTGGAGTGTTTGTGTGAACTAATATAAATTCAAAGTAAAGGAGCGGAGGGGACAGCAAGAGAACCGGATAGAACAGCCGGATCCGGCCTGCGGGCCGTAGTTTGCCCATGGCTGGCTGCTAGACCATATAGGGCTCTGTCGGTAATAGAGAGGAGTTTGGCTAATCTGCTAACTACAGTGAGAAATTACTAGAGGGCCTTAAGATGGGGAATTTTATCACTAGTCAGATTAAGCCAAATAGTAAACCACCTTCTTCTGAGTAAGTTGACTAAAGAGGATATTGTGGCTATGGATATGCATGAAGATTAAGTAGAACATGGAAGAAGGACCTCAACTAAAATTGACCTCACTTAACAAGAGAGGAGGACAAAACAAAGGAGTGTTAAATGGATGTAAGGATAATGACTTTTAATAATCAATGAAATGTTATATTTTATTATGAAGAAACATGTAATATATGTTATATAATCCAGAAGAGATTCCCACTTAAAGTTATTGAAAAAAGAAGTCTTTTATGTTTACAACAATAAGCCTTTTAAGACACTGGAAATTCATATATCTAGAGCTTGATTTCTAAAGAGCTCAGATTTTATTGTGGATAACATACTATGAAATTTTGTTTATTTATAATATACTCAACCTACTTGAGTAAAAAACACAAGGAAGTTTAAGGAATATGAATAACACTTAAAATAGCCAGTGTTTCCTTGATATGATAACCCCTCCTCCCCAGGGCATTTAAATGAGGTGGGGGAAACCTCCACCTGGAATGGAAAACACTGCGCTCATGTTCCCAAGAAAAGAGAAGTGGAATTGGAAAACAAAAACAAAAACCATCAACTCATCTGGAAGCTCAGGAAAGAGTTTTTGCATTTTGGGCCCATTTGCCTTAGCATGTGAATCATTTAACAGGAAAAAACACAGGGCTGACTCAGCTTGAGAGAGCTCTTTCAGTCCCTGCTGAGGTCCTTGCTTGGTGTGGCCCCTCCACTCCCCTTGCACCTTGCTTCCGTCCTCCTTTCTCACTGTAGAGAAACAGGAAGGGATTTTATTAATGACTGGGGTCACACTTAAAACAACATCAGATTTTGATCTCTTCTGGGCATGGAAAATGGTTCAAGGATCAAGGAGCAGCTCCTGGTCAGATTGAGAAGCAGATGAGAGGCAAGACCTCTGAAAAATGAACTCACAACCAGCATTTGACACAGGCCTCTATAGTGACCTAGGGCATGGCTGCCTTAAAAAGATCACATCAGTTCCTCCCAACCCTCTGTGAGGCTTTAATCCCTAAAACAGTGAGATAGCTGGGGCCTCAGTGGGAAAAGGGGCTTGCCCAAGACTGCGGGTGAGTAGTACTTGGATCTGGACCTTCTGACTCCCAGGGCTATGCCATCCTCCATTCATCATGCCCTGCAGCAGAGGTTTAGAACACAAGGGAGTGTTGCCCTGGGTGGGATCTCCTAGCTCCCCGTCACTAGTTGTTTACTCTCCTTTGCCTTTCAGTTGTATTTCTGGGCCACCTCTAATTAGCTTCTGTAATGGGGTCATTCCTTTTGTGACATAGGTTGAGTTTCATTAAACTTGAAAATGGAGAGAGAGAGAGAGAGAGAGAGATGTTGAAAGAGGGTTAGAGAGACATATATTATGGTGTGTTCCCCATCCAACTCCAGATGCACAGAAAGTTATTAAAGAACGTTATTGCTATCTATGAGGGGCATAATGAGCTAAATGGGTGTTACCCAGTCTGAAAAATCTTAGTGATGTCAACAAGCCACTTGAGACAACAAGTCTCCTGCCATTTGGTCCTCATTCCTTATCAGTCCTTGGCTTTGGGAAGAGAAACTTTCTGGAAGGATAAGGACCTTTGTGGAGTAACAAGGAGGGGAAGGTTTGTATACTGTAGACTCTGAAACAAACCAGTGATAAGTAGTTCTATAGGCTGACAATTTCCCCCTTAGCCTTCCTTTCTACCAGCTATGCAGGTCACTGTCAGATACGTAGAGGAAAAATAATAGTAAGAAAAAAATTCAACCCTTCACGTATATTCACCACAAGTTATTCAGTCATACTCAAAATTCGCAGTGTCGTTCTAACTCAAGTGTGGTCTGTGATCTAATAGGTAAGTGAAGTGACTCTGCTGAGAAAGTTCATGCAAACACATTGGCTTTGACTTCTTAGTGTATACAGATATTTGTGTTCATTTTTATCACACCAACTGCTTAATGCAGGATTGTACAAATGGATTTGGAAATCTCATGAAAACTATGAAACTAAACAAGTTCACCTTTTAGGGAACACACCTGCATATATGATCATTTTCCAGAGGCAATCAGAAATTTGCTTTGAGAAAGGGTGGGCATTTGTGAGAATGTCAGGCTACTGGGATATGCACCCTCATGTTACCATTGTGTTACTCTCTAACAATGGGGAAATTATATTCCCTTGCTGTGCCTCAGTTTCCTTGTTAAATTTGGGTATAATAACTGTGCCTATTGCGTAGTATTATTGTGAGGCCTGAGTGCAATAATATGTAGTGAACCTTGCCTGGTGTCTAGTAACTGTTTATGAAAATATCAATGAAGATGTTGTAGATGTATATTAACATGTAATTATGATTTGTTTATTTAACCCATGTATTCTAATTTAAGTCTCCAAGATTTCAAGACCATGGTTTCATTGCTCTCTCATGTTCATGCTGCTTCCTTTGAACTTCCTTGTAGTTCCAGTTGACTGACTCAAGACTGTGCAGCAATTTATATTATGCTGACTTCACCCTCAGGTGCCCTGAGGGCTATTACCCATCAAATCAGGGAGCTGACAAGTGTGTTGGTGGGAAATAAATGAGGAAGAACAAGGATAAAAAAAGTGTCATGAACTTATTTATTGACAATACTTGTTATATGAAATGATGATTATTTTTTTTTCAGATATTTGTTCTCTGTTGTACTGTGAACATGGAAGGAATATACAGTAATTACTCAGTAGCCATCTCTATTGCTTATCAGGTGGACTTGCAAAGATAGCTGTTTCAAAGTGCCTTCAAAATACAGTGACATTTTGCATTAAAGCTTTTGTTAGGACTGCCAGATGAGTCAGTCATTATTGAAAGATATCGCCATCTATAGGCTAGTTGTTCATAACAAAATAAATTCCCTTCATTATGTTCTTGGTACCATTCATCAAACAGAGCTCTTTGGGGCTTGAAATTTAGCAGAGGAAGTTAAAGAGCTAACCTACATCTAATCTTAGTAGATTGAAAATCTCAGTGAGATAGCATGGATCTTTAGCATCAGCTCAAGCTTTGGGCTCAGTCAGACTTTCATCCTGGTTTAAAGTTACTTTCTTTGAGACCTAGTATTGAACCTCTATGTGGAAATTATCTAAGAAATATGGCAATAAAACCTTCCACAGAAATTGTTATGAAGACTCAGTGTGATTGACGTATAATCATCTATACTGTAAATGCTCAATAAATATGAATGCCTTTGTTTTACTATTTCCTTGTCTCTTTCTTCCCAGTCTTCCAGTGCATTTGGGGGAGTCCAGCTTTTACAGTTCTAAAGTATGTCGCACATAGCAAGTCAGTCACTGGAGGAGGCATCAGCTATGTGAGGCCTTTGATGCTTTCTGCTATAATGGAGGCCAAGGGCCAGAGTCAGTATTTATACCTTGCAGCACATTGACCAGCTGTTCCAGCAAATCAGGTTAGCTGAGAGCATGGGAATACTGATGCATTTTCCCAATGAAGTACTGCATATGGAAGTGGTTTGTAAATTATCAAGGGATCTAGGATTGTATGGTATTACTTTCACTAGTATCAACACTATCCCTTTGTTCTCACTTTACAGGTTTGGAAACTGATACCCAGAAAGACAAAACGTGATTTTCCCAAACACATTATCATCATAGCAGCAAATACTGTATAGTGCTTGCCTAGTGCCAAGTACTGATCTAGTGGTCAGCAAACTCATTAGTCAACAGAGCCAAACATCAACAGTACAACGATTGAAATTTCTTTGGAGAGCCAGATTTTTTAAACTTAAACTTCTAACACCACTTCTTCAAAATAGACTCGCCCAGGCCGTGGTATTTTGTGAAAGAGCCACACTCAAGGGGCCAAAGAGCTGCATGTGGCTCGCGAGCTGCAGTTTGCCGACCATGGTGTTAGGGAAAACTCATGTAATCTGTAGAACAACCCTGAGGTGGTTCCTGTCATCCCCATCTTACAGATGAAGCAGAAGCACAGAGAGGTCACACGGTGGTAAGTGGCTGGGATTTGAACCTTAGCAGTCTGACTGCAGCATAATCATTGTGACAATGATGCTATACATACACACTTTGAGAAATAAAACTGGGCTCAGAAGATGAATATAATTCTTTTATGTTTGACCCTTTCTGTTTTCACGACCCACAGGTTGAGAACCACTAGCAGGGTTGCCTAAGACCATCGGAAAACACAGATATTTACATTATGATTCATTAACAGTAGCAAAATTACAGTTATGAAATAGCAACAAAAATAATTTTATGGTTGGGGTCACCACAACATGAGGAACTGTATTAAAGGGTCGTGGCATTAGAAAGGTTGAGAACCACTGCTGTAGATAGATGTGGAGGCAGAGGCTAGATTACTGGTAATATTGTAAAGCAGCTTTCAGACCAATACGTTTTATACTATATTCTCATTTCCTAAAACTTATATATGTATCATGTGCATACAAAATTATACCAAATTTATAAACACTTTTTAATGTAATTATTTCTTTTTTTAATGAACATATATACTTTAGAACAACCTCTAATATGTATATTTTTTAACTTGGAAAGGCTCAGGACATTTTCTGAGGTCACAAGGTCACAATTAAAAGCCAACATTTGACTCCATCCCTGTCTGACTTAAAGTATAGTCTTCCCCCGACAACCCCCCAGAAACCCACAATCCTGAAATTCAGGGAATTGAGAAGGGAATGGGAAGACACAACATGGAGGCAGTAGGTAGAGAATATAAATGGTAAGAGATTAGGAGCTTCTAAAATAGGAGCTGGCTTGCGGGCTATGACTGGAAAGTAACAACGAGGACAGTGATGTCAGCTGGAACTGAATTGTGACAAAGCAAGGCTGTGGAGGCAGAGCAGCCAGGGCGTGGTCATCCTGGCAAGCGGCAGATGTGGAATTAAGACAGAGTTGTTGCCTTTCCTTCTTTTTAAATTTAAAGCCCTTTATAGCGAGTAAAAATGTCCCCAAACCAATTGTATGCTTATTTCTATCTTTTAAGCTATTTTTTATTTTTAGGACCTTCTCATCCTTTAACAATATTTATTCTTTTGAAACACAATTTCCTCTTCTATTTGTAAGCTAGAGGTCATCTCTGTGATGTGGGAATAGAAGTGGTCCTTGCTACTTGGGTAGAGAGTGGAGTCCAGCCACTATTAGGGCCGGAGTGGTCTTAGTCGAGTTAGAACCTGACACCATTATTTACACAAATGTGGTCTGCCTCCAAGACAGAGGGAGGTGTTTTATGACCACAGGCTTTATGGGTGGTAGCTATAAAATAATCAGTCTTTTAAAACAAACATACCACAATGTCTGCATTCAAATGCAAATTGTCCTTCAGAGCTATGACCTTGGGAAAATTTTCACACGTACTGGTGAGAACCATATTTGAACTCCTCACTGGAAACATCCTCTGGTCCAGTTTATCTCTCACACATATACATACACATTATTTTAAGGTACACTATTTTATTGAGGTAAAACTGGTATATGACATGTGGTCCAGGTGTACAATATTATAATTTGACATACACTATAAAGTGATCACCACCAAAAGTCTACTTACCATCCATCACCAAGGTACCCTTTATTTTTAACCAAAAATGTTTTGTCTTGCTTGATAATAATTTTATTTCCCAGAGGACTGGTTGTGAATGCTCTATCAGAAAAATAAAACCCATTATTAAGAGACTTTAAACAATAAAAAAAAAGACAGTTGTTACCACCGAAGAGGTAAAAAATAAAGGGGTGCTGATTCTGAAGACCATACCCAAAGCAGAACTACAAAGATAGCTGGAATATTGGCTATGAGAGAATAGCCTTTCAAGATGTTATTTTGAAGGCTATATGCAAATGTCTAATTCTTAAAACATCTGTTAAATAATAATAACCAAGTCCACTTCATATCCCAACTTGTTTAGGATATTTTTCATGTTACCACATCATTTCTAATTATGGTCACACCCTACTGTCACTCCTCACACTGAACACTCATGAAAATTAGCTCAAACTCAGCCATACCCAGAGGTAAGGAAGATCTACAGCAAGTATTGTGTGAAGGTATGCAAAAGAAGTAATATTTATATACTATTGGAAGAAATAAAAATGCACTTACTATTTTATTACAATTTGAGCTCTTTGATCTATAGGTATGCTTTAAATATACAGAAACATATATGAAAATTAGTTCATTACAGTTTTGTTTGTAATAAGCAAATACTAAAAAAATCACCAAATGTCCATCAATTAGCAAATTGATCAATAAATTATGGCATATCTAAAGAAAAGAATAACATACAATTGACAAATATACATATAGAGAATGTTTTATATAGGCAGTTTTGCAAAACATATTGTTAAATAAAAAGCCAAATAAAAACTATTTATATTTCTTAATTTAGGAAATATGATAAATATCTGGAAGGGTACATAAGAAAATGTGATGGCAGTTACATTAAGAGAATAAAATAAGAGGTCTATTATAGGTGATAAAATATTGAATATTCTCTTATGTGTTTTTCTCATGAGCAAGTATTCTTTTCAAAATAATAAAAATAGGTTTTTTTTGAAATAAAATTTTTTATAATTTTAAATTACCTTTGTTTCCTGAATACATATATGTTGGAAAGGAAGTCATTATTTCATTGAAACGCACATGTATTATAAAGAATATAAAAGTCGGACATGCATAGATGCTTATAAAAAAAACTTGAAACACTTGTGGTGGCGTTAATCATACTGTTAATACTACATTTCAATACCACTGTTAGTAAAAGTGTAGTTGCATTTGGTAATGACCATAGTTATGAAGATGGGAAAGCTCTGGTTGCTTAGATACTGCTTATTTGCAGTGGTTATTTTATTTTATTTATTTATTTTATTTTTTTAGAATAATTTCTTTTTTTTTTTGGAAAACTTTTACTTTACAAAATTAGTTTTCATTTGTAATGCTAACAGCAAGACACCCATGAAAAACACACATGGTGTCTAAATAAGACAAAGGAAAATCATTTGGGCAAAAATAAAAAGGATCCCAAATCAATTATATAGAAAAGATTCCTTTATTAACTTTTGGTCGAGAATATGTTTGTATATTTTCAGAAAACAACTCCAAGACCATGTGGATTCCTGCAACAGAGAGGAATTGACAGGTCTGCTCCAACCACGAAGACAAGAGGAGAAACAGTCCAGAGATGGGAGACGCTGACAACGCCTTGCCACGCTAGCAGTCAGCAGCTGTGCGACACAGCAAGTTGCCTAGGACCAAACCAGAGAGGGTCGGACCTGCATTGCCACCATGTGCCCACCATCCAGATATCATTGCTGACATGTACACATAAGGAACTGTTTGACATTGAAATTGTGACTCAGAACTGTTGGACATGGAAATTGGGACTCAAACATTTTTTGTTATTATATGTTTATTTCTAGTCTGCAGAGGCAAGATTTTTTAAAGGAATGAAATGGGGGGAAAAATAGATACAGAGGCAAAGAAGCATTGAACAGACTGTCAAACTACAGTGGGAAGGCAGAGGAGGTTGCGGGGGAGGGGGGGCTGTAAGAGATCAACCGAAGGACTTGTACGCATGCATATAAGCATAACCAATGGATAAAAAACACTGGGGGGAGGGGGCAGGTAAAGGCATGTACTGGGGGGAAGGGGAGGCCGGGGGAAGGTCAATGGGGAAGGGAAAAAAAAAAAGGAGACATATGTACTACTATTTGTAATACTTCAAACAATTAAAAAAAATAATAAAAATAAAAATAGTTTTAAAAGATAAAATATACAATAGAGAAATATATTGACTAAGGTGTGGTTGCGAACAATATTTGTTCTTCTTTCAAAGGTGGTGAACTAAACTTTTGATTCTTGCTTTTTGGGTATACTTGGGTGGGGATGGAAGGAATGAGTGCTGGGAATTAGCATAAACAGAAGTCAGAATGTCATAGCTTTTTATTTGAAGGTGAAATATTGAGCCCAGTAGAAAGACATCCTGCACCAAACTTTTTACATTATCTGACCTCTTCTACTTAAAAACAAAAGAAATTAAGAAACCTTTATTTTTGGACACTTGATCAATTACTATCCTTTGGGAGCTGAGGGTTTTCTTTCTAAAAAAAAATTTTTTTTTTTATTGGAGAGAGAGAGAGAGAGAGAGAGAGAGAGAGAGAGAGAGAGAGAGAGAGAAACATTGATGTGAGCGTGAGCTAGAAATACCAATCTGTTGCCTCCTGTATGCGTCCTACTCACAATCTGGGTATGTGCCCTGACCAGCAATCGAACCTGCCACCTTCTGGTGTACTGGATGGCGCTGCAACTAACTGAGCTACACCAGCCAGAGCACTAAGTGTTCTCTTTAAGAGTAAAGTAAGTATGCTTGGTATATTGTCACATAATAATTCTTTTTTTTCTTTTTTTAAATTTCTTTATTGATTAAGGTATCACATATTTGTCCTCATCCCTCCATTCCCATCCCAAACCCCTCCCACGCATGCCCCCACCCCCCTGTTGTCTGTATCCATTGGTTAGGCTTATATGCATGCATACAAGTCCTTTGGTTGATCTCTCCCCCTTACCCCCACCCTCCCCTACCTTCCCTCTGAGGTTTGACAGTCTGATCGATGCTTCCCTGTCTCCGGGTCTGTTTTTGTTCATCAGTTTATGTTGTTCATTATTTCCCCTAGATGAGTGAGATCATGTGATACTAGAAATACACTTATAAGAACCGAAAATGAGACAAGTAATAATGGTTATGCTGAGAGGCAAATGAATCAGTCTGTAGTGAGTTTCTTTCTGGGCCAACAGTTCTTTTGAGTCCCAATTTCAATGTCAAACAGTTCCTTATGTGTACATGTCAGCGATGATATTTCAGTTCTGGATGGTGGACAAATGGTGGTAATGGAGGTACATAATAATTCTTAAGGATGAGTGAGTTTCATTAAATTGCTTCCCTTTCTCACAGCTGGTGGAATAGTGAGATACTGAGTCTCCGAGAGCTCTAAGGAGGGAAGAAGAGAACATTTTTAGAGGGGAACTTTGAAGGAATTTAGTGTTCCCTATAGGTCCCCTGAGGATCTTGGGTAGGGGAAAGGGAGAGCAAGGAAGAGAGTGAAGAAGGCAGTGGGAGGCCCCTAAAAACCAACTTTGACTCCATAATGATTTTAACAACAGTGGTTTCTGGAGAGGAAGGTTCTTATAAATTTTATTGGCTCATATTTTGCAATAGATGAACAACTTTTTGTTTATAGAGTTAATACTTGCTTCATAATGTGAAATGGTGTACATTTAATTTATTATTGCCATTATTATTTTTGTTATTATTACCCTTTATGGAATACTTAAATGTTTTAAATCCTTACTCTGGGTGTTTTATACGAAATATTTCTAAACATAACAACTATTTGGGATGGCTAGCTCTAACCCATTTTATAGATGAGAAAACAAGCTCAGAGAGGTTAAGTAAGGAGTAAGCAGGAAGGTCAAGACTTGACTTTCTTTTCCAAGTAACTGGAAGCATAAGCAGTGGCCCAAGTCCCAGGGGCATTTAGCTTGACCTAGGGGCTGCGGAACATGAAACCAGTAGCCCGCTGGACTCCAGATGTGAACTGTGTTTGAGGACTGGGAAGACTAAAATGTCTGCTCATCATGAAACAAGAGCTGCAGAGAGGCAGATATGGCTGCTTGACTGCATCCAGCCTGAGAAATTTCTGGAAGTTCTTGGAGTCATAGCAGCTTTACCTATAAGGAGACAGGC
Source organism: Plecotus auritus (assembly GCF_963455305.1). Classification (NCBI taxonomy): domain Eukaryota; kingdom Metazoa; phylum Chordata; class Mammalia; order Chiroptera; family Vespertilionidae; genus Plecotus; species Plecotus auritus. The sequence goes on along the minus strand of NC_137776.1, from coordinate 120,568,009 downwards.
TGGGACCGCTTCTGAGTGTGCCGCTTCAGAGTGTGACGTATGGCTGGTACTTTCATTGTTATTTTTCCTTATTCTTCATTATTCTTTTTGTTATTATTTTACCTATGTTAGATGTTGAACATTTCTGTTGCTTAGTAAGGCTACCTATAAACCCTAAGATTTCATTTGTAGATATAATTTCTAGAGAATTTTGATAAGATTTCTAACAGCGTTCCATTATTTTCCCATCATGTTTCCTGCCCTCATTATTTTACAATCTGATTTGAAATTACTGCCCATCTTGGAGTTTCGAGAGAGAGAGAGAGAGAGAGAGAGAGAGAGAGAGAGAGAGAGAGAGAGAGAGAAAGAGATATTGAGCTCAGGGTACATGGAAAAGAACACTCTTTAGGTAGCCAATGGTTTCCCTGACTAGTTTCTAGTTCAGAGAAGCAAAAATATCCACTTTTCATATGTATCATACTTGGAGTTGACTTTAAGAACAGATGATTTTTCTCCTTCATCTCTAATAAAAAACGGTGCTTAGAGCAATGTGTGTTCACCGGTAACAAATTCCACCAATGGGTGTGGTGGAAAGTTGAGCATTTGTGGATTGTGCAGTTTCTGCTATTGTCTAAAGTATTCCCTCTCTTGTCTCAAAGGTTCATGCTTTCTCAGGCAAGAGCCAGTTCAGGTCCAGATACGTGTCTGGGTTTTCTTACTCTAAGGATGAAGAGGTGGGGGTGGAGGAGGCTGTGGAACTTTCTGGTAGTGATTCCTTTCTGGGGAAAGTCTGTCTTTGAAAAGAAAGTAAATTGGGGCAACTGTCTCATCAGTTAAATAAATGATTTCCTCATTAATGGAGGTGACGAAAAGATGAATAACTTTTGGAGAAAGAAACTGTGAGGATATAAGGGAAGGAAAAAAACAAGGAGTTAAATATTGTGAAAGACTTATGAGTAAATACATAATTTGCTTTTTCAATTTGCCCTGGAAACAGTAAGATAATCTTTTCTTATTAAATCAATAAAGCCCTCGTGTCTGTTCTGCTCTGGGAGAACCAGTGTTTATGTTGAGCCCCTAAGTAAAGATAGCCAACTTAGCCCTAGCTGGTTTGGCTCAGTGGATAGAGCATTGGCCTGCGGACAGAAAGGTCCTGTGTTCAATTCTGGTCAAGAGCACATGCCCAGGTTGCAGGGCCAATCCTCAGTAGGGGGCGTGCAGGAGGCAGCCAATTAATGATTCTCATCATTGATGTTTCTATCTCTCTCCTTCTCCCTTCCTCTCTGAAATCAATAAAGGTATATTAAAAAAAAAAAGATAGCCAACTTACGTAAGTGTTCTGAACCCCATCTTGTGGTGAGAGGCCTCAAAATTATAATAGTGAAAATCAATATTTGTAATATATATACAACAGTATACTCAGATAGGATTATGACTGTTATGGGCATGTTTCTTTGTAAATGTCGTATGGTAACAAACCAGTTCACCTGATTTTTCTTTACAAAACTATAGGTCATCTTTGAGAAAAACTCAACCTAAACAATGGAAAATATACTACATATATATATATATATATATATATATATATATATATTGAGTGGCCAGATTATTATGCTTTCAGAGATCATAATAATTTGCATTATTATGCTTTCAGAGATCATAATAATTTGCAAAAGGTAATTTGCATATTACCTTTTATTATATAGGATATACACTGAGTGGCCAGATTATTATGCTTTCAGAGATCATAATAATCTGGCCACTCAGTGTATATCCTATATAATAAAAGGTAATATGCAAATTGTCCCCTCGACCAGGAGTTCGACCAGCAGGCAGGCTGGCCAACCGCCCATGTCCCCTCCCCCTGGCCAGGCTAGCTGGACCCCACCCATGCATGAATTCATGCACCGGGCCTCTAATATATATATATATATATATATATATATATATATATATATATATATATATAGTATATACACACACACACACACACACACACACACACACACACACACACACACACTGAGTGGCCAGATTATTATGCGTTCAGAGATCATAATAATGTAGCCACTCAGTGTATATATTTAGTTTATATATAGCAAAGCCTTCACACACCACAGAGAGGTTTAGAAAGGAACAGCAGCTTGTGGTCTATTCCAGTCCATTAGGGTTATGCTAAATGTGACCTGGGGAATGCTGGGTCTGGGTTGTTGTGTTCCTGCATTTGTATCTTCCTGTCATCTGGGCTTTGACTCACCTGCTGATCTGTGTCAGTGTCAGCCTGCTGGGTTACTAGTATATCCTATACTTTCCAGGTTTTATGGGTCACTTTCTTGAATCAATGCTGATTTTTCCAATTAACAGAATTCTGTCTTTTTTGGCAATTGTTCAAAATGCAGCATCTCAAATGCAGACTTTGTAGCTATAGTACTCTGCAGCCCATTTCATGTCTTAGCTTTGAATTCTGCAGGTATGCTGGAGGTGTGATTCCTCTGTTATTCAAGGATGAATTGCAAATTGTCTTGACCAGGTGCCTTCACAAATTGCCTGTGACGAAGGCTGGGTGGAAAGGGGTTTAGAGACATCTGTGGCTTTTGATGGAAAAACAGTTTCCTACTGAAAGCCAACCAATTTGTAAATCCCTTCAGGTTTTTGTGAGTCCCTCCTTGTCTCCATGATTGCCCAGCCATACTGAATGCTGTCTTCTTGCTGTTTTGTTAAGATTTTGCTGGTTGAAGCATAGAAATATAGAACAGACTAACAGCTGTCAAAGGGGAGGAGGGCTGGGGGACTGGGTAAAAAACTGAAGGAATTAAGAAAAAAAAATATGACACACAGACACAGACAACAGTGTGGTGATAACCAGAGGGAAAAGGGGGTGGAGGGAGATGGAAGTGGGCAAAGTGTGGATAAATGGGAACAGAAAGAGACTTGACTTTGGGTGGTAAGTGCATGATGCAGTAAGCAGATGATATTTTATTGAGTTGTATACTTGAAATCTGTATGGTTTTATTAACTAATGTCACCCCAATAAATTCAATAAGAAAAGGAAAAACAAGATTTTGCTGTTTTTTAAAACCATACAAATGTGTAATCTCTCACACATAGAATGATAAATGAATCATAAACATGAAAAGTAAAATTTTGAATTTTAGCTCTGAGAAAAATCAACATTATTGAAAAAAAAGCTGGTATAATATATCAAAAAGTAGAAATTCATGAATAAATTAAGCACTTACTAACTGCTAGGAACATTTTACCAGCATTTTCTCATTTAACTTTTTAACAACTTTTAAAGGTACATATGCCATATCTTAGAGATGAGGCGATGAGGTTCTGAAATGTGAAGTACCTTGCCAAGGCCACTGTTAGGTGCAGGGCCATGTTGGGGCCTGCCACTGGACACCTGATCCCCCACACTGCTCATTCTCTGGGATGGACTTGAGCTAATTTGCAGCTGCTTATTGCAATTTAATTCACAATCCTGTGTCCATCATAGTAGAAATAATAATCATCACACATCATGACTATTTGCTGTGGCCTCTGGCCAAAGCCATTTGATTCAGAGTCAAAACCTCATATTTGTATAGTGTTTTTACTTTGTCAGAATTTAATAGGGAAAGTTTTCATATCTGAGAAAAACCAGACTGATTTAATAATATCAAATTACTAGTGGCCCGGTGCATGAAATTCGTGCACGTTAAAAGGGGATTAATTAGAGGAAATAATTTAATATTGCTATTTGCTCTTTCTCTATAATAGAAGTGTCAGAGATGAAAGAAAATTAGTAAAATGTATATGAAAACCTTCCTCCTGTCAGAGTCTGGGGCACACCACAGGACCCAGAGTCAAGTCCCCGCCCACCCACATGCACCTCAAAATCGCGTGAGACCCAGACCCGGCTGGCTCCCCCTCTCATTGGGATAGATCCAGACCTGGCTAGTCCCACCCTTGTCAAGCCCCGCCGGGCAGGGAACGTAGCCTCAGGTACCCTGGCCTGGCGCCAGGATGGGGGGTGTGGCCTGAGGTCCCCAGCCCAGACCGGGGTGGGGGGGCGTGCCTTGAGGTCCCCCATCAAGCCCTGCCAGGTATGGGACATGGCCTGAGATCCCCTGTCAAGCCCCACTGGGTGGAGGGCATGGCCTGAGGTCCCCCGTCAAGCCCTGCCAGGCGGGGGGCGGGGCACAGCCTCAGGTCCCCTGTCAAGCCCCATTGGCAGGGGGGTGCAGCCTCAGGTCCCCACTGAGCGGGGGCACGGTCTGAGTTCCCTTGACTCAGCACTGGGGGTGCACCTTGAGGTTTCCTGTCAAGCCCCGCCAGGCAGGGGGGTGCAGCCTCAGGTCCCCTGGCTCGGTGCTGGGGCGGGGGGTGCAGCCTGACGTCCCCCGGCCTGGTGCCAGGGTGGGGGGCGTGGCTTGAAGTCCCCCGTCAAGACCCACCTGGTGGGGGGCATGGCCTGAGGTTCCCTGGCCTGGTGCTGGGGCCGGGGGAGCAGCCTGAGGTCCCCTAGCCCAGCACCAGGACAGAAAGCGCACCTTGAGGTCCCCTGTCAAGCCCCGCTGGGTGGGGGCGTGGCCTGAGGTCCCCTGTCAAGCCCTGCCAGGTTGGGGGCGTGACCTGAGATCCCCCAACCTAGCGCTGGGGCGGGGAGAGCAGCCTGAGGTCCTCTAGCCCAGCACCAGGACGGGAAGCGCACCTTGGGGTCCCCTGTCAAGCCCTTCTGGGTGTGGAAGGCGGCCTGAGCTCCTGTCAAGCCCCACCGGGTGGGGGGCGTGGCCTGAGGTCCCCTGTCAAGCCCCACAGGGGCTGGGGAGGGTGTAGCCTCAGGTCCCTGCTGACTGCATGTTAAGGCTCCTTATGAGAACTTGGCCTCAGCTGTGGGTGCAGCCATCTTTGTGACGGAGTGATGGTTAATTAGCATATTCCCTCTTTATTAGATAGGATTAGTTTTATATATGTTAAGCTGTCTCGATGCCCGTCATTCTCTAGTTTTAGAAAGAGGAGAACTTAAAAATGTTTAGGTGTCCTTTTCAAAGGCAACAGCTACTTCATGAGAGAGTGGAGATGAGAATTCATGTCCCTAACAGAGATTCCACTGTCCTATCTAACACACCACACAATGGGGTGTCTCATCTATCTAAAGACATGGGTTCCTCCTCTATTAATAGCCCTCCTATTAATAATGTCCAATGACTGAATATGCCAAGCTCTTATTGTTGTTTTGGAGAAATGAAAATGTTTTCAAAGTTATATCTAGATGTCTTTGGAGTTTCTTAAACATGTTATATGATTAGCAACAGAAACTATGACAGGAAGGAAGGAAATAAACATGCATAGAGAATCTGTTATTTGTCAGATATATCAGTAGGCACTTCACATATAATAACTCTGTGAAACTAATATCACCTCCACTTTACAAGGGATAAAAGGTCAGAGAAATTAGTTTAAATCTAATCTGTCCAACACTAAAGCCTTCATACTCTCCATTACCTTGCTGCCATCTAATTTGAAAATAGACTATATGGCCTTTCATGTCTGGCCCACCTCAACAAGAAAATTGGGCACTCTCTCACTGAAGTAACTCGCACTAAAAATAAACACCCCTTCTCTTCCCATGAGCTTCCCAAGGTTGGGGAGAGAAACACTGGTACTCTGCCAGGTATAGGCATGCTGCCTACTGTAACCTGAAATCAGAGGATAGCATGCAGATCACTTCATCTGCTTTCCTGAGATGGTCTCTCTGTTCTCATGTACATTTTTGAAGTTCTTTTTTTATGATGGAAATTTTCAAGCATACACTAGAGAAAATGATGAAAAACTGGCACCTCTACTGGTTTTAATAATTTCTGCCCCAATTTTATGCTCTGTGTAATACTGACATAAATTATAGTGTTTGTGCATATGTTGGTGAGTAGATAATGGATTATATGCTTTTACCTTTTAGGCCCTAGTTCTTACCTTGCCCAGGATGAGTACTTTTCTTTTCTTACAGTACAAAGTCTTAATGGGTTACCAGCAGTGGCATTTTAAAAAAAGCACAATTTGAGAGAGAACAACAAATCAGCTATCAAAATAAGGTACAGTACAGATATAAATATTTTGCCTGAGAAATAAAGCAATATCTGGAGAAGAGTGTGAAGACTGGGAAGATTAGGAGCATGAAAACAAAAGACCATTTGGAGCCTCCCTGTTGGCATGAGTGCGTGTGTACATTCAAGGCTGGGAAGGACTGCAAGAGGGTGCAGCCATCAGGAAAAGACCACTGGATGACCAAGAAGCACAATGTCCTTTGCTACATGGAGTATCCACCTTAGGTGTCATAGCTCATCTACCCTGAGAGAAATGGAGACTTCAGGAAATAAATTTGCTATACTGTCATTTTCCAATTATCCACACAAATATATTTAGGGTGTGTCTATTCTGGCAATTTCCTTTTAGTAGGCAAGGAGGCTGTTCTGTCACAACCAGGCCCTGCTGGAGCTATTTTTTTTTCTGTTTTGCCAATCCTCAGCTACATCTCTCTCTCTCTCTCTCTCTCTCTCTCTCTCTCTGTTGTTACCTTAATGATTGGGTTTCAAAAGATCCTAGCCCTTACATACTATAAACACACATTTAAAATAGTGACAAAGTTATAACTAAACAGATGAGGTTCTAAGAGTTAAGCTGAAATTTTCCAAAAACAATTCAGTTAACAGACTTGAAAGCAATTCCAAGTCTGTCCTTAGGTACAATTACTAAAGCCGTTAGACAACACACTCCTTCTGGCCCATTTTCTTTGTCAACAGGGGTTCCAGCTCTATCAGCAGCTCCCTCCAGGTTTTCACATGGCAGTAAGTCTAGTCCCTACCTCTCCTTTCTGCTGACCCCTCCCACACTGGTATTATAGTTGTCTATATTTATGGATCCAATGCAGGAAGGAAAAAACTTACTTTTATTTGCTGATAAACTTACCCCCCTCCCCACATCAGTCCTTTACTTCATTGTGTAGACCTAGCATGCTTTTATCTGAGGACTAAATCTATTAAAGAGCCAAGCATAGGACTTATAGATATAGTGATTTTCCCACCCTGAATCACCTGTTATTTGTATTTCAAAGCTTGTGTTTCTTTGCCACATAAGAGCACGTGATTTGCTGGATCATTTGTTCCACTTTTAGTTCAAACAGTGCGGTCACCCAGCTTATAGGGCGATACAAAATGATACCAAAAAGTTTGCCTTTGCACCAAAGAGAATTGCCTCTGTGTTGGTGAAATAATAAATATAATGGCAACAATAATAACCAGTATTTATTGTGTGTTTACTCTCTACCAGCATTGTATTGAGTGCTCTCTTTGCATTGCCTCATTTTGTCCTCACAATATTCCTATTAGGCAAATTCTGTTATAATCCTCACTTTACAGATGGGGGCACTGAGGCTTAACCTACCTCACAGTATAGGAAGGGCAGAGCTGGGTCTTGAGCACAGGTGGAATGACCCTGGAACCCAAGCTCTCTCTCTCTCACACACACACACAGAACAAGTGCTGAACATTGATCCTTGTGTGTGAGAGTGAAGCTGTAGTGCTAAGGTAGGGATAAACACAGAATAGGCTCCTTGGGAAAGATCCATTTGAAGGAGGCAAAGGAAATGGGAAAATAGTGGTAGAGAGGAGAGGAAGGGTGCTTAATGAGTAAGGTACATAAACAGTGGCAGAGGGAAGTGGATGGGAATGAAGGTCCAAGAAAGAATTTGGGGAGAGGAGATGACAATGGAAGCTAGGCTACAAGTCACTTTAAGAGAAATGGTGGCCCACTGCTTTGCTTTCATTAGCAACATGCTATCACAGAGTAATGGGAATCTACATGATATATTGTTTTTAGAGACTTCCATCTCCCTTAGAATTGGCATCTAACCTCCTTTCCTGAAGTTATAACCTGAGAATTTTTATTCCTGCTACATTTTCCTTCTAAACATCCAAGACTCATTGAAGGACATGAAAATCACCTATACTTTTGATTGTCATATCTTACTAATAATAATTTTTTCAGTCTTGTTTAAAAGCACATTAGGTATGTATATAAAAATAGTAACCTTGAAAGTATGAAGGTGTCCTCTATAGTTAGTCCTATATATTTTATGATTTAACATGTATTTGGCATATTTGATAAAAGGGCTTATCGGCTCTGGTTTTATTGGAATAGATAGCTTATCTTTTTTAAAGGTACATTTAACCTTGGTGCCAGGATACTTGATATCAAGGCAAAATGTAATACTTTAAAACAATGTCTAAATAGGAAAGAATAATCTTTGTACATAAGGAATGTGGTATGTAATTGCATTTAGGGTTCAATCATTTTTTAAAATACACTGCATAATATAAAAACTAGCACATTTAAAAGTCACTACCAAACTCTTTAATAATACCAGTTTACCTTTAAAATCTTGGACTATTTTACTGAGGACAAAGTATTATTTTTTAATTGTTAAGCCTTCTGATTATATGAATTCTTTTCATGTTTCATTGTAGTCATATAAAACATTTTACTTCAAAGGAAAAATGTTATGAATTTACAGTACATTTAGAATTAAAATATCTGTTTCCTATTTTGTTAATCAAGACAGAGGAGCAGTGGTTGTGAATAAAGCACATGCTATGTTGAAAAGAAAAGTAAGGGTCCTGATGTTTTTCTGCCAGATAGCTCAAAAACTAAGAACACCACAAGAATTTTCCAACATTGTTAACCTCTTGACAATGTGTAGGTCATAGAAAGGACAAATGAGAGGCTTTTGGAGAGACTGAGAATGCCAATTTTAACAGACTGTCTAATCGCTGTAGATAAATATTTGTGTTCCTGGGGATTATTTGATTTTTATCAAAGCAAATTGAATTGGAAACATGGCATGTATTAAGTCATTGGTACTTATTGTCTAATTCTTTTTCCCATAGAAGTTTCTATCCACTGAAAGAGCACTAAGTCATCAGTTAGACATACCATGTAATGATTCTTATCATATCCAGACAAAATAAAAGCCTTTTAAGAAGCTACTTCACAAGACAACTGCATAGCTTTCCTCACAGGAACTTGTAAAACAAATAATGAATATCAAAACTATTGGGTCAATTGCTTACACCAGTTTAACAAGAACAATTCCAAGATGTCTAGCCCATTCCACATTCCATGTGAGTAAGTATGGTACCTAGAGCTTGGAAAATATCCAGGCCACTCACAGTGGCTTTTTTTTTTTTAAAGATTTTTAAAAAATTGATGTTTTAGAGAGAGAGGAAGGAAAAAGAATAGAGCGATAAAGCATCAATGACAGAAACATCTATTGGCTGCCTCCTGCACGTCCCCTACTAGGGATTGACCCCATAACCTGGGCATGTGCCCTGACTGGGAATCGAACTAGTGTCCTCTTGTCTTGGTTCATGGGTAGAAACTCAACTACTGACCCACACCAGCTGGACTCACAGTAGCTTTTCTTAAATACTTTGTGGACACTAAATTTTAAGGGAAATGATAAAATAAGGTTTATAGAGGACAGTCATTAAGGCATACACATTGTCAATGCTATAAATAGTCTCAATTGTGTCTAAAAGTTGTTTAAAATTATCCAGAGCTGAACACATTGCAGATTTAGCTCCTTCCTGTATTAGAGTTGGCAAATGCATGAATCCTAATTATTGTCTTGGACATTTATTGTATCTAGTGAGACAGATATACTAGGCGTTTTGTCTAAGGCTCCAACAGAGGGGGCACTGTGAGTTGTAATAATTAGCTTTTAAAAATATGTCACATTAACCATTCCCTTATGCTTACAATCATGCCATGAGTTGGGTAGACATGAAAGAAGGAAGATTTAGAGTAGAAAGATAAAAGTAAATGATAGGGAGGACAGGAGTTGAATCAGGCTAGGAGGACTTTGGCAGGTTGGGGTCAATTCTATGGTTGTTAATAAGGTAGGTAGGAACAGTAGTTATGATAAGAATCAGCACACAAGGGGTCACGTTTAGGAAGAGCCAGGGAGAAGAGCAGTTGATACTCCAGGTTCCTGGATTTTGTAAGCAGAGTCTGGAATCCAGAACTTTGGAGCTAAGACAAAAATCCAAGATCAGAGACTTTAGAATACCATGTCAGTAACCCAGACAAAAAAAATCTGTGTAGCAGAACCAGGGACCTAGGATGTCAGTACTATCAGGCAACTAACTCAAGTACTTCCACATTTCCTGCTTAGAGTCCACACTTAAGGGATGAGCCCAGCAGTCAGAACTGATTTGAGATAATTCACTATTTTTGTAGTTGTAAACTGGGAAATAGATTATGAAGGACTAAAAATTCTGCCTAATCAGCATCTACATTGTGAAATTTACTAGTAAAGTTTTCTAAAGCTGAAATGAAAATAAGAGAGAGACCCTTGGTGCCAGATCTTGGTGTTCAAGTTACTTGCTGAAGAGCCCAGGGTTAAAAATGAACTTCAGCATTGCAGTGGTGGTGTTGGCAGTAGCCAGAGAGTTTTTTCTTTGCATTATGAAACTGTTCAGCAGAGGACAGTGGGGCAGGATGGTGAGTCACTTAGCGTGGGCTGGTGTGAGGCAGAGCATAATGTGGGTTAGCCTGAGAGGCACATGAATAGATGGAAGAAACACAGAAAGCATCATCCTTCTTGTAATTTCCTTTCTTCCATAGTCAGCTAAGTCACAGGTCCCTTGAGAATGTCTTTTAACAACATATTATGTTGTTCGTTTGAATTCTTTAGTAAATATGAACGTTTGTAGATAATAATAGCCAGAAAATAGTAACAATATCTTGATCCCCTCTTATGGGTTAAATTGTGTTTTCCAAAAAGATCTGTTGAAGTTCTAATCCCCAGAACTTTGGCGCTAAGACAAAAACTGAAGATAAGAATGTGATTTTATGTGAAAATAGGATCCTTGCAAACACCATTAGTTGAGTTAAGATGATGTCATACTAAAGTAGGGTGGGCCCTTAATCCAATATGCCTGGTATCCTTAGAAGAAGAGGAGCTTTGGGCACAGAAACATGCAGTGCGAAGATGGCCACGTGAAGACAGAAACACACAGGTAGAATGCCATGTAAAGGTGGAGGCAGAGATTGGAGTGATGCATACATAAGCCAAGGAATAGTAAGGATTGCTGGCCATCATGGAAGCTAGGAGAGAAACATGGACTAGATTCTTCCTCAGAGCCCTGGGAAGGAATCTGCCCTGCCTATATCTTGATTTCAAATTTTTGGTCTCCAGGATTGTGAGACAATATATCTCTGTTATGTTAAGCCACCTAGTTTGTAGTATTTGTCACAGCAGCCTTAGGAAACTAATATAGTCCCTCCCCATTCCTCTGTCTTTTTCTCTTCCACTGTTTTCCCTCATTAAGACCAAATGGCTTTTCCTACCACTTGTGATCTTTCTGCCCAGAAAAATCTCCCTTCCTTTCTCTGTCTGCCAGGTACCTACTTAAAAATAATTTTAAAACTTTCATTTATTTTTTTCCAATTTTTTTATTAAGGTAATACATATGTGTCCATATCCCCCCATTGTCCCCTTACCCCACTCCCATACATGCCCTCACCCCCCCAGTGTCTTGCATCATTGGTTATGCTTATATGCATGCATACAAGTCCTTCGGTTGATCTCTTACCTCCCTCCCCCTTCCCCAGCCTTCCTGCTGTAATTTGACAGTCTGTTCGATGCTTTTCTGCCTCTGTATCTATCTTTGTTCATCAGGTTATAATGTTCTTTATTATCCATAAATGAGTGAGATCATGTGGTATTTTTCTTTCACTGACTGGCTTATTTCACTTAGCATAATGCTCTCCAGTTCCATCCATGTTGCTGCAAATGGTAAGAATTCCTTCTTTTTAAAAGCAGTGTAGTATTCCATCGTGTATCAACAAATCAACAAATGACAAGTGCTGGTGAGGGTGCGGAGAAAAAGGAACCCTTGTGCACTGCTGGTGGGAATGCAGACTGGTGCAGCCACTGTGGAGAACAGTATGGAGTTTCCTCAAAAAACTAAAAATGGAACTCCCATTTGACCCAGTGATTCCACTTCTAGGAATATATCCCAAGAAACTAGAAACAAGAATCAGAAAGGATATATGCACCCCTATGTTCATAGCAGCACAATTTACCATAGCTAAGATTTGGAAATAGCCTAAGTGCCCAACAGCAGATGAGTGGATTAAAAACTTTTATTTTTGACTATGAAATATATCAAGCCTCCACAGAAAATAATATAACATACATTCATTCTCTCAACATCTAGATTATCAGATGACATTTTTTGGGCCACAGTTGCTTTAACAATTCTTTCACCCTAAAAAGGAAATATTGATATAACTAATGCCTCCTTTCTCCCTACACTCTTTCTTCTTCCCAGTTATCCTCTGCAATGGTCATTCTTATTTATTTTTAAAGTAGCCTCAGGAGCCCTGGCCAGGTGGCTCAGTCAGTTGAAGTGTTGTCCCATACACCAAAAGGTTGCGGGTTTAATTCCCAGTCAGGGCACAAATGGGAGGCAACCGATCAATGTTTCTCACATTGATGTCTCTCTCAAATCAATAAACATATCCTTGGGTGAGGAATAAAATAAAATAAAATAAAATTAAATTAAATTAAATTAAATTAAAGTAGCCTCAAGAACATCATGGAGGCCAACTTAAAAACTCTACCTCCTATTCCCACAATATTTCATATACAATTTATGCTAAGCAATGATTATATTATTTTGATTGTAGTCTTTCTATGAGAATATGGCCACTTCAGTCATTATCTGGTGCCTACATAATGTCTAGTTCTTTGTCAAGTGATTTTAATTACATAATGTCTACACAAAAGCATTTAATCCTCACAAGAGCCTCATAGTCAGGACTAGAATTGCCCTTTTTTTCTAGAAACTGAAACTTGATAAATTTCACTTATCTGATGTGGTAAATTATATTATTTCTTTGTGGTATACTCTTGGTGGAATACATTTCCCTGCTCCTCTGATGTAGGGTTTGGCCATATGATTTGTTTTGATCAATAAAATGTAGGCAGAAGTGACCGTGTGTTAGTCCCAAGTGGAAGCTTTAAGAGGTTTTTGTGTTTCTGCTGTCCCCTTTGTGCTTCTGCCCGTCACCGGGAGAAAACATTCTCCAAATAGTTGCTGGTGTCAGAATGAAGAGACATGTGGAGACAGCCTGATTCCAACCTGAAGGTTGAGAGTAGTCACACCTAGCAGAGCCCCAGCAAATTTACAGACTTGTGAGCAAAAATAAATGCTTTTTTATAAAACAAGTGCTTTTTGATGTAGGTTACTGAGATTTCAGGTGGGTATTGCATAGTATTAATATAGTGGGAACCTCAGTAATACGCCTAACTAGTTAATGGTAGAGCCAGACTAGAATACATTGTCTGACTAGTAATCCAGTCTTTCTACTAAATTATTCTGCTATATATTTACACATTAAGCACATATTTTCCATGCATTTACTATGGAAAATAGAACGTAGCAGCAACAACAACAGATTGTGGTCTCTGCCCTCACAAAGAGCATATTTCTAGTGAGGGAAACAGACAAAAACCAGTAAGTATAAACCACAATATGGTGACAAACTCTTATAATAGCACATGTCCTTCTGAGAGAGAATAATGGATGGGGTGAAGGACAGGAGATGACAACTTTCATGGTGGCCAGGGTAGGGCTCTTTGAGGTGGAACTAAACTAACACATCTTTCTCTTCCTCAAATGGTCTCAGATTACGGTTTCATTTTTTTTTTTCATTTTCCTTTATATCTGTAGTGTCAGCCCAACTGTGTGCCTTTGCTCTAGGCCAGTGGTTGGCAAACCGCGGCTCGCGAGCCACATGCGGCTCTTTGGCCCCTTGAGTGTGGCTCTTCCACAAAATACCACGTGTGGGCGCGCATGTACAGTGTGATTGAAACTTCGTGGCCCATGCGCAGAAGTCGGTTTTCGCTCTCAAAAGAAATTTCAATCGTTGTACTGTTGATATTTGGCTGTGTTGACTAATGAGTTTGACGACCACTGCTCTAGGCTAACCACTTATCCTTGTTTTGCATCTTGTGTGTTCAGAAAGCTATTGGGGTGTTTTGGAAGTTCTTAGAGAAAGGCTTAAAAAGTCTTCATTTTCTCTTTTCCAAAGAGCAATTATATACTCTCATTAGAACAATAAACTGAAGTCCTAGGCCCTGAATGAAATCTGATTTCTCTCAGGTGAGAGGCATTCTCTATATGGAAAGTCAAGAGAAAAATGTAGCATTAGCAATACTGTAGGGACTGTGGTCAGCACTGAGCATATAAAGGCCTTTGTTTTCCTTGTTTTGATTGGCCCTGTGAGGAGCCTGGAGCAACTCACACACCCATCTGTATCCATGTTCCTGGGGCCTAAAAGTGCTGACACAGAATTGCAGATCAGGGCCTGTGGCTTGCCAGGGTAAACTTGTGTAATGCACTGTACATCCCTCCTAACAACAGTGGTTCTTTTGTCACCTAAACAGAGGCCTTTAAGAATATGAGTCATTAAAAAGAGGTTTAGAAAAACAGGCAGCATTTTCCACTTGTGGCTGTAGGCGATCCCCCTAAAATATCAGAAGCTCCAGAGGAAGTGAGACGCTTCATGAATAACTAACAACAGATTCAGAATCATAATATAGATTGATTAGAAGAGAGTAATATTTTAAAATATAATTTATGAATGGCAAAAAGCCCATTATTATGGAGAATTGAATGAAGATTAAACAAAATATTTTCTTGAATGTACATAAATATAGGGTATCCCAAAAATGTATACACACTTTGAATAATTATTAATTTCAATGGGTTAAATCTGAAAAGAAAGAAACATTAATTGAGGTATCAGAAAAAAATGTGTATACATTTTTTGGGGGGATACCCTGTATATCACAAATAAAAATGCATTAAAATCTTAAACTGGCCAGGGAATCTCCAGCTTACTGATAAAGCACAGATTCAAAGAAACTAGCTTTAGGATTTCATTTTCTTATTTTTATTTTTTTATTTTTTTTGCAATTCACAAGAAGAAATTTATTTTTTACTAACACCTAGAGCACAATTCAGTGTGTATTTGTAACAAGAGTTTAATGAAACAATAAAAAAAATGATATGCCACTTTCCTGCAGGCCCAGAACAAATCTATTTCCTATTTTACTCTTTTAAAAAATAAATCTTTATTGTTCAGATTATTACAGGTGTTCCTCTTCCCCAACCCCCCAGCTCCCCTCCACCTGATTCCCCGCCCCACCCCATGCCCTTACCCCCTGCCACTGTCTTCATCCATAGGTGTAAGATTTTTGTCCAATCTCTTCCCAAACCCCTCACACCCCCTACCCCCTGAGAATTGTCAGTCCACTCCCTTTCTATGTCCCTGATTCTATTATATTCATCAGTCCATTCTGTTCATCAGATTTTTTATTCACTTGATTTTTAGATTCACTTGTTGGTAGGTATGTATTTGTTGTCATTTTGTTGTTCATAATTTTTATCTTTACCTTTTTCTTCTTCTTCCTCTTCTTAAAGAATACCCTTCAGCATTTCATATAATCCTGGTTTGGTGGTGATGAACTCCTTTAGCTTTTTCTTGTCTGTAAAGCTCTTTATCTGACCTTCAATTCTGAATGATAGCTTTTCTGGGTAGCATAATCTTGGTTGTAGGTTCTTGCTGTTCATCACTTTGAATATTTCTTGCCACTCCCTTCTGGCCTGCATAGTTTCTGTTGAGAAATCAGCTGACAGTCATATGGCTACTCCCTTGTAGGTAATGAACTGTTTTTCTCTTGCTGCTTTCGAGATTCTCTCTTTGTCTTTTGCCCTTGGCATTTTAATTATGATGTGTATTGGTGTGGTCCTCTTTGGATTCCTTTTGTTTGGGGTTCTCTGCGCGTCCTGGACTTGTAAGTCTATTTCTGTCACCAGGTGGGGAAAGTTTTCTGTCATTATTTCTTCTAATAGGTTTTCAATATTTTGCTCTCTCTCTTCTTCTAGCACCCCAATAATTCAGATGTTGGTACGCTTCAAGTTGTCCCAGAGGCTCCTTACACTATCTTCATATTTTTTGATTCTTTTTTCTTTTCGTTTTTCTGGTTGGGTGTTTTTTGTTTCCTCATATTTCAGATCTTTGGTTTGATTCTTGGGGTCCTTTGATCTACAGTTGCATTTCTGTATATTCTTTATTTCAGACAGTGTATGATTAATTTCTGACTGGTCCTTTTCCATTTTTTTGGCATTCTCATTAAGGTCCTTGAAGGTCTCACTAAGCTCCTCAGAGGTCTCATCAAGTTTCTCGGCGGTTTTTAGAAGATTCTTGAGTAACCTTATAAATGTGGTTTTGAACTCTATGTCCAGTAGTTTGCTTTCCTCCATTTCTTTCATTCGTGACATGTTTCTTTGTCTTTGCATTTTGCTGCTTTTCTGTGTTGATGGAGTGGTTTTCTGTGGTAGGTGACCAGTGGTTCAGCCTATCACCTGAGGTGGACACTCTTGGTGCACCCCTTTGTGGGCTGAGTGCAAAGTCTTGGTGTAGATAAGCCTTGATTGCTGTTGGTACACTGGGAGGAATTGACCTCCAGGCCAATTGGCTGTGAGGACCCGCTGTGTCTATAATGGAAGAACTGCTGTGCTGGAGACACGCTTATGGGGCAGGACTTATTTCAGTGGGGCTTTGGTGTGCACTGAGTCTGCCTCTAGAATGCGTCACTTATGGATGTGAGTAGTTGAAATCTGGTGTCGTCTCACATTGACCATTAGATACACTAGCTTTTGGATCTCCAATGGGGTTCAGGTCAGCTACTATCTGAGGCCATCCAGCAGGAGCTACAGCGAGAACTACAGTTTTTCTCCTCTTTGCTTGGGGTTTGGAGGTTTTGGAGCTGTCTGACCAGAGCTGCAGTTTGTTAGGTTAAGCTGCGATAGGGCAGACCATTTATATGCAAAAGCCGCTGTGTGGAGCTTGGGTGGGTTTGTAGATTGTGCAGGGCGGGGTCTCAGGGAATCACTAGGGTAGGGCATGGAAAACTGCTATGGCTGCCAGTCAGCTGTCTCTGCATTTCCAAGTCCCCGCGCCCCACGCCCCAGTGCAGTAAGCAATGATTTCTGTGCGCACCTCTGCAAGAAAGCCACCCTCACTTTCCGACCCGATGGCAGACAGTCCAGCTTCTCCCTGTAGGAGTTTGGGTCCCCAGCGTCTCCCTAGAAACTGGAGTTCAGAGTAATTGGGAGGTTGTCTCCCTTCAGGTTGAAAAAAGCAGCGCACCCAGTCGCCCACCACCAGCCCGATTCGCGCGCCTCTGTACCTCAGCTTTTCAGCGCTTGTGCACGTCTCAATGCTCTTTTCTCTTTCCTTCTAGTTGTAGAATTTCCACTCAGCCAGCTTTCCTGTGGTTCTGGGTGATAGATGTTTTGTCTTTTAGTTGTAGTTTTGAAATTGTTGTGCAAGGCAGCAGTTTAGGTGTTTACCTATGCTGCCATCTTGGTTAGGATCCCATTTTCTTATTTTTAATACATACAAAAATAGAATTATAGGGACAAAGAGGGAAATAATCCTTATTCCACTATCCAACTGTTCTGGGTAACATTTTAATGCTGTTTCTACTAACATTTTCTCTACAAATACTTTTTACACAGTTGAACATATAAAAATTTTGTTCCATGTGTTTTATTTCACTTTTGTTATTTGTTAGGAGAGATCAGGTGTTGGCAAACTTTGGGCCAAGTATGGTGCACTGTTTTAGTGGAACAAAGTCATATTCATTTACAGAATTGTCTATGGCTGCTGCCTTCCTACACAGAACTGAGTAGTGGCAGCAAATCCTACGTGGCTCACAAAACTTCTATCATGAGAAAAGAAAAGAAACTCCAGGCCAATTTGAATAGAAGGGCACACTACAAAATACCGGTACTCCTTAAAACTGTCAGGTATCAAAGGATTGTATGAGAAACTGTCACAGCCAAGAAGAGCCAAATAAATATGACAATTAAATGCAATGTGTTATTCTGGATGAAATCCTGGAACAGAAAAGGGATATTAGGTAAGAACTAAAGAAATCAAATAAAATATGAACTTTAGTTAATGATAATGTATCATTATTGGTTCATTAATTGTAGCAAATATACAATGTTAATGTAAGATGTTAATAATAGGGAAAACTGGGTGTGGGGTTAATGGGAACTCTTTGTACTGTCTTCTCAATTTTTCTGCAAGTCCAAAACTGTTCTTTAAAAAAATCTATTTAAAAAGTAGACACTGGGAGAAACCAAGATGGCGGCATAGGTAAGCACCTAAACTGCTGCCTCGCACAACAATTTCAAAACTACAACTAAAAGACAGAATGGACACCATCAGAACCATAGGAAAGCTGGCTGAGTGGAAATTCTACAACTAGAAGGAAAGAGAAAAGCTCACAGAGAATTGGAGGTACAGCAAAGGGTCTTTGTGCATGCAGAGAGGAAGGGCGACTGAGAGCCTGGCTGACTTTCTCTGGTGGTGAGGGGGAAGGAAGCCCCCCGACTGCACTGAACCCCAGTTCCTGGCAAAACCCCGTGGACCCAGGCTCATACAGGGGGAGTCTGGACTGTCAGGTAGAGAGAAAGGCACCTGGAGACTAGGAGACTCGGAGACCCGGGAGAGCCCTGGGGGAGCCCCGGTGGGCAGGTGTCTGGAGGCACGCACTCCAGTGTGCACAAAGACGGCAGAGGTTGCCACAGGCTTTCCCTAGCAGAAGGGAGTCAGAAGCTCCTGACTGCACTGAGCCCCAGTTCTGACTGTACTGAACCCCAGTTCCAGGCGAGCCCCTGGGGACCCACACTCTTGCGGGGGGAATCTGGACTCTCAGGCGGAGACTCGGGAGCCGGGAAAGGCAGAGGTCTGGAGGCGTGTGCATGTGCGCAAGGGCAAGGCTGACGGGAAGCCAAGGCTGTCTGCTCTGCCCTCAGACTCCACCCCATCCAAGCTGAGCACAGGCTTTTGTAATTTGGCAAGTCTAATCCTATAAGGTTGTCTCCAGCACCAAACTTCTCCCAGTGTAGACACAGCTGATCCTCAGAGCCAACTGGCCTGGAGGTCAATTCCTCCCAGTGATACCAACAACAATCAAGACTTAACTACAACAAGGCTGAGCACACAGTCCACAAAGGGGTGCACCAAGAGTGTCCACCTCAGGTTAACTGGGGAGGCTGACCCACTGGGCCATATAGGAAACCTAGCACACAAAGCTCCCCTACCAACTCAGGGAAGCAGTGAAAATGCGGTGAGAAAGAAACAGATCACAAATGAAAGAAATGGAAGAAAACAAACGACTGGATATAGAGTTCAAAACCACGGTTATAAGGCTTTTCAAGAATATCCTAGAAAAGGCCAATAAATATAACGAGACCCTCGAAGGTATGAAAAAGGACCAACTAGAAATTAAACATACACTGACTGAAATAAAAAATATTATACAGAGACCCAACAACAGACTAGAGGAACACAAGAATCAAGTCAAAGAATTGAAATACAAAGAAGCAAAAAACACTCAACCGAAAAAGCAAAAAGCAAAAAAAAAAAAAAATCCAAGAAGTTGAAGATAGTGTAAGAAGACTCTGGGACAACTTCAAGTGTACCAACATCAGAATTATGGGGGTGCCAGAAGAAGAGAGAGAGCAAGATACTGAAAACCTATTGGAAGAAATAATGACTGAAAACTTCCCCCACCTGGTGAAAGAAATAGATTTACAAGTCCAGGAAGCATACAGAACCCCAAACAAAAGGAATCCAAAGAGGACCACACCAAGACACATCATAATTAAAATGCCAAGAGCAACAGACAAAGAGTGAATATTAAAAGCAGCAAGAGAAAAACAGTTAATTACCTACAAGGGAGCACCCATATGATTGTCAGCTGATTTCTCAACAGAAACTATGCAGGCCAGAAGGGAGTGGCAAGAAATATTCAAAGTGATGAACAGCAAGAACCTACAATCAAGATTATGCTACCCAGCAAAGCTATCATTCAGAATTGAAGGGCAGATAAAGAGCTTCATAGATAAGAAAAAGCTAAAGGAGTTCATCACCACCAAACCAGTATTATAGGAAATGCTGAAAGGTATTCTTAAAGAAGAGGAAGAAGAAAAAAGTAAAGATAAAAATTATGAACAACAAATACATATCCATCAACAAGTGTGAATTAAAAACCTGAGGAACAGAATAATCTGGTGAATATAATAGAATCAGGGGCATAGAAAGGGAGTGGACTGATAATTCTCAGGGGGAAAAGGGTATGGGGGGTTTAGGAGGAGACTGGACAAAAATCATACACCTATGGATGAGGACAGTGTGGGGGAGGTAAGGGCAGAAGGTGGGGTGGGAACCAGGTGGAGGGGAGCTACGGGGGGAAAAAGGAGAAGCAAGTGTAATAATCTGAATAAAAATTTAATTAAAAAAAAACACACACACAAAAATAAAAAGTAGACACTGATGATGCATTTGAAGAAATAAAATATCAAGTCTTATTAATTTTTTAAAAGTAATAAGATATTTTCTAAACATGATATATTGGTGAAATTTCTAAATGTAGAAGCTTTGGAAGAAATCATAGAGGAAATTTTATATAGATTAAATAACATAAGTTTTGAAAAAGATCTCTAAAATTAAAGGACAAAAAAAGAGAGAAAATATACAGGGTGGGCAAAAGTAGGTTTACAGATATGAGTACATGAAATGCAGTTTATTCTTTTATTATTATTTATTATTATATTTTATATATGAACATCTATAAACCTACTTTTGTCCACCTTGTATTCAAAGTAAAATACCATAAATAATGGTTGATATTCTTAATTAATATAGAGTTCTTACAAATTTACTTTTTAAAGAAAATTTTCAAAATGGGCAAAAGGCAATTGAGAAAAGAGGGGGAAACAGTGCTAAAATGAACAAACAAAACAGAAACAGACTCATACAGAGAACAAACTGATAATTGCCTGATTGGGAGGCTGGGGAAAGAAGGTAAAGGGAGTAAGAAATACAAATCAGCAGTTACAAAATAGTCATGGAGATAGGAAGTACAGCTTAGGAAATATCACAATAATATTGTGATAACTTCTGGAAATATTTCAGGGGGAGGGCGGGGGAACACTTTGTAAAGTATATGGTTGTTTAATCACTATGCTATACACCTGAAACTAATACCAAATAATTAAGTGGTAATTGAAAAATAAAAATTAAAAAAATAAAATAAAATCAAGAAAAAAATAAGAAATGTTCTTATAAATGCTACAACATGGATAAATCTTGAAAATGTTATCCTAAGCGGAAGAAGCCAATCACAAAAGACAACATATTGTGAGACTTTTTCTTATATGAAATGTCCAGAATAGTCAAATCCATAGAGATAGAAAGTAAATTTTAAGATGCCTAGAGCTAGTGGGGGGTGGGGGGAGCAGTAAATGCCAATAGCACAAAGCCACATCAGGACTGATAAGCCCCAAGACTAAAGGGTTTTATAGACTCATTTTACATCATATATCACTATTATATGAAGTGATAGACTTAGGTGCTTTCAACATTTTGGTGACACTTGGTCTGTTTCTGCAGAAATTATTTGCATACATTATGTTTTACTTACTTTTATGTTATTTCCCCCCAAAACTTCTTTTTCAAGTATATAACATAAAAACTTGGGAGGCATAAGAGACAAAATTTTCTTCTGCATACATTTGTATAAAGAAGGAAAGTTCTATTTTTTAATTTTTGATGTCTTCCTTCCTCCAGCCCCTGATTTTAGAACCTAATATTGACTATGATCTCATTTTGAAAGATTAAAATGCCACAAAGATAATAATTTGAAAAGTGAAAGTAAAAATTACATTAATTTCTCCCCTATCCATCTCCTTAGATATAACCACAATTAACACATGAGATGATTTGTTTCTGTCTATGCATATACTATGTGGCTTCATGATTCACTAGAGGCCCGGCGCACGAAATTTGTGCATGGTGGGGGGTCCCTCAGCCCAGCCTGCACCTTCTCCAATCTGGGATCCCTCTCACAATCCAGGCCTGCAGCCTCCCAACCGCTCTCGTGCCTGCCTGCCTGATTGCCCCTAACCGCTTCTGCCTGCCAGCCTGATCACCCCCTAACCACTTCCCTGCCAGCCTGATCGATGCCTAACTGCTCCCCTGCCAGCCCGATTGCCCCTAGGCCCTCCCCTGCCAGCCTGGTCTCCCCCAACTGCCCTCCCCTGCAGGCCTGGTCCTCCCCTGCAGGCCTGGTCCCCTCTAAATGCCCTCCCCTACAGGCCTGGTGACCCCTAACTGCCCTCCCCTGCTGGCCTGGTTGCCCACAACTGCCCTCCCCTGCTGGCCATCTTGTGGTGGCCATCTTGTGTCCACATGGGGTTGGCCATCTTGTGTGTTGGAGTGATGGTCAATTTGCATATTGCCTTTTTATTATATAGGATTCATTGACCTAAGCTTAAAACCACATTGATTCCATCAACAAACTCTCTACTAACTACAGATAATGGTTAACTGACGATACTTGGTTATAATAATATCTTTTAGCAAATTCCCAACATGAAACTTTTCACAACTTCCCCCCTCTGATTAAATAGATCATTAATTTATCCTGCCTGGGTAGCTCAGTAGGTTAGAGTGCCATTCTAATATGTCAAGGTTATAGGTTTGATCCTAGGTCAGGGCACATATAAGAATCAACCAATTAATGCATAAATAAATGGAACAACAAAATTCATGTCTCTCTCTCTCTCTCTCTAAAAAAAAAAATCAATCAATCAATAGCTCATTAATTCCTTCCTTACTTCCTTCATCTCCAGTGACAGAGCCCTAGTGCACAATCATCTACAGGTGAAGTATCCAAAATGGTCTCTTGTACTTCACCATTCCATTCTCTGCCTCGGTCATCCTCAGTATCTCAAGTATAATCCTCTTATAATACAAACCTAATTATGGCACTCTTCTGCTTAAAAGTCTGATACTTGCTTAAGCAAAAAAGAAAAAAGAGAAAAACACTCATGGACACAAAAAACAGTGTGGTGATTGTTGGGGGAAGGAGGACAGGGGTTGGGAGAGTTGGAAGAGGGTATAGGGCGATAAATGGTGATGGGGTGGTGAACACAATACAGTGTACAGATGATGTGTTGTAGTATTGTGCATCTGAAATCTGTATAATTGAGTTAATCAGTGTCACCCCAATAAATTCAATAAAAAGGGAAAAAAGGCCTGATACTTGCTTATGTTTTATTAAATTAAATCCAAATTCTTTGAGAAGGTTGTTTCAGAGCCTCTGGGTCCTGAAGTTATACATGATATTTACATTTTCTCAGTCTCACCTCTGATTCTAGCGTAGATGCAATGGGCATTCTGCCTTTGACTCATATTACAACAACAGAATCTCATCTCAAATGTACACCATGCTTTTTTACTTTTAGGTTCAGGACTTCTCCAGTACTGCAACTAGGAATGGAATCCCACTTGTTAAGCTCATACACAGAGCCCCTAAATTAATGAAAGTTGTCTCTGAGAGCAATTCTCAATCAATGAGGGATGGAAACCTATGAATGCTTTCCTTAGTTGTTGTCCTAGCAGACAGCTCTGATACATTCTGTGTGTTCTTTAAACACCAGGATTAAGCCCCGGTTTCCCAAAGCCATGATATTAAAAACACGTACCTTTAAATCAACTTTTTCCCCTTCCCCAATTCTCTCTGGTTCCCAACCTGTACTCTGGGATTACCTCCTTGACTGAGGCTTTGCTTTTTGGTAGAACCCAACCAAACCCATATAGTGCTAGTTTCACACTGGGGATGATTTAGACAAGGAGACATTGGAAACTGAAGCTTTGGGCAGTTTGAGATTGCTAAGGCATTGGCAAGGTATGGGTCAATCATTGGTATTTCTTAGCATTCACTGCCCATTGATAGTGGTGAATGGCAATTTTAGCAACTATGACCTGACAAAAGCATGGTAGTCAAGGGCTCAGCCTGCTCAGGGATTAAGGCCTGCATCACCCCACCGGGCTAGAAACCTAGGCAAGTATGAGTGCTGGCTGAGGGAGAGGGCAATTTAATATGTATGGTGGAGGAAGGAGATGATAAATATCGCGTATAACTTCAGGATCCGGTGCAGCAATGAAGACTGGAGCTTACTGTTTACTATATATCCATTAGGTCATGTGTAGAGCCTGTGGCTGACCACCACCTTGAAGTCTTAGAGAGGCGGATGGGACTTATTTTAGAACACATGTATATCTGAGTGATACAAAGAAACAGACTGTATGAATTGCTTTTGGATTCCTGACTCACATCCTCTTAGCCTCGTTTCTGATTTTAGTGCACATGCAGTGAATGGTCTGGCTTGCCTCATGCTGACATCTTTTCTCAAGCACTGGATGTTTTGCACTTTGTCCTTGGGTTTTTCCCATGCCATAGTTGCCTTTGGGAAGCCCTTTGTTCAAGCAGGCATGCTCCGTCTGGAAGTATATAGGAATTTTTATGCCTCAAAGTAAATCATAATTAGTGTGAGATATGAGCTATAGATAAAAATCACCAATCCTCAGGTAAACAATTCCAAAAGGCATTCTGCATCTTCTTTAGAAGTTTCTAGGCAGGACTGAGTGCCAGTTGCCTACAACAGTGATTTTAATAATGCATCTGTGTACTGGTATTTGCTTTTCCACTTTCCCTCATTCTTCCCAGTCCCTCCTTTTATAAATTCTTGCCTTGGGCACTAATTTTGGAAACACTCAAGGTAAAAAAAAAAAAAAAAAGTCCTATTCAAATAAGTCTCTATTTTCTCATTTCTAGCCTATTTTATGGTGTTTTTCCCTTGCTGCTCCCCTGATATAAGCCAGGTGAGCAGGAAGGGAACAAGTCCTGCAGGCAGAAGTTGCTGTGGGAAGCTCTGAGGAGAGAAGGCCAACTCAGACCAGGGTATTAGGAGCAGCTTCTCGAGTCAGGTATTCCTAGAACCGAGTCATGAACAATGTTGTCTGGGTTAGATACATGGACCAGAAAGGGGAACATTCCTGAAAGACAAAACTACAAATTGAAAGGCAGAGAAGTATGGGTAAATATTGTATGTTTAGGAAAAAGCAATTTAAAAAATATATTTTTCTTGATTTCAGAGAGGAAGGGAGAGGGAGAGAGAGAAATACCAATGATGAGAGAGAATCATTCATCGTCTGCCTCCTGCACGCCCCACACTGGGGATCAAGCTCACAACCCTGGCATATGCCCTGACCTAGAATCCAACCAAGACCTCCTGGTTCATAGGTTGATGCTCAACCACTGAGCCTTGCCAGCTGGGTGCAATTTTTTAATAAATATAACTTGCAGGAAGCACAATATGTATGATTGGATAAAACACGGGAGGTCTTTCTCTCTCTCTCTCTTTTGTCCTCTACCTCTAATCCTTCTGAAAGTACATTACCATCTCTAATTCCCTTGTTACTATCTTAGTCCAAAATGCCATCAACTCTCTATGGACTTCTGAAATACAGTAGTTCCTCCTTTATCCGCAGTTTTGCTTTCGGCAGACCTACTTACCTGCGGTCAGCCACGGTCCAAAAATAGTAAATGGAAAACTCCAGGAAGAAACAATTCGTAAGTTTTAAATTGCCCGCCACCCTAAGTAGCGTGAAGAAATCTCGCTATGTCCCGCCCAGACGCACATCATCCTACCACATCCAGCGAACGTGCTTACGCAGTAAATATTCCCACCCCTTTAGTAGCCTGCGGGTTTATCCTATGGGCTGCTGTGGTATCACAGTGCTTGTGTTTAAGTAACCCTTCTTTTACTTACTAATGGCCCAAAGTGCAAGAATAGTGACGCTGTCAATTCAGATATGCCACAGCGAAGCCGCAGAGCACTTCTTAAAGTGAAAAGGTGAGTGCAGTGCAATAAAATATTTTGAGAGACAGAGACCACCTTCACACAACTTTTATTATAATACTAGAGTACTAGAGGCCCGGTGCACAACATTCATGAACTGGGCGGCGGGGGGTGGGGGGGGGGGTGGGGGGGGTGGGGGGGTGGGTAGTAAGGAGGGGTTCCCTCAGCCTGGCCTGCACCCTTTAGCAGTCCAGGAGCCCTCGGGGGATGTCCCACTGCAGCAGTCGGACATCCTTAGCGCTGCTGCAGGAGGCAGGAGAAGCCCCGCCCCCCCTCCACCGCTGCTGTGCTCTGAGCCCTGCTTGTGGCTGAGCAATGCTCCCGTGTTAAGTGTCTGCCCCCTGGTGGTCAGTGCGCGTCATAGCGACCAGTCGTTCTGCCATTCGGTTGCTTTGCATATTACCCTTTTATTATAGGATATTACTATAATTGTTCGATTTTATTATTAGTTATTATTGCTAATCTCTTACTGTGCCTAATTTATAAATTAAAGTTTATAATAGTTATGTGTGTACAGGAAAAAACCAATATATATGGAGTTCAGTACTATCTGTGGTTTCAGGCATCCACAGGGTCTTGGGACATATCCCCTGCAAATAAGTGGGGGCTATTGTACCCATGTAACTGGCCTCACTGCTTCTATTTTGTGCCCTTGAAATTTAGTCTTTACACAGCAGCCTACGTGAACTTTGGAACATGTAAACAAAATGACGTTAGTTCCCTGCACTAATCATTCAGTGGTTTCCCATTGCACTAAAGAAGAGCCCAGATTCCTTGTTATGATTTCCTTGCCTTTTACCACAAAATATGGGCACTGCCTACTACTCTGACATCATATTTTTTACACTTTCCTCTTCCTTAACATGCTTTGGAAATATTTGGCCTTTTCTCCAATTCTCAAATACTCCAAGATCCAGCCCTTCTACCTCAGGACCTTTACATTAATGGGCTCTTCCCCCAGCCTAGAATGCCCCCGTCTGAATCTTTATAGTTGTCCCCTTCTTATTTTTAAGTTCTTAGCAAAAATATCATTTCAGAGTTACCTTCACCTCCTCAATCATATTCTTGTCTTAAACTGTTAAGACCACTGGTGATCATCTGCAATGATCTTCTCTTCTTGTTTACTACCTCTCTGCACCACAGTCATATGCTTTTCACAGAGCAGGGATGTGATGTCTGTGTGTGTGCATCCCACTCTGTGTCCTGAGAGGCTGACTTCTTAGAGCTGTGTCAGCAGGGCTCCCCTGTCCTCCAGCTTCTAGCTGAGTTTAAGCGAGACCAGACATCATAGGGCGGAAGCAAAGGGTTAGAGGTAGCTGTGTTTTTCTACCGAAGGCCAAAGCTCCTTTTGGGGAGTCATCTCCTACACTTTTGGTTTCCATAACTACTTCCTCTCCCTGATGGTTTAGGCCCATGGGTAATAAACTTAAAATATTTGGCTTCTCTTCTTGCTCTTCCTAGCCATTTATTGGCCAGCCCTAGGATGCTTCAGTTTCTCCTACTGCTATCCACATCCTTTACAGACTCTTTACTAAACTCTTTTAAATTGTCTGTTTCCAGTATGCCATCTCGTTCTTTCTGGGACCTTGAATTTTGTTCTCCAAAGTACATTATTGCCAGTACCTAGCACTCAGCCTGCTACAGGCAACGCTCAACATCTTTATTGAATGAATGGAGGAATAATTGGGCATTTGGGCTCTTCAGTCAGAATCTATTGAGCTGCAAGCTCCTTTAATATTTTAAAAACAGGGTTCTATTTTATTTATTATTTTCTTTTTATTTTCATGGGGTTCTATTTTGAAAACGAAACTTTTTGAGGCACAGTCTATGTATTCCATTTTTGAATCTAAGTGAGAATGAGCATAGATATTTTTCATTAAAGAAAGGATCATATGTTCAGTTTTTGAAAATAAAATGTATTTTTAAAATATTTCTTATTTTCTGGAACCTAAATCATGTAATACACATAAACGACATCTATTAAGCAGGTGAAGTAACTGAAGTTCAGACCTAAAGACTGATAAGTTTAAGGATGTGCTGTTACTGAACCAGTCTTTCCTTTCAGGTTTTTGCTCTCTTGATGATAGTGGGTTGTTTCACCAATTGATAAGTGAATCCTCAAACAAGTCTTATCCTAGTCACCTTACTCTATTAACCATGTTTTCTTTTTCCCCCCACTCACACAAATTTGCCATTTCATTCTGGTAATCAATCACTTTCCTTATAATTCAGAAAAGATTTGGGTAGCAACTGCCACTGAACTCAGCCTTTCCTCAAACATCCTCCCTCATGGGCCCAGTTAAACTCTGGATAGTACTGAGCGTTCTGTCCTTAGGGTCTCTGGCCTCCTAGTAGATGGAGGAAGCTGTGGCAATTTGTCCAGAGCTCCTATTGCTCCTGATCACCTGCCAGGCGACTCCTTACTCCTGGCTTCTGCAGGGTCTGCCCTACCTTGGGGTCTAGCTCTCTCAATCAACCTTATAAGTTTGCACTGTTTAGGTAGATGCAGGAATCATCTATACAGGATCTTTTTCATTCTAATTAATTAGAATTCAATTAATTAGAACCTAGCATTGCTTCGATACTTAGTAATCAATCATTTAAGTCTATTAAATAAAAAAGGAAATTCTTCAAATTTTGAACTTTATGCCAGCTTTGTCAAAGTTATAAGAGTTAACTAGCTCAATCTAGGCATGTTCTGGGTTGTGAAATTGTGAAGGAATTAAAAAACACTTGGAAAATTTCAATAAAATTACTCATTATGGTTACAATGATGTATGTATATGTACATAAGAGAGGTGAGAACAAATAAAACTGAAAATAGATTGTTCTAGTGCAGTAAAGTTACTGGATAATTGTAATTTTCTTTACTTTTAAGAATATTATATATTAAAAGGATATGTGAAATGAAGGAAGACAACTTGGAAGAAAATGATAGGTGAGTAACAACCACAATTAAAGAATTGTGATAAAGAGAGTTAGAAATCAAGTGGTTTCTGGCCTGTGTGAGGAGGTGGATCTATGAAGGATGATGACCATCTCCATAAGGGACCAGTCAGGAGGCAACAGGCTTAAGTTACAGCATGAGGGATTTAGATAAGAGAAAAGGGAAAAATTTTCAGACAGTGAGATTTGGTAGACATTGGAATGTGTAACCGGGGAAGCTAGTGGAATTTCCTTTTCTAGAGGTCTTTTAAAAATAGAATAGCATCTCATCTGCCTGAAAGATGGACTCTATTTGAACTTTCAGAGTGTCCACTGAATCCAGCAGGCACACCACACCTCAGAGAGGAAAGAAAGCTTGAATGGTCTTGGGTAGCGTGAGTAATGAAAGCAGGGTGAACACATTTCTTATTTTACTTTATTTTTATATGTCACACATGTAAATTATGACTGTTATAGTTCTTTTTTCCCCCCTTTTGGTTGAATGTTTTCATTTATAAGGTCTGGAGATTAGGATTTAAGTAAAAATATTGCAGGGAGGGAAGGAGGAACTGTTATCTTACTTTAGAACATATTTTATAAAGACATAGGCAAGTAGTAAAGGATATTTTGGACATCTTTGATTTCACTTCCTATTCCAAATAAAAAAACCTTACCTTTTCTGTTGGCTTTAATAATTTTAGGGGAAGAGTTTAAAAATTAATTTAGTCTAACTGTTTCCTACTGTGTTTTTTGCAAAACTGGTATCCAAAGCTGGAAGAGGTCCTCTGTATTTAATTTCCTCCCAGGAAGTTTACCTTCAGAAGTCCAAGTGTGAGGTCAAGTTTTGGGTTGCCGGAAATGGTCATGTGCTTTACTGTCTGAGCACCCAGACAACACAATAGGATGTTAATGAAACATCCTATTTTGTGGACATTGGGAAGGATTAAATTGTTTTAACTATTTCCTTCTAATTTATGACTTGTGATTTCTATATTAAGTTTTATAACTTCATAAATAAAATTATGTGTAAGAGCTGCAGTCTCTGTATTGAGCTATAACTACAGATTTTCTAAGTCTGTCTTAGTTGACCTGAAGACATTTGCAGATTAGAGCAGTCAGTTGTAATGTCTCATTATTTCTATAGCTCTTCATATTTGTCAAGGTGCTTACTCATCTAATATCTAAATTGATCTTAATAAGAACCTTGTAAATATCATGATCTTCTAAGTGAGAAAATGGAGTCTCAATAAGGCGACATAACTTGCCCAAGATCACAAAACTATGAAGTGTGGAATTGGAGCACTTCTGATTTTACAGTCTTTGCTTTCCAGGGCATCATATTATGCTATCTATGAAAATCTGTGATTTCCTGGTGTTTTTTTGTGTTTTTTTTTTTCACCACTGATGAGATATTTGCCTCTGATTTTTGAACCTAAATCATGTCAGAGACCATGACACTAATGCTCATATCACCAAATGGAAAGTTTTGCTAGCATTCTCATAAAGTAAAGCACCAAAGAGTTGTTAAAAATTCCTACCATGCCACATAATCAAGTCATGTAAATTTGTGATAGGGCACTCCATATGGACATCACTACCTATTCTAATTCATGCCAGCTATTATTATTAAGCAGCATTTTTTATTACAAAATTTACTTTAAAGATTGCACCAGTCTCTGACAATATTGAACACAACTCCCATGATCCGTGCTCTCTGCCCTGAAGGCTTTGGGGGTACAGTGGTTTTATTTCCTTCCCTAACTGTTCGGAAGTTTGTTTAATACTGACTCAGAGGAAGCATTCTAGCTGAGTCCTCACATGGTCTTGTTTACAGCTCCGGAGTGAGTGCATATAATAGATAAGCTACGGACTTCCACCAGGCCCCACCTCCACCCTGCCCCGCCCGCACTTCCTGGGTGTGTGGGCGTGTGTGCTTGTGCCTGTGAATTAGGATTGTGAAATTAGTCGGTTAGCTGCATCAGGTTATAGTCATTTCACGTCTCTTAAATATTTTTCTAGCAAGCTTAATTTTATAAACCCAAAATCACTGTATTCCATGGGAGCTATGCTGGTAAGTAATAATTAATACTGAAAAGCCCATGAGTTTATAACAAGATCAAACCTAATATTGAGGCAGGGAGTGGAGAAATTTGCCTAAGGAAATATTGTGAAATAAAGCTGCAAATAGCCATAAATGAACACTGTTCCATCTGTAGGATTTCTTTCCTTGATTGTAATTATAACTACCACTTACCGGCATCCTAGTATGTGGTTAAGAACTCTGTAAGGTCAGCATCATTTCACTTGATTCTAATGGTAGCCCGAAAGAGAAATATGGCTAAAGCACTTTTATAGAAGAAAGAAGATCAGAGAATACACAGGAATGCATCCTTTGTGGCATTGATAGTAAATGATAGAATGATGAGGGGGCTGGGGCTGTTTGACTTCAAAGACCAACTATATTTTTCTACAAATTTCTCTTTTAAAAATTTTTCTGAATTATTAGGGCATTCAGATTAAAGATGTTTGGAGGATGATGATAATGGACTGAGAATAGCTACATTAAACCCTTGACTATTTTAGGGAAGGTGGGTACAAGGCAGACACGTCACATAGAACTTAGATCATTCTTCCATGTGTACATGACTATGTAATTTGTCTCGACACAGTGCTGAAGTGATTAAATCTATCACGAACATGTATTGAACATTAAAAATCCAAAAGCAAATTCTGTTCTACTCTTCACACCAAAATTACACAACCTTTACCATCTCAGGAAGGTGCTTACCAACTTTAGACATGCTTTTGGTAATTTTTAGTTTTAAAAACCATCATATTTCTTTCCCTTTATTCTCTCTTTTCAGCAGCTGCTGAATTATCAGGTATGCCATGCACCACTTTTACAGTGGATAGCTTTATTTTTGCAAAGTGCATGGAATGGAGTTTGTGGGGATGTAGACTGTCGGCTGGAAGCTCTAAATGAATGTGTAAGAATGACCACAAGGCCCTGGGCGTGGGTGTATTTATCCGTTTGTCTCATTACTAAGAGGTTTTAGTTCAAAAAAATGTCCGGAAGGATTTAGTTGTGGGGGACTGGGGAGGGAGAAGGAATGGAATAAGATTTTTGAAATTTTAAACAATTTATTTGAGCTTCCAATTGACATATTCTATTTTATTTACATCAGAATCAGAACTTCTTAAGGGACAGTTAAGAAAATATTTTTTATCAGAGTTCATAGGCCTTAGAAAGTTGATTTTGAAATTTATTCAGTATGTTAACAAGAAGACTTTTTACTATAAAAAAATTGGAACTAGAAAAGATTGAATATTAGCAATTAAAAAAGCAATTAAGACTTTTTTGGCCCACATGCTTGTTTTGGTGGCATTAGGCTCTGCTACATTTGCAAACTAATTGTGCTGATGTAGTTCTAGCTGATGTTCTACTCCTTAAATTGGTCATGTAGTTTCATTGAGAGAGGATGAATGAAGCACCTCATTCTTTTCAGCATAGGACAGCATAGGACAGTGGTGATGATATTCAGTTCTGGAGTCAAGATTGCTTGGGTTAAAACCCAAGCTCTGTCTCTATGAAGTTTTATGACCTTGGGCAAGTTATTAACTTCTCTGTGTCTCAATTTCTTTATTTCAAAGTGGGGAATATAATAATATTACCTAACTTATGGGGTTATCATGAAGATTAAAATTAAAAAATCGTAAGTATCTGGCACATAGTAAGAGATTAATATTAACTCTTTGTAAAATTTACATACTATCTAATAAAAGAGTAATATGCAAATTGACCATCACTCCAAGGCACAAGGTGGCCACCTCCATGTGGTCAAAGATGGATGCCCCCATGTGGACACAAGATGCTGCCACAAGATGGCCGGCAGGGGAGGGCAGTTGTGGGCGATCAGGCCAGCAGGGAAGGGAAGTTGGGAGGGACCAGGCCTGCAAGGGAGGGAAGCTAGGGGTGACTGGGCTGGCAGAGGAGGGCAGTTGTGGGCAATCAGACCTGCAGGGGAGGACAGTTGCGGGGGACCCAGGCCTGCAAGGGAGGGCAGTTCGGGGGGACCAGGCCTTGAGGGAAGGGCAGTTTTGGGGGATCAGGCCTGCAGGGGAGGGCAGTTAGGGATGACCAGGCCTGCAGGGGAGGGCAGTTGGGGGTGACCGGGCCAGCAGAGGAGGGCAGTTGGGAGCGACCAGGCCTGCAGGGGAGGGAAGTTGGGGGTGACCGGGCCGGCAGAGGAGGGCAGTTGGGAGCGACCAGGTGTGCAGGGGAGGGCAGTTGGGGGCAACCAGACCTGCAGGGGAGGGCAGTTGGGGGGGACCAGGCCTGCAGGGGAGGGCAGTTAGGGGTGACCAGGCCAGCAGAGGAGGGCAGTTGGGGTCGACCAGACCTGCAGGGGAGGGCAGTTGGTGGGGGCAAGGCCTGCAGGGGAGGGCAGTTGGGGGGGCACCAGGCCTGCAGGGGAGGGCAGTTGGGGGTGACCAGGCTGGCAGAAGAGGGCAGAGGAGGGCAGTTGGGAGCGACCAGGCCTGCAGGGGAGGGTAGTTGGGGGCAACCAGGCCTGCAGGGGAGGGCAGTTGGGGGCAACCAGGCTTGCAGGGGAGGGCAGTTGGGGGGGACCAGGCCTGCAGGGGAGGGCAGTTAGGGGCGATAAGGCCTGCAGGGGAGGGCAGTTGGGGGCGACCAGGTTGGCAGGGGAGGGCAGTTAGGGGCGACCAGGCTGTCAAGTGAGGGCAGTTAGGGGTTATGGGGCCTGCAGGGGAGAACAGTTAGGGGTGACCAGGCCAGCAGGGAGGGCAGTTAGAGGCAATCGGGCTGGTAGGGAGCAGTTAGACATTGATCAGGCTGGCAGGGGAGTGGTTAGGGGGTGATCAGGCTGGCAGGCAGAAGCGATTAGGGGCAATCAGGCAGGCAGGCAGGCGAGCAGTTGGGAGCCAGCAGTCCTGGACTGTGAGGGCCTAAATGGGCAGTCGGACATCCCTTGAGGGGTCCCAGATTGGAGAGGGTGCAGGCTGGGCTGAGGGACACACACCCCCATGCATGAATTTTGTGCATCAGGCCTCTAGTGTTAGTAATATTCATCTTTTTTGGTATAGAGTCTAGACCAGCCGTGGGCAAACTACGGCCCGCGGGCTGGATCCGGCCTGTTTGGCTGTTCTATCTGGCCCACGGAGCCCAAAGAGCGGAGGGTTCTCTTGCTCTCCCTTCCGCTCCTTTACTTTGAATTTATATTAGTTCACACAAACACTCCATCCATGCTTTTGTTCCGGCCCTCCGGTCCAGTTTAAGAACCCATTGTGGCCCTCGAGTCAAAAAGTTTGCCCACCCTGGCTTAGACTTTTCCTGGCACAGAGTAGGAACTATATGAATATAGGTTATTATCTTTACTATCTGCCTAGAGCTGTGGTCGGCAAACTGCGGCTCGCAAGCCACATGTGGCCCTTTGGCCCCTTGAGTGTGGCTCTTCCACAAAATACCATGGCCTGGGCGAGTCTATTTTGAAGAAGTGGCGTTAAAAGAAGTTTAAGTTTAAAAAATCTGGCTCTCCAAAGAAATTTCAATCGTTGTACTGTTGATATTTGGCTCTGTTGACTAATGAGTTTGCCGACCACTGTCCTATACAGACTTTCTTCTTTCTGCTGAGACACTTAATACTCAAAGCCACATACTCTAGATTTTGTTTAATTAGGTCAGGGTTTCCTCCTGTAATTATAATTGATCAGAATTATGTGAGGTTTGCCCCTTTCCTTGTTGTTGTGCTGGCAGTGGTAGTGGTGAGCACGTTGTGGGCATGATCTATGGTGGTGCAGCCACCCTGATAGACATGTTCATTTTTAGATGAGTCTCTTGTTGGGAAATTTCTACAGATTTTTACTTCTATTATGGGAAATCTCTCAAAAGGTAAACATTGTACTATGTTTGGTGAGGGGTGGAAATGGGATAACCTAAGTTCTGACAAATACAGTATGTTGAAAATAGAGATGTTTAGACAGGTTTAGAAGAGGGTGATGAATGACTCAGAGATAGGGAAAAACCACATAGTCATATTACTCAAGAATAGGACGAATTAATCAGTGCACAAGGAGCACTAGATCCCAAATTGTTCTCAGATTGTAGGGGCTGTGCCAGATCAAACTAAGGAAAGTAAAAATAGATCCAAAGTAGATGTAATGTGTCCTGAGAGACAGTAACCTAAGTAATAGTTTTTAAATGTGCTACTAAGGAGATCAAGATGTCCCTTCTGATTTTTTTCATGGCACCAGAATGTTTCTCGAGTACCATCACCATGATTAGGGTGTGTACCTTAGGAAAGCAGTGCAGTAATATTGCAACACACCCATGGGGATGTTGTATTGTCAAAACAGATTGAATTACGGAAATGGAGTTTGGAGAAATGAGCACCAATGAGTAAAGCCTTCTCATTTGGTTGCCAGTAGTTCTCAGGGAAGAAGGTACAGTAGGTCCTCGGGTTATGTCGGAGATCTGTTACTACGTCGCAACGTAAGTTTTCACCGTAAGTTGGAACCCACCTACATAAGCACCTACGTCACTCACATGGAGCACATACACAGCAGTAATGAAGTGAAACAGTAAAAAAAAATTTAAAAGAAAGATAACAATTCCTGACCTTTACTTGTGGTAAATACAGTAAATAATAAAAAACATAAAGCACATATGTACATACATTGAAATGACGGAACTTTTTTTTTTTTTTTTTATAAATAAATGGGAAATGGTGATGTAACGACGTACGTTGAGTCCAGCGTAACGCGAGGACTGCCTGTTATTTGATTCTGAGGACAGGCCCCAGATACCTGGACAGAAATATCTAGCAAGGGGTAGAACAACCCACTCAGATACTCTATTGAAACTGTTAAGAATATCTATGCCCAGCTGTTTTAATTCTGTGTTCACAAGGGCACAGAGTGAGGCACCTTTTGTTAACTGATTGTTCATACCTGACACTAGGAAGTGATTTGTACAAATGTCTGATGCCAGTAATCTTGTTAGATGAACCTTCTATCTGGGGCAAATCACACAGGGCCTTTTAGGCCATGCTAAGGATTTTGGGGGTTGGGAAGCCATTTGTGGGTTTTAAACAGGAAGTGAGAGAATATGGTGCTATTTAAAAACTTATAAAATGAAATCAGAAAAAAATAATCTATTTGAACTATTTAAAATTTTAAAAAGGTAGGCACTAGCTTTCCATTCATTAAAACTTTGGAAACACTCTAAGATAGTGTATTAGTCAGGGTTTTCCAGAGGAAAAAACCAATACAGGGATATATATCTGGAAACCTAAGTCCTTGCTCTTAAGGCCTTGAACTGATTGAATAAAGCTTACCAATATTAGGGAAGGTGCTCTGCTTTACTCAAAGTCTACTGATTAAATGTTAATCACATCTAAAAAATAGCTTCACAGCAACATCTAGACTGGTGTTTGGCCAAACAACTGGGTAACATAATCTAGCCAAGTTGACACACAAAATTAACCATTGCAGATAGTAAAGAATTTATGACCTGACCCCTAAAGAGAGGTGACTTCATTAGCCCAGGAAAGTCAATTGACCACTTTTGCTTCAGGCCTGTAATCAATCAATAGGAGAGAGAGCCACTTTTATCTGTTTCACACTTAGAAGAGGAGGCATTTTATGGCCCCCTGAAAATCCAGGTGGTAAGTACCATTAGTTGAACACTTCCCTTTTTGTCCTATTATCATACAATCCCTTGGTTGACAACTTTGTGATAAGAGTTAATGCCCTTTAGCTTCATTATTGACACTGTAGAAACCTACTAATTGATTTTTTGTTAATTAACTGTAAATTTCCACTTAAAAAAGAAAGCCTCCATGTCTAATGAAAAATATTTTCTTTTTAGAATGCAATATTTACAAAACTCCAATGATGATGTTTAAAGAAGATGAAAAAGAATATTGGGATGGGTTCAGGAGGGTTTTTAACAATTTTGTTCAGTGACAGAAAAGGGAGAGTCTCCTTCCTACTTTCTAGTTTTAAAAGTCTTTCCCTATACATTTTGGAGCAATGATGATAAATACATTAACCAAAAGAGAAACATATATGCAATATGTGAAGGTCATTACATAACCATCTAAGGTTGATAAGGAAAAAATTTAGTTTCTTAGGAAAATGGAGTCATTAATTAAATGAAATGTAAAGGTCACTTTGTAATTATTTGAGGTCAAAATAATCATAACAATCTCCAATAAGCTTCCATAAATTTTCATTTAAACTCTGACTCTAAAATTCATTCAGTTCAGGTTTAAAAACACACATACACACACCCGAATACCACACAAGTCATTTATTATCAGCTCCTAGTGTCCATGAATTTGATACCCACATGAGCCATTAGGTTTTAAGACCAAAGTTTTATACTATGTCTCTATGTCTATACTATATCTTTACTCACTAAGGGGACTTGGCAAGAAGTATGGGTAAATTAATATACAGACATGGTCTTGTGAGAAAATACTGAATTGCAGGCTGTTGGGGTGTGGTGGTGGATAAATTATGTCATTGCCCTGTCATGGATGGCTGTAAAGGGCTGGCATCTTTCTGTGTGCATCTCAATTGTGTTTTTTTTAAAAAAAATGTTTTTATTAAATGTAGAGAGAAAGGAAGGAAGATGGAGAGAGAGAGAAATAGCAATGAGAGAGAAACATCATTAATTGGCTGCCTCCTGCATGCATTCTACTGGGGACTGGGCCCACAACCCTGGCATGTGCCCTGACAGGAAATGGCACTGGCGACCTCTTGGTGCATGGGTTGGTTCTCTACCACTGAGCAAGAATGGCTGGGCTCAATTGATTTTTTAAAAAATGAGATTTTGATTTTCTTTTAAAACTAAAAAGCCAGAAATAAATTTATTGCACACATCAAAATACACAATAAATATTGTTACTGTTGTTTACTAGATTTTTAAGATCTTTTTTCTCCCTCACCTACATTACTCACAAATTCTAAAGATTGAAAAATGAATTTTTAGCTAATTTATTTCTAATTCTGAATTTTACACAACCATATGCATGAATGGTGTAAATGAACATCCTTCCTTAGTTTATGGGATCCAACCAATAATGGTTCCATTGTGACACTCTAGTGCAGTGAAATGGAAACTTTCTGTGAGTCTAAATTTTGCTGAGAGTTCCCTATGGGACAGCTACTGAGGACAAATATTCAAAGCAGTCCTTTGCTCTCAGGAGTTTATAACGTCATGGGGGACCCAGGTAAAGGAATGCTTGTAACACATTTTGATCAATGGTATAAAGTAGGTTTGCACAGAATTATGTTTTCTTTCTGTACCTTTTCTCACACCACCCACATATAATTTGCCATGGATCCTGCTGTTTTTGCCTGCTCAGCCTTCCTTACTCCTTCTCTAATAGAAGAACCCCAATTCTCTCTGATGATTCAGACCTTCCCAATTATGACCTATCATTTGAGGTGTACCAGACTGTCATTCAAGGTGACTGGGTTCCTTTAACCAAGGGGCAAGTACAAGATAGGCTAACGGACTCTTTCAGGATCTTGAATCTTTCTTAAGGAAAGAAAATGGTTGGAGGCTTCATTTCCATGGCCATGACTTGAAGAGATTATCCAACCTGCATTGATGACTACTGCTTCCTTCCTTGCCCTGCATGAATCTTAGTTATTCAAGGTTCCTTTGATTTTGTTAGCTACATCCCACATCTTTCTAATAAATTTCTTTAAAAATGTGGATTATGTTGTTTAGAACCATAGAATCTCTATGTCATTCAATATAAACAGCTTTCTCTGGTCCTCCTTATTCTGCCCATACTTTTATTCTTTTCTCACGTAAACTTCATTCTCTTTTCTGTCATTTTCTGTATTTTGCCTTTAGGGTATAGAGTGATTGCCATTTGAAGGAGATTCTTGGCCCAAATGAGGTAAACCTAGATGTTTTATTCCTTATGGCATGATGGAAATTAAAAAAATAACTATTATTTAACGAGAATCTATTGTACATCCATTACCTCATTTAATTATTATAGCCAGTCTATGTAATAGGTATTATTATCTTCACTAGAGGCCCAGTGCACAAAATTCGTGCATGGGGGTGTGTGTCCCTCAGCCCAGCCTGCACCCTCTCCAATCTGGGACATCCCTCTCACAGTCCAGGACTGCTGGCTCCCAACTGCTTGCCTGTCTGCCTTCCTGATTGCCCCTAACCGCTTCTGCCGGCCAGCCTGATCATCCCCTAACCACTCCCCTGCCAGCCTGATTGATGCTTAACTGCTCCCCTGCCGACCTGATTGCCCCAACTGCCCTCCCCTGCAGGCCTGTTCCCCCCCCCCCAACTGCTCTCCCTGCAGGCCTGGGTCCCCCCCCAACTGCCCTCCCTTGCAGGCCTGGTCCCTCCCAACTGCCCTCCCCTGCTGGCCATCTTGTGGTGGCCATTTTGTGTCCACATGGGGGCAGCTATCGTGTGTGTTGGAGTGATGGTCAATTTGCATATTACTCTTTTATTAGATAGGATAGAGGCCTGGGGTGCATGGGTGGGGGCCAGCTGGTTTGCCCTGAAAATGAGTATTTTAATTCAACTTCATTAGTATAAAATATCAGCATGTAACTTTTCTGATAAATTTTTAAATATATTGATTTTTTACAGAGAGGAAGGGAGAGGGATAGAGAGTCAGAAACATTGATGGGAGAGAAACATTGATCAGCTGCCTGCTGCACACCTCCTACTGGGGATGTGCCCGCAACCAAGGTACATGCCCTTGACTGGAATCGAAGCTGGGACCTTTCATTCCGCAGACTGACACTCTATCCACTGAGCCCAACCTGTTAGGGCTCTGATAAATTTATGTATGAAATATTGTGTTTCATTTTTCTTTTCCTTTAACTTTTTGTGAGAAGAAATTATTTTTCAATCTTTTTTTGAATATTCTTTTTCAAATGTTTATACCTTTAAATACAATTCTTTACCTACCATTTATTTTGACCAACTTTCTACTTCAGGGCTCATCTTACAGGTTTGTAAAAATTTTGTTTATAGTACAGATATAAACCTTTTATGCATCTATGTTGTTAAATATTTTCCTAGTTTTTCTTCTAATTTCATTTATTTTTTTTCCTAAAGAAGTTTTAAATTTTTACTGTCAAGCTTATCAATATTTTTATTATTTCTTTCAAAGATTTCATTTAGAAAGTCCATCACAATCTGAAATAATACATATATATTTAATTTTTGTTTCATGTTGACTTATTTAAAAACACTTAATTCTCTATTCCTATTAATTTACTTTTAATAGTATGTTGTGCTAGGAGGCACTAACAGGACATTTTCCAGTCTTTTCATTTCTATACCATATAAGATATAACCTTTTCTGATTTTTTAATAGTAACTGTCACATACTGCACTTTTATGTCCACTTTAGCACATATGGTACATTGATTTACAAGTAAATGGGCTGTCTTCTATTATCTTTCCTCAGCAGACTGTTAGAGGACCCTTTTTGTAGTCTGCTTTTGTATCTCCTACATAGCTTTGAACATGGTAGTCAATAAAAATTTGTTGTATTAAATAAATGATTAATGAGCCTTTAATAGATCTGGGAAAGTATTAACTTTAAGATAAATAAGTGTCTGTTTTGTTAGTTTAAATATTTAACTTGGGGAAAAAGGGCACTGGGTCTGATGGGTTCTTTAATGACCCTTTCAGTTTATGATTGTTTCCTGTAACTTAACTATTCAGATACAGTCACTTCCCAAATCAGAGCATCAAGTTAGCTTCCCCTGGTCTCCAGACTAAGGATTAATATTAAGAGGCAAGCATTTTAATTCATCATTCTTCCAAAAACAATTGTGATGCAGCAGGGCTGGTATTTCCCCAACCCTAGTAGTATACAGACACCTTTTGCAGAAAAACAAAACAAAACAAAAACACCTTTGAAGATCGCACTGTGTCTTGTCAGTCCAGCAGGGTTTCCGTATATAGCAGACAGTTCTGGAACCTGGAACTTGTCAACAACATTCTGCTAAGATTTGCTTCTGGGGACTCTTTTCTAACAAACTCACTCACTCACTCACTCACTCACTCACTCACTCACTCACTCACCTCACCACCACGACCATCCCCCAACCCCCCCCCCCCTCCCCCGCGTGAACTCCATTCCCTCAGGGACCAGATCTTCCATTGCTTTTGCACCTCCCTGCAGTTCTGCATGCACTGTACAGATGCTTGCTCCAGGAATGAGCCCACGCCTTGCTCCGCTTCCCCTCCTGCCCGGTCCACCGAGTGGTTCCTCCGGGTCTCCTGGAGGCCCTGGAATCCCGGGGAGTCTCGAGCTTTGTGGCTGCTTGTCTCGTCTCCGCCAAGCTCGGCTGGATCTCGCCCGCTTCATTCAGGGCAGAACTCCCCGACAGGGCTCCGGGCAAGGGGCGCGGGGATGGACCCCTCCCTGACTTCCTCCA
This sequence comes from Plecotus auritus, assembly GCF_963455305.1. NCBI lineage: Eukaryota > Metazoa > Chordata > Mammalia > Chiroptera > Vespertilionidae > Plecotus > Plecotus auritus. The sequence continues at coordinate 120,526,733 of NC_137776.1, read as the reverse complement.
CTTCTCTCCCTTCCTTCTTCCTAAATTCGAAGCATAGTAGGGATGGATTGAGAAAGTATTTTTATTTCGTTACTTATTTCGTCTTTGCTTCTTAATGAAAGACCACGGTGTCTGGCTTTCAGTTCCTGTTAAATAAAACAAGGGGCAGAAATAGATTGGGGGAGGGCTTCAAATCCTGCTTGCGTCCCTAGGAATGAAAAGGAGTCTCAGGGGGCGCTGTTTAAAACAATCTAAACAAACAACCAAAACAAAGCATCACCCCCAACCCTCCAAACTCCCAAACTACAATGAAAACAAACAACAAAAACCCTTTGTAAAAATCACTGAAGCAGACCACAGCCTCCCGTGTTCCTTTAGGGATGACACGCTCTGCTTTAAAAAATTTTTCCCCCTTCCTTTCCTTTACAACACACGTCTGTTTTCACCTGTAATGGTTTTCACAAATTGGGAATTTCACAGCTTCTATAAAAAAATCAGCATCACACAAATTCTGTCCCAGAGAAATTTCTAGAATCTGGACCACAGATTAAAGTTTTAGTCCTACGTGTGCCACTGTTTTGTCTTGAGCAATTTTTTTTTCACCTCACTTTTGATCTCTGAAGAATGAACTAGTCTACCCATGCAACCTCCTGCTTTGCATCCTATCTCATTTGATTTAACATTTTGGCACCAAACTTACAGTTTCTTTGCCAACCATGGCAGCCTTAGTATGCTGGTAGATTTTGAAGTGTGGCTTATCGTAAAGGGAAAACAGTATATGGTCTTAACGACTTTTTGTAATGAGGTATGGCTGTGGGGTTCCTTCCTGGGACCTAAGTATTTGGTATTTAACACCACTAACCCATCAGCAAATGACTCACCCTGCTCCTTACTGATAAAATCAATGAAGAAAGGAGTCCCAAGGGAGAAAACCTCTAACTGGGAGCCGAAGCAGCAGCCCAGTCAGTTAAATCTACACTCAAGCTAAGGTCTGACAGCCAGCTTGCCAAGGAGTCAGCAGCGTGGGTGTCCTGTAATCTCAAAACAGGAAAGAGACCTGGTTCCTTTTATTGGGGAATGGTATTAGAGAGATTAAGATCTGGGCAGTAGGGGTATTTATTGCTACTATAATAGCTTTGCCTTTAAGTCTTTCTGTGAATTAAACTAGAACATATGTGCAGGTATATAGACATATATATACATACACATATACATGGAGTGGCCAGATTATTATGATCTCTGAATGCATAATAATCTGGCCACTCAGTGTATATCCTATATAATAAAAGGCGAATATGCAAATTGTCCCCTCGACCAGGAGTTCGACCAGCAGGCAGGCCGGCCAACCACCCATGTCCCCTCCCCCTGGCCAGGCTGGCTGGACCCCACCCATGCACGAATTCATGCTCCAGGCCTCTAATATACACACACACACACACACACACACACACACACACACACACACAACTGAGTGGCCAGATTATTATGTGTTCAGAGATCATAATAATCTGGCCACTCAGTGTATATCCATGCTATATGTATATGTATATAAACATACATAAATTTCATAAATACATATATGTTCACATACATGCATGTACTATATAGTACGATATCCTATATAATAAAGATGTAATATGCAAATGGTCATTATGCTGTGAAGCGTAATGACCGGATCATGGATCAGCAGGAGGGTGGGGCAGTGAGCTTCAAGCGGGTGGCAGAGAGCTACAGGAGGGGGCAGGTCAGCAAGCTATGAGGGGGGGATGGGGGGCAGAGGGAGCTACAGGAGGGCGGCAGGGCAGCAAGCTATGGGGGGCCAAGGGGGAGGGGGTACGGGGGAAGCTACAGGAGGGCGGGGCATTGGGCAGAGAGGTACTGGAGGGCAGCAGCGAGCTACTGGCGAGCTACTGGCGCACGAATTCATGCGGAGGGCTACTAGTCCTTTCTAATAAAAGAGTTATATGCAAATTAACCATCACTCCACTACACCCACCAGCCATGCCCACCAGCCACGCCCACCAGCCAATCAGGAGCGAGTATGCAAATTAACCCAACCAAGATGGCTGCCACCACGGAGCGAGCAGGAGGGAGGCTTGGGTTTCCCCAGCGATGGAGGAAGCCAAGCTTTCCACACACTGGCCGGCCCAGGCCTCCGATTAAGGCTACAAAGTTTCAATTATAGAAGATAAATAAATCCCAACAGAAATGGCTGCCGCCACAGAGCGAGCAGGAGGCTTGGCTCCGCTCTAGGCTACAAAGTTTCAATTGTAGAAGATAAATAAATCCCAGATACCAAGGCCTCTGCTTGGGTTGCCGGGGGGCATGGCCGGCCTGCAAACCACCACAGGCCCCTTGCCCAGGCTGCCCCACGCCCCAAGGGAACCCCCACCCTGATCCGGGACACCCTTCAGGGTAAACCAGCTGGCCCCCACCCATGCACCAGGCCTCTATCCTATCTAATAAAAGAGTAATATGCAGATTGACCATCACTCCAACACATAAGATGGCTGCCCCCATGTGGTCAAAGATCCTGCCCCCATGTGGACACAAGATGGCCACCACAAGATGGCCAGCAGGGGAGGGCAGTTGGGAGGGAACAGGCCTGCAAGGGAGGGCAGTTGGGGGCAATCAAGCCTGCAGGGGAGGGCAGTTAGGGGTGACCAGGCCAGCAGAGGAGGGAAGTTTGGGGTGACCAGGCCTGCAGGGAAGGGCAGTTGGGGGGGGGACCCAGGCCTGCAGGAGAGAGCAGTTGGGGGGGACCAGGCCTGCAGGGGAGGGCAGTTAAGGGCAAACAGGCTGGCAGGGGAGCAGTTAGGCATCAATTAGGCTGGCAGGGGAGTGGTTAGGGAGTGATCAGGCTGGCAGGCAGAAACGGTTAGGGGCAATCAGGAAGGCAGGCAGGCGAGCAGTTGGGAGCAAGCAGTCCTGGATTGTGAGAGGGATGTCCGACTGCCCATTTAGGCCCGATCCTACCGGGATAGGGCCTAAATGGGCAGTCGGACATCCCTCGAGGGGTCCCAGATTGGAGAGGGTGCAGGCTGGGCTGAAGGACACCCCCCCATGCACGTATTTCATGCACCGGGCCTCTAGTATATGTATAATACGATAGAATATAATACTATATATACTACATTATATATAATATATACTATATTAGTAATATAAATAAAAATATTAGAAATCTTGAGTTCCTCCTCATACTGCCAAGTCAGATCTACCCTCACAGGGTTTTGGCCTTCTCTGTACCATATTAGTTTGTCCCTTCTTTCACAGTGAGAAAACTGTGGCTCTCAATTTCTTTATTTGCTAAATCCTATGATAGGTATAAAATAATTTCAGAATTTCTTTGCCATGCCATTAAAAAATAAGCCTATCAAAAAGAGTTCAGGATGTGTTTGCTGTTCTCCACCCCTGCTTTAGGCCTTTCCCACGGCTGAGAGTTAAATACTGAGCTCATCAGTTGCTTGGAGTAGTTCTTGCCATCCCCTTTCTGTAATGTTACGTTTTTCTTTTGAAATAACATTGGGTTCATTTGTTTCAGTTTGTTTTCAGTTTTAGTTTATATTGCCCTTATCCCTTTTTGATTTATGCTTATTCTTTGAGTATGTAGAATGTTAATATGTTTCAGGTCAAAATTATAAAAATAGGAATTCTCAGAAAAATGTCTCATTCCCCCTGTTCCCCTGACCCTTTGTAGATAACCAGTTCACTGTTTTTAGGTTTCTCCTTTCTTGTTCCTTTGTGTAAAGCTATGCAGCTACATTTCTTAGATTTCTTACTGCCCTGTCCTTTGTTACACAAAAGGCAGCATACTATATCGGCTTTTACCGGTTGTACTGTTAGTCACTTCATAGTATATTTGGGAAATTGCTTCACATAGAGTTCAAAGAGATCTTCCTCATTTTTTCCCCCTTTTATAGCTGACTTGGAATTTATAGAGCAGCAATGAGCTAGAGATGAAGGGAGAGGAATAGGGAGAGGGTTACTGCTATAAGATGTGGAGATTTGGAAAAGAAAGTTAAGTAAAAACATTTTGGGGGGAGTTTTTCTCTGGGTTGTGAGGTGTAGTTCACTATATATCCCATCCTTTAAGAAAACTTTCAGAAGAGGCCACTTTTGTGTTGCATCAGATATGTCACTTCACTGAAGTAGGTTTGAAAGTGTAACAAGCAGGTGGATGTTATTTGAGTTACAGGAGGGGTCAGTGATATCATCGTGGGTTTTTTTTAAAAGTCCTGTTTCAACTGTGGCTGATGTTATTCAGGGGTCCTCAAACTTTTTAAACAGGGGCCCAGTTCACTGTCCCTCAGACTGTTGGAGGGCCGGACTATAGTTTAAAAAAAAAAACTATGAACAAATTCCTATGCGCACTGCAGGCCCGGGACGAGTCGGCTGCTAAGCAGGACAGGCAGCGGCACCCGGCGGGCCGGATAAATGTCCTCGGCGGGCCGCATGTGGCCCGTGGGCCGTAGTTTGAGGACCCCTGTTAGATCCTTCCAGGTCTGGCTGAGCATTAGATGAGAAGAGGTGGCAGATGTCCTAGACTAGGAGACTTCTCACCCAAGGCAGAGTAAAATAAGCTGTGAGAGCAGAGCCACGGTCAGGATTGGCATACCAATTTCAGGGACAGCCCAGGATCCAGAGGGTGAGATGCTGACATCAGAGCCGGGTCACTGTGCCAGAATCTGAGACCTGGACATGAAAGGAGGCTCATCCATTTCAAGAGTAAACAGGGAGGGACTCAGAACGATCCTCCAGCTGGAACAAGGGCTGTGGGGCATGGCTTCTTTTGAAGTCCTGGTGAGGGTGTGGGGGTCAGCTGAGTTACTGAACCTGAGACACAAACACGTAGAAATTCAAGGACTAGGATTGAATGCCACAGAAAAGGCCCAGAGAGGGAGCTAAAGTGAGTAGAATATCAACGTGAAGGGAAAATATTTGATTTCCATTTTTGTATTTTGGAAAGAGACCTAAAACAGAATGTGATGAGGCAGCCCTGTTAAATGAATTATAGAATACCAAGGTTCAGCCTCCTGTGTAGAAACATCTGAAAATTAAATTATATTTTAAGTATCAGTTCGTAAATGTAAGTAACTTACTTCCTCAAGAGGTGAAAATTTGTCTAGTTTCCTGTATAAATTCTTAGATGAGTGATTTGGAAGTAACTAAGAGAAAGTAAAGACACTCAAATAATTTTTTTTTCTTTTTGGGTAAGATAGAACATAAAAGCTTATAGTTGATAAATTGCAAAACAATTCTTTCTTTCCTTGTGCCTTTCCTCTTTCACTATTAAATTTGTGACAAATGTCTATAATAAAACAAGCCAAAACAAAAATATACTTAGCAAAATTTGTCAAAGGGCTATATTTAAGGACCATTTTTTAAAGAGTTAAAAAATAAAACAGGAATTAATTTTAAATAGTCATAACATTTTTTTTGTTTGTTTTTGTAGTACAGGGTTGGGCAAAAGTATGTTTACAATTATGAGCACTTGTAACAGAGTTTATTCCTGTATTATTATTTACTAATTATTGCATTATTTTCCATACAAACAACTGTAAACCTACTTTTGCCCCACTGTGTATCATTCTTTTTAAAAAAATATATTTTATTGTTTTTTTACAGAGAGAAAGGGAGAGGGATAGAGAATTAGAAACATCAATCAGCTGCCTCCTGCACACCCCCTACTGGGGATGTGCCTGCAACCAAGGTACATGCCCTTGACCAAAATCGAACCTGGGACCCTTGAGTCCACGGGCCAACGCTCTGTTCACTGAACCAAACCGGTTAGGGCTGTGTATCATTCTTAACCTTTCTTGTTCCATGAACGCCTTTGGCTGTCAGATAAATCCTAGAAACTGCTCTAAATAATTATTTTAAATGGAGAAAATAAAATACACAAGACTACAAAAGAAACCAATTATACTGGAATATAGTTGTCAAAAATATAACAATTGTGATATATATTCTCATCAAATAACAGAAGTAATTATAGGTCTATTATAATAAGTAATGTGATCTTGATGAGATGAGTATTGTACTCACTTTGGCAGTGTATGTACTGATGAGATGAATATAAACAACCTTTTGTGATGTCTGTAACAATGATGTGATATGACAATATCTGAGATATATATTGGTGAAAAAATCAGTTATTGTTATCACTACTATGTTTTGTTGTTTACACTCAAAATTGAAAGGCATGGTATATTGCAGTTAGTGAAAATAAATATGTAATTTTTTCATATTCATGTTCACAGATTCCCTGAATTTTATTGGTTATAGACCCCACTTAAGAATCCTTGCTCTGCCAAAACCGGTTTGGCTCAGTGGATAGAGCGTCGGCCTGCGGACTGAAGGGTCCCAGGTTCGATTCCGGTCAAGGGCATGTACCTTGGTTGCGGGCACATCCCCAGTAGGAGGTGTGCAAGAGGCAGCTGATCGATGTTTCTCTCTCATCGATGTTTCTAGCTCTCTATCCCTCTCCCTTCCTCTCTGTAAAAAATCAATAAAATATATTAAAAAAAAAAAAGAATCCTTGCTCTAAGGAATAATTATATTTTATATCTTTTTTTTTTTTTTAAATGTTACAGGTCTCATTGTCACCACTGTAATAAAATTACTGTGATGGAAGCATAACCTGTGTATCAATGTAGCCACATTAACAAATTTCTGGACACCATACACAAAAACAGTGCCCATTCTCATATAGAATGAGGCTTTTATATTTTATATCTTAATAGGAAAAGTATGGATCACACTTTCATGTTCATTGCAGCATTTTTCAAAATAGCCAAGATATGAAAACAACTAACATTTCTATCAACAGATGTCTAATTTTAGTGATTATATTTCTCATTTCTAGGAATTTTATTTTTTAAAAATCTGCCTGCTAATTGTTATCTCATTATATTTTGTACTTATTCGTTTTTTAAAAATACTTATCACATTTATTTAATATTTCAACTACTTGTTAAAGTTATTGTTTCTACCGACTTTCATTCACAGTGGTTGGTTTTATCATGTATCAACACCATGTGCCTTGCCACTCTATCTGTGGCAACTCTTTTCTTTTTTTTCTAAATATATTTTTATTGATTTTAGAGAGGAAGGGAGAAGGAGAGAGAGAGATAGAAACATCAATGATGAGAATCATTGATCAGCTGCCTCCTGCATGACCTACACTGGGGATTGAGCCCTCAACCCAGACATGTGCCCTGACCTGGAATTGAACCATGCCCTCCTGGTTCATATGTAGATGCCCAACCACTGAGCAGTAGGAACTCTCTGAGGCCCAAGTTTAAAGTGCTTTCCTCTAGAAAGAACTTTTAATTTGTCAGGTGCTGGGGTCGGGGAAGACTCATGTACTCATGAATCTTTCAAATTGAATTTTCAGCTTTAGTTTTATTTTTAAGGTCCACACAGGTATTGGGATCAGAAAGTTCTAATTCTGTGTGAGAGCAGGATTATGGCTAGTAATTTTTTGAATAGTTATCCCTGCGACCCCTCCCTCCCCATATCTAAAGATGAGACAGGAAAGTATCTCAATGCCCCTTTGAAGGTGGGATCTTTTGGGAATCCTGGCTTAGGGTCCCCCCCACCTTATTTGTTCCCGGATCCTGGGTTTCCCCACCTGTGATGCCCACAAGACAAATTCTATCTCAAGCGCTTGCTTACCTCTCTGCATATGTATTTTCTCAGTGTTTCTGGCCTCTAAGAATTTCCCTGACATTCTTGCATATTCAGCCATGCATTAGTTTTTTAAAAACTACTTTAGAAGGGTTGTGTGTGTGTGTGTGTGTTATTCTCTACTGGGAGGATTTCTTTGGACACCTGAGGAACCATATTGTCAGATTCTGTTCTGGTTAACTTTTTATCTTATTTGATCTTGACAATAATACTATCAGAAGTTCTATGTCGCCTTTATTATAAATGTAGAAAAGAGAATTAGCAAGAGCAATTAACCTGCTCAATATTATATAGCAAGTCATGATAGAACTGGGATTTTAAACTATGTCTGCCAGACCCCCAAAGCCCATGTTCTTTCCTTATGATTGCCGTAGATTTTGTCCTGGGCCTTGACAGCATTGCTTCATATGCATTATATTAGAATACTAGAGGCCCGATGCATGAAATTCGTGCAAGACTCGGCCCCTGCCTGTGGTGGTGGCTGCCTCTGCCTCAGCCCCTGCCACCACAGCTTCATCCAGAAGGTCGTCCAGAAGGATGTCCGGTCTAATTAACATATTATGCTTTTATTATTATAGATTAGGTCCATTCTGGCAGAGATTTTTGACTGCTTTGTCCCCTCACATACACCCTGCACTTAAAGTAGAGTCAGCACATAGGAGAAGGTTAATAAATATTCATCAGATCAATAAATAAGTGGATTTTTATGCTACCATATTATCTTCAAAATGCTAATTTTTGAGGCTGTGTAACATATCATTGAGTTGATTAATTGGGGCAGTGTATTTTTAACTTATACTGAGATATTGTAACCTCTGTGTTATAAGTATAAAAATTCTCAGGAACTAGTCAGTTACTTTCTTTTCTTGTAGCATTTCTTTCATATTGCCCAAATCCTTTTCAGTGTTATTCTCTCTCTCTCTCTCTCTCTCTCTCTCTCTCTCTCTCTCTCTCTCTCTCTCTCTCCCTCCCTCCCTCCCTCCCTCCCTCCCTCCCTCTCATCCCCACATTTTGATTCCACATTGGGCTGCAGGGCTCCCTGCTCCTGGTTTTGAGGGCTTTGCTGGTGGTTTCCCTTTAAGCTCCAGCACTATTCTTTGTGGAGTTTAGTCATAACAGCAACATGATCTGAGGCTTTTTTTTCTGTTGGGCAGCTGACCATGAAGCAAAGTAAAAGGGCAAACTATTTATAAGTCAAGCGGTTACAGGTGCAGAGAATAGATAAGAGTTTAGCTTTGTATAGGTTAAGAGATCATTCTTACTGAATTTCCTTGTTTGGGCTACTTCAGTGTAGTCTCACATTTAGAGCCAGGTCTGGGGTTTTGTATAAAGCATGTACCAGAGCTGAACTTACACCCCCCACCTCAGTTGCTGGAGAAGGTTGTCATTGTCAGTCCATATCATTGGACGTTTTTCTGTCAACAACTGTTTATTAAGTACCTGCTACAAGTTAAACACCTGTTAGGAGGTGATTAAATTGCAGGATTAAACCGTAAAATTAGTGATACATAAGAATACTTGTTATGGCTTATATATGGGCAAAGAGCTACGTGAGCACCCAGCAGAGTGCTGCTCCCTCTGGTATGAACAAGGATGGCTCCGCAGACTTGTATTTTAGTTGAGACTGCCCTTCCCTTCCCTGGTTATCCCCAAAGGCCTTTCCAGACTCAATCTTTCTCAGCATTTTCCTCTTTCTGTATCCTTTTCCACCCAGTTTGGATTTGTACCCATTAATTTTTAATATATATTATTAATATTTATAGTTATAATTTATAATTAAGAGCCATTTATTCCTCCCGGAAGAGAGAGGGACAGCTCTGCTTCTATCTTCTCATGCCCTGGTGAGTGCTTTTATTAATTTAAGTCATTCAACATGTATGAGCCTGAAAAACACTTTTTCCCAGTTTTGTCCCTAAAATTATTTCTTTTCTATTTTATTCAAGTCTCCCAAATTCTTTGAGATCCAACTGCTTTATTTGCTTGTATGTTTATGTAGGTACTAGAGGCCTGGTGCATGAAAATTCATGCACTTGAGCAGGGTGGGGGGAGAGTCCCTCAGCTTGGCCTGTGCCCTTTCACAGACCAGGAGCCCTCAAGGGATGTCTGACTGATGGCTTAGGCCTGCTCCCCTTGCCTCTCAAATTATAGAAGTGTTGCATATGCCAGTCTTTGGTAAATTAGCTATGTTTGATCCTACTAGTATTTTTATCTTGAACAACTTTGGTATTTTTAAAAAATAATTGGTGTGAAACTTTTTAACCTCCATTTATTCTTTTTATGTCAAGGGATAGATGACATTTGTGTCTTTTTGCCGTTGTGCACAGAATTGTGCTTCATGGGCTTGTTTTTAGATTTAAGATGTTAATACACTAAAAAATAATACTAAAGTGCTTACCTTCATAGGATAAATGTTGACTGGCCACAGGTTTGGTCCTCTTTCTTTCTTGCTCTCTTGTAATCCCATATTCATTCATTCTTTATTTCTGAAACAAAAAAAAGGAAAAATACGTAGTATGTGCCTAGCACTTTGCAGGCACAGGGTGAACATGCATGAGCTAATAAGACATGGAAGCCACCATGAAAGATGGGAGCACATATTGTTTAAAATGTCGTGAAACAAGAGCTGGTTCTATGTGATTTTTGTCCAATACATATTTCATGATGGGTTTGACTCTTGCTTTGATGTCTGTGAACCATCTATTACTTTGGAAGAATTTTGTTACAGATTCAGATTTCCTGCCTTAGGGCCTTAAGCTGCTGTGACAGACATGTTGAATTTTTTATAAACCTGAGTAAGACATGGTATCTCTGTTGAGGCTTAATGAAAAACATTTGAGAAAATTGGTTTTTCTGTAAGGAAATAACCCCCTATCACCCTGACCCGAGGCAATGAGTTTCAGATGCATTTGGGAAATCTGGTAATCCTGGCTGCCTGTTATCGCTGAGTGTGACTGAATTGAGTTGAATAAATATTTACTGAGAGGCCACAAAGAGGAGCTTCCCAGCTTCTGCATTAGGTTTGATGCAGAGGTCAGCTGTAATGGAGGCGGAGGGCCATCAGAAGAGACAGGACTACTCATGGTGGCAAGAGAATTCAGGAGTTTGTGTTGTAACTGCTAAAGGTGTCATAGCTGTTGTAAGGACTGGGATTCAAACCCAAGATTTTAATCAACATACTTTACTAGCTTTCCTTTTTAAGGGCTTATGCAGCCTCAAAATCCAGTGTTTCAGGGCATAATGAGGAAGCAAGTTGGTGCACTATTTCCAAAAGGGCTTGGAATGCTTGGCTGGAAGTGGCAAGTTACATATGACCGACACAATTAGGCTTTGGCGTCACATCCAGTAATGAGTCAGTGTCAGGTGAGGCTCTGATACACTGAGTGCTGTGCCAACAGACATGTGCAATTCTGAATCAACTCCATCAGATCTTAGGTTGTGATATGACCAGGAGGGAGTCCTCTGGGTATTGGTGCTTCCTGAAATCTTCAAGCACAGTTCTGTTCAGTAAGTTTTCTCTTGGAAAGTATGAGGGGCCATCCTTGTCCAGGCCCCATTCTACTACCAAATCATAAAACATTTCCATTTGTTTGTTTCTTATGATGTTTTAAGAGACACATGATGTATAAAGGCCATGTGGATATTTTTCTCTTATTTTTCGAAATGATATCTACTGAAGCTAGGAAGTATGGCTTCTAAAGTTCTTTGACCACTTAGTTTCAGTTTGGGATTGAAATCCCTTGCAGAACTGTAAGACAATGCAAAGTGTAAAGTGTAGTCTGTTATTTGAAAAACAAATAATGGGTTGTGGGAAGTTCTTTAGACCACTGTCACCTTTTTAACCATTTTATTAAGATGTTAGCAGTTGTAGGCATATAACTCTCAGAGGGCATCAGTGGCTGGGCCTGTATCAACAATTTTCAAATTAGATACCAATTGGGTGGGAGTAGGGATACAGTGGTGTCGATTAGGGGCTAGCTGGACACAATAAATACTAAAATCTTTAATTTATGTCTTATGTATTCTTTTAACAAATATGTCTTCAGCACCTACTATGTGTGGGGCTCTGTGCAAATTCTTGTCAAGAGATGTAAAAATATATAGTCTTGCATGCCATTTAATCATATGTTAAGAATGGCGAGTTTTAAATTATTTTTCTGAGATTTGAAGATTTTCTCCTATTTCTCTTTTCCACTACTTCTTGAAATCAGAATCTTTATGTTATTTGAGTATGCAATAAGCAAAAAAAGGAAAGTTTATTTCTGAATCTTAACTATTTCAGAATAGTTTTGAATAAACTTGCCAATCAAAGTGCTATAACAGTGTTTAAAACATGAACCTGGATAGTACATACATTTTTGGGAAGCATGTCACATGCCTATTTCCATGTAGTATTTATAATAAGACAGGCACGGCTTATTGCCCCCATTTTATAGATGGTGACTCAGAGGTTGAGTGACTGTTCTGGTTGAGTGGCAGAGCCTGGGCTGAAAGGGGGTCGCTGCTCTTCCCACTGCATTGTGCTTCTTCTGCAAACACCAAGGGTGGCTGGATGTTAGCATTCTTTTCAAACTCCAATCAAAGTGACTCTTCAGCAGTTGAAGTTGTTTGAAATATTTTCTATAAGAAAATGGAAATATGACACATAAACACAGTTGAAGAAGACACCTTGATCTGAAAAGACATCTGCAAATATTCTGATCATCTTGTAGACTACATCATATAAACTTTTAAGTTGTTTATCTTTTTTAAAGCTTGGGTTGTCTATGGATATAGCTTCTAAAAGTCTGGCATTATTGACACTTATTTACTTTAAAATTTGTTTTTGGCAGAACCAGAACTTTCCAATTTTGGTGTAGTAGTATTTATCAATTAGTTATGCACTAATGTAACAGACACTGTCACATGTATTCTTTTTAAGCTGTCACAACAACCCTGTGAGAAAGTACTATTATTATATTCATATTGTAGATAAGAAGATTGAGGCACAGAAAAATTTAGTGACTCCTCCAAGGTTATACATCTAGCATGTAGGAACACTGTGGCTTGAACTTGGGCTGATTGGCTTTAGAGCCTGTTTTTAATCTCAGCCTTATAATGCTCTGTGTTGGTACTATACAGATGAGTGTGTGACCTTTCTTAGCTCACTTAATGGCTTTGGTCTTTAGATTCATTATTTGTGAAAAGAGAGTGCAGTAGGTAATTAATTTACTTAGCAGTACTCCTTATTTATATACATACTTTTATTTAATCCTCACCCTATAGAACTAACACATAGTATTATTACTGTCTTCACTTCACATATGGGGAAATTAGGACTTAGAGAGGGAAAGTAACTGCTAAAGGTGTCATAGCTGGTGTAAGGACTTGGATTCAAACCCAAGATTTTAATCAATATACTTTACTACATTTCCTTTTTAAGGGCTTATGCAGCCTTAAAATTCTAAACATTGAATCCTGGCTTTTTTATTTCAAAGTCATAATGATGATTTGTTTGTTTCATAAAGCCATTAATTTATAGTTCTCCCAAGAAATGGCAGCAAATGTATGGGAACCATTGACATAGATAATAGCAGTCTTAACAATGAAACACTGTGCTATTAATATTATGTTTTTATTTTTTTCAAGGAGTCACATGTGTAGCAAACAGGATGTAACCGGACATGTTAGGCAAGCTGTTGCTATCCCAGAATACTAAAAGGGATTAAATTCTCATTATTACTCACAGTTAGTCCCCAAATATCTGTGTATGTTCAGTTTCTCAGTTTCTTCATTTTGGCAGGAAGTTTTAAAGAACCAAACAGCATGCCCTTCCGCCCTTGGCATATTCATAAGCTACTTTGGGGTGACTCATCGGAATTCTGTGGTTTGTGTATCCTGAAGGGAGAGAAGAGACACTGCATGGTTAACATTTATTTGAAACAGCCTGTTGGAAAAAACATTCTTTGATAAAAGTTCAACATTGGGTAAGAAATGCCTGCGGAAGGATCTTTCCATTGTTATAAATATTTGGCTCTTGTTCACATCTCTGGGAATATCATATAAATTTAATTCTTCCGCCTGTGCATATTTACAGCTTGACCTAGTGCACACAGAAGCCCTGTTCTGGTGTTTAGTTGGGGTAATTTACAGAGAATAAACAACGGGTGGAACAACTCTTCTTCTGTCCTTGGAGTCTCTACTTCCTCGTGTCAAAGTAATGCTCTATGTTGGATAGAGTTGTAGATTATGGAAACAGAACAAGCCAAACCTCTGAGGTATGGTGGATAATATTACCAATATTATAGTTGTGGATTATGATTAAAACATTACAACAGTAAGCCTAAGGGAACATTCCAGTTATTAAATATATACATATTTTCTCATCTCTTCAGGTAGAGAAACTGATTATTAGTGGAAGAAGGAAGAAAATACAAGTTAGTTGGGTATTTATGGTGTGACAGATGCTGCAACAGGATTCCAAACTAAAACTATTTGGCCTCTATTGTTAACATAATTTGGACTTCCAAAATTAGTGGAATTTGAATAGAGATGTGTGAAATCTGACAGCATACTTGAAAAGCCAACTATTTTCAAAATTATGAATGAAAATTAAAATATCAATATCTGCCTCTGTCTACAGACAGATGACAGAGGGAGGTGGAGGACTGAGACTTCTGAATTTGATCAGTGTAAGCAGTAGGTCACTGAGCTTCCCCAAGGCCACTTGGACAAGGCTTTCCCCCAGCTGTAGTGAACACATTAACAGAATGATTTCCAGATCTTTAGCAGATTGTGCCAGTGGACACAGACTAAGTCACCCAGCAGAATAGTCAGGTGGGGAGGGACCTTTTATTACTCCTCAGTCAGCTGTTGCACATCTAGACATGTAGCTAATCATTTATTAGCCTCTAATTTTGGAGGCTGGCTCTAGATGATAAGCCTCATAAAAAGCTAACAAGGAGATGCCTTTGATAAGGTGGTAAATCATTAAATAGAGAAATGACCAGTTGATTTATGACCTACTGGAATACTTGAGACTGTGAAAGATAAACGTCCATTTCTGTTTTGCGAGTGATATCTCTGCTGTCCCTTAAAAAATTAAACTTGGGTTACACAATGTAAAAAAGGGTACATTTTCACTCAATTTCAGAGATTCTGCTTGAGTGGCTGACCTCAAATTCTAAGATTTCTTTCATCTTGTAGAAACTACTGTTAAATTCCTTCAAACAGGCTCTGCATGTAGGGTCATCAGCCTGGTATTGGCATAGTAAGTGCTCTGTGTTTTTTGGTTGCATGCATTAGTCCTGGGTTAAAAATGTAAGATTATACAGAAAAATAGGATGAAAATAGAAAAGAATGTCCTTTTCCCCTCTTTATCACATCCTTCATATTCCTGTTTCAGGCTCTTTGCACTTGTCATTCCTTCCATTTGGAACACCTTTGTATGCGAAATTGCTGTGGCTTGTTCCTTCACTTCTTTCAGATCTCTGTTCAAATGTCACCTCCTTAGAGGCCCCTTAGCCTGACAGCTTATGCATAGTATCATACCCCCCCAAGCCCTGCTGTATTTTCTTCATAAAACTGTACAGTACTCACATTCATTTGTGTACCTATTTATTATCTTTCTTCTCTGTTAGAATGTAAATTCCATGTGATGGGGTGGTGGTGTGGGAAGGACTTTAAAGCTGTTTCTCTAGCACCTAGATGCATCTCTGCATTCTACCCAATGAATGCTTATCTACACTAATAAAAGAGAAATATGCAAATTGACCATACCTTCATGACGCCCACCAGCCAATCAGGAGTGAGTATGCAAATCAACCCAACAAATCTGGCAGGTTAATTTGCATACACAGGCGCTTGCATCATCACCATGGCGATGACGCAGGCGTTCCACACCACCCCAGCAGCTCCGGGACTCTGGGCAGTGTGGGAAGGCAGAAAGGCGGCTCCAGGCCGGAGCGAAGGTGGTGCTGGCAGCCAGGGGAAGGAAGGCCCATTCTTGCACAAATCTTCATGCATCGGGCCTCTAGTTAAATATAAACAGGAAGGAATAGCCCTAGCTGATTTGGCACAGTGACTAGAGTTTAAGCCTGTGGACTGAAGGGTCCTGGGTTTGATTCTGGTCAAGGGCATGTACCTTGGTTGCAGGGGAGGCAACCAATCGATGTGTACATTGGTGTTTCTCTCTGTCTCTCCCCCTCCCTTCCACTCTCTCTAAAAAATCAATGGGAAAATATCCTCAGGATTAACAACAAAAAAAAAAAAAAAAAAAAGGAAAAAAAAAGGGAAGGAATGAATAAATGGATGGATGAGTCAGTTAATTCATAAGACAGAAAAATTGCTCTGATTCCCATGAACCTGAATTTTTTTTCTCTAAACTTACTTGATTGCAGTAAAATCGGAGGTTGAAATAATCTGTGATCTATATTGCTATAATGGTCATATGATATAGGCTTCTCCTCTTATGAGGATAATTATTTCAAAGTTCTTTTGTTCTCACTATGTTGTATCCATATTTGGACTAAAATGGGTAAAGGAATGGATTTGATGTGGAGAATGTAAGGATCTTAGAATAATGGAGTAAATTCTGGTACCAAATGTTATCTTTTGCCAGTTTGTAGTGAGACATGGCTAAAAGTTCTCAAAGTAAAGTTCTAAAGTTTAGATGTTTGCATATAAATAGACTTTGGAAACTCATGACAAAAAAACATATTACAAAAATAATGTGAAACTTTGAAAATGAAATTAGTTTCCTAACCCTAACGGAATATTTCTAACATGCTGAGAGGCAAGACTCTCAAAAGCAGCAGGTCTTCTGCTTCTGAGAAAATTTCTTCTCCGTAAACAAATAAACTCCCAAACAGTCTTCTTAAACTCAACTGCATGTTCCCAGAGGCACTTCTAGATTGGTCAGGAGGGCAGGGCACACAGTGTTGAACCTGAGCTGGGGAGAAGTGCTCAGTGTATGTTGCATGTCATATCCCAGTGTGGCTACAAATCTATGGAAAGAAATAAGAAACAAACGCAAGTCAAACCAGGACTCAGAAATCTTCAATTAGAATAAATGTTCATTACCCAGTTTGGTGTACTCTTTCCTCTCCTGACCACATAGGTAGGCAGTTAAAAATATAAATGGTAGAAATTATGAAGACTGAGTACTCAGGGGCAATATCATTTTGTGATAAAATATAACTTATAGCAGTGGTTAGCTGAGAATTTCCTAGGAAAGTCTGTCATTTCTGAAATTTTGTTATCACTTTTTTAGGAATACTAGTATATAAAAATTCCTGTAAATGTGTGTTATTTACACTCTCAGGTCTAGGTCTTCTGGGGTCACTCAGGGGGAAGGTATGTAGAGGGGAAGGTCATGATATATGAAAGCAGGAATCATGTGGAAGACACATTATGTAAACATGGTACAGTTACAAATTAGTAGGATTAGGTGATGGATACTTTCCTTAAAGAGCTGTAAGAACCCAAGAAAGACAGTTATTCTCCCTTGTCCTCATTTGTCTAAGGTGTAGAGTAGGTATCTGACTGAATGTAACATTTCCATGTCATTAACTTACTATGATATATGATCCACTTTCTGAGACAATAGCATTTTTATGTGTGTAGTTTTATCCAGGTGAAAAGCAATTGCTTCCTTTTTTCTTTATTTTATAACTAACATATTTTCTAATGATAAGTGAATCTCATGAAAATAGTTGTTTCAATCTTTCATGGTAATTAAGAAATTTACATGCATTATAAAAGGCAGTGTTAGTCAACCTTTCAAAAGAAGGAAATCCTGTTGCAGCAATATGGGTGAATTTGGAGGACATTATGGTAAGTGAAATAGGCCAGACACAGAAAGATAAATATTGCATGATCTCACTTATATGTAGAATCTAAAATAGTTGAACTCATAGAAACACTAGGTTGAATGGTGGTTGCCAGGAGTTGGGAATAGGGGAAATAGGGATAGGGGAATTCAGTTATGTAAGATGAGTAAGTTCTGGAGATATAATGTTTAGCGTAGTGAGAATAGTTAGCAATTGTATACTTTTCTACCTATAATTTGCTAAGAGGGTAGATCATAGCTGGTCTTATTAAAAATAAAAAAGTAACTCTTTGAGGTGAATATGTTAATTACTTTGTTGTGGTGATCACTTCACAATATACACTGAGTGGCCAGATTATTATGACCACCCCATCAGTACTTCATTGGGCCACCTTTTGCCTTCAATACTGCAGCAATTCTTCTTGGCATTGACTCCACGAGATGTTGAAAGGTGATGTGAGGAATCTGACACTATGCCTGATGAATAGCACTGTCCAGTTCTGTGAGATTTGATGGTTGTGGAACCAGCTGCCTGATGGCTCTTTTAACTTCATCCCACAAATGCTCAATTGGATTGAGATCTGGTGATTGTGGGGGCCACCTAAGCAAGGTAAAGTCTCCCTCATGTTCTTAAAACCACTTCTGCACAATACAAGCACCATGGCATGGCACATTGTTTTGTTGGAAGAAGCCATCTCCATTGGGATACGCCATCAACATGATAGGATGAACTTGATCAGCAATGATACTTAGGTATGTTGTGCTATTCAGACATTGTTCCACATGAATTAAAGGGCCAAAATCATGCCAGGAAGACATGCCCCAAACCATAACATTGCCCCCACCAGCTTGAAGGGTTGTACTCATGCATGTGGGGTGCATGCTTTCATACTGTTTCTGCCAAATTCTCACTCTGCCATCTGCATGATGCAACTGGAAATGTGATTCATCGGACCACATGACTTTTTTCCAATGCTCAACTGTCCAATCCTTGTGTTCCTGTGTGAATTGGAGACGTTTTATCTTGGTAACTGCAGACAGCAAAGGTGTTCGAACAGGCCTTCGGCTTCCATATCCCATACGATTCAGTGTACGGCTAATTTGCCTACAAACGTCAGGTGATCATAATAATCTGGCCACTCAGTGTATATGTATATCAATACATCAAGTTGTACACTTTAAGTATATACGATTTTTATTTGTCAATTAAGCTGAAAATCATTAGCTTAGCTGAAAACAAAACAAAACAAAACCCCACAAAATTGCCTAACTAATCTGCTAGCCAGACTCTTTAAAGAGGTCAGCTCGTGACACCTTGAAATGTAACAATAGCTAAAGGACTATTTTTCCATTGCCTCAGAAAACGTAGCAATAGAAAATGAAAAAATATAACGTGAAAATATTTTTATCCTTTATTATTCAAAGCTATACACACACACACGTGCACGCGTGCGCGCACATACACACACACACACACACACTAGTGACCTGGCGCATGAAATTCGTGCACATTAAAAGGGGATTAATTAGAGGAAATAATTTAATATTGCTATTTGCCCTTTCTCTATAATAGAAGTGTCAGAGATGAAAGAAAATTAGTAAGATGTATATGAAAACCTTCCTCCTGTCAGAGTCTGGGGCACACCACGGGACCCAGAGTCAAGTCTCTGCCCACCCGCATGCACCTCAAAATTGTGTGAGACCAAGACCGCCCAGCCCCTCCTCCCCCATTGGGCTAGATCCAGACCCGGCCAGTCCCACCCTTGTCAAGCCCTGCCGGGCAGGGGGCGTAGCCTCAGGTCCCCTGGCCCGGTGCCAGGACGGGGGTTGTGGCCTGAGGTTCCTCAGCCCAGACTGGGGTGGGGGGTGTGCCTTGAGGTCCTCCATCAAGCCCTGCCAGGTGGGGGACATGGCCTGAGATCCTCTGACAAGCCCCGCTGGGTGGGGGGCATGGCCTGAGGTCCCCCATCAAGCCTCGCCAGGCGGTGGGGCACAGCCTCAGGTCCCCCGTCAACCCCCGCTGGACGGGGGCACAGCCTGAGTTCCCCCGACCCAGCACTGGGCGTGAATCTTGAGGTCCCCCGTCAAACCCCGCTGGGTGGGAGGCGCGGCCAGAGGTCCCCTGTCAAGCCCCACCAGGCGGGGGGTGTGATCTGAGGTCCCCTGGCCTGGTGCCGGGATGGGGGGTGCAGCCTGAGGTCCCCAGGCCTGGCGCTGGGGGAGCAGCCTGAGGTCCCCTAGCCCAGCACCAGGATGGGAAGTGCACCTTGAGGTCCCCCGTCAAGCCCCACCGGGCAGGGGGCGTGGCCTCAGGTCCCTTGTTCTGGCACTGGGGCGGGTGTGTGGCCTGAGGTCCCCCAGCCTGACTCCAGGGCGGGGGGCATGGCCTGAGGTCCCCTGTCAAGCCCCACAGGGGCGGAGGAGGGCATAGCCTCAGGTCCCTGCTGATTGCTTGTTAAGGCTTTTTATGGGAACTTGGCCTCAGCTGTGGGTGCAGCCATCTTTGTGACGGAGTGATGGACAATTAGCATATTCCCTCTTTATTAGATAAGATACTGATTAGCCAGATTATTATGCGTTCAGAGATCATAATAATCTGACCACTCAGTGTATATTTAGAGTAATGTCAATCAAAATCTCAATGGAACTTTTAAAAATTGTGCCAAGTTGACTCTGATGCTCATCTGGGAAAATAAATGGAAGTAATTTTTCCTGCCTCTCCTCCTGGGGAGATGGAGGTATGGGCTGGTGCAGGGCACAGATGGCAGCAAGATGAGGAAGCAGGCTGGGAGCAGAAGACTGCTTATCACCTCGGTCTCATGACCACTTTCAAAGTGGTCCTGGGCAACTCTTAGATAAGAGTTGAGCATTTCAGTGTATTTCAGTCATTCAACAAATATTCATTGAACATCAGGCATGATCCTAGGAAGTAGGGATGGAGCAATGAACAAAACCAAGTCCTATCCTTGAGGAACTTAGGTTCTAATTGGAGAGGCAGACAATAAATTTGGATTTTGCTGAATGATTTGTAAGCCTTATAAGGGAGACTTAGAGACACCTACCAAGGTCCTAATGAAACAAATTAGTACTTGTTAAACTGTTTGTCTTAAAGGACATTTAAAAGAAAATTACAAACCATGGCAGACATATTTTTTGATGTCCTATATAATAAAAGAGAAACATGTAAATTGACTGTACCTCTACTATGCTCACCAGCCAATCAGGAGTGAGTATGCAAATTAACCTGATAAAGATGGTGGGTTAATTTGCATACACAGGTGCCAGGTGGAGAGCAGAGAGGGAGAGCTGGTGGTTTGGAGGACTTGGCAGAGTGGGAGGCCGTGGGACGGAGACAGAGCAGGAAGGGAAAACCCAGAGCATGTGGAGCACCAGGAATTCTGGGAGTATTAGTTCTGGTGGCTGCCCCAGGACCAGAAGCAGAAGCCCAGAGCATGGGGAGCATCAGGAAACTATGGCCCACGGGCCAAATCCGGACCGTTCGGCTGTTCTATCTGGCCTGCGGAGCCGAAAGAGCGGAGGGTTCTCTTGGTCTCCCCTCTGCTCCTTTACTTTGAATTTATATTAGTTCACACGAACACTCCATCCATGCTTTTGTTCCGGCCCTCCGGTCCAGTTTAAGAACCCACTGTGGCCCTCGAGTCAAAAAGTTTGCCCACCCCTGCCCTAGACACTAGAGCAAAGTGAGCCTGGAGCAAGTTACTGTTGCGGTGGGGGATGGAGGGAAAGCAAAGGTGAGAGACATAAGTAAAATCAGAGTGTCTAGGAAAAATTAAAGGGAAGATATCCTAAAACTTCCAGGAAATCTCCACCAATGAAGCAAAGAAAAAAAAGCCTCTATTATTCTGTGGGCAACAAACCAAACTGGGTTGGGGTCTCAGACTATTTGCTCATATGATTGCAAAGACAGACAGAAACTTCCAGATTGGAGAGGGCTCCCTTGAGGGCTCCCAGATTGGAGAGGGTGCAGGTCAGGCTGAGGGACCCAAACCCCGTGCACGAATCTTCATGCATCGGGCCCCTAGTATAAGATATTTTGCTTTGATGATGTGATATTACATCATCTATGCACTCTGAATTGTTGTTCTCTTGTTCAGAGGTCCTTGGACCACACTCAGTAGCACTGTAGTAAACAACCTTAGAGAACCTCTTGTGAATGGATTGTAGTACTACATACCAGGCAGTTTCTAATAAAAGTTGGTTATGGGAGTCAACTTTCTTCCATTCTATTGGCATTTCACAGTTGTTCCCTTTCATTCACACAAAAACATTCAGATTTTTAAAAGTTTCAGTCCTTCTATCCTTTACATTGGGTCTCCATAGCAGTGGTATGAGGGGTGCCAACAGTGACAAGTCAGTCTAGCAGAATGAATAGGAGTCCAGGCTCTGAACTGGGTTGTCCTGGGTTCAAATTCTGAACCTTTTCCCACTAATTCTGGGCCATGGAAACTTAAGTAGGAATGAATCTACTGGGAAAGAATATGGATAATCTCTAAGAGAGAGAAAGACAATATTAGGGGATTGTAAGAGAGTCTGTTTCCCTCCTTTGTATCTGAGGAATATTAATATTGGGTGTTTTCATTTTTGAAAATCCAAAACTTAATAAATGGTCTAATTTCCCATCTTAAATTCTAATTTAGTTTTTCCTAATTCCCAGGTCCCTCAGGCTCTCAGGCATCCTCAGAGCCTCAGTCCAATTATGTCAGAGGAAATTGCTGTTCACTTCAAGGAAAGTTTCTAATCTCTCTGAGCAAATGATATACAGTGGTAGTCATATTGCAATATGTAAATTCAGCAAAGCAACACATCATACATCTTAAATTTAAACAATGTTATGTCAATTATATCTCAATTTAAAATGATATATATTCTTTAGGGTTGTTTAGAGTATCTCATTAATGTTTATAGCGCCCCTTGCACAGAGCCAGGAATATTTTATTTTTTACTGTCATTTCCCTTTTATTTTTATTTATTTTTAAAATATTTTTATTTATTTCAGAGAGGAAGGAAGAGGGAGAGAGAGATAGAAACATCAATGAGGAGAGGGAATCATTGATTGGCTGCCTCCTACATGTTGGTCCGAGCCCACAACCCAGGCATGTGCCCTTGACCAGAATCGAACCTGGGACCCTTTGGTCCACTGACCAATGCTCTATCCACTGAGCCAAACTGGCTAGGGCTAGCCAGGACTATTTTAAGTGCTTGATTAATATTAGTTGTTACCTCAGAAACAAGAGTTGAACAGGGAGTTCCTATTGTATGTATGGCTTACTTCTATATCCAGGGTTCTAAAGTCAGGGCTCCTGTATACACTTTCAGAAAAGTAGTTTCCTGATTCCTTTTTTCTTCTGGTTTTCATGCAAAAAGAAGAGGCATGCTGGTATATGATTGTCTCTATGGATTTAGTTAACATTCAAGTTTCCAATTAGACTCTGTGGACCCCACTTTCTCTTTCCCTTATGGCTTGCATTCACAGACACTTTATTTACAAAGATCATCTTAGTCCGTCGTGAGGGAGATAAAGAAAACTTATCCCCAAAAGGCAACCTGGGACCAGTGAGGTGCATGAAGGGAGGAAAGATTTTTTTTTTTTTGAGGATTCATAGTAAAGAACATGTTTTATTTCATATTTATTAATAACTTTACAGAGTTTTCCGATGATTTTGACAGGTGCCCAGATTCTCCATAATATAAAAATATTATCATTAACATCTACTTTTCTCTATATAATATATTTTTATTTCACAAAGAAAGTTTAATATAAAGAACTAGAGGCCCAGTGCATGAAATTCGTGCACGGGGTGGGGGGGTGTCCCTCAGCCCAGCCTGCACCCTCTCCAATCTGGGACCCCTTGAGGGATGTCTGACCGCCTGTTTAGCCCAATCCTGGTGGGGCGGTCGGACATCCCTCTCATAATCCAGGACTGCTGGCTCCAAACTGCTTGCCTGCCTCTGCCTGATTGCCCCTAACCACTTCTGCCTGCAAGGCTGATCACCCCCTAACCACTCCACTGCCAGCCTGATCGACGCCTAACTGCTCCCTGACCGGCCCGGTCACCCCTAACTGCCTTCCCTGCTGGCCTGATCACCCACAACTGCCCTCCCCTGCAGACCTGGTCTCCCTCACCTGCCCTCCTCTGCCAGCCTGGTCACCCCTAACTGCCCTCCCTGCTGGCCTGATTGCCTACAACAGCCCTCCCTTGCAGATCTGGTCCCCCTAAACTGCCCTCCTCTGCTGGTCTGGTCCCCCACAACTGCCTTCCCCTGCAGGCCTGGTCCCCCCAACTGCCCTCCCCTGCAGGCCTGAATCTACCCCAACAGTCCTCCTCTGCCGGCCCGATCACCCCTAACTGCCTTCCCTACTTGCCTGATCGCCCACAACTGCCCTCTCCTGCAGGCCTGGTCCCTGCCACTGCCCTCCTTTGCAGGCCTGGTCCCAGCTGTCCTCCCCTGCAGGCCTGGTCCTCCTCAACTGCCTTCCCCTGCTGTCCTGGTCCCCCTCAACTGGCCTCCACTGCAGGCCTGGTCCCCCCCAACTGCCCTCCCCTGCTCTTCTGGACCACCTCAACTGCCCTCCCCTGCAGGCATGGTCCCCCCCCCAAAAAAAAAAAACTGCCCTCCCCTGCAGGCCTGGGTCCCCACCAACTGTCCTCCCACTGCAGGCCTGGTCTGCCCCCCCCCGCCCCCACAACTGCCCTCCACTGCAGTCCTGGTCCCCCCCGAACGGCCCTCCCCTGCTGTCCTGGTCCCTCTCAACTGCCCTCCCCTGCAGGCCTGGTCCCCCCAACTGCCCTCCCC
Organism: Plecotus auritus; assembly: GCF_963455305.1. NCBI lineage: Eukaryota > Metazoa > Chordata > Mammalia > Chiroptera > Vespertilionidae > Plecotus > Plecotus auritus. The sequence continues at coordinate 120,502,441 of NC_137776.1, read as the reverse complement.
TGCAGGCCTGACACCCCCCAACTGCCCTCCCCTACAGGCCTGGTTCCCCTCAACTGCCCTCCCCTGCAGGGCAGGTCCCGCCAACTGCCCTCCCCTGCTGTCCTGGTCCCCCTCAACTGCCCTCCCCTGCTGTCCTGGTCCTCCTCAACTGCCCTCCTCTCCAGGCCTGGTCCCCCCTAACTGCCCTCCCTGCTGGCCTGATCGCCCACAACTGCCCTCCCCTGGGTCCCCCCCAACTATTCTCCCCTTCAGGCCTGGTCCCCCCCCAACTGCCCTCCCCTGCTGTCCTGGTCCCCTTCAACTGCTCTCCCCTGCAGGCCTGCCCCCCCAACTGCCCTCCCCTGGTCCCCCCAACTGCCCTCTCCTGCAGGCCTGGTCTCCCCCCCTCCCAACTGCCTTCTCCTGCAGGTCTGGGTCCTCCTCTGCTGGCCCAGTCACCCCTAACTGCCCTCTCTGCTTGCCTGATCACCCAGAACTGCCCTTTCCTGCAGGCCTGGTCCCCCCCAACTGCCCTCCTCTGCAGGCCTGGTCCCAACTGCCCTCCCCTGCAGGCCTGGGTCCCCCCTAACATCCCTCCCTTGCTGGCCTAGTCTCCCCCAACTGCCCACAACTGCCCTCCCCTGCAGGCCATCTTGTGTCTTGGAGTGATGGTCAATTTGCATATTACTCTTTTATTAGATAGGATGGTTAGTTGTGTGCTAGAGAACTAAAGGGCAAAAAGGATTACAGACAGACATACTAACTCTAGGAAGTAGCTAAAACCTCAGGGGTAGAGAATAGATGGAAGGAGGAAGGATTTGAGGAGGGAGCCGGAGAGCCTGCTTCTGTAATCAGACAGGGTGTCCTCTCAGGGGAATCTCAGTTCTTTCCTGAGATTCCCCAAATAAGGTCATCTATGACTCATTCCAGTTTCCCTCCCCAGGCAGAAGCAAGCCCCTGTCTATGACAGGATATTGTTTTTGACTATCAGACACAACAGTGTCTGAAATCGAGATTACGGCCTGTGATTCTTGGGTGAACAAAATGGAAATAATTGCTCAAAATTCCCCTACCTACTTTGAAAGACTAACCTGGAATGAGAGATTGTTTTCTGGGTTAGGTTTATCTTCTCAGGTGTTCCGTAGCAGCCTGAAGAGTCAGCCGGTGTGTGTGAGTCACCTGGCTGTGGGAAGGTTAGAAATTCCTAAAACATGCAACATTTGGCAGGGAAGCAGGCCTTTGTGGCTCTTATCACCCCCTTCTCCTGGGGGGAGGAGGGGCTAATTTTCCTTCTTACGTTTTGGACAGGTGCAGATAGATACCTGTATTCTAATACTCTTTTTTTGTCTGTTTTTACTTATTGCCCCCCTTCTTGATTCTCTAAAACCAGAGGAAGTACTTATTTAAGTTGAATGTATAAAAGATCACAACCAGGAAATTGATATTCTGTGTCAAAATGGTTACTAGAGGGAGAAAATGGAAGAAGAAAGACTGAAGAGGCACAGGTGGGGGAAAGAACTGGAGAGAAGGGAATAGGAAGGAAGGTGAGGAGGAAAGGGGCCCTGAGCCTGCAGAGACCAATGGTGAGAAGTCTGTGTTTGTTAAGATGTTTAGTTGTTAAAAATCTTCCACAGCACAGTTCTGTACATTTGAAATCTCCCAGTAGCTGGGAGCCATGGTGAGCTGACGACTAGGTGTTCCCTCCTGTGCAGTGCGCTCCGGCCCCTGGTAATGGGAACAGTGTTTCCCATGCCCATAGGAAGTCTTGGCCTGCCTTCCTGAAGCAGAGTACAGGTCCTCATTTAACCTCTCAATGAACAGTTAAATGACTTTTTTTTTTTTTAACATAACACCAGAGGTCAAGTGTTCATGTTAAATTCGTAAATGTTACTCTGTCCCTTAAAGCCCAAAACTCAAAGAACGTGAACAAAAAAGCATAACTAATGGACACAGACAACAGGGGTGTGAGGTCATGAGTGGGGGGGGTTGGGAGGGGGAGTAATGGGGGAATAAGGACCCATATGTAACACCTTAATCAATAAAGAAATTTAAAAAAAAAATAGTCAAGTTTGTTCTTAGGCGTCCAAAGGACTTGTTCTCCTGTGATTGTTTTACTTTGAGGACACCTAGTGGCAGTTTACTGGCGGTGTGCTTCAGAGGCAAAGAAATCTCAGGATGTGGTAAGGGCGGGGAGTCTACTTTTCTCAAGGTCTTCACACTTTCAGCAGGAACTTTCCTTCCGCCTTAAGACAGGACTATGCCCTGGGGGGAACAAACAAGCCTTTGCCAGATTCTGCAGCCAAATCCCCACCTTTCACAGTTATCAGAAACATTCCCTTGGCCTAATTGATTCACAAGTGGTATTTAATAAGCTCACTGCTTTTTAAATTAAAAAAAATTTTTTTTTAGAATACATAATGGTCAAAGTCTAGTCAATTCATCAACTAGTGAACAAGATCGATGATCTGCTCTGGGTAGATGTTTTGAGGGGGATGCAAAGATAAGACCAAGTTCTCCTTTTCCTCATCTGAGACATGGAAATGAGTGTACTTAATTCATAAGGTGGTTGTGAAGGTTATAGAATCTGGTACATACCAAATAATAAGGTTAACACGCTTCTGCCTCCACCCCCCTCACCTAACTCCATACCTTGGGCTTGGTCCCTGCTGCATTGTCTTCTGAAGAGAAGTGTCAACTGCTCCACAGAACTATGCCAGTGCCACTCTGATCCATCCCCATTGAGTCCCAGGAGCTCAGCACAGCCCACAGATCTCTGGGCTTGCCCTGAATCCATCTTACAACTATGTTCTATTAAGTCAAGGTAAATCACAACGTTAATTCGGTACAGTTATGATATCCAGCATGAAAACTGGCTGTTTTAATATGAAATTCCATTACAGTTGTGGAAGAAAGGACACAATCAACTCTTTGCCAGGGAAGCTATTGATGTCCTTTTTTTTTTTTTTTGCATTTGGCTGAAGTTTAGACAAGATGGTTTCTACAATCCTCACTGCATTTATTAATCCTATCTAATAAAAGAGTAATATGCAAATTAGCCATCACTCTGCTACACCCACTAGCCACACCCACTAGCCAATCAGGAGTGAGTATGCAAATTAACACCAACCAAGATGGCTGCGGCCACCGAGAGAGCAGGAGGAAGGCTTGGGTTTCCCCGATGATGGAGGAAGCCAAGCTTTCTGCACACCCTGGCCGGCCCAGGCCTCTGCTTAAAGCTACAAAGTTTCAATTATAGAAGATACATAAATCCCAGATACCAGGGCCTCTGCTTGGGTCGCCGGGGGGCGTGGTTGGCCTGCAAACCACCACAGGCCCCTCGCCCAGGCCACCCCACACCCCAAGGGAACCCCCACCCTGATCCGGGACACCCTTCAAGGCAAACCAGCTGGCCCCCACCCATGCACCAGGCCTCTATCCTATCTAATAAAAGAGTAATATGCAGATTGACCATCACTCCAACACACAAGATGGCTGCCCCCATGTGGTCAAAGATCCTGCCCCCATGTGGACACAAGATGGCCACCACAAGATGGCCAGCAGGGGAGGGCAGTTAGGAGGGGCCAGGCCTACAAGGGAGGGCAGTTTGGGGGGACCCAGGCAAGCAGGGAAGGGCAGTTGGGGGGGACCAGGCCTGCAGGGGAGGGCAGTTAGGGGTGACCAGGCCGGCAGAGAAGGGAAGTTGGGGGCAAACAAGCTGGCAGGGGAGCAGTTAGGCATCAATCAGGCTGGCAGGGAGTGGTTAGGGGGTGATCAGGCTGGCAGGCAGAAGCGGTTAGGGGCAATCAGGAAGGCAGGCAGGCGAGCAGTTGGGAGCCAGCAGTCCTGGATTGTGAGAGGGATGTCCGACGGATCGGGCCTAAACGGGCAGTCGGACATCCCTCAAGGGGTCCCAGATTGGAAAGGGTGCAGGCTGGGCTGAGGGACACCCCCCATGCACGAATTTTGTGCACCGGGCCTCTAGTCTATATAATAAAAGCCTAAGCGACTGTTACAGCAGAACGACCAGTCCCTATGATGCGCACTGACCACCATGGGTAGACACTCAATTCAGGAACTGCCCCCAGTTGGTCAATGCACTCCCACAGGGGGAGCGCTGCTTAGCCAGAAGCCGGGCTCATGTCTGGTGAGCACAGTGGTGGTGGCGGGAGCCTCTCCTGCCTCTGTAGCAGTGTTAAGGAGCAGCAAGCCAAGCATTAAGGAGCAGCAAGCAGGTGGGCGGTAAGAAGCAAGGAGTCCTGGACTGCAAGAGGGTGCAGGCCGGGCTGAGGGGACTCCCCCCCCCCCCCCCCCGCCCCAGTGCACAAGATTCGTGCACCTGGCCTCTAGTTTACTATAAAGTCCAAGCATTTCAGTATGGCCTTCAAGGAGCCACATCTTTAGTCTCAACCCACCTATCCAGCTTCCTCTTGAGCCACATTGGCCTTACTTATTATGTTCCTACCCGCTAATTTAAAAAATCCTCCATGAACTAACTAAACTCTTTTTTTTTGCTTTGTGAAATTAGTGCTTGAGTATTCTCTTCATCTGGCGAAATCCTCTGGACCCATTCAGCATACATGTTGCTTCCTTGACCTTAATCTAAGTTTGGTCTCTTCCCTTCTTCTCCTTATACTTGTCCTTCCTAGCAACTATCCTAATTTCTAGTTCTGGGTGGGTATACTTGTTTATATATTGTCTCCACTAGAAAAGTATACTCACTAGAAAGAATAGGGACATGACTCTTTTGGTGATTTATGCAGGGTGTACATTACTGAATGAAGGAAACCAATCCTATGTATAATAATAAAAGTGTAATATGCTAATTAGATCAGATGTGCTTCTGGACGACCTTCCTGATGAAGCTAGGGCTGTGAGGGAAGCCTGGGTCCTGGGTGCCAGAGGGAAGCTGGTGCCAGCAGCAGGGGGAAGGAAGGCCTACTCTTGCAAGAATTTCGTGCATTGGGCCTCTAGTTAATGAGAAAAATCCACGGGTCATTTCCGCCTACAAACATGCCTTACATTTCCCTTGACAAAGCTTTTGCTTTGTTCAGCAGCCTTCTGGGGAATCCCCCGTGCCTCAGAGGTTATTTTTGGCTACTGACAGTTTCAAATAAACAAAACTTGGTTCCTAAAGTCTCCTCAGAAGAATCTTTATATTTCAAAATACTTTCCCTCCTCAAAACAGGCAAGTGATTAATGCTCCTTACACATTTGTTTTGTGTGTGTTCAAACTTATAATAACTCAGATTCCATTGGGACAAATTCCCATCTCAATAGATAGCTTTGTGTAATGAAAAAAAATTTTTTTACCCTCTCAGTTTGTGGGTTGAGAGCTAATCCAAAAATCCAGATTTGTCCTTTTGTCCTTTAGTCAGTAAATAATGCACAATTCCCTAGTCCTTATTCTTTTCATGTGACTAAGCCTTACCTACCAGTGAACTATTATGAGAAGTCTAAGGCATTTCTAAAATTTGGTATTTGTAAGCACCAGTGCATTAAGAAAGTTCAGTAAGGGTTTGAATTTCTCCTGTTAGCATACCTGGCTGTCACATTGTCTTGGCAATTGCAAAGCTCCCAGGTAATTGAAAATTTTCAGAAGTACATATTGTTAGTTATCATAGTATCGTTTTAAAATTGGCTTTACATTTCATTTCCCATTAATATTGCTTTTCTTAAATTAAAAATTGCTGTTCAGTTAGCTTAATCATTTCAGTTTGACTTGTTGTAAATTGTTTGCTTAACCCTACAATTTGAAGAGAAGTATATTTAGCTCACCAGCATTTTTAGTTTACTAGTATATGTTTTCAAAACAAAGTAGACCTTAAGACTTGCATACATTATAATTAAAAAATATGAATCAGTTTGTTTTGGTTTGGCTTCCCAGAAAGCAGAGCCTAAAACAAAAACTCCTGTACAAGTAGTTTATTTGGGAAGTGATTTCAAGAGTGAGGGAGTGAGGAGAGTGAGACAGGAATGAGGGAAATCCAATATGAGGGTGTGTTATTGAACATGCTGCTGTGATGAATGGGGGCTCAGATTCCCCTAAAAACTCTTGAGATCCTTAAAGGTTCAGCTTAGGCAATTCCTTCCTACCTTCCTTGAATTCCTAGATAACTCTGTGTATGACCCTGACTTATGTGAGGATTGATCCCAGGACTTTAGGACACTTCTGGGCTGCCCAGCACAGAGTCAGTGAAGGTTCTGAGGCAGGAAGTGAGAAGATGCTTATGGGGAGTTGGGTGTGGGTTCCCATGGGGCTGTTCACTGCTGCTTGGCTGAAATCAGAGGTGGTTGGAGAGATTGTGCCGCAGGACACCACAGGTAGCTGCTAAGTATCCACACCCCTGTTGATAGATTAACTGTGTCCATAACCAATCCCACAAATTAATACTTTTTATCGTTATTATTTGTTATAATTGTTATTACTATAAAGTGGGAATAGATGGGTATATGAGCCCGAGAGTATTTTGCCCTGCCTAAGATGTAGTTGTAATTTGCTGAAATTAACTGTATTATTTCTTTCTGAACCTCTCTTCCTATTGCTGCCCTCACCCCCTTAATTTGTGCTTACATGGTCTTACCCATCCTCAAATATCACATTTCAAGGAAATCTTTCCCAGATCCTTCTAGTTAGAAGTAACTTCTACCTGGTTTAAACTGTAGTAGTCCTTGGTGATACCTTTCCTCTGGCAATGATCAGACTCTATCTTTCAGATATTTGGCTATTTCATTCAACTCTCATTTCTGTGCTGTTTCTACTTTCTGGATTGCTTTTACCCATTTTTTAAAAACCTGCTTAATTCTGAATTATATTACCTGGTAAACTTCTAACTCCCACTCACCCTTTAAGATTTAACCTAGGCAACTCTCTGGATGACTCTTCCTCCCCACCCCCACCTCCATTGCACTCCCAGATCATCTTGTGGGTGACTCTGTTTTAACATTACTACACTGTACTGTAAATTTAGGTTATTTACATACAGCCACCACCACCACCACCATGCTTCTCAAGGGAACTTAGCCTGTTTCTCATTAGCATTCATTACCTTAACACAATACATGTTCAATAAAATTAATGAGTTTTATTTCCTCAACTAGACATCACACTCCTAAGGTTAGAGATTGTTTTATTTAACCCTGTATTTCAATCTAGCATAATGTTTTTCATAGTGCATGCTTTAAAATTATTTGTGTAATGTTAAGGGGAAACCCCTAAAATTTCCTTTTGTTTGTATAAGAATATGGGGTATAAAAACATCTCTGACTCAAGTTTTGGGCAGCTACAGATTGCATGTCTATTTAAGAATCTAGCTATAAAAACATCAATGACTCAAGTGGTAGGTGTTTGCAGACAGCATTTCTTTTGTAAATTTTAAATCAAAATAGTGACTCAGGCTGTTTTAACAGAAGTGAAAACACATAGATAATATACTAGATAAGTCAAATTAAATTTAGAATGAGAAACCAATTTTGAAAGCATGCCTAGTCATTACCTGCCTGGGATTCCTTTCACAGTGGGTAGCAGTACCCACAAAACAAAAGTATCTTGATGTATGCTTGATTGACCTAAGAGAGAGTGATTTCACATATTGCAGAATGGAGGTCCAAAGAGTGAGGACATTTTTTATATTGATTTTTAGAGAGAGTGGAAGGAAGGGGGAAAAGGAGAGAGAGAGAGAGAGAGAGAGAGAGAGAGAGAGAGAGAGAGAGAGAGAGAGAGAGAGATGTGAGAGAGACACATCAATTGGTTGCCTCCCGAACATGTTCCAGTTGGGGGTGAGTTGGAACCTGCAGTCCAGGTATAGTAATTGAACCCGAGACCCTCCTGTGTGCAGGCTGACACTTTAACCACTGAGCCATGCCCATTAGGGCCACATTATCCTTTTTAATGCTTATTTCCATTTTTCTTTTACTGTTATTTTAGCTCAGCTCTGGAGTGACCAGAAATGTTCTTATAAACACATATTTCTTTTTGTAGGAAAAATAATATACAAAGACTTTTAGGGTAAAACACAAAATTCTTACTGTAAATATTACGTTCTCTTGAATTTGGACCTATTTTCATTCTCTTTCCTTCCAAATTTGAGTCTTTAATTTGACCCACATAAGTCTGACTTTTTGTCCTAATAGGAAAAACAGTTGCATGTGTTTTAGACATGTCTTGGATTCTTTTAATGGGGAGGGGGCAACTTTATATCCTATAGTAAAGTTGAAGCATATAAAGCAATCCCCAGAAGTAGCACATGACCTTCACTGAACATGAAGTTGCAAATGGCTGATATGTATATTTGATAGAGGAGGATAGTTCTGATCTTAAGGGTATCAGTGCTTTGAGGATAGTGAAAATAAGCAGTTATACTACTGACAAATAGTTACATCAGTAAATAATAACTAAATAAGGTGAGGGTTCTCAAGAAAAAATTATATTTCTTTATGTTTTGTTCAGGAACAATTCAAATTAACATTTTTTTCAAAAGTCATATATTTCTTTATTTTAGTTCTCTCATATTTTATTTTATTTTATTTTTTAAGATATTACAAATAGTAGTACATATGTCTCCTTTTTTTCCGCCCATTGACCTCCCCCCAACCTCCCCTACCCCTGGCACTTGCCCTCACCACCACCCCCCCCCGCCCAGTTTCTTACGTCCATTGGTTATGCTTATATGCATGCATACAAGTCCTTTGGTTGATCTCTTACCCCCCTCCCCCATACTCCCCAGCCTTCCTGCTGCAGTTTGACAGTCTGTTTGATGCTTCTCTGCCTCTGTATCTATTTTTGTTCAACAGTTTATAATGTTCTTTATATTCCACAAATGAGTGAGATCATGTGGTATTTATCATTCACTAACTGGCTTATTTCACTTTGCATAATGCTCTCCAGTTCCATCCATGCTGTTGCAAATGGTAAGAATTCCTTCTTTTTTACAGAGAGCAGCGTAGTATTCCATTGTGTAGATGTACCACAGTTTTTAGATCCCCTCATCTGCTGATGGGCATTTAGGCTGTTTCCAAATCTTAGCTATTGTAAATTGTGCTGCTATGAACATAGGGGTGCATATATACTTTCTGATTAGTGTTTCTTAGGATATAGTCCTAGACGTGGGAGTACTGGGTCAGATAGGAGTTCATTTTTAATTTTTTGAGGAAACTCCATGCTGTCTTCCACAGTGGCTGCACCAGTCTGCATTCCCACCAGCAGTGCAGGAGGGTTCCTTTTTCTCTGCATCCTTGCCAACACTTGTCATTTGTTGATTTGTTGATGATAACCATTCTGACAGGTGTAAGATGGTACCGCATTGCTGTTTTGATTTGCATCTCTCGGATGATTAGTAACTTTGAGCATGTTTTCATATGTCTCTTGGCTTTCTGTATGTCCTCTTTCAAAAAGTGTCTATATAGCCCCTTTGCCCATTTTTTGATTGGATTGTTTATCTTCCTTTTGTTAAGTTGTATGAGTTCACTGTATATTTTGGCGATTAAACCCTTATCGGAGATAACATTGGCAAACATGTTCTCCCATGCAGTGGGCTTTCTTGTTGTTTTGCTGATGGTTTCTTTTGCTGTGCAGAAGCTTTTTATTTTGATGTAGTCCCATTTGCTTATTTTCTCCTTAGTTTCCATTGCCCTAGGAGCTGTATCGGTAAAGATATTGCTATGACAAATGTCTACTATTTTGCTGTCTATGGCTTCTTCTAAGATTTTTATGGTTTCCCATCTTATTTTTAAGTCCTTTATCCATTTTGAGTTTATTTTTGTGTATGATGTAAGTTGGTGGTCTAGTTTCATTTTTTTGCATGTATCTGTCCAGTTTTCCCAATACCATTTATTGAAGAGACTGTCTTGACTCCATTCTATGGTCTTGCCTCCTTTACCAAATATTAATTGAGCGTAATGGCTTTTGTCGATTTGTGGGTTGTCTGTTCTGTTCCACTGGTCTATATATCTGTTCTTGTGACAGTACCAGGCAGTTTTGAGAACAGTGGCTTTGTAGTATAGCTTGATATCTGGTATTGTGATCCCTCCAACATTGTTCTTTTTTCTCAAGATTGCTGCAGCTATTCGGGGTCTTTTTAAAATTCCAGATGAATTTTTAGAGAATTTGTTCTAGGTCTTTGAAGTATGCCATTGTTATTTTAAGGGGAGTGCATTGAATCTATAGATTGCTTTGGGTAGTATGGACATTTTAATGATGTTGATTCTACCAATCCATGAACATGGTATGTTCTACCATTTGTTCATGTCTTCCTCTATCTCTTTTTTAGCATCCTGAAATTTTCTGTGTACAGGTCCTTTATCTCCTTGCTTAAGTTTATTCCTAGGTATCTTAATTTTTTGTTGCAATGGTAAATGGGATTTTTTTTACTTTCTCTTTCAGTGAGTTCATTATTGGTGTATAGAAAAGCCATAGACTTCTGGGTGTTAATTTTGTATCCTGCTACATTGCCGAATTCATTTATTAAGTCTAGTAGTTTTTTTGATGGAGTCTTTGGGGTTCTCTATGTACAATATCATGTCATCTGCGAAAAAGGAAACTTTTAATTCTTCTTTTCCAATTTGGAAGCCTTTTATTTCTTCTTCTTGTCTGATCACAATGGCTACTACTTCCAGTACCACGTCAAACAGGAGTGGTGAGAGTGGGCATCCCTGTCTTGTTCCTGTTCTTATGGGAAATGGTTTTAGTTTTTGCCCATTGAGTATGATGTTGGCTGTGGGTTTGTCATATATGGCTTTTATTATGTTGAGGTATGATTCTTCTATTCCCACCATGCTGAGAGTTTTTATCAAGAAAGGGTGTTGGATTTTGTCAAGTGCTTTTTCTGCATCAATGGATATGATTATATGGTTTTTATCTCTCAGTTTGTTTATGTGGTGTATCACATTTATTGATTTGCTGATATTGTACCATCCTTGCATCCCTGGAATAAATCCCACTTGGTCGTGGTGTATGATCTTTCTAATGTAATGCTGGATTTGATTTGCTAGAATTTTGTTGAGGATTTTGGCATCTATGTTCATAAGGGATATCATGCTATAATCTCTTTCTTTGTATTGTCTTTATCTGGTTTTGGGATTAGGGTAATGCTGGCTTCAAAGAAATAGCTTGGAAGTGTTCCTTCCTCTTGAATTTTTTGGAATAGTCTGAGGAAGATTTGCTTTATTTTTTCTTTGAATGTTTGATAAAACTCCCCGTGAAGTCGTCTAGTCCAGGGGTTTTGTTTGTTGGAAGTTTTTTTTTTTTATTACTGCTTCAATTTCCTCCATAGATATCGGCTTATTCAGATTTTTTTATTTCTCCTGGTTGAGTTTTGGAAGATCGTATTTTTCTAGGAATATGTCCATTTCTTCTAGGTTGACCAGTTTGTTGGAGTAGAGTTGCTCATAGTACTTTTTTACGATTCTTCGTATTTCTGTGGGGTCTGTTGTTATTTCACCTCTTTTGTTTCTGATTTTGCTTATTTGGGTCCTCTCTCTTTGCTTCTTGGTGAGCCTGGCTTGAGGTTCATCAATCTTATTTATCTGTTCAGAGAACCAGCTCTTGGTTTCATTGATTTTTTTTTTTTTTTTTTTTTTTTTTTTTTTTTTTTTTTGGTCTCTAGGTCATGTATTTCTGCTCTGATCTTTATTATCTCCTTTCTGCTTATGCTGGGCTTTTTTTCTTCTATTTTTTTAAATTTAATAAATCTTTATTGTTCAGATTATTACAATTGTTTCTCCTTTTTCCCACCATAGCTCCCCCCCACCCGGTCCCCACCCCACCCTCTGCCCTTACATCCCCCACACTGTCCTCATCCATAGGTGTGCGATTTTTGTCCAGTCTCTTCCCGTACCCCCCATACCCTTTCCCCCTGAGAATTATCAGTCCACTTCCTTTCTATGCCCCTGATTCTATTATATTCACCAGTTTATTTTGTTCCTCAGATTTTTAATTCACTTGATTTTTAGGTTCACTTGTTGATAGATATGTATTTGTTGTTCATAATTTTTATCTTTACCTTTTTCTTCTTCCTCTTCTTAAAGAATACCTTTCAGCATTTCATATAATACTGGTTTGGTGGTGATGAACTCCTTTAGCTTTTTCTTATCTGTGAAGCTCTTTATCTGACCTTCCATTCTGAATGATAGCTTTGCTGGGTAGAGTAATCTTGGTTGTAGGTTGTTGCTATTCATCACTTTGAACATTTCTTGCCACTCCCTTCTGGCCTGCATAGTTTCTGTTGAGAAATCAGCTGACAGTCGTATGGGTGCTCCCTTGTAGGTAATTAACTGTTTTTCTCATGCTGCTTTTAATATTCTCTCTTTGTCTTTTGCCCTTGGCATTTTAATTATGATGTGTCTTGGTATGGTCCTCTTTGGATTCCTCTTGTTTGGGGTTTTCTGCACTTCCTTGACTTGTAAGTCTATTTCTTTCACCAGGTAGGGGAAGTTTTCAGTCATTATTTCTTCAAATAGGTTTTCAATATCTTGCTCTCTCTCTTCTTCTGGCACCCCCATAATTCTGATGTTAGTACTCTTGAGGTTGTCCCAGAGGCTCCTTACACTATCTTCAACTTTTTGGATTCTTTTTTCTTTTTGCTTTTCCGGTTGAGTGTTTTTTGCTTCTTTGTTTTTCAAATCTTTGACTTGATTCTTGCGTTCCTCTATTCTGCTGTTGGGTCTCTGTATAATATTTTTTATTTCAGTCAGTGTATGTTTAATTTCTAGTTGGTCCTTTTTCATATCCTCGAGGGTCTCGCTAAATTTATCGCCTTTTCTAGGATATTCTTGAAAAGCCTCATAACTGTGGTTTTGAATTCTTTATCCAGTCCTTTGCTTTCCTCCATTTCTTTCGTTTGTGATCTGTTTCTTTGCCTCCGCATTTTCGCTGCTTCCCTGAGTTGGTAGGGTAGCTTTGTGTGCTAGGTTTTCTATATGGCCCAGTGGGTCGGCCTCCCCAGTTAACCTGTGGTGGACACTCTTGGTGCACCCCTTTGTGGACTGTGTGTACAGCCTTGTTGTAGTTAAGTCTTGATTGTTGTTGGTATCACTGGGAAGAATAGACCTCCAGGCCAGTTGGCTGTGAGGATCAGCTGTGTCTATGCTGGGAGAAGTTTGGTGCTGGAGACAGCCTTATAGGATTAGACTTGCAAAATTACAAAAGCCTCTGTGCTCAGCTTGGATGGGGCAGAGTCTCAGGGTGGAGCAGACAGCCTTGTCTTCCCGTCAGCCCTGCCCTTGCGCGCACGTGCCTCCAGACCTCTGCCTTCTGCGACTTCTCTGAGATTCCGCCTGACAGCCCAGATTCCCCCTGTAAGAGCGTGGGTCCCCAGGGGCTTGCCCGGAACTGGGGTTCAGTGCAGTCAGAACTAGGGTTCAGTGCAGTCAGGAACTTCCGACTCCCTTTTGCTAGGGAATGCCTGCGGCAGCCTCTGCATTCAGCTTTCTCTGCGAGCACTCGTGTGCGCGTGCATGTGCACCTCCAGACCCACCACGCCTCCCCCAGGTCTCCGAGTCTCCATGTGCCTTTCTCTCTACCTGACAGTCCAGACTCCCCCTGTATGAGCCTGGGTCCATGGGGTTTCGCCCGGAACTGTGGTTCAGTGCAGTCGGAACTGGGGTTCAGTGCAGTCAGGGGCTTCCTTCCCCCTCCCGCCAGAGAAAAGTCAGCCAGGCACTCTGTCGCCCTTCCTCTCTACGCGCATCTCCGTACCTCAGCCCTCCTTTGCTGCTCCTCTGATTCTCCGTGAGCTTTCCTCTTTCCTTCTGGTTGTAGAATTTCCACTCAGCCAGCCTTCCTGTGGTTCTGGATGATGTCCGTTCTGTCTTTTAGTTGTAGTGTTGAAATTGTTATGCAAGGCAGCAGTTTAGGTGCTTACCTCTGCCGCCATCTTGGTTTCTCTCTGGGCTTTTCTTGTTGCTCTTTTTTAAAATCTTTAGTTGTATGTAGAGTTAGATCATTTATTACCAGTTTTTCTTGTTGTGTTTTTTTGTTTGTTTGTTTGTTTGTTTTTTTTGAGATAAGCCTGTAATGCTATGAACTTGCCTCACAGGACTGCTTTCACTGTGTCCCAAAGATTTTGGATTGTTGTGTTTTCTTTGTTGTTTGTTTCCAGGATGTTTTTTATTTCTTCTTTGATCTCTTTGGTAACCCACTCATTCTTTAATAGTATGCCATTCAGCCTCCAAGTGTTTGAATTTTTGTGATTGTTATTACTGTAGTTGATTTCTACTTTTATGCCATTGTGATCTGAGTATATGCTTGATATGATTTCAATCCTCTTGAATTTGGAGAGACTTTGCCTGTGTCCTAATATGTGGTCTATCATTGAAAATGTCCCATGTGCACTTGAGAAGAATGTATATTCTGTAGTTTTGGGGTGGAATGTTCTAAAGATGTCAATTAAGTTTTTCTGATCTAGTGAGTCATTTAGGATTGATGTTTATTCAATAATTTTTTGTCTAGAGGATTTATCCAGTGATGTTAATGGGATATTAAAGTCTCCTACTATGATTGCGTTGCTGTCAATCTCTCCCCTGATATCTTCCAGAAATTGTTTTTTAAAAAAATGTATTTGGGTGCTCCTGCATTGGGTGCATAAACGTTTACCAGAGTTATATCCTCTTGTTTTACAGATCTCTTTAGAACTATGAAGTGGCCTTTCCTGTCTCCTGTTATGGTCTTCACTTTGAGGTCTGTTTTGTCAGATATAAGTATTGCTACCCCAGCTTTTTTTTTTTTCATTTCCATTTGCCTGATAGATATTGCCTGAGGTGGGTTTCCTGTAGACAGCATATATATGGGTCATGTTTTTTTATCCATTCAGTCACTCAATGTCTTTTTTTAAATCTTTTTTTTATTAATTTCTTTATTGATTAAGGTATCACATATTTGTCCTCATCCCCCCATTCCCATCCCAAACCCCTCCCCACACATGCCCCCCGCCCCCCGTTGTCCGTGACCAATGGTTAGGCTTATATGCATGCATACAAGTCCTTTGGTTGATCTCTCCCCCTTACCCCCACCTTCCCTTACCTTCCCTCTGAGGTTTGACAGTCTGATTGATGCTTCCCTGTCTCTGGGTCTGTTTTTGTTCATCAGTTTATGTTGTTCATTATTTCCCCTAGATGAGTGAGATCATGTGATACTAGAAATACACTTATAAGAACCGAAAATGAGACAAGCAATAATGGTTATGCTGAGAGGCAAATGAATCAGTCTGTAGTGAGTTTCTTTCTGGGCCAACAGTTCTTTTGAGTCCCAATTTCAATGTCAAACAGTTCCTTATGTGTACATGTCAGCGATAATATTTCAGTTCTGGATGGTGGACAAATGGTGGTAATGCAGGTCCTACCCTCTCTGGTTTGGTCCTGGGCAACCTGCCGCGACGCACAGCTGCTGACTGCTAGTATGGTGAGGCCTTGTCAGTGTCTTCCATCTCTGGACTGTTTCTCTTCTGTCTTCATGGCTGGAGCAGTCCTGTGAATTCCTCTCTGTTGCAGGAATCCACATGGTCTTGGAGGTGTTTTCTGAAAATATACAAACATATTCTCAACCAAAAGTTAATAAAGGAATCTTTTCTATAAATTTGACTTGGGATCCTTTTTCGTTTTTTGCCCAAACAATTTTCCTTTGGCTTGTTTAGACGCCATGTGTGTTTTTCATGGGTGTCTTGCTGTTAGCATTACAAATGAAAGTTAATTTTCTAAAGTAAAAATTTTCTAGATGTAATTTACTTACAGGATATTTTTCCTTACATGATATTCTTCTACTATCCCCCCTTTTTTGATTTAAATATTAGGAGGCTTTTGGAAATTTTATAATGTAGTCTTGATAGCTTTTAAATTTTAATTTTTTGCACTAAAATATGACTGCTGTAGGTTCATTACATGTTACTCAATTTTACCATGAGAAGAACTACCAATAAAAATTTTAGTTAACACTTTAGGAACAGCTTTTTGTCCAGTACCATTAATTTTTCTAGAATATTTGCTTATTTCACTTAGCCAATTTAAATTAGTCTGAGAACTTGACTACTATTTTACTGTCAAATTTAATACTCTAACAACAATCTTATTTTACCCTGTAAATATTAGTGGAAAGGATTATTTGCCTTCTTGAGTAGACCCTGAGCATTCCTGGTGCTAGGTTGGATTTAGATATCAAAAACCCACTTTCCCATACCATGGGTACGAGACAACTCAAACAAGTCTTGTTGCAGTGAGAGGGCAACTGCTGTCGGCCGACTCTGTCTATTACCTGGGTCCCGACTTGTGCTGGGCATGGGAAGCGAAGCAGCCATGGGGGCAGGAGACCTCCCTCAGAAGGGGTGAGGGTTCAGGCCCCTGCAAAGTTGGGGGGGTGAGGGTCTGTGCCCCACCTCTGTTGACCCCCAAGTTCTCTCCTGATGGCCCCTCTGCGACTGTGCCTGTCTTAGGTTGTTCCTTCCCTGAGGAATCTTACCCGTCTCTGGCTAACCAGCCATCCTCCGGGGCCAAGCAGGGTGATGTGATGTTCAGTTCTGTCTCCTTGGTAGCCTATGCCCCCGTGGCCTCCACGCCTAGCACCTGCCTTGGGATCCCCTCGCCTGCTGGCAGGGCCCCAGCACTAATCACATATCTTGGGGAACCCAGGTTTCTTCTCCAGGGAGGGCCCAGCTCACCCCACTGGGCAAGAGACAGATCCATGGTACCAGCCACCATGAGGCTTCAACCTCAGCATGAACAGAAAGCACAGGCAACAGCTGTGGGCAATTGGATTGTGAGAAGAGGTCCCTCTTGGCCAAAAGGGCAAAAGGGGCCAATATAGAATGCTCAGGTGCCCTCTACACAGTGGAAGGGATTAAATCCTTTCATGTCCTTTTTAAATTGCTGCCAGACATTCAAAGAATTAGTTTGTAAGTTTGTTTGGGATAATTGTACATTATGCTGTTGTAATTCTAAAATATCAAGAGATGTGTTACCTTTGTCTTCAAGCACCAAAAAGATGATTTTTTATTGATTCCCAAGTGTGCGAGGTACTATTATAGGTAATGGGGATAGTACAAATCTGGGAAAAATTATAATGACATTGTAGAATAATATCATGTAAAGATATTCTTTGCTCTAGGCCATGGCAATTCCATTTCAAACTGGCTGTCAATTTCTTTTTGTATAGACAAGGTCTTAGTTACATTTTCTGCACCTCTCCCAGGAGCAAGTAGTGATAGTCCCTTCCTTTGGTGTCCACGCAAGCCAGAAACCTCTCTTTAATTTTACACACAAAGGAGCAGTGGTTTGATTTTGTGTCATACAAAAGGGAAGCTGGGTGGCAACCCCTGTGTAATTATACTTCCTTGCCCACCCATGGTCCTCCTGGATGACCAAGGTGTTTGGAATTATTGGTGACTACATTAGGCGGGGCATCAGCCCACGTAAGGGCTCTTACCCATGAAGGGTCAAGAACGTAAGTCCAAAATACTTCCCCATTTCCCCCAGGTAATATTACCGTACAGCTGATGACTGCTAGCATGGCAAGAAAGACGTTCTCAGGCGTTCTTGGGGTTCTGGTTACCTCACAATTTTTTTTCTATTTTTTTTATTTTTATTATTATATTTTTACATATGTGTCCTTATTCCCCCATTATCCCCTACCCCCCACTCATGCCCCACCCCCCTGTTGTCTGCGTCCATTGATTAGGCTCATATGCATGCACACAAGTCCCTTGGTTGATCTCTCCCCCTTACTCCCACCGACCCCCTCCTTCCCTGAGGTTTGAGGTTCTGATCGACATTTCTCAGTCTCTGGATCTGTTCTTGTTCATCAGTCTATGCCGTTCATTATATTCCACAAGTGAGTGAGATCATGTGATATTTATCTTTCTCTGCCTGGCTTATTTCACTTAGCATAATGCTCTCCATCTCCATCCATGTTGTTGCAAATAGTAGGAACTCCTTTTTTATCGCAGCTTAGTATTCCATTGTGTAGATGTACCACAGTTTTTTAATCCACTCATCTGCTGATGGGCATTTAGGCTGTTTCCAAATCTTAGCTATGGTGAATTGTGCTGCTATGAACATAGGGATGCATATATCCTTTCTGATTCGTGTTTCTAATTTCTTGGGATATATTCCTAGAAGTGGGATCACTGGGTCAAATGGGAGTTCCATTTTTAGTTTTTTGAGGAAACTCCATACTGTTCTCCATAGTGGCTGCACCAGTCTGCATTCCCACCAGCAGTGCAGGAGGGTTCCTTTTTCTCCGCATCCTCACCAATACTTGTCATTTGTTGATTTGTTGATGATAGCCATTCTGACAGGTGTAAGATGGTACCGCATTGCTGTTTTGATTTGCATCTCTCTGATGATTAGTGACTTTGAGCAGGTTTTCATATGTCTCTTGGCGTTCCTTCTGTCTTCTTTCGAAAAATGTCTTTTTAGATCAGTTTCCCATTTTTTGATTGGGTTGTTTATCTTCTTTTTGTTAAGCTGCATGAGTTCCCTGTAAATGTTGGAGATTAAACCCTTATCGTTGATATCATTAGCAAATATGTTCTCCCATGCAGTGGGCTTTCTTGTTGTTTTGCTGATGGTTTCCTTTGCTGTGCAAAAGCTTTTTATTTTAATGTAGTCCCATTTGTTTATTTTCTCCTTAGTTTCCATTACCCTAGGAGCAGTATCAGTGAAGAAGTTCCTTAGGCATATGTCAGAGATTTTTCTGCCTGTGGATTCCTCTAGTATTTTTATGGTTTCCCGTCTTATGTTTAAGTCCTTTATCCATTTTGAGTTTATTTTTGTGTATGGTGTAAATTGGTGGTCTAGTTTCATTTTTTTGCATGTATCTGTCCAATTTTCCCAACACCAATTGTTGAAGAGACTGTGTTGACTCCATTGTATGTTCATGCTTCCTTTGTCAAATATTAATTGGGCATAGTGGTTTGGGTCGATTTCTGGGTTCTCTATTCTATTCCATTGATCTATATGTCTGTTCTTGTGCCAGTACCAGGCTGTTTTAAGAACAGTGGCTTTGTAATACAGCTTGATATCTGGTATTGAGATCTTACCTACTTTGTTCTTCTTTCTCAGGATTGCTGCAGCTATTCGGGGACTTTTTTTATTCCAGATGAATTTTTGAAGGTTCGTTCTAGGTCTGTGAAATATGCCATTGGTATTTTAATGGGAAGTGCATTGAATTTATAGATTGCTTTGGGTAGTATGGACATTATGATGATGTTGATTCTACCAGTCCATGAACATAGTATGTTCTTCCTTCTGTTTATGTCTTCCTCTATCTCTTTTTTCAGTGTTGTGTGGTTTTCCACGTATAGCTCTTTTACCTCCTTAATTAAGTTTGTTCCTAGGTATCTTAATTTTTTTTGTGCGATGGTAAATGGGATTGCTTTTTTTCTCTCTTTCTGTAAGTTCATTATTGTTGTATAGAAATGCCATAGATTTCTTGTCATTAATTTTGTATCCTGCTGCATTGCCGAATTCATTTATTAAGTCTAATAATTTTTTGATGGAGTCCTTAGGGTTTTCTATGTATAGTATCATGTCATCTGCAAATAAGGACAGTTTTACTTCTTCTTTTCCAATTTGGATGCCTTTTATTCCTTCTTCTTGTCTGATAGCAATGGCTAGTACTTTCAGTATTATGTCGAACAGGAGTGGTGAGAGTGGGCATCCCTGTCTTGTTCCTGTTCTTAGGGGAAATGGTTTTAGTTTTTGTCCATTGAGTGTGATGTTGTCTGTGGGTTTATCATTTATGGATTTTATTATGTTGAGGTATGATCCTTCTATTCCCCCTTGCTGAGAGTTTTTATCAAGAAAGGGTATTGGATTTTGTCAAATGCTTTTTCTGCGTCAATTGATATGACTATGTGATTTTTATCCTTCAATTTGTTTATGTGATGTATCACGTTTATTGATTTGCGGATATTGTACCATCCTTGCATCCCTGGGATAAATCCTGCTTGGTCTGGTGTATGGTCTTTCTGATGTACTGCTGGATCCGATTTGCTAGAATTTTGTTGAGGATTTTGGCATCTATGTTCATGAGGGATACTGGCCTGTAATTCTCTTTAATTGTGTTGTCTTTATCTGGTTTTAGTATTAGGGTGATGCTGGCTTCATAGAATGAGTTTGGAAGTGTTCCTTCCTCTTGAACTTTTTGGAATAGTCTGAGGAGGATAGGTTTTAGTTCTTCCTTGAATGTTTGGTATAACTCTCCTGTGAAGCCATCTGGCCCTGGGCTTTTGTTTCCTGGAAGCTTTTTGATGACTGCTTCAATTTCTTCCATAGTTATTAGCCTATTGAGATTTTTAGAATCTTCCTGAGTGAGTTTTGGAAGGTTGTATTTTTCTAGGAATGTGTCCATTTCCTGCAGGTTGTCTAGTTTGTTAGAATAGAGTTGTTTGTAGTATTTTTTAACAATCCTTTGTATTTCTGTGGGGTCTGTTGTTATTTCACCTCTTTCATTTCTAATTTTGTTTATTTGGGTCCTCTCTCTTTGCTTCTTGGTGAGCCTCACTAGAGGTTCATCAATCTTGTTTATCCTTTCAAAGAACCAGCTCTTGGTTTCATTGATCTTTTGTATTGTTTTTGTGGTCTCTATGTCATTCATTTCTGCTCTGATCTTTATTATTTCCTTCCTTCTGCTCACTGTGGGCTTTTCTTGTTGCTCTCTTTCTAATTCTTTGAGTTGTTGAGTTAGATGATTTATTACCATTTTTCCTTGTTTTTTGAGGTAGGCCTGTAGACCTATAAACTTCCCTCTCAGCACTGCTTTCATTGTGTCCCATAGGATTTGCAGTGTTGTGTTTTTATTGTCATTAGTCTCCAGGATGTTTTTAATTTCTTCTTTCATCTCTTTGATAACCCAATCATTGTTTAGTAGCATGTTATTCAGCTTCCAAGCGTTTGAATTTTTTGGAATGTTTTTATTGTAGTTTATTTCTAATATTATACCATTGTGGTGAGAAAATGCTTGATATTATTTCAATCTTTTTGAATTTGAGGAGACTTTGCTTGTGACCCAATACGTGATCTATTTTTGAAAATGTCCCATGTGCACTTGAGAAGAATGTATATTCCGCGGCTTTGGAGTGAAATGCTCTGAAGATGTCAGTTAGGTCCATCTGATCTAGTGTGTCATTTAGAATTGCTGTTTCTTTGCTGATTTTTTGTCTAGAGGATTTATCCAGTGATGTCAGTGGTGTATTAAAGTCTCCTACTATGATGGTATTGTTGTCGATCTCTCCCTTCATATCTTCCAAGAGATTTTTTTTATGTGTTTGGGTGCTCCTGCATTGGGTGCATATATGTTCACCAGAGTTATATCTTTTTGTTGAATTGCTCCCTTTAGTATTATGTAGTGGCCTTCCTTATCTCTTATTATGGCCTTTACTTTGAGGTCTATTTTATGAGATATAAGTATCGCAACCCCAGCTTTTTTCTCATTTCCAATTGCTTGAAAAATGTTTTTCCATCCCTTTGCTCTCAGTCTGTGTGAATCCTTTTCTCTGAGGTGGGTCTCTTGTAGACAGCAAATATATGGGTCATGTTTTCTTATCCATTCAGCTACCTATGTCTTTTGATTGGTGCATTTAATCCATTTACGTTTAATGTTATTATTGCCAAGTACATGTTTGTTGTCATGTTTTTCCTTAGTGTTTGTGTTTCTTCTTGCCTTTCTCTTTATCCTTTTTACAGCAGTCCCTTTAACATTTCTTGCATTGCTGGCTTGGTAGTGATAAACTCTCTTAGCCCTTTTTTGTCTGTGAAGCTCCTGATTCCACCTTCAATTTTGAATGATAGCCTTGCTAGGTATAGTATTCTTGGATTCAGTCCCTTGCTTTGCATCACTTTGTATATTTCATTCCATTCCCTTCTGGCCTGGTGTGTTTCTGTTGAGAAATCAGTTGATATTCTGATAGGAGACCCCTTGTAAGTAACTTTCTGTCTCTCTCTGGCAGCCTTTAGGATTCTTACTTTGTCTTTGGTGTCCACCAATCTAATTATGATGTGTCTTGGTGTCGGTCTTTTGGGGTTCAACTTGTTTGGGACTCTACGTACTTCTTGGACTTGCATAGGTTTTTTTTTTTGCCAATATCAAGGAAGTTTTCTGTCATTATTTCTTCAAACAGGTTTTCTATTCCTTGCTTCTCTTCCTCTCCTTCTGGTATCCCTATTAAGCGAATGTTGTTTCGTTTTGTGTTGTCCCAAAGCTCCCTTAGGCTCTCCTCTTGCTTTTTAAATCTTCTTTCCAGTTGCTGCTGTGTTTGTGTGTTTTCTTCTATCTTGTCTTCTAATTCGCTGATGAGGTCCTCAGCCTCTTCTAGTCTACTGTTTAGGCCTTCCATTGTGTTCTTTATTGCAGCTATGTCATTCTTCATCTTCTCTTGGTTTCTTTTCATGTTGGTGACATTCTCATTCAGCTCCTTATAGTTCCCATTGAGTTGTGTGTATTTGTCATTGAGTTGTGTGTATTTGTCATCCATCTGTTTAAACATCCTTATAGCCATTTCTCTGAATTCTATCTCTGATAAGCTGCTAGCCTCAAATTCATTTAACTCCCTTTCTGGTGGTTCCTCTTTTTCTTTCCTTTGGGGATTGCTTTTTTGTCTTCCCATGTTTTCCTGTAATGTTTTAATTGTAGATCCAATTGCTTTGCTACCCAGGTTCTTTTGGGGATGTTGCTACTGGCATAATTTCTCAGTTCTCCTGGGCTTGTTAATCTAGTGTAGCTCCCTACTTGAGCTATTTGGGTTCTCTTGATGTAGGCCTGTGAGCTTGAGAGGCACAACTCCGGTGTCTAGAAGTCAGCCATGTGGAGGGGAGTGTCCCAATTTTTGCTGTCTTGCACCCTTAATTGAAATCACGCGTGCCCAGTGGGGATTCTCAGTGGCACCCAGGAACCGTCTGTTGGGGTGATGGGGCTCAGGGGGCCTGCTCTCTGGAAAGGCATGATTGTGTTGCCCAGAGTTCTGCTGGATTGGGGTGGGCAGACCCAGCTTTTGCTGTTGCACCTGTGGTGGATAGGCACTCACTCCCAGTGGCGACTCACAGGAGCACCCGCGGTACATTTGCCAGTGAGACACACTGAAGGACTCTGAAGGTCCCTGGCAGTGGCGCCTGTGGGCCGGTATCCAGGATGAGTGAATTCAAAACTTCTGCTGGGGGGAGTGCGCCCCCGCTTGTTCAAGATCGCACCCAGGGAGAGCTCACAGTGGCTCCCACTAGTACCCTGTGGGTAGATGGGCTCAGGGTGCCTGCCTGTTGGAACTTCACCTCTGTGGAGGTGCACTTGCTGGGCGCAGAGTTCTGATGCACTCTGAGGGGTCCTGGCACTGCAGTTGAGCCGCTGGGGTGAATGTGGGCAGTTATCTAGGAAGAGGGAATTCAGAATTTCTACTGCGGGGCTGTGCACCCTTGTCTGTGCAGAATCACACCCTCGGGGGCTCTTAGCGGCTCCCAAGCACTGCCCAAGGAGTGGAGTGCCCTGCGTGGCTGGAAACGCGCGAATCCGGATACTTGCGAATGCGGAGTTCTGCTGCTGGGGAGGGGGTAGTTGCACTTACTGCTGCTGAGCGGTGCTCCTTTGGAGGTGGAGGTCCCAGGGTCCGCGGGTCTGCAGCTGGGGTAGCAGGATTTTGGCTGGAGTGGCTGATGGGTCGCGGGGCAGTTCCAAGGCCTGTCTCACGATGTCTTTTGATTGGAGCATTTAATCAATTTATGTTTAGTGTTATTTTTGATAGATACTTGTTAGTAGCCATTTCTGTACTTTATGCCTGTGTTCCTTCCTCCCTTTCTATTTACTCTTTTTTCAGCATTCCCTTTAGCATTTCTTGCATTGCTGGCTTGGTAGTGATAAACTCCCTTAGCCTCTTTTTGTCTGCAAAGCTCCTGATTTCCCCTTCAATTTTGATTAATAGTCTTGCTGGATAGAGTATTCTTGGATTCAGTCCTTTGTTTTGCATCACTTTGTATACTTCATTCCATTCCCTTCTAGCTTGATGTGTCTCTGTTGAGAAAGCATTTGATAATCTGATGGGGGATCCTTTGTAGGTAACTCTCTGTCTCTTTCTTGCAGCCTTTAAGATTCTCTCTTTGTCGTTAACATTTGCCATTGTAATTATGACATGTCTTGATGTGGATCTTTTGGGATTCATCTTGCTTGTGACTCTCTGTACTTGTGTAACTTTTTTCTTCCCCATATCAAGGAAGTTTTCTGTCATTATTTCTTCAAATAGATTCTCTAATCCTTATTGCTCTTCTTGTCCTTCTGGCTCCCTATATATGTATGTTACTTGCTTCATGTTGTCCCAAAGCTCCCTTAGACTCTCCTCCTGCTTTTTAATTTTTTTCTCTCATTGCTGTTCAGATTGGGCTTGTTTCTCTACCTTATCTTCTAACTCACTAATTCAGTCCTCTGCTTCTTCTAGTCTACTGTTGAAACCTTCCATGGCATTTTGACTGTAGCCATATCACTTTTGATTTCTTCCTGATTTTTGCATAGATTGTTGATTTTCTTATCCATCTGATGTATGAACTGTACGACTATTACTCTGAATTCTTTTTCTGTCATGTTGCATGCCTCTGTTTCAATTATTTCCTTTCTTGGCAATTCCTCTTTTTCTTTCCAATGGGGATTGTTTTGTTGTCTCCTCATTCTATCACCAGAAGGTCCAAACACCGAGTTGCTGGGGCCTGGGCCCTGTGTAGTGTGAGCTTCGCACCACCCGAGTGTCACTGAAGAGCTCCAACACCAAGACGTGTGGTTGCTGTGGGTTGGTGGGAGCCATGCTCGCCCAGGATCAGAGTCACCGGCACGCAGTGGGGCCTTTTGTGCACACCTAGAATCAGGGACCCTACCTGTGCAGCGCTGAAAAAGAGACCCCGCTGGCATGTGCCAAAAATCAGAGTCCCCTAGTGCACGCCAGGAGTCAGAGTCCCCCTGTGCCCATGCCAAGAATCGAGTATCAGAGTCCGTGTTGCTTGGTGCAGCCTCGCGCTGAGAATCAGGGTCCCTATGTGTGCATGCACTGAGAATTGGAGTCACTGGCTCTTGGTGTGCATGCACTGGGAATCAGGGATCCCATGCGCGTGCGATGAGAAACAGAGTCAAGTCACTGGTGCTCAGTGCTGCCTTTTGCATGCATGGAGAATCAGGATCCCCAGTCTGCTTGGGGGACCAGATTGCACAGCTGTCCTGTGTTGGCGGGAGTTTCACTCCTACACTGCGGGAAACAGACTTCCATGTGTGCTCGCCCAGAATCAAAGTCAGGTGGCACAGCTGCCCTGTGTGGACGTGGGGGTCTCATCACCCAAGTGCACACTGCGGGAAACAGACTCCCCATGTCCGCGCACCCAGGCTCAAAGTCAGGTAGCACTGCCGCCTTGTGTGGGCAGGAGGCCTACTTGCACAAAGTGGGTCTAGCAGTTCCTATGCCACTGCAGCAGGCCTGCAGGGAGGAGGATGGACTCTGTGATTCATAGAAGTCTGCGACCAGGATGTCTCGAGTCTTGGTGTCCGTGGGTCTGCAGCTGTGGTCACAGTCTTTGTCCCAAATGTCTTGTAGGGTCCCGGTTTGTATCTGAGACCAGATTGGGTGGTGATGAGGCTAATATCCTAGTCTCAAGCAGTTCTGTTCTTCAAGTTGTCATTGTTTCTGTGCCGGTGCTGACTGCCCGGAACGTTTGTAGTGGCAGCGGGTTTCGTCGTCTAAGACTACCTGGTTTGGCAGCCCCCTGGAAGACCTGCAGCATCTAACTGTCCCTAGCTCACACACACACACACACACACACACACACACACACACCACACATGTCCACACACTCCTCTATCGCTCCCTCACTCTCTCACACACTCTCCCTCCCTACCTTCTTGCTGGTCACCATCTTTTTCTCCCAAAAGTCATATATTTCTGTGAGGATTAGGTGCTGAGGGAAACTCAGCCTAAGATATCTACTATCTAAATCTGATGAAATAGTTCTCATGATGTCATTTATTAGTCTATTTCTATAGACTGAAAGTTAGAAAGGTTTTTATAGACAATTATTTGTAGACAATGCTGAGTATCTCATGTTCCATCCCATCAGGAAACAAATAATGCCTGGTTGGCTTATTGTTAGTATATGAGCAAGTTAAGATGGTGAAAGTGTATTATTCCTGGTCAACCTTATGCTTAATGGTTTTAATATCCATTGTTGACCATTGCCTGAATAAGTTATTTTACTAGGAATTGTAAATTTATGATTTTATTAATTTTTGTATTTGGAGAAGAATGTTTTAGGCAGAAGGATTAGCATGTGCAAAGTCAAAGAGATGAGGCCAAATGTAATATAATTAGGGAACTAAAATACAATTATTTTGCAAGGTGTGTTGGGGAAATAATGAAAGACGAATTTGGAAGGCAGAAAAGATTTTTTTATAATATTAAAGACTGAAATTTTGTCCTAAAATTAATAAGTGGACACTGAAAGATTTTAAATGTGCCAATCATCATGAA
The DNA here is from genome assembly GCF_963455305.1 of Plecotus auritus. Taxonomy (NCBI): domain Eukaryota; kingdom Metazoa; phylum Chordata; class Mammalia; order Chiroptera; family Vespertilionidae; genus Plecotus; species Plecotus auritus. The sequence goes on along the minus strand of NC_137776.1, from coordinate 120,475,997 downwards.
CATTTTTTTTTGGGGGGGTGATCACTCCATTAATATTTTGAAACATAGATTACATAGATTGGTGATTGGTGAGAGTAGTTAGAAAGATGTTGACATGATAAAAAATAATGGGGAGGAGAAAGATAAATTATATTATTGTATGAATAAAAATTGAGCAGAGATAAAATTTTGGAAAAGGATTTTCCCAAAGGAAAGTTCTGTATCAATGTTGGTTATTACTACCATTGATAGAGCACTCTGTCATTCTGAAGATAAACATTATTAAATCATAGAGCTATTTTTCCTTATTTTAATTTGAAAAAATACATATTTTAAAATTCACTGGTTTGAGTTATGATACTAATTTTGAGGTTCTATAAAGTTTCATGTACAGGCAAAAAAGAAAATGCCTTCAAAAGACAGAGAAATATTTTTCCTAATCTAAAATGACTTCATTTGCTTCAGTTCCAGAGAATTTTATTTTAACTTTAGTTCACAAATGTTTTTACTGTGTTAAGCTGAAGCAATGGGGACAGCTTTATTAATTGGAATTTTTCATTACAGTCATGATTTCTTTGCTTCGGAAGGCAGGAGCTTATATTTTAAAAATATCATTAAAATGTCAGTATGCATCAATCAGAGAAATCATTTTAAAAATCTTTCAATCCTAAAAGTACTGTAAAAAAACCTTCACACTTACTTTTGTGTGCCAACAAGTGAGAGCTTAGTTGAGCAACCTTATGAATTAGAGCCCAGAATGTATACACTGGCTGAAAAACTACTGGCTGACCCAGTTTAATGCATGACTTTTCAGCATCACTTGAAATTAAAGAGCCAAGCCAAATTAAAAAATGTTTACATAAGGGAAGAGCAACTTTTGCTGATTGTTTGCCAACTTGTCCTTTATAGAATAAAAGACATAAAAATGCAGTTTTGACAGGAGCTTTGATAAATCTGAAATCCTCTCTCTTGTTCAGCCTAAGGTATCTTTTGTGTCTTGAATCATCTTTTAAAAAATATTATTTTTTATTTTTAAGGAAATATTATTTATTCTTTTTTAAATGTAATCTATTGGGGTTAATAGGGTCATATAGTTTTCAAGTGTACATTTCTATGATACATCATCTCTGTCACCATATATTTGCCTTGGATCATCTTGAGGGTCTAATGACAGAAACAGATTCTCTCCAGGAAAGTGCTCATATTTACAAATATTTTACATACTATTTTGGAGCATTCTTGATATACTTCCTCCCCTGAAGACCATAGATTTTAGGTAATGAGCTGCTGCTTTAGGTGTTCAGTTATCAGAGACAGTCATGTGAAGGACAATTCAATTTTTAATCTTGAGTTTGAGCTCTGATATCACGTAAAGCTATATTATATTTCTGTTTGAAAGGGGTCTGAATCACAAGGGATGGTGTGATCAATACATTGGCTTTCACACTGGAATTTACCCACTTATACTTACTTTTCCTAGACATTTTGAGAAAAGAAAGCAGTCTTCTAATTCAAAATTACTTTGACAAAACCTAATTAAAGAGGCATTAGAATTTTGTTCAAGAAGCACATAGCAAAAAAAAAAAAAAAAAAAAAGGCATACAGCCAGCCATGGGATATATTTCTATGAATGCCCTTCTAGCTCCCATTTGGTTAATAAATATCTGAAATCTCCACCTGAACAACAACATGAAGGATTTGGATTAGAGTGGGGAGTCCTGTATTTCGTATTTGGCACACTTTTCTGTTGCTAAGGGCATGTTCTCTAATTCAGGAATTTAGTTTTTACTTTTAACGTTAAAATAGATCCAGACATCGAATTTCTTGGTTTTATTTTTCAAATTTCAACACATTCCTTTTCTTTATCAGGCACAGTCAGCACCATTTGAAGTTTGGTTCAGTAGAATTTCAGGTGAGTACACTCCAAAGATGACTTATGTGTCTGAAAACTTTTGTACTATTTTAAAGTAAGTATAGGTGGGTTTTGGTTTCATCCCATTGGTGGTGGAGGCTGGGCTTGTGGGTCGCCTAGTGTGTGGATTCCAGCTCTCAGCCCCAAGATGAGGAACCTGCAGTATAATGGTGAATTATACAAGGCACACAGCTAATTAAGTAGCAGAGGTGGGATTAGAACTCAGGTTTTCTACTTTCCATATTTCGGATCAGAATTGTTAAAATGAGTCTGTGGAAGCAAATTCTTAAAGAAAACCATTGGTAAATTTAAATTCAATGGTAAATTTAAATTCAATGGTAAATTTAAATTCTGGAGGGGTTTATTGAGGGATCCTGGCTTGTCTGGATGACTACATGAATATAGTTTTGGAGCAACCAAAGAATATGTAAAATGGGCAACTGAATATATTTTTATGAGATTTTTTTTGTTTCTTTATTATATCCTTTGTCCTATTTCATGATAGTTGGTGAATTTTCACTAACATGTAAGATAAATGTGTAAAATGTGGATTTAATTGTAAGGAATTCCTTCATATTTAAGTTTCATTCATTTTCTTTGTGCAGAATGCAAAAAGAATTGAAAAAAGAAAGAAAATCTTTGTTTCTCCCTACACAATTTTTAACTTTCAAGCAATGTCGTTTGATTTGATTGCTTTACGTACTCAACTGACTAACATGATACAAATGATGATAATTAAAACATTGTAGAGATGTAAAAAAAAAAAGTAAATATATGTGGTTTTATAAGAAGATGCAGGAAGCCACCCACTGCGATACCATCATGAGAGTGCACCAAGGAACGTGGAAGGCCAGTGGACCTTGGGCGTTAGCAGGGCTGATGCTAAGCACCTCATCTGTTGAGATAGTGGTGGCTCAAGGCAATTCCCTAACTCAGTGGTCGGCATACTCATTAGTCAACAGAGCCAAATATCAACAGTACGATTGAAATTTCTTTTGAGAGCCAAATTTTTTAAACTTAAACTTCTTCTAACACCACTTCTTCAAAATAGACTCGCCCAGGCCGTGGTATTTTATGGAAGAGCCACACTCAGGGGGCCAAAGAGCCTCATGTGGCTCACAAGCCGCAGTTTGCTGACCACTGTCCTAACTTGATAATCCTTTTAATGTTTACCAAATTTTATCTTTGATATTCCTGTATGCATTGCTAGAGGGCAAGATGTGTATATAAAACTGAATAAAAAGCAGAGGGTACCTAGTCTCAGGGGTGCCGCTTCAAGAAAGAGGTCTCCACCTGGCCCCCATGCCTTCTAAATTCATATTTCTTGTATAGCATTTTCATTTGTGCGTCAGTCCCTCCTTCAGATCCTGAACCCCACCGCGAAGGTTACGGCAAGAAGATACCCTGAATGACAGCCAATTTACTTCCCTACATTTGTATAGCATTTATCATTCATAAAAGGGTTTCATATTAATACTCTGCATTTTGAGTATAGGTCAGGCTTTACTATGTCAAACTCATGGGTGAGGAAACAGAGCCTTACAAATTGTTGAAATGTACAGTTAGCAAATGGGAGTTGAGATTCCACTCTGGGCCTCCTGGCCTTTATTTGGATGCATGAGTACTCAAATATATTAAAAAACTATTTTGTTCCTGTATATTTATATTGGTAAATTGAATGATTTTTTAGGTATGTAACTATTTAACAATATTTATTGTGATTTACTATCACCGTGGGTAATAGTAATTTTATTTTAACTAGTTCTGAGTGGATTTTAAGCCAGAACTAGTTTGAATTTTGCTTCTAAAACAGATTTCTCACAAGAAAAGGAGTTATTTGTTTTTTATTTTATGATTTTTATATGAATTACTGCTTCTGTTTAATATCACTTTTCAGAAGAACAGTTCATCCATGAAAGGTCATTTCACATCAACCTTACAAAAGAATAACCTTGCCCAGCCAGTTGCTCAGTAGTTGAGTGTCAACCCATGAACCAGGAGGTCCTGGTTCGATTCCTGGTCAGGGCACATGCCGGATTGCGGGCTCGATCCCCAGTGAGGGTCATGCAGGTGGAAGCTGATTATTGATTCTATCTCATCATTGATGTTCTCTCTCCCTCTCCCTTCATCTCTCTGAAATCAATAAAAATATTTTTTAAAATGTACAAAAATAATCTTAATGTCATATAAACTAGTTGTATAAATTGTTGTAGTCTCTCTCCCCCCCCTTCCCTCTATACATGTATGTAATTTCTGTGTTCCTGGTGCCTCAGAGTGTATTGGCACTGAAATGCTGTATAACTGAATATTTCAAAATGTCACAATATAGGCATTGTGGTAATTAAATTTGAATTAAGAAACCATTTCCCCAAATTTCTTTTACAGAAATATTGGCCTCTGCAAAGGAGAAAAGTCCTAAACTGGAAAAGTGTTCAAACAATAGCATTCCAAAACATACTTAATCCTAGTATCATGCATAAAACAGGACTAGGAAAAAGTAAAAGAAAGTTTACTAAACCCGTAAATATGCTATGAACTCAACTAGACTTCTCAATAGACATTAATATCAAAGTGTCTCCCATTTGTACATTTTGCTTCTAAATGTTGACTGACTGTCTTTAGATTAAATATGATTTTGTTGCTAAAATACAACAACAACAACAAAAACCTGCAATGTTGACAGTGGAAAATGCATGCCTCCATGGTCTTAACAGCTCAAAGCAATACTTTTCTTTCAATTTTATGTAGGATAGAGCTGCACCCTTCCTCTATATCATTAAGCACTAATTGCCCAATTAAAGTGGTTTGGGACACTGTTAAAATTGTGCCTGAGGCTTTTCAGCAAATTCAGCGTTAAAGCAAATGATCCCAGTAGTTAAAATTATTTACTAAGCACAGTACAGAGATTCTTCTAGAAGGATTATTCAAGGCCTATTACACTTGTTAGATCCTTATATTACAAAATGCTTGGCTTGCTTAGTGAGGCTGTTGCCTCTTCTCATGAGTCTTCCCTCCCCCACAATATGCAAAAAGAGCATATGTATCTAGATAGAACAGACTCATGTAGATATTCTTAATCTCAAAGCAGTTTCCTTTATCTTTTATATTTGGCCATTTTGGAAAGAAATAATAAGTTGTTCTGTATCGAGACATTACTTATAAAAGGGTAAAAAGTTTCTCCAATTGAGCTTTAGGCTTAGCATTGAATATGCAAATAATTAACTTCAAACTCTGATACTGTCACCTCCATCCCCACCATCACAACCTCTTCTGTTATCTGCTATTACCTGCTACTTATTCTCAAAAAGCTCTCTCTTAAATCTGGTCTTTTTATAATCACCCATTAATCTTCTTCTTAGTCTTACTCTAAATTATCCTAACTGCAGTAAATGGCCTAATTCCTCCTGTCCGTCCCTCAAATAGCTCCTTACTTGTGTTAGTTCAGGCCCTCTGAGAAGCAGATGCCAAGATGAAGTTAGATGTGCATGAGATTTGCTGAGGAAAACTTTGTGGGAGAAAATGGAGAGAGAGCTAGAGGAGGCTGGAAGGGCCATCAGATCACTCTGCAAAACTGTTCCCTGTAAAAGGAAACCAAGATGGCGGCAGAGGTAAACACCTAAACTGCTGCCTCACACAATAATTTCAAAACTACAACTAAAAGACAAAACAGACACCATCCAGAACCATAGGAAAGCTGGCTGAGTGGAAATACTACAACTAGAAGGAAAGAGGAAAGCACATTGAGACTCAGAGGAGCTGCAAAAGGCTGAGGTACAGAGACGCGTGTGCGGAGAGGATGGGCGGCTGAATGCATGGGCGGCTGAGTGCGCAGCTGGCTTTCTAAAGTGGGAGGGAGACGGAAGCTCCCAACTGCACTGAACTCCAGTTCCGGGTGAGTTTCTGGGAACCCAGACTCATTCGGGGAGAAACTGGACTGTCTGGCAGCGGGTGAAACTCGAGAGTGGCTTTCTCTCAGAGGTGCTTGCAGTGATTACCAAGGGAAACTGAGACCCAGGGGCCTCATAGGGCAGGACTGATGGGAAGCCAAGGCTGTCGGCTCCACCCTGAAACTCCACTCCATCCAAGCTGAGCACAGAGGCTTTTGCAATTTTGCAAGTCTTGTCTCATAAGGGTGTCTCCAGTACAGAAGTTCTCCCTGCATAGACACAGCTGATCCTCACAGCCAATTGGCCTGGAGGTCAATTCCTCCCAGTGATAACAACAACAATCAAGATTTAACTGCAACAAGGCTGAGCACACAGTCCACAAAGGGGTACACCAAAGTGTCCACCTCTGCCGAAACCGGTTCGGCTCAGTGGATAGAGCGTTGGCCTGCGGACTGAAGGGTCCCGGGTTCGATTCCAGTCAAGGGCATGTACCTTGGTTGCGGGCACATCCCCAGTGGGGGGTATGCAGGAGGCAGCTGATCGATGTTTCTCTCTCATCGATGTTTCTAGCTCTCTATCCCTCTCCTTTCCTCTCTGTAAAAATATCAATAAAAAATATATATATATATATATATATATATATATATATATATATATATATATATATATATATATATATAAAGTGTCCACCTCAGGTAACGGGGGAGGCTGAGCACTGTGCCCTATAGGACACCTACCACACAAAGCTACTCCACCAACTCAGGGAAGCAGCAAAAATGCGGAGACAAAGAAACAGATCACAAAAGAAAGAAATGGAGGAAAACAAATGACTGGATATAGAGTTCAAAACCACGGTTATAAGGTTTTTCAAGAATTTCTTAGAAAAGGCTGATAAATTCAATGAGACCCTCGAGGATATGAAAAAGGACCAACTAGAAATTAAACATACACTGACTGAAATAAAAAATATTATACAGAAACCAAACAGCAGATTAGAGGACCGCAAGAATCAAGTCAAAGATTTGAAATACAAAGAAGCAAAAAACACTCAACCGGGGAAGCAAAAAGAAAAAAGAATCCAAAAATTTGAAGGTAGTGTAAGAAGCCTCTGGGACAACTTCAATCATACCAACATCAGAATTATTGGGGTGCCAGAAGAAGAGAGAGAGCAAGATACTGACAACCTATTTGAAGAAATAATGACTGAAAACTTCCCCCACCTCGTGAAAGAAATAGACTTACAAGTCCAGGAAGCGCAGAGAACCCCAAACAAGAGGAATCCAAAGAGGACCACACCAAGACACATCATAATTAAAATGCCAAGGGCAAAAGACAAAGAGTGAATATTAAAAGAAGCAAGAGAAAAACAGTTAATTACCTACAAGGGAGCACCCATACGATTGTCAGCTGATTTCTCAACAGAAACTATGCAGGCCAGACGGGAGTGGCAAGAAATATTCAAAGAGATGAACAGCAAGAACCTACAACCAAGATTACTCTACCTAGCAAAGTTATCATTCAGAATGGAAGGTCAGATAAAGAGCTTCACAGATAAGAAAAAACTAAAGGAGTTCATCACCACACCAGTATTATATGAAATGCTGAACGGTATTCTTTAAGAAGAGGAAGAAGAAGAGAAAAGTAAAGATAAAAATTATGAACAACAAATACATATCTATCAACAAGTGAATCTAAAAATCAAGTGAATAAAAAATCTGATGAACAGAATAAACTGGTGAATATAATAGAATCAGGGGCATAGAATGGGAGTGGATTGATAATTCTCAGGGGGAAAGGGGTGTGGGGGGTACGGGAAGAGACTGGACAAAAATCGTACACCTATGGATGAGGACAGTGGTGGGGAGGTAAGGGTTGAGGGTGTGTTGGGAACCGGGTGGAGGGGAACTATGGGGGGAAAAAGGAGAAACAATTGTAATAATCTGAATAATAAAAATTTATTAAATTAAAAAAAAGTTCAAAAAAATTACTCTCCCTCCTTTATAGCAATTTGTATTTTCATATACTAGGTTCACTTAATACCTGCATTAAAGTATATTCATATAACACTGGAACAGTGGACCATCTTTAATCATGGGTAATTCATTCAGTTCACCATTCTTGGTCTTTATAGTTAATAGAAATCATAGTGTTCTTCATTGTATTGACAATGTATAACAACATTTACATCACATATCACCTTTATAGGTGACCTATAGAGTCCTTTTATGCCTTCCTCTGATCTATTTGAACTTACAGTCAAGCTGTACACATAATTATGTACTTCAAGTGTAACATAAAATATTATTGACTTACATATCAGCAGTTTCTCTTTTGGGGTATTTTTAAAAAGCCTGTGATGTTTGTTTGTTTTTGTGTTTTTAGTTTAAACAATGAGAAAATTTATAAAGGAGGTAAAATTATTTGAAGAATTACCTTAGACATTAGTTATGTATATTTGATTCACAAGACCAAACTAAACAAAACCAAACATAAACAGTTTTCAAGGGAAAAATATCTCAAGAATTACCTTAGACATTAGTTATGTATATTTGATTCATAAGACCAAACTAAACAAAACCAAACATAAACAGTTTTCAAGGGAAAAATATCTCAAGGAAAAACTTACTTTAGCATAGTTTCATTTTTCTCCCCCCCTTTGTGGAAAGTAAGCATACAAAAATATTCATTAGGCTGAATTAAATAGACTATTCCTTATGTCAAGTTCATTTCTTTCTTTCTTTTTTAAATATATTTTATTGATTTTTTACAGAGAGGAAGGGAGAGGGATAGATAGAGAGTTAGAAACATCGATGAGAGAGAAACATTGATCAGCTGCCTCCTGCACACTCCCTACTGGGGATGTGCCTGCAACCAAGGTACATGCCCTTGACTGGAATCGAACCAGGGACCCTTGAGTCCGCAGGCCGACGCTCTATCCACTGAGCCAAACCGGTTAGGGCAAGGCTATTTCTTTATATAGTAATCCTGACACCAATGTGTGATTTGACATTATTACAAGTTGTAGTTTCTGGGAAGCAGACTCAGTTAACAATTAGTGTGTAGGAAGATTACTAGGAGTGTTCTCAGGGAAAGAACTAGGAATGGGCAGAGGAAGAAGGTGGTATGCAATGTGGTCTCAGCCAAAGCATCAGTCACCCTCTTAGGGAGCTTAGAAAATAGGTTGGCCCTGCTGATTTGGATCTTGTTCTGATAAGGTGGGCCAGGCCTTTACAATCTGGGTTTGGCCTGTCATTGAATGTGGGCTCCCCTCTCCCTCCTGGATGGATAGCCTGACCTTGGGCAAGGCAGCTGTCTTCAGCTGAAGGCAAATTCTGGAGAGGGCTGATTACATTCATAGTAATACTTCTAGAGGCTGGTGTAAGAGCAATAAGTCCTGGTACCCTGAAGGAGCGAGTACCTGAGAGGTGCAGCACTGTATTCACCACAGACAGAGTATGGTCAGTGAACTGAATGAAGCAAAAATGGCACAAAGGAATATTTCACTATGCCATCCTTTCTCCACATCCCATCTTTCAATCTCCAATTCTGCTGAAGGACAGGCATTTTTGTTTGTTTGTTTGTTTTTAAAGGTAGACCTGTGAGATCTGACTTGGCTAATTATTCCGACAATTTTCTATTCATTATCTCACATAGCAGGGAGCCTCTTTGGACCATCAAGCCTGTAAATTTAGGATTGCACATTAATCAGTGGAATATAATTGCTAGCTGCTGCCTCTGGGCTTGGGGCACACTGTATATGCCAGTATATATACAATTAGCCTCAAGGTTTTCTCAGGGGCACTTGTCCATCCAACGAGAAAATGAGCATTGCAGTAATTGAGAAAATGGACACCTTGGGTCATTTTCTTGCTGGCGGTGGTTAGGAACTCTTATTATTGAATTGCCCTGCTTTGTTTCTCATTATCCCTCAGAAGCATTTCTGGGCAAGAAGCTATTTGGCACATGTAAAATTTTAGCTTGTTTGGGGTGAGGAAGGTGAACTATAAGAGGAGGGAAGATTAAGTTCTAATGCAGTACAGATCCAGTGCTCAGACTTTTTTCTTTTTATATATATTTTTTTCACTAGATGAGGTGGGGAGGTGCAACTTGAGCTGGAATTCTGAAAATCTATTCCTTTGTTTTTTTTCCTGAGTGTGTATACCTCTCATTAGATGCTCAAAGTAATCTATGATATCAAAACGTTTAGGAATCATTGTACTAAAAATAAAACTCTCATTCATTCTCTTATTTTAAGCCATTACCTCTATACCATGTGTTTGGACACTCCACAAGCATCTTCTTTGATTTTCCTACAGTTAATTCACCACAAGCAAGCCCTATCACGGTTTTCTCTTTTTCTGTTAATAATGTCACATTTATTTAACTGTTAGTTCAGAGATGTAGGTATAGTTTCTCCTTTCCTTTGTTCCTCACTTCTGAGAACCATGTAATAACATGGGCAAGAGACAGGGTATCTTCTATCCTAGAAATCTCACATTGGTGGCCTCTGCTCAGAGTTCTTCATGAAGCCCTTGTTCAATGACAAGTAGTTCTGAGACTGGGTCTTTATAAGGGAGACGTAGAAAACGTTTCTTTATGTCAGGATAGAAGGAAATGCCAATGAGGTCTGTTTTGAGGTGAATGAATTCGGAGAAGTCCTTTCACAGACCAGTCTGGACCTTCCTACCTTAGCACAATGATTGATTGTACAGAGAAAGGTGCGTGAGCTGAAATCAACCACAGGTAGTCTGAGTTTGAAAGGCCAGTAATCTTTGAGATGACTTGGGGTGAACTCTGCTCAACAGCAATGCTTAATACCTAGTGGGACAAAAGGAACCGTTTAAATCCACAATTTTTGTGGAAATACAAATGCCAATTAAGCAAAGGAAGGCAGGTCACTTAAACAAAAGTTCTTGTTCCTAGCAAAGTTAGGCAGATTTTCCCCATTTCTTATGAAGTCCGCCCCGCATTCCTGAGTAGGCAAATGTTGTAAGACCTCCTTTTCTGTTTCCCAGGTATCCTTGCAACAGATTCATCCTTATAAGCAATTTGTGTGTCTCCTCATCGGAACTCTTGAGAATCTCACTACTGGACTGGTAAAACCTCTTTAGCTAAAAGGAAACATTTCCCTCCCAGTGATCTCACAGGTATTTACTGATGCCTGAAATTCCAGTAACAAGTTACAAAGCTTTCCATTTCACAAGGAAGGATGAGGAATAAGGGAGGAAAAGAAGGAAGTCAACTAATATTTATTGTGTGTCTATCACAGGACAAGCATTGTGCTAAGCCCCTTTATTCAGATGATCTATTTCAGCAACTTTCAATCAGTGTGTTGCAAGAATTTTTAAAACATGCAATACCTGACTATTTAGTCAAGGGCACTGGCCTCTCTGCCCTTAGATTGTCAAATAATAAAAAAAATGATAACAGTCAACACAACAATAGCCATCTAGTCTGAATGAATCAAAATTATACCTTTAATTGTCAGATCAGGAAAACAATATATTTTTTGGCGTGCCACAGAATTTTAGTAATTAGTTTATGTGTCATGAGATGAAAAAGGTTGAAAATCACTGCTCTACTTGTATGTTTGATCTTCCCTTCCAAGATAGATGTAGTTAATTCAGAAGAGGGAACTGTCAGTGAGTTTATTCAACTTGTCCAATGTCAATCACCTTATCTTAGGGGAAACAGTCATGGCTATGACAGTAGCATTATGACCCAGGACAAGTCATTTGATGTTTGGGGCTTTGGGGAGGCTGTAATGATACTAATTTCTATTCTTTTGATTATATTTGTGCCAGGAGAATGAAGAGTAGAGGCTGGAGCTAGCTATGGAAGAGACAGGAAGTTTGATGTAGGGATGGCTACTTACCTATTTTTTCTCAGCTCCACATCAACTCTCCTATGTGCCTCTATGATACTGCCATGGGACTCTGCAAACTACATTTTCAAGACTCCTTTGCCAAGGGGTTTCTATTTTAGGGTCTGCCAATAGAGGCCCTAGAGAGAGACTGGAAAATGGGAGGTGGAATGAAGGGACTTCTCTTCCTATTACCCTGTTCCTACAGGGTGAGGCAATGGGGTGCCCTAGCAGCAAACGTTGGTTCTAACCTCTAATTACTTTAAGCACTCTAAGCACCAGTGTTTTCAGACCCACTGAGAGATACCAGCCACAGCCAATGATGCACCAACTCCACAGGCTCCTTGTCCAAGCTTACAGGTCTTTGTAGCCCCGCCTCTTCCTCTTCCTCTTCTAGCCTTAGAGTGGTAACAGCTTTCTCTCTGGGCTACCTCAGAGCTCCTTTTATCCTCTTTCAGTCATCCAACACCTATTCAACCACTTCCCTGTATTAAATCCTTTGTATTTTGAAGTGTTACAGTGATTTCTGTTTTCCTGACTAGCTGTTGATTGTGTGTGCTTGTCTGTGTGTGTGTGAGCTGTGGAGTGGATAGACAGTCTATTGTGAGTACCAAATGCTGGAGAAAATAGAACAACCTCTGATCTGGTCCAACCAACTGCATCAGGGAATTGTTAGGGGAGCCATTGTCTTGACAGAAAAGCTCTTGAAAGAAAATGTTTGAATTTTATGTTATCCACAATAAGAACATGAAAGTGTGAGGCTCAGAGAGAGGCTCTAGATGACAATTCTTTAAAAAAAAAAAAATATATATATATATATATATATATATATATATATATTTTATGGAAATTTTAAAAAATATATTTTATTGATTTCTTACAGAGAGGAAAGGGAGAGGATAGATAGTTAGAAACATCGATGAGAGAGAAACATCAATCAGCTGCCTCCTGCACACTCCCTACTGGGGATGTGCCCACAACCCAGGTACATGCCCTTGACCAGAATCGAACCCAGGACTCTTCAGTCCGCAGGCCGACGCTCTATCCACTGAGCCAAACCGGTCAGGGCTATATCTTTTAAAAGTAAATGCAAAAGACCACACAGAGGAATCAGATTTTCATATTGTGGCCTCTTTTCACTAAGTCAGGTGGTAAAAGAGAATCATTTGCTATTTGATCCCTTTCACTGCAGACCCAGAGTAGCTGCCCTCCTGTGTCCAATCCCTGGCTTATACTCAGAGAGCTTGAGACAAGATGGTAAGATTTGATCCTCCCAACCCTAAATTACCCAGTTTTTCTTTATACTCAAATGTCAATGGATGCTTTCAACTGTTTTCTAAAGGTACAGATTACCTATTTATTTAGATGAGTTAACTATAGCTTGATGACAAAGAGTATTTCATTTTCAGAAGCAGCTGTCAGACTTTTAATACATTAAAATCCCATCAAAACCATTTCAAGAATTTCAGCCAAAACTTTATAAGTGATTTCAAAATCTCTTCTGTTCAGATGTATTCAAGATAATTCACTGACATGATAGTTTTCATAATCTGAGTAGAGGTGTTTTTTCCAAGTTAATGTGTTTCATAGGTTTTTGTGGATGTATTCACTCACCTTAAGTTCCAGAAATGTACACCATTTGAAGCAATGATGATAAAAATGCCTATATTACATTGAAAACATACTATCTGTCTAAAGGTGACAAAACTTTGTTCCATGTTGGGGTAGTGGGAAGTACACATATGTGTACTTTTTCTTTGGTTAGCATTCTCCTTCACTCTGTTCTCCAAACTGTTCTTATTGGAGCCCTCTGAGAGTCACCAGATGGAATAATCAAAATGCTCAGGTGGAAAAGTCAAAATAACTCCTCAATGCTAAGCAGTGTGGAATAGAAAAAAAAGTCTGAAATTCTAACTGAATCCCTATTTCCTGAAATATATTTTATGTAATCTTATCCCATAATTGCTCAATGAAAATAAAATTTCCACAGCCAAATGCATTGGCAGAGTTAGGCATATTATGACTCTCCCTTGGAGATTTAGCACATTAATCACATGTTAAAGACTCTGAGATGTCCTATAGTAAAGAAACCAATTTTACTTTGTTGAAAGGAAAAATTTCCACTTTTTTATAACCATAGAACATCTCTTTCCTTTTACATTTTTTTATGGTACAACACCCCAAACTAATTTTCCTTGGAACACATTTTTGGGGATACTGTATGTAAATGAAAGAATGAAGTGAAGACATTTAAAGGTTCTCCAACAAAAAGTAAAGCCTAGAGAAAGATTAGGCTCATTCATATTTACTTTCTGAAAAATATAAGGCATCTTGTATTAGGATTTTCCAGTGAAAGGGATAGAAAAACTGTTTTAAAGTGGTTTAAAGCAGAAAAAGGGACTTTGTTATTTCACAATACTAAAAAATCCAGGGAACACTTGGCTTCAGACACAGCTAAGTTCAGGGATCAAGCAATGTTTTACTCCACCTCTCCTGCTACCATGATTCTCTCTGTCCGTGCAGCACAATCAATAGCCATAGACTCTCCAGCCATTCATGTCTTCAGGATAAAGTGCAATGGGAAAGAGGCCCCGTCTTTGGTGGAACTGGTAGTAGAGACTATTTCAGGTCAAATGAAGTGAGAATGGAGGCAGTGTGGACCCTTAAGAGGAAACTGAGGATTGTTGTTATAAGAAGAGGAAATCGATGCTGGGAGAGGCACACATTCAGAATGTCAAAAAAAAAAAAAAATCTCATGTATTTCCATGTTTTTTGTTTTTATTTTTATTGTGCTAACAGGAAAATAAAACATCTCAAGATGCTCTCTATATATGTCTGCTTACTTGAGTGACAAGAGAAGGAGGTAAGCTTGGAGTGTTGACTGGACTCTCAAATTGGGAAGAGTCCAGTCAACACTGGTTAGAAACAGTCACTGGAGAGCAAGGGAAAGCAGAAGCTCTTAGGAGATAAGAATGTGTATGAAGCCCTAACCAGTTTGGCTCAGTGGATAGAGCGTCGGCCTGCAGACTGAAGGGTCCCAGGTTCGATTCCAGTCAAGGGCATGTACCTTGGTTGTGGGCACATCCCCAGTAGGGAGTGTGCAGGAGGCAGCTGATTGATGTTTCTCATCTATGTTTCTAACTCTCTATCCCTCTCCTTCTCCCTCTCTCTTCAATCTGTAAAAAATCAATAAAATATATTTTAAAAAAAGAATGTGCATGAACATTGAACTCCTATAGATTAGAAATGCAGCCCTAATACTTTTCACTAGCGGGACTCCACTCCCCTGAGTCTTGGAAAGAAACTGAAGAATATGGAGAAGGAAAAAGGAAGCACATGATTTCCCTTACTGAATCTCATTCCTTTGGTCTCCGCCATTTTTCCTCATCCCAGTGTCTTTTCCTTACATTAAAAATAAAATCACTTAGAGGTTTACTGGAGCTCTTCACTTTGCCAGTCTTTCTTTCCCTTCCAGATCCCTAAAAATATCTGTCTCTACAAATGATCACACAGCCTCTGAGTTTCGTGTTTTGGATTTAGAAGTCTTCTTATTCTGGTGTCTAGTGAGAGGTGGGATGTAAATTATTATTTGTTGTCAATATGGAAGGGACTTTCCTTTCCAAGGTGGTAGTCTGAGTGATTTTTTTCTTCTCCCCACCCATGCCAATGCTTTATAGATATAAGTTCTCTCTCTCTCTCTCTCTCTCTCTCTCTCTCTCTCTCTCTCTCTCTGAACTTTGCTACTTTTATGAATTCTTGCCCAAAATATGTCATAAATTGGCTTCTCTCACCCTTTCAACTTCTCCTCTCACTATTCTCTCACACTTTATGTTCCATCATCAGTGCAAACCTCCTGCAGCTCTCCATGCATTCGTATGCTGTATACCGCTGTCTAGGGTTGGCTTCCCTTGAAACAGCCTGAGATGGGAATCTCATGCCAGTGATTTACTGAGGGACTGCTCTCAGGAGAAACCTGTAAGGGAGTGAGGGAAGCAGAATAGGACAGGGAAAGATGCCAGGACAAGTTGTGGGTTCAGCTGGTCCTATGGGGAGCTCTGGAACATGAAGTCTACCATGGAGTAAGGCCTGCATATCTCCATATCAGTCCATCATTGACTGTGCCACTTTTAGAAAGGGCATAGCCTCCCAGGCATTCCCAGATGAACCACTCTCTTAGGTTGAGAACAATTCTGAGAAGAGTGCAGCTCTTAGCAACCAATACTCAAAACAGCCGGGAGATATACTACAACTACTCCAAGTGAATGCTTACATAATTCATTCAATAAACAATCATTCGCCCCCTCCTCCGGCTCTAGGGCCTGGAAACTTGCCTTAATACTGTGGCTTTCAAGCATTAGCGTACATCAGGTTCTTCTCGAGGGCTTGTTAAAACTGAGATTGCTGACTCCCTGCCTCAGAGGTTCCGATTTAGTCACTCTGAGATGGAGCCTAATCACTTATATTTCTAGCAAGTTGTCAGGTCATGTTGACGCTGCTGGTCTGAATCCCACAGTTTTCATGAATCAGTGGTTTAATAAATCCTCCATAATGCAGCTGAAGAATCATCTCCTTCAGGAATCCTTCCTACCCACTTATACCCACATCACCCTCTCCATCTTGAATGAGTACCCTTTTGCTTCACTAACATGCTATGCACTTACTACATTGCATTGAATTCTATACAGCAGGACCTTTGCTCAAGGCAGTAGGTGGAGGGATATGAGGAGTCCACTGTTAAAAGGTGATACATGTTTAGACTTCCAAAGAAAAGCTTTAAATGAATTTCCCGTAAAAGTAAATTCTGTCTCATTACCTTGCAAATCCTTGAGGACAGCACTCTGTCTTACTCATCTTCATAAACCTGCTCTGAAAACCTCACCTGTTGCCTTGTTCAACACAGCTTTGTGAAACTAAACAATATCAATCTTGTTCAGGATTAGTTTCATGAAAAAATATGTTTGACATCTATTAAGTTAAATATTTACACAAATTTAAAAATGTTTAACTTGCTTATGGGAAACTATGTCAATTTACAGATAAACTTTTGGAAAATACTTTATTTTTCAGTTGAGTCTTGTCTTCTCTAGTACACTATGTCTATCCCTCCCTGTCTGTGGAAAGGCACGAACCTGACTTTTCATATACACCTACAGAAGTCACTTCCAAAACAAGTACCATTTCTGGTCCAACACTTACTTAATTCATGAACCTGTAATTTGCTTTTGGAAAAAACCATCTCATAAAATGATGATGACTTCAGGTTTAAGAAATCTGGCACAGAGCTAAAAAAAAAAAAAAGTAAACTTTGTGGCAATACTGCATAGAACAACATGTAAGCAGTATTTACAGTAGTGTCAGCAGTTGTTAAATGCAAGCATTCATGTATCAAACCGTCTTCCTTTAGAAAACACAGGCCCTTGACAGAAGATAACAAATAGATTGCCATTCTTAGTGAAAATATGAGTGTTCTCTCTAGAAGAAAGATGTTAATTGGGGAAAAAATTAGCAAAAGTTGACATTGAAAGGGTGGTTAGGGAGCATATAATGCAATGGCTGTCCTGGTATATATTCATCAAAGTTGTTGACATAGTTCTCCTTTTAGCTAATATTTAAAATGTTGTTTCAAGGAAATGGTGCATCTATAAAGTACCAGAGGCAAGAGGGTTTGGAGAGTAACCATTAAACCTCTTTGCTAATTGGACAGGCCAGCTACTGCTACAACATTAGTCTGCAGCCTGACCTGACAGGCTAAACAGCCCGAGCTAGCCCAGCATTTGGAATTAATGTGTTTACTTTAAGAAACACAAAGTCTGATTCAATTAGCATCCAAAGTCACGGAGGTTACAGAATTTAATGTTGGAGGTTTTTCTTTCTTATTGAATTTGTACTCCAGTGTTTATAATACCGAAATTAATGATGAAGTGGTGCATTTCTTTTTGTCTTGGGGGCTGAAAACATTAAAAATTGGATTAAAATTATAAAGGTACTCTGACATGATATATTAAGAGCTCTGAATGATGCCTAGGGATGTAGAAGAAGAGAAAAACACTTGAGTAAGTAAACAGAGTATATGAGACTTGCTTATGCCAGGACAGGAGGATGAATATTTTTGACTAAAAGTTAATTAACTATTTTGCCTCAGCGAGCCAATTTGTCGTCCTAAACTTTGATTCATTAACTGCAAAATGAGAGGGCTGCTTGTTCCTTGGTGATCTTGTAAGACTGAGTTGGTGTTAAATGGTGCTGTGAGATATTGTCTGTTCTTTCCCATTGAAACGAACCGAAATGGCTATGAGAGGGAAAGTAAGGCTTTGTAAGCGGCAGTAAGTAGATGGGTATTCTTTCAGAGCAAAGCCTAAGAACTGTATGGCATAATTGCGAAGCTAATCAACCCCTATTAAATAAAACAAGGGTAAATCCAGAGTTTTGAGTCTGTACATTAAATGGGCCATGGAAGTTGCCTAGTTGGCAATTCCGAAGCCTTAAGACTCATGAACTTGCAAGTAATGCTTCTTCAGGTTTTTCCGCTTGGAGACTGTAACTTCAAAGAACTCTGTTGTCATGAGAAAAGAAATCTCCCTTTGTCAATATATTGACTTTATTTCTAAATGCATGTTTTGTGAAAGCCCATTTGCTGGTTATGGAGCATCTTTAAGCTCATGAAATGGGAAAATGAAAAGTACAGCACGAAGAGGGAAAGAATCCCAACCATATCCTAGCATGACGGTCTTTCAGATTTTAATCATAGCCACAAAAGGTATTTGAGGAGTCACAGAGTATGTGCTTTTCAAAGGGTAAGTTTAGACAGAACCACACACATGCATACATATCATAAGACATATTTGAGAATATTTGTGAAAAATTCATGTAACTTAGGTAAGTTGAACATGTAAACCTTGATCCAAATAGAAATAGAGGAAGGGTTATTCTTCACAAGCAGTGGTTGCTTTTTCTATAGCACACGATATGGACTTCTGTCCTGCAATGGCTCTCGAACTGTCTGTGAAAGAGATAGTTACCTCTCTCTGTGAAAGAGAGAGCACTCTGCTTCTCTCTGTGAGAAGCCATATGTACACACACTAAGGGCCCTTGAACATGGACTAGACCAAGCATGTCAAACATGTGACCCATTGGTCGCGAGTTTGACATGCTTGGACTAGACTATAAGTTCCACAAGAATAGGGACTTTGTGTGTGCATAACTGTATGCTTAATACCTGCAACAATGTTTATTGAGTGAATACAGGAATGAATGAGTGAACGAACAAATGAATGAATGCATTGTAGCATTTTAAAATATACTCAGGTGATACGTTGTTTTGGGGAAATAAATCATGAGTGAAGCTGGGTTTTCTGCAAGACTGAGTATTGGGTTTATGGTCAGTAAAATTGATTAAACATGGAGTATGTGGTTGGATGAGTTAAAATCTTTGCTCTTCTACCTAATAGGTAACTTTGGGCAAGCTATTTAATTTCTCTAAATCTTAATGTCATCACTTACAAATCATGTGAGTTAATAATGACAATACCTTTCTCATAGGCTTATTGTGAGGAATGAAAAAGTAATGTTTGTAAAGTGCTTTGTAGAATACCTGCTACTTAACTCTAAGAATTTATGAAGCTACCATATGTTGTGAGGTTATTAATCTAAAATGGAATTTGTCTCAAAAGAGAGTAAAAAATGACCAGTATATACAGTTGAGGCTTTTTGAAAACAGAAAAAATTTTAATTAGTATAAATTTACAAAATGACCTTTGCATTTCCAAAGATTCCAACTTGTGATATATACTGATAATGTCTTATATTCATGCCTGCCATCTTGACTCAAGAAGAGACACAGAAGTTGAGCAAATTGGATATGTCTCATTGCTTAAAATGAATAGAGGCATGTCTGAAATTGGAATGAATGGCAGGAGCATCAACAGAAATGGCAGAACCATTACTGAGATTAACTGTCCCAAAGTTACAAAGGTGTCTGCAATGTAATCACAATGGACAAATAGAATTTTTTTAAAGATTTGTGAGATGTTAATCTATAGGATAGGATAGTGTGTGTGTGTGTGTGTGTGTGTGTGTGTGTGTGTGAATGAGACACAGAGAGAGACAAACAGGGATAGGCTTTTGGAGAATGGATGCCTAAAATGTTCAATTGGGCATACTGAAAAAAATAAAAATGGTGGTTGGACCCTGATGGAGAATATAGTACCAGATAGGAATAATCTTTATCATTGACAAAGTAGTCACACATGTTATCATAAGTAGGAAGGGCTGCAACCTTATATATTACAAGGTTGTAATCCTTGTAACTTGGCCCCCGGCACTCTGTCTTCCATTTACAGTGAGTCCCTGTAAGTCCTTCTCTATAAAAGAGAAAGAGGGGATTGTTTTTCTCTCTGTGGGTAGACTCCCTTGCCATTTCATCACCTACAACAAAGGTGTTAATACAGGCTGCTATTGCTTGGGATAGATGTAGTGGCTGAGCACTGTGATTTACTCTTCTGTCAGACAAAACAACAACACACATACAGAATGCTGAAGATGGTTCATGTAGATCTTTTAAAATGTGTGGTAAAAACACAAAATTTACCATCTTTCTAAAAATATATTTTTATTGATTTCAGAGAGGAAGGGAGAGGGAGAGATAGAAACATCAATGATGAGAGAGAATCATCAATCAGCTGCCTCTTGCATATCCCAAACTGGGATTGAACTTGCAGTCCAGGCATGTGCCCTGACCAGGAATTGAACCATGACTTCCTGGTTCATAGGTCGATATTCAACCCCTGAGCCACACTGGCTGGTCCAGGCTTAACCATTTTTAAATTGTTAAGGACTTTAAAACAGTTTGGTTATGTTAATATATTCACACTAGTTGCCCGGTGCATGAAATTCATGCACATCAAAAGGGGATTAATTAGAGGAAATAATTTATTATTGCTATTTGCTCTTTCTCTATAATAGAAGTGTCAGAGATGAAAGAAAATTAGTAAAGTGTATATGAAAACCTTCCTCCTGTCAGAGTCTGGGGTACACCACGGGACCCAGAGTCAAGTCCCCGCCCACCCACATGTACCTCAAAATCGCATGAGACCCACACCCAGCCGGCCCCTCCCCCATTGGGCTAGATCCAGACCTGGCCAGTCCCACCCTTGTCAAGCCCTGCCAGGCAGGGGATGAAGCCTCAGGTCCCCTGGCCCGCCGCCAGGACGGGGGGTGTGGCCTGAGGTCCCCCAGCCCAGACCGGGGCGGGGGGCGTGACTTGAGGTCCCCTGTCAAGCCCTGCCAGGCAGGGGGGTGCAGCCTGAGGTCCCCCGGTCCAGCACCAGAAGGGAGGCACAGCCTCAGGTCCCCCGTCAAGCCCCACTGGCAGGGGGGTGCAGCCTCAGGTCCCCTGGCCCGGTGCTGGGGTGGGGGGTGCGGCCTGAGTTCCCCCGGCCTGGTGCTGGGGTGGGGGGCTCAACCTGAACTCCCCTGTCAAGCCCTGCCAGGTGGGGGGCGTGGCCTGAGGTCCCCTGTCAAGCCCCACAGGGGTGGGGGAGGGCATAGCCTCAGGTCCCTGCTGATTGCTCGTTAAGGCTCCGTATGGGAACTTGGCCTCAGCTGTGGGTGCAGCCATCTTTGTGATGGAGTGATGGTCAATTAGCATATTCCATCTTTATTAGATAGGATTGTTATGCAAATACGTGTTAATATATTCATGTATTTATCTTTAAAACTCTATACCCAATTAACAACAATTCCCCATTTCCTCCTCACCACCAGCCCTTGGAAACCATCATTCTACCTTCTGTTCTTATGAGTTTGACTACTTAAGATACTGCATATAAATGGAATCATACAATGCATATCTTTTTGAGATTGGCTTATTGCACTTAGCGTTAAGTTCTCAAGATTAATCTATATTACAGCATGTGACAAATTTCTCTCTTTTTGAAGGCTAACTAATATTCCATGTATGTACCACTTTTTATTTATCACATTTATTCATCAGTGGACATTTGGGTTACTTCCATCTTTTGGCTTTGTGAATAATGATGCAATGAAAGTGGTTGCAGAACTATATCTCTGTGATCTTGCTAAAGAGCTATTTATTCAAGGTTGTGGGTGATTTAATCTAAACCAGAATGCAATGGAGGTAATAGCAGGAGAAAATACTCATAACTTGCTTTTATCTAGCAAATCCCTTCCTATTCATTAAAAAAGTGTGTGTTCTCACTTCCCAAATCTCTGTATGATCCCCAAATGAGTGTTTATATGCAGAAATGCCACCTTTTTTATTTTCACAGCTCCATCCCTATTTTCTTGTATCTCAGCTCTTATTTGTTCCTGCTTTATGTCTGAGGTTTGATCTTCCCCTCGGTATCAGGTAAGTCCTTAGCATGCTCTCATATCCTTGAAAATTTCCCGTCTTTCATATGCATTCTAAGGTCTAGGCACTTACTCTTCTACCTGCTTGTGCTGTCATGAGCCACAAGTGTGGTGATAAGGAGGAAGAAAGTCAGGGTGATCATCCTCTTGTTGTAGTCGGCTCTTTCATCTTCAGTTGTGCCTAAATAGATAAGTAACAAATGAATAAATAAGTGAATGATTAAATGACACCTTGTGTTGTTGAGTTTAGGCAGGCTTATTAGTTGGATGGTTGATATTTAAAAAGTATGAAAACCAGCTGTTTATCAAGCAGTGACTTAGGATTCAAGAAATGGTGCCCATATTCTTGTTCTGATTTTATACAGGACCAAGGAACATAAGGCTATCCATGTGCAGTCAGGATTAGGAATTTCAGCTAAACCAGAGAGGATGGGGTAGGGCCATTGGTCAAGGCAATGATGTCAGCTTGGCAGGGAGGTTCACAGGGTACTCTTCGTCATCACTGTGGAGGGTAAAAGTACATGATTAAAAGACAACAGAGATGAAAAATAAAGAGTCAGACACCAGGGTAAATGGATATGTTCAAAGAGAGGTCAAAACTAGACCTCAGATGTTTAGCTTTCAGGAATGGGACAAAAGCAACAAGAATTGAGGCATTTATAGAGCTCATGAATTAATAATACTAATAGCACTATTAAGAATTTTATTTGTTGAGTACTTAATCTATGCTAGATAGTATTAAGTATTTTTGTGTGTGTACATTGTGTCATTTAGTCCTTACTATAACCCTATGAAGTAAATTTTATTATTACCTTAATTTTGTAAGTGAGGAAACTACGTCTCAGAAAGGTAAAGTAACTTACCCAAGGACACAGTTAGTAGAGGGAAGAGTTGGTTTTCAGACTTAACACTGCTTTCTAGTTATAAGCGGATATGAACTGGATTTGGGGCATACGGGCATAAGTAAAATTTCACTTATCTTTCTGTAATAAGCCTTGGAATGCATTTCCTGGTACATAACAGGTATTATCATTTGATAAAGATTCAGTCAATGACCTTGCTTGGATAAATGACATTTCAGTCTAGTTTGCCACAAATTTACTAGTTGTTTCAGCATAATCAAACAACAACAAAAAAGGAATATAGAAATGGAAACCTTAAATTTTGAATATTTGAGAGACTTCCAAACACTTTATCCCCAAATGCAGTCCCATACTTACCAAAAATATTGTCACTGTGGAGAGAGGTATAAATTGGTGCATATTTTAAGAGTTAGAAACATCTGGCTTCGAAGCCAGAATTATTGTTTTAATTTTGCAATTATATAACTGGCATAAATGTTTTGAAAAAAGAGACTTTGGGACAGTGACCTGAGACTTAGAAAGAATCTTATCTTGGGAGAAGGAACTGCAAGACTGCAAATGTGGAAGGGCAAGGAGGGTGGGGTGAGATGGAAGGAACCTTAGTTTGGTGCCAGGAGATTCAGGTTTGTTTGTCTCCTGCTGACTCCAAACCTGAAACAGAATAATAATACCACATTTTCAGAGTTTTTGTGCCAAATGAAATAATATGTGGGTGTACTTTGTAAAATGTAAAATTACTAGAGCAAACGGTAGGCATTCATTGTCACAACTAAGTTTATAAAAGGGAGTCCCTGGAACAAGGAAGCAAAGCTTGAAATGGGGATTGTTCCATTGGTGAGGGTGGGACAAGGAAGGCACCACACCTTCTCTGAAAGACAAAGACTTCATTACAAATTCACCAAAAGGTGGACCTTTAGAGGCCGGAGCTTCAAGTTTCAGAAGTGACTTCCAAGACCCACAAGAGGGAGCTCTTGCACTTCGTAGGCCTGCTGGTTAGCTTTCCAAAATCTCATTCGAAACAGGCAGTCATTTGGGAGATGTGTGATGGACAAAATGGATTAAGAGAAATAAAGTCCAAGAAAAATTATTGGGAGATGAAAACTCAAGTTCTTTAGTGTGTTTTAAAGCTCCTGAGAAATTTCTGGCCAGAATCCTTTTAACTAGCTCGCTTAAAGGAGAAAGAACTGCTGCTATCATTTTAGGTTAATCTTTCTGACTTAACATCCATTCCAAATATTTTCTTCCTGAAAAAGAGTATCAAGAGATGATCCAGTGGAAATAAATGCCCAACTCTCCTTAGCCCAGGCAGTTTTGTGAGGCAATAAAAAATACCACAATTCTGGAGTTTGTAATCACAGCCTGTTTCAGTTAAACATTCAGGGAGCGAGAAGTATATGTCCATAAGTTTAAAAACATGCCCATTGCCTGATGTACTTTTGTACAGATTGTCAGAGACTGGGAAAGGAGGGGTGTGTGTGTGTGTGTGTGTGTGTGTGTGAGAGAGAGAGAGAGAGAGAGAGGGAGAAAGAGAGAGAGAGAGAGAGAGAGAGAGAGAGAGATGGAGAGATGGAGGGCTGGTATGGGTAGAAGGCAGCATGGGACAATGGCTATGGAGAAGTCCTCAGTTGTATTATGACTTATTTTATGACATGGCACACTTCTATGGGCTACAAAACAAGACCAAAGGAGAGATGTCTAATCAGCACTAACCCTCTACTTGTGAAGCAACACAGCCAAAGGAAAAAAGGAGTTTTTGGCTGTCAGTACTATATCTTATTATAAATATTACATTACAATAGAAACATAAGCACAAATTTAAAAATCAGTCAAGGCATTATAAGCATTAATCATTTTATGGAATGCTTATTTTCCAAAACCGATTTATATAAATTGAATTGGTATATGAGATAGAATTTTATCCTTAAATCTTATAATATGATTGGAATGTATTTCATTGTACATATTTTGGCCCAATGCATAATAAAATTACTAAGGCAGCAAATCCTTTAAAAACAAACAGTAAAAGGAAAATAATAATTGTTTTTAACCAACCATTAAGAAGGAAACATTTTACTATCCATTAGTAAATCAGTAATGAAACCAACCACGAAATGTGAATTCATAGGGTTGAAGTTTAAATTGAATGAGATGCTATGAGGTCAAGTTATTACCAGAAGAAGTCAACTGGTTGCCTCCCAAAGGGTACACTGCCTGCAAAACCAGAAACCAGGTTGGATAATTCTTTCAAAATAAATCCATCTTGCAGGGATTAATTAATACATGAATTTTTAAAAAACAATGAGAAATGTAACTTGCATTTTCAAATCAACATGACCAGATAATTATTTTCTAATAGAAATAACTTCAGGGGAAGTAATATTTGAAGGTTGTTTGGTTTGCATGAAATCAGAATAAAATGGCTGACTTGGATAGTTTGAGGAGGTGTTTCTTAGGTAAGCTGTTAGAGTTACTGTTCCCTACAGCAGGGATAGAAATATTTAATACTTGGAGGCCAATATCCTCTTCTCTGGACACTGTTTGGACGGTAAATAAGACACAGGTCTTGCCTTCATAAGACTTTCAGTCTAGTGGAATAGAAAGTAAACAGGTAATGAATTAAATGTTATAATGAGGATCCTAGGGGATCAGATAAAAAAAGGGCATCTCACCCTGTCAAGGACTGGGGGGAAAGGTCAAGGAATACTTTAGGGAACAATATGAACTAAACTCTTAATTTACCCAGACAACTGCGCTGAGTTAATAGATATCATTCTTCAAGGATGTCTCAAGCCCATTTGGCAATAACTTCTACCTTCCTGTGATTTAGGATGTGAGCAATTATTCAGCAAGTCAGGGCAGTTCAGCTTATTTGGAATCCATAAGATCTTTCTCTGAATAGTGCTAGGTAATTCACCTCAGTGGCATTTGTTGAGGCATAGTCTCCTGAAAATTAGATGTGGTTTATATTTCGGTTTGAGCTTTGGGTTTTTGTTGATGTAATGATCAGTTTACTGCATGGTCACTATAGTATTTTCCATTGCTTAGCTTGGTGCTGGCAGGTATTTAATAGTTTGGTTAACGATTCATAAAGGGAATCCATTAATAAGGAGACTAAGGCTTATTAAATAACATATGATTGATAACGTAAGATAAAATTTAAGATTATAAAGGAAACTTTCTTCAAGGGTCATTTCAAACATATGCCACCCAAACTTAATCATCAATATACAGGGTGGGCAAAGTAGGTTTACAGTTGTTAGTATGGCAAAAAATACAATAATTAATAAATAATAATACGAGAATAAATTGTTTTATGTACTCACAACTACAAACCTACTTTTGCTTCACTCTGTATCTGTCTATTAATATGCTCCACCAAGGGTATTATCATTATCATTCAATTACTCAAGTCAAAATCCTAGGAGTTATTTGTGATCTTCTCCTTCCCCCACATAATCTATACCTAACCTCTCAGCGAATCCTATTGTCTGTACCTTCACAATATATCCCAAATTCTGCCACTTCTTATGACCTCTGTTCCTAAACCTCTAGTCCAAGATACTATCATTCTCACCTGTACATATGCAACCAGTTGATTTCTTTTCCTCCCAGCTCCCTTCACCCCACCTTTCTTATCCTCATCCATCTTATATACACTAGTTAGGAAGATCTTTCTAAATGTAAATTGGAGAATGCCATCCCAATCCATCTATAATAATAGAAGTGTATTATGCAAATCATCTGAATGACTGAACAGCAGAATGACCGTCTGGATGACCTTCTGGATGACCATGCTATGATATGCATGGGCTCCAGGCCAGCCAAGGTGGGTGCAATGCGATTGATCAGGGGGGCCCCACCATTGCCCCACGGTCGCCCTGGCTGGTGGCCACAGAGGGAGGCCCAGGTCACCTGGCTGGTGGTGCTGTGGTGGGTGGGCGGGGCCTCTCTTTGCCAGGCGATAGATCTGGGGCCCTGTGATTGATTGCCCCACAGAGGGAGGCCCAGGCCACCACCTAGCAATGCTGTGGCAGGTGTGCAGGGCTGGCCACCGGCAGCCGGGGGAAGTTTGAAAGCCCTGATAGGCCCTGATTGTTGGCCAGGCCTAGGGACCCTACCCAAGGGGTTCTAGATTGCGAGAGGGTGCAGGAGAGCTGAGGGACACCCCCCTCTCCGCCCCGTGCATGAATTTCATGTACCGGGCCTCTAGTTTAGAATGAAATTCAGTCCTCACCATGACCTAAAAGACCTTACTCCCTTTTGGGCCTGCCCATCTCCTGGACTTCACTTCCACCATTCACAACAGCCACACTAATCTTTCTGACTTGAGAAGTCTCAGATTTTGTCTTTATTTCAGAGTCTTTATACCAGCTATTCCTGGTGTTTGGGACATTTCTTCCCAGATCTTTGCCAGACTGCCTTTTTCTCAACATTTTGCAAGATTGGTCTTCTTTGCCTATTGTAGCTGAATTAGACCCTCCTCTCTTCACCAGTAAATTAGCATGCAACCTTTTCCCTTCTACTTTTGCAGCAAAGTATGATATAGACTGAGAAAGTACACAAAATAAATGGACATTTCAATGAGTGGTTGTACAAATATTTTCTAATAACACAAATTAGAAACTTTCCATCATTACTAACATCTTCATGATATTTTCAATCACTAATACCTTCCTTTCCACAAAGGTATCCAATGTGACCAAAGGTAAGTTTTGCTAGTTTCTTGTTGGAGGAGGTCATCAAGAGAATATGCCTGCCAGATGACCCTTGAGCTGGATCTGGATAATTAAAAGCTTCTAACCCCCATTCCTTTCCTTGGAATGTATATTATGCCCACAATTCCCACAGTAGGATCCATTTACAAGGGAGGTAGTTTGAGAAAGGAATTATTATTGAGACTATCTGGATGGTGTACATGACTCAACACAGTTAAGATTCTGGAGGGTATGTATGGAGATCTACTCATCTTTTGGGACTCAAGACAAGCCTCACATGTTTGTTCCTTGCTTATTAAACCTGACACATGCAAATTTGGAGTGGTCTGCATCTTTTTTCAATTTCTCCTTGCTCTCTGTGTATCAAGGCCAGTTTCAGATTTCACCCAGGAAGCTCCTTGAGTTTTCAACATTTCTGAAATTTAAATAAATTATTTAACTTAACATTATGTGGTGAGGCTTATCGATATTGCAGCATGTAAGTGTAGTTCATTTGTTTTTATTGCTATATAGTATTTCACTGTGTGAATATACCCCTAAGATGGATGTTTGCTAGTATATTGTAGATTGGAAGTCACTAGACTTTAATCTGTAAATGGCTAAAGAGTAAGTATTCTAGGCTTTGTGGGCAATATGATTTTTGTTGCAACATTTTATCATAAAAGCAGCCATGGACAAGTGTAAATGAATAGGTATGGCTGTGTTCCAATAATTTAGAAAATCATTGACAGGCTAGATTTGGCTTGTAGGCTGCCCTTGAATATTTGGATTGTTTTCAGTTTGGTGTTATCATGAGTAAAGCTATGTAATTTCTTGTATGTGTCTTTTTGTGTTCATATATATGTGATTATGTTAGATACTCAGCAAAGGAATGAATTACTTTGTTCAGCTTTAGTAGACGCTGACCATTTTTCCGAAGTGATTTTCATAGTGTAGGTACTCCATGGTATTGTCAACACTCAGAATTATCACTTGTGGAGATTTTAGCCGTTTTGATGGGTATATATTGGTATATCCCTAACCTAAGTTTTTTTCTGATATGTCAGTGGGGAAAACATATGGATGAATTCTGTCATTTGTACATATAAATTGCACTGATCATTCTATGACTTTGTTTTATTTTTATGCAAAATATTGCCTGAAATGAAAAAAAAGTAGTAAATTTAAGTGTTAGAGTTCAAGATAACAAAAAACGCCCTAACAACACAAATTTGGCTTGACATTGAGAGCTATGGGGTTTACAATTAAATGAAAGAGTGAAGAGCTTTTAGATGGTTTTTACCTGAGAAAGCTTTAGGCTTTCAGTGTGCCACTGACTAGAGCAAAGGGTTTTAGATTTAGAACCAGTTGTAGATTTGTAGCAGATAAAATAGAATAGAATAGAGTACTATAATATAAAATATAATAATGTAATATACATTAGCTGCTATCTATATGACATATACAGTATAAAAAGCTTACAAACTGTATGAGCTTAAATAAGTGACTTTAATAGCATTGTCATAAAGTAGAATTAATATCTGCCCCATCAATTTCACATGAATGTTGTGAATAGCAAATGTGATTGTATTTGTGTTAATTTAAAAAATTCAGAGGGAATGAAACTTTGTCAATGATGCATTATCCATTCAGGACACCAAATCTTAACTGTTAGGAATCTCCCAAGGTCCACCCAATTCACATTCATCTCTAAAACTAATTGAGGGAATTCTTCAAGTCAAAATCCGCTGAAGATAACAAAGGGTCAGTTGAGTCTAAGAAAAACCATACTCCACAACGGGAACTACATATATGACACAGTTAGCCTATATATAGATACATTATCTTACTGTGAAGTGGAGCTTTGATGTTTTCTAGTTTTGTTTCACAAAGAAGATGAAATAGTTGGTGAGAAAATTCAGTGATTGAGAGTAAGGGAGTGCTTCTCTTTTGGTTTGGGTTCCTCTTTTCCCAAGTAATAAAAATGCTTTCTGTTTTCTAATTTCAATGGAATTTGGTGCCTCCTTGCTTGACTAGGTCATAATACTCTTTGCAGATTATTCTCAGATTCTGCTAAAGTTCAAATCTTTATCACTTAACTTTGATGAAGATGTGGCTTTTCCATTAAGTTCTGCATAATGACTGACTGTGTTCTTAACAAGGAATGGCATTCTTCCTCCTAATTTTTTTGTTTATGTTGGCCGTCCCACTTCAGGCTATATATCTTACTCCTTTCAGTAAGAATAATGACTTCTTGTTCAGAAACAAACCTGATAATTAATTATCTTCCATCAGGGGAAAATGGATGTCACAATACTTTTTACAAAAATTATTAAACATTCCTCTGAGTATGTTTGTTTTTGACCATTTCATCCCCAATATTGCCCAGTCTTCAAAAATTGTTTCTAAAAAGTAAAATGCTATATAAATATTAATTTACTATGTTGTTAATCTTATTGAACCTTGACAGACATATTCTTTTTTCTCTTAGTCTTTGCAGTTTCTTTATCCTCCTGCAACACCAAGAGAGAAAGCCACGGTGATGGATTCTAGACAAACAAGAAGAAATTTTTCATGTCTGTTTTTATTATTTCCATGTTTTTCAAAATGAATACCATAAAATAAATCCATCTTCCAAAAACTTTCCCCTAAACAGCTTTATGGAGATCCACTTGATATATAAATAAATGAAATTTTATATATATAATCTGATGAATTTGGAAATATGTAAACATCTGTGAGACCATCACCCCAATCTTGCTTTCTCCTTACATCCACTAATTCTCTGTGTCCCTAAACACAAAGACATCTGAGTTGTAAGGTTTCTAATCTTTTTTATTTTCTTTTGGTGGGAAACAATTTATTTTGTCTAAGGGACTCTGTGTTATTTGGAATCCAACCTTTGTCAATGGTTATCTGATCATTGGAACAAAGGAGATAAGCAGGATAGATTGCAATGTGATACAAATAAATTCCCAGGCATCTGTGTATTCTCTCTAGGGTTTCTATCTGGATTATACCACGTTTCAAATGATCCAAGTACGTCCATCTTGGTTTTACAATAGCAAATGCAATGATTGTGGATAGTGGCTGAACAGATAATCATTAGCATCTTAATACCTAATGCTGGATCTCTCACTAGATATTATTTGGAATCACTAAAGTTATGTATACTCCTGGAAATCTACAATTCTCTAATTTGAATCTGATTTAATATACTGAAGTTAGTGATATGTGTTAAACAAATACAGTCTGTTAAGCTTTTGGTATGTGATATTTTTTCAGGTGTTAATTTCTAATTTTTTTTAAACAAATGGTTTTGATTCACTGTGACATGTGAGGATAATTTCTCTTTTCCTCAATCTTTTCTACTTTGTAGCTTGTAAGAAGGGCTGTATAGAAGGTACGTTCTTTAAAAAAATGTTTTTATTGATTTCAGAGGAAGGGAGAGGGAGAGAAGGGTAGAAACATCAATGATGAGAGAGAATCATTGATCAGGTGCCTGCTGCACTCCCCCTACTGGGGATGGAGCTGCAATTCGGGCATGTGCCCTGACCAGGAATTGAACATGACCTCCTAGTTCATGGGTCCATGCTCAGCCACTGAGCAGCACCAGCTGGGCTGAAGGTGCATTCTTATAGGTAACAAAGCAGTGACTCTAAAAGAAATATAAGTCTGTATGATAAGGGGAGCACAATGCTAGTATTCAGGTATTGAAGAGCATCACCTATGGGTATTCTGGGTAAGCACAGTATTTTTGCTTTTTATCTCATTCTCGGTGAAGCATTGTAAATTTGTATGGTCAAGCTATAGGTTCCAAGAACTCTGGACATAAAGTCTAACTTGTTCTCAATATGTAAAATTTTCTTTCTCCCTTGTACCTAGTGAAATTCACACTCAGTATGCTTTAATTAGTTTCATTTTTAAGAGTCTAACATGGGATCATCAAAGTAACAAGTCTCAACTGCACAACTTGACATCTCATTAACACTTGTGCTATAACATATGGTGCTTGGGTGATTTGAGTTAATGTGGGTGTCAGCAAGGTGGTGGAGGCAGGGGTACAGAGAGTCAAATTTCCCCTGCATTTGACATGTTACTTTAAGGAAAAATTAGTTACATTTTCTGAGCACAGTAGATAATCATGAATGTAATAGAATCTCTAGGTATGGCAGTATAAATGAATTACTTTGTAAATGCTTCTGAAATTTAAGTTAAAACATGCCTGACACCAATATAATAGAGCATAATGTTATTTGATGGAGAGTTGCCATGTTTTGGCATATTTATTACAAAGATAACTTGGTAACTGTGATCTAACCAAGTTAATAACCTGAAGGTATAGTATTTATAGTTATACTTATTTTTCTATAGTCCATGCAAAAAAACTCAAGTTCTTTCTTCATGCCTTAGATTTGGATATTTTGACAAATTGCCAGCTATAATTTAAACATATTAATTGAAGAAACTGTATGTTTATTTAACTTGAGATATGCCTTGTTTTGTGAAAAAAGAGAGGAATGGGAAATCCCACTATTGCTGGTTTTAAAAATTAGGCTTATATTCGTTAAAATAGAATTGTTAAAATGCTTTTACTTGAGCTATTCATGAATACTTTTCAATTAGTTGACATTGTAAGTACTTCACTGAACTCTATAGCCTGAGGTGACCAGGTGGTAGAATTATAGGATTTGGAGCTCCGAGGGACTCAGAAGTCATTTAATCCAACATCTTAACTTTACAGAGGTGAAAACTAAGCCTCAGAGCTGTGGTTTATATGTTTTAAACAGCAGTTTCTTCCTTTATTAAAAAAAAGACCTTTAGACAGACAAATGAGTCTATGATGAATAGATGGAGACAACTGTTTTGCATGTGACATTGTATTTCACATTCTAAACACTTGAAAAGTAGAATCCATTGGAAAGGTTATGATACAAAATGCATTAAAGCTTGGATGTCACAAGTTACGCAGTGACATTGCTGTAGGTAGTGAATCCCAATTCCCAGAGTGAGAGTGTCATTGCCTAAGTAACTAATTGTTTTTCAAACTGAGAACTAGGATCTCAAGGTGTATACACTGTAAAGTAGTATAAATCACCATGGATAATTTAACTGTCAACTGTTAAATTCCACCACCATGCTTTCTCATTCAGCCTTACCTGATAAAAGCCACATAACCTCTTTTTACAAATATTATCTTTATTGTTGAAAGTATTACAGATGTCCCCTTTCTCCCCCCATTGACCCCCTCCACCCTGCTCCCGCCTCCTCCCCAAGCCTTCACCCTACTATTGTCTGTCCATAGGTTATGCATATGTACATATAAGTTCTTACTCCCCCCCCACCCCCCAAAAGTCATCAATCTGTTCCATGTTTCCATGTCTCTGGATCTATTTTGTTCGTCAGTTTATTTTGTTCATTAGATTCCACATGTAAGTGAGTTAATGTGATACTTGTCTTTCTCTGACTGGCTTATTTCACTTAGCATAGTACTCTCCAGGTCCCTCCATGCTGTCTGAAAGGATAAGAGATCCTTCTTTTTTATGACTGCACTAGAGGTCCCTCAGCCCAGCCTGCACCCTCTCCAATCTGGAACCCCTCAGGGGCAGTCAGACATCCCTTTCACAATTCGGCACTGCTGGCTCCTAAACATGCACCTGCCTGCCTGCCTGATTGCCCCTAACTGCTTCTGCCTGCCAGCCTGTTTGCCCCTAACCACTTCGACCTGACGGCCTGATCACCCCCTAACTGCTCCCCTGCTGGCCTGATTGACGCCTAACTGCTCCCCTGCCAACCTGATCATCCCCAACTGCCCCCCCCCCCCCCCCCCGCTGGCCTGGTCACCCCCAACTGCCTCCCCCCACCAGTGTGGTCGCCCCCAATTGCCCCCACCCCCCGCTGGCCTGGTTGCCCCCAACTGCCCCCCACCAGCCTGGTCGCCCCCAACTGCCCCCCTGCTGGCCTGGTCACCCCCAACTGCCCCCCCCCCCACTGGCCTGGTCGCCCCACGCAGCCTGCTGTTCGGTTGTTACTGTTATTGTGACGGTGTCCTGGACAATTTGCATATTCCTCTATTATTAATATAGATAATATTTCATTGTGTAAATGTACCACATCTTTTTTTTTTTTTAATCTTTATTGTTGAAAGTATTACATAGGGCCTCCTTTTTCCCGATTAACCTTTTCCAGCCCACTCTGGTCCCGTACTCCCTCCCCCATGCCCCCACCACCCCATTGTCTGTGTGCACAGGTTATGCATATATGCCTACAAGTTCATTGGTTGATCTCTTTCCATGCACCATCCCCTGTTTTCCCTCTGAGGTTCAATAGTCTGATGCTTTCTATGTCTCTGCATCTATTTTTGATCATCAGTTTATTTGGTTCATTAGATTCTACATCTGAGTGAGATCATGTGATACTTATCTTTCTCTGACTGGCTTATTTCACTCAGCATACAGTTAAATTATCCATGGTGATTTATACTACTTTACAGTGTATACACCTTGAGATCCTAGTTCTTCAGGTCCATCCATGCTGTTGCAAATGGTAAGAGTTCTTTCTTTTTTATTGCTGTGTAGTATTCCATTGTGTAGATGTATCACAGCTTTTTTATTCACTCATCTATTGATGAGCACTTGGTCTGTTTCCCGATCTTAGCTATTGTAAAAATTACTGCTATGAAATTGGGATGTATATATTCTTTCTGATTGGTGTTTCAGGTTTCTTAGGATATATTCATAGAAGTGAGATGGCTGAGTCAAATGGCAGTTCCATTTTTAAGTTTTTGAGGAAACTCTATACTGTTTTCCATAGTGGTTATACCCATCTGCATGCCCACTGACAGTGTACTAGGATTCCCCTTTTACACATCCTCATCAGCACTTGTAATTTGTTGATCCGTTGACAGTAGCCATTCTGACACATATGAGGTGATACCTTATTCTAGTTTTAATTTGCATGTCTCTGGTTCTCTGATGATTAGTGACTTTGAGGATTTTTTCATATGTCTGTTGACCATCTGTGTGTTCACTTTGGAGAAGTGTCTATTTAGGTCCTGGGCCCATTTTTAATTGGATTGTTTATAACCTTTGAAACTCTTGTATGCTTATAAGTTTTGCCTTTTTAGCATCTTTTTTTTTTTTGATACAGCATTGTTTCTATAAAATACATAATGGTATTTCAGAGTAGTCCTTTAAACTCCAGTAATGCATAACTAGATAAAATATTTTATTTGTTTACTTATGTACAGAAATTACTCTTATGAATAGGTTTGACACAGAGAGAAAGAAAAATAGACAAATACCACATGATTATTCTGAATTCTTTAACATTTATTCATGTGGTCTTTGATGATATGGAAGCAAAGAGGAAAATCTGAAAATATACAAAAGTTCTAATAGATTGCTATCACTTTGCTAATGTAGAAAGTATAAGAGTAATTATTTCCTTTTCTTTTAATTCCTTTAAATTTGTAGTCAACTTTATTTTCCTAATGTTGTAAACAGCATATTTTCATTGTGAGAAAAATTTGAAAGTATAGAACATATAATTGAGTATATTTTCTATAATTACAAATATCAAGAATAAAATATTATTTAATGATTTGTTTTGGATATGGTTAAAATTTTGTCATGTAATAATTTAATTATTCCTCATCTACTTCTCAAATTTTTTTATATTAACTGGGATTTAGGTCCAGGTTAGTGTTATTTCTTTGAAGACTAATTTTTAGATACTATTTTGATATTTATTTTGAAGTTTATAGACTTTAAAAAAATGTTACAGTTATAAAACTAATCACACTCTTAAACAGATTATTTGATTGGATTATTTTATTGCTATCAATTTTTTACTTCTTATATTTTCATAGTTGATTTCTTTATTTGGGCACACCTCTTAGCTATATATTGTTTTTTAGCAGTTTTTTAGGAAGAGAATATAGGTGTCACACTCTTTTCCTTGTCTAAAGAACATTAGTTACTTTTGAACCTGAAAAAACAATTGCCTGGACATGGAATCCTTGTTTTAGAATAATTTCCCTCCCAAATCATTGATTCCTGGTACTTTGCACTGTAAAAGAGAAGTCTGACTCCAAAATGATTCAGTTTTTTCCCTTTTCAATATAATTTGTTTTTTTACTTTCCTTTGCTATGATATTGTAAACCTCTTAAAATACAAAACTTAAAAAATTACAAGATTAAAAGATTAGCCTAAGAACATATATATATATAGCACATGGACACAGACCTCAGTATGGTAAAGGCCAGAGGAGGGAGCAGGGACTGGGTGGAGGTGGGCTGGGGGACATTTGTAATAGTTTCAACAATAAAAAAAATTTGTTCCCAATTAGTGTACATCTAGGATTTGACCTTTTACTTGATAAGAAGTACTCTTACTTAGTAAAACCCTTTTTATCTGATGAGCCATGTTTTACTCCTTTTTATAAATTTTCCATTATTCTTTAACTATCACTCAGTATCTGTATGCTCTGTTGTTTCCAGTACACATATATGTCTAAATCTCATTTATTTTGTGTTTATTTACCTACTAGAGACCCGGTGCACGAAATTTCGTGCACGGGGTGGGTCCCTCAGCCTGGCCTACGCCCTTTTGCAGTCTGAGACCCCTCAAGGGATATCCGCCTGCCAGCTTAGGCCCTCAGAGGGCAGGCGGACCTCCCTCTCAGTCCGGGACCCTTCACTCCTTACCGCCTGCTTCTGCTGTAGGAGGGAGAGGCTCCTGCCACCACCGCTGCACTCGCCAGCCCTGAGCCCGGCTTCTGGTTGAGCGGTGCACCCCCTGTGGGAGCACACTGACCACCAAGGGGCAGCTCCTGCATTGAGCATCTGCCCCCTGGTGGTCAGTGTGCATCATAGCAACCGGTCCTTCTGCTGTTTGGTCAATTTGCATATTAGGGTTTTATTATATAGGATTAATTACTTTTGGGTTCTGGAAAATCTTCTAGAGTTTGTCTTATATTTTTTAATTGCATTGCCTGCATATTTTATGTGTTACATACTATCTCCACTGTAGTTGGTAAATTTTACAGTTGAGTTTTTAGTTTTCATGCCTCCTCTGATCTCAGAAAGCAATCTATCTTTCTAGCTGCTTTCATATCAGAAGCTGGAATGTTTTCTTGAGTATTATTGGGAGGATAAATCCCAACTTTCCTTACATTTTTCTTCTGTTTCTTGATGCTCATTGATTTTCTCTGATTCTTAATCTTATTCTCCTCCTTGGAAATACAGATCTTCGTAGATTTCATTACTTTTTTCCTCCTTTTGTTTTTTCATCTTGATAGATGGAGTCACCTGCCATTCTAGCCCTCTTTTGGCCTCCTGGCCACTGACTCTGAAGGAAGCTTCACCTTATGGGGGTTGGCCTGACATCTTCCAACTCCTCGTAGTCTAGGGCTATAAAGTGAGATTCAGTAGCATTTATTTTCCTTCCTTGCCATTGACCTCTATATCTTATTCTCTCTTGTTCAATCTGCATTGTAGTAGCAGAAATTCCTTATATTTCTGACAGAGAAATAATTCTAGTTTCCATAGCTGTTAAAGGTTGTTGAATATTTTTTTTACATTCTGTGGCCCCATATTTATCTACGATGTCCTAGCAAGATGCTTTTCTTATGTCAACATGTTATCTCAAGTACCCAGTGTATTCTATAGATGAGTTACTTTTTACCTTTAATATTTGAGTAAATTAAACAGTCATCTGGCTTCTGATTCTCTGACCTGTCAGCTTTCCATATACTATAATCTTTGTACTTTACTTTCCAGCCATATAGAACCATGTGCTGTTTCCTTCAAACAGCTACACTATTATATCTCTTCCTTAAATACCTGGCGCACTCCTGAAAATGCATCCATCCATTTACAGATCCAGTAATTTCTCTCTTCTCTTAGACAAATACAGGTAATAATTGTTCTCCATTAAAACAATTATTCTATTGCTTAGTTGTTAATAATATACAGACACGCCTTTCCACTGGGATATAGGCTTTTGAAAGTAGGTAATATGACTTGTTTCATCCTGTATTCCTAGCTCCTAGCAAAATGCCTGGTACATAGAAGGTATATGAATGACTGGACGG
The DNA here is from genome assembly GCF_963455305.1 of Plecotus auritus. Classification (NCBI taxonomy): domain Eukaryota; kingdom Metazoa; phylum Chordata; class Mammalia; order Chiroptera; family Vespertilionidae; genus Plecotus; species Plecotus auritus. The sequence continues at coordinate 120,438,335 of NC_137776.1, read as the reverse complement.
ATGGATGATTGAATGGAGCAAGCCCATTACAAGCACTTTGACATGCAAGTCAATAGATCGTGTTTAACTTCTGAGTATGGAATGGTATACTTTGGTCATCAGGTAACATGGGAAAACATTTCAATGAAAAAAATCCAAATATTGCAATCAATTATTGATCTACTCTTTAATGGACTAATGCTAGAGATGTAAAGACAGAAGACAGCTTACAGCCTCACATCTCTTCTACATCTTTCAGAGGCCTCAGAACTCTTATGGAACAAATTTATATATAATGTAAATTGTAGCAAGTAGTAATTTTGTAAATATATATAGATATGTATGGGACACATATATATACATATATACATATATCTAAAATCTCTAAATTCCTACTTTATGTTGAGGAGGCATATTGGACTAAGGAATCTGATAGACCATTCATTCAAATCTGTGGCTCCCATATTAGTCTGGTTGCAGGCAATATTTAAAGTTCTGATAATTAATTGTTTCATTTTGCTTTTAAATATGTAAATGAGAATAAACATGATTGATATATGGGACTGATTTGAACTTTTTCTCCTCCTTAAACCTATGTAAAATTATAAGGAGGTACAGTGTTTCTTAATATTAATTATATGAAGAATTTATATTTAAAAGTAAATCAGTGACATTAATATCACAAGTAATGTTAATATATTTCTAAATTAGAAAAAATAACTCAGTAAAATCCTAAATTTGACTTCTGCTTTTATAATTAATGAAAAAAACAATCTACACATCCCCTTAGTTACGGTGTACACAGTACTCAAAGTTTATCAATCACAAAATACTTATTGGTGAGGTTTCAAATGGCCTGTCTACTTGGTGCATCATTTGATACTAATGGAAATAACAGCTATCCTGTTTCATAACTTTATAGTTTGCAAAGCTCTTTCACACACACTTAATCCTTTGATGTCCGCTGGTAATAAAATGTTTTCTAATTATTATGCATCATTGGGCAAGGTGAGCCTGAAGGCCAAAAGCTGTGTACAGGTATTAATTATAGCCATTTAGTTTCCTTTAAACTTTAATTGACATTCCCACAGGTCAAAATCCTTAAATAACCTATGCATTTGCTTTCCTTCAGCTTTGCCTCTATTTATCATTTAAATATACCATGTATTGTCCAATTGATAAACTTCTGTGACTCAATCTAGTGTGTCTCCTACTGCAAGTGATTTAGTGCAAGTTGTTCAGAGTTCCTTATTTTATATTAAGCATATTAATAACTTGGGCTGGAAACATAATAAATTCTAAATGTGGTTATTGAAACTGAAAACAGTTAAGAACTGATTTTACACATCCCAGATATACAGATATAGTGTAGTTGGCCAATGTTATATTGATTTGTAAGTAATAAAATAGTTGGATAATTGTGATCTAGGAACCTATTTAAATAGAAAACCAAAGAGCTTTGCAGGACTCTGTGAGGGCACTGAGTTCAGTGGCTCTTAACATTTCCCACCTTATACAACTCAATCCCACTGTCAAGGCTATTGAGTCTCATCATCATGGGAAAAAAAACTTGATTCCCAAGAAGATTAATACACACACACACACACACACACACACACACACACACACACACACTAGAGGCCCAGTGCACGAAATTCGTGCATGGGGGTGTATGTCCCTCAGCCCAGCCTGCACCCTCTCCAATATGGGACCCATCGAGAGATGTCCAACTGCCCATTTAGGCCCGATCCTACCGGTAGGATATACATATATACATATATCTAAAATCTCTAAATTCCTACCGGTTGGATCAGGCCTAAACGGGCAATCGGACATCCCTCTCACAATCCAGGACTGCTGGCTCCCAACTGCTTGCCTGCCTGCCTTCCTGATTGCCCCTAACCGCTTCTGCCTGCCAGCCTGATCACCCCCTAACCATTCTCCTGCCAGCCTGATTGATGCCTAACTGCTCCCCTGCCAGCCTGATTGCCCCTCACTGCCCTCCCCACTGCCTTCCCCTGCTGGCCTGATCACCCACAACTGCCCTCCCTTGCAGGCCTGGTCCCTCCCAACTGCCCTCCCCTGCTGGCCATCTTGTGTCCACATGGGGGCAGGCTTCTTTGACCACATGTGTGTTGGAGTGGCAGTCAATTTGCATATTACTCTTTTATTAGATAGGATAGAGGCCTGGTGCATGGGTGAGGGCCAGCTGGTTTGCCCTGAAGGGTGTCCTGGATCAGGGTGGGGGTTCCCTTGGGGCATGGGGTGGCCTGGGCAAGGGGCCTGTGGTGGTTTGCAGGCCGGCCATGCCCCGCCCCCCCCTCCCCCCCCGGCGACCCAAGCAGAGGCCCTGATATCTGGGATTTATTTATCTTTTATAATTGAAACTTTGTAGCCTTGAGTGGAGGCCAGGGCTGGCCAGGGTGGGTTGGAAGCTTGGCTTCCTCCTTCGCCGGGGCAACCCTAGCCTCCTGCTCTTTCCAGCTCTGTGGCTGCTGCCATTTTTATTGGGATTTATTTATCTTCTGTAATTGAAACTTTGTAGCCTTGAGCGGAGGCAAGGGCCGGCCAGGGAGGGCGGGAAGCGTGGCTTTCTCCATCACCAGGGGCAACCCAAGCCTCCTGCTCACTCTAGCTCTGTGGCCACCACCATCTTGGTTGGGTTAATTTGCATACTCACTCTGATTGGCTGGTGGGTGTAGTGGAGTGATGGTCAATTTGCATGTTTCTCTTTTATATAGTGTAACATCTTATATAATGAAGAGGTAACATGCAAATTGACCCTCATGCCCTCACAAGATGGCTGCCTACGACCAGGCCGGCAGGTGGGTTAGTGAGGGATGACCAAACGACTGAACAGCAGGCTGCATGGGGTGACCAGGCCAGCAGGGGAGTTAGTGAGGGACGACCAAATTACTGAACAGCAGGCTGCATGGGGTGACCAGGCCGGCAGGGTGGGGGCAGTTGGGGCCAACCAGGCCAGCAGAGGGGGGGTTAGAGGCGACCAGGCTGGCAGGGGGGCAGTTAGGGGCAACCAGGCCGGCAGAGGGGGACAGTTGGGGGTGACCAGGCTGGGAGTGGGGGGCAGTTAAGGGCAACCAGGCTGGCACACAGAGGCACTGAGGGGTGATCAGGCTGGCATGGGGGGAAGTTAGGCGTGACCAGGTAGGCAGGCAGGTGAGTGATTAGGAGGCAGTAGTCCCGGATTGTGAGAGGGATTTCCGACTGATGGTTTATCAGGCCTAAACCAGCAGTCGGACATCCCCCAAGGGGTCCCGGATTGGAGAGGGTACAAGCTGGGCTGAGGGGACCCCCCCCACCCCCGTGCATAAATTTCATGCACCAGGCCTCTAGTTTATATGTAATATATATAATTTAGGTTAAACTATAATGACATGAAGTTAAGGAATAGTAATATTTGGAGTTGGTTTTATTTATATGATTTAAAACTCAAATATACAAAAATGGCTATCCTATTTGTAGCTAAACACTAGAGTAAGAGTGCTCAGTATAAATTTTCTTATAGCTAAGTGTAAACAAATGCAATAGTCAACACAAAATGTCATGCATGATATTTGCAGATCAGCAGAAAATATAATGATATAGGGAACAAATTCTTTACAAATGTGATGAAAAACATTCATCCTAGCTTGACTACTTCTGTATCTAATTGGATATATATATATATATATATACACTCTGCTTTGATATTTCTATTTCCTGTCTCTTTTTGGTACATTGCATATTTGTTCAAAACCTTGGGACAAACCCTTCCTATATATATGCCCTTTGTATGTGAATATGGTCTTCCCATTAAAGAGGCAGTGTATATTTCTCTGGCACTTGACTTTAGGTTCCCCCATGTGACTTGCTTTGGCCAATAGGATAAGGAAGAAGTGACAGTACACCAGCACTAGCCTTAAGTGAACTTGCATGTCCAACCCAGATCACCTGACTTCCAGTGGATTCACAGATATATGAACCAGCCAAGCTGAATATACTGTGTATCTGGCTGTCTGTCAATCTCTATCAATAGATCAGTCTATTGATCTATCACTCTATCCATCTGTCTCTTTATATATTTGTCGAAACCCCCCCCCCCCCCAAATCTGTTGTGGGTTAAAATTTGCAATATTATTAATCTAGATTCTTCACAGGGAACAGGTATTATTTGTCAAGTACTCTCCTTTGGACAGTAAGTAGAAAGAAGGCAGAAAAGTGCTGTAGTTTCTAAGTAATGTAAGTATACATCTTCCATTATAAAGATATTGGTTCCAATTTCAAAGCAACAAGGACGGGAGGCAGTTTTTTATTTTTTAAGTTTCAGATAGTTTGGTTTTACTCTATGGTATGGAAAAGAACTTGAACAAGCCCATTATATGTCAGAATTAATTAAACCAATATTTATTGAGCACCTACAATAGTCCAGAATGTACTAGGGACAATGAATATACAGTAGTCAACAAGAGACACATGATCCCTGACATTCCTGTTTGGAAAAGACTGATAGTAATTAATGAAAATCACACTAATAAATACATAATGACTAATTGTAATAAGTGACAGAAAGGAAAAATACAGGATGCTATGGGAGCACAGAGAAGGCTTCTTAAGTGACATTTTAGTTAAATTTGAGAGATATATAGGAATTAATCACAGTAAGAAAAGTGAGGTTCGGAGACAAGCATTACAAGTGAACTCTGCAAAGGTCTTGAAAAAGAAAAACACATCATGTATTCTTAAAATTGAAAAAAAAAAAAAAAGCCAGCGTGACTAGGGAGTGATGCGTGAAAAGCAGATCTTATGATAAGACTGGACACAAGGCAAGCGGCCCATCATGTAGGCTCTATAGCCCATTTAAAAATTTGGGGCTTTATCCTAAATTCAATGGGAAGCTATTGAAAGATTATAAACAGATAGAATAATATTTAGATTTTCATTTGGAAAGATCATTCTGGATGCAGTGTGACAGGAAACAAGAGAGGAACCCAGATGTGGGGCGACTAACTGCAAGGTGGTGGCAGTAGTTCAGGTGTGAGATGAAGGTAGCTTAGAGTGGGAGTGTAAGGGAGTTTTGGAAGTAAAGTTCAGATTTTTATGGATATTGAAAGTGCTCAGATTAATTATTGCTAAGTATCCCAAAATCTCAATGGCGTTCAGCAATATCATTTATGTAGCTCACACATCTGCGGGTTGGCTGTCTATGCTAGGCTCGTAGGCTGCTGTGCCACGTACCTTCCTGATTCTGGATCTTTACACACTCTTAGTCACATGCTGGCTGTTTATATTTGTTGTTGTTTCAGAGTGTTACCCTCATCTTCTCACTTGGCTAGATTGTAGCTTCTTGAGAATATGAATCATTGGTCACACTTTAAAAATATTCTCCAACATGTAGTTAAACATAAGATCAAATAAATGCTAGGCCCTTAATAAGTATTGGTTTATCTACCAAATTATATAAAGTTAGAATATTTGTTTAGAATTTAGAAGGGGTATTTTGAATCACTTTCTAATTGATTGGTTGATGCATTAATACATTAATTTAATTTACTCAAATTTAACAGTTACTTCAGCAGTCAATGTACTAGGTCTTGAGGATTCAGAAAATTCTAAAACCTATCCCCTCCTCATGGAACTCAGTCTAGTAGGGGAGAGAGACCTATAAAGGAAAACAATATGTGTAATTCAGTGTCTAAATAATCATAGGGTACCATTACTTAACTACTCTAAAATCACATTTAGAACATATTCTTACATAATAACCATTAAAACTTCAGACCCAGCCCTGGATGGTTTGGCTCAGTAGTTAGAGCATCGGCTTGAGGACCGAAAGGTTGCAGGTCCAATTCCTGATCAAGGGCAAATACCTCAGTTGCAGTTTGGATCCCTGGCCCCAATCTATGTGTCTCTCAAATGTAGATGTTTCTCTTTCTCTCTCTCTGTCTCTCTCTTCTCCCTCCCTCCCTTCCACTCTCTAAAAATCAATGGGAAAAAATATCCTTGGGAGAGGATTCAAACCAACAGACAACAAACAAACAATTCAGACCCATAACTGAATTATGTAGTCTGTATGTAGTGAGCTTTGTCCATTTCTTTTGAAATATCAATTAGCCTTATTCCAAACTCCTAGTCCACAGCTTTCATTTAAGTTCAGAACCCTCTCACTTCTGCCTTCTACACACAAACCTGTGCTTGCCTTTGGTCCATTCATGGTAGCTTCCAAGTTCCAATCTTCAATGAATGGTGTTGAAATGAATTTTATCCTTTACCAGGGGCTCAAAAACCAAAATGCAAGGGAAACAAATTGACAAATTCTATTTAAGTTCCCACATAACTTCCAATTCCAGGCATTCTATCAGTATTGTGAAGATTCTTAAAGCTAATACACACAAATAAAAGCGGATTTTCTGAATTCTGATTAAAACTAAAGAATAAAAATCTTGAACAGATTTTATAATGGAAGAGAACGATGTTCTCAGTTGATTTGTTTCCAGTTATTATTTAAAATTGAGGACTGTTATAAAATCATACAAGAATTTATCTTCAATTATTTTTCATTCCGAAGACTTACAATTTAAAGAAATAACTCCATCTTTAATTTGTAAAGATAACTGTAAATCTAACTCATTTTTAATATTATTTTATAACACTGGGAATAGATTGTCTACAGAAAAATGCCAAAGGCATCAGTTAGCTATATCCTAGTGGGAAATCTTGCCAAGTATAAACTAAATTATATTGGAAAATCTTGCCAAATATGGTTTTCCTAGCCAAAATAGAAAGTTTAGAGTAATTACTTTTGTTATTCATACTTCAAATTCATTTGGTCTCAAACATCCAAGTAAATGAAGTGAAATTAGAATTTTATCCATGGGAGAGTGCTAAAATGATTTAAGGTTTAGTAAAAAGCAGTGGTAAAAATTTGAAAAGGACAATTCTATGGCTATACTTTTAGAATCTTTTATTTCCTCTCCAAATGCATGTTTTATTTTTTACTTTAATATTTTGCTTTCTTGGTTTTGAAAGTAAAAATAGTGGTTCCACATAATTGAATTACTACAAATGTTATGTTTTAAATGAAATAATAAAAAGGTTGTAATTTCTTTATTTTATTTTACTTTTTGAAATTTCCATGAGGGATGGAGAGGAAACATGTTTTGATAATGAATTCTATACAATTAGATACTTTTTATTAGCTGGTATTCCTTACTTTAGGTTTATAGGAGAGAGTTTATGTACCTTAGCTTGTAGATGCACACAGAGAGATGATATTTAAAAATTTGCTATTCCTTGTTAAAGGTATTTTCCTTCTTAAATTCCGCCACTTCTCTACCACCACAAGCTTATTTCAAAATAATCCACTATCTCTTGCATTTATACACAGACTTTTTTTTCACACTTTTTTTCTTACACACCCACTCACATACATGAATTTGAAAAATATAAAGTAGACCTTACTGCACACATTACTCTGAAATGGATTAGTGTTTTAAGAATTTATCTTGGTAACTCTTTAGTGTTAGTCTATATAGATATAAATCATTATTTACTAAGTGCAATATATTCCATAGAACTGGCATGCCATGATTTATTTAGTTATTCTCTGGCAGAAAATAGATTAATTTGATTTATTTGCTTTAAAATATTTAGCAATGAATTTTTGTATTCACGAATCTTTGGGAAAATATACATTTCTATATACTAGATATATAGAAGTAAAAGTCATGCATGTGGTATATAGAAATGTTAATTTTAATACATGTTCACAAAAGTACCCTCTAAAATTTATGACCTCAAACTTTCACCAATGAGTAAGGAAGTACCTGTTTCTCCATACCTTCCCCAAGATGAATATTATCAAATTTTAAAACAGTTTATTTAACCTGAGGAGTAAAAATTATATAGTGATATTTTCATTTCAATTGCACTGAGTACTATTAATGTTTAGCATGATTATATATATATATATATATATATATGTATATATATATATATATATAATCATGCTAAACATTAATATATATATTTAGTATACAATTTTTCTTCCAGTGGATTTCTTCCTTGTATTTTTTATCCAATTTCTTATAGGACAATTTCCTGTTTTGTTAATAACATGGAAGATCTTTATATACAACTAGTGGCCCAGTGCATGAATTTCGTGCACCGGGGGGGGGGGGGGTTGTCCCTCAGCCTGACCTGCACCTTCTCCAATCTGGGACATCCCTCTTGCAATCCAGGACTGCTGGCTCTTAACTGCTCACCTGCCTGCCTGCCTGATCACCCCTAACCACTCTGCCTGCCGGCCTGCTTGCCCCCAACTGCCCCCCTTCGCCAGCCTGCTTGCCCCCAATTGCCCCCTGCCAGCCTGCTCACCCCCAACTGCCCCCCCCCGCTGACCTGATTGCCCCTAACTGGCCCCCACTGCCAGTCTGCTTGCCCCCAACTTCCCCCCCCCCGCCAGCCTGCTCACCCCCAACTGGCCCCCCTTGCCAGACTGCTCACCCCCAACTGCCCCCTCCCACTGGCCTTATCACCCCCAACTGCCCTCCCCTCCTGGCTTGATCGCCCCAACCGCCTCTTCCTCGGCTCCGCCATCATGGCTTTGTCCGAAGGACGTCCGGAAGGTCTCCCAGTCTAATTAGCATATTACCCTTTTATTAGTATAGATGGTAATTACTACCTGTATCACTAACCTATAATACTACCTGTATTACTAACTTCTTGCAAATATTTTTTCAGAATTATTTATTATTATTATAGTTGTTGATGATAATCTTTGCCAAAGTTGTAAGATTTTATGTAGTTGAAGTGTTATCTTTTTAGTTTGTGGGAAGCCCTTTCTCATTTTTCAAGATTAAGAAGACATTATTCTATTTTGCAATATATTAATAATTTTGTTATTTACATTACCTTCTTAATCATTCTGTAATTCATTTTGTATTTGCCAATTTAATCTTAATTAATTAATTAATTTTAAAAAATATATTTTTATTGATTTCAGAAAGCAAGGGAGAGAGAGAAAAATCAATGACGAGAGACTGCACGATCCCCAATGGGGATTGAGCCTGCAACCGGGGCATGAGTCCTTGACCGGAATCGAACCAGGACTCTTCAGTCCGCAGGCTGATGCTCTGTCCACTGAGCCAAATGGGCTAGGGCTAATCTTGATTTAAAGGGCTAATTACACTTTTAAAAACAATCCAAACTTTCTTTGCTAATTTAAATTTTCCTTTTTTCTCACATATTAGCGTGTGTGCGCGCGAATACACACACACACACACACACACACACGCACACACACACACACATCTCTTTTTTTCTGGGCTCTCCAGTTTCTTCCATGGATATACTTGTCTATGTCTGTGCTAATGTACAGCAAGCATTCTCATAACTTTATAGTATGTTTTGATATTTGTTATCCCAATTGTCCCTCCTCAGTAGCCTTGTCTAATTTAATAAAAGTCCTATGAGTTTGGCTGCAGTCATATTGAATTTATCATTATTTTATGAAGATTATTGTCTCTTCAGAGTTGAGCTTAGTGACCCTTAGTTATGCAGTCATTCTTATATTTAAAATTTCTCATTCACCTGTCTATGCACAACATTTCTATTTAGGCCACTTCCAGACACTTCCAGACCATGGGAAAGGTGTGAAACATGCTGTTGGTTTTGCCACTAGCTACCTTGGGGGTTCGGGCTACTTGGAGCAATGTCCCGCCTCCTTCGTTTCAGTGCTCATAATCCTGGCTTTTGCTTGGGTGCCAATGCCACTGCCCCTGCAGTTCTCCAGAGACTCACCTACTGCTCTCTCCTGGGCCACATGTGACCTCCTGCACCTATTGATTCTGGCTCCGGAGACCTCTCCATCACTCCTCCTTCTGCAGCAGTTTTCGCCTCTATGTGTTTTTAATTGTGCTTTCTTCGGGTTCGATTTTATGAAACATAATCTCATCAACTTTTTATCATTCGGGAATATCTCCCACTTCTTGTTTCTCAACAATGTTTTGGATTAAAAATAGTCACAGTAGTGGTCATTTTCAATAGAATGAAGGTTACCCTTATTGTCACATTTTCAGTAGTTAAAAAAAAAAATATTTTGAGAAAGAAAGCAATTAACAAGGCCCCTGGGAGATTCAGTTTCTGTATTCAAAAAGCAAGGGCGATGATACCCTCTTATTTCAGGACTATTTTGGAGTACAAATGAGACACACATGTACCTTAAACTCTTACCATAAAATACATCCAATAAATATCAAAGTACCTCCCTTTTCTTTAATCATATCAAAAACCCAGTCCCATGAAAAAGTGAAAACCCAAAGGCTGTGAAATTGTTACTGGTGCAAAATAGGTCATCTTTTGAAAGCAACTGCAGCCTCTGAAATTTCTCAGGTAAAATCTGTTACCAGAAGCACTGCAGGCAAAGTGATAGATAGGAAACTGAGATTTGGTGAGATGTGTTTGGCCCCAGGGCTATCATCTTATAGCAGCAAGGAAACTTCATGAGAAAAATGATATTAGGGTATTCCCAAGAAATGATAGTGATGCTGTTTGATCTGTCAAGCTTCTTCCCCATGGTGTAGCTGCTGCAGGAGCAATTCATTACCTCAGTGACAACCATCGTGGTGAAAGGCAGGCCCCAGAGCAGCAGGTGAAGGAAGCATCATCACAGAAAAGCCCAGGACACATCACGGCCACCTCAACATGCGATCACAGTGGTACTGCCTCTAAAGCATCAATAGTGGGTTGGCCTAATTAAAATCTAGTTTATGAAAGTAATTGTCTGTCCTATTTAAAATCATTAGCAGTTATTACATTAACGCTGTCAAAATTCAAAATGCAAATTTTACAAGTACATGTAGCTTTTTGCTTATTTATCTTTTTTAAATTTATTTTTTATTGTTGACAGTATCACAGATGTCCCCTGTTAACGTAAAAAAAAAAAACCACATTGAAACCTCTAAAGAATTTTTGTAAGTTTATTTGAGCCAAACTGTTGACATATGCTGGGAAGCAGAACCTCAACAAATTGAGATAATGCTCCGGAGAATAAATTTGTATTTATACATTGCAATCAAAGGAGGGACATAGGTGAGTTACATGAAATTCATTGGTGATAGATTAAGGAGGTGGGATAAAGCAAAGTGTGGGGGGAAACCCCTGGGATTGGATAAAAAGTAAAATGATGGACACATACTTAGGTGGGTGCAGGAACAATTAACATGATAATGAAGGAATCTGTGGTATCTGTCCTGGAGCCCACCACATTTGGATGTGCCCCAGGGGCTCCAGAAAAAGGGAAGTTACAAGTTACCCAGACATTTCAAGGGTATGTTATCATAGATGCAAAAAGACAGATAGGCTCAGTTAAGGTAAAGGTTGACCTTGTCAGTGAAGATACTGCCCTAGGATGTAACTGCCCACCAGAACTGCTTTTAGTTAAAGTTTAATTTCAGACCATCCTTTGTGGTTCTTTTAGGTCTCTGAGTTTGCAAGACTGCTATGCAGGCGTCCCCTGAGCTTGTCAGGTCAGCATGTGGCCCCTTTCGTCCACATCCCCATTTATCCTCCCATTGACCCCCTTCACCCGATTCCCATCCCACCACACTATTGCCTGTGTACATGAGCTATGCATGTATACATATAAGTTATCTGTTAATTTCTTCCATTCCCCCCACCTTTCTCTCCTCTGAGATCTATCTGTCTGTTTCATGCATCAATGCTTCTGGGCCTATTTTATTAGATTATTTTGTTCATTAGATTCTGCATATAAGTGAGATCATATGATACTTGTCTTTCTCTGACTGGCTTATTTCACTTAGCATAATTATCTCCAGGTCTAGTCATGCTGTCGCAAAGGGTAATAGGTCCTTCTTTTATACACCCATGTAGCATAGTATTCCATTATGTAAATGTACCACATCTTTTTTTATGCACTCATCTACTGATGGGTACTTGGACTGTTTCCAGATCTTAGCTATTGTAAATAACTCTGCTGTGAAGACAGGGGTGCAAATATTCTTTCTGATTGGTGTTTTGGGATTCTTAGGATATATTCCAGAAGTGGGATTGCTGGGTCAAGGCAGTTCGATTTTTAATTTTTTGAGGAAACTCCCATCTGTTTTCTGTAGTGGCTACACCAGTCTGCATTCTCATCAGTGGTGTACTAGGGTTCTCTTTCCTCCACATAGTTGCCAGCACTTGTTGTTTTTATATTCATTGACTAGAGCCCGGTGCACGAAATTCGTGCACAAGGGGGGGGGGTGACCCTCAGCCCAGCCTGCACCCTCTCCAATCTGGGACCCATCGGTAGGATGGGGCCTAAACGGGCAGTCGGACATCCCTCTCACAATCCAGGACTGCTGGCTCCCAACTGCTCACCTGCCTGCCTTCCTGATTGCCCCTAACCGCTTCTGCCTGCCAGTCTGATCACCCCCTAACCACTCCCCTGCCAACCTGATTGATGCCTAACTGTTCCCCTGCCAGCCTGATTGCCCCTAACTGCCCTCCCCTGTTATCCTGGTCACCCCTAACTGCCCTCCCCTTCAGGCCTGGTTGCCCCCAACTGCCCTCCCCTGCAGGCCTGGTCCCCCCCAACTGCCCTCCCCTGGTGATCTGGTCACCCCTAACTGCCCTCCCCTGCCAGCCTTATTGCCCCTAACTGCTTTCCCCTGCTGGTCTGGTCCCCCTCCCAACTGCCCACCCCTGCAGGCCTGGGTCCCCCTAAACTGCCCTCCCCTGCAGGCCTGTTCACCCCTAACTACCCTGTCATGCAGGCCTGGTCCCCCCCAACTGCTCTCCCCTGCAGGCCTGGGTCCCCCTCAACTGCCCTTCCCTGCAGTCTTGATTGCCCCCAACTGCCCTCCCTTGCAGGCCTGGTCCCTCCCAACTGCCCTCCCCTGCTGGCCATCTTGTGGCAGCCATCTTGTGTCCACATGGGGGCAGCCATTTTTGACCTCATGGGGCAGCCATCTTGTATGTTGGAGTGACAGTCAATTTGTATATTACTCTTTTATTAGATAGGATAGAGGCCTGGTGCATGGGTGGGAGCTGGCTGGTTTGCCCTGAAGGGTGTCCTGGATCATGGTGGGGGTTTTCTTGGGGTGTGGGGCAGCCAGAGCTAGGGGCCTGTGGTGGTTTGCAGGCCAGCCATGCCCCCCGTCAACCTAAGCATAGGCTGGAAGCAGGTATCTGGGATTTATTTATCTTCTATAATTGAAACTTTGTAGCCTTGAGGGGAGGCCAGGGCAGGCCAGGGTGGGGGAAGCTTGGCTTCCTCCATCGCCGGGGGCAACCCAAGCCTTCTGCTCACTCCAGCTCTGTGGCTGCTGCCTTCTTGGTTGGGTTAATTTGCATACTCGCTCCTGATTGGCTGGTGGGCGTGGCTGGTGGGCGTAGCAGAGGTATGGTCAATTTGTATGTTTCTCTTTTATTAGATAGGATGGTAGCCATTCTGACACATGTGAGGTGATACTTCATTGCAGTTTTAATTTGCATCTCTATGATTATTAGTGCATTGAGCATTTTTATCATATGTCTATTAACTGTCTGTATGTCCTCTTTGGAGAAGGGTCTATTTAGGTCCTTTAATCATTTGTTAATTGAATTGTTTGTCTTCCTGGTGTTGAGTTGTATGAGTTCTTTATATACTTTGGAAATTAACTCCTTAACAGATGTATCATTGGCAAATATGTTCTCCCATACAGTGGGTTTCCTTTTCATTTTGATGCTGGTTTCTTTTGCTGTGCAGAAGCTTTTTAGTTTGATATAGTCCCATTTGTTTATTTTTTCTTTGTTTCCCTTGCCCTACGTGATGTAGATAACATTAAAATTCTGCTACGTGATATGTTTGAGATTTTACTGCCTATGTTTCCTTCTAGGATTTTTATGGTTTTGCAACTTACATTTAAGTCTTTTATCCATTTTGAGTTTATTCTTGTGTATGGTGTAACTTGGTAGTGTAGTTTCATTTTTTTCACATGTACCTATCCAATTTCTCCAACACTATTTGTTGGAGAGACTGCCTTTACACCATTGTATGCTCTTGCCTCTTTTGTCAAATATTAATTGACCATATGTCATGGTCAATTACTGGAGTCTCTGTTCTGTTCTGTTGATCTATATGCCTGTTGTTCCAGTAGCAGGCTGTTTTGATCACAATGGCTTTGTAGTATAGTTTGAATGCACATGAAAATAGAGGCTTTTAGCATTAACATGTCCATTACCAGGGAGAAATAGAAAAGGTGAGTGATGGTCACTGAATAACTACGTTAAGTCAGGGTGAAGCATGGACCTATGATGAATTTTTCTGGCATTTAGTCTAGAATTTTCCTCTTGGGTATGTAATGCTGCTTTTCTTTTTCATTTTTGATGTACACGAAGGGCATTTGCTCTGATGCTAAATTTTACACATTCTTTCATGGCACAGTTGGCATCCAAGTCAAAACATAAATAAACAAAACAAAAAAGACGTACTGTACATGTCTGGAAGTGTCTAGAGTGAGTTTGAAATTTCAAGGACAACTTGAAGGTACCAGTGATTCATGAAACAGGAATGTTAGCCAACCCTGATGTAATATTTTATATGAAGGGCTTTTCCCTTACAAAGATCTCAGTATTTCACAAAATTAAATATCTAAAGGCATCCATTTCATTCTGCACAGACTAATGATGTGCTAATCGGATTGGATGGACCTGAGAAGTCATTTAACATACAGCAAGTGTTTATAGCAACTGAGCTAAGCGGATAAAAAGGTCCCTGTTCTTTTGAAACTATAGGGAAGGCTCTAAGCAGGCAGCCAAGGCACCCACGCATCCAGCTCAGCTGACTCTGTCCAGGACTCCAGCTGCAGGGACATGACATGGGCCAGCTATATTTGCTAACCACACATTAAAAGTTATGAAATGTTTATTTTCGGCTTCTCTGGCTAGGGAAAGTTAAAGATCATATCTGTAACCAAATAAGCTTATGAGCCCTCTATACTTCAGGCTTTCTCTGTAACCTTAGTCTGTGCAAACAAACTCAGATTTACCCCTTTTATAAGGGAGAGGAGATTATCATTCCTTATCCGTGAGCCACCACAAGCACCGAATTATATACAGCTGCTAACATCAGAATTATTTGGAGCCTTATGCCTTTGTGAGACTAACGTGAAGACCAGCACTCCCACCTGCCTGCCTTTGGACACCATGGTCTTACTTATTAATGTTATAACTGTTCTTTCTCCTTGGAAAAAGAGCATGCTAGTACTGTACAAGAAACGATTGTTGTCAAGCTTTTAAATTGTGTTAGGGAACCCATTCTGTTAGAACCCATCCCATGACCCTATGATGTGGAGCACAGGTGAGCCATGCAAATATACAACTTCGTTCATATAGTCCATCTGGTCCTCAAAAGAGATTTGTACATTTTGAATCAACACTTTCTTCCTATAAATATTAGTACATTGGCTTTTCAGATTTCTTAGTTTTGTTCTAAACTATTATTTCTAAGGCCAGACAAAGTTGGAATATACATTTGATAAAAATCTCATTGGCCTGAAATTATGGGAAAGGGGGAAAAGAATGTCACTGGGAAGTATGAATTATTTTAGGTGAAATTTAATTTTATTGCATTCAAGTACATTTGGCAATAGGAGTCAGGCTAACAATGTTTGCCTATGTGTGCTTTGGTGAATAAATAAGAATGCTCTGTAATTTCTCTCCTACTTCTGTGCTTTTGAAATTCCAGCAAAAGTTATGGTGGAGCACAAAATGTAGTGTAGTTTTCTGACAGCTAAGACAAAAAGTGAAAACTGTTGGAATAGCTAGTGCTATTTGTCAGATAAGAGGAAAGACAATTTTCTGAGTAGGGACAGCATTTTTACTGACATTGAATTGAAGGTAAAGTTATTGCTCCTTATAAATTTACTAGTCCAAATTAATGAATTATTATTTTTTTTGTTTATTGAGAACCTACTACATGATCAGGCATTGTGCTAGCTATTGAGGTTTATAGAAACATAAGACAAAGTCCCTTACTTAAGGAACTAACAGTATCCTATATAATAAAGAGTTAATATGCTAATGGTTGTGACGCCCTCATGCCTTAACGACTGATCAGCAGGAGGCTGTGATCCCAGCAGGCGTGTGCGGGTGGGCGGGGACTTGACTCTGGAGGACTTGACCGGAGGCACGGGTGGGTTTCTGGGTCCTGCCTCCCACGGCAGCGGTGGGGGCAGCGGCTGCGGGACTCTTTCTGGGTCCCGCCTCCTGGGGCAGCAGTGGGGACGGCAGCCATGGGACTCTTTCTGGGTGGGAGGGTGGGGCTGCATGCACAGGGAGGCACACGTGGGAAGGGATTCTGGGACTTGTGCAATTTTGTGTGCTGGGTCACTAGTACTTATAGAAGATGGTGCATACTGGTTATTATAAAAGTGCAACTTTATTCAAATGGTTATATTTTTCCCTTTCTTTTATAAACATGATGACATAATATTGAATCCTAATTGATGTATGTTATGTCTTTGATATTTGAGACAGTATTTTCAGGACCACACATTTAACTCAGAGCATAGAGAATTGAAAACAACAAAAGCTTAACATGTCCATTACACTGTCTTCTCAAATATCAGATGTATGAAAAGAGCCTTTGGCAAATTTTGGATCATAGGCTATTTATGGCTTATTTCTGAGATACAAGCCTTAGGTCGTGAATATTACATATTGTTGATTGAAGACTTTAGATACTACATATTTAGGAAGCAGACTCTTAATGTTCTTGTGAAACTTTTGAGAGTCCAACAGAAGTTTTGTTGCTTTTGCTTTTTGCCAAAATATTTGGCCAGTCACCATCTGCTCTTTTTGGAAATCAGGGGGGCCAGCAAAAAGAACCAATATTTTCCTCTAATAAAATCTATGAATCTATTTGAGCCCTTAAGCATGCACTTGGTTGACATCCCAAAAATCTGTGCCATGTACCCCAGAGGAGATGATTAGGGATAACTGAGCAACACTTCTGCTTATTGAGAGCAAGAAACTATAGCTTATTCACAACGCAAACCTATCATATAATACTAGAGGCCCAGTGCATGGATTCGTGCACTGGTGGGGTCCCGCAGCGTGGCCTGTGGGGATTGGGGGAAACTGACAGTCTAATGCTGCCTGCCGCTCCTTCCTGCTACTCCTGCTCATCCCAGCCCTGCTGCACCTGCTGCCGCTGCTGCTCGGCTGCTGCAGACTCCGAGCTGCAGTGGCCAGGCCAGCTGTGAGCCCTGTGTCTGGTGACCATTGATCAGCTGACCAGGTGGCAGCTTCTGCATTGAGCACCTGCCCCCTGGTGGTCAGTGTGCATCATAGCAACTGGCCGACCAGACATTTGGTCATTTGGTCGCTTAGGCTTTTATATATATACTAGAGGCCGGTGCACAAAATTCGTGCACGGGGGTGTGTGTCCCTCAGCCCAGCCTGAACCCTCTACAATCTGGGACCCCTCGAGGAATGTCCGACTGCCCGTTTAGGCCCGATCCCTGGGCAGTCAGACATCCCTCTCACAATCTAGGACTTCTGGCTCCCAACTGCTCACCTGCCTGCCTTCCTGATTGCCTCAACCGCTTCTGCTTGCCAGCCTGATCACCCCCTAACCACTCCCCTGCCAGCCTGATTGATGCCTAACTGATCCCTTGCCAGCCTATTTTCACCTAACTGCCCTCCCCTGCATGCCTTGTCACCCCTAACTGCCCTCCCCTGCAGGCCTTGTCCCCTACCAACTGCTCTCCCCTGCAGGCCTGGGTCCCCCCAAACTGCCCTCCCCTACAGGCCTGGTCACCCCTAACTGCCCTCCCCTGCAGGCCTGATCCCCCCCAACTGCTCTCCCCTGCAGGCCTGGGTCCCTCCCAACTGCCTTTCCCTGCAGGCCTGGTTGCCCCCAACTTCCCTCCCCTGCTGGCTTGGTCACCCCTAACTGCACTCCCCTGCAGGCCGGATCACCCCCAACTGCCCTCCCTTGCAGGCCTGGTCCCTCCCAACTGCCCTCCCCTGCTGGCCTGATCGCCCACAACTGCCCTCCCTTGCAGGCCTGATCCATTCCAACTGCCCTCCCCTGCTGGCCATCTTGTAGTGGCCATCTTGTATCCACATGGGGGCAGGATCTTTGACCACATGGGGGCAGCCATCTTGTGTGTTGGAGTGATGGTCAATCTGCATATTACTCTTTTATTAGATAGGATAGAGGCCTGGTACACGGGTGGGGGCCAGCTGGTTTGCCCTGAAGGGTGTCCAGGATCAGGGTGGGGGTTCCCTTGGGGCGTGGGGCGGCCTGGGTGAGGGGCCTGTGGTGGTTTGCAGGCCGGCCACACCCCCTGGCAACCCAAGTGGAGGCCCTGATATCTGGGGTTTATTTATCTTCTACAATTGAAACTTTGTAGCCTGGAGTGGAGCCAAGCCTCCTGCTTGCTCCATGGCAGCAGCAATTTCTATTGGGACGTATGTATCTTCTATAATTGAAACTTTGTAGCCTTAAGTGGAGGCCTGGGCCGGCCAGGGTGTGCAGAAAGCTTGGCTTCCTCCATCGCCGGGGCAACCCTAGCCTCCTGCTCTTTCCAGCTCCGTGGCTGCCGCCCATTTCTGTTTGGGTTTATGTATCTTCTATCATTGAAACTTTGTAGACTTGAGTGGAGGCCTAGGCCGGCAAGGGCAGGTGGAAAGCTTGGCTTCCTCCATTGCTGGGGAAACCCAAGCCTCCCTCCTGCTCTCTGTGGCCATAGCCATCCTGGTTGGGTTTATTTGCATATTTGCTCCTGATTGGCTGGTGGGCATGGCTTGTGGGTGTGGCTTGTGGGAGTAGCAGAGTGATGGTTAATTTGCATATTACTCTTTTATTAGATAGGACTAGGGGCCCAGGGCATGAATTCATGCACCTTGATAGGAACTGTGAGCCACAAGGCTGCAGTGGGCATAGGGGTGGGTCTCAGCCCATCCTCCATGCCCCTGCTCGGCCCCTCCCATTGTGGCCCCCAGTCCCCTGTCTGCCGGCGGCCCCGCTCCTGCCACTGCTACTCCCACGTGCTGACGGAGCCAGCCCCACTTGCACCCGCTGATGGTGCGGAGCAATTGGGGCCAGTGCCAGCAGTGGGTGTGAGTGGGGCCAGCGCCATCAGCAGGTGCGAGCAACAGCTGCTGCCCCGACTGCCCCTTAGGAGCAGGGGGAGGTGGAGAAGCCCTCAGAGGTGGTTGGGGCTGGCAGCCACTGCTCGTACCTGCTGATGGTGCCAAGCAATCGGGACCAAGCTGGGCGCCAGCAGTGGGTGCGAGCAGTGGCTCTGGCACCAGCTGCAGGTGCGAGTGGGGCTGGTGCCAGCAGTGGGTGTGAGTGGCAGCTCTGGCGTCGGCCACAGGTGTGAGAGGTGGCTGCTGGCCCCGATCGCCCCTCAGGAGCAGGGGGAGGTGGAGAAGTCCTGAGGGGCGATCGGGGCCGGCAGCCACTGCTTGCATCTGCTGATGGCGCCGAGTGATTGGGGCCTGCGCCAGGCGTTGGCAGCAGGTGCAAACACCAGGCAGGACCACAGCGCTCAGGAGCAAAGAATTTTCAGTAACCACCAGATGCTCACCCTGATGACAGCGACTGGCGCCCCACCTTGGTCTGGTGCCCCCACTCACCTGCTGCACCATTCCACTGCAGCTGACACTGCCTATGTTCCACGCTTTGCCACCTGCTGCTGACACCCACCATGTTCTCTATGCGCCCTCCTGGTGGTCAGTGCACGTCATAGCAACTGGTGGTTAGGTTGTTCAGTTGTTCTGCTGTTCAGTCTATTTGCATATTAGGGTTTTAGATAGATAGATAGATAGATAGATAGATAGATAGATAGATAGATAGATACTTCCTGGCACACAGTGCTCAATAAATGTTTGTTGAACTAAAATTAAATTAAAATTAAAGATTAGCACAGTATAGAAATTACCCCATTGTATGTTCAAGTAACTCAATTGTTTTAGTCACCAGGATACAAAGATTACTACACATTTTGATCACAAGGGATTTGTGATGCTTTTGGGAGGTGGACATTAATTACTCCAATAGTGTATGTACTAAGGTCTGGAGAAGCACAGAAAAAAGTAATTGATTTTGTCTCAGTAGATTGGGGAAGGATTTATACTCTTAATTGGGATAACATTTGAGTTGTATCTTTAAGAATGAGAAGAAATAAATCAGACAGAGAAACAAGGATCAGTATTTAGCTCTGTTTCAGGCATCTATTGCCACATAATTAAACACCCCAAAACTTAGCTTCAAACAATAATTATTTATTTTGCACATAAATCTTCAATTTGAGCAGGACGTGACAGGGACAGCTTATTTCTGCTCAGTGTATCTTCAGCTTGGTGGCTTGGCAATTTGTTGGCTGGTCTTTGGTTGGTAGATCAACCAGGGTTGCCAGCTGGAGTCCTTTTTACCAAACTGCTAGGGTTTTCTCACAGCATGGAAAGCAAAAGTTTGGGAAGGAATATCATTACTTAAGTTGGTTAAGGGCTTCCTCTGAACAGTGCCATAATTCTTAGATCATAAACTATTTGGATTTTGAATACTTACTTGGAATATTAATAATGAAGGCATATCAAGATATTTCAGTTTTTCTTTGCATACCTGTTCTTGGAGCCATTTGCAAGACATGATTTACTCCTGGTCTCCTGTAAGCCACAGAAAGAAAAGTCTGCTGGTAAGCTCCCAGAAAATGCAAACAATTTTTGTCAGGGCATTGTGGTTTTACCCAGTGCTACCACTGAGAGCTACCTTTAATATACAGAGCTCATTTTAATAAAACTCAGCAGACCTAGACTGTACAATGGGAAATGCCTGGAAGTGGCTGGGCACAAGGTTGATTCTCAAAGGATGTTGTTACATAGACTCCTATCCTTGAATCAACTTTAGGAAGCTATGTAGCAACAACCAGAAGAATAAGCAAGGGCATTGCTGTAAGCATCCCTTTAAAAGTGAGAGAGAGCCAAAACCGGTTTGGCTCAGTGGATATAGCGTCGACCTGCGGACTCAAGGGTCCCAGGTTCAATTCCGGTCAAGGGCATGTACCTTGGTTGCGGGCACATCCCCAGTAGGGGGCGTGCAAGAGGCAGCTGATCGATGTTTCTCTCTCATCGATGTTTCTAACTCTCTATCCCTCTCCCTTCCTCTCTTCCTCTCTGTAAAAAATCAGTAAAATATATTTTTAAAAAAAAAGTGTGAGAGAAGGAGATACTAGTATGTTGGAACTATGAGCTTGGGTGACATGAATAGTTAAAGGAGGTAAGGTATACTGCCTCATGAAGACTAAGGCTGCTATTGGCTTGGGCCAGCAGTATTGGCAGAGTAAACAGAATGTCAGACTAAGGTTTCCATCTTTTTATAGCTCCACTGCAGAAAGAACATTATCATCTCTTAAAATGAGTACTTTTAAACTTTATATCTTACTAGTAGCCCTGTGCACGAATCCGTGAGCGAGTAGCTTGCTGCTGCTTGCCTCAGCTGGCTACCTGCCCACCGCTGCTGGTAGCTCTCGGCTGCTCATTGCTCGCTGCCCCGCCCTCCTGGAGCTCTCCGCCCCCTGCTGGTAGCTTGCAGCCCCACCCTCCTGCCGATCCATGATCCACTCATTACAGGGTTGGTCGTTACGCCTCAGGGCATAATGGATAATTAGCATATTCCTCTCTTATTATATAGGATGTTCTAATAGGCACTCATCAATACATTATTTCCTTTTATCTTACAATGTTTCTGAATGGTAATTATTTTCTTCTTATTTTACCTATGGAAATCTAAGACTCATTGAAATTAATAATTGCCTAAGACTATCAAATTGAGACAAGATTTAAGTCAAATCTCTTTCACTCCAGGGTCTATGTTCTTCTACTATGCAACAATATCTCTCTGAAGTCTTCCATCCTATACTCATAACAGAAAAGGATAACATTTATTGAGATATAATTTATATACCATAAAATTCACCCATTTTAGTGTGCAATTCAATTATTTTTTTAAAGTATATTTACAGAGCTGTGTAACTATCACCATAATCTACTTGGGGTACTTAGTGCAAGAAAAGATTTAGGGCTATTTGTGCTTTGCACATGGTAAATGCTAACTTTGAGAAAGAAAATAAAAAACAGAATAGGAGACAGACTCTAAGTGGGACCAACTTCAGATATTTTGACTTGAATCAGGACCTTAGATTTCCTTGAAGGGGTTATCTGGGACAGTTACACTGGTATATCTGCAAAATTACAATCTTCTGCTTTATGACCTAAACTATCTTTGTATTCTAAAGCAAATATTTAATCATTTTTGGAGATGTATAAAGTTGAAAATATTTCTCATATTTTGCTTCTGAATTATCTTGAATTATTATTTTCCGACAGCCTGTAGAGCTGTATAAGACAGTTAGTATCGAAGAATGTGAATTTAACAACTAACCAGAAACTTGAGAGCAATTATGTCCTCATTCCCACCAGATCTTTAAAATGTATGTTTAAGGATACCCATTCATTTTCTCTGAGCCACACTTTTTTCTCATCCATGAAGTTTGAACTGAACTCCCAAAGTTGGAAATGGCTGTATCAAGAATAAAATGACATGGGAACACAAATATTTAATCTGATTGGATATAACCACTAAATTAAAATCAGTGTTGCATGACTTAAGAATTCTACTAGAACTCTTTACGTTAGGGGTAGGAGTTGTAAGTTATGAATTATGGCCAACTCATGTTATTTTTGACATTGTGCTGAAGACAGATAAAAGCAGCCAACACTTAGGTATTTATTTAAATTTCCCTCCACTCTTCACATTCAACAATATTATTCTTTCATTTTGTTTTATTGTTCATTTATTTTCAAGAGTTTTATTGAGATATAACTAATATACAAAGAATTACACAGATTTAATGTATACAGTGTGATCAGTTTGGACATATGTGATACCATCAGCACAATCAAGGTAATAGACATATTCAACACCTCCTAAAGTTTCCTTGTGTCCCTTTGTTTTTGTGGAAATGACATTTAACATATGATCTACCCTCTTAGCAAATTTTGAAGTGTGCTGCTGTATTGCTAACTATGGGTACCATGTTGTACAGCAGACATGTAGAACTTATTCAACTTGCATAACTGAAACTTTATACCCATTAAGCAATAGCTCCCCATTTTCTCTACCTCCTAGCTCCTGGCAACCACTATTGTAGTTTCTGCTTTGATGAGTTTGACTATTTTTAGATACCTCTTATAAAGAGAATCATGTAGTCTTTGTCTTTCTGTGACAGGCTTATTTCACTTAGCATAATGTCCTCCAGTTGTCATCCATGTTCATCCTTTTTAAGGCTGAATAACATACCATTGTATGCATATACCACATTTTATTTATCTATCCATCTGTTGATAGACATTTGGGTGTGTGATTTAAGGGTCCTACTAGAACTGCAATGAACATTGAAGTGCAGATATCTCTTTGAGACTCAGATTTCAATTCTTTTGGACATACACTCCCAAATGGGATTGCTGGATCATATGGTAGTTCTGTTTTTAATTTTTTGAGAAACCTCCATACTGTTTTCTGTAGTTCCCACACCATTTTACATTCCCACCAACTGTATATAGGATTCAAGTTTGTCCACACTTGTTGTCTTTTATTTCTTGAAAATAGCAACATGCTAACAGGTGTCAGGTTATATCTCATTATAATTTTGATTTGTATTTCCCTGATAACTAATGATGTTGAACATCTTTTGGCATACCTTTTAGCCATTTATACATCTTTGGAGAAAAGTCCATTCAAATCCTTTGCCCATTTTTAATTGGGTTATTATTTGTATTATTTATTTATTTACTTATTTAGTTATTTATTTATTAGAGGATCCCCAGGCCTGGCCTGCGATCAGGGCCGATCGGGTCCTTCCAGCTGCCAGCTGGGGCCTTCCTTACCAGGCTGCCAGGTGCCGGCCAGGGCCTTCCTTTGTTCCCTGCTGCCCCCTGGTGGTCAGTGCACATCATAGCAGGTGGTCAAACTCTCGGTTGGTCGAACTACTGGTCGGTCAAACTCCTGAGGGAACACTGCATATTAGCCTTTTATTATATAGGATTTATTTATTGCTATTGTGTTGCATGAGTTTCTTATATATTTTGGAAATTAATCTCATATCAGATATATGGTTTGCAAATATTTTCTCTGATTCCATGCATTTTTTAATTCTGATGATTTTTTTTTTCTGTAAAGAAGCTTTTCAGTTTATTGTTCATTTATTGAGATGGTGATTTAGTTCCTGAACCAAAAAGTTTGCCCAATGTCATGGCACATTACCCTTGCATAATTTTAAGTGGTAGTGTCCAGAGCTAGCATTTTCTTTGAGGTTGTATCTAGTGGAAAGTCCAAAACAGTGATGATCACAGATCCATGTACCATGGGGAAAAGCTTTGTTTTAATAAAGGGGGAGGAGGTAAAATTCTACAAAATACAGGGAGAGCTACTCTTTCCCTGGAGTATTTCCTGGTAGAAAACATACCAGCAAGCTAGCACTCTGAAGTCCAGGTTGTCAAGAAGTCTGTGTCTCTTGTAAAGTGGGAAGAAACCACTCCACAATTCTCCTATTCTCTAAGCTTAATGAAATGCTAGCAGGCTGCCCTGCTGTTGTCCGTATCTTATATTTCCAGGCCTTGCCACCTGTGCAACAAAAGCAAGCAATCTATTTAGAAGAGTGTTTTTCATTCTCTTAACTCTGAAGGTCTTTATTCTCAGCATGAGATTATTGCAACAACTTAACAAGCCGTGTTTTCTCTCCCTATTTTCCTTTCTTTTCTTTTTTGCACCTATGTCCTTTTAAGTCCATTCAGGCCTTAGGGAAACATTTAGTACTTAAGCTTTGGTTTTTCAAGCTCAATCGGGTAGAAAATCTAACACAGAATGTGTGCACAAACGATAGCTCTGCACAATAGAGACCAACAAATAGCACAAAGAGGAAAGAAGAATATGAGTGTTCAGGGAGCAGGACTGCACTTGAATTCAATTTCCCAACAGCAGACCTGATGCTTTCCCCCAAGATTCCCAGGTTTCAAATTGGTCATATATTGAGGGCCCGTTACCTGGACAATGGGGGGAAATGGCAGTCGGTAATTATGATCTTGGTTTCTAGGTTGTTAGGAGACTAATATTAATCCTGAAATTGTATGAGGATGTGTTCATCTGGCTATAATTGTATAGTTCTTGAAAGCATTTACCAGCAATGCTAATTTAAAGCAAATCACCCCAGGGGAGCATTTCTAAGCTAGTAGGGTTGCCAATTTGTTAGTTAAGTCAGGACAGTTTCTCCAGAACAGAAATAGCAACAGGAAATTCACAAAAAGATACAGGCATATATTTTTATATTCCATCAGATGAACAGGTTAGTATAAAGATTATCAGAGCATGTATTGTTCTTTGAAAAACAAAATGCCGGCGTTGGCTGGCTGGCCAATGATCGTGCATTCTACTGAGTTACATACAAATAAAAACACCTTGAGAAGCTAACACCAGGAGGTATTAATGCTGTTTTCAGAAAACACATTTCATTTGAACAAATACAGCAAAATGTTGTCTTTCATAATGAACTATCTATGTAAAAGAAATATTCATACTATTTTCTCAATCTTTCTCAAAAATAAAGCATCGATGATAGGTGCCTGGTTTGTTTTGTTTTGTGAGAGAAAAGAAACTGGAAAATCCCAAGAAGATTCTAAGTGTTATATCCTTAGAAACAAGACAAAAGAAACACAAACATTTGATTAAGCTTGCTTTTTAGGATTATTTTTATGATTCAAAATGAAGATTATTCTTTCATTCCTGCTTTTGTTCTTCAATTGTTTACTTATTCCATCATAGTGTTCAATAGAAAAAGGCAAGTTTTTGAATTTGTGGAGATAAAGTCCCTACTTTTCATTTTTGAGACAATGTATTTTTAAGCTCGTATGAAATTAGGTAATTTCATTGCTTCATGAAACCAACTGTTGTACATATGATTGGCTATGGGAATAATATTCCCACAAATTTTATAGCTTCTGAGTTGGAAGAGAAGCATAAAAATATTCTCCAAAAAGAGATTGCCATATCTAGTCACATGATTATGATGTTCAATTTGTCTCTACCATTGATGACAGTGATTTGGCATCTTAACATTAAGCAAACACCAGGAATAATCGGAATAGAATCCTATCTAATAAAAGAGTAATATGCAAATTGACGGTCACTCCAACACACAAGATGGCTGTCTCCCATGTGGTCAAAGATGGCTGCCCCCATGTGGACACAAGATGGCCACCACAAGATGGCCAGCAGGGGAGGGCAGTTGGGAGGGACCAGGTCTGCAAGGGAGGGCAGTTGGGGCCAATCAAGCCTGCAGGGGAGGGCAGTTAGGGGTGACCAAGCCGGCAGAGGAGGGAAGTTGGGGGCGACCAGGCCTGCAGGGAAGGGCAGTTGGGGGGGGGGGGGAACCAGGCCTGCAGGGGAGAGCAGTTGGGGGGGACCAGGCCTGCAGGGGAGGGCAGTTGGGGGGGACCCAGGCCTGCAGGGCGGGCAGTTGGGGGGGGGGGACCAGACCAGCAGGGGAGAGCAGTTAGGGGTGATAAGGCTGGCAGGGGAGGGCAGTTAGGGGTGACCAGGTCGGCAGGGGAGGGCAGTTGGGGGTGACCAGGCCTGCAGGGGAGGGCAGTTAGGGGTGACCACGCTGGCAGGTGAGGGGTGACCAGGCCTGCAGGGGAGGGCAGTTAGGGGCAATCTGGCTGGCAGGAGAGCATTTAGGCATCAATCAGGCTGGCAGGGGAGTGGTTAGGGGGTGATCAGGCTGGCAGACAGAAGTGTTTAAGGGGCAATCAGGAAGGCAGGCAGGCAAGCAGTTGGGAGCCAGCAGTCCTGATAGGGATGTCCGACTGCCCGTTTAGGCCCGATCCTACCGGGATGGGGCCTAAATGGGCAGTCAGACATCCCTCGAGGGGTCCAAGATTGGAGAGGGTGCAGGCTGGGCTGAGGGACCCCCCCCCCCATTCACGAATTTCATGCACTGGGCCTCTAGTATTAATATAATTACTAACATAAATAATATAGAAATTGAAAACTTAAAAAAGCCTTTTCCTCCAATGAGTTGTTTTAAACGTTAAAATATATATTAAATTAAAGTTGTTAAAATAATTTTTGTATAGCATGTTTGCTTGAAGAGAATTGGGTAAGATTTCAAACATGTCCCTTTTAGGGAGTTGGTATGCATAAATACTTGGAGAGATAAAATTAGGCCAGACTCTCAGATATGTTTCATTCATGCTATCATTGACTCCTACTCTGAGTAATTTGTTTCTAGAAGGCTAGGGAAGAAGTAGTTGTAATCTCATATGCCCTTGTCATTAAATAATTCAACACAATTATTATGGACAATACTCCAAATTCCAATTATTCCAATCATAAGAAGCAGTTGTTGACAGTTTTGGCTCAAATAAACTTACAAAAATTCTTCACAGGTATAAATGTTTCTTATGTTGACAAGTGTTATGAAGGTTTTTAGGTGAGGTTAATGAACGGGTCTTTCTCCATCAAATTGCTATTTCCAACTTTAAGTATGTATTGTAGATTCTCTTAGCTCTGTATGATGCTACCTACATACTGAGGAATGGGAAGAATGAAAGAAAAAGATAAGACTTTATTAAAGATAATATAAATAATTTTTTATCTAAAAAATGTAATACAGCCGAAACCGGTTTGGCTCAGTGGATAGAGCGTCAGCCTGCAGACTGAAGGGTCCCGGGTTCGATTCCGGTCAAGGGCATGTACCTTGGTTGCGGGCACATCTCCAGTGGGAGGTGTGCAGGAGGCAGCTGATCAATGTTTCTCTCTCATCGATGTTTCTGACTCTCTATCCCTCTCCCTTCCTCTCTGTAAAAAATCAATAAAATATATTTAAAAAAATAAAAAATATAATACATTTTTGTGGAAGATTGGACTTGAAATATTATAGAAATTCAGAGAAGGCATATAGTGGGTTTGGGATACTCATTAAAAGCTTCTTGGAGGCTAAGGGAAGCTTTTTGGAGTTTAAGAGTGAACCATGATTGACAGGTAGGGTTAGGATGGGCGGGCAAAAAACACAGTGAAAAGAAAAGGCACAGTATTGGTTTGAGAGGACACTTGTCTGTCTATTAAATGCATGAGCATTGCTGCCAGTAGAATCCCTAGGGTACATTTGAGTTCCTATTTCTTATTCAAAAGTCTCAAGATGAAACACCAGTTTTTTCTTACCTACCTATTGCCTTCAAGTATCAAATGTTGGTTACTGCAGTGGGACTACAGAGGGTGGAAAACTTCATGTAAAGAATACTATACAGAAAATAGATTTAAGTTTGATTGGTGGTGGACAGAGTGGGTAGGAGGAACGAAATGAAAATTTGATAATTTGTCTTTAGAGGCAACTTCAAACTCTGAAATGGTGAGTATCTGATAATGAAGGTTAGTGTGTAGTACCGTACATTAATATTTCTGAACATATATTGCATTTTTACCTACCAGTTAAAAAATCTTCATGTGTTCTTTGTGAGAGTTTTTATCCTTCCATCCCCTAAGGATAATCTATCAGTACAAAATGAATCTGGAAATGAGCACTTATTTCTAAAGGATTACTGAGCAACTGGGGCGAATGGTCCTTTGTCCCTAGCCCCTGGAAGGCCTTTAACCATTAGCAAATGCTCTGCATCTCCATAATTATTGCTGAAAAGTTTGATTTTCAGGATATATTAATGGGTGACAAAATTATTTAGACCTTCCTAAATTTTGACCACATATATTATTCTGTTTATATAGGCAGTTTCCATCATCAATGTAGAGAATGTCTTTGATGGCATAATGGCACATTGCATCTTATTCTTTTTTTTTAAATGACCTTCTGATTTCCTTTTGAACATTTTTATTAGTTTGGGAATTAGCATAAAGTGGCAACTTTTTATTAAGGCATCTGAAAAATCTATTGCAGCATGAGTATTGCCAGTGATATCAAGCAGGACATAGCATATAGTCCAATACCAAAAAAAGGCCTATCATTTAATAGAATCCTTAAAAGGGAAAATGTGAAGATAATGCTTCTCAGTTCTTCATACTTGAACATGGATGTTAGGCTGTTTTTATGATTATTTGAAGGCACAGGCTTGCAAGTCTGACAAGTTTGAGTCCTATTTCACTTATACTGAGCTATAGCCTCTCAACTTCCTTATCTGTAAAATTGGATTAAATAAGTCAATTGTATAAAGTGCTTAGTTTATAGCATTAGTCAGGGATGGGGGACTGACATACAGTGACCTCTGTCTACATATTTAAAATTATTTTCTTATTAACAGCAACCACTTATAGTATAAATTACTTTTCCGAAAACTCTTATTCATTTGATCCTCAGGGCTGAAACTCAATGAATAGAGTGGAAATGGAATTGGCAAAACTCTAATACCCTAATTCAGGACCTTACTGAGGTGTTTCCATTTGGGTCTTCATTACTAACAGGACAGCAATACCTTTGATGTTTAATGTACCCCTTTTATTCCTGTGTATCATGTGCTCAAAGCCTCATAGAGGTGGATTTCTAGTTATTAGAATTCTAGGAACTTTGGAACATGATTATTCTCTCTTCTCTGTCCCTATCAGTAAAACTGAAATAATAATATTTATACTACCTATCTCAACATGGACATAAGGATAAGATAAAATTATCTTAGTAATAGTAAACCCAGTTGGGTTACTTACTGCATACCAGTTACTGTTCTGAGCATTCTACATATATTTACTAATCCATTCTTCTAAAAGCCTTTTAAGATGGGCAGTACTATATATCCCATCAGGGCAATTGCAACAACTTCCTTTTCTAATTCATTCTATACATTCCAACTAAGAACCCACACATTTAGCCATGTATACGCAAGTCAAATGATAGAGGTGGGATATGGATTGAGGTGGTCTAGCTCCACACAACACTGACATCTCAGAGATTTTGACAGCACTTTGAAAACAGTAAAGAATGAGGGACTGGAATGATGATGCAAACTTTGGCTTTCTCCTGTGGGTAAGAGGAGTCCAGGTAGATTGGGAATACCCTTTGGGACCCAGTGAGGAAAGAAATCTGAGGCTGTTTTTATTTTGTAATGACATTTGAGGAAATCTATGAAATATAGTCATTCAGAGAACAAGATGCAAGGAATGTGGAATTGAGAACCAAATTTTTTATGTAGCAGAACTGAAAACATATTCATTCATTCATCCATCTATTCACAATCAAGCATTATGTTGACAGCTGGTAATATAGAGATGAAAAAAGAAGGACTTTTTTTTTTTTTTGTCTTAAAGTACCCATTTATCTAGTGGGGAAGACAACAGTGTTGGTTGCCATTCTGCCATCTATTATTGACATAAACTTGAGTGAGTCAATCAATTGCATTCCCTCATTTGTTTTTTTGTTTTTGTCTTTTGTTTTTGTTTTTCAGAGAGAGAGGAAGGGAGAGAGGGAAACATTGATCAATTGCCTACCATAGTACCCCAACTGGGACCTGAACCTGCAACCTGGGCATGTGCCCTGACTAGGAGTTGAACCAGCAATCTTTAAGTATACTGGACAATGCTCTACCAACTGAGCCCCACCAGCCAGAGCTCTATTCCCTCATTTATAAATGAGGATAAAATCTCCTACATTCCAAGGTTTCTGTGAAAATTAGAGATGGGCTATTTAAACTGCCTGAAATAAGTCATCACTAAATAAATAGCTGTTAATGTCATGAAGGTGGAGCATGGAGAGAGTGCATTTGGAGAACCAAATTGCACACTCTTGTAAGGGTCAAGAGAACCATCAAAGGATATTTCGTAGGGACATGCTGTGGTCAGCTTTCCATATTAGAAAGTTAACCTTGGTAGCAGAGTGAAGGTTAAGCTGAGCAGAGACTAAACTGAAGGACAGGAATTTCATTAGAAAAGTATTGAAAAATAGAGGATGAGGGCCTACATGGTGAAGAGCAGAAACAAGAAAAATTTGGAGATAAGATAGATTTTTCTTTATCTTAAAAAGGGGTCTTTTATAAAATTTAAAAATGGGAAACCAACCATGAAAACAAGTGTTTGTTTTATTTTTGTTTGTTTGTTTTTGTAGACGTATCATATTTAGAACATGTCTGTTGATTTTGATGCAAAAGAAAGGTATTCTGGATGTTAATTTTGTGCCTTTGAGCTCCCTCCATCTCCTCTTCCCAAGGGTGAGTAAGGATTGCTTTATTTTGGGTCTTCAGCACTCTTTCACAACTCCGTTCTAGAACATATGTCACCACACTGCACTTATTTTTTATGGCTATCTCCCCAAAGATGGCAAGCTCAATAAATGAAGAGTGTCTTTATCTAATTGTTCAATATTTAATGTAAGGCACAGAGCAGGTATTTAAGAAGATATTTGTGAAGTAATTGAATGGGTAAACAAATGAGAGCATAGTAGTTAAGCATAAAATCTCTGGAGTAGGACTGATAGGTTTTGAATCCTAATTCCAGCAGCACTTACTGGCAGGTTAATAGGCTTCTAAGCCTGTTTCCTCATCTATGGAGTGGAAATTCCTATATCATAATTTTGTAGTGAGGTTAAACAGCACAAATATACACAAAGTGCTTAATCTACTATCTGACACACAATCAGCACTTATTTACTAGTAATTAAATGAGAGGTACTAGTATTACTATCAATATTATTATCATGAAGGCAACTGGACTCTTAATTCCTAACCATTTTTCCTCACCTCTCTACTCTCTGCTGCTCAATATAATTGTTACTTAAAAAGTCAAATTGATGGAACTGATAGTTATATTAACTAAACTTGCTGAACAGTAGAATAGATTGATTTTTCTTTTCTTTCATTATTCCCATTTACTCTCACTCTGCCCCCATGCAATCAAAGACCTAGCATATAGCTCTATCTATGTCTTTATGTATGTATGATATATCTCTCTAGGACAGAGACATATGTGTATATACACTGAGTGGCCAGATTATTATGATCTCTGAAAGCATAATAATCTGGCCACTCAGTGTATATCCTATATAATAAAAGGCTAATATGCAAATTGTCCCCTCGACCAGGATTTCGACCAGCAGGCAGGCTGGCCAACCACCCATGTCCCCTCCCCCTGGCCAGGCTGACCGGACCCCACCCATGCACGAATTCATGCACCGGGCCTCTAATATATATATATATATATATATACTGAGTGGCCAGATTATTATGCATTCAGAGATCATAATAATCTGGCCTCTCTCTCTCTCTCTCTCTCTCTCTCTCTCTCTCTATATATATATATATATATATATATATATATATATATATATATATACACATATCTAGGAGCTACACACACATCTCCCATATAACCTATGTGTCTTACATATCATATATTATATACAGGAGATATATATGAGTGTATCTATTATATATACATCTCTTATATAGCTTACTAGAGGCCTGGTGCATGAAATTCATGTGCAGATATGGTCCCTAAGCCTGGCCTGTGATCAGGGCCATCTTCCCCAGCTGCCCGCAGCCGGCCCTGCCCCCCACCACACTCACCCCCTGTTCCCCGTTCGCCATCGGGTGACCAGTGCCTGATGGCCAGGGGAAGGAACCGAGAGGTTGGCTGTTCCCACCTGCTCACTGGCCCCGCCCCCACCGCTGGTGGCCATCAGGCAATCTGAGCCTGCCGGTTGGGGAAGGGGACCAAGAGGTGGTCAGTGTGCCTCATAGTGACTGGTCCAGCAGTCATTCTGGTCATTCTGCTGTTAGGGTCAATTTGCATATTACCCTTTTATTATATAGGATAGAGGCCTGGTGCACAGGTGGGGGCCAGCTGGCCTACCCTGAAGGGGGCCCCAGATTGGGGTGAGGGGGCCCAGATTGGGGTGGGGGGGTCCCTGCTGGGGGTGGAGCCAGCTGGGGCAAGAGGCCTGTGGGCAGTTTGCAGCCCAGCCACGCCCCCGGCTTTGTCAGGAAGGATGTCCAGAATGATGTCTGGAAGATGTCCGGTCTATCCGGTCTAATTAGCATATTTCCCTTTTACTAGTATGGATGTGTCCTACATCTATATAGAGAGATGTAGATAGATAAATACATAGATATTTCCTTGCCTTAGAGAAATATTAAAGAAGGAAAATCAGCTCACGGGGAATCCAGAAAAAGAAACAGCTTGACTCTATTGAGGTAGTAAAGCAAGTGGCTGTCTTTGAAGAATTAGACCAATATAAACAGGAATCACTGGGACAATTGGAAAGTAGTTTTCATAGCTTTGTTTTCTTACCAACTGACCAAACATGAAAGATGAAACTCAATATGTAGCAAGGGCTCCCCTTTATATACTCTCTCCAGCACCCTCCATGTTTCCAAATAACTTGTTTGAGAAGTGAACTTTGTGCTTTTTATTAAATACATGATTGGGCTGGATTTCTCTGTATTAGGGGACTTAGTGTGCCAGTGAACTATAGCTTCTGGTTGGCCATCTGGAAAAATAAACTCCTCAACACCCATATAATTTGCCTTTTGTCTGGTTTCAGGCAGTGGATTTGGGGGATTAGTACTGAGCAAATAGCAAGAAGGTGCTTTCCTGGCTCCTTGGAGCCTTTCCCTTGTCCAGAGGGGCATCTTGTTAAGTTACAAGTTAACAAATGGTTTGCTCCTCTAATGCCTTTGTCAATGCTATGTATATATGAACCTAATTTTTAATAAAACAAACAACTTTCCTTTTCTACTTGGGGAGGCGATGCCATATGGACCAAAGCCTAAGGTCAGAAAAAGCATATTGCCTGGAATACGGGCCAACACACCAGCTGTGCTCTTGCACCAGAAGGTGAGGGGGTGGCAGGAGGAGACCTTTCTCTTTCAGCTCATAATGATTAACCTCCTCCCCTCCATCCCACCCCACCAAGTTATTAACCTGGTTGTGTGGGAAATGTCATAGGAGATCATTCCAATGTTTTACTAAAACTAATTGTAATTTTTCTCTCCAAGCTTAAATACTAGGTCACTTTTTTGAGATCCCAGCATGTAAGAATGAGGGCTTCACAAGCCAATGTCCAAACTGTTTGCTTAGATAAACACCATAGTTCCTGATAACTTGCACTTGTTACAGTTCCAAGTATAGGTACAGAATCATTCTCCCCTTTCCTTTCCTTTTTGCCATAAGGAAGCAGTTAGAGGGATGCCGTAGTTGTGGTTAAAATATAAGTTAAGGGATCAGATAGAGCTGGGTTCTGGACCTGGTTTCCCTACTTATCAGCAAGATGGCCTTGGCTGAATTAGATAATCTCCAAAATTCAGTTATTTCCACATGTATAATAGGGATATTATAATTAATAATTATCACAGGCTCCATCTTATAGGTGATTACATGAGACAGTGTAGACATGTAAAGGTGCTAATACAGATCTCATAAAAGTACTCAATAAATTTTAAAAATAAAGTTAATTAGGGCAAATGTTCATTGTTAGACTCACACCACATACTCTAATAGAGTATGGTAGGTTTTTAATATAATATTTATCCCTGAATTTTATAGTTGCACTAGAGGCCCGGTGCACATTTGTGTACTCGGGGGTAGGGGTCCCTTAGTCGGGCCTGCACCCAGTTCAGGAGT
The DNA here is from genome assembly GCF_963455305.1 of Plecotus auritus. Classification (NCBI taxonomy): domain Eukaryota; kingdom Metazoa; phylum Chordata; class Mammalia; order Chiroptera; family Vespertilionidae; genus Plecotus; species Plecotus auritus. The sequence continues at coordinate 120,403,693 of NC_137776.1, read as the reverse complement.
CCTCAGGGGATGTCCGACTTAGCGCTGACACAGAGGCAGGCCACTGCGCTCGCCAGCTGTCAGCCCGGCTTGTGGCTGAGCGATGCTCCTGTGGGAACACACTGAGCACCAGGGGGCAGCTCCTTCGTTGAGCCTCTGCCCCCTGGTGGTTAGTGCGCGTCATAGCGACTGGTCGACCAGTTGTTCTCGTCGTTCCGCCATTCCTTCGCTGGGTTTTTATTATAAAGGATTCTATACCAGTGGTCGGCAAACTGCGGCTTGTGAGCCGCATGTGGCTTGCGAGCCGCGGTTTGCTGCTCTGTTGACTAATGAGTTTGCCAACCACTGGGATAGGGGCTTAATCACAAAGAACAACAACAGCCTGTAATTATTGGAATCGAGAGTCTAGGTCAGTGGTCGGCAAACTCATTAGTTAACAGAGCAGCAAACCACAGCTCGCGAGCCGCAGTTTGCCGACCACTGTTCTATACCAAGGACTAGGCCAAGGACTTCATAGCTATTACTTCTATGATATAGGAATTGTTGAAACTCCAGTAAGTTAACTAGTATTTCCAGATTCCCTTATGGAGTCAGGATTTACATCTGGATGCTCAGACTCTTTGCTTTTAACAAATTGTTAAACTCTTGACTATAGGAAAAAATGTAAAACAGTGACACAGTAATTTCATATTATTTCTCACAATCTTTATGGATCAGGGCCACAAGAAGGCAGTGCCCTTGCTTATTTCCTCTTAACATGCATGCTCAGTGTCTTTATCCAAATCTAGAATGAAAGAAATCAGTGACCTTCAGGTATTCCATCAAAAAGGTTTACCATCAAAGATAAAAGCTTCTGTGTTCTTGACCTGGTTAGTGTGCCAGTGAACTATAGCTTCAGTGTTCCAGTGAACTATGTAGATAGATAAATACATAGATATTTCTCCTAATAAGTCAGTATTTGCTAGGGCTGCTATAACAAAGTACCACATACTGGTGGCTTGAACAACAGAAATTTATTGTCTCACAGTTCTGGAGGCCCGAAGTCTGAAATCAAGGTGTTGACAGAATTGGTTCCTTCTGAAGGCTGCGAGGAAGGGTCTTTCTCCTTGGCTTGTAGGTGCGTTGCTTCTCCCCGTGTCTCTTTACAGTGTCTTCCCTAAGAGTATCTCTGTGTCCAAGTTTTCCCTTTTTATAAGAACACCAGTTATATTGGATTAGGGCCCCTCTAATGATCTCACTTGGCCTTGATTACCTCTGTAAAGACTCTATTTTCCAAATAAGGTGAAATTCTAAGCTACGAGTGGGTTAGGATTTCAACATATGAATTTGGGAGGCACACAATTCAACTCATAGGACACAATTCAACTTATTAGTGTGAAAATGCTCTGTTTATGGCAAATTTTTTTTTAAAAATATATTTTATTGATTTTTTACAGAGAGGAAAGGAGAGGGATAGAGAGTTAGAAACATCGATGAGAGAGAAACATCGCAGCTGCCTCCTGCACACCCCCTACCGGGGATGTGCCCGCAACCAAGTTACATGCCCTTGACCAGAATCGAACCCGGGACCTTTCAGTCCACAGGCCGACGCTCTATCCACTGAGCCAAACCGGTTTCGGCTGTTTATGGCAAAATTTAATAAATGTGGGTTGAACTATAATGAAGAACACCATCACCTTTATCTTTAACCTCAAGACCATTTTTATTGTTTTTGCTGACTTTCTCTGTTACCTGTCATCCCACCAAACTTCTAAGTTTTCTATGCAAATTCTTTTAATTCTCTTTATAACTTCTTATTAAAGGTCCTTGTTATATCCTGTAATAGAAAATGTAACTATGTGTGCTTACTCTGAAGTTATTCTCTCCAAAAGGTTTTTCCTTGTTGTGACAACTTGCCCCTAGATGCCAGATAAATGTGTCCTTTCTTTCTAGTCTCTTTTTATACCTAGAGGCAAGATTTTTCAACCTTAGCACTATTGACTTTAGGGGCAAGATAATTCTTTGTAATTTATGTATGGATGCAAAAGTTGGACAGTGAAGAAGGATTCTAGGGAAAAAAGATTCATTTGGAGGCACAGGCTTGCAAGTCTAAGTTTGAGTCCTATTCATTTGAAATATAATATTGGAGGAGAGCTCTGGACCTCCAGAAAAATGAAAAGTGGGTTCTTTAGCAAATTAAGCCTGAAACATCACTGGAGGCAAAAATGACAAAACTGAAGCTGTCCTACTTCTGGCACATCATGAGAAGGCAGGATTCTTTGGAAAAGTCAATAACACTGGGAAAAATAGAAGGCGGCAGGAAAAGAGGAAGACTAAGTATGATATGGGTTGACTCCATAAAAGAAGACATAGACATGAATCTGTGGTTGCTGAGCAGGACTGTGGAAGACATGACATTGTGAACATCACTCATTCATAGGGTTGCCAGGAGTTGGAGCTGACTTGATGGCATTCAACACACAATTCTTTTGTTGAGAGCTGTCCTGTGCATTGTAGGATATTTAGTAGCATCTCTGGCCTCTGCCCCAGATTCCAGTATCACTTGCCTAGTTGTGACAAAAATGTGTCCAGACATTGAAAAATATCTTTTGAGGGGGGAGCGAAATCATCCCTGTTTGTTAACTCCTGAGCTAGAGTGGACATATGAGGCAAATGCATGGCAGATGGTAGGCACTTAAGAAATATTTCCCTTTCCTAACACTTTGGATATGCCCTAAGTCTCTGTTTCAGACCTCTTTATTTTCAACAAATGTTCTCCATTAAAATGAATAACATCTTAAAGGTTCAAGTTCATCCAAGATTTGTTTGAAAGATGTCATCCTGATCTCTCTTCCAGGCCTTCCAGTGCCCTGCTAAGCATTTCTATTAGATTGTCTAACCATCACCTTAAAATAAGCATACCTAAATGAAACTCAATTTAACCCACTTAAAAACACTTTCTTTCATCGATTCATTATTTTAAAAAATAGAATCACTTTTCATAGCCACATAAACTTGTGAGATGTAAATACATACAGCCGTTTAAGCATTGTTGCCTCTGTTGGGTCTAAATTTGTATTCTACCACTTGTGGGAAAAATTATGTAAGCTTGCCGAAACCGGTTTGGCTCAGTGGATAGAGCGTCGGCCTGTGGACTGAAAGGTTCCGGGTTCAATTCCGGTCAAGGGCATGTACCTTAGTTGCGGGCACATCCCCAGTGGGAGGTGTGCAGGAGGCAGCTGATCGATGTTTCTCTCTCATCGATGTTTCTAGCTCTCTATCCCTCTCCCTTCCTCTCTGAAATATCAATAAAATATATTAAAAAAAAATTATGTAAGCTTTTGGAGCCCATTCACATAGGAATAGGAACCTGCTATTTTAAGAAAATGTCATACTTATTTAGGCCTTAATAAGTGTTAGACAGCACTGTTTTATTAGGAATAATGAGATAAACAATTTTATGTAGAATAATTTTCTACTTACCATCCAAAAGCTGATATAATGAGTAGCTTACACTAAGAAGCATCAAAGTAGATAGGTAAATGGAATGGGTTCCTAGAGAAAAAATAAGAACCATTAATATTAAATATATGTGTAATAACATGTACTAGTTCCTTATCATGTGTCAGAAACAATCTGAACTTCATGTATAGTATATTGAAACCTTTGCAGGTAGTGAAAATGGTACTAAATTGGGAGAGCATACCTAGATCTGACAATTAGTAGTTATGTGACCTTAGGTTCATCACTTAGCCTTAGCTCATCATTAATAAAAATTGGATAATATCTCAACTTCGTTTGGTTATGGTCATGATGAAAAAAACACTGGAAGAACAAAGTATTTTGCATGGGTACAGAGACAACCCACTTTTAGTAAATAGTATCCCGACTGGGATTCAAAAACTTCCCCAAACCATCTTGAGATAGAGGACCCAAACACCTGCTAATGCCCATTTCATCAGCACTGTGGTTCCTTCAGCCTTATCTCAGGGCCATTATGTTAGCCTGGACTGGAGAACCCTAAAATATAAATGAGGTAATGAAAGAAACTTCTTAAATAATAGTTAATACTAGTTCTAGGGTTTTGGTGGAGGCAAATGTGAATTCAAGCTAATTCACAGATTTTTCTGGAAAAGTCCTAAGTACTCTAAAAGCTGTCTCTTCTTCCTAACAAAGTGAGCACAGGTCAGCAGGGGCCCAACTCTACTCACTCTCCACCTGTTACTCCCTGTCACTCACTGGCATTAGTGCTAGTTTGGATGACAGAACACCAGATATTTCTTGCCATAACACTTCTTCAGAATTTTAGTGTCATTTGATACTTCTAGTGTAAGTTTCACTTAAGTGGAAAAACTCTTTTCCTGAAAATTGTGTGTCAACTATTGGGAAGAAAGAATTTTCCTTCTACCCTTCTGGGTTTTTAGCTGAGACCCCAGCAATAAAAGACAGATTAAGAAGAGAAAACCAAGCAGAAGTTTATTCACCTGTATATCTCATGTATGTAAGGAATATATACAGGAAAAAAACAAGTAATTCCCTGAGGTGGCTTTAGAATTCAGGCTTGAATGTCATCTTAAGAGGGAAAAGAGAGGCGGATGTAGAGAAGAGTAAATGATATTTAGAGGAAAGTAAATGATATTTAGGAAAGATGAATGGGCCCTTAGAATAATACACAGGGAGTATGATATTTGATGACATTTATCTGAATGTGTTGTTGAATTCTAGTCTCCTCTCCTGTGTTGAGTCAATCTTCACTGATTGATAAAACTCCTGGGGAAGAGATTTAGGACAACTGAGTCCTTTTCTTAGTGTCTGTTTTAGGCAGATAAGGAAGTTCAGAAAGCACTTCCCTTCATTGGCTGTTTTTCAAGTGCCTACAGCTCAAAATTATCAATATATCAAAGATGCATATTTTGTGGTAGCATGACCTGAACTTCTGCAGTCATTTCAGGATGGCATACTCTGCCACCCTTCACAACTCATCTGTATTGAATTCAGAAACCGAAATGCTTGGTGAGTTACATGTCCAGTCTGAAATTGGATGTTCTATAGGAAGCGAGGTCCCCATGTGGAGTTTAAAGGGTCAAAGCCTAACTACCAATTCTCTACATAGACCCCACATACAATGTCTATTGATATGTACAAGCTTCAAGACAGTTTTAAAACCAGAAGGTAGTATTGCCCACAGTGCTAGAAAGAACTCTTAGAAGACCACATCTTTTGTTTGGATGAGCAAGAGAATGACATGGTGTCATTGCCCCACAAACCTCTAATGCATTTGGGGTGAATCTTGAGAGGATTCACCAGGAGGAAAACTTCATCCTGAGATGCAAAACTGAGTTTCTGGAGGGAGTGAGATTTGTTGGACTCTGTATACTGATGGATTTCTCAAATGGCACTAGGGGTGAAGGTAGCTGGAAGTGGGGAGAATAAAAAGGTGCCTTTCTTGTTACATGCTAAAGCCTGCCACTTAATAGGGCATGTGCCTGATTGTTTTTCTTTCATGCATGGGTGCTCTGTTTGCTGAAGGTGTTGTGAAAAGTTGCCAAGAGATAAATTCAACTGTTTATGTGGTTCCGTGTTTATTTCCCTGGCACCCTCTAAGAGCTATAATTTGGAGATGAACAGCTGTTTTCTCGGGCTTGTAAATTAAAGTATTTAAATACATATGTCTTAAACACATTGTTTAGAAAGTGTACACCAAACAGGGTGCCTTTCTACCATGAGGGAAACTAAAAGAAGAAGGAAAGGAAACTCTATCATTTGACTACCGCTAACATTTATTGTGTGACTGGGATAGTGTTACATTCTCTCAGTGCTGGCTATAAAGATGATAATTAAGTGGGCAGTCCCTGTAGGCTTCTAAACAACTTACTAGTAGAAGCATTTCTCCTTCTTAGGTTTCATCTCCTCTCTCCCCTAAGTGGGAGTTGGAAAAGCAAAATAAGACCTTTGAAGCCACACAATGTTTAGTCTGTCTAGGCCAACTATGTCGTAATATAACTGACATTTTAGCAGAGATCAGGAAAATTCATGTCAGAAACAATACAATTCCACATTTCATTTATAGCAGGGGACAGAATGTACACCTCCATAATCCCAGGCAACCACTTCCTCACTGACTACAGTAGGTGATAGCTGAGTCAACTGTTGGCCTACAAGTGATATCAAAATGGCTACTGTGTAGTACAATTTATCAAAGTAATATCAAAAAAGTGAGCCTTTTAATTCAAAGGTGTTTATTTTGATGTTCCTCTTTTCTTTCACCCATGCTCCCAGCAACTTGTTTTACAATTCCTAAGATGACATTCAGTCTGGTTCTCCAACATGTGTATGCATTGGAAGCCAAAGGCTAGTAATTGTCAGGGTGGGTTATCAGGACTTTGGCTTATCTGTTAAGCATCTATCTGTTTAGCTGAGAAACCATTGCTCTCCCATTTTCTAGGAAGAAGAGCATTTCTATATCCCTCTGGTTAGTTTGCAAAGAAAAAAATAAGGAAAAAGAAGCCAGGACTGTCAAATTTTATATGAAAACAAAAAGTATTGTCAGGACTTCCCTGTGAATTTGTAGAATAAAATAATACAGATTCAATTACCTCTCTAATAAACTTTTTTATGCTTCTGAATTTTGGTACAGTGTTCCCTTCCTTTCTTTTGAATTGGAGAATTTGAGCTTTGAATGATTTAGTTGGTGTATAGCCCACTTTACATGGCTTTCAATCTTGAAGATATCTGATACACCCTGAAGGCATCAGACGACCTTGTATCTGGAGCTATTTGTCAAGACTTGAGAAAAATTGACTTAATGAAGGTAACTTGTTTGGGAGTGTGTGCATTCAGACTCATTTCAGACTGCAAAATGCCAAATGCTAGGCTGACCAATACTGTGCGAAGAACGGGCTGAACCCTTTAATTCAAAAGGGTGAGCTTGAAAGAAAGAATCCAGGGGAAATCATCACTTCCTCCAATCTGATTGAAGGTCGAGAAGGATCAAGGGAAATTCCAATAGTTTGGAAAGTAGTCCCCAGGAAAACAATGAAGAGGGCCTGGAAGAAAAGAAAGGAAGACTTGCTGATTTGCTCCTCCTGTGGAGAGAGTCTCTGTCACTTGGCTTCCTTTGATGAGATTACAGACTTCTGAAACTCATTCCCACCAGGAAGGTGGACATGTTGAAAGAGCATCCTTCTAAGTAGGCAGGCAACACATTCCTCATTCTTGGGAAAGTACACTATTTTACTCTGTGGAATGACTTAATCCTGGTTTCCTCATTGAGACCAGAGCTTTGCTTCAGGAGGTTCTGAACCAATCTAGTTTAAGATGAAGTTTAAAGAGAAAGATAAATATCACATGATCTCACTCATTTATGGAATATAATGAACAACATAAACTGATGAACAAAAACAGATGCAGAGACAGAGAAGCATCGATCAGACCGTCAAACCTCAGAGGCAAGGTAGGGGAGGGTGGTGGTAATGGGGAAAGATCAACCAAAGGACTTGTATGCATGCATATAAGCCTAACCAGTGGTCACAGACAACAGGGGGGTGAGGGAATGAGTGGGGGTTTGGGGGGGGTAATGGGGGAATAAGGACACATATGTAATACCTTAATCAATAAAGAAATTTTAAAAAGTTTATAAACAGAAATCTTAAAAGAAATTATAGGTATACTGAATAATAAATCTGATAAATAAAGCACCTAAATTAATCTGGAAAAAAAAAGATGAAGTTTAGGCTTACTTGAGGAAATTGCAAGAATTCCAGAGAGCTAAATCATTATACATATTTTTTCTTTTCTTTTTTTTAAATTCTCATCCAAGGAGTGAGGATATTTTTTCCATTGATTTTTAGAGAGAGTGGAAGGGAGGGGGAGAGAGGAAGAGAGAGAGAGAGAGAGAGAGAGAGAGAGAGAGAGAGAGAGAGAGAAGAGAGAAACATCTGAGTGATAGAGACATATCAGTTGGTTCCCTCCCACACATGCCCTGACTGGGGTAGGGATCAGACCTGTAATCCAGGTACCTGCCCTTGATAGAAATCAAACCCATGACACACTGGTGTGCAGGTTGATGCTCTAACCATTGAGTCACACTGGCCAAGCCTGTATTTTTTTTCTTTATACACTATTCCTCAACAGGATAGAAAGACCTTAATGGTTTCACATTTCTTATCCTTGAGACTGTTTCAATTGCATTTCTTCATGGTTCCCTCCCCACCCCCCATTGAATAAGGAGGATCCATGCTAACTTTTTATTGATTTGGATACCATAAGCTAACAAATAACTTCTGCCCCCTTTCTTTTCATAGGTCCTCAACTCTCACTATATCCATATACTCCAATTCACACTCTCATAATTTAAGACACTTAGAGTTGGATTTTAGTTTTGAGTTAAACTTCCCAGCCTCAGCAGGAAACCTCATTCTTGACTTATGGTCACTAAGCCTTTCTGAAACCATCAGTGTACGAAGAATTTCTTGGTTGATTTAAACTTATTTTGGTACATCTTATCTATACACCTTTCCCTCATTTTTCTGCTCATATATCTTTCAAGGCTCAGTTTGTTTGTTTATTCATTTATTTATTTTTTAAGGCTCAGTTTAAATCATACCTTTTCCTATAGGAATTCTTAAACTAAAGATGATCATATAAGTTATAAATCCACCAGAATAATAGAATCTTAGTTAAAACCCAAAGAGAGTGTAGAGATGGTATTGTATACTCCCTCACTTTACACATGTAAAAACTGAAGAGAAGGAATATCTGCTAAGAAACTAGGCCATATTCTAAAACTGTGATGTGTGTGTGTGTGTGTTTTAACACTGCAAGTATGTTTGTATTTTTCTCCCAATTGCAAGCTTTTTGAAGGGAATTGTTATAATTTCTATGTCTGTATTTTGCATGGTGTTTCATATACATAGGTTGTTCTAATTCAGTGTGCACAATAGAATTTGCAGCTCTTATTCATTTATTGACTCACAGCAAGTGAAGGAAAATTAGAGTATATTTGTGGATTTGATAGTGTCTTAATATTATTTGAATTGGAATAACAGAGGTTTAGAGATAAAAGAGACTAAGTCTTATAGCTTAAATTAATATGCCCAGAAAAGTGAAAGCATTGGTTCAAGATCACGTCGTTAATGGGGATCAGAGCTGGCATTTCGGCCTAGGCCTCCTGGCTGTAGTTTTTCTTTATTTTACCCCCCTTCTTTGTCATAATAATTTGGAGAAAGTGGAAAGAGTAATCAGGTGGAAAGGAAAAACCAACAAAAATTTTTTTAAATATGATGAAAATGAATGAAGATTATAGATAAGGAAGAAGAGAAGAATGGATGACATACAAGAGTAGAGAAATTTGTCAATATCAGAGAATGGAGACCATGAAAGAAGAAAAATGAAAAACATACTTTCATCCATGGTTCAGTTGTAAATGAAGAATTCTCTTTTAAATATAAAACAGTGTTACTGTAATAAATCAGGGACCATTGCATAGGTGTATCCAGGATTACAGAGAGCTGAGTGGTTACTGAACCATGACAAAGTCCTCATACTAATGAATTACATTCCTCAAAACCTTTGTCAAATGAAAGAACTCTCTCAGAATGAGCATGGAATGTTAACATCTGGTTCACCGAGTGGAGATAACAGTTTCATCCAAAGCCTTAGTCAAGCTTTTATCCCTCCCTGTTGTTCCTTGATCCCACTTTATCCTTCCTCTTGCTTTGCACCTGTTCAATGAAGGAAAGACCTTGTTGAAGAGTGTTGGATTCATGGCATTTAAATATCCGGGAAGTAGAAAACACTGGTGAAAGTGAATTGTTTGGAAGTCTAAAGAGCACTTCAGATGCTCATTCTCCTTACAGAGCCCTGATAATCTCAGCTGTTTCAACAACCTTTCAAGAGAAAATGCTTTGTGTAGAGACTCTAGTCCGTCATTAAATAAGAGAAGCAACTAGCTCCCCAAAACTCTGCAGTATTCAATGCAGGATGCTGCAATCTTTTGTTTTGTAATATATTGTATTTCAGAGAAGGAAGGAAAAACTAAGACTAGATTCTGCAATGTGATGACCTGGAATATGCATTTTGTTTCTTTGTATCTTTTCCTATTCTGGCAGGGAAGTGAAATTACGCTGAGATTTTCCCAGACTATGTGGAATACTAACTACCTACTAATTTAATGGTTGTTCAGTTAGGTTAGAGGCATAGCAAGCTTTTCTTTTGCATCTTAGGTGCTACTTTACCAGGTGACATGGCATCATTCTCAAATTCATAGGCTCAGGTTAGAATTTACTCATTTAGAATTATAAGGTGGGGTCAATCATCAGTCCCTTCCAAATCTCATTCTCTCTCTCTTTCTCCTACCCATTTTCTTCTTCTGAGGTTCCCTATTTCTTATTACTACTACTACTACTACTACTACTACTACTACTACTACTACTACCACACCACCCATCCTGCTCAACTGCCTGAGAAGTCTGTGGGGCGTGTTGACTGTCCTGTTTCTCATATGCCCTACTTCTACATCATTGCTCCACCAAGCAGCATCTCTTTTCACAGTTTCTCATAACAGTCTCCTTCATTTTTCTTCCATTGCCTCTGTCTTAAACCAGAATGATGTTAGTTTTGTTTTTTTTGTCTTTTCTGACACCAGTACAAGCCACACACTGTCCCTTAACAAATCATTCTTTAGGTCATGACTAATTGAATCACTCCATAGCTCCAAAACTTTCAATGGTGTGATGTACTTAAAAGAAATAAGAAGAGTGGAGGAGGAGGAAGAGAAAGAGGAAAAAGAAAAAGGAGTAGGAAGTTACCAGTGGGGCAAAATAAGAAAGCTAAGAAATTTTACTATATATAAGAATTAAACATATAGTACTGATGGTAAGTCAAATCAATGGGAAGCTGTATTTCATGCAATAGTTGTAAATAATTGCTTTAAAAAATTGAGTTGGATTCCTAGTGATACGGAATTTTTGGACTGGAACCTGGGTTCTTTGTCCGCTGGAGTCGAAGAATGAATTCATGGACAGAAGGTGGTATAGCAAAGGTGGAAATTTATTAAAGAACAAGTACAGACTACCATGTAGGGAGCGGGAAGAGCCCCACAGAATGGACTCCCACGTGGGCAGGGGGAAAGGGTCCCCCTGAATTCCTTTTCCCTATGGCTTATAAAGGCTGCAGATCCTGGTGCCTTGATATCCCCTCTGATTGGTCACTATTCCCTTGGACTGGTCACTATAGCAACTCCTGGGCTCAAAGGTTGAAGCTCACATGGGACATGTAAGGTTCCGCCCCCGCTTCCCCCCTCACCTCTTCCTTATTGTTTTCCTATTCCCTTTGGGCTTTCTTTTTCTCCTTCTGGATGAAGGACTTCCTTCTCTTTATTTTGTAAATATAGACCTTTTGCTGTTCCTAGATCCCTCATTCTATGGAAATGTACCTGTTGCAGCTTTTCAGCTTCCCTATTCTATGGAAATACACCTTTTGTTGCTCTGCAGCCCTGTGCTTCCTCCATGGTCCCCTTAATTTCCAAAATTTCTCAAATTTCCTAAAACCTGTCTTTTTCACCCCCCAAAAATTCTTGTTTCATTACCATCCAACATACACCAAAAATAACTTTCAGATTAATTAGAATGTTAAATGGGGAAAAAATTGTAAAATTACTTGAAAAACATGAAAAATAATTATTTCATGTCAAGATTAAAAAGAACTTTCTAAATAAAAGCAAAAGAAGGGAAAATAATGTAAAAGATTCAACATAAGCATTAAAAATGTGATAAAAACTCATTCTCAAAATTGAAAAGCAAATAGCTATCTAAGAAAAAATATTTCCAAGATACAGGGCATACAAAGTACAACTGAAGTTAAAATATCAAGGTCTCTCACACGTCAGCAAGAAAAACGATACTTGAATTGATATAGGTTTGATTGTGTGCATTTCAGAGCTGAGGAAAAGTAGGCCCAGAGAGCTTTCATAAATTATTTCACATTTTTACCTAGTGGGTGAGTGAAAATTATAACCTGTGTCGGAATAGCTATAAACATAAGTCCTTTACAATTTAGTAGGCTATTAGACTGTTACACTTTTTATGATTGAAAAATTTTATCTTTTATGATTAAAATTATTTTAACTTAAGGACAATGATTCATTCCTCTTTTATATCCCAAAATAGAAAATACAAGTGGAAGATCAGGCGTTTGAGGGGAGAGATGAAGAGCTTGGCTTTCTGCATGCTCTTTTTCAGGTGCCTGTCTTCCCTCCAGGTGGAGTTGGGTGTATGGGACCAGGACTGGGGACAGAGGCTTGGGATCATCAGTGACATGTACACAACTGATGAAACACACTTGTAATCTCAACTCATTTTTTACCTGTTTTCTCATTCGTACAGTAGTTTATGGAATTGTGAACTAAGGGTGGACTGATTTAACATATGGGAAGTTCTGCTTTAAATAAGACAGCACCAGGAGTCTAGGAGGCTGTGCCATCAGGAGATGTGGGCTGGAGTGAGAGTCCTTAACGTTTGACTAAGCCAGATATTCTCAAATTTTGGTTTATATCAGAGTCACTTGGAGAGTTAATAAAAAATCAGAGGCCCAGTTGGGTCAGGTGAGGGCCTCTGTGCTTTTAGAAAGTTCTCAAACGACTCTGATAGACTTTAAATTTGAGAAGCTCTGATCTAAACCATATTTTGAAATTTCTGTCTCATCACCAAGTAATGACTATAAAAAAAGCAATCACATGTCCTTTTATATAATGTAGAAGGATTTGCTGTTGACCTGAAATTTGAATTAAAAACTTATTTGTGTACATTTTACGCAATTATCTGAGGCTGACCATTGTATTCTCATCATGAGTCTTTTTAGGATGATTCTATCTTGCTCCTTCTACAGCAGATGAGCATGTCTAGGGCATCTGATGCTTCTTCTACTCAAACTTTATTTTCTCTGTGGGAGACAGTTTGAGGGGAAGGAAATGAGTCCCGACCCTCCCTGGAAGGAATACTTACACATATTTTGCAATCTGAGTGGCACCTGCCAATTTCACCTGCAGTCAGGAAGTATATACCTATTAGCTACATGGTTTTTAAAATAACCTGTACTTGGCCAGATTACAAGGAACACTGTTGTTATGGCATCAAAAAAGGAAGCTGACTTACATGCAAGTAATCCTTATTAAAGGGGATTTGGGGAAGCTGGACACTTGAGAAAGGCAGGCAACTGTGAAAAGAATATCTCCTGCTTACCTTTGTAAAAGCCAACAATTACCCACAAATTGGGTTGGGATTAGATAAGGCAATCAGTTGTAATAGAGTTGATATCTGGGAAGGGGGGAAGTTTGAGTCATTCAGAGATAAACCTCTTATGGTTTCCTTTCCTTGATCATCTTTATCCTTCCACCCCACCCCTACCTTTATACCTAGTGGTCTCCGGTGAGGAAGGAATGACTTTGGAAGTGCTCCTTAACCAGGCTTTTGTATGCATTGTTCAAGCTCAGGGCTTTCTCATCTGCAGGCTTTCCTGCCCTGTCATTAGTCCTCATGGCAAAAGAGCCACATTCTCAGGAACTGACCCATGCTGTGAGAAGGTCACCTCAGATGGAGGCTTGCTGCTTTATTCAGCAGCTTCTGAGACTGCCAGATGTTGAGGCAAGATGCAAAGATGGGACACACTTTCCCTGCTCCTCAGTTCATTTCCTGGCCCTTGGAAGAAATGGTATTCTATCTGATGACCGAATGCGTGGTTTCATGTGGGCATGGTGGGTTCTCACCTCCCACAGTTGCAATTGCAAAAAGAGTCTCTTTGTGAGAGCAACGGTTAATTTTCTCTGGATGTTACTGCTGTTTAGGGAGAACAAGTATTTCCCCCCTCTTTACCATTCCCCTTCACTTATGCTTAAAACAGGTAATTGGAGCAGGGCTTCCCAGTGTAATCTTGCCCAAAGGCGAAGCTTGCCACCTAATGACACATGTTGTTCTTCTTTATTGAGTCAGTCTTGCAGTCATTATCCCTAAATTAGTTCCTTTTTCTGCTTTGCTTTATTATTCATCCACCTCCTCCTTTTTCATTTGGATTTTTCCAAGTGAACCATGACAAAGTATGTCTTTGTGAGGTTGTGTGTCTGTGCAACAGTGCATCTGTGTGAGTGAGTGAGCATTCTCCGCGCCCGCCCCCCCGCCCAACCTGTGCCCCTCCTTTACATGGTTTATTTAAGCTAAGGCAGTGGAAAACTGACAAAAATCTTTGGCATTAATTGCCTCATGATGATCTCACATCAATCCAGGGAGGAAAATCTAGCTGAAAATGGAAAATGCTGAAATCCAGTTGGAGGGCTCCCTTGTCACAGACAGATGCAAGCAGCTTAAACTCAGAGAAAAAAAAAATTGAAACTGGTGTTTCAACTGTTGCGAGTGTTTGTGTAAAAGTCTAATTAATAATTTATCATCCTGTTCTGTCAAAAGAAAAATTTTATATACCACTCATATGACGTTATATCCAGTTGAACATGAGGTAAAGCTAAGGGAATACTGACGTGGTTTTCTTTGTTCAGACCTGGGTTGGAATCCCTAAAACACCCCCTGGTAACCTAGTATTACTTAGCCTGTCTGAGTTTCAAGTTTCGTTACTAAAATGGGAATAATATCAACTTCACAAGTTTGTGGTGAGGATTAAAAGAGAATATTCAAGGTGCTTAAAACACTGTTAACTTGTACATGACTAGTTATAGTAAAAATTTTCCATCCTTCTGATTCCCTTATAATTCACTGAATCACATCTTGGAAGAGATTTTGCTTACTAGCCTAAGAATCTGAGCTTGGGTATTTTTTCCCTTTACAGGAACATTTCTTTCTCAAGCTTAAAAAAGGACCTAGAATTTCTGAAGCACACCAGGCATTTTTGTTGCATATCAGACACTTTGCTTGGCAGGGTGATCTTATCAAACACGAGTACAAACTCAGCAAAGGCTTATTATTACATTGCAGATGAGAATATTGAGGCTCAGAGAGGTTCAGAAGTAAGTGGGGAGTGAGTATGAAAACAAAGGTTTGTCAAGTCCCAAAGAGTCTGAATACAATTGAGAATTTGGGTTTATTTCATCCCCCTAAGTGTGCCTTAAGCAAGTTATTCCCTCAGATATTATTTAACAAAATCTAATTCAGAGGGTTGGTAGAGTCTTTTCGTCTGTACAGAGGAGGGGATATTAACGCTTTTGCCTGACTGCTTGATTCCTAGGGTAAATATGTAATATGTGTGCCCAATAGATCAAATTTTCTCTTGATATTATTAATAGATTCAATTATTCTGCCTCTCTACCAAGGTGATTTTCTCCAGACACACATCTCATGGATTACAGCTTTCCCATGTCCTCTTCTTTAGCCTAACTTGACATTCCAAAGGCAGTCATCCCTCCTTACCTTACCATATGCCAGCTCACATCTGTTTTCACTTCATTAGCCGATGGGTCTCTAGGTGTTCTTCAGCCTCACAGGCACCCTGGCGTGTTCTAATATTCCTTCCACATGTATCCTCTTTTTTATCCTACTAAGTCATTGCTTCCTTCTCTACTTTATATTCTTCTTCCATGAAACCAGAATTCGCTGGGAGAGTTCAGTGAAGTGGTGTAGGTACATAAAGCTTCTAGTTTTAGCTATGTGACCTTGGTGATTTAACATCTCCATGCCTCAGTCTGTCACCAGTATAAACAAATATTCCCGTTGAACTTTCTATGATTCTTTCTTGACAGTGGCTCCAAAGGCTGTAGAAGAAGTTTTTGTGCCATGGCCACCATTAGAGATACAGTCTCTTACTCAAAGACAGAGTTGGCAATAATAATATGTACACACACACACACACACACACACACACACACACACAATAACAGTATGCAGACATTATTTTACTTGTTTCTTCCAAAACAGTGACTTGGGCCAGGTCACCCAGCAGTCAGTAGCAGAGCCAGGGACTAAATGTGGTCCTCTCAATTCTGAATCCTGTATTCTTTGCTCTGCACTTCAGCAGGGTAAGGTAATTTTCTGGGGCAAGAGGAAAGGAAGATCAAAAGTTTTTATGTATGTGTCTCTATGTGAACTGCTGGGAGAGTGAATGAATAGTGCAGACTGAGAGAAGAAATTAAAGAATAGAAATTAATTGTGGTATGAATTTTTTAAAAAGAAAAGAGATCCTCTTGGTAATTATTGTTTCAGGCCTTGTGGTTTCTACTAGACATCTACAGGATAACATCTGGGTAAGGGAGTGTAACAGAAAAAATAACTTCAATTTAAACATACTAAATCCAACACTAAAGAATGCAGTAAAGCAACTATTGTGACTTTGGGGATTTTCTGGATGGCATTTTTTCTAAAATGAAAATATCCTTTCTATGGTTTGCTCACCAATTAGTTTATACAGTCCCTAGAATTAGAAGGCTAGCATCTTGTAACTTTTTTTCATGTCAAGATCAACAACTCCTTCTCAGGTTGACCCTGTCCTGCTCTTGTGAGATGGATCAAATTTAAAACTGTCCATTGTGTACTCAGTGGCCTCTTTGTCCATGAAAGAGTTCATTCTCCATTAAAAGTCCAGTGACATATTCCAGATTCCTTGTGAAAGAGTCAAACATTTCTCTCTTTGTTCAGAAGGTGATTTGTTCATTGGGGGTGTGAAAGGGGAACAGGGAAATGAGGGGTGGTTTCATCAGATGTCTCAGAAATCCAATGTAATGCATTTGGCTCAACCTTTTCCCATTTAAGATTTAAACTAATATTTATTTTTGAAAGGAAATTCAACCCACATGTATCTGCCTCAGTAGCCTTGTTGGCTTTTATTGCTAGGAAACAGGAAGTTACTTCTTGCCAACATTACAAAAGACCTAAAGATCAAGTGAATTTCAATTTTGGCAAATGTAGTTACCACCCTGAAAGGGGGAACATAGGTCCAGGTAATAACAAAAGAAAGACAAACATTACCCTTAAGTGTGTTACAAGATAAGAAAAGCAGAGAAGACAGAGCAAGTTCTGTGAATTACTGATTGTTTCATTTTGTTCCAAGGCCAAGATAATTTGTTTACAAATTCTCACACCAGTAGGTGATGGTACAATTCATTCAAATAATTCCAGCTATAGATCCTAGAGGCTTAGCATAAAAAAAAAATCGCTGTAATAACATCTATGACTTTGATTTATTTGTGCCGTTCAAAATAAAAATTATGAATGCAGGCTATTTATCCCAAGGAGACTCACTATTTTGATATGTATTTTTGATATAAAATATATAAGTTTTTTGAGAACAGAAGGAAATATTGTATATCATCCTAAAAAAGTTTTTCTTACCTTATACTATCTTTTAAGCTGATTAATTTAAAAAATGTTTCACAGAGCATATTCACTATCTTTTCTCATCTACTATAAAGATTTGACACTGTGTGAATTGCTCTGATTTTCTGAATTTAATGAAATCAGCCTAAGATTTGTCCACAGAAAATCGCTCTTTAGACTGATTTTCCATCCCCAAAATAAGGGCTCCCCAGGGTGGTGGGGAATCCTGGAAACCAAAGTCCAGAGACCCAGGGCTGGACTCACAACTTAGAGCAGAGAGACAGGCACAGAATTTGGTGACTCCCGAGAGGTGACGTGCAGCACTTAGTTGAGTAGGAGTGCTGGCCTAGATGAAGTCAGGAGGCAGGGTGCTTAGTACCATGGGAACTGGACCCCAGATACATTTTATTTCTGCTTGGAACCCAGCAACGACCTGAAATCCCACTTTCCCCATGAGGTCCTGGTTTGGTAAGGAGTCCCCAAGATAATTCCCTCCCCTAAGCAAAAGTCACATTGTGACAAGATTTTCTTTGGCCACTGAGGGTCCTCTAAGCAGTGTTTCTCCAAGTGTGATTCTCTAGGCCAGCAGCATCAACATAACCTGAAAGGTTGTTAGAAGTGCAAATTCTAAGGCTTTGCCCAAGAACTGCTTAAGCATAAACTCTTGGATCAGGACTCAATAATCTACCTTTTAATGAGACATCCAGGTGATTCCAAAGCATGCTAAAGTTTGATGATCACTGCTCTAAAGTAGTCTATGCTACTTTAGCATAAAACTCTGCAATGTAACCATATTATAACAGTTTGAACATATGCATAATTCTATGGATTTAAGCACTCCTTCAAAGAGTCAAGAATCAGGTAGCCCAGATTGTACAGAATGCCTGATAACATCCCCCTTTCTAGGATGTCCTGACACAACAGATCATGTACTTGTGCTGCTTCTCCTGCTGTACCTTCTTGGAACAGTGGAAGTTCTGATTGTCCCAGGCCAGATGAGAATGGATTCAGACTTCTGAAAGTCCAAAATGCTTGATATAAAAAAGCTTAGTCCCTTCTACATTACCAGATTATACAGTACTCTACCCGGAGTGATTTAAAAAGCTGTCACCTTTAATTTCCCTTTCATTGAAGGGTGTTCCTTTTTGTTTCTATCAAACTGAGGTAATAGCAAGTGGCTTTATGTCTTCTGTTTTGTACATTTCTGTGAGTTGGCATATGTATACAAAAGCCACTCATCTGGAGAGACACAAAACTATTCTTGCTCCTACTCTGGCACCAGAAAGGCAGTCCTGACTCTGACCCCTGATGAATACATATTTTTCAGAGTTTACGCCACATAAAGGAATTATTTATGGCTAGTTTGACCTTACTTTCAAATTCCTATATGGCCATGTACCTGGGGAGCGGGGCCATGCCCTGTGACCCCCACTTCTAGCCTAAGCTTATCTCTTGTCACTTCTAGCCTAAGCTTATCTCTTGTTCTCTGAGCCACTCCTTGGCTTCCAGTTTGACCCATAATAGGAGAGGCATCTCCTTTCATAAATGTAATCAGAGCAGCAGCATGAGTGATACTTAGTCTACCTGATATGAGGTAACCATCTAATGGCGGTAGGCAGACTTTTATACGCTTCCTAGTGGGAAAGGAGGCAAATCTTACCAGTGGCAAATTTAGGAATGTAGTCAGTGGTCAAATTTGGTTGGAGAAGGATATATTCAGAGAGACAGCAGGTACTTAAAGTCATCCAAATATTTAATTGGCCATTTTCTACCATGCCATATACTCAAAGAATTGAAAGCTAAATGTGTGTCAGGCATATATACATTACCTTAGGTAGTTAATTTAATCCTTGTATCAACCTAGTGAGGTAAGGATTATTACGAGGACACCTAATTTGCAAGAGTAAACCTAGGCTTACAGAGATTCAGTGAATCACGGTCAAAAAGAAAGTGAATCAGGAATTCCCACATAGGATCATCCTATATAATAAAAGGCTAATATGCAAATCGACTGAACAGCAGAATGACCGGTCTCTATGATGCGCACTGACTACCAGGGGGAAGATGCACCCTGGTGGTCAGTGCACTCCTACAGGGGAGTGCTGTTCAGCCAGAAGCAGGGCTCATGGCTGGCAAATGCAGCCTCTCCAGCCTCAGCTGCAGGCGGGCAGTAAGGAGTGAGGGGTCCCAGACTGTGAGAGCTCTGGACTGCGAGAGGGATGTCTGACTGCCAGCTGAGGCCCAATACCCAGGGGGATCTGGCCTAAGCCAGCAGGTGGACAACCCCTGAGGGGTCCCCACTGCAAGAGGCTGCAGGCTGGGCTGAGGGACCCCCTCCCCCTCCGCCAGTGCACAAATGTTGTGCACCAGGCCTCTAGTGTTTTTTTTTATTGTTTAAAATATTACATATATTAGTATATATATCTTCTTTTTTTCCCCCATTGACCTTACCCCGGCCTCCCCTACCCCCTGTTGCATGCCCTCATTCCACGCCCCCAGTGTCTTATGTCCATTGGTGTGCTTATATGAATGCCTACAAGTCCTTTGGTTGATCTATTTCCCTCCCTCCCCAACACTCCCCAGCCTTCCCGCTGTAATCTGACAGTCTGTTCGGTGCTTTACTGCCTCTGTATCTATCTTTTTATTCATCCTATCTAATAAAACAGTAATATGCAAATTAACCATCACTCCACTACATCCACAAGCCATGCCTACAAGCCACGCCCATCAGCCAATCAGGAGCAAATATGCAAAGAAACCCAACCAAGATGGCTACGGCCACAGAGAGCAGGAGGGAGGCTTGGGTTTCCCCAGCAATGGAGGAAGCCAAGCTTTCCACCTGCCCTTGCCGGCCTAGGCCTCCACTAAGGCTACGAAGTTTCAATGATAGAAGATACATAAATCCAAACAGAAATGGTGGCAGCCACGGAGCTGGAAAGAGCAGGAGGCTAGGGTAGCCTGCGGCGATGGAGGAAGCCAAGCTTTCTGCACACCCTGGCCAGTGAGGGCCTCTGCTTAAGGCTACAAAGTTTCAATTATAGAAGATAAATAAACCCCAGATACCAGGGCCTCTGCTTGGGTCGCCGGGGAGCGTGGCCGGCCTGCAAACCACCACAAGCCCCTCGCCCAGGCCGCCCCATGCTCCAAGGGAACCCCCACCCTGATCTGGGACACCCTTCAGGGCAAACCAGCTGGCCCCCACCCGTGCACCAGGCTCTATACTATCTAATAAAAGAGTAATATGCAGATTGACCATTACTCCAACACACAAGATGGCTGCCCCGATGTGGTCAAAGATCCTGCCCCCATGTGGACAGAAGATGGCCACCATAAGATGGCCAGCAAGGGAGGGCAGTTGGGAGGGACCAGGCCTGCAAGGGAGGGCAGTTAGGGGTAAACATGCTGGCAGGGGAGCAGTTAGGGATCAATCAGGCTGGCAGGGGAGTGGTTAGGGGGTGATCAGGCTGGCAGGCAGAAGCGGTTAGGGGCAATCAGGAAGGCAGGCAGGCGAGCAGTTGGGAGCCAGCAGTCCTGGATTGTTAAACGGGCAGTTGGACATCCCTTGAGGGGTCCCAGATTGGAGAGGGTGCAGGCTGGGGTGAGGGACACCCCCGCCGTGCATGAATTTCGTGCACCGGGCCTCTAGTCAGATTATAATGTTCTTTATTTCCATAAATGAGTGAGATCATGTGGTATTTTTCTTTCATTGCCTGGCTTATTTCACTTAACATAATGCTCTCCAGGTCCATCCACGCTGCTGTAAATGGTAAGAATTCCTTCTTTTTTATAGCAGCGTAGTATTCCATTGTGTAGATGTACCATAGTTTTCTAATCCACTCATCTGCTGATGGGCATTTAGGCTGGTTCCAAATCTTAGCTATGGTGAATTATACTGCTATGAACATAGGGGTGCATATATCCTTTCTGATTGGTGTTTCTAGTTTCTTGGGATATAATCCTAGAAGTGGGATTACTGGGTCAAATGGGAGCTCCATTTTTAGTTTTTTGAGGAAACTCCATACTGTTCTCCACAGTGGCTGCACCAGTCTGCATTTCCACCAGCAGTGCACGAGGGTTCCTTTTTCTCCACATCCTTGCCAGCACTTGTTGTTTGTTGATTTGTTGATGATTGCCATTCTGACAGGTGTGAGATGGTACCGCATTGTCGTTTTGATTTGCATCTCTCGGATAATTAGTGACTTTGAGCATGTTTTCATATGTCTCTTGGCCTTCCTTCTGTCTTCTTTTGAAAAGATTCTATTTAGGTCTGTTGCCCATTTTTTTATTGGATCATTTATCTTCCTTTTATTAAGTTGTATAAGTTGCCTGTAGATGTTGGAGGTTAAACCTTTATCAGTGATAACATTTGCAAATATGTTCTCCCATACAGTGGGATTTCTTGTTGTTTTGTTGATGGTTTCTTTTGCTGTGCAAAAGCTTTTTATTTTGATGTAGTCCCATTTGTTTATTTTCTCTTTAGCTTCCGTTGCCCTAGGAGTGGTATCGGTGAAGAAATTGCTTCGGCATATGTCTGAGATTTCTCTGCCTGTGGATCGCTCTAGTATTTTTATGGTTTCCCGTCTTATGTTTAAGTCCTGTATCCATTTTGAGTTAATTTTTATGTATGTTGTAAGTTGGTGGTCTCATTTCATTTTTTTGCATGTATGTGTCCAATTTTCCCAACACCATTTATTGAAGAGACTGTTTTGACTCCATTGTATGCTCATGCCTCCTTTGTCAAATATTAATTGAGCATAGTGGTTAGGGTCTATTTCTGGATTCTCTATTCTATTCCATTGGTATATATGTCTGTTCTCGTGCCAGT
This sequence comes from Plecotus auritus, assembly GCF_963455305.1. Lineage (NCBI taxonomy): Eukaryota > Metazoa > Chordata > Mammalia > Chiroptera > Vespertilionidae > Plecotus > Plecotus auritus. Next base: position 120,381,604 of record NC_137776.1, on the reverse strand, counting down.
ACCAGGCTGTTTGAGAACAGTGGCTTTGCAGTACAGCTTGAAATCTGGTATTGAGATCCCACCTACTTTGTTCTTCTTTCTCAGGATTGCTGTGGTTATTCAGGGCCTTTTTTTAATTTCAGATTAATTTTTGGAGAGTTCTTTCTAGGTCTGTGAAATATGCCGTTGGTATTTTAATGGGGAGTGCATTGAATCTATAGATTGCTTTGGGTAGTATGGACATTTTAATGATGTTGATTCTACCAATACCCCTGTGTTCCTTCTTCACTTCCTATTTCTTTTTTTTTTTTTTTTTATAGCAGACCCTTTAGCATTTCTTGCATTGCTGGTTTGGTGGTAATAAACTCCCTTAGTCCTTTTTTGTATGTGAAGCTCCTGATTTCACCTTCAATTTTGATTGACAGCCTTGCTGGATACAGTATTCTTGGATTCAGACCCTTCCTTTGCATTACTTTGTATATTTCATTCCATTCCCTTCTGGCCTGATGACTTTCTGTTGAGAAATCAGTTGCTAGTCTGATGGGGGTTCCTTTGTAGGTAACTTTCTATTTCTCTCTGGTCACTTTAAAGATTCTTACTCTGTTGTTGGTGTTTGCCAATTTAATTATAATGTGCCTTGGCGTTGGTCTTTTGGGGTTCATTTTGCTTGGGACTCTGTGAGCTTCTTGGATTTGTGTGGGTTTTTTCTTCCCTATATCAGGGAAGTTTTCTGTCATTATTTCTTCAAACAGGTTTTCTATTCCTTGCTCAGTTTCCTCTCCTTCTGGAACCCCTATTATGCAGATGTTGTTTTGTTTCGTGTTGTTCCAAAGTTCCCTTAGGCTCTCCTCCTGCTTTTTAATTTTTTTTTCTAGAATCTGCTTTACTTGGGTATTTTTTCCTACCTTGTCTTCTAGCTCACTGATGCGGTCGTCTGCTTCTTCTAGTCTACTCTTGATGCTTTCTATTGAGTTCTTTACAGCAGCGATGTCGTTTTTCATTTCTTCTTGGTTCTTCTTCATTTCCTCTTGGTTCTTACTCATATTGTCGAATTTGTCTTCCATTCTTTTCAGCCACCTTATGATCATTTCTCTGAATTCTTTCTCTCGCAGGTTGCTTGACTCCATTTCGTTTACTTCCTTTTCTGGTGATGCCTGCTTTTCTTTCATATGTGGGCTGTTCTTTGTCTCCCCATGGTCTCTCTTCTCCGCGTTTCTGGTTATGTAGTTCTCTCTCTCCAACAAACACTCCCCTTGCAACCCTCAGCTGTTCTTTCTGTCTGCTCCGGGACAAGGCTCGGGACATGTCTGTCTATTCCGCCGCCATTTTTTCCTCCCCTCTATTTCTTTTATAAATTCTGTGCTATAAAACACTATGCAATCAGCTCATTTTCTTCATCCCCCTTTACAACAAATATTTAAAAGGCCCCCATTACTGTCCTGAAATAAAACTTATATATAATGTAACCTACCTACATACAAAACTTAAAAATTTGTAAAATGGAATATTGCTCAGCAATATAAAGGAGCAATTTACTGATACACAAAGCAACATGGATGAATCTTAAAAGCACTATGTTGAATAAATTTGTGTACAAAGCAGTATATTCTTTGTGATTCCACTTATATGATATTCAAGAGCAGGCAAAATCTATACTAATAAAAGGGTAATATGTTAATTAGACTGGGTCTACCGGCCATCTTCCAGATGTCTGATTTCCTTCTGGACAAAGCCATGGTGGTGGGGGCCAAGGCAGAGGCAGTTAGGGGCAATCAGGCCAGCAGGGGAGGGTAGTTGGGGGCAAGATCAGGCCTGCAAGGGAGGGCAGTTAGGGGCAAGATCAGGCTGGCAGGGGAGGGCAGTTAGGGGCAATCAGGCAGGCAGGCAGAGGCAGTTAGAGACGATCAGGCAGGCAGGCAGAGAGGGTAGGGGCGATCAGGCTGGCAGGGGAGCAAGGTAGGGGTGATCAGGCCAGCAGGGGGCAAAGTAGGGGCGATCAGGCAGGTGAGTGGTTAGGAGCCAGTCATCCCGGATTCCAAGAGGGATGTCCGACTGCCTGATACCTGTGGGATTGGGCCTAAACTGGGAGTCGGACATCCCCCGAAGGGGTCCCAGATTGGAGAGGGTGCAGGCCGGGCTGAGGAACCTCCCTTCCATGTGCAAATTTCATGCACTGGGCCTCTAGTTAATCTATAAAATTAGATATTAGAACATTGATTGCCTTTGGGGCTGGAGAAGGGAAGAGATTAACAATAAAGAGGGATGAGATGAGTAGAGTGATGGAAATGTTTTATACCTTGATGCGATATTGAATATATGGATTATAGATTTATTAAACTCATTAACATAGATTTAAGATCTGTGTGTTTTGCTTTTTGTAATTATAACTCAATAGAGATTAAGTCAGTATCAAATTCTAAGATTAATATACAAGAAAAAAATAAAAGGATTTTTAAGTAATATATATTTCAATATAGAAATGCTTAGGACCAACTATATACAAAGACATAATGAAATAGTCAGATGCTTGAATCTGATATTAATAAATAAATTTGGATTTTCAATTTTCAATTGCATATTATCAAAACATTTATGTTTCCATTACATTTTTAAAATGTTGTACATATGTACATATATACATAGAGATTCACTTAGAATGGGAAAGCTGCAAATTCAGACAGATACACTATGCTTCATTAGGTTCACCAATATCAGGAGTTGTTCTGTTTTTTGTTTTTTTTTTAAATATATTTTATTGATATTTCACAGAGAGGAAGGGAGAGGGATAGAGAGCTAGAAACATCGATGAGAGAGAAACATCGATCAGCTGCCTCCTGCACACCTCCCACTGAGGATGTGCCCGCAACCAAGGTACATGCCCTTGACCGGAATCGAACCCGGGACCTTTCAGTCCGCAGGCCGACGCTCTATCCACTGAGCCAAACCGGTTTCGGCAGGAGTTGTTCTGTTTTTGATGGAATGATGAAATACTCTTGGAAGAGTTCCAAATTTGTTCCCCCTAATCTTTCCTCAATTTACACAGATGTGTTAATTCTGGAAAATTCAGTGAATAAATTATACAAAAATTATTTTCATGTTTGTATAGAAAACAGTTGGGTTTAAAGTTCAGATGGTTATATGTTGGGTTTTAATCTATAAGAATGTCTAAACATTAAGTGGAAAAAAATGTCCAAACATTAAAAACCATGTGAGTACAAGACAGACACTTCATTGTGCAAAAATATCCTCTCCTGGAAAGATGTTTTACATCCCTGGCCTTTGTCCACCAAACTTATGGAGGTGTGTACCCAAACATTGTGATAACTTGAAACCCCACATATATCTACATCTCCTCAAGAGGAGGTACACTGGCTGAGTTGAAAGCTCTGGTCTAGATGATACAGCTATTTTTAAAAAGATTTTTTATTGATTTTTAAAGAGTGAGGAAGGGACAGGGAGAGAGAGAAACATCATTGGCTGCCTCCTGCATGCCCCCGACCAGGGATCCAGCCCACAACCCAGGCATGTGCTCTGACCAGGAATCGAACAGGTAACCTTTTGGTGCACGGGATGACCCTCAAGTAACTGAGCCACACTAGCCAGAGTAATGCAGCAAATTTCAAGATCCTTCTCAAGTGCTATCTCTCTGCTAAGCCTTTTACTTTTTTCCAGGCTCATCACTGTGTCCTTCAATCCACCTAGAATCCCAAGCATATTTCTATCTTAGAAATTATCTTTTTATTTTTGGTAATTGTTAGTATACTTGTCTGTATCTTTCCTGAAATTACCCGGTCTTTGATGCTGGAAACGTTTTTACCTCTAACACTCAGCAGAGCTCAGGCACAGGTTCCCCACTCAGTACATGTTTGTTTCAAGCATATATGACTGGATTAATGAAGTAATGAATGCAAACATCAAATTTGCTGAGTCCACATGATCCAAGCAATGAACTGGATTTATATCTTAAAAATTTGATATATTACACACATACATGAAGTATTACTTCATGTGGTTGGGATTTACTAGGATTAGAACAAACTTAGATTGAGAAACAAATAATTCTTTCAATAAGATCTCTTTAAAAACACACTACTGGTATTAAATGGTGAATAAATAGGTATATTTTACACAAAGACCTCCTTTTTCTCATTTCCTTTTACTGAAATTAAGATACCATATCTTATCATATCAGTTTTAACCCCAAACTACCTCACTATTGTGAAATAAAAGGACAAAAAAGAAAGAAAAGGGGCAGATTATATAAAGAAGTTTATGTTTATTTGAAAAGACAAACTGTGATTCCTAAAATAGTGTTGTTACCAGTGGGAAGAAGCCCATGCAGTTCATTATGCCCATGCAGTTCATTATGCCCTCTGTTGCCTCTCCACCTGAAGCCTTATTTGTGTTTTTATCTGATGTTGTCCGCAAACAATCTCAACAGGCCTGCATTCATAGCTGCCAGGAACATGGATATGGGACCTTCCTAGTCATGAAGTGGCCTCCAAAGTTGTGATTAGATAGATTTATCTCATTTCCAATCCCTACCAGCTGATAAGGATACTGGATAACTTTTCAGATTTCTCAGCTCTATGGAAACAAAGAGGTACAGTGTAAGTATCCACCAGATCTCAGGCTGGCTACTGTGGCTTTACTCTGCAAGTATGAGAGTTGGGCTCCTTGTGTTTACTTTCCCATAAGCTAAAGGGGGTTAATAGAATTAAGATTTCCAGGGACATCCAACATATATATTATTGTAGATACACCTATATTATGTACATATATTATATTAATTTATTTTTTTACTATAAATGTATACAAAAAAACAACAACACTGGAAAAAGGTCTTAGTTACCCTTCTCTAAAGTCCCTTTTGAAGATTTTGCTTTTCTTATATGTGAAAGCATAGAATTTAGATCTGGTTGGGGGCAGCCAAAAGTAACGGCCAGATTTTGACAATGTTTTATTCTTTTTTGGTGGGTGGTAGGAAATTATTTCTGGATATATTCCTGGATCATTTAAAAAATATTTTTATTGATTTCAGAAAGGAAGGGAGCGGGAGAGAGAGATAGAAACATCAATAATGAGAGAGAATCATGGATCAGCTGCCTCCTGCTCATCCTCTACTGGAGATTGAGCCCAAAACTGGGGCATGTGCCTTGATGGGGAATCAACCATCACCTCCTATTTCATACATTGGCACTCAACCACTGAGCCACACTGCCTGGGCTTGCCTGAGTCATTTTTGGGGATATGTTTAGTGGACCCTTTGGGACTTCTTTGTATTGGGATTCAAAGCTAGGATATTTAAATTCTATCATTGGGAGGTTAGTTTTAAGGCCACCTGGGTATCCTATATAATAAATAGGGAATATGCAAATTGACTGTCACTCCGCCACAAATATGGCGGCACCCACAGCGGAGGCGGGGTTTCTGTAACACAAGATGGCTGCACCCACAGTGGAGGCTGAGTTCCCGTAAAGAGCCTTAACAAGCAATCAGCAGAGACTTGAGGCTGCGCCCCCCGACCCTCATGGGATTTGATAGGGGACCTCAGGCCCCGCCGCCCCGCCCAGCAGGGCTTGATGGGGAACCTCAGGCCATGCCCTCTGCCCCAGCGCCAGGCCGGAGGACCTCAGGTTGTGCCCCCCACCCGGCAGGGCTTGATGGGGGACCTCAGGCCATGCCCACTGCCATGGCGCCAGGCTGGAGGACCTCAGGCTGCTCCCCCCGCCACAGTGCCAGGCAGGGGGACCTCAGGCCATGCTCCCAACCCTGGCACCAGGCTGGGGGACCTCAGGCTGCACCCCCCCACCTGGAGGGGCTTGACGGGGGACCTCAGGCTGTGTGCCCTGCCAGACAGGGCTTGACAAGAGTGGGACCAGCCAGGTCTGGATCTAGCCCAATGGGGGAGGCCAGCTGGGTCTGGGTCTCGTGCGATTTTGAGGTGCATGTGGGTAGGCGGGGACTTGACTCTGGGTCCTGTGCTGCATCCCAGACTCTGACAGGAAGAAGATTTTCATATACATTTTACTAATTTCCTTTCATCTCTGACACTTCTATTATAGAGGAAGGGCAAATAGCAATATTAAAATATTTCCTCTAATTAATCCCCTTTTAATGTGCACAAATTTCATGCACCAGGCCACTAGTACTTTGATATATACATTAAAATGTACTGAAAAAGTCTCTTCTTCCACAGAGCCTAAGTCGTCTTTGTTCAGGCATTTAATTTCTCTGTGCAGTTTTTTTTCACCTACAAACATTTGTAAATATTTTTAGAAGATAATTTGGATAGTGTCTGGAAAGTATATTATTTCTAAATCAGTATATATATATATCAGTACACACACACACACACACACACATATATATATATATATATATATATATATATATATAGTCTTCAATGTCATTGATACATTCTGTGACTTTAAGTGAAAGGAAGTATAACAAAACAGTTTTGCCATAGGCTAATTGATGAAAGCAAGAATTAAGTTCCTAGTCATGTAATAAAAGGATGTTGAACAAAATTACATAATTCAAAGACCTTCTGTATTCATATTACATATTCTGAATGTATACATTTCAAAATTAGATAGATAGATAGATAGATAGATAATGGATTTCTCAGAGGAAGCCCAATCCTGGCGGGATCTCAGGAGATGGACTTGACAGGAGGGGAGTCCTGGGATGAGAAACACCTAGTGCCTCCCTACATCCCCACCCCCACCCCTAGCCCCAGAGTGCCAGAGGCCTCTGGTTCTAGAGTCCTCCATAGGAGTCTGGCCCGCATCATCTAGCTCATGTATCTAGCGAACCCCAATAGCTGGTCCCAGCCTCCCAAATCACAGTGAAGAGGCGCCTCGCCCAGGAGCCCAGCCAAGTGCAAGACTGTCTCAAAGGCTGCGCTGACTTCCACAGGCTGAAACCAAGGAGTGAACTGTGCAACCTGCATAGCAAACCTATGGCTTCCCAGGAGGCCAAACAGAGACACAGACTTATGGCGAGGAACCAGGGGCTCAATCCGATGTCTGCTAAGATGTAAGACTGCACCCACCTGAACGATTATCCTTGGGCCCAGTAGTTTCCCCTCGCAGCCATGAGGTATCTAGAATTTGTCCCAGGAGATCATACCTGCCAGTCCCGGAGCCTTTACCCTGAAGAACAGCCCTGGGCATTAGTCTCTCTCAGACCCAGCCCAACTGCCAGCTACTGCAGTGGAGGAGCTGGCCTCTTTGCCCAGGGGCTGGAGTGTGGGATTTCCCTAGGAGGCAAGCTGGGCCAGGGGCTGGAGTGTGGGATTTCCCTAGGAGGCAAGCTGGGCCAGGGGCTGGAGTGTGGGATTTCCCTAGGAGGCAAGCAGGGCTCAGTTGGAGCCCGCAGGGTGTGCTATGTGGCGTCACTCTAGTATTGTTGTTACATAATTACTAGTAATAAATGTGTTGGAGAAATAAGGATGATCCTATAAAATTAGATAAGTTGTAAATATACAGTTTCAGGTTGGAAACAAGACAACAAAAGATAGTAATAAGTAATATTAAAAAAAAAGATGAACCAGAACACTTCCTGGTCACATGACAAAATAAGTGAATAAACATTCAGTTCTCCCTTTATATTATACTACACACGTCAAGCTTAAAAGACATATTGGGCAATCCCAGGAGCCAGAAATAATAATCTACACAAAACCCTCAAAGCCAGAGCTCCCACCGTGACAGTTGGTACTGATATGGAATCCCAGCTTCCCCATTCTATGGAAATATACCTTCTGTGCTCTGCAGCCCTGTGCTTCCTCCATGGTCCCCCTAATTTCCAAAATTTCTAATATTTCCTAAACCTGTCACAGACGATGACAGACCAAGATGGGGCCCACAATCTATATAAATGATAAAGACCAGGGGCTAGGGATTTAATATTAAGAAATGTCTTGGCTACAGAGTTGGGGAGTTATAACTCAAACCCTAGTAGAAAGCTGGAACCATAAAAGGCTTCTTCACACTCTTAAAAAGGTTCCTAAAAACCTCCTCCATGGAACAGAGAAGTAAGGGTTTGCAGTTGAGAATAAGGAGAAAATAATTCTATAAGTAATAGAAACCACAAGGATAATCCATAAACGGGGCCCAGCTTCACACCACTTGTATTGTTTGGCAGTTTGAAACAGAAATTATGCTTTCCTGGATTAGTGAAACTCCTAGGATTCACAGAAGAATTAAATACAAAATGGGGACATTACACAATCCAAATTCACAAGACTCATGGACATTCAGTAAAAACACGAACAGGGAAATTAGCATCTCAAAGATCTTAAGGAAATGTAATAATGATACAGAATTTTTGGACTGGAACCTGGATTCTTTGTCCACTGGAATGGAAGAATGAATCCACAGATAGAAAGTGGTATAGCAAAGTTGGAGATTTATTGAAGCACAAGTACAGACTCCCACGTGGGGAGAGGGAAGAAGTCCCACAGAATGGACTCCCACGTAAAGAGGGGGAAAAGGGTCCCACTGAGTTCCTTTTCCCTATGGCTTATAAAGGCTGCAGATCCTGGTGCTTTGATATCCCCTCTGATTGGTCACTAGTCCCTTAGACTGGTTACTATAGTAACTCCTGGGTTCAAAGGTTGAACCTCACATGGTTCGTGTGAGTTTCTCCCCCCCCCACCCCTTCCTTATTGTTTTCCTATTCCCTTTGGGCTTTCTTCCTCTCCTTCTGAATGAAGGGCTTCCTTCTCTTTATTTTGTAAATATAGAGCTTCCTCATTCTATGGGAATGTACCTGTTGCAGCTTTCCAGCTCCCTCATTCTATGGAAATATACCTTCTGCTGCTCTGCAGCCCTGTGCTTTCCTCCATGGTCCCCTTAATTTCCAAAATTTTTTAAACCTGTCCTATCTTACCCCCAAAAAGCATCAAATAGACTGTCAAATTACAGCGGGAAGGTTAGGGAGAGGTGGGGGAAATAAGAGATCAACTGAAGGACTTGTATACATGCATATAAGAGTAACCAACGGATGCAAACATTGGGGGGTGAGGGCATGTATGGGAGTGGGGTGGTGGGGGCAATGGTAAGATATGTACACATATAATACCTTAATAAAAAAATTAAAAAAATAAAAATAAAAAAAATAAAATATGAAAAAAAATAATTTGAAAGGTTTGGAAATAAAATTTAAGAGAGAAAGATAGGATGGAAATGACAATGAGGTAATAGGATATATCACGCTATATAACTATCTATTCATCTATATCTAAACTGGCAGATTTGAAAAGAACCACATATTCCTTTTAGAAATAGTTTTTGAATTTTATCTCAAAAATACCCTCAAAAATTACGTTGTAGATCACAAAAATAGGACAATTATAAAGAGAAATGAAAATAGATTTGAGAATGTACAGAAAGAAATAAAAAGGGTAGATTGAGATACAAAAAATAGATTGAGAAGATTTAATGGCAGAAAGAACATTTTGGAAAAAATGGCTAAGAGGTTTTCCAGAATCAAAAGAAGTACATCAAATCCCAAGCAAGATTTTATTTCTATACACAAAAATCACATATATCCAAGAACAATAAACAAATCTTAAGCTGAACAGAGAGATTACTTACAAAACAATAATTATTCTTAGTGTAGGTCACTCATAAGCAGCAATAAAAGCCAAAAGAAAGTGGAATATCTTCAAATCTTTAAAATTCTTCGCATAGCTGAACTTCTATATAAGAATGATGTAGAAAAACACATTTTTCAGACAGTCTGAGAGATTTGACTACTAACAGGATCTCACTAGAAGAATTAATAAAAGATCTGATTCAGGAAAATAGAATCCGGAAAAAGGAGCAAGATACAAAAAGTGTGTGAGAGGATATAAAGATGCACTGATAAAAATAACGATAGTAATCAGTAATTTTGTAGAATATTAAAAGACATTTAAATCAAATATGTACACTAGAAAACAAGGTAATAAGATGTTTAGTATTAAAATTCTAAAGTTTTTTAATTATTTAGGAGAAAGGAAGACATAATGATTACACTTAGATATTGTTAAGTCAAGTATGTTTGTTAAAATTTAAACCTAAACATTGTGAACAAAAGACTAAAAGACAGTTTTTACATAAGCAAAGAGCAAAGCAAATGAATACAGAAAATGTAATCACAGCAATAAAAGGTAAAAAGGAGACAATGATCAAGCAGTTTGGTAAATTAAAAACAAAATAAAATAGTACAACAATGCACAATAGTAGTAATTATAGTAAAAATTAAGTAGGTTAAACCTACTCCTCACAAGACATTTCCCATTGAAATCCTTTTTGAAATCTCAGGGCAGAGACCGGACAGGAGCCCTATTTGAACTTACGCAAACTCACATTTGTAGAATTTATTCACCTACTCAGTTGGGAAAACACTGACCCAGTTACTCTAAGTGAGGGGGGGTTCACCTTTTAAAAAGTCTAGTGAAAAGGAATTGGTAACTAATTTAAGCAATAATATTTCTTTTAAAACTATCTCTAAGTGAGTTTGTGTTTTCCAAACCAAAATTTGTGTCTCTCTTTTTATAGTCAAAAGTAATTGATCCCTTCATCTATTAAAGAAGAAATATTGGAAGTAGACACAACCTACATTTTCTGAAAAGATTTTGGGGCACAGATGAGGTAAGTAGTGCCTGTTTTATTATGGGGCTGAATTAAGGTCGTGTGTGTGTGTGTGTGTGTGTGTGTGTGTGTGTGTGTGTGTCTGTGTGTTGAACTACCTCTAATAAAACATTATCAGAATAGTCAGTAGAATGGATTTACATGTTTCATTTCCATAATATACATTTAGTTTTCTTTTGTAAATATGTGAGTTTAAAACTTGAATTTAGAATTTTATAGGTTCAGGAATATCTCAGATATTTTTTATTCAGGAAATTCCAAGTAGGTTGGTTTAATTTTCCTACTAGGTTTTCTCCCCTATTGAATATCCATATCTGAGATTTATTCTCTTAATAAACTTTATCATAAGCTTTCTTCTTTTCCTTCTTCTTTGATACTCCTCACTTGAGGATGTTTTCCCATTGCTTTTTAAAGACAGTGGGAGGGAAGGAAGGAGGGGAGAGGAAAGAGAAAGGGAGAGTTAGAAACATCAATGTGATACTCTCACATGGATTGGTTGCCTCCCTCATGCCCCAGGTACACTGGCCAGGGCATTACTTCTGTTATTAAACAATAGTGCATCCTTAAATCAAGGTCAAATCACTGTAGTTTACTTAAAATATTATGCAAATGCAACTTCCTTCTTTTTCATTTGGAAAAATCTGTTTTCTCCCTCTGGTAACTAAGGTGACATCTTTAGACATAGACCCTAAAAGCTGTGGAGAATTAGGACTTTATCCATAGCCTTTTCACCTGTCCACTACAATTATTTTCTCTTACTCTGAACTGAGATTTATTCATGTCTAAGGGAATTTTGCATGGTACATATTTTAACTTTCAGAAAGTCTTATTTAGAATATTATGCATAATTTGCTCCAAAGAATGTGGCTTAGAATAATAAAATGTGATAGTATTCAACTTTCTCTTTGCTACCATAAACATTTTCTCCATGGTCATGCACATATGAGTTTATGTGCTAATAATGAGATGGAGGAAGGGACGAATATTTACTTAACATTGGCTGTTTTACCAGTCTATGGTAGGTACATTTTATAAACAACTTAATGTAACACTTCAACTCCACATGTTAGTTTTAATTTTCCACATATTCTAGAGGAGGAAAAGGAGTATTCACTGAAGTCAAACTATTTATGTCTTCTACATTCTAATCTAAAAAGGTATGATGTTGATTTTATTTATGGGATATTATGAATGAAACTTTTTTTCTTTTACTGCCGTAATAGTCTCTTCACTGGTGCTTGACTTTAAAGACTATATAGTTAAGCCCTGGCCAGGTAACTTAGAATGTCATCCTGGTACACCAAGATTGCATATTTGATCCCTGGTCAAGGCACGAACAAGAATCAACCAGTGAATACATAAATAAGTGGAACAACAAACGATTGTCTCTCTCTTTCTCCCTCACTCCCTTCATCTCTCTTTCTCAAAAGCAATCAATAATTTTTTAAAAAAGACTAGAGAGTTCATTTTTATAAAGCATTTGTAGTTAAGAACATGTTTAATTTCTATAGTCTCTTCTACTTTTTATATTTAGTTTTATACATGATGTTTTCTATTTTAAGATGGTTTACCTTATAATGTAACTGTAATATCTTAGAAGCAGTGAATTAAAAGTTTTTTAAATAGTTACTACAATGTATTATTTTAGAGAACATAAATTAGAATGCATTTGATATATATACTATATATATAATTCAGGTACTAATAAAAGACTACACAAATTTAAAATTTACCATTTGATAAATTCTGACATATGACTATACCTGTGAAAACAGAGTTACAATAAAGATAGAGAACATATACATCAAACCTCTAAAATTTCCCCATGTACCCTAGTAATCTGTTCTTCATCACTTTTTCTTCTCTCCCTTCCCCAGAAAACCACTGCTCTGCTTTCTGTTACCATAGATTTGTTTGCATTTTCTAGAGCTTTATATAAATGGGATTGTGTAGCATGTACTTTGGGGATATGTGTATGGGTTCTAGGTTCTTTCAAACAAAATAAATATTTTTGAAATTCATCCATGTTGTAGTATGTATCAATACTGTTTTTTTGTTTTGTTTTGTTTTGTTTTTTATCGTTGAGTAGTATTCCACTGTATAAATATACCACAGTTTGTCTCCAAACTGTTAATTGGCATTTGGTTTGTTTCTAGTTTATGGTTATTATTAATAAAATTTCTTTTTTTATAAATATATTTTTATTGATTTCAGAGAGGAAGGGAGAGGGAGAGAGAAATAGAAACATCAATGATAAGAGAGAATCATTGATTGGCTGCCTCCTGCAAATCTTACACTGGGGATCGAGCCGTAACCTGGGCACGTGTCCTGACTGGGAATTGAACCGTGACCTCCTGGTTCATAGGTTGACATTCAACCACTGAGCCATGCCGGTTGGGCACTAATGAAATTTCTATAGCTATTCATGTGCATGACTTTGCACGGACATACGCTTTCTTTTCTCTTGATCAAATACCTGGAAGTGGGATGACTGGATTATACAGTATGTATATGTTTAACTTTTTAAAAAAACTATCGAAGTGGTTTCCAAAGCAGTTGTACCATTCTACATTCTCTCTAGGAATTTATGAAAGCTCGAGTTTTTTTGCATCCTCACCAAAACTTGGTATGGTGAGTCATTTTCATTTTACCCTTTCTGTTAGTTGTGTAGTGGTATCTAATTGAGGGTTTGCCATTTGCTTCATGGAAAATAATATTGAGCATGTTTTCATGTGTTTATTACCATTCACAAATCTTTGATAAACCATCCATTGAAACATTTTGCCCACTTTTTATTGGGCTGTATGACTTCTTATTGATTTTTCATAGTTTGTGACTCATCCAAATTGTTAGAAAATGTGTTTATATACTTTGTTGAATTTTTTTCTCTTTGCAAATGTCCCCCAAATTGGTACAGATTATATGATCCATTTTCTAGCTCTCTGAAGAAACTCAATAGGTCACATTAATATAATCTTGGTTATATTAATATTGAATATAATCAATTCAATTAAAAATATTATTGAGTTTTTATGATGTTCCAGACAGTGAGGAGGAAAGGTGTCAGGTTCAAAAGATGAAAGACTTTGTCCCTATTCTCAAGAAGCTCACCAGTTATTAACATGCATAAAAGGACATTGTCAAACACTGTGATGTACTCAATATGGATGATTATATTTGTGCAGACTTCTTATTTTGTCTCTATTCCTTCCTTTGTTTTTATAGACAAAGGAACAGGGACCACAGAATGTTTTACAGACAAAGGAACAGGGACCCATCTTTGATCTCATTCCTTAACTTTCTGAGATTTTGTTTCTATTTTTTAAATAAAATATTCATTAACTATTTTGGAGCATATACTGTGAGCCAGTGCTCATTACCGGGGAGCCTTATTCCATGTCCTCACATCTTCAAAGAGGGAAGATAATTTCTGTTGCAATCTCACAGGTGAAAGTACTGGAATGCACACTTTGAAATTTTATCCACTAATTTAATCTTTTCTTCTCCTTAAAAATATGAGTCAGTGCTCTGTTAAAATTGGTGAGAGCCTGATATCCATCGGGCAATGTTTTCTAGGGTGCAGAATTAGTCCATTGAAAGGCAGTTGGGGTGGGGATAGCATCTCTTTCTCTGGCTTTATTAGAGCTAGTTGCACTCAGGCAGGCACTTCTGCTTCAACCAACTGCATTGTAAATCCTCTATGTCTGGTCCCCTATGATGGAAGTGCACCATTCTCCAGAATCTCTTCCAGAAACTGAAAAAGTGTATCAGGTCATACTTGTTTTACAGCCTATTCTCTTTAAGAAGTAAGGGTGTTTTCACCAAGGAAATGCATTTACGAATTTAGCTCTATGTGGAGGCTTTGTGTTTTGGGAGCAATTGTCCCACAATTAAGAAAATAAACACTGTTATCTTTATTTGATTCCTTGTTACTTTTATCTTTATTTGATTCATTCAGTAAAGTTTTACCGAGCACCTATTCTGGGCTAAGTGCTAAAGATACAGTGGTGAAGGAGACAGGTTTTCTGAAACAAAAGATGAAAAATGTCAAGAAAGTGTGAAACAGCCGAAACCGGTTTGGCTCAGTGGATAGAGCGTCAGCCTGCGGACTGAAAGGTCCCAGGTTCGATTCCGGTCAAGGGTATGTACCTTGGTTGCGGGCACGTCCCCAGTACGGGGTGTGCAGAAGGCAGCTGATCGATGTTTCTCTCTCATCGATGTTTCTAACTCTCTATCCCTCTCCCTTCCTCTCTGTAAAAAAATCAATAAAATATATATTAAAAAAAAACTAAAACAGTGACAAAAAGTGGAGCTTATGTGTGTGAGAGAGTGGTTGGGGAGCTTTTGAATAGCATGGTTAGGGAACCCCCTTTGAGAGGTCACATTTAAGTTGTATGCTGAATTATGCAACTTAAGATTCAGCTGAATGTGAGGAAACAACTGAACATGGGAAACACACAAGGGAAGATATAGAAGAAGAAAGTCACTGGTGGAGAACACACACTCTCTCAAAGCTGATGAGCTTAGTGCAGGGGGAGGGCAGAAAGAAGCTAAGAGTGACTAGTGATTGGTCGGCTGAGGGAAAGAGATAAAGGACATCCCCTAAAATAATTGGCAGGGTTACTGATGACTCCCCTGTTTTCCCCTTTTTGCACGTCATCTTTACTCATTTCCTATTAACACTTTCTACTACTCTTTCTTCTGAGCCTAAACTTCTTCACATAATATTCTAGAACTCTCTGATATAACAGATTTTTTTTTTCAGAATATAACACTTTACATGAAGTCGGAATGAGTAATATTTTCCTTTCCTGAAAGATTCAAACTAGAGTGTATTAATAAATATTTTTAAAGTATGTGCTTCATTTGTATCCCTGAATCTGAAATTATCTTTGATATTTGAACCCAAAATATTCTGTTTTCAATTATTTCCATAAGGAATCTTTAAAATAGTTACAAATTAAAAAAAAAAAAGTGTGTTATTTCATGATACCCATACTCTTCCTTGTATTTTTCTGTTTAGTATTTAGGGATTTCTTTCTTCCTTTTTATCTGTCTTTAGGTTTCTCTGAGTTTTACTTTTTAGTTCTACCAACAGTCTTCTCAGTAGTCACTCCATTATACAATTGCAACAACTGACCCTTACCATACTCATAACATTTACATAATAAATGGTTCTTTGTCCATTTATTTCCCAGGAGAAAAATCCTTGGGTGTGGAGGTGGGATTCCTGAGCTAAATGCATGTTTGACCTAGCCAGGTACCTAAACAGACAGCTGTTCCACTACTGAAAATTGTCTGAGTGGAATGCCTAACCACTCATGGTGGTCTTAAAAGAAAGTAAGAGACATCTGTCAGGATCCTCTAAGCAGTACAGCTTTCTAATCAGACCATCTGAATTCCTAAGTGAAAGATAAGAAAAAAACCCTGTCTATTCATAGGGCAGTCACTCAACAGTAATAAAGCAGATGTTTAAAGAAGGTATATTAGCCATGTCTGTCAGTCTGTCATTTAGTGAAGAGGTAGGGGTGCAGTGGAGAGCAGAAGGAGAAACAGATGTGGGAGAGGAAGCAAAGAATAGACCTTTAGACCCGAGTGTATGAGCAATTGATGTGCTTATACAGAGGCAAAGGCTTAAAATAGCAATGGGGGCAGCCTAAAACACTGTTGCAAATTTGAAACAGTAGCTGCGACTTACTGATTTTGTAATATATCAAGAGAGAAAGACTGGGTCAGTGCTAAGTGAGCCACAGCTGAGAGAGGGAACATTTCATACTCATCTTTATATATATATATATATATATATATATATATATACACATTATTTCGGTAGGAGCATTTGGCCCGGATATATACATTTTTGTGGTGCATACCTAGAGAATGATTTTCCTAAGGAGCTATTTTTGTTTGTGTGTTGTTTGGCTGTGATGTAATGGAAAGTATGGGTTTGGTTGGTGTTTGGAACTGAGTAAATTATTCAGTCTCCATGAGGTCTGATTTCCTCATCTGTAGTATGGTGACAGTAATACGTATTTTGAAGAGCTGTTATAAGAACTGGAAGTTAGGGGCTTCCAGTTAAGATGGCAGAGTAGCTAAATTTGATACCCACATCCTTCCACAGCCACATCAAAATTACAACTAAACTACAGAACAATTGTCATTCAGAACCACCTAAAATCTAACTGAACAGAAGTCCTATAACTAAAGATATAGAGAAGAAGCCACATTAAGTCTGGTAGAAAGGGCAGAAACATGAAAAGGGCTTGTCTCACACCCATGTGTCGTAGTTAAGAATTGGGAGGGATAACTCAGCTCTGGAGGTCGCCCCTGAGGAGTTAGGGGTCCCAGCTCCACACCAGGCTCCTCTAGCTCAGGGTTCCAGTGCCAGGAAGAGAAGTCCCCATAACTACTGGCTGTGAAAACCAGTGGGGATTGTGGCTGAGTGAGATGGAGGCTGCTGGAGCCCCAGCAGTTCCTCTTAAAGGGCTCACATGTGGACTTACTAGAACTCACTTCCTCTGTGCTCCAGCACTGGGGAAGCAGCTCAAAAGAGGGGCATTGGGGAGACTGATGAAAAATTTGAAGGAATTAAGAAGTACGAATAGTAGTTAGAGAATAGTCATGGGGATGTAAAGTTCAGCATTGGGAATATAGTAAATAATATTATGATAACTATGTATAGTGTCAGATAGATACTATATTTATTGGGATGATTGCTTCATAAGTTATATAAATGTCTAATCACTGGATTGTACACCTGAAACTAATATAATCCTATCTAATAAAGAGGGAATATGCTAATTGACCCTCATGCCATTGCAAAGATGGTGGCGCCCACAGCCAATAAGGATGGAATATGCTAATTGACTGCCCAGATGTCGGCTGCCCAGCTGCCCAGGGCCGGCCCGAGGCACAGGCAAGCCTCAGATGTCGGCTGCCCAGCCGCCCAGGGCCAGCCCAAGGTGCAGGTAACCAGGGCCGGCTGAGGCTTGCACTGCTGGCAGTGGCAGCAGCAGAGGTGTGATGGGGCATCGCCTTCCCCTGATCGCTGGGTCGCCTCCCGCCCCTGAGGGCTCCCGGACTGTGAGAGGGGGCAGGCCAGGCTGAAGGACCCCCCCTCCAGTGCATGAATTTTCATGCACCAGGCCTCTAGTATTGCATAGCAACTGTAATTGAAACATAACAAATTATTTTTAAAAAGATTTTGAAGTTATGTGTAAAAAATCACTATCATTAGTTTTAATGATGTGTTTTCTTGGAAGCTGTGAAGATTATTATTGGTGACCTACTTTGCAGTTAGTGTGGAAGCATGGAATGTTAAGAGGAGAATTCTTCATGGAAATTTAATAGGAATATCTGAAGATAGAGAAAGGACTGAACCCAATATTGTTGGAATAAAAGACTGTAACTGCAACAACACTGGAGTGTTGACTAAGGGATATTTGCCCTTAGGGTTATCTTAGCAATGTGGTGGGCTGCCTTGTAGTTCATTTTACAGGGGTGATGCTTAGGGGGGAGTTTACATACAGACTTATGTGTGTACCTACACATATTTTATAAGTTGATGAATGTGCCTGGAGAGGGGGCTACATCTGCCTATTTGTATGCATCTATTCCATGTAAACTACTTACTTGCCTATTGGAAAAATGTAAATCTAAAAAAAGTAATAGGACAGCTCTGAGGTATACTGTCATATTCAAAATCAAGGTTTTAAAATCTGCTTTCAACACAGCCCTAGGGGATTCACAGATAGGCTTGAGAGTTCATGGCAACCCTTTGACATTATATGTGAAATTTTGTATGTGTATATTCCTGGATTGAATTTTCATAATTTTCATTTTCAAAAAGTTTTCTGATCATAAAAAGTTAAGCATCCCTGTTTTATGGTAGAGAATTAGATAAAATAAGAAAACTGATGTTAAGAAGCTTTTGAATATAAATTTAGTGGGTAAGAGGTCTGTTTCAATTGGATCGATTTATGTTCTTTGAATTAGCATCAACAACAAATGAGTAACAGTCAACAGGTTGTAAAATAGCAACTTGAAATATTCCCTAGTTTCTATCTAGCATTTTTTTCAGACTCTCTTTCTGTTTGGTTCCTTTTTAGTTTCAAAATTTTCTAAATTGAATTATGATCAGTTTTCATGTGTTGGGAGAAACTGATGGAGATGAGTTATCTAAGAGCAAATAGAATAAAATGATAGCTAGCTGGCTGATAAGGCCTCTAGAGATTTTGTGGGAATTTGTGAAGAAATCTGTCACATTAAGCATAAAATCATTTGAGGGCTGGTGCAATAAAAGCTGACTCACAAAGTTCTTGCAAGGAAAATTATATGGCAGTTCATTACTCTAGAAAAATCAAAAGAAGTAATAACTGTGCTATGATTTAGAAGGAAATAACTCTTTAAGAATTTAGTCAGCAAGTGTAAAAACTTGCAATTTTTTTTGGTATTGATAGTAATAGTGGACATATATTACATTCAAGGTGTTTTACGTACATTGCCTTGCTTAATATTCCCAAACACCCAATGAAGAAAATACTATTTCATCCCTGTTTTAATGATGAAACTGATAATTATATTAGGCAACTTGACAGAAGTTTTATTGCAAATAATGGAGTTAGGAATCAAACTCAATGGACTTATGATATTGACCAAGAAGGAACACTGAAACTTCAGACTTTATGAGTAGCTAAGGAACATAGTATCGTTACATTGATCTTTAATATTAACAATGGTATTACTAAATATCACACTACTTAATGTATAAAGTATTAATACTACAGTAATAATACTGGCTAGCAATAAGACATTCAAAGCAAGAAGTCATTCATGATTCTGTGCCTTTCTGCTTATCTGTACAGGCATTCTCATCTCCCAGAGTGAATACTATATTATTTTAAATTCCTTTCATGGATTTCAATATTGTATGGTTTAATTGTAAGAAGTTCTAACATTGTTTCTGTAAGGTAAATTTTAGCAATTGTATTTGTAGCTTCAATAAATTTGGCAGGTCATTCCAACCTTCTACTTTGTTCTAGGAGACGTGTGCTCTGGAATCTGTGATAGCGACTGGCATAGCAAAACCAGAGTCATATATAATGAAATAGAAAAGCAATGAAGTGTCACATTGCTCTATTAAAGAAAAAAGGAGAAACTATTATCTTTTGTGATTGGTATATTATAAGAGACATTAGTGTTTTTTATAAACAAACACTGGTATGCTTTTTTTTATAAAATACTAGAGTATTTTTATGAAATCAAACTGCTGATTTGTAAGAATGTTTTAAAACATAATTGCATATGAGTAAATTAACATATCTACTGAGTCCCAGTGATAAAGCATAGTTGAACATTGTAGTAAATATTTTTAATATAAATGATATCTACTTAATTTATTCTTCCATTCACATAATTATTCATTTACACAACAAACATTCACTGAGCACATACTATGTATCAAGGCATATAATTTGAATAATCTAAAAAATGAAATGGAGAAGATCCTTGAAAGAGCTTATAGTTTCTCCAAATTGTGGGGAAATAGTCCATAAGTAAAAACATTTTTTTTGATGTAACATTATGAAATTATGTGACTGCAGAATCAGAATTTAGCTGCTTTTGAATTTCTGATGGAAACTGTGCATTCAAAAGGATGTAATGTTACCACATTGCTGAGGTCCTAAACGGGGTATCCCCATCTTAGTGATGATTATTTCTCTCTTCTTCCCTTTCTTTCTCCTACTGATATAGTAGCATTTATGATCAGAGTTGAAACTAGAAGTAAAAGATAGGTATAGGGTTTTGCCCTAATTTATCCCTGATTTTTTCAAGAATGTCATTTTATTTATTTATTTATTTATTTATTTATTTATTTATTTATTTATTTATTTACTAGAGGCCCAGTGCATGAAATTCATGCATGGGGTGTCCCTCAGCCCAGCCTGCACCATCTTCAATCTGGGACCCCTCGAGGGATGCCCGACTGCCTAAACAGGCAGTTGGACATCCCTCTAACAATCCAGGACTGCTGGCTCCCAACTGCTTGCCTGCCTGCCTGCCTGATTGCCCCTAACCGCTTCTGCCTGCCAGCCTGATCACCCCCTAATCACTCCCCTGCCAGCCTGACCGACGTTTTATTGCTCCCCTGCTGGCCTGCTTGCCCCTAACTGTCCTCCCCTGATGACTTGGTCACCCCTAACTGCCCTCCCATGCCAGCCTGGTCGCCCCTAAATGCTTGCCCCTGCTGACCTGGTCGCCCCCAACTGCCCTCCCCTGCTGGCCTGGTCCTCCACCCCACAAGCTATCCTCCCCTGCCAGCCTAGTTGCTCCTAACTGTCCTCCCCTGAAGGCCTGGGTACCCCCAAATGCCCTCCTCTGCAGGCCTGGTCCCACCGCAACTGTCCTCCCCTGCAGGCCTGGGTACCCCCCAACTTCCCTCCTCTGCAGGCCTAGTTACCCCCAACTGCCCACCCTTGCCGTCCCAGTCATTCCTAACTTCCCTCCCCTGCAGGCCTGGTCCCTCCCAACTGCCCTCCTCTGCTGGCCATCTTGTGTCCACATGGGGGCAGCCATCTTTGACCACATGGGGGCGGCCATCTTTGACCACATGGGGGCAGCCATCTTGTGTGTTGGAGTGATGGTCAATTTGCATATTACCCTTTTATTAGATAGGATGTGCTAAAATCAATGAGTACATTTTAGTTAATTTGCTTGACTTCAAATTTTGTCACTTGACTATGTCCTCCTTTTACAAATAGTTTTTCTTTAACTGCAATACTAATAAACATTCATGTCCTAATTATTTTAGTACCTTCTGGATGTTCTTCCTATTGTACAGTTACTTAACACCTTTGTTTCATGTATTTTTGTCTGCTTTATGTCAACAGGTGGAGTAAATCTTGACCTGTTACTCCATCAGTGAGGGAACCATAAGTTTGAGTAGTCTTTTAAAGTATTGAAAACAATTGTATTGGGTCCTGGCTGGGTAGCTTAGCTGGTTAGATAGGCCAAGGTTATGGGTTCCCCTAGAACAACAAATAGAGGTTTCTCTCTCTCTCTCTCCAATAAAAAATAAAACAATTATATTGGCATTGAAGGAACACTCATCATAAAAGTACTTATTATTATAGCTACTTTAGCTTTCTTTTGATTAGTGTTAGCATGGCACATGTTTCCCCATCTCTTTAATTTTAGTCTATATGTGTCTTTATATTTAAAGTAGGTTTCTGGTAGAGAACATGTAATTGGGTCTCACTTTTGGATCCACTCTGACAATTTCTATCTTTTTATTGGTGTATTTAGACCATTGACATTTAAAGTAAGTATTGATATAGTTGGATTAATATATACCATAACTGTTACTATTTTCTACTTATTCTTCTTGTTCTTAGTTCTTATTTTTGTCTTGCATGAATTTCTGCCTTTTGTGGCTTTAATCAAGCATTTTATAATTCCATTTTCTCTCTTTAGCATATTCATTATACTTTAAAAATACCTTTTTACTGATAGCCATATAGTTTGCAATATGCATTTACAGTTAATTCAAGCCATTTTTAAATAGCAGGTAGTACAAATACTTCATAATAACAAAATATGTATTCCTAATTCCTAGCTCTCATTTCTTGTATCATTGGTGTCATTCATTTTGCTTGTACATAGCTATAATGAACAAATACATTGCTGCTACTATTTTGAACAAAATATTACCTGTTAGATCAATTAAGTAAAAATAAAAGTTTTTTATTTTAACTTTACTTATTCATTTTCTAATGCTTTTTTTTACTTTATGTAAATTTGACTTTCTGATTTATCATTTTCCCTTTTTCTTTTTGAAAAGCTTTTATTACTTATTTGAAGGCCAACCTGTTGGTAACAAATTCCCTCAATATTTGTTTGGAAAGTCTATTTCTCTTCCCCTTTTGAAGGATAATTTTTCAGGATACAGAATTCTAGGTTGGATTTTTTAAAAAATCCTATTACTTTTAATACTTGATTCTCTTCTTGCTTGAATGGTTTCTGAGAATTTGATATAATTCTTTGTTTCTCTATATGTATAAGCTATCTTTTTCCTTGGGCTTTTTTCAAGATTTTGTTCTCAACCTTTGACTTTTTGCAGTTTACATATAATACCTAGGTGTAGTTTTTATTGTTGTTGTTTTCTTTTTTTGGTTTTTCTTTTTCTGCACTTGTTCTGCTTGGTGTTTTCTAAACCTCTGGGCTCTGTGCTTTGGGAAATTCTTAGTCGTTGTGGCTTCAAATGTTTCTTCTGTTCCATTCTCTTTTCTTTTCTCCTGATAATTTCATTACACATATGGTAACATCTTTTGTAGTTATCCTACAATTCTTGGATATTCTGTTCCCGTTAATCAGCCTTTTTTCCCCTTCTTTGCTTTGCCGTTCATATTGGCACATCCTCAAGCTCAGAGATTCTTTCTTTGGTTATGTCCAGCCTCCTAAGGAGCCCGCTATAGGCATTCTTCATTTCTGCTACAGTAGCTTTGACCTCTAGCATTTGTTGTTTTTAAAAAATTATTTCTTAGAATTTCCATCTCTCTGATTACTCTCCCTGCTTATGTTTCCCATCTGTTCTTGCACACTGTCTACTTTTCCCACTAGAATTCTTAGCACATTAATCATAATTGTTTTAGATTCCTGGTCTGACTATTCCACATCCCTGCCACTTCTTCATCTTGTTCTGATGTTCTTTGTTTTCTCGGTGTGTTTTGCCTTTTAATGTGCCTTGTGATTTTTTGTTGAAAACCAGACATGATGTAGATGAAAGGAACCATGGTAAATAGGTCTTTAGTAATTTGGTGGTAAGGTGTGGGAGAAGGGGAAACGTTTTATAGTCCTATGATTAGGTCTCAGTCTTTTAGTGAGACTGTGCCCCTGGGTTGTGAACTTTACAAGTGCTTCTCTTAACACCCCTTCCCCTTTAGGGGGACAGGATGGCCAGTGTGGGCTGGAGTTACATATTTTCCTTTCCCCAAATTGGTTAAGCTCTGATATTGCCCCAATAACTTAAGTTCTGATAAAAGTTTTCTTAAGGGCAGGCTTTGTTAAAAAAGACAGAATGTTTTAATGTATTTCAAAATGTTGCTTCTCCCTTCCCCTTGCTGGAAGCAGGGGATTTTTCTTTGATATTCACTGTGATATTTTCTGATATTCACTGGTAGAGCCCTTGCTGGTAAAACTCACAAAAGTGTTGGGCTCTTTTGGTTTTTAACTCTCAGACTTGTCCCTGTTGAGCCTCCAGGAATTCATCAATTATATTTCAGGTTTTTCTATCCTGTACTGATTCCCAGGGAAGTTTCTGCTCCTGGGGTTCTGATTCATCCAGGGATTTGTGATTCTCTGTATCCACCTGTCTTTCTCTAATTTTGGGGGTAGCAGTTTGTCCTGTGATCTCACTTCTCTAACATATCTAAAAAGAGTTGTTGAGTTTTC
Organism: Plecotus auritus; assembly: GCF_963455305.1. Lineage (NCBI taxonomy): Eukaryota > Metazoa > Chordata > Mammalia > Chiroptera > Vespertilionidae > Plecotus > Plecotus auritus. Next base: position 120,357,530 of record NC_137776.1, on the reverse strand, counting down.
AGTTTGTTCAGCTTTGTATTTGTTAGGACAGCATGATGACTTCCAACCTTCTTACATGACAGAATGGAAACTAAAAATCTCTGAAAGTACACACAATTAAATGTACATTACTCACACTTAATACTTTTATCTGATGCTGCTATTTCCAATTTTACCAGACTTTTAGCCTCAGGGAATATGGCAAAGAATTCCCAGTGTTTTGAAAAGTTTTGGAGAGGAGATAGCATGTCTGGCACTGTTTACATAATTAAGCCAACCCATATTTTCTGAATGCCTATATGTGCTAGGCACTTCTCTAGGTAATTTGACACATATTATTTCATTTAATAACTATGCACATTCCTCATTTTTACATGGGAAGGACATAGGCTGAAGGAATTTATTGTTTGCCACTAGGTTATGCTATTGGTGTCTGATAGAATCAGGTTTGAACTTGGTCTTTCTGACTTTATTCGCAGTAGATAACCATGCTTCTCATCTGAGTATTTCTTCTTCTTCACTTGTTAAAATAGTCATGGATGTCTTTGACCTTTCAGAGGTAAAGGGATTATCCTGAAAAGCTTACATATGCTGAAAAAAAAAAGGATTCTTTATCATAAAATTCCTACATTTTGTCATGGTTATTGGAATGTGGAATTATAATGACTACTAAAAACAAGTTGGTAAATGTTATTTTTCTAAAATTATATTAATGGTCTAAGCACCTTGAGAGACAACCATCTTATTTTATACAAACTAACCTTTAATTAATTGAGTCACTCTGCTTCTATTTCTTACCTTTAATTACTGAAGAATAAATTACTCTATTTTTGTGTTTATTGATATTACTGTTTGTTTTATCTATTTTGAGTGCTCTGAGACTGTAGACTAAAGATAGTTTTACTCTGAGAAGGTTAATGAGAGTTTAGAACAGTGAGCAAGAGAATGGGATCTTCAGCTTTTCAGAAATTATGTATCAGTTTTCAAATAAAATAAATTATTACATTAATAACTACTAAAAATTTTTGACAGATATATTTGGTATTATGAGGAAGATATATAAATGTAAGTTAATATTTAGGCAGCCAGCTTTCATATGAACTTCCCCAGACCAAATGTAAATCATTTTGAAACTAAGTAATTGTAAAATTAGAGGTTAAACTGAAATCACTCTAAGTGTATTTACCCAATAACAATAGTTGAAGAGACTGCTGATATTAGTTTTATTTTGGTATTATTATTATTATTCCTATGGAATTTTATGTGAATTGAATTTGTTATAAAGCAGGTACACAGCATTATTCTGCTTTTCATCCCACTTTGTTGAAACCTCCATGCATTCTGAGGAGTTTTATTTGGAAACTTCATTTGAGAAAGGTTTTTTAAAAAAAATATATTTGGGATCAGATGGCCAAGAAACAAGAGACATGAAGTAGGAACACCTTTCTAGTACCTAAGCTCTGAACTAGCAAGTGTGCCTTTTCAGCATCAGTATGATTTGATTCTTTTTTTTCTGATACATGGAATCATTGTTGACCTTAGTAAGTGTTGTAGGTAGACAGAGGAAATAGAAACATGTTCGATGTGACTATTAGATGTGGAGACAGAGTACACAACTCTTGTTGGGATTTGTCTGAGAAGCAGAGAGATAAGAAGGAATGGTGTATCAGGGTTGAAGGAAAACTTTGAAAGATAACAGATACTAGAGCATGTTGGTAGCTTATGAAAAGGGATCAGTCAAGAGTAAGAGACTAAAGAGAAAGCAAACAGAGGGGATACCTGCTTTTTTTCTATCAGAATCTCTCCTTTTGTTTTCCACAAATAAATCACATTTCAAATGTCGGTAGCTCAGTTGAGAATCTGACAGTCTCAGCCACTACTGACACAAAGACATGCCTGTTTATCTGAACAGTGTGTTGAGCCTGATAAACTCTCCATTCACTGAGGAGGAGAGCAAACATTGGAACAGGTAGACACTTTCATCAGCTAAAATGAATTGGACATATATTTTAAAATAACCTAGATTACATAATTTTGGGGTAAGTAATGTTTTGAAGTTCATATCACTCAATTGATTTTTAAAACATTCTATAGATACAAAAACCATTAAGAGGGAACACCTGAGAAGCTTGGAATTTTGAAAGACTTGGGACCTCACTTCTCCTGTTTTAGGAGTTCAAATGATCAGAGCCATTTGATGATAATGTGAATTTTTCCTTTAGAATTTAAGCCTTGTGCTTCTGAATTCATCATTGATGCATGAAAATTTCAATGATCCCTAAGGAGTTTAAAATTTGCAGTGTGGTGATTACCAAGTAGGGAAAATATATGTGCTTTGTCCCTTTAGCTGTTAAACATTTCTCAACTAAGTGAGAATTTTGAAGATGATATAAGAAGAAAAATAATTCAAGAATATGCAGTATTATTATTAAATCAAATGGCTAGAGGTGTTCCTTTTTCAGGCTTAATTTCTCATTCTGCTGCAGAGCATTGTTTTGTTAAAACATGAATATAGATACTATAACTTTGATTCTAGCAATATAAAACTAATGAATGCTAAGGTCATTTTGAACTCTTCAGATTTCATAATTCTGAATTGAATTCCTTCCACAGTAGATTTTTATAGGATTTAGACACTTGGTCGCAGTGTTGCAGATGTGCTTCATGAATCAGGAAGACTTGTATTGAAATTAGTATAGAACCATGGAATTTTAAACTAGGAATCTGTTCTTGCTCTCAAACTAAAAGGGGCTGGAAATTCTATGTAATTTTTTTTGATATGTGCATGTCTTCAGATATTCATAAATTTCATCAGATTCTTAAACTGACAAAAAAGTATTGAAAACTACATTTATGGAGGAGAAAACTAATGCCTTGAGAACTGAGGCCTTTATCAAAATCACACAAAATTTTAGTGGGAGCAATTTATATAATGATATATACTTCATTCTGAAGTCCATAAAATCAAAACAGACGTATTATGACTTCATTTACTGCTCAAGTCATTTATCTGGCTCCGTTGGTCTGTTGCATGACTCTACTTGGCTATTTAGGTGCTTTGGCAAAGCTTTAATTTTCTTATGAGAGAAATTCAGAGTACAGGGAGATGGACATCATTTTTACAGGGAAAAATAAAGAAAAACTATTAAAAGTTGATCAAATTAGATGCTGAGAGGGAAGATATATTAGCATGTTGCATTGCACCAACCCCATGCTAATATGATCAATTCAAACCTCAGAAGAAACAGAATGTGTCCACTATTTTTCTGTTTTTCTATTTCAGAAGTGAAATGAATAGACATCTTGATAGGGCCCAGCTGCTATTTCCATTGACTTAATGAGATTCTTGATGCACCCCATTGTGCCTCAGTATTAGAGAAACATATGGTGCATTTACCTCTTAACTATGGATTTATTTGACTTTTTATTGTGTGTTTTCCACCTGGGAGTCTATAGTTTCTTTAATAAAGCATATATGTATATATATATATATGCTTATATAATATATGCTTTTATTTGGATATATGAACAAAATGGCCTTTTCTTCTTAAATGTTAATAACTTCTAGAAGGAAAAAAAGTAACAATAAAACCCTCCATCATTTTAAAGTAATTGTGAATGTGAAGACTTTTTGGAAAAGTAATGTGACTATAGAAGAAGGTGCAACAAAAAAGCTTTATCATTAGTAACTTAATCTACTAGGCAAGATTTCATGAAATAATTGCATCAATGGCCTAAAAATGCCTAAAAACATAGGCATTCTCATAAAGATATTGGGTCAATAAGAGATGTCTTTAGAACAGAAATGCAATAAATCAGGGATTCAAAATAAAAAAGGGAGAAGAACATCAATAAATAGGTAGGCTTCTTTATTATTTATTTTCTGGTAACGATTTTGCTGAACCTCTTTTGATAATGAATCTCAAGCTATAAGTCTGCACATTACTCTTACTACAGCATTATAACTGACTAATTATAGGAAAACTCAACATGAGCATGAAGTAATTCCCTGGGGCCACCTGAAAGAGTCAATGTTAACTGCATTATGGTCCTGGGTTTTGATGTGCAGCTATTATGTTCCAAGCTTTGACTTTGAAGACATTGATCAAAAACTACCACCTTCCACCATGCACAATAACACTGCGAGAGGCCTGACAACACCTCATAACAACCACCTTATGCTCACACTGAAATGGATTTCAAAACTAAAAGATGTGAATGGCTAGGAGCCAGGGAAGAACTGATTTGCTGAATTTACTTCTTATTTAAAATCCTTGTGAATGGAAGCCACATTTTTTTTTTTTTTACTCACACAGCTTTTTAATTGGGACACTTCTAATGAAAGCTCCAGAAGACAGACCCTGGCACAGCCCAGGACAGAAAAAAAAGAAAAAAGGCAGGAATGTATAATACCTTTCAATGTCAATTTCATCATTTTTATAACAATAATGAACAGAAAATTGTTTTCTAGGTGTTGTGGCAATTCTTCATGAACACATAGGGTTTTGAGGATATTTGACGAATTGATTTTCATATCTTGTTTGTGTTCAATGAAACACAGTAGGAACTAACACATTAAAATGTATCATTTTTTTAAAGTTAACTCTTTTGCTTTCCAAATGGGTATATAAAACTTCTCTTTTGTAAATTTTTACTTTGTGAAAGCCTTTAAGTATGTTTCTAATGCCAAATGGCAGGGTCTCACAACAATTACCTTGAGAGGGAAAAGCTACCTTTGCATTAAATGTCAGGCTTTGAAAGGAGTAAAATTTAGTATCAGCTCTGACTTGGGTATGCTTGAGAGTAAAAGGAAGACATGTTTCAAGTTTCTAGTAGTAAAAAATCTAAAAAAAAATTTTGCCTTCATTTCTGTCTTACTGTTACATGGTAGGAAATGGTAAGAAAGGGAAAACAGCAAAAAATTATCATTTAACTTCACTAAATTAAAAGAGGATATGCAAAATAAGGGATTTTTAATTTCTCTTTATTAGTTTTCTTCATACCTTCTTTTTTTTTTAATGGCATTGTTGTTAACTGAAAGAACAGATGCATTTTTAAGGTGGCTAATGAGTCAGCCAATAAGCATCCCTTCGGGTAACTATCTCGTCAACAACTGCATGCCAGGGTCCTCTGAGCCTGCTCTGCAGTGGAAGCCAGCCTGGCTACTGGGGAGAAGCAGGAGTGTAGGAATTGGAATATTAGAACACCTTGAGGGCTTCTTCTCTTTGAAACGTTTTTCATTTTCATTTTAAAAAAATCAGGATGATATAATTTGCCTCCATAAAGTGATTATTAGGATTATATAAATAAAGCCCAAGCATGGTGCATGATGTACAATAACCAGCTCTTAAAAGGTAGCTGTAATAATGAGAGAGATGTCCATATGTAGAGGATCCTTTAAAATGGTAATATTTTATTAGGGAAATCTATTGATAATGCTATTGTGTTTCCTTTTTAATGAACCTTACCCAGGATGCATTTTTACATTAAACTTATTACTAAAATGCTTCAGTGTTTAATATGTGATATTCATTCTGCTAAGATTTCTAATAGCCACATAAAAGGCTTTCACATACGCCCTGAGTGAAACTGTGTTGTCTGTGTGAGGACTGAATTATGAGGAAATGTTTAACATAAATGTTAATTTATGACGGTGGGTTCCATTCAGTGTACGACAAATTACAAAGCTTATCTCAATCCCTAAGCATAAATTACTTTAAATATCCCACGAGTTAAAAAACAAAACAGGAGTTTCAGAAGTTCTGAGCCCTATTACACAGCAGACTTAGATCCATTAGAGTAAATGAAATAGAGCATAGCTTTTGAACATGTGCTTACGGAATTAACCACATTGGCAGCAAGGTTTCTTGTTATAGTCTTTAAGTCAACAGCACTCCTTTATAAGGAATTGTTTAAATCAGCAAGTTCACAAAAGGCTGTGTAATTTACTCGAAGAACCATCAGAGTATGTAACAATGATTAGAGCTTTTGCCAGTTTTGCTTCAATTCCCCCCAATCATATTCAATCAGAGATTTGCAAAATAGTGATTATCTTTCTATGAACTGAAACCTTGGGAAATTCTTTTCCTAATGGAATTCTGGATTATCACTGTTATTTCAGGAGGAAGCAGCATCAATTTCCTAATAAGAAAGCCACTGCCATTTAAAAGAAAAAGAAAGAAAACATGAGATGATAATGAAATAAATTGTATATTACTAGTAGACTTCAAATTCATATGATCTCTTCAGGAAGAAAAGTTGTTAACATAAGTAAAAAAATTTAAAAATAGCAACAACTTTTAATTAAGTACTTTTACTTATGGTTTATTCTAAAGAAATAATTTGAAATATAGAAGCCACTTTAAGCTCACATATTTATTTATTTATTTTTTAAAACAGGGAGAAAATGAAACATTATAAATGTCCTGAAAACCAGAAGAATTAAGTAATTATTGTATGGCTAAATAATGAAACATAAAATAATGAAACAGTATATAGCTATTAGAGCATATGTTTGCAAAAAGCAAAAAATTGGAAATGTATCACAATATTAAGTTAAAAGTATTATACATATAACTTTTTATATGCAGAAAAAAGATTAGAAGCAAATATACTAACACATTAATCCATCACGCTCATAAGCAACAATGTGTGCTTAGATCTAAACATTTTGAAAAATACTAGAATACAGTTACATTGGCATGAAAAGTATAACTATTAGTAGAATTTCACAAGACTTTTTCTTTAAGAACAAATGGTCATAAAATACCTTATTTAATATTAAAAGTAAAGAAAACAAAGGAAACAGTAAACCAGACTTAAAAAGAAATCACACTCCAGCTTATGTAAACATCAGGGAGGTAAAACAGGAAAGGATTAATTTTAAGTGAACTGGAAATTACTTCTCAAAAATTTCAGAATACAAAGGAAAAGTAATGTGATATCAGTGCCTAATTCAGCCAACTTACAAGTAAGTCCTGTGGCATCTATTCTTTACTTATTTTCAAAGATGTGTTGAATGTTTACTATGTGCAGGGCATGTAGAAATGGTTATTGGAAAAATAGGTACTTCTCTGTTCCCTGTCTTTGTTCGTTTCTTATGATTCTAGGTTAGCATCCTCCACTGGTATGAAAAGAGCTCATAAAGCCACAAAAGAACACGTGCTGCTCTCTGTTGCAATCTGTGTCCCCTTGGTTGTGGGGGAACAATGTGTACATTCTCCAGCTGGCTTGTTGCCACCCCAGAGCAAGGGATCAGAGATGGTGTCTTGTAAGGAAGTCCTATTTCCCAAGATGCACATGCTCTGGTTAGTTACACATCTGGCGTAATGAATTATCTCTCCCTAGCAGCAGAGTATTCTCAGGAATATTGGTTTTGGTGGAGGGACACTTCTTGGCTGATAAAAATATCACCAAACATGTCCATTGTTCCCCAACAATACTCCAGGAAAGGCTATGTTCTGAAGAGGCCTCTCTCTTCCCAGACTTGGGGTGCCTGGCCATTTGATGAGATGCAGTTCAAGGGGTGAAATTCATGTTACTCTGCAGACTGTAGCCTCTCAATCATGATGGTGACCAATGCCTTTTGAAGAACTCCAGAGAAACAGTTCAAACTTTCTCCTCAAAACCATCGAAACATAATATTAGCAAACATAGTATGGCTTTGGGAAGTCTTGGAGTAGGCATATACAAGGTGTGCTCACGTGTATTCTGAAGCCATGGAATGAATTGTGTATGTTTGTAAATGAACACATAGGCAGTCTAAAGCCTGTCCTTCCAGCTCCCCAGTCCTCTTGCCAAAGCCCTCTGGCCAAGTAAGTACCAACACTTTCACTTTACCAGCTGGTTAGCAAGGCTACTCTTCCAGCAGGAAAGGTGCGCTGACTGAGTCTTAGTAGGGGTACGAATGGAGTTCTTTAGAGATTGAGAACATTCTTGAAAATAACTTCAGACTAGGTTTGGCAAAAGAAATGGTCCACAATCTTGGACTTATCCTTGGAGATGTCTTAATGTTTTCAGTTGCCTATGGGAGAAGTGAAGCTGAGAGGATAAATGTTTTACAAACCAAGATCTTAGTTACGACAAGAGCCAGGCCTGTATTTATGATGGCTGATTTGTTCTTTTCCTTCTCTGTGCTGAGTGGTTGGTACAGTGAACCAACAAAAACATGGCAGTTGACTCTAAGAGTTTAGGGTGGATGAGGGATTAAAGTAGACATAAGTAACAAAAAGGAGGTCCAGAGATGTTTTTGAGCTTGAGAGAAATTCTTTTTATTAGCTTTCATTTCTTTCCTTCTGATACACTTCTACATTTCCCATTTATCAGGCCAGTCTTTTTTTTTTAACTTTAGTTGGAATGAATTTTAAATGACATTATTTGTGATACTTGCACACAGTTTAAAAACATGTTCTTTCTCATCACTTTTTCATTTGATGAAACTGTTGCCACTGCTAAATTGCAGCTGTTCACATTTTCTCAGTGACTTCTAAGAACAGTCACAGTGCTCTCTTGCTGTTGGATGGCATAAACAGAGGAAAAAAAAATATATAATTTGAGAAGAGGATAGAACATGTAGTGTTACATGAGAAAAGATTTGAGATTTTTAGTGCATTTGAGAAGAAATAAATGTGTTCAGAACCAGTGCCCCAGCTTTGGGTGCTTAGATTAGGATCTATGTCTTTCTTCTTCTAGAGGTAACCAGGGGTTTTATTTTCATAGCAGCTTTATTCTATACCAGGGGCCCAGTGCACAAATTCGTGCACCTTGAAAGGAACTCTGGGCTGTGAGGCTACAATGGGCACAGGGGCAGGTCTCGGCTCATCCTCCACGCCCCCCCCCCGAGCCCCTCCCACACCCTTCTGCCGCAGCCCCTGGTCCCCTGTCTGCCGGCAGCCCCGCTCCAGCCGCCACCGCTCCCATGCACTGATGGCCCTGGCTCCCCTCGCGGGGCACAGAGTGATTGGGGCCGGTACCAGATGCAGGTGCGAGCAGCAGCTGCTGCCCCGATTGCCCCTCAGGAGCAGGGGGAGGTGGAGAAGCCCTCAGGGGCAATCGGGGCCAGCAGCTGCTCACACCTGCTAACAGCGCTGAGTGATCGGGACCAGCACAGGGCACCAGCAGTGGGTATGAGCGGCGGCTCCGGCACCGGCTGTGGGTGTCAGTGGGGCTGTCGCTGGCAGCGGGTGCGAGAGGTGGCTGCCGGCCCCAATCGCCCCTCAGGAGCAGGGGGAGGTGGAGAAGCCCTGAGAGGCAATGGGGCTGGTAGCTGCTGCTCGCACCTGCTGATGGTACTGAGCGATCAGGTGCAAGCGGGGCCGGTGCCAGCAGTGAGTGCTGGGCAGAACCGCGGTACGTGAAAGCAAAGAATTTTCAGTAATCTCCAGAGGCTCGCCCCGATGGCAGAGACTGGCACCCCGCTTTGGTCTGGCACCCCCACCGTAGCCGACACCCGCCATGTTCTGCACTCTGCCACCTGCTGCCGATGCCCGCCATGTTCTGTGCACCCCCTGGTGGTCAGCGCACGTCATAGGGACCAGTTGTTTCATTGTTCTGCCATTTGGTCTATTTGCATATTAGGGTTTTATATCTATAATAAAAGGGTAATATGCTAATTAGACCAGACGTCTTCCGGAAGTCATTCTGGACATCCTTCCTGATGAAGCCAGGGTTGGGGGGAAGCCAGCCTGGGTCCTGGGTGCCTGTGGGTGGCCTGGAGGGAGCCAGCCGAGGTCCCGGGTGCCTGCCAGAAGCCGGAGGAGGGAAGCCCAGATCTCAGGTGCCGGAGGGAAGCTGGTGCCGGCAGCTGGGAGAAGGAAGGCCTACTCTTGCACAAATTTTTGTACATCGAGCCTCTAGTACCCTATCTAATAAAGAGGGAATATGCTAATTGACCATCACACCCTCACAAAGATGGTGATGCCCACAGCCACAAGATGGCGGCGCCCAGTCCCCTCAGCCCTACTGGAGTGGCAGGCGCACGGCACGGTATGAGCCCGCCCCCAGGCGGATCTGGCCACTTTGCGCACCTGCCTCCGGAGTCCCTCAGTCCCCTCAGCCCCCCGGCCGCCCAGGGCCGGCCCGGGGCGCAGGCAAGCTGCGGATGCAGCCGCCCAGGGCTGGCCTGGGGCGCAGGCAAACCTCGGATGGTGGCTGCCCAGCTGCCCAGGGCCGCCCGAGGCTCAGGTAACCAGGGCTGGCCGAGGCTTGCGCTGCTGGCAGTGGAAGCAGCAGAGGTGTGATGGGGGCGTCACCTTCCCCTGGTCGCCTCCCGCCCCTGAGGGCTCCCGTACTGTGAGAGGGGGCAGGCTGAGGGACCCCCCTCTCCACTGCATGAATTTTCTTTCATGCACAAGGCCTCTAGTATAGATGATAAAAGGCTAATATGCAAATTGTCCCTACGGGTGGGAGTTGGACCGACTGGGAGTTAGACATGCGCTGACCACCACAGGACGGCGCAGAACATGGCGGGTGTCAGCGATGCAGCGCTGGCAGCGGGCTGTAGTGGAGGTGCTTCCAGCCCTGATGGGCCCCGACTAGAGCGGGACCATGGCGGTATGGTGGAGCAGATGAGTGGGTGGTGCCAGGCCAAAGGAGGCCTGACGCGGCAGTGGTGGTGGCAGGCAGCAGGCAGCTGGGGGAAGGGAGGCTCCAGCTGGTGGCGGCGGCCGCTAGGGACCCTACGCGTGCACGAATTTCTTGCACTGGGCCTCTAGCTATAGTATATTTGACATACAACAATCTGCACATATTTAATGTACACAGTTTGATATATTTTGACATATATACAAGTAAAATCATTATCACAATTAAAGAATGCATTCATCACCTCCAAAAAAAGTTTTCTTTTGATCCTTTGTTATTCTTCCTGCCCATCTGTCACTGTCCTTCCAAAACCTGTTCCCAGGGACTACTGGTGTGTTTTCTGTTGCTATAGATTTCTAGTATTTTATATACTAAACTAGAGGCTCGGTGCATGAAATCTGTGCATGGGGGTGTGTGTCCCTCAGCCAGCCTGCACCCTCTCCAATCTGGGACCCCTTGAGGGATGTCCGACTGCCCGTTTAGGCCCGATCCTTCTAGGATCGGGCCTAAACGGGCAGTCGGACATCCCTCTCAATTCAGGACTGCTGGCTCCCAACTGCTTACCCGCCTGCCTTCCTGATTGCCCCTAACCGCTTCTGCCTGCCAGCCTGATCACCCCCTAACCACTCCCCTGCCAGCCTGATTGATGCCTAACTGCTCCCTTGCCAGCCTGTTTGCCCCTAATTGCCCTCCCCTGCAGGCCTGGTCACCCCTAACTGCCCTTCCCTCAGGCCTGGTCCCCCCTAACTTCCCTCCCCTGCAGGCTTGATTGCCCCCCAACTGCCCTCCCTTGCAGGCCCGGTCGCCCCCAACTTCCCTCCTCTGCCGGCCTGGTCCCTCCCAACTGCCCTCCCCTGCTGGCCATTTTATGGTGGCCATCTTGTGTTCACATGGGGGCAGCCATCTAGTGTGTTGGAGTGATGGTCAATTTGCATATTACCCTTTTATTAGATAGGATGATATCATAGAGTACATACTCATTTTTACCAGGTTTTTCCAGTTTGCTGCTTTGTATGGACGTTTGCTTTATTTCTGCAATGACTGGGAACACGCATGTTTAGCTTTTTAAGACACTCAACTGGCTTCCAAGCTGGTTGGACTGTTTGACATTTCCAGCAGGGGTGCATGAGAGTCCTAGCTGCTCCACATTCTTGCCAATATTTTGTATGGTCAATTGTTTAAATTTTTGCCACTCTAACAGATGTGTAGTAGTAGTTCATGGTATGGTTTAACTTGCATTTCCCTAGTGACTAATGATGTTCAGCATCTTGTGCTTCTTTACTATGTCTATATCATTTCTGGTGACATACTTATTCAAATCTTTTGCTCATTTAAAAAAATTGGGTTCTTTTCTTTTGAGTTTCAAAATTTCTTAATTATTATGTATACAGGGCCTTCATCAGATATATGTATTACAATTATTTCCTCTCAGTTAATGGTATGATGTTTTAGTCTATGAACTGTGTTTCCTGAAGAAAATAAGTATTTAATTCTGATAAATTATAATTTATCAATTTGTTCTTTTTGGGGATCATACTTTCATTGTTGTATCTAAGAAATCTTTGCATAACCCAAGATCACAAACTTGTTATCCTATGTTATATGGTTTTATGACTTACATTTAGGTCTGTGATCCATTTTGAGTTAGTGTTTGTAAGTTGTGTAAGGTATGGATCAAAGTCAACATTTTTTTTTACATACAAATATCCAATTGTTCCAGAAAAATTTGTTAGGAATAAAACTATTCTTTTACCACTGAATTTACTTTGCACCTTTGTTTAAAATTGGTTGTCTATTTTTAAACTCTCTATTCTGTCACATTGGTTGGTTTTTCTATCTTTTCACCAATACTACACTGGTTTTATTACTGTAACTTTGTAATTACTTGCAAAATAAGATATTGTTAGCCTTGCAACTTTACCCTTTTTCAAAGATGTTTTGGCTATTTTAGGTCCTTCCCTTGCATATCCACACAAATTTTAGAATGGATTTGACAGTTTATTCTGAAAAGTCTGCTGGAATTTTGAGACTGAAGTGATTTATAGATCAATCTAGGTATAATTGTGTTCTTAACAATGTTGAGTCTTCTGACCTTGAACACAATATATCTCTTCATTTATTTAGATCTTTATTTTTTTGTTAGTAAAGTTAATTCGTTTTCAGTCTTTCACACATTTTATCATTTTTCATTTAAATTGGTACATTTTATTTAAATACATTCACTTAAAATTATTTTCACTTCTTTGTAAGTTGTGTAAGGTATGGATCAAAGTCAAAAGTGAAAACCAGTATCACTTGCCCTATTTCACAGATCTAGAATAAATACTAGACCCCGAATAACCACAGCAATATTGAGAAAGATCAAAGTTGGAGGGATCACAATAACAGCAATCAAGTTATAGTACAAAGACACTGTAATCAAAGCAGCCTGGTACTGGCACAAGAACAGATCAATGGAGCAGAACAGAGAACCCAGAAATCGACCCAACCTATCACACTCAATTAATATTTGACCAAGGAGGCAACAACTTACAATGGAGTAAAGACAGTTTCTTCAATAAATGGAGTTGAGAAAATTGGATAGGTACATGCAAAAAAAATGAAACTAGACTACCAACTTACACAATACATAAGAATAAACTGAAAATGGATAAAAGACTTAAATGTAAGTCCTGAAACCATAAAAATCCTAGAAGAAACCATAGGCAGCAAAATCTCAGACATCTTTCATAGCAATATGTTTGTTGATACATCTCCTAGGGCAAGGGAAACAAAGAAGAAAATAAATGGGACTACATCCAAACAAAAAGCTTCTGCAGAGCAAAAGATACCATCAACAAAATGAAAGGGGAGCCCACTGTATGGGGAAGCTTATTTGTCAATGATATATCTGATGAGGGGTTATGTCCAAAATATATAAAGAACTCATATAAGTTAACAAAAGGAAGACAAACAATACAATAATTAAAAATGGTCAAAGGACCTAATCGACACTTCTCCAAAGTGGACATACAGATGGCCAAGAGGCATATGAAAAAATACTCAAAGCCACTAATCATCAAAGAGATGCAAATTAAGAGGATAATGAAGTATTACCTCACACCTGCTGGAATGGTCACCATCAAACAAATCAACACATAACAAGTGCTGGAGATGATGTAGCAGAAACTCTAGTATACTGCTGGTGGGAATGCTGACTGTTGCAGCCACTAATGAAAACAGTATGGAAATTCCTTAAAAAATTAAAAATGGAACTGCCATTTGACCTAGTGATCCCACTTCTAGGAATATATCCTAAGAATTCTGAAATACCAATGAGAAAGAATGTATGCACTCCTATGTTTATAGCAGTGCAATTGACAATAGCTAAGATCTGTAAACAGCCCAAGTGCCCATCAGTAGATGAGTGGATAAAAGAGCTGTGGTACATTGACACAATGGAATACTATGCAGCTGTAAAAAAAGAAGAATCTCTTACCCTTTGAGACAGCATGGAGAGACCTGGAAACTATTATGCTAAGTGAAATAAGCCAGTCAGAGAAAGACAAGTATCATGTGATCTCACTCATATGTGGAATCTAATGGACAAAATAAACTGATGAACAAAATAGGTCCAGAGATATAGAAATGGCACAGACAGACCAATCTCAGAGAGGTGGGGGTGGATGGGGTTTGGGAAAAGATTAACCCAAGAAGTTATATGCATATATGCATAATCCATGGATACAGACATAGTGTGGTGAGAGCCTGGGAGGATGAGGGGTGGAGGGGGTCAATGGGGAAAAAGAGGGATATCTATAATACTTTCATCAATAAAGATAATTTTTTTTAAAAAAAGTCAATAAAAATAAAACAAAACCCTGAAAAAAAACCCCCCAAAAATACTTAGACTGAAAGAATCAGAATACCTGTGCCTATATCATTTAAAAGTGTCCTAGGTGGTTCCAATGCTTAGGAAGGGTAGAAAACCTCAATGACAGGATATCACCATGTGGATATGGGAGGGTGGTGATGGTAGTAATGGTGTGGAGTGGCCGGGAGGAGAAAGCCCAGTTTGATTAGCAGTGTCTTCCCTGGACACTGAATGCCAATAGATGGAATGGTAAAAATGTCATTATTACTTTCCATCTTAGGGCTAGAATAAGAATTGTCTGTCTAGGCAGTTGAATATTATCTTGAAGAATGAGAGAGCCCTGACTCTCCTTTCCAGTAAGAACACACACTCATGAAGTTTCTACCGCAAATGCTCTTTTAGTTTAAAGTAATATGATCTTTTCTTACAATTAAAGGCATTAAGTGCATATTTCAAGAACACATTTTTATGATAGCATGTTTAAAGAATGGTCTAAAGGACCTTCCCTGAGATTCTACAACTGAAATGTGAAGTATTTTTGAGACAGCTTTAACCCAATTGTTAATAAATAGTTCCAGATAAGAAATTTATAAAGACTTCTTTGGGAGGTAGCTTTTCAAAATTTAATAATACGTAGAGTCCAAATTTGCACGTGTTAATAAACAAAATGCAGGAGAAGAATCAGGATGTGAGTTAATCCCCTTCATTATCCATTGTTTTGACTTGGCCCTAAGACCTACTTGAAGTAAAGCAGCTTTCAAGTGGGTAACCTTTGCAGCCTGTCGAGCTGTGCTCTCTCATGAAAACTGACCATGCTCCCATCCTGGAGACGTCATCTGGGAAAAGGAAAGGAAAGAATTCCACATTCAAATCTTCACACTTGCTTCAAGAAGGCTGCGCTATTCGGGGTCTTTTTTTGGTTCCATATACATTTTTGCAGTATTTTTTCTAGATTTGGGGAAAGGAGAAATTACTACTATTGGTTAATTTAAGAAGGGCAGTAAGAGGCCTGGGAAAGGATTTGAAGATTATTTCACAAATATAAACACTGAGGAATTCATGGGAAGCAAGTGTAAAAGGGCTTCTTTGGGGAAAGGCCATGGGCATCCCATCTAGAGGGTTTCTTGTGTCTCCAGTTGCCCCTCCTCTCAGAAGGTCCCACTCTCCGCCCCTGGCCCTGGGCTCCGGGCTCTGAGCTTGGCCCGGAGACCCGGTGGGCGGGGTAGCCTCTCCGAGCTTCCCTTCAGCGCAGGGACGTTAGCGCTGCGCCCGGGCTCTCAGCAGCAGCTCACTGGGCACCTGCACCTCTTAGAGTCTCCAGCTCCTGGAAGCGGTGGTCCCCAACTCACTGCGGCAATTGTACCAAACTTTGTCCGTGTGCGGGTGGAAGGCGGCGGGACCCCGGCCGTCGCCCTGGTCCCCGTACCCCGGCAGGGTTAGTTGCAGGCAGCGAGCGCACTTCCCTGGGGCGACCCCGCGCCGATACTGCTGAATGGAGCAGTCACCGTGCGGGAGAGGAGACGGCAGCGGCAGCGGCAGCGGCGGACCCCGCCTGGCCCCTGGGCTGGTGGTCGCGGCCCCTCCGCCGCCGGGGATACCGCTTCCTCCAACTTTCCTGCGGCCGCCCACCCTTTTCCTGCGGGCAGCCGCGGCCGCCGCCTCCACCGCGGGAAACGGAGTCTCCCGGCCGGTGCCCGGGCTGGAGCGGGGGGTGGGCGCGCTGGGCTGCGGCTACCCGCGGACTCCCAAGTGCGCCCGCTGCCGCAATCACGGCGTGGTCTCGGCGCTCAAGGGCCACAAGCGCTTCTGCCGCTGGCGGGACTGCGCTTGTGCCAAGTGCACCCTGATCGCCGAGCGCCAGCGCGTCATGGCCGCCCAGGTGGCGCTGCGCAGGCAGCAGGCCCAGGAGGAGAGTGAGGCCGGGGGGCTGCAGAGGCTCTTGTACTCGGGACCCTCACCCTCGGGGCCCGGGGGTCGGACCTCAGGAGGCAGCAGCGGAACCGAGAACCCCCTAGAGGCGTGCGTCCCTGCGGAGGTGACTGCGCTGGGACTGGATGCCTTGAGACGGGCTGGTGGGCTGGCGACCCCTGCTTTCCAGGTTTTCCAGCCAGATTACACGGAGGGAAAGCAAGGTGAGTTGGTCTTTATTTTCCTCTTTGCAAAAGAAGATGATTGTTCTGGAGAGAAAGTTTTTGAAACAAGCAGCCTTGCCATGGAGGCGGGCAATAAAAGTTGTTTCAAAAGCTCAGCCAGTGGCTCAGTGGTGAGCCTCGACCTATGAACCAGGTCACCATTCAATTCCTGGTCCAAGGGCACATGCCCTGGTTTCAGGCTCCATCCCCAGTGTGGGGCGAGTAGAAGGCAGCCGATTCGTCATTCTCTCATTATTGATGTTTCTCTCTCTCTCCCTCTCCCTTCCTCTCTGAAATCAATAAAATATATATGTTTTTAAAAGTTGTTTAAAGAAGCACTAAGTTCTGGAAAACCGCTCTGTAATATGACGTGAATGAGGGTGGTTGAGACCCATCACATTCACTTTGGAAAAGCTTTCTGTTCCTTTAGAGTTTAGGCGATAGGATAAGATAATGAAAAAAGTGAAGGGTGAGTAATCAGATGAGCAACTTACGTTAGGAATGGAGTTTGTGCCCCAGTTTCTGTGACTTCGTGTGAGTAGTCATTGAGTGAAAAGCTTAATGAGAGGAGGGGCTGCGTTTTGAGTTTGATCCGGTACCGTTTTCAACTATAAAACCAGTTAACCTTCTGATCTTGTGTGGGAAACTCACTGATAGTTGAGAGTAGAGTTCCTGACCTTTGGGACAAATTTCTGGAGCCAGCTAGAAGTGGGGAAGAGACTGAAATCCACCAAAACCTCTTTTCATCCCAGTCTCTTCAAATTTTTAAGCATTCCACCCCAATCCTCATTTGTCAGCCTCCTAAAGTGTAAAATGTTCTAATATTTGACGTTTCAGCTCTTCCTATATGGAAAAAAAGTTAACTTTTCCACATTTGTGAAAATAGATAAGAATTTCAAAGTCCAATATTAGGGATTTCTTACCCAAGGAGTTTTAATTATTTTTTCTTATTTATCAGCTACAAATCACTTTCATACACTGTGTTAGGTCACACATACACACACACACACACACACACATATATATATATATATATATATATATATATATATATATACACATATACATACACACACACACACACAGATATACATATACATACATATCTACCTTTGAACATACATATCTACATTTGACTAGGGTTATTCCAAATTAACTTTTCCTGCTAATGTAAATCCCACTGTGTTTTAGTGAATTTCATAGTCCTCCACAGGGCCCACTAGCAGTGAAAATGTTACCAGTATTTCTTTATAAATTTAAGACAGGTTGTATTATATGAGATTGTACGATAACGATACAGTAAGTTATTAATTAGAAAACGTCCCTAGATTATGAAAACTGCAGATCTTCTATCACAGGATGTGCTTTTGATAAAAAACTATTTCTGTATTTATATAAGGCATATATGATTTTTTTCACCTATGCCATTTTTTTTGCCCATGTTTTAGTTTACTTCAGCAGACAAAATAGACTTTAAACATTTCTTATGAAAAATCAAAGAGGGCTGAAGAGCAGAGTTATTAAACAAAACTACTATAAAAAAGAAGTAAGAGTTAAAAGTTTGTGAATTAAATTGACAGTGAGATTTGGCTGACAAACCTCTGCTACATACTGATTTATGTATTTTTCTTGGAGGGGTACCAAAGTGTTCTGTTCCTAGGGTCAATTATGTTATTTTATTCTTTGGCTCATTTGACCCCCTTTTTTAGAAGACTTAGTTTCACGGTTTTTCTAAACTGCCTCTTCTTACATAATATCCATGAACTATGAGAAGGTACTTAATTTACTCATTCATGAGACAAAGACTAACAGTAATTCAGAGGTGAATAAAGATTTCCCTACACAAAAGGACCTTATATTCAAAATGAGGAAAACTATACGTATCCAAAAACTATAAGACATACTATACAATGATAAAAGTAAAGAAGTAAAAAGAGCAATAGGAGTTGAAAGAACAGAGATGATATGATATCACAGTATTTTAAAGACACCTTATTTCCAGATGGTTTCATGCAATCTATATTTTATTGCATTATATTATACTCCATGAGTATGTAATAACTATATATATATATATATATATATATATATATATATATATGTATGTATGCATATAAATTGCTTTAGAGATGAAATGTTGATGCCTTACATGTTCAGGGGGCTATATTTAGTGAATCATCCTTGTAGATAAACGGAATGGCAGATCAATGCCAATCTCTTTCCACTTGGCAGAATTACATCAAAAGAATTTTATTGTTTTATTTAAAGTTGACAATACTAGAGTTGTTGTAATTTTATAGGAGAAACATCCTTTCCTTTGTTATATGTTTTATGTAATGACAGCATTTTAATGATCAAAATTTTCAATTGT
Organism: Plecotus auritus; assembly: GCF_963455305.1. Classification (NCBI taxonomy): domain Eukaryota; kingdom Metazoa; phylum Chordata; class Mammalia; order Chiroptera; family Vespertilionidae; genus Plecotus; species Plecotus auritus. The sequence goes on along the minus strand of NC_137776.1, from coordinate 120,338,614 downwards.
ACACTGACTTTAATTTTAAAATAAATTGTAGATATTATTTTAGAATGTAGGACCTCTCCTTGAGAAAACATAGTTTTGCAAATTGTGGTTGCAAATCATTGCTTTAGGCAATATTTGTTTTGTTGCATTCATAAGAAAGTTTGACTGAAATTTTCTGAGTACCCCATTTGACAATTTACTCTTTGAAAATAGAAATGAGATAAAATATGTCTATAGGGTAAACCAAAATAAAAGTTACTTAGTGAATATATGCATTATTATTTTCCTAAAGATATTCCAGTTGAGGTAGAAAAATCAGGTTGCTCTGTAAAAACATTTTTTGGAAAATTCCCCTTTAAGATTACAAGGGAGTTGAGATTTGAAATAAATACATAATATATTATTTTTACCACACACTTTGAAGACTCATACAGATTACAATAGTGCAATAGTGCTGTTTCTAATTTTCTTTTAGGAACAATTTGACTGTAACCTCAATATTTTCCTAGGGTTGAAAAGGAAAGCCTGTATTTCACAGAGGATTATAACAAATACCAACTCTGTATCTCCTCCCACTAAAATGAAGTATGTGACTGGTGTGATTTGAGATTGGTACAGCAGTCATCATTATTGGTTTAGATTTGAAATGGAGTAAACAATCTTGTTATTTTTTACATTATTCAGGTAATTTAGTTGGAACTTGCTAATGTGAGCATTAAAAACCAATTGTAGAAATGTAGCATTAGTGATTAAATAGAATATTCATTTTCATACTCAGGCTTCTTTTGATTTCTTACCTAAACATAACTATTTCACTCAGTTCTTTTTGTGCATCAAGTCATTGTGAAAAGAAGACTCACTTGGATAACAACAACACTTAAGTGACATTTAGGAAAACTTCAAATTGCCAGTGTGCAATATTGGCTGTTAAATTAACAATTTGGGATAACAATGGACTCTCATTTCTGATTCCTAAATAACTACTGAATTTATATATTATTTAATTTTTGTGATCTTGAAATGGCATAATAAGTAGCATTTTCCCACTATTCCAACATTGGCATTTCCAAATGAGCTTTAAAAATTCTTATTCATTAAAATGTCTTACAGTGAATAAGTATTACTAATATACTATGAGGGAATGAATTATTCTATCCAGCATTATTTTTGAGTAGGCAGCACGGTGTTCTGGGAAGTTTCTCCTTATTTGATTTCTCTTTATTTTTCTTTTCCCCCAGAACAGAAAGAGAGTAAATGTGACTCATACCAGAGTGGACAAAAAGAACAAGTCTCCAAACCTCATCAACTTACCCTGGGATCGTCTCCTAAGCCTATTGGTGTCATTGGAAAACACAATCTGAGGTCATCTGTTTCAGAAAACTCAAACAAGGGTGATAGCGTTGCGTCTCCTCACCCTGGGGAGCAATCAGGAGGTGAAGAGAGTCCCAGGTCTCTATCATCCTCTGATCTGGAATCAGGAAATGAAAGTGAGTGGGCCAGAAACTTCACTGCTCCCAGATCCAGACTTCGCACAGTGTCTTCAAGACCAAGAGATCCTCTTGATATCCTTACCAAGATCTTCCCAAGTTATAGGCGTGGCCGGCTGGAAGGCATTCTACAGTTCTGCAAAGGGGATGTGGTCCAAGCTATTGAACAGGTCCTAAATGGGAAAGAATACCAACCAGACAGCAGGGACCTAGCAAGCTCAGGAGAATTGGGAAATACAGCTTTCCAGAGAGCTTCAAACTTCAGTTTAGCTGGAATTGGTTTTGGAACTCTAGGAAATAAATCAGCTTTCTCTCCTCTTCAAACCAGTTCTGCTTCTTATGGACATGATTCAAGTCTCTACAGCTTAAGTCCTAGACTAGGTATCAGTCCATTACGGCTGGCATATTCCTCTCCAGGAAGAGGGCTACCTGGTTTCATGTCTCCCTACCTAACTCCTGGGCTGGTACCAGCATTGCCTTTTCACCCAGCTTTGGATTATGCCTTTTCGGGGATGATTAGGGATTCCTCCCACCATCCCAGTAAAGACAATATAACTGGCAGCAGACTGTATTCCAGGCTGACTCAGGACAATCTGTAACACACCTGTCTATTCCCCCTTTCTGAAGCATTTCTAAAAGGCATGCAATGCAACCCCACACCTACACCCACATCAACTTCTATTAATGTGTTCACTATGTAGGTGAGAGAATTACCAGGCCTTAAAGATGCTGTTTTTTAAAAGCAATATAATAAACTTGAGATTTAAAGACTTCTTTAGCATTTATTAAGTGAAAGAAACATTTAAACATTATATGTGCCTTGAATAAAGCCATTTCAAAAAATACTTTTATTTTAAACTAACACATTTTCTCCCTAAAATCTACATTGTTAAATTTCTATTTTAAATCTGTACTTGTTTTTATTTTATTGAAAAGTGGTGTTTATAGTTGTAAAATACATTTGTAAGTATAAAACAATCCAGCATTATATAAAATTAACCAAAGGAAGAATTGAAAAATTGAGGTACGTCTAAATAATTATTGTTTTAAACTTTTTCTTTCCTTCTGTTCCTTGTACACCGGAGAGAAAAAAGTTATTCAAAGTATTTTAAAATATTTTATTCACATATAAATGATTAGTAATAAGTAAAACTTTTGAGAAATTTAAATTCCTTATTTTTTTCTGAATGTCTTATTTTTCATTCGTATTTGTGATAACAGTGCCATTAGTAAAACATTTCTCTTCAAAGTGAATGTTGTGAATCACACAAAGGCCAATGAAGTAAATCTTAGGAAAATGAGACTCCGCCATCTCCTGGCCACTATCCCTAACTGCAATTCAGTTTTGACAATATAGGAATTAGCTCATTCATATAAGGTAACCATTTTTTGACACAGTAATTTTAGATTATGCTACATAGAAATTGTCACATTATAAAATGAACATTTGCTGTGGGTGAGAATTTTAGTCTTTCAGTGTTCTATGCCTATATCTGGGAAAATGCTCTTTTCTATATGTTTGTGACAAGAATATAGCAGTCATTCTCAAAAGTAAAAATGTTATTCAGAGAATTTAAATAGCTCTTCAGATGAATATTGACTATAGATAGGAGATGCTTAATGCATTGAAGAGAGATGATAAAATTTCCAAAGGGAAAAAAATTGTCATTAAATTTTAAAGGTTTTCTCGAGATTTGAAAAATCTGGAGCATTTGAAAGCTGTTTATTTCAGTCAATGAAAAGTCCGTAAGAAAACTGATTACAAAACAATTTTATGAAATTTTTTAATGTGTTATCATTCTTTTTAAAGGACAATAGCTTTATTGTTTTTGTTAGGAATAAATAGAAACCCAGCTGTGGTGTAAGATAGTTGGTGAATGAGACATGGTTTAAACAGTGAGAGCATTATGATTCACTAGAGATTTCTTAAGTTATATGTATGTGTGTATATACACATATGTGTGTGTGTATATATATAAATTCACTCAAGCCCTATCAGTTCTGTCATCTTGAAGCCTTTTCCATGAAGCCAAATAAGAATATATTTCTAAAGTATATTTTACCAGCAAATATATTAAATAGCTGCATGGTATCTAGCACTGATTTAGAATGTAAATATGTTCAGTAGACTATGCATTAATTTTAATGGTGTGAATTTGAGAAAGCAGATTCTGTAAAAATTTGATGTAATTAACATTCATTACTTATAGAAATATTTTAGATTCTAAGTCTGAATCATGGAACAATGCCTGGCAAGTAGTTGATATTCAATTGCTGCACACTGAGTGAAGAACACTGTTTTGGATAGTAGAACTCTGATAAAACCAAAGAATTCTACAAAGTGGCCTTCAGACCCACAGTTTTGCATATAATTTCATGGGGTTTTTGAATCTCCTAAATGTCATTCAGGTTCGAATCCTTGGTTATTCTTAAGTTGTTTCCATTGTATGAATTCATTTACTGAATACTATTTTTTTTGAAAAGTGCTAGATCTTACAGAAGATACCAAACATCAAATATTGCATTCTCAAGAAAGTTACATTAAACAATAGAGATCTAGTTTAAAAATACAACAATGCTAGAATTGCTAAATTCTTTATGTGTTTTACATAATGCTGTGCGTGTATCCATTTGAGAGACTAAATTGCTTTGAGACTGGAGAACATGTATTTTTGGCAGTACTCAAATTAAAAAAAATAATTTTACAATCTTAAAACTTACTTAATTTATATAATGCTTTATATGTTTCATACCCTTTATAATAATTTCATGACTTAGATAATTTTATAGAATAGATAATTTTGTTCAACCATTAAGTTGTATGTGAGGAAATAGTGCCTCAGCAGTAGTGTTGTTCATCCCCAGTGTTACAGTAATAATGTTAACAATCAGGAGTGTAAGTTACTTCACCAATTTCAATTAGACTATAAGGTGTGAAAAGAAGACTCACTTATGAGGAGGGATTCATGTCTGTCTATTCACAGCTTTATACAGTATCTGGTACATAATAGGTGCTCAAGTAATGGTTTTATACTGACTGAATTAAATGAAAAAAACAACAACAAAGTATTAGCTTAGGAATTTATTTAATAACTATTTATTAAGCATTTACTTTGTGCCAGGCACTGTACAAGAGACAAAGAGGTGACTAAGATATAAGACCTTGCCTCAAATTGCTCACAGTCTATATTACCATATGTATAAAAACAACCAACCAAGTATTGTTGGTACTCTTTGACATTGTCATTATACTACTGAATTCTTTGTAATCTTGACATTTATGCCCATGGATACTGCTTGAAGCCTGACCTCCTAAGCCTCTAATGAGGGGTGAGAGGAAGAGGGAGAACATCAGTTTCCATGTAGTATATTTAGGGAAGTCCATTCTATTCAGTAGACAACCTTCAGGTCTGTGATGAAAGACGAGCAAAGAGGAGGCTTTTGTTCACTTTAATGGAGTCTTGTATGGAGTTACCTAAGTCTCCTCATGGCCTCTGGATCAGAATTATTGCCCAAGCCCAACCTCAGGGTTGGTCTTTTGGAATTCATCTGAATCAGCGCATAGGCCTCCTCGTCTAAGCTCTTCTCTGGCTATTCTGGGAAAATGGGTTAGAGCTGAGGAGACAATTGAATATGAGTCAAATCTGTTTCCTCTGCAACATCTGCTGAAACAAAAGAATTCTAGAGATTTTAAGATCTCCCCTCCTAGAAATTCCTAACTATGAACTCAGAACTAAGGAAACTATTTTTGAAGTGTCCTAGCCATTTAACTCTTTATTTTTAAAATATGTTTTTAGACATTTAAAAATATTTGAAATTAAAAAGCATTCAGAATCTGAGGAGCTAAGGAAAAAGCACTTATCACATACCACTGTAAATAGAAAAGGTCTCATATACAAATTGAGACAGTGTGTCACCAGCTTCATAAAGGCAAATCTTTACGTAGGGCAGCCTGATTCTTAAGCATAGATGCTCATCTTTTAGATCAAGGATAGTTTCTGTCTCAGACCCTTTACTTTCATCACCCCAACCCCACATCTCTAAATAATCCTGTTATGATGCAAAGATAAGCCCTTAGTTATTTAAGGTCATCCCCTTAAAAACTGAAGCTGCTTTGATATAATACTTCAGAGCAGCTATGACAAACTTTAAAATACCCATTTTTGTTTATTTGCTCTTGCTTGCTAAGTATTATTCAAAAGAGGGAAATTCATTACCATTTCCCCTTTCTAAATTCCATGCTAGTGATGGGGATTTAAGGAGAGAGAAGACAGGAATGAGAACTGTGAAGATGTCTCTCTCTCCCCTTGGCAAATTTTGCTTAAACGTGATATTCCCAAGATCCTTCCATGGTGTTGCAATGGCAGTATTTCATCTTTTCTTATGACTGAGTAGTATTCATTGTATATATGTACCACATCTGTTTTATCTAATCATCTATTGAAGGACACTTCAGTTGGCGTGTATTGGCCACCATGAATTAATACTACAGTGAACATAGGGGTACATATGTCTTTATAAATAAATGTCAATCTTTTTTGGTAAATAGCCAGAAGAGGGATTGCTGGGTTATATGGTAGCTCTATTCTTAGCTGTTTTTTTAAAATATATATTTTCATTGATTTCCTAGAGGAAGGAAGAGGGAGAGAGGGGTAGAAACATCAATGATGAGATAGAATCATTGATTGGCTGCCTCTTGCACCCTTTGACCAGAATCGAACCCAGGACCCTTTAGTCTGCAGGCCTATGCTCTATCCACTGAGCTAGGGCTATTTTTAGTATTTTGAGGAATGTTCATACTGTTTTCCATAGTGGCTATACCAGTTTATATTCACACTAGCAGTGAATGAGTTTTCCTTTCTCTCCACAAGCTCTCCAACACTTGTTATTACTTGTCTTGTTGATAATAGATATTCTAACATGAATGAAGTAGTATCTCATTGTGGTTTGGATTTGCAATTCCCTAATAACTAATGAAATTGAGCATCTTTTCATATTTTTGTTAGCCATTTGTTTGTATTTTTGGGAGAAGGGTTTGTTCAGGTCCTCTGCCCATTTTTTTTTAATTGGATTACTTCTTTTTTTGTTGTTGTGTTCTATGAGTTCTTTATTTATTCTGGATATTAACCACCTTTTTAGAGTTGTTGTTTGCAAATATCTTCTCCCATTCAGTTGGTGGCCTTTTTTTTTTTGTTGGTGATTTCTTTTGCTGTGAAGAAGCTTTTTAGTTTGATATAGTCCCATTCATTTTCTTTTGCTTTTACTTCTCTTGCCTTTGAGGTCAAGTTCACAAAATCCTCTCTATGACCAAGGTCCAGAATCATGTTTTAAAATGCTTGATTCTCATCTTCAAACTTCCATTCTATTGTGCCTGTATGATATTGAAGACCTTAGGGTTAAAAAAATTAATTGCATACATAGGCAACAGGGAGAGAGATCAGAATTTACAACAGTTTTTTTTTAATGAGAAAAATAAGGTGTTATTTATTGATTGTTACATTTACTATGAGATTACCATGTAATGTGGCTGTTCTAAAAGTCTATTGAAATTTAGATTACAAAGTATATAGAATGAGGGAGATGATAGTACTATATGCTCTGCAATATCTATTAGTCAGATGTTAGCTGAAGTAGTGTGATCAGTTCTGAGTACCATGTATAAGAGTTACTCTAAAGGCTGGGGTGTAAGCAAAGAGGCATAGATGCTAAATGGTGATTGCGGTGGCAGTTTTAGAAATAGGAGAAATTAAAGCATTTTTTACAAAATGAACTGGGCTTACTCTTTATAGTGCAGAGGGCATAGAAGAAAGAAGTTACATGGAGACAGAATTCAGAGGAATATAAGGAAGGACATTTTGGCAGTTAGTAACTGTCCAAGAGTCGAATGGCTGCCTGGTGTTATAATGTGTTTTCTATTTATTGAAAATACATGTATCAGAGACCTGACTGATGGGAGTTTTCATTATTGCTTTAGTGTTGGGACTGAATCATTTTTATAAAGCCAATCAGGAACATGATAAATATTTATTTAATAAATGACTTTAAATTCTAAGACCATTAAGGTAAAAAATCCCAACCATTATCTATACATATAAAACCCTAATATGCAAATAGACTGAATGGTGGAACAACCAAACAACCAGTCGCTATGAAATGCGCTGACCACCAGGGGTCGCACGAGGAACATGACGGGCATCGGCTGCAGTGGGATGGTGGAGCAGGTGAGCAGCGACACCAGACCAAGGTGGGGCACCGGTCGCTGTCATCGAGGCGAGCCTCTGGTGGTTACTGAAAATTCTTTGCTCCTGCGCGCCGTGTTCCCGCCTGGCGCTCGCACCTGCTGCTGGTGCCGGCAGCCCCAGCTCACAGCCGCAGCCAGTGCCAGAGCTGCCACTTGCACCTGCTGCTGGCACCCGGTGCCAGTCCTGATCACTTGGCACCACCAGTGGGTGCGAGCGACAACTGCCGGCCCCGATTGTCCCTGAGGGCTTCTCCATCTCCCCCTGCTCCTGAGGAGTGATCAGGGCAGCAGCTGCCACTTGCACCTGCTGATGGCGCTGGCCCAGCTTGCACCCACTGATGGTGCCGGCCCCAATTGCTCTGCGCCGTCAGCAGGTACGAGTGGGGCCAGCACCGTCAGTGTGTGGGAGCAACGGCAGTGGGAGCGGGGCTGCTGGCAGATAGGAGACTGGGGGCCACAGTGGGAGGGGCCAGGCAGTGGCACGGAGGATGGGCCTAGACCTGCCCCTGTGCCCATCGCAGCCTCGCAGCCCACAGTTCCTTTCACAGTACACGAATTCATGCACTGGGCCCATAGTTTGTCAATAAAACATATTGCAATTTTGTTCATCAAAAGTTTTCCTATATGATAGTCTCTTGGGAGCATATGAAAAAGGAATAGAGAACAGTGTATGATTTACAAGGGGTTCAGAGTGGTAGAGGTTAGTATGAGGTCAGTAGGTATCCATGGCATAAGGAAGAAGAGGAGGGCTCAAAAAAGACCTGGAAGGACACTGAAGATAAACTTTAAAATATTTTCCATAAAGCATATGCAAATATGTCTTCCTAGAGGGAGCATTGCTTCAAAATTGAGGAGACTTAGGATAGACTTTACCTGTACAACTTGGGCAGGGTTACTTAAACTCTTGGGCATTTGTTTCTTAAGATAACCCAAGTAAACTGCATAATACAGTAATGCTTATATACTGAGTGCTAAATAAATTACTCTTGTTGTGATTACTCTGTAGTAAGATACTGTTTTTGTGACAGTCTCTCAACAAGGGTACTGTAATTACATTTAATATGCTTCTAGTGGACTTGGAATCCAAAAGGCAGGCATCACCAGAGAAATATACAGTCTTAGTTCTAGTTTTCTCACTTGGTTGTTCATTTCATAGGTGAGCCACATGTTTATAGCACACTATTGTACATTACTTGGGTTCTTTTAAGGACTATGTGAACCCAGTTTTGTGTTCACTTACACTTACCCATCAGGATTCAGTCAGGGAAACAGTCTCTTTAAGTGCATATGGAAATAAGGGAGTTGTTATAGAAAGTTGACCTAACATAAACATAGAGGGAGCTGGGAAGTGAAAGTCTATGGAAATTGACAGATCAGAGAAGAGTCACGAAGTGATCTTCTAAAGTATTTATTGGTATGGTTAGACAAGTGGGAAGAAATGAGAACTCACAGGAAATCTGTGAAATTCAACATGTCCAGTCATTCATATAGTTCCAGGGAGGCAGTTGTGAAGGGAATCTAGAAAAGCTAGTGGCTCTGCAGAGCTACTAACGGTGGGTTTGCAAACAAGCACCTGGTGGTGGGTCTGCCCCCACTGCTGGTCAGCGAGGTCTGCAGTCCAGAGCAGCCCTTGTCAAGTTTGCATTCATACTCACTCATAATAACTATATTTGCTTCCAACTAAAGGCAAAAAAAATCATTATTTCACCTAAAATTGATGCAAGTATTCTTTGTACAACAAACAACATGCTTAACCTCTTCCCTAATGTGGATATACAAAGTGACTTATCTGTCTTTGAGGAACATTCATTTTTCTCCTAGCAGAGTCAAGTCCCGCTTTGAATATCCTAGAACTTTAATTCTGAGACATAGTTGACCACTATTAATCAATCTTATGTTAGAGTAAGGAAGTGAGTGAGAGAGAAAATTGGTGTATACAAACACATACTTAGAAGCAAGGAAGATATAATGTTTTATTTACTAGTGATCTCATATTTGGAACTGGTCATGGGATCATAGATGGTATTTATAACTTCCATTTTCCACTTCTTTATTTCATACACTTTTTGCCCCAGCCAGTGTCTATGTTAATTGTAGTTCCTTACTTCATGGGGTGACTAAAATCTTCATTCATGAAGAGTTTCTGTCATTACAGTCCTTTTTTTTTTTGTAGCTTTCCATTAACTTTTAACAAAAAACATAGGAAGACTAGGTGACATTCTGGAGGATCTCCTACATACTGAAAATACTTTCTCTAACTTCTTTCTTCTTGTTTCAGTGGCATGAGATGTCCAAAGTAGCCAATGGTAATCTCAGTTTCCGGTACAATGTTGTATTCCCTGGTGGAATAATTTCTCCTTTGGGAAGTAAGACTTCTAAACCAAAAACAAACAAACAAACAAATAAACAAAAGTTGTAGCAAAAGGAAACAAAAATATTGCTAGTGATTCATTAGCAGTAATAGGTGAGGAGCTATTTCCACATCTATTCTGTGATTCCCGGACTCCTGAATTCTGAGTATAGGAGAAACATCATTACATATTTAAAGCTGATTCAAAGCCTATCTTACATTCAGGAGGACATTATTCCAATCCCATAAAATGCTGTCACCAGCTGGTATCATAAGTGAGTCTTCCAAAGGCCATTCCATAATTTTATTAGGCCAGCTGTTTGAGGATGAGGGAAACATAATGATACCAGAGAATTCCATGAGTTTGAGTCCAACATTGTACTTCATTTGCTATAAAATGAGTTTCTTTGTTAGAAACCGTGTTGTATGGAATACTATGATGGTGACTAAAGCTTTCTGTAGCCCACAGATGGTGGCTTTAGCAGAAGCACTGAGTATAGGAAAGGCAAAACTATATCCAGCATAAACAAATTTTCCAGTGAGAAAAAAGCTGGTCCTTAAATGATGGAAGTGATCCAATATAATCAACCTGCTACCAGGTGGGGGGGGGTAGCCAGTTCCCCTAGGCAATGGTGCAATTTCAGGGGCTCAGTTTTGAAATTTGCTCTTGGCAGGTTGGGTACTCAATCGTGGCTATTGCCAAATTGGCTTTTGTGAATGAAAACCCATATTACTGAGCCCATGCATGAGTTACACTTTTGCTTTCATAATCATTGTCTTCATGAGCCAATTGAGCAATTATGGATATAAATGAATAGTAAAAGAATGGGCAACTTTGTACATATGTTTATTAAGATCTGCTATTATAAAGTTGTTGTTTGGTGAGCATTTATATGGAACAAAAATATTCTTATATTTCTTACCACATACCTCTTTTCTAAGTCATGTTTCTTCCAAGTTGCTGACTATTCATTCAAAATTAGTCATTGCTCATGACTCATCTTAATTATGTACCTCTATCCATATTTCCTACCAGGAAAATGAACAGCCAGGTGCACAGCTTGAAGTTCCTCCCATTGGAATGGTTTTATTCACCATGGTCCCCCAGGGCTACACCTGTAGTGCTGCAGCTGTGCACTTCAGGAAGTGCCAGAATGGTATGTGGAATTGTCTGTGAACAAAGACCAAATTGTTCTTCCTCATTCTGCTGTTACAACTGACACACACACACACACACACACACACACACACACACACACACACACACATATATATATATACAAAGTGTGTATATATATATATATATATATATATATATATATATATATATATATAGAGAGAGAGAGAGAGAGAGAGAGAGAGAGAAAGAGAGAGGAAGGTTGGGGAGAGGAAGCAATGTGGCAGAGGTAGGAGCTATAGATATATTTGAACCACTTTTCATGCAACTTATTTGTGACTTCAAAACTTGTGGAGAAGAACCTATCACCTCCATTTTACTGAATACTGCTACGGAGGGCTTGGTGGGTCAGACAACATCTTATTCATTATGAGTATTTAAGATCACAGATTATTTAATAGAGTCCTAACTATTAAGTGTTAGGACTCTATTGGGACCCAGGAATAAGGCAGAAGCTTTTTATCAAATGAGATTAATTTTCAGAGAAAGTATAACTCTTTACCAAAATCCAAGAGTATACTGTAACCTACCTTTAGGAGTCTGCCATAGCTTTCCATTAGAATTCCCAACTGCCATACACACTCAAGCACCATTGGATATATGAAATCACATGACCTAAGTGGTAGATGGGTTGAATGGCAGCCAGTTTCTATTGTAGAACCTCCTCTAGATCTAGTTCCAAAGTTGACAGCTAATTGGGTTATTTGATATGTGGGCTGAAGTAAGATGTCCAAATCTGTATCTATTGCAACCAAAATACAGACACCTACTTCTTAGAGGTAGCAGGTGGCAGTTGGAGACACATTCACCATTTGGTAAGAGATATTTCAATATGCACTAGCCCAGTTGTTCTCAACCTTTCTAATGCCGCGACCCTTTAATACAGTTCCTCATGTTGTGGGGACCCTAGCCATAAAATTATTTTCGTTTCTACTTCATAACTGTAATTTTGCTACTGTTATGAATCGTAATGTAAATATCTGTGTTTTCCGATGGTCTTAGGCTCTACAGCAGCGCTGTAGGTTTATTGTTAACATCATTAGAAGTATAACATGATCCATAAAGTGACCACATCTACGGCAGCGCTGTAGAGCCTAAGACCATCGGAAAACACAGATATTTACATTACGATTCATAACAGTAGCAAAATTACAGTTATGAAGTAGCAACGAAAATAATTTTATGGCTGGGGGTCACCACAACATGAGGAACTGTATTAAAGGGTCGTGGCATTAGAAAGGTTGAGAACAACTGCACTAGACCATTGATCCCTAGGAATTTCACAGATATGACATATTCCTGAATTATTATGGTGCTTATTCTTTCATTCCCTGACATGCATATATCTTAACAAGATATCCAATGTACTTGATCCTTTTTGCTCAATAGCCAATCAGCATATCATCTTTGCAGTGAGCTTGCTTGATGTCCTGTAGATTAGAGAAGCAAACAAGTTACCAGCAGACTAAACTATAGAAGATAACTAGAGAGTTGATAGAGTCCTAAGAAGGAATCCGAAACCATATTACTGTTTTTGGTGGCCCTTATTAACAAGTATAGGGAAAAAGGATTTTTGAGATTAACAGTCTCAAACTAGAATAAAAGGGTAGTGTTGATTTGTTTCAATAAAGTGACCACATCTGGAAATACAACTACATTGTAGTTACCATCTAATTAAGTTTATGATAGTACACTGTTGTTCATCAAGATCAATCTGTCGTATCTATAATCCAAATAGATGAGTTGAATGATGATGTGGTAGGACCCTTTCAGTCCTTGATGGTGACATGAACCTTGACAGTCTTTTCAGGAATCTTATATTGCTTTTGTTTCACTACTTTGATAGGGAGTAGGAGTTCTACAGATTTCCATTTGACATCCTGTTGGAATCATCTTCAGTCTGTAAGTGAGATCCAATGTGAAGATTCTACTTGTTGCAAGGTATGTCTCTTCCAACTATGCTTGCCAGAGTTGAGAAAATAAATATGGGGTAATTTTGGGCACCCATTTGGCTCACTATGAGATAGATCTGAACCAAAATGCCATTGATGATTAGACTTCATTCCCCTTTTTAAACCTTATCCAACCTGGTGGATCACAGCGGCAGTTTAGGTACCCAGGGGATAGCCATTGTCCACTAAACCCTGAAAAATGTGATTATTTCTCTTTTAGCAATATACAGTACAATCACCTGGTGAATTGGCTCAGGCTCTTTTGGGGAAATTCAGGAGGAAGGTTTATTGTTAAAATCATTAGAAGTATAACATGATCCATAATCAAGGGGACTCATCCTCAATTTTTATAAGAGCCTCTGCATCTATACACAGGTTCAAGTGTAGGAATTTGTTGAGGTGTCATAACTATTACGGTGATTTAAGAAAGAGTTTTGTCAGATTTAGAACCTTTCTAATTGCACAAATCTAGTATGACCTTAAGTGATTTCCTAATTTATTTCATTCCTAGATACACAATGATTGGTTAATGCCAAAGAGCTCTGTAGGTCAAATTATTGTGGCAACTGCTTCAGCTCTATGTTGGTGTTTGTTTTTTCAAATGTTCATGTTTTTTAGTATTCAGGTCCATCCATCAGTGCTCTAAAATAATGTGTGTTCTGTGATGTTTAGTGGTGTGTTCTGTTCTGTCAATTAAATACTGTTGATTGGTTATGATTTCTGGTACTTCTATATCTTTGCTAATTTTTTGTTTAGTAGTTCTATGAGTTGCTTAGAGTAGGGTATTAAAGTTGCCAGCTATAACTGTGTTTTTTTGTCTCACTGTTTTGGCAACACACACACACACATACAACTTTCCCTGCAAGTAGAAAACATAAGTAATTTAAATTAAATAATTTATTAATGTAAATTAAATAATTAGGAATAGTATGATTTGGTGACTGTTGAAAATATGCGTTTTTGTTATTGTCTTTCAAATTTTTAAAACTAAACTAATTGATTAATATATTATTTTCCATAATTTATAATTCATTGATTCTTTAATTTGAAAATTTATATTTTCTAACATACATTTTAATACTTTATAAAAACACTAGGATAAGATAAACAAAAGTAATAATTTTTAGGCCTTCTAGTCTTTATTTTATAGATAAATGTAAAAACCTATGGTTATTTCTTTTTTAAAATTTTTCTTTATTGATTAAGGCATTACATATGTGTCTATGGATGGAACACACTATAGCTTTTATTGCATTAAGATAATTTTGATTAAAAATAGCATGTCAAGCCCTAGCTGATTTGGCTCAGTGGATAGAGTGTCGGCCTGTGGACCAAAGGGTCCAGGGTTTGATTCCAGTCAAAGGCACATACCTTGGTTGCAGGCTCCTCCCTAGCCTGAGTCCTGGTTCAGGCTCATGCAGGAGACAACCAACCAATGTCTCTCACATCGATGTTTCTCACATCGATGTTTCTCTCTGTCTTTGCCTCTCTCTTCCACTCTCCCTAAAAATCAATAGAAAATTTCCTTGGGCTAGGATCAACAACAACAACAACAACAAAATATCATGTCAAGAAGCAGCTGTGAATACACAATTTAAACCAATTTACCCTTCCTGTTGAATATACATAGTGGGATAGACACAAATATATTAATTTAAAAATTAAAAAGACATAGCCTTGCTCAAAAACAGGGTAAATATTTCTATAGGCAAGAAACAGAACAGTAACTAAACAAAAGGGTAAAGGTACGTGTCTCTTGCTCTTGAGGAACCCAAATGGTCAAAGGCCATAGGAACTTGACTACTATGAACTAATGTGAACACAGATTGCCTTCTGTTCCTGGGTAGTTGGGAAAAAACATTGATGAATAAAACTTGTAGTATGTGGCTGGGGTTCTCTGCCAAGGAAAGAAGGCTGAAAACATTTGCCACAATTGCCTAAAGTTGTATCTTGGATGAGATGATAGAAAAGAGAAAACAATTATGTAATCAGAATCTGGATCATGCTCTATTATGGCCATTGATATCACTTTTATACTAATGTGAAAAGGGAGCCTTGAGGTGCCAATATAATGCATGGTCACAGACTAGAGGCCTTTTTAAAAAAAAATTAAAAAATATTTTTATTGATTTCAGAGAGGAAGGGAGAAAGAGATATAAAGATCAATGATGAGAGAGAATCATTGATCAGCTGCCTCCTGCAGGCCGCACACTGGAGATTGAGCCTGCAACCCGGGCATGTGCCCTGACTGGGAAACGAATCATGACCTCCTGGTTCATAGGTCAATGCTCAACCACTGAGTCATGAGGGTTTTGAGGGGAGCCATGTAGACAAGAAAAAAACTGCTAGATAGGGAAGCATGAACACAAAGAATAAGAAAGGGGAAAACGTGAACTATCACTAAAGATAGGCATGCAAATGAAAATTTTAATAACATGAGAAAATCTACTTCCAAGACAGCCATTGCAAGAAATAGTAGGGACATGAGCATATGTCCATGAAATTCAAATTACAGAACAATTTGGAGATGACTTTAAAATAAACACTTAAGAACTTCAAAGGTATAAAAGTAGAAGTAGTAGTTAAAAGGAAACTAATTTATGAAACAAATTTAGACTGATATGTATTTCTGAAAAACAGGTGGATATGGTAAAGGACTGTCTTAAAATCTAAGGAATAAAAAATATTGGAAAATAATTGGCTAATTGGAAAATTATACTGAGAAGTTCATCTGTAGCCTAGCACAAAGAGATAAAGAGTTGAAAAAGATAAGTGGGTATTTAAAATGATGATGGGAAATAGATTGAGAGGCTCCAACATATGTTCTAGGAACAGAGAATTGAAGAAATTGTATAGAAGCAATAATAGCTAAGATATTTTTAGTTATGCAGTAGTGGGAAGAAAGAGAAAACAAACAATGAAGCAGTTTAAATATGTCAGTGAATGTTATTAACTACTGTGTGTCTACTTTTTAAAAATAGAAATTTATGGGAATATAGGGTAGACAACAAATGGAAAGTATTATTGGGGGAATGGGTATTTGTAGGTAGTTAAAACTGGTTAACATTCTTGTCTCTTCTGTGGGGGGTGGGACAGAGATGTTGGAATAATTTTAGGATTTATCAGAAAAAAATATTTACTTAAATATGCAAGTTGAAAACCTAAAGGTCATCACCAAAGAGTAATAATGAAATTTTTTTTTAAATATATTTTTATTGATATTTTACAGAGAGGAAGGGAGAGGGATAGAGAGCTAGAAACATCGATGAGAGAGAAACATCGATCAGCTGCCTCCTGCACACCCCCTACTGGGGATATGCCCGCAACCAAGGTACATGCCCTTGACCGGAATCGAACCCGGGACCCTTCAGCCTGCAGGCCGACGCTCTATCCACTGAGCCAAACCGGTTTCGGCAGTAATAATGAAATTTATAACTTCTAAATCATGAGATGTGTTGATAGACATTTTAAGTCATTTTTCTTCAGTTGTCCCACTCCTTGCATAGAGTCATGAACTTACTCTCCTCCATCCCTCAGATTTTCTGCTGTGACTCACTGAGTAAACCCAACTAGAAGCCAGAGAGAAGGGGAGCTGGCTAAGGTGTCCATATGGATCCACTTCTTGGGACACAGAGAATAGTCGTGAAGTGGGAGAGTTGATCTGGAGGTCTAAAAGAACATATCTGGTACAACCTCACTGCAAAAATAAATCCCAGATAGAATATAGGCCCATATGTAGAAAACAAAACTTTGAAATAATTAGAAGATCATATGAGATTATCTTTATATCTAAAGGGTATGAAATATTTCTTTACCAAGATCCCAAAAACATACTTCCCAAAAAGACAGATGAGTGATACTATAGTAAAATTAAATTTTTGCAACGATAATACACAAAATTACCAAATACACATAACAAACTACATATGTAACACATGGAGGATAACTGTCCAGGACATATAAATACTATGAATCAGTGAAGTTGGCCAAATAACCAATAGATGATGTAAACCATTTCACAACAGTTAACCAGCCTATCAGGAGCAAGTATGCAAATTAACCCCAACCAAGATGGTTGCAGCCACAGAGTGAGCAGGAGGGAGGCTTGGGTTTCCCCGGCAATGGAGGAAGCCAAGCTTTCTGCACATTCTGGCCAGCCTAGGCCTCCACTCAAGGCTACAAAGTTTCAATTATAGAAGATAAATAAATCCCAACAAAAATGGCTGTGGCCATGGAGAAAGCAGGAGGCTTGGCTCAGCTCAAGACTACAAAGTTTCAATTATAGAAGATAAATAAATCCCAGATACCAGGGCCTCAGCTTGGATGGCTGGGGGGCATGGCCAGCCTGAAAACCACTACAGGCCCCTCGCCCAGGCCGCCCCATGCCCCAAAGTAACCCCCACCCTGATCTGGGACACCCTTCAGGGCAAACCAGCTGGCTCCCACCCATGCACCAGGCCTCTATCCTATCTAATAAAAGAGTAATATGCAAATTGACCATCACTCCAACACACAAGATGGCTGCCCCCATGTGACACAAGATGGCCACCACAAGATGGCCAGCAGGGAAGGGCAGTTGTGGGCGATCTTGCTAGCAGCGGAGGGCAGTTGGGAGGGACCAGGCCTGCAGGGGAGGGCAGTTGGGGGCCATCAAGCCTGCAGGGGAGGGCAGTTAGGGGTGACCAGGCTGGCAGAGGAGGGAAGTTGGGGGAGACCCAGGCCTGCAGGGCAGAGCAGTTGTGGGGGACCAGGCCTGCAGGGGAGGGCAGTTAGGGGTGACCAGGCCTGCAGGGGAGGGCAGTTAGGGACAAACAGGCTGACAGGGGAGCAGTTAGGCAGCAATCAGGCTGGCAGGGGAGTGGTTAGGGGGTGATCAGGATGGCAGGCAAAAGCAGTTAGGGGCATCAGGAAGGCAGGCAGGAGCGCAGTTTGGAGCCAGCAGTCCTGGATTGTGAGAGGGATGTCCGACTGCCCGTTTAGGCCCAATCCTACCTGGATCGGGCCTAAACGGGCAGTCGGACATCCCTCGAGGGGCCCCAGATTGGAGAGGGTGCATGCTGGGCTGAGGGACACACACCCCCGTGCATGAATTTCATGCATTGGGCCTCTAGTGTGTAATAAAAATACAAACATATGGATTAGCTATAGTAAAGAAATCATGTGAATTATTTCTGAGTAGGAATGGAGAAGAATGGGAGTGGGGAGTGTAAAATAGGTTCTTGAACATAATCTCAAATTTTTACTTAATTCAAGAAGTATAGGTACATTGCATTATCCTTTTTTATTGTCTGGGCTTTAAAACTTTTTAAAAACAACAAAGAGGAAAATACTTCACTTATCCAATACAAAAATATTCTGTCTAATATATTAGAGTGATTAGGATCATCATTAGATTGTACTAATTTAAATTCTGTTGGCCAAGTTCATGGCTGAAGTGATGAAACTACTTTTGTGTTTATTCTAGTCACACTGTTTCTCTGGTAATGAATCAAAACAAGCAAGAAATATTTATCCCCAGTCTTTCTTTCCCATAGCAAAAGAGAGCTGTCAGCATAAAAATATTTTCCCAGGAGTTTAGGAACTAAGCAATCAGAAAGAGGTTCTTAATTCATGCATAAGTGTTAATTGATTTTTTAATTCACTAAGTAACATGCACAAAACAGTATTCTGGACTATATAGATAAATACAGAAATTACCTTAGAGAAAAAAAGTAGGTGGCAGGAAATTAACATTTACTAAACACCTCAAGTGTGTCAGCCCCTAAACAGGAATTTTAGTGCACAGTTAGGCTATTAATATGGAGTCTTTTAAATTTAATGGTTTAAAATATATATTTAGAATTTATTTAATATTGGCAGTTAGAAACTTGTTTCCTGTCGATAAAAATTGAATATTTATGTTCTAAATAAGGGATTCATTCCACAAACTAATTACTACAGCGTTGAACTTTTGTTGCACTGCATTGGTCATGCATACTCTACAGAAAGGGATTTGGACAGAAGAGTGGAAGCTTCAAATTTTATTTAGACTATACTTGAACTTCGTTTTATCTGTCTTTTCTGTTAGCAAAACATTTCCTATTCCTCCGGGGCTTTTGTTCTTTCTCCAATTTTCTTTTCTGATTTTCTGCCCTGCAAAATTTATTGGGTGACATCAAAGCTAAAAACAAGGTCTTAAGGTGTAACTCTTGATTTTGCTCCTTCCTGTTTGATTTTGGGTGACATAACTGACTTTTTAATGTACCAGTCTCCTCGTCTGACAATTGGGACCATACTAATACTAATACTTAGCTCATAAGTTGTTGGGTAGGGAGGTAGGTAGATTAAAAGTAGGAAATAATACATCTACCTCAGTTCAATAGCGAGGGTCATTAAGACTGAAAATGAAATGATTTTTCAGTCTAAAAAATGATTTTTTTAAAGAGTTAAAATTTAGATGACAAAACAACTCGTTTGTTCTTAGAAAAAAGCACTTTATGACACAATCCTGTGCTTCAGATTTTCAGATCTGATGGTGTGAGGCAACCTCAGCTATAGAGTCTTTAGCCTGGAATGTTCCCATACTTGTGCTATGCTATTTACACCTTACTCAGAATGCATTGACTCTATAAGCAGTGATTTTTAAATTTTCCACTTGAGGGTGCTGTCTACTTCTGTGGGAACTTGAATTGCACAAATGTCCAGTTACACAAGGAACCTTTTTTTTCTGGGAACTCAATTTAACTTGTATCATATTTCCAATGTATACTAGGAACAGTGACATGTTAACTCTTTTTATAGATTGGTGCCCCAGGCAGATGCCATGCTGACCTGTGCTGGGCACTTTATATTAGACATTTCATTATATTGCATTAATCTTCTCAAATATCTTGAGGAGAATACTTACATCAATTTTGTAAATGAGCAAACAGCCTGAGAAAGGTTAATTAATTCTTCCAATTTGTCCTAACTAGTGTGTGGTATAAAGCTCAAACTTAATCCTAGGTCAGTCTAATTAAAAAACTAGTTTATATTCTTCCATGTTTTCTCTCACATATATGTTGACAAATATGTGTGAGCATATATATGTATACATACACATATACATATACTATACATATGCATGTGTATGTGTGTTTACTAGTATGTGAGTATATGCATATGTAATATAAATGTAATTTTACAATTCGGTGGGCATATATATATTATATATTTTAAAATTACATTTTGATATTTAGATTATATTTTAAAACAGGTTCAAATTAAATATCTTGTTGAAGAAAATATATGGATGGATACAACTGTTTGCCTGCAGAGGAAGTTCTGTTTTCTTGCTGAATAATGCAATAACTGTGCTAAAGTGGAGCCAGCTTGCCCAACTGTTTTGTCAGATTGGCAAGTGATAATAAAACACCAAATTACTGTCTAGAAAGCAAACACATTTTTGTTGTTACCATGAGCTGCTTTAACTAAAAGGAAAGCACCCCAGCCCATTTTTTTTCATTTTTCTCCATTTCTTGTAAAATTGAATTAGGTAAAGACTATAAAATATTTATATTTATAGAGAACCAATTCCCTGAACAGACTGATCCACTAATTTACATAAAGTGACTATTTCCTAACATAAGTAAAAGCAAAAGAGATAGTATGCATTATTATTATTCCATCTATATGCAAATATTATTACCATTGGCATAAAAATTCCTCCAGGTAACCAAGTTGTCATCTGCTACCTCTCCATTTTTAAATGGTGTCCAGATTGAATTATTTTATTTTTAAATTTTCAAATTTGAGCAGTCCCATGAACAGAAAGGTGATTGAAGAGAGCACTGTATTACTTAGGCTTTGTATATGTAAGCGCTTTCTTCATAACCAATAGTAATCATTTATTGGATGTCTGTGCTGTCCGTGGCGTTGTGCTGAGCATGGGTAAAGCATATTTCCAGCCCTTTTTGAAAGTAGGGCTTCATGGGGGAAATACAGAAGGGCCATGGGAATAAGGGAGGTGGACAGCACAGAAAGGCTGGGCCCTGAACTAGATGTCCACAGTTCTCACCACTTCGCCTACACAGTGCTTTGCTACATGCCAAACAGTTAATATGCTCCAGGAGTTTCCAGGAGAGAAAATGGCCCTGCATAGCCATGGAAGCACATTTCTTACCATCTGTCTGGTTGTTCAACAAGAAGCTGGCTCAGCAGGTCTGATTAGGTCAAGAGAAGAACAGGCTGATACTACAGGGTGAACCCCTCCCCTTCCCTATCATTTCCTCACCAGGAAGGCACTATTGGTTTTTGGTAGCCTGTATGTTTCCTGCAGTCCTCTTTTGTCTCCTTTCCCTCTATGTGGAGGATTATGGAGTTAGATTCCTTCCTTCAGCTTTGGCATTGTTACATGCAGTATAGCTGCCCCTGGCCTAAGCACAGCCACCTCTGTGAGATAAACAAGAGTTTGAGAGATTGTGTGTGCTCTGCTACTTCTGATTTTAATGCTTCTAAAAATACATGGGTGTGCGAATGGTGTGTGTGATAGTGTTCTCTTCACATAACGCATTTATTTATAAAATGCCATGTGTGAGCAAGTAGGGCAAAGACCACCAAATTAGTTATAATTAGAGTCACAGCAAAAATAATCTTCAGAGTCTGGCAAGTTGCCTGTGTTCAGAACCAAATGACCAACTAATTCACAACTTGTGGATGTGTCTGCATAAATATTCCAATGAATTGACTGCTGTGTTGAGCTCCCTATACAGGGACACATTTAAGAACCCAGATCATGAAACAAACTTTGATACAGACACATCAAAGAGGAATTTTTTTGAGAACACATCAGTGGGAGTGCTAATGTTAGATAACAATATGTTATAAATTTTACCACTGACCTTTAACATTCCAAGAGCAGGAATGGCCCGAGGCTTGCTACTGTCATTGCCTCAAGTTCTAGTTGAACAGCTTTCATTGGGCCTTCCAGAGGCAGGACTGATGAAATCCACGGAGAAATGTCAGAACTGGATAAAACATTGTCGCACACAGTATGCCTGACAGGCAGACCTGGTGGGCTAATGTCAAAAACATAAAACCATGTCCTGGACTTTTTCTGAAATGTGCCTGTTCCTTCTTCAAATGCAGAGCCATTTAAAATTAACTTCCTGGCTGAGACCTCTGTGCATGTGAGCAGACATGTAGGATTGATAGCATTGATCACTGCTGGGCTTTGAGATGGAGATGTTGCTTTCTAAAATCTGAAGACCAAAAGGAAAAATTATGACATTTACTTTCTGTAGAGAGAGCTGTATAATCCTATGAAAATTATAAGCAGAGGGTCAGACAAAAGAAAAATAGCCAAAAAACAAACAAACAGAAAAAGCAGCTTGGGATATAAAGACTATTTAACATTGACAACCATTGCGGCTCAGTGAAATATGTAAACAAGCAATTGAGGTTTTTTTCCCCGCCCATATTGAAATATATTTATTTTTAAAAATCAAACAACAAACAAAAACATGCAATAAAACAAAACTGTCTTAATTTCTTTTCTTTTATTAATTTTCTCAGTATGCTTATAGTTTCTTTATGCAAATATAAAAAATAGGCATGTTTTATTCTTATCTCCATCTTATTTTATACTAGAGGCCCGGTGCACGAAATTCATGCATGGGGGAAGGGGGTGTCCCTCAGCCCAGCCTGCACCCTCTCCAATCTGGGACCCCTTGAGGGATGTCCGACTGCCCGTTTAAGCCCGATCCTGGTGGGATCAGGCGTAAATGGGCAGTTGGACATCCCTCTCACAATTCAGGACTGCTGGCTCCCAAATGCTCACCTGCCTGCCTTCCTGATTGCCCTTAACTGCTTCTGCCTGCCAGCCTGATCACCCCCTAACCACTCCCCTGCCAGCCTGATTGATGCCTGACTGCTCCCCTGCCAGCCTGTTTGTCCCTAACTGCCCTCCCCTACAGGACTGGTCACCCCTAACTGCCCTCCCCTGCATGCCTGGTCACCCCTAACTGCCCTCCCCTGCAGGCCTGGTCCCCCCCAACTGCTCTCCCCTGCAGGCCTGGGTCCCCCCCCCTGCCCTTCCCTGCAGACCCAGTCACCCCCAACTTCCCTCCTCTGCTGGCCTGGTCACCCCTAACTGCCCTCCCCTGCAGGCTTGATTGCCCCCAACTGCCCTCTCTTGCAGGCCTGGTCCCTCCCAACTTCCCTCCCCTGCTGGCCTGATTGCCCCCAACTGCCCTCCCTTACAGGCATGGTCCCTCCCAACTGTCCTCTCCTGCTGGCCATCTTGTGGTGACCATCTTGTGTCCACATGGGGGCAGGATCTTTGACCACATGGGGGCAGCCATCTTGTGTGTTAGAGTGATGGTCAATCTGCATATTACTCTTTTAGTAGATAGGATAGAGGCCTGGTGCATGGGTGGGGGCCAGCTGGTTTGCCCTGAAGGGTATCCTGGATCAGGGTGGGGGTTCCCTTGGGGCATGGGGCAGCCTGGGCGAGGGGCCTGTGGTGGTTTGCAGGCTGGCCCCGCCCCCCGGCGACCCAAGCGGAGGCCCTGGTATCTGGGGTTTATTTATCTTCTACAATTGAAACTTTGTAGCCTGGAGCGGAGCCAAGCCTTCTGCTTGCTTTGTGGCGGCAGCCATTTCTGTTGGGATTCATGTATCTTCTATAATTGAAACTTTGTAGCCTTAGGCGAGGCCTGGGCAGGCCAGGATGTGCAGAAAGCTTGGCTTCCTCCATCACCGGGGGCAACCCTAACCTCCTGCTCTTTCCAGCTCCGAGGCTGCCGCCATTTCTGTTTGGGTTTATATATCTTCTATCATTGAAACTTTGTAGCCTTGAGTGGAGGCCTAGGCCGGGAAGGGCAGGCAGAAAGCTTGGCTTCCTCCATTGCTGGGGAAACCCAAGCCTCCCTCCTGCTCTCTGTGGCCGTAGCCATCTTGGTTGGGTTTATTTGCATACTTGCTCCTGATTGGCTGGTGGGCGTGGCGGAGTGATGGTTAATTTGCATATTACTCTTTTATTAGATAAGATGATTCAAAAGGTAACACCTTGCTTTTTTTTTCTTCCTCATTTAAAAATGTATATTAGCCCAGCTGGCGTGGTTCAGTGGTTGAGCATTGACCTATGAACCAGGAGGTTGGATTCCCAGTGGGCTCGATTCCCAGTGTGGGGTGTGCAGGAAGCAGCCAATCCATGATTCTCTCTCATTATTGATATTTCTATCTCTTTCTCCCTCTCTCTTTCTCTCTGAAATCAATAGAAATATATTTTAAAAAATGTATATTAGAGATTTTCTATGTTAAATTCAAAGAAATTCCTTGTCTTCTCTCCCCACTTTAAATAATATTTCAGTGATGAATGTAGCAATTTAAATGCTCTACTATCAAAGGCCATCTGTGTAGTCACTAATTTTATGCAATTGCAAACAATATCAAAATGTATAATTCTGAATATATATCATTTTGCTTGTGTACACAATTATATCTGTAGGATAAAGTCTGTAAAATTGAATCCAGGTAATTTATCATTTTGAAAGATCTTGCCAAATTAGTGTCAATAGGTTAACCTAATTTGTGGTCTCAGCAGTAATTTATGAGTATCATTATTACAGTGTGTCAGAAATGTGTTGGCTTTTAATAGGTAAAAATATTTGGGTTTTCTAGATAAAAATAATATCAATGTAGTTTTAATGTAGCATTTCTCTTATGATAAAATTAAACCTTTTCAGATGCATAGTTCCTTATTTGTTTTTCTTTGAATAGCCTATACTGTGCTCATTTTCTATTGGGTTGCTATTCTCTTATCAACTTTCTTAGCAACTCTTTCTGTTAGGGAAATCAATATTTAATTTCTGGGATATAAGTTTTTCTTCCGTCATTTGATTTTTACATAAGGTAATTTTTTCTGCATGGGATTTTTGTTTAATTATAATTTTCATATAATAAAGTACATTAATCTTTTATTCTTTGGTTCTGAACTTTGAGTACAAATTAAAAAGCTCTCAACTACTTCAAAACAATAAAATGAATGTCCTGGGTTTTATTCTAGTGGTTTGTTATATATATTACCTATAATTATTAACAAATAGAAAATATTAAGATAGTAAAATAAAATAAATATAAAATAAAATATTACTAAAATACAAATAAATCAATAATATGTAATAGTAAATATGCAATTATCAATAAAACACCAAATACTATATATATTTACACTTTTGACACAAGATTTGTGAGTTTCATTTTTTAGATTTACAGATGAAAAGGATGTTTTGTTTCTGATTTTAAAGTTATTTTTTCACATTTCTATGTTTCGATCAGACAATGTTGTCTTATTCTTTCTATTTTTTAATATTTGTTGTGTTTGTTGTGTGTGGCCTAATAATATCCTACTACCGTGTTTCCCCGAAATTAAGACAGTGTCTTATATTAATTTTTGCCCCCAAAGACACACTAGGTCTTATTTTCAGGGGATGTCTTATTTTTCCATAAAGAAGAATACGGTACACATTTATTGTTAAATGAAAATAAAGGAAATTTATTATCTGTATACGGTACGGTAGTACGGTAGTTGTCAACACAAACCAGACAAACTGTGAATCCTACAGTATCAAGAATTTACTCATTTATTCAATGACAATCATGTCATCATCTTCTGGAACATCATCATAACAATCCAATTCCTGAATTTCCTGGTGAATTTCTTGTGACTCCATTTCTTTCAGAATCAGTGGACCCAATCTCTCATGTTTAGCAATAGCACTGTCTTTAAATGAGTACTTCTTGTCAAGGTAGCCTGCTCGCAGTGCATTTGCAATGCAACTGTCAGTGATTTTCTCCCATGAATTATTCACCCAAGTCACAACTTCTTGCAGTTTAGGTTTCACAAAGTTTCCACGCTGATTTCTCTCCATTCTATTTTCAATGTAGTCATTAATTTCCATGCGCAAATTGTCTTTGAATGGCTTGTTTATTGCAATATCAAGAGTCTGGAGATAGGCCGTCATTCCTGCGGGAATCATTATCTGACCTATTTTTCTTTCGTGAAGAAATATCTTCATGTCTTTAGCGCGGTGAGTGCTGGCTGCATCCCAGACTAGCAGACCTCTTTGGCTCCCTCGCATAACAAGCAGCAGCATTAAATCGACCCACTTCTTTATAACTGCTTGTGTGGCCCAGGCTTTTTCAGTTTCAAGAATAAAAACGCCCAAAACACGTTCAATCTTTTCCTTCTTGCCCTTAGGAACGATTAAAGGTGGGATTTTAGTGCCATCCAGACGAACTGCCAAAATACAGGAAACACGTGCACTTTTGTAAGCAGTGGAGGGAATGTATGCCAAGGAGGCAACCCGCTGTTCAATTGTTGTTTGAGATGATGGGCCCATAAACACTGCAGTTTCATCCATAGCAATCATGTTGGAAAGATTGTATTTAGAGAAGTCAGCATCATCAATAAAGGACTTGAATGCAAGTGCTCGCTTAATAACTTGAGTATCTTCCAACCTAAACAATGTTGGTAGATCTTCTTAAAGACAGTTCACTTCGCTGAAGGAAATTATCCAGCCAGTGTTGTGATGCTTTGAAGTCTTCGGGGGCTATGTCAAACTGTGGTGCCATTGCAAGGGCAAATTCTTGAATCTGAGCCCTAGTCACAACCAAAGCCTTTGCTCTCCTGTCAACAACCCATTCACAGATCAGGTCTTCCAGCTCGAAAATAATGGTTGCCGACCTGATCCACACTTGCGCTTTTTAGCATTTCCCTTGTCCACTTGTTCAATGAGGTTACCATACTCTGCTCGCCATTTTCGGACCAATTGGATACTCAACATCTTCTCTTTGCAGAAAGCAATAAGATTTTGGCCCCAAGAGTCTTCCACGATTCCTTTCTTGTACTCCACGGAGTAGCTTTTTCTTTTTGCGGTCATTTCTACCGTAGGGGTAAAAAAAAAGGAATTGGGGTATCAAGGTGGGGGGAGGGGGATCACTCAAAATGACACAGGGGGGATCAGAGGGGGAATCAAAATGGCACAGGAGAATCAGAGGGGGGATTACCATTTTAGTAACCCCTTTTGATCCTCCTGTGTCATTTTGATTGTCCCCTCTGATCCTCCTGTGTCATTTTGATTGCCCCTCTGATCCTCCTGTGTCATTTTAAGTGATCCCCCTCCCCCCACCCCTGTGCCACTGAACACCTTCACCAGACATCCCCCCTACCCCTTTATCAGACATTTACCCCCTGGGGCCTGCCTGGGGACTGTCACTGGGCTTGCTGGGGCCTGGATCTGGGCTGAAGCAGGGTCTGCCACTGACTGAGAACCTTCAGTCATCATGAAGGTGTCTGCGAGCATCAGGTAGTGTCACCAGAGACAGACCAGCACTCACCACCTTCGCCGCGTCCCGTCGGCTCTAATCCTCCTGTTCTTCTACACGTATCTGCGAAAGTCTCCTCCTCTCTCCCGCCCCCGCGCTCACCGCTCACTCTGACCTCCGCTCCGCCTCCACACAGAAGTGACGTCAGGACTCCGCGTAATGTCACTGGTTGCTAGACGCCAGTCGGGGCGGCCCTAGCGACCAGTTTACGGTAAATAAATTTTCATTCTGAGACAGAGCCTGGGGCCTTATTTTCGGGGGACGCCTTATATTTCACTCAGAAGGAAACCTGTAAGTAGGTCTTATTTTCGGAGGATGTTTTATTTTCGGGGAAACACGGTACTAATATATTATAATTTTTGCTTGTATCCTCTGTACTATTTTGTGTTTTAAAAGGTTGTCATATTATGAGATGTATAGATATTAATGATGCTAATATATTCGTTGTGGTTTGTATCCTTTGGACTTATAAAGTGCCTTTGTGCTTTATTTGACTTCTACTGCATTGGCCTAAATTCTACCTGTTCTGATTCACTTGATAGTAATACATACTCCCCATTTTTTTTCATTGTATAGTATGCCTTTTACTATTATTTTCAAACTTTAAGAATCACTTTGTTTTAGCATTATTTATGCATGCAACACAGAATTCTGTTTGAATATGTAGTTCAATCTGAAAATTTTCTATTTTTCAGTAAGTTACAGCCTTTTATGTTTTTTAAAATGGGAGATATATTTGGTTTCATTGTAGCTAATTTTAATCAGATCTCCCTCTTTTTAAAATATATATCTGTGTGTACAATTTACTGAAATGCACACACTATTTGTGTTTCATATGTGTTGTAAATTTTTTTCTCAGTTAACTTTGCCTTTCAATTCTACCACTTTATTTAATACACAATTTAAAAAAATTATGTAGTCAAATGTACCTTTGTGTTTATGTCCTTGATTTCATGCTTATAAATGCTTTTATCACCTTGAAAATTTGTAAATGCATACCTGCATTTATTCTAGTACCTTTAGCATTGCATACATTTAAATCTTTCTAATATATTTAGAGTTTATTTTGGTGTATGGTGTGAGATAGAGCTCTTATGCTATTTCCCCCAAAATTGCTAGTCATTAGTTTTAACACCATTAATTAAAATTCACTTCCATTTTGATGTGAAATGTCACCTTCTTGAAAGGTGAATTCCCAAGCACACCTGTTTCTGGATTTTGTCCCATTGAGCTGTCTCTTTCTGTACTAGTGCCATAGCATTTTAATATAACATGACCATAGTTTTACATGATTGACATACCTACCACTCGTTACTTTTGTATTCTGATTTTCCCCCCACATGTTATTATATCACAAACATTTATTCACATTATTAAAACTCTATAAAAACGTCATCTCAATGGCTTTGACAATTTACAAGAATAAAGAAAAAAATGTAGAATATACCAGTTTCCATCAAGTCTAAGATTTTATCAATTTTAAGATACACTATTATTTTGTGTACTACTCAGAAAAGAGTGCTGCCAATTAAACTGTGACATTTTAGAGAAGTTAAACTGTGAAAAAAAATGTGTATTTTAGATTTGATGAAAAAGAGATGAAGCACATATTTATTTAGATCTCTTTTGATTTGAGAAAGATTAATTAAATGAATTAGCTGCAGTCTGACTTTGAAGTAGGATGGAGTGTTATTGGCTTTGGTAGTAGAGGGGAAAATATGGTGAGTCATATGCTGGCTTATAAACTCCTCTGCCTGGAAGTAATAGGCATCATCTTTACTCACATTTCATTGGCACAAGCAACTTATTACTATGCTTAACTTGAAAGCAGGGGGAAGGACAGTACAATCATATATTTGACCTAGAAGCATGAGAGCAGGAATATTTGTGCAAAGCTTATGATTACCAATTGAAGCTGTTTGACATTTTGATTTTTAAGCTCACTTCATAGGTTATTTAGGAAGTCTTGATTTGAGGACTAGATTATGCTAGAGAAGTATGGTCCAGCCGAATCATTGCTATTCAGAAAGGGAGAGAATGTGGGAAGGAGAGAGGGTGGGAGAGAGAGAGAGAGAGAGAGAGAGAGAGAGAGAGAGAGAGAGAGAAATATTGATGTGCGAGAAATACATTGACTGTTTACCTCTTCTGATTCACCCCAACTAGGGGCTAGGAGAGAACCTGCAACTCAGGTACATGCCCTTGACCAAGAATAGAACTCACAACCCTTTGGTGCAAGGGCCAACTCTCTCACCACTGAGCAACACTGGCCAGGACTTCAACTATTATTTTTGAATTGTCTATTTCTCCTTTCATTTCTGTCAAATATTTCCTTAAATATTTTTGTTGCTCTGTTATTAGGTGCACATACATTTAAATTGTTACATATTCCTGGTAGATTGAGCTTTTTATTGTTATAAAATGTTGCTCTTTATCTCTAATAACATTTTTAAAAGTCTGATATTAGCTTGATATTAGTATAGCTATTCCAGCTTTCATGTGGTTGCTGTTTGCATGATGCATCTTTTCCTATCAATTGACTTTCAATCTATTTGTGTCTTTGAGTCTAAAGTGTTGCTCCTATGAATAACATATAGTTGAATCTTTTTTTTTAAATCCAGCCTGATGATTTTTATCTTTTGATTGGCTTGCTTAATCCATTCACATTCAATGTTATTAATATTGTGATAAATTATGTCTGCTGTTTTAATTTTTTTTAATGTCTCATGTCTCTTTTTGTTCTTCTATTCCTCTTCTCTTACTTTCTTTTGCATCGAGTGAATATTTTTTAAGTAGCATTTTAGCTTTATTATTGATTTTCTTTTGAGTTATGTTTATTAGTGATAGCTCTAGGGTTTACCATACATATTTTTTAATTATTCAAAATCAGCTTTGATTATGCTAGCTTAATTCTAGTAATAATATAAAATATTACTTCTATATAACTCTGTTTTCTTTATCCTATTTTTGTGATGTTATTGTTATACATATTACATTTATTAATGATATGAACTCAACAATACATTGTGTTCATTATTAATTTAACATTTGTAATTATTCCTTTAACCTAT
Organism: Plecotus auritus; assembly: GCF_963455305.1. Classification (NCBI taxonomy): domain Eukaryota; kingdom Metazoa; phylum Chordata; class Mammalia; order Chiroptera; family Vespertilionidae; genus Plecotus; species Plecotus auritus. The sequence goes on along the minus strand of NC_137776.1, from coordinate 120,308,014 downwards.
AACATCTTTGATCTTCCTCTCCTACATTTTATGTTATTAACAAATATACTACCATATATTACATTTTCATATGTTACAAATCCAATAATACATCATATGTATGTGATATCTTGTACAATTGATTTTTAAAACAGTTAAGAGATGAAAAATTTAAAATATGTAGTAGTAATATCCTTTATAATTACATAATTATTCCTATTGGTGCTCTTTATTTGTTTGTGTGAATATAATTTACTATCTGAGGCTACTTGCTTTCAGCCTAAACAACTTCCTTTAGTATTTATTGTAAAACATGTCTACTAGCAGCAAATATATAGATATTTAATGGAAAAGCCTTCAGGTCACCTTCATTTGGCAATGATAGTTTTGCTAGCTCTAGAATTCTTAATTGACAGGATTTTTCCCCGTTATTATTAATTTCTTTATTGATTAAGGTATCACATATTTGTCCTCATCCCCCCATTCCCATCCCAAACCCCTCCCCACACATGTCCCCACCCCCCTGTTGTCTATGATCACTGGTTAGGCTTATATGCATGCATACAAGTCCTTTGGTTGATCTCTCTCCCTTACCCCCACCCTCCCCTACCTTCCCTCTGAGGTTTGACAGTCTGATCGATGCTTCCCTGTCTCCAGGTCTGTTTTTGTTCATCAGTTTATGTTGTTCATTATTTCCCCTAGATGAGTGAGATTTTTTGAACATTGAATATGTTAGCCATTGCCTTCTGATTTCTCCTGAGATATCAGCTATTAATCTTATTGTAGTTTCATTTAAGTGATGCATTGTTTTTCTTTTGCTGCTTTCAAGATTTTCTTGTCTTTGACTTTCAGCATTCTTAGTAGGGTATGTCTGTTTATGGCTCTCTTTTTGTTTCTACATGGAGTAAGTTGAGCTACAAACAAAGCCTTTTCTTTTGGAACGCATTAGGAGCCATCTATTTTATAGTCTCTTCTTCCCTCAAGCAAAATCTCTGAGTCAGATTTCTGGAACTGCCCATGGAGATAGTGACAAGCATTTTTCTGAGTGACACCCTGATCTTGGAATTGAGTGCTTGGTGAAGAAAGTGCAGATAGCATAAATTTGCAAATAGATAATATGGAAAACAAAGGAGAACCCTGTGTATTTGATTAGAATTACAAATATCAGGGTAAATCATACAACACACACACATATACACACACCTACACATACTAGTTCTTCTGTTGGTGTTTCTGGTACTCTTCTCTTTTAGCACTTTCATGAGGTAACAAGCTGTGATAATAACATGTGGCCAGCCCAGCCAGTGTGGCTCAGTCGGTTGAGTGTCATCCCATGCATCAGGAGGTTGCTAGTTCAATTCACAGTCAGGCCTCATGCCAGTGTTGTGGGCTCGATACTCAGTGGGGCATGCAGGAGGCAATCAATCAATGTTTCTACCTCTCTTTCCCTATCCTTTCCTCCCTGTAAAATCAATAAAAACATTTTTTAAAAATGTGGCTGGCTTACATAATGTGTTTTGCATTAAATAAGAGACAGAGGCACATTTACTTAGTAAATTAGTTGACTTTTCTTTGCCATAGGCTTTTTTTTTTTTTTTTGCAAACACATTTTCTTATATATACAGAAGACCAGATAAAATTAATATTCATTAGAGAGGGTACCAACTATATCCTCTTCCTGACAATGTTTCTAAGACAAAGTAAGTATAGTTTCAAAGTTAAATAAAAATTTAATCGGGACAAACTTGTAAGATTTTCATGGATATAAAATTTGCTTTTTTGGTGTAGGATTGATGATTTGCATGAATCCCAATTTGACATACATTTTTCATTACACATTAATGAACCATTCACACTATATGTGGCAGGAAGTAGTAAAAAATAGAAAGTAAATGACATTAAAATGAAAAATGTTTTATGGTGTATGTAGATTTGCATTATTGTTCTTCTGTGAAAAATGAAGGTTGCCACTTCCTCCTTTTTGAGAAAATTTTAAAGACCTGAAAAGGGGTGATGGAGAAAGAGAAATATATATATACACTAGAGGCCCAGTGCACAAAATTCGTGCATGGGGGTGTGTGTCCTACAGCCAAGCCTGCACCCTCTCCAATCTGGGACCCCTCGAGGGATGTCCGACTGCCCGTGAAACAGTCGGACATCCCTCTCACAACCCAGGACTGCTGGCCCCCAACTGTTTGCCTGCCTGCCTTCCTGATTGCCCCTAACCGCTTCTGCCTGCCAGCCTGATCAACCCCTAACCACTCCCCTGCCAGCCTGTTTGCCCCTAACAGCCCTCCCCTGCAGGCCTGGTCACCCCTAACTGCGTCCCCTGCAGGCCTGGTCACCCCCAACAGCTCTACTCTGCAGGCCTGGGTCCCCCCAAACTGCCCTTCCCTGCAGGCCCGGTTGCCCCCAACTTCCCTCTTCTGCCAGCCTGGTCACCCCTAACTGCCCTCCCCTGCAGGCCTGGTCCCTCCCAACTGCCCTCCCCTGCAGGCTTGATCGCCCACAACTGCCCTCCCTTGCAGACCTGGTCCCTCCCAATGCCCTCCCCTACTGGCCATCTTGTGGCGGTCATCTTGAGTCCACATCGGGGCAGCCATCTTTGACCACATGGGGGCAGCCATCTTGTTTCCACATGGGGGCAGCCATCTTTTGTGTTGGAGTGATGGTCAATTTGCATATTACTCTTTTATTAGATAGGATATATACATACATATATATATACTAGAAGCCCGGTGCATAAAAATCGTGCATGGCGGGGGAGGGGTGTCCCTCAGCCCAGCCTACACCCTCTCCAATCTGGGACCTCTCGAGTGATGTCCAACTGCCCGATCATACCTGGATCGGGCCTAAACGGCAGTCGGACATCCCTCTCACAATCCAGGACTGCGGGCTCCCAACTGCTTGCCTGCCTGCCTTCCTGATTGCCCCTAACTGCTTCTGCCTGCCAGCCTGATCACCCCCTAACCACTCCCCTGCCAGCCTGATTGATGCCTAACTGCTCCCCTGCCAGCCTGTTTGCCCCTAACTGCTCTCCCCTACAGGCCTGGTCACCCTTAACTGCCCTTCCCTGCAGGCCTGGTCACCACCAACTTCCCTCCTCTGCCAGCCTGGTCACCCCTAACTGCCCTCCCCTGCAGGCTTGATCGCCCCCAACTGCCCTCCCTTACAGGCCTGGTCCCTCCCAACTGCCCTCCCCTGCTGGCCTGATCTTCCACGACTGCCCTCCCTTGCAGGCCTGGTCCCTCCCAACTGCCCTCCCCTGCTGGCCATCTTGTGGTGGCCATCTTGTGTCCACATGGGGGCAGGATCTTTGACCACATGGGGGCAGCCATCTTGTGTGTTGGAGTGATGGTCAATCTGCATATTACTCTTTTAGTAGATAGGATAGAGGCCTGGTGCATGGGTGGGGGCCAGCTGGTTTGTGCTGAAGAGTGTCCTGGATCAGGGTGGGGGTTCCCTTGGGGCATGGGGTGGCCTGGGCAAGGGGCCTGTGGTGGTTTGCAGGCTGGCCACGCCCCCCGGCGACCCAAACGGAGGACCTGATATCTGGGATTTATTTATCTTCTACAATTGAAACTTTGTATCCTGGAGCGGAGCCAAGTCTTCTGCTTGCTTTGTGGCGGCAACCATTTCTGTTGGGATTCATGTATCTTCTATAATTGAAACTTTGTAGCCTGGAGTGGAGGCCTGGGCTGGCAAGGACAGGCAGAAAGTTTGGCTTCCTCCATTGCCAGGGAAACCCAAGCCTCCCTCAAGCTCTCTGTGGCCGTAGCCATCTTGGTTGGGTTTATTTGCATATTCGCTTCTGATTGGCTGGTGGGTGTGGCTTGTGGGTGTTGCGGAGGTATGGTCAATTTGCATATTAATCTTTTATTAGATAATATATATATGAATATATATATATATATATATATATATATATATATATAGAGAGAGAGAGAGAGAGAGAGAGAGAGAGAGAATATTAAACCAAGTAAAATATTTTGTATACATTTTTAAGGTAATAAAGGGAACTTTAAAAAATATAATTACTGGATGAAAGAAGTGAAGGGATTAAGTTATAAAATAGTCACTGGGATGTAAAGTACAGCATAGGGAATATAATCAATAATATTGTAATAACTATGTTTGAGGTGGGTACTATTGAAAGTAAACTGTAATTTAAAAATAAAAAATAAAAATCTAATCAATAGCTTAATTTTTTTACAGTTTATGTAAAACAGGTACATTAAAAATGATATATGATCCATAATGAATATTATTCAAATTATTATTCAATTTTAAATAACAAATAATCCACAGAATATGCTAATCAAATGGAAAATGTAGACATATCAAATTTGTCCTGGGAAGTTGATTAGTGCTCACATGTCTCTGCACATCAGAAGAAAAATAATGAGTAACAATAATTGTTTTTAATATTTACCATCGTCATTGGTAAACTTACTTTTAATCATATTCCAGAAGTATTTTTGAATTAGATCTGAAGTAGCAAATTTCTGTACAAAGGAAGACTTGGGAAGCCTATGAAATATGAGAGAAGAATAACAAGGTTGTTCAGTAAAAGTATTCCCATCATTAAACCTTTGAAAACGTCAGTCAAAATCTAGTTATTTCTGAAGCTGGAAAGATACAGTGTGGCAAATTCCCCATAGTACATATTCCAAACTTTGCCATTCAGGTGGAACTGTTTGAGCACCCACATTTTGTGCTTCACTTCCTTCTTTTTCCGGAGTTCATTCCCTTTCATTTCTATTGGTAGCTCTTAGGCTGATCCTCCCCGCTTTGAATAATTCACCATCTAAATGAAAGTAACAACATCAAAGCATCCCAGACTTAACACACTCCATTCTAGCGTGGGCTCCCATGGGTTGATCTGAAGGAGACTGAAGAATTAATCACCCAGGATAAGAGCCTCAAGATTTTCATACGTTTAATGTTCAAGTCACTTTCAGAAAAAAAAAAAAAAAGTTATCTTTCCCTTTTGTTTTTGCGTTTAGTTTTCTAAACACTGTCATTCTGTTTCTACTTCAGCTCCAAATCCCCAGGATATCTTGGCACCAAACACATGTTAAACAAATAAACACCTTCTTGCACACGCTAACAAGTGCAGCAATTAGTCTCCAAGCACAGCATGCTCCCTACCACAGCAACTCATTTGGTGCTGGTTGTTATTGTGGGAGAACAACTTCGAATCAGCAACATTTGTTTGATCCTCTAGTTTCCACCCATCAGCATGGCAGCTTCTGTACATCCTCTTCATATCACCAGTTCTGCACCCCTACTAAACGAGCTGCCACTCAGCATACAACACTTCACTTCTGCAGGTCACCTTGCCACACCCTCATGGAACTTGCAGCAGCAGGTGACCTTCACTCCATATGGGCTGTAATGACTACGCTCTGTGGTGTGAATTGCAGATGATATCAGTCTGGGCATTTCCTGCCCCCTTTCCTTTTGTTATGCAGAAGTATACACATAAAATAGTATTAATAATCTTTGGTGTATATTCATAAGCAGCCTGCATTTGAAGATGGAATATCACTTATACTAGTATGTCCCTAAGATGGTATATTTAGGAGGTAAGTGCAAAAAGACTGTTTTTTATTTTATTTATGCCACAAAAATATATTCTATGGTTTGATGCAGAAATTGGAAAGTTGGATATGAAGTCCCTATCTGTGGCTTTATTTGATAAACTACCCTACCTTCCCAATGATTTTATTTCAGAAATGCCAGATTGTGTGTGTGTGTGTGTGTGTGTGTGTGTGTGTGTGTGTGTGTGTGTGTGTGTGTTGGGGGCAGGGCAGGGGGAGGTGGAGGGCTAAAGCATGTTAAAATGTCTTTTATCCTAAAAAGTGTATTAAGATCTGAAACAGAATTCATGATTGATCAGTGGTATACACTGTACCATATTTTCTTGTGTAAATTAGTGTTATTTGGAAGCAGAATCAAATGTATCCAGCGGTATGAAAAACTGCGAATGAACTTTGTTTCAGGGTACTAACTTCTGCCTTTTCTCAGCATTATTAATCAATCTCCCTAGACCCTTTCTTCAGGAATCCGGGGTACATGTAAATAAATACAGTTGATAAGCTTCCAGTTGGTTCTAGCCTCGGCTCCATGGCTAAGTGTATGACTTTGGGTAGGCTGAGTAACCTCTCTGGGATTCAGTGCTTCATCAATTACACAAAATGCTTAAATTAAGTGGTTTTCGTAAGCCCTTTCTGGTTCTAAAGTCCACAAGTTTTATTCCTATTGAAAGATTCTTGCACTTGGGGGATGTGATTCTAAGTGATGTCCTAAGGAACTCTGCTTCATTACTCTGTGTAAACCATAAAGCAATTTAACTATTCTCACATTTAATAAATACTTATTGCAACTCAACTATGTACGAGGCACTGTGCTTGAAGTTACATACAGTGAGTACAACAAACAAGATACTCTCCCACCTTCTGGGAGTTATTATATTCTAGTGTATAAGACAGATAAGTAAGTAATCAGAAAGATAATTATACGTTACCTAAGTGACAAGAAGGAAATACAGAGCTAAGATTGAGAACAGTCGGGATGGGAGGGAAGTACTTTAGGTGAAGGAATCAAGGGTAGCTCTGTAGATTTTGGTGTCTTCAGAAATTTTGGTCAGGAGGAAACCCACACTGGCCATTCTTGTTTCAGTCGTACCGTTCTTTTGAAAGGAGAGGATTGTGGTGTGGGAGGAAGGTGAAGTGTGAGTTCAGAAAAGCCCAGTGGAAATGTGCCTTTGCCTGGTGCTCATCAAGTGCCTTGGACAAGTCTCTCAACCTCTCTGCACTTCTTTTCTTGATTGTTATGGTGCTTTTAAGGACATCCATCCACCAAACTGCTGGCAGATAACAGTTGCAAAATAGAAAAACTTCTCTGCCAACTCTTGTATACGCAGTCGACTTTTTAATTTTAAATTTTATAAACATATCAGTGAGACAAAGATTTAAAAATCAGCAGATGCCCTAGTCCCGTGGTCAGCAAACTGAGGCTCGTGAGCCACATGCGACTCTTTGGCCCCTTGAGTGTGGCTCTTACACAAAATACCACGGCCTGGGTGGGTCTATTTTGAAGAAGTGGCGTAGAAGAAGTTTAAGTTTAAAAAATTTGGCTCTCAAAAGAAATTTCAATCGTTGTACTGTTGATATTTGGCCCCTAGTCGGTTTTGCTCAGTGGATACAGCATTGGCTTGTGGACCAAAGGGTCCTGGGTTTTGATTCCGGTCAAGGGCATGTACCTTGGTTTCAGGCTCCTCCCCCGCCCAGGCCATGGTCTGGGCGCATGCAGGAGGCAACCAATCGATGTGTTTCTCTCACATCGATGTTTCTCTCTGTCTTCCCCTCTCTATTCGACTCTCTAAAAGATCAATGAAAAAATATCCTTGGGTGAGGATTAACAACAACAAATAAATAAAAAATAAAAATCACCTACAACACTCCCCCACTCCCCACCCTTTTATTCTTAATTTTAACAAGAAGCAAGAAAAGCCACAATTAGAAAGGCGCAGTGGAAGGTCAACAGGAAGGCACAGAGTCAGGCTGAGGGATAAAGATAGGTTTGCTGTGATCAAGAGATAGCCACAGTTTTCTTCTTTATTCAGTCCCATTTCCACCACTATATCTGCCCACTGCTCCTTCCCTAGCTAGATTTTTACTCTTTTATTCCATAAGTAGTGAATAAGACGTTCCTTACTGGAATAAGCTAGAGTTTTAGTAAAATGCAAAGCTGGGAAGTCTTTATTAATACTGCAAGGCCTATAAATATCACATGTGAAACAGTTATATGAATGAACAGCCCATCAGTTGGAATTACAGCACAAATTTAGCAACATCCATTTAGAGTGTTCATTACCGAGTTCGAGAATTTATCATGGATGCCATCTCTTACATTTCTTATGTTACAGACTTCAGCTAGTTTTTAAGTTGCTAAACCAACAAGAGAAAACTTCTTATTTATTATCTATTTACCATATAAAGGAGAATTCTATTTTGTCTATTTTCTTTAAAATGTTACTATCAAAATGCCAAGCCAAATGTTTAGTGCTGATAAGACTGCATTTGATAACAGCATTAGCAGATCCTTACTGGCTTTGCATATAGCAATAGCTACAAAGTCCCTTGACAAGACTTATCCAGTTTAGCCTATGGGAACTAGGATGTTCGCATCTATAAATATGTAAGCCATGCTCAGGCTTTCAAAGATGCTGATTAAGAGCTGAATTTGTTTTGGGAAGAGCAGAGTGATTTTTGCTGCTGTGTGATATAAAGTTAAATCTACAAAGTTGAGGGAATAGATGATACAGGAAGTTTCCATATTTTGGTTTTCATCCTAGTGGGTTAAGCATTCTGTAAACATGCACTAGAGTTTCTGAATGCTTTATTGTTAGGCAATGTTCTCTGGCTGAGGCTGTTAGATGAATGCCCATGAAATGCTTTGCAGAGGAGATTTCATGATAAATGGCTGAGTTCCTAGATGATAAGAAATGCAAAAACGTGCATTCAATAGTTAGAAATAGGAGAGCACATTTTATGGGTTGTGGGTATTTATCTGTTTGTCTTAAGCAAATGTCCATTATGACAACCACAGTTTGTATGCAGTTCTGCCATTCATCCTTCCTCTTTATTCCAAGTACAATGATTCCATGATAATTTTGTACTTTTGGCATTAAGAGGTTAAAAGAGTGATCGTACCACATGCTTTGTGACTTTCAAAAATAACCATCTGTTTTCTAAAGCATCCTTAGGCAATTTTAACTTTTGTTGATTTCTTTGAGAAGTATTGGTCATGCACAGACACAAAATTCTAGCTTCATATATTGCTATAGAATATCTTTAAAAGACTGATCAGAGAAACAAAAGATTGAGTCAACTATGTGTCATTATGCTAAATTTTGTACATTACTTCTTAATTTTAAAAATGTATTTGTAGCCTAACCAGTTTGGCTCAGTGGATAGAGCAGCCGTGGGCAAACTATGGCCTGCGGGCCGGATCCGGCCTGTTCGGCTGTTCTATCCGGCCCACGGAGCCGAAAGAGCGGAGGGTTCTCTTGCTCTCCCCTCCGCTCCTTCACCAGCAGCAGTGTTAACATGGCAATGTCGGGAAACACGGCCACAGCTCCTTCTTCTGAGTGGGTGGATTTATATCCGCCCATTCAGTAGAAGGAACAACCTCTCAGTCTTCCAGAGGCTCCTTGTAATGCCTGCGGACGCGTCCCCCGACATCACCCTGGGAATGCGTAGACACATTATCCTGGTGATGTAGGGAGACACGCCCCTGGAGAGCACAGTATCAGAGCATTAGCTAAAAAGGAAACCAACAACACTGTTCCCACTGAAGTTGATGTTTTAAAGACCAAAAACCTTTCAACCCAGTCTACATTGCCATCTACATCTACGTCCTGGGCATAATTTGGAAGTTGCACTAAAGAAAATGTTTAATTTACTGTTTACACATTTTGTTCTTTTCTACTTGTTTTAGTTTTAAATTATTTTATTATATTTAAGTTTAATTTGAAAGGCTTTTGTACCTTTCCTTTGTTAGGCAATTTTATTTTGCCTTTGCCATCTTCAATATAAGGTATGTTATTGTGCTATGATTCCTTCATTTATTGAAGTTTCAAATTATAATAATTAGTGTTTACATTCTTCTTGTTAAAATGTTTGAAATGAATAAAACTATTGAAATAATAATAATAATAATAAAGACCGTACCCTTTTATGTAATGATGTTTACTTTGAATTTATATTAGTTCACACAAACACTCCATCCATGCTTTTGTTCCAGCCCTCCGGTCCAGTTTAAGAACCCATTGTGGCCCTCGAGTCAAAAAGTTTGCCCACCCCTGGGAATGAGCATTGGCCTGTGGACTGAAAGATCCCAGGTTTGATTCCAGTCAAGGGCATGTACCATGGTTGCGGGCACATCCCCAGTAGGAGATGTGCAGGAGGCAGCTGATCGATGTTTCTCTCTCATCGATGTTTCTAACTCTCTATCCCTACCCCTTCCTCTCTGTAAAAAATCAATAAAATATATTTAAAAATGTATTTGTAGCCAAGAATTGATTACTTTTTAAAGATTTAGTTACCTTTTGCTGTGGCAAAATACTTGCTTTCCCAGAGAAAAGCTGAGATGTCATAATTTCTTGGGGTGTAGATGGGAGAGCAAAGAGTTGAAGAGATACTTGAAATAAAATAAGAATTGGATCTCTTTTAAATTTTAAGAAATTTTGATAAAACCAATATATACACTTACATGTTTGTATTTTCTAGTCTTTATTAAAAACTAGGAGAGATTGCTAGCTAGAGTTTTTTGTCCTAAACTGATTCTCTCCAGAGCTTTGAAAGTGTAGGTGTGCACTTGAACTTCACTCTTAACACAGAGAAAAGGTCAATCTGAAAACTATTGGGATTCAACCTTAGTAACAATCAGAACTTTTTGTGATTTCTGTTTTAACTGGCCTTAAAATAAAATAGTCTCAGAAGCCAAACTATTTATATTCTATTGTTTCTGTTTGGGGAAAGGAACATATATAGATAACACAAGAGAATTTGTCTATAAAATTCCACTTAACATCCTGGTACTAGCACATTTTTAGGAAGGAAGCAAAACCCAATCTTCCAAAAGAATTCAGTCCTAAAATTATCATACAACAATTTAATCTCTGTATAAAAGTAGCCTCCTTTCATTTACCTTTTTAAAAAATAAATCTTTATTGTTCAGATTATTACAGGTGTTCCTCTTTTTTCCCCCCATAGTTCCCCTCCACCTGATTCCCTACCCCACCCCATGCCCTTACCCCCCGCCACTGTCTTCATCCATAGGTGTAAGATTTTTGTCCAATCTCTTCCCGCATCCCTCACACCCCCTTCCCCCTGAGAATTGTCAGTCCACTCCCTTTCTATGTCCCTGATTCTATTATATTCATCAGTCCATTCTGTTCATCAGATTTTTTATTCACTTGATTTTTAGATTCACTTGTTGGTAGGTATGTATTTGTTGTCATTTTGTTGTTCATAATTTTTATCTTTACCTTTTTCTTCTTCTTCCTCTTCTTAAAGAATACTCTTCAGCATTTCATATAATCCTGGTTTGGTGGTGATGAACTCCTTTAGCTTTTTCTTGTCTGTAAAGCTCTTTATCTGACCTTCAATTCTGAATGATAGCTTTGCTGGGTAGAATAATCTTGGTTGTAGGTTCTTGCTGTTCATCACTTTGAATATTTCTTGCCACTCCCTTCTGGCCTGCATAGTTTCTGTTGAGAAATCAGCTGACAGTCGTATGGGTACTCCCTTGTAGGTAACTAACTGTTTTTCTCTTGCTGCTTTTAATATTCTCTCTTTGTCTTTTGCTCTTGGCATTTTAATTATGATGTGTCTTGGTGTGGTCCTCTTTGGATTCCTCTTGTTTGGGGTTCTCTGCGCTTCCTGAACTTGTAAGTCTATTTCTGTCACCAGGTAGGGAAAGTTTTCTGTCATTATTTCTTCTAATAGGTTTTCAATATTTTGCTCTTTCTCTTCTTCTGGCACCCCAATAATTCAGATGTTGGCATGCTTGAAGTTGTCCCAGAGGCTCCTTACACTATCTTCATATTTTTGGATTCTTTTTTCCTTTTGTTTTTCTGGTTGGGTGTTTTTTGTTTCCTTATATTTCCGATCTTTGGTTTGGTTCTTGGGGTCCGTTGATCTACAGTTGAATTTCTGTATATTCTTTATTTCAGACAGTGTATGCTTAATTTCTGACTGGTCCTTTTCCATTTTTTTGGCATTCTCATTAAGGTCCTTGAAGGTCTCACTAAGCTCCTCGGAGGTCTCATCAAGTTTCTCGGCGGTTTTTAGAAGATTCTTGAGTAACCTCATAAATGTGGTTTTGAACTCTATGTCCAGTAGTTTGCTTTCCTCCATTTCTTTCATTCGTGACATGTTTCTTTGTCTCCTTATTTTGCTGCTTCCCTGTGTTGATGGAGTTGTTTTCTGTTGTAGGTGACCAATGGTTCAGCCTATCACCTGAGGTGGACACTCTTGGTGCACCCCTTTGTGGGCTGAGTGCAAAGTCTTGGTGTAGTTAAGTCTTCATTGCTGTTGGTACACTGGGAGGAATTGACCTCCAGGCCAACTGGCTGTGAGGACCCGCTGTGTCTATAATGGAAGAACTGCTGTGCTGGAGACACGCTTATGGAGTAGGACTTGCTTCAGTGGGGCTTTGGTGCTCACTGATTCTGCCTCTTGAATGTGTCATTTATGGATGTGAGTAGTTGAAATCTGGTGTCATCTCACACTGACCACTAGATACACTGGCTTCTGGATCTCCAATGGGGTGCAGGTCAGCTACTGTCTGAGGCCACCCAGCAGGAGCTACAACGAGAACTACAGTTTTTCTCCTCTTTGCTTGGGGTTTGGAGGTTTTGGAGCTGTCTGACCAGAGCTGCAATTTGTTAGGTTAAGCTGCAATAGGGCAGACCATTTATATGCAAAAGCCGCTGCATGGAGCTTGGGTGGGTTTGTAGATTGTGCGGGGTGGGGTCTCAGGGAGTCACTAGGCTAGGGCGTGGCAAACAGCGATGGCTGCCAGTCAGCCGTCTCTGCGTCTCTGTGTTTCCAAGTCCCTGCATCCCACGCCCCAGCACTTTTAACAATGATTGCTGCGCGCACCTCTGCAAGAAAGCCACCCTCACTTTCCACCCTGATGGCAGACAGTCCAGCTTCTCCCCGTAGGAGTTTGGGTCCCCAGTGTCTCCACAGAGACTGGAGTTCAGATTAATCGGGAGCTTGTCTCCCTTCGGGTTAAAAAAAGCAGCACACCTAGTCACCCGCAGCCAGCCCGATTCACTGCCCTCTGTACCTCAGCTTTTCAGCGCTTGTGCATGTCTCAATGCTCTTTTCTTTTTCTTTCTAGTTGTAGAACTTCCACTCAGCCAGCTTTCCCGTGGTTCTGGGTGATAGACATTTTGTCTTTTAGTTGTAGTTTTGAAATTGTTGTGCGAAGCAGCAGTTTAGGTGTTTACCTATGCCGCCATCTTGGTTCGGATCCTCATTTACCTTTTTAAAAATATTTTTGAGCACCTGGTGTGTGTGTGATTGTTAGAGAGTCAACTACAAATATCCAGATATTGATGCTTCCAGTTGGCCTTAATTGGCCTCAAGTCATATCTGTTTACCTTGAATACACAAAAATTTCTGAAGTTTATTTTTGTGGAAATTTTAAATATCAAGTCTGGCTGGTGTTGATCAGTGGGTAGAGCATTGGCTTGTACACCAAAGGGTTTTTGGTTCCATTCCTAGTCAAGGGCATGCATTTGGGTTGCTGGCTCCATCCTGGGCCTCAGTTGGGGCCTTTGCAAAAGGCAACCAATGCATGTGTCTCTCTCATATCTCCCTTTCCCTCTCCCTCTCCCTCTCCCTCTCCCTCTCCCTCTCCCTCTCCCTCTCCCTCTCCCTCTCCCTCTCCCTCTCCCTCTCCCTCTCCCTCTCCCTCTGTCTTTCCCCATTCCCTCCCCCCACTCTCTAAAAAACTCAATGGAAAATATATCCTCTGGTGAAGATTAACAATAAAATAAAATAAAATAAGAAAATTTGAAGAAACAAAAATTTATTTATATAAGAGTATTAACTTTGTTCTTAAATGGGCTTTTGAAATACGATTATTCTAATTGCTCATTATGCATCTACTAGCTAAGTTAAGTAAATTGTTTTAACAGGCTAAAGCATCTTGTTTTCATAATTAAAACTGATCATAACATCATTGGGATAAAGATGACCATAGTTTTGGAATTCAGCACATTCTCTAAGGAGAAGAGCTACAGTACCCTGTTTGACCCTAACATTGCATAAGCAATAAAAAATTTAGATGAAAAAAGTTCTGACATGCTCTGTGATCTTTGGTAGAAGACTAGATGAATGTACTTCTCAAAACACTTTTGTGATACAGAAAATAATAACTTGCCTAGTTGCAGTAAATATGCGATGAAGAAAAAGGGTTTGGGGGAAATTTGTATTGCCAGAGGCCATTTTCTTTACACTCACGTATCTTTATCAACTTAGTACTTTTATTGAGAATAAGGTTTAGTTTTTGATAATGTGTTGTTATATGAAACTTGATACACACATTATATATTTATTCATATAATATGTATGTTGTGAGTCTACCTATGTGTTAAGCATAAAATTGTTCTCTGTACTAAGCAATACCAAAGTGAGGGCAAGTGTACTACTCAGGTTGAGTGAGGAGGTCCCATGGACAAAATAATTGAATCTTCACCTTGACTAGGAAGTCTTAAAGATTTACCTTAAAGAACAAGGAGGATATTTGAAGGCATACACATGGAGAAGGGCATTGCAACCAATTCTGTATTTGGACAATAAATGGTAAAATATGAGATAGTGTCATAGCACTCCATGCATTCAGTGACATGTCAGTGTCATAGAGTTTCAATGGGAATTGTTTTTGATATGTAAAATATAGAAAACTATCAAGATTGAGATTATACTACTCCAAATTTAGACATAGGAAATTGAAGATCTTTCAGGCCAAAGCAGACCTAAGTATTTGATTTGAACCTGTTTGCAGGATAATCACCACAATCAGCTCTCTTTTTTTGTTCAAGTAAAAACAAAAATAAATATTACTACAATTTGTTGAGCACCTAAATATCTTTAAGACACCTTGTAGTGACTTTTTCAAAGGACTGTATAATTGTCACTGTTCTACAAATGAGGATATAAGGTATGTCCACATAGCAGAGACCTAGGATTAATCAAGGTTGCAGAAGATAGTACAGAAACACTAACAATGGATCATGAAACCTACACTCATCTAGTCAAGATGTATAAAGTTATATAACTCTCTGTTTTTAGACTGGGGAATGCAGATGTTGCAAGAGGGAAGCAGCTTGATAGAACTCTATTTGAATCATCCTTCACACACTGGTGGCATTTTCTTGGCTTCTGTAAAATGACTTTTCTGTTTATCTTCCTTTCTGCCTGCAATTTGCTCACCTCAGAGTTTTGACTACTCATTTTTTAAAAAATATATATTTTTATTGATTTCAGAGAGGAAGGGAGAGGGAGAGAGAGATAGAAACATCAATGATGAGAAAGAATCATTGATTGGCTGCCTCCTGTATGCCCCCTACTGGGCACAACCCAGGCATGTGCCCTGACTGAGAATTGAACCATGACCTCCTGGTTCAAAGGTCGATGCTCAATCACTGAGCCAAGCTGGCTGAGCTGACTACTCTTATTTTTGACATCTCTACCAAACCAGTATATTTTCTCAAGATGATGTCAGTGTTTATGCAAAGTGACAAAACCTATCTTACGTATTTAATTATCATTACATGCACAGTATTTAACATTATTTTTTTAGGTCTTGGCTGTCACCTGAGCTAATGTTCTTTGTTTCATAACAATCTTCAGAAAAAACAACAGTTATTTTGGCAGCTTCTCAAATACAGTAAGTTGCAAACTAAAAAATCATCTTTACATGATTCCTTCCCCGAACACAAGAGTTCTCTTTTTCAGTCTCTCTACTTTTGCCTCTGGTATATGAAGACATTTTCTCATGTCCCAGACTAGAACATTTCAAGCCGTTATTGTTTCTTGTCTTCACATTTTCTATCAAATCTGTTTTTAATCCTATTCTGTACCATTCTATTCTATTCTATTCTATTCTATTCTATTCTATTCTATTCCATTCTATTCTATCCTATATCTATTTATCTATCTAACTGTCATATTCTATTCTGTTATGTAATTTTCCTATCAATTACATCTTCAATTTACCCACTTCTTTCCATTTCCAGTTCTATAATTTAGGGCTTCCAAATCTATTTCCAAATTATTTTTTCAATGAGCACTCTGATATCTTTCCTTATTCTGTTTTTTTTTAATACTAAAAATATCCTTCTTTCTTATCTAAGACTATATATATATATTCATCTCCTAAAACAGCTTAATTTTATGAATACTTCTCCAATGATGTCCATATACCTCAACCTCTACTTTCTTTTTTTTATTTTTTAAATTGATTTCATAGAGGAAGGAAGAGGGAGAGATAGAAACATCAATGATGAAAGAGAACCATTGACTGGCTGCCTCCTACACACCCCTCACTGGGGATCGAGCCCGCAACCCGGGCATGTGCCCTGACCAGGAATTGAACCATGACCTCCTGGTTCATAGGTCAACGCTCAGCCACTGAGCCATGCTGGCTGGGCTCAACCTTTGCTTTCTATAACTGAATCCTGAATCTTAGACATGAGACCATATGGTTTAATTCTTTATTGAGTTCTTATTTTACATTGTCTTTTTAGATAAATTGTAACCTCCAAGAGGTCATGAACTCTGCTTTTGTATCCCTTTGATTATGTAGAAAAGCATTAGAACATCATTGAAGCTTAATGAACAATTATGTTTTGACTAAAGGACTTTCTCAAGACTACAGAGAAAGAATAAGAAATGTAACCAGACCTTAAAACATTACCTCTAACATTGATTCATCATGCATGGCTGTTAAAAACAGATTTTAAAGCAAGGTATATTTCAAAGTTTATTACTTAGTTAAACCCTTTAAAACTCAATTTTTTTATTTGTGAAATGAGGGTAATCATATCACCCTGCTCTGGTAATGTAAATATTAAATGTAATCATAATACAAAATTATTAATATTCATACATTACTATAGCTGAGTATTTTAGGTGTTTATTTCATTTAATATCTTATAGTAACTTATTGAAGAACACTGAGGTGGATGTTATTATTACTTTCATTTAATATCCAACAAAATTAGGGTTTAGAGATTAAGTAACTTGCCCAAGTTTATAACTCCTTAAGCACTAGGATGAAAATTTGAACTCAACATTGACTTCAATACTTATGCTCCTAATCAGTAAAATTTAATGTGCATACAATGACCAGCTCTTATTAAATATTCAATAAGTGATAGCAGTTTTATTAGAATGAAGAATATCTTATATAAGATTTGAGGGCCTGCTGATTAATGAATGGATGCATTCTAGTCTGTCTTTCAATTGTTACATATGTTTATAAATTCTATACTACTATTTTAGCAAGATATTCCTATAATGTATATCCTTAGTAAATGAAACAATTATGAGATTTCTCATTCCAAGCCTTCTCATCAAATAGTGAATCTAACATACTTTTCTCTAACAACTTCATAGCATTAAGAATACTAGTAAGTATTCCATATTCTCATTTGATTTCTAAAAGAAGAAATACTTATATTATGGACTCTAATCTTAGCACTGTAATTAACTAATGATGTGACACTGAGCATGTTATTTTTACCACTCCAGATTTTATTCTTCCCACTCCAAAAACACAAAAGAAAAAATGGTTATTTAATTTTTATTGTCATTTCCAAAGGTTTTAGAATAAGCCTAAATATGGAATTAGAACTCTGAATAAAAACATATATTTGTAATTGTGAAAAAAAGAAAGGAACATTAGTTTTGTGTTCAAGTGTTTTAGTGATTATAGCCCTTTAGCATCTGTCTCCACCTACATTTCTTTCCTTTAATTTTTTTCCAAAGGAAAGCTTTTTCCTTTTTTCCCCCTTTTTGTGAAAGCAGTTGCCTTTCAGAGGAGGGCTTGCATTTCTAACAGTTGTTTTAGTCCCCACTGCACCCTTCTTCCATGGTAAATGAAAGAACAGTTTAGGATCAAGGGAGTGAGAGAAGAGAGTGAAAGCATTTGGTAGGCTTGCCATATTTATACTATTTGATGTTTGCTGTGTAGTTCTCTAACCCATTTCAATAAAAAATTATTAATAATTTATTGGAAACTCTCTCTTCATGAGTAATTAGCAAAACAGCACTGAAGGAGGTTCTAAAAGGAAGATGTTCATAGACCAAGAAGTCAAGGGTGTAAATTATGATCATGATTATTTTATTTTAGAAAGTGACAGCATGTGCTACTTATTTCTGACACTCAGAGGTTAACAAGAGCAACACTGATGATTTATCTGAGTCTGCTCATCTGTTTACACTTTTACATTCAATAAAACTGGAAGAATTTACTATGGCAATTGGAAGTCTATAGGGTCTGTTTCAAAACCTGTGCTTGAGAATTTATGTACATAAATCTTCTACCCACTGATATGAAGCTCTGGTCCTGTGTTTTACTAATTTATATTTTCTTTGTATATCAGATGGCATTTTGTTTTATAAACTATGAAATCAAGAGGAAATTGGCTAAAGAAACAATTTCTCTTGAGAGTCTAAGCTTGGAGCCTTAGAGAAGACTGGCTTATTAGTGTGAAAATGAAGCACAAAGCTAGGCATTCCAGAAATCTTACATAAACATTAACATTAATTTCTTCTACAAACTGGGCCAAAGCATTTGGGTCCTTTGCAACTCAGGTTCCTAAGCGGTTCAATAATCTCTCACCTGGAAGGTGGAAAACCAAATACTGGTTTTCAAAGGAGAATAAGCAGCAATAGAATGTGTTTTTCTCTTTAATGTTGATACAAAAGCCTTCTACTAATAGTTCTATGTAGTGACAGACTGTTCTGGTACAGGTGAGATGCACCTTAAGGTTGATCCAAGTTGTAGCATGTGTCAAATTTTCCTTCCTTTTCAAGGCTGAATACTATTCTATTGTATGTATACACCACATTTTTCTTATTTATTTATCAGTCAATGGATACCTGATTTGTGTTCATCTTTTGGCTATTGTGAGTAAGGTTGCTATGAAAATGGTGTAGAAGAATCACTTCAAGTCATTGATTTCAATTATTTTGGGTATATACCCAGAAGTGAAATTTCTAGATCATATGGTAATTCTATTTTTAACTTTCTAGAAAGATGCTAAACTGTTTTCCACAGTGGTTTTACCATTTTACATTTCCACCAGTATTATGGGTCCCAATTTCTCCACCACATCCTCACCAACAGTTTCTGGTGTGCTTTTTTTTTTTTTCTTTGTGTGTGTGTGTGTGTGTGTGTGTGTGTTTGTTTTGTTTTGTTTTTGGTGGTTGTCGTTTCCTCTCTCTCTCTCTGTGT
Organism: Plecotus auritus; assembly: GCF_963455305.1. Lineage (NCBI taxonomy): Eukaryota > Metazoa > Chordata > Mammalia > Chiroptera > Vespertilionidae > Plecotus > Plecotus auritus. The sequence goes on along the minus strand of NC_137776.1, from coordinate 120,288,985 downwards.
ATTTTTAATAGTCATCCTAATGAATGTGAAGTGCATTTCCTTGGTGATTAGTGATAATGAGCATAGTTTCAATTGCCAAAGTCTACAGCACTGATAACAGTATTTTCCCCCTAAAGAGAATAGCAATTACAAAAGTTTAAAATAAATTTGTTAGTAGTTTGTATGCATATTTTATGTTTGGGAGAAATATGATTAAGTGGTCAAAGAAATTAAAGTTAAATGTTATGTTGCAAAACTAACACAAAAACAAGACAAAACAAAACAAGACAAAAAATCCCAAATAAATAAATAAACATTTCTAGCTTTATTTTTTAAACCACTAGTTTTGCCCTCTGTGAGTAAAATAAAAATATTTATTTTGGAATAGTTAGTAAAACATCACTTAAAAAAGTATAAAATATATCTTACTTATAAATAACAGAGATTACCTGAAGAAATGTGATTTTTTTGACATATACCAAGTAGTTCAATTTTATTTTTGTCATTGAAAAGTAGAATTTAATAAAGAAACTTTTGAGAAAAAAAGAAGAGAAATACATAAAAGAGTAACATGAATTATACTCTAACTAGAGGCCCATTGCATGAAGATTCGTGCAATAGGCCTTCCTTCCCCTGGCTGCAGGCACCGGTTTTCCTCGGGCACCTGGGACCCAGGCCTTCGCTCCGACTGGAGCCTTCAGTCTTCTCCACTCCAGCCGAGCGCCGCTCCTGTAGCTCCCGCTGCCCCCCGCCTTCCCCCTCATAGCAGGTGTCCCACCCCACTCGGCCGCTCAGTGCCTGCATATGCAAATTAACCTTCCATCTTTGTTGGGTTAATTTGCATACTCACTCCTGATTGGCTGGTGGGTGTTATGGAAGTATGGTCAATTTGCATATTTCTCTTTTATTAGTGTAGATAAAGATGGAAATTTTTTTTAAAGAGAAAAAGACCAAAATATTCATTGTCACCACAGACAGTGCAATAAGGGAAGAAGCAATTGCCTTGAATATGTTAGAACATTTTATAGAAGAGGTGGTCCTTGAAAGACTTGGATAGCTAGCATTGGAAAGAGATATTTTAGGGTAAGAGAATCAAGGTGTGAAAAATTCAAAGGTTAGCATTAGCATGATATAGGGTTAAAGAGTTGGATTCAGTGCTATTTTGAGTGGCTCTTTAGAAATGTTTGATATACATATGCTTTTTTAAGCTAGTCATGCATAGTTAGTCATATATGACAAAGGCTTTTATTAATTATTTCAATATGATTGATTTCCTTTCCATCTGCATGGCAGCTCAGTCAACTAATTGTTGTTGCTGACATGGGCTTTCTCTTTGTTTTTTTCTTATTTATGTGTACTTTGTGGTTGCATATTTAATGTTAGGACTTCTGTTGTACAAAGTGTATTTATTAGGTAATGTATAATAAATCCATTAACAACACTCTTACATAAATTGGTGGAGCAACAATAAATATTATCAATTTGGTAAATACCAGGACTTAGAATCTAGAAAAAAATAACTTAAAGAAAGTTATAGCTTGCAATAGATCTAATAAAGATATGAATTATTATATATGTTATATAGATCTTTTAAATAAAGTGCATTTGACTTTAATTTTTGAACTTTGATATATGATAGATTTATTTTTAAAAACTTTTAATAGATTTTTTTAATCCTTACCTGAGGATATGATTGTTTAAATTGATTTTAGAGAGAGAGGAAGAGAGAGAGAGAAACATCAATGTGTGAGAGAGAAACATTGATCAGTTATTTTCCACAAGCACCCCGACCAGGGATGGAACCCACAACTTAGGTATGTGTCCCAACGAGGAATCAAACTAGAAACGGTTTTGGTCATAAGAGGATGCTCCACCCACTGAGCAACCTGGCCAGGGTGATAGATTTATTTTAACACAAGTTTCTGGTATTGCTTTTCAAAATAAAAGATGAAGTAAAAGAAAATTCAGTTCACCAATGTTTAAGATTATTTTAATTTGAAATTAAAAATTGTAATGAAAGAAAAACTCTGCAGTGGGATTATTTTTGTGTTACAGTGATGAAGCTCTGGACTGAAATTGAAGTGTTGTGTTTACTCTAAAATTATGAATGGTCATATACATCATAGATGATGAACATAGATAACTGTAAAATTTTTTAACTTCAAAATTCTGTGAGTCTGTGGGCAATTAAAAACTTACTTGGCATGTAAAATATAGTTTTATTCAGAAAATAATGTGTAAATTTTAAGTTAAGAGATCTCTCAAATTCAAGGGTTATAATCTAACATTTATAAGTGTGATCACTTGATTATGTTATTCTAGGAGGAAAAAATTATTCTAGTGTCTTGCTTTGATCTGACTGTCTCATTGCCTTTGCCATTCCTGATAATGTTTGGAGGAAACAGACTAATTATTTAGGAAAGCATTCATTTTGAATAGTGTATGCTGATTTCCCCAGAGAAGAAAAACTTAATTATTTTGACCAGAATAACACTTAGCTTTATCTGATCACTGATATCTTTCGAAATTTCTCTGGCCATAAATGCTTCTTCTCAAGATTGATAGAAAGTAGTACGACATTTATTGCCTCATTAGGAACTCTGTGAGCATGTGTGTAAATGTGCTACTAGCTGGGGTCAGTGCTGGAGAGTGCTACCTAACTCTACATTCTCTTTGTTTCAGTTGCTCCCAACAGATAGAAAAGAACCAAAGTCTTACTCTTAAGTCATTTTTCTCTTTAACACATTAACATCTCACAGAATCATCTTAATTTTTAAGAAATAAGTGATTTAATGATCAGTAGCACTAAAGATATCTATCTGTCCCCAAATCGACTAGTCTGGAGCTATATGAAGAAGTCAACTCCATCTGGAGTTCAATGACGCTTTCCCATATGGTTAATCACCAGCTTCTTATAAAGGAGAGTGTTGTCAAGGCTGGTAGGCCTGAAATTAGCTGTGCAGCTGCTTTTTGGCTATAGGCAATCCCTATAACAAGATTAGTGTGTGAAGGCAAATATAGCTAGGACTCCTTGGCTCCTTTTTTTATTCAATGCTAAAAGTGCTATATTAATAAGATAAAAAGTATCTAAGCTTATAAGTGAAGCAATCTGTATCACTTCCTGAAATCCAGATTAAACCTGAATATAATCAGCATGTGCCTAGACTTGAGCAATATTAACACAAGTCTTGCAACTTTATAGTTGACATATGCAAGGTACTGAATTTTATTTATGTGACTCATTTTATTTTGATACATTTCTCCTGAAAAAGAAAATAGATTTTGGATTTTTAAATTATGTTTGCTTTGTTTATCATTTATGAGATATATCCTAAACATTTTGAAATATAGGGACATTGTTCGATTAGTCTACTATAGAATGTTTCTGAATGCCTGGATTTTAAGTTATGATCCAAAATGGTTATTTTTAATTGATGCCTAGTTATTTGAAGATACTTAAAAATTTATAGACCTCTCGAATGATGACTAATGAAATGATCAAGAATATATCTGTTTTGAAGTTTTAACATTTTTTCAGTGTCATCAGAAGTCTAAGCCATAATTAGGAACAGGAAGCAAACTACTATTGAATTTTGCCCAAACAGAAAACTGAATTTAATATCCGGTGTGTTGTTACACAGTGACTTTTTGGTTAGGGATATTGGACCTCATTACTTATCCAGTGAAGCACTATGGGAATTTATGTCTTTAGGTATTTTCCACTGAATTTTTTATATTGCAACACTAGACCAGGTCTTTTGGGGAGTCTTTATGTAAAGTGTCTCTGGAGACAGGGCTCATTGATCTCCATTTTGACCAATAATTAAAGTCTGTTTTCAATGATTTGAATGGGGAATTTTCCCCCCTTCTAATGGTAGGCAATAATCTGTAATAGAATTGAGTTGAAATTGTGATGCCTTTTGAAATAAAATATTTCATATTGAAGTATAATTTAATTCAAAAGAGTGCATAAATATTTGAGTATACCACTTGGTGATTTAGACACTGATGATTTTAAGTACATGTGGTCCAAAACTCACTGATTTGTGAAATGTGCACAGGAGACTGGCGATTACCAAATGGGAGTAACACAGTTTTTGAATAAGAATAATTTGAGGATACATTTTTGAAGTTTAGGTAAGAATACACATGTAAAAGTTATGTCATATACTTGTCATACATATGCCTGTTGCTATATTGTTAAAACATTTCCCCATGGGATTATTCTCTTCCATGGCCAATTTTCAGTGGTAACTTCATAAAGACTGTTCTAATGAAGAAGCAAAATGTTTTTGAACTATCAATTCTAACATTTCTATATAAAGGATGTGACATAATAGCCACAACAGCTGACTGATTTTGAAATATCAGTTACATTCTCTGGGTGTGTCACAGTACTCTCAATTTGGTGTAGTCACCTTTATTGCTTTACTGTGCTGTGTGCTGCTGCTATAATGTTTCTGTAATATAAGCTTCATCTAAAAACCCAATCCCCCAAATTTTGCTTACTTTCTTTAGATACATTACCTTAAAATGAGGGCTTTCTGCCAAAAAATAAGTGACATGATTTGGTCGTCATCCGATGGTCCAAATAAACAAGTGTCTTCTGCAATTAACTAATAAAAAAATTTTAGCACACTTTCAAAATGAGTTATTTTCATACTCCGTTTAGAAAATGTTTCTCTTTATTTAAACAGTTGGGTGTAAACCTTTAAAAGCAAAATAATGTATCCATTAAATAGGCATTTAGTTGCTGGAAGTGGTAAAAACAATTAAATAGTTTTAATAGGATTTTAAAAGATTTATTTCTAAATAATACCCTTTAAGGAAATGTGGTGGTAAGAAATTATGTGTGCAACTCTGGCTGGGTAGCTCAGTTCGTTAGAGTGTAGTCCCAATATGCAAGCTTGCTAGTTCTATCTCTGGTTAGGGCACAGACAAGAAGCAACCAATGAATGCATAAATAAGTGGAACAAAACATTGATGTCTCCCTCTGCCTCTCTCTCTAAAAATCAATAAGTGAAAATTTTAAAAAATAATATGTGAGTGTTCTGTTTGTCCATTATTACAGTGGCCCAGCCACTTGTTATGAGCTGATATACTATACCTGATGTTTGCTGGTGCTTACTATATACATGCATGCACATGCATTCACTCATTTAATGCTCAAAACAACCTTCTATGGTAGATACTGTCATCATCCTCCCTATTTCACAGATTTGAAACTGAGGCACTGTGAGTTTAAGGAACTTGCCCGGTACTACTTGGTTAGTAAGCAGCAGAGCTGAGGTTGGAACTCAGGCAGTCTGCGCTGCAGCCTGTGCTGGATTTTGATATTGTGGATGGTAATGGACAGAGTGAAAATGACTCTGTCAGAGGTTGTCTTATTTTGTGAAAATTTCATAAATTGCATAGAACAAAGGCCATGTACTACTAAGCAGGGGATACTTCAGATATATATATATATATATATATAGAAAGAAAGATGTGTCAAAGAAGGGCTTAATAAGAGCAGGCATGAGAGACAGACCATCTTTGATAGCTTTGTTTCATAATCCTTTCCTTCTCTTTGTGCAAATACTGCTGTAACTAACCCTCATGATGAATGATTTTGTCACCTCTTTTTGTGAAGATTAACTAGGATTTTCCAGTAAACAAAAGTAACCCATGATGCAGTCAGCTTTAAAGATCCTACAGACCCAGATGCCACAAAGCTCAATTTTGACAGTGCCAGATCCAGGAAGTCTTTTTTTTTTTTTTTTTTTTTTTTTAGCTCTACTTCCTTCTTTCTCTCTGTGCCATAATCATACAGAGGTCTGAAGTCAAGGTAACACACTGGGGGAGGAGCATTAGAGAAAGGGAGAAGAGACCTACCATTATTCTCCTTTCTCTAAGGCCTGCTATGAGCTATGTTGAAAGTCATGGAGTCTACTCTCCTTTCTACTAGCTTCCTGTAAGGGGAATAAACACAAAGTATGAAATTATTTTCCAAATGATATTATCTATCTTATTTATTATACGAGTGGGTCGTTCCTGGCTCAAATTTGGATCCTAAATTGAGGAGCTGGCTACAGCTATGGTCACCTATTTACTTGACCTGATTGGCATGTGGTTTTCCAGCTTTTCTGATGTTCATGGAATGAGATGGGACTGAAGAAGGAGGCGCACCTTATGTTTTCAGTGGGCTGGGGCTCCTTAGGAGAGGGGGAGAGATACAGAATGAGGGTTGGTATCTGTTACACACCCAGGCCTCTTCTGGTCTCTCAGAGACAGTGGATTGAGAAGCGGAGAGAGTTAACTTCCTGAAAGATCTTGTGAGATGCTCAGCACTAGCAAGACTGTTTTAGTGGCTCAGGCAGTACAGTATTCAAGTATTATGTTACTGTGCAGGTTATTTCTCGTTGAATTAATGCAGTCAAAGTTTGTTGTTGTTTTCATTGCGATAAAATACACATAACATTTAAAAGGAAAAAGTCATGGGGCTTACAGATTTTTAAAAATCTTTCACTACTGAATAAATTCCAGAGGGCTGGCAGGGGTCAAGAATAAAGATGCAGTTTGATTGCATCCCATGTGTCATACTTGATTAACTTATCTAGAAAGACATCTTCAGGGGACGAAATAACATCTCCAATTACATAACTAACAAGCTAAAACATAGCTATATCCGAAGGGAAGGGAGCCCAGTTCAGCTGCATACAACTAAGTAAAGGCTGTGGCTACTCTTACAAATCTTCCACTTCTTTTGGTCATTCCTTTAGATGGGACTGACATCACATATGATCAATTGCAAATTATGAAGTCGATAAAGTTGCAAATTGTAATTTTGTGTATTTTCTACAATGAATTATCTCAGTAATTATCTTTATTACATTTGTTCCACATACATTTGTTTCCTGCTGCATATTTTCTTTGACAAAGAATTTATTTGTTTCATTTATAATTGCTGTCTTGTATTTGGGACATAATTTTTAAAAAATATGTCATTTCAATGGAGAGCTTGGTGAGGTTTTCTGTTGTGGATTTTTAAGTTTAATTACAAAACCGATGAGGAGACTTAAAATATTTTGAATCCTCTTGAAAAATGCAGACAATAACAGTCTATATTTTTCTAGTTAAAAAATCACTACAGTAGCATCTATTTTTTGAACTGAGAATTTATTTACCCAATGCAATAGGGTTGACCCATTGAAATGAATAAATTACAGAAGGCTGGATGGTTTATAAAACATATGAATTGCCGTAACGTGTTTTTTAAATTCAATATGTAACTTTTGATGTAATCTAAGCTCCTTTGTGGAACAAGTTGAGATAAATAAACATTTAAGTGCCTGTATGTACAATGTAAAAGCATTTGTGAAAATTTTAAACATGTAGAACTATAATATATACATATATAAATACACAAAATTATATATATGTACATAGAATTATAATATATATAAATACACAAAATTATATATGTACATAGAATTATAATACATACATATTTATGATTATCTATAGATTATATTTTAAAAATATACAAAGAGACTGGAAGGTTATATACCAAGTGTCTAATAGTCATTATTGGGGTAGAATTAGAAGGTGGAGTATCAGTTGGGAGGGGGAGGGACTAGGGAAGGCTTTTAAAAAAGACTTATTATATTTCTTTCTTCTATTAATAAAATATTGAATAAAAAATAACAAAATACTAATAATTCATTCTAGATGGTAGAATTGTGGGTGTTGATAGCATTTAAAAAATCTATATTGTTAAATCAAAAGAGTCAAATATGTGAAGGCACTCTGAAACATAGTGTATAAGCTGTGCTTTCTACTCTGGAGGAATTTATCATCTAAAAGTGAGCAGATCAGCCTGAGCTGGGACAGATGGGTAGGGACTAAAGACCAGAAAAGAATGTGTGTTGGACTGTATGAACCATGAGATAGGGACCATGTTTTTATCATTAAGTCCTTAGCATTTTGCACAGTGCCAGATACATGTAGAAAATCAATAAGTATGTATTGGTCTGATCTGAGGGCAGAGATACAAAGAAAAGGAAAACCAATTAATCTTCATGCAAGTTATCAATTGCCACAGCAAGCATATAACCGTTGCTATAAGGTTTGAGAAGCACACAATGAACTGCAGTCTCAGAAACCAGGGGACCTGTGAGAGGTGAAGAGGACAGTTAAAAATGTTTCTATAAAGAACATAACTGTAAGGTACTCCTGATGACCTGAGTCTTCACACATGCTTCCTGCCAGAACTGAAGACTGCTCCTGGATCCCTCTGAGCTGGGAGAAGTCCTGCTGAAAAGTGTTCTTTGAGTGCCACTTGAATTGGAAATAACTATAGTGAATTTTAAAAACAAATACTTTTGATCACATTCCAGAGGTCCTGGATAATGTATTTTAATTAATTTTCAGGTGCTTGTTCCTGAGAACTATTGGGTTATGAAACAGTAATTTGATGGTGGATTCTATCATGAAACATTAGAGTTGCATGGCCTCAGTGTCCTCAATTATGAGACTGTATTTCAGAAAGTATGGAAAGAAGTCCTATAGAATTAAATAAAAATCTAATGATTTTTAGAGAATGAGAAGACAAGCCACAGACAGAAGAAAATATTAAAGACATATGTGAGACAGAACTGTTATTCAAAATATAGAAAAAATACTTAAAACTCAGCAATAGTAAAATGAATAACCTAATTTTAAAATGGGCCAAAGACCTAAACAGACACCTAACCCAAGAAGATATACAGGTGGCATATAAGTATATGAAAAGATGCTCTACATCATATGTCATTAGGTAATTGAAAATTAAAATAACAATGAGATAACCCTACACACCTATTAGAGTGGCCAAAATCCAAAACACTGACAACACCAAATGCTGGCAAGGATGTGGAGTAACAGGAATCTCATTCATTGATGGTTAGCATGCAAAATGGTACAGTCACTTTGGAAGACAATTTGGCAATTTCTTACAAACTATGCATACTCTTACTATATCATCTAGCAATTTTACCCAATAAATTGAAAACTTACACTGAGTGGCCAGATTATTATGATCTCTGAATGCATAATAATCTGGCCACTCAGTGTATATCCTATATAATAAAAGGCTAATATGCAAATTGCCCCCTTGACCAGGAGTTCGACCAGCAGGCAGGCCAGCCAACCACCCATGTCCCCTCCCCCTGGCCAGGCTGGCGGGATGCCACCTATGCATGAATTCATGCACCGGGCCTCATATATATATATATATATATATATATATATATATATATATATATGTGTGTGTGTGTGTGTGTGTGTGTGAATGGCCAGATTATTAGGCATTCAGAGATCATAATAATCTGGCCACTCAGTGTATATCTACACAAAAAACTGCACATGGAGGTTTATAACAGCTTGATTTATAATTGCTAAAATTAGAAGTAACCATGGTATCCTTCAGTAATCCTATCTAATAAAAGAGTAATATGCAAATTAACCATCACTCTGCTACACTCACAAGCCACACCCACAAGCCAATCAGGAGCGAGTATGCAAATTAACCCAACCAAGATAGCTGCTGCCACGGAGCGACCAGGAGGCTTGGGTTTCCCCGGCAATGGAGGAAGCCAAGCTTTCCGCACAAGGCTACAAAGTTTCAATTATAGAAGATAAATAAGTGCCAACAAAAATGGCGGCAGCCACGGAGCTGGAAAGAGCAGGAGGCTTGAATTGCCCCTGGTTATGGAGGAAGCCAAGCTTCTGCAGCCCTGGCCTGCCTTGGCCTTCGCTCAAGGCTACAAAGTTTCAATTATAGACGATAAATAAATCCCAGATCCCAGGGCCTCTGCTTGGGTCACCGGGGGGCATGGCCGGCCTGCAAACCACCACAGGCCCCTCGCCCAGGCTGCCCTACGCCCCAAGGGAACCCCCACCCTGATCCGGGACACCCTTCAGGGCAAACCAGTTGGCCCCCACCTGTGCACCAGGCCTCTATCCTATCTTATAAAAGAGTAATATGCAAATTGACCATCACTCCAACACACAAGATGGCTGCCCCCATGTGGTCAAAGATGGCTGCACCCATGTTGACACAAGATGGCCACCACAAGATGGCCAGCAGGGGAGGGCAGTTGAGAGGGGTCAGGCCTGCAGGGGAGGGCAGTTGTGGGTGATCAGGCCAGCAGGGGAGGGCAGTTGGGGGTGACCAGGCCTGCAGGGGAGGGCAGTTAGGGGTGACCAAGCCTGCAGGGGAGGGCAGTTAGGGGCAAACAGGCTGGCAGGGGAGCAGTTAGGGATCAATCAGGCTGGCAGGGGAGTGGTTAGGGGGTGATCAGGCTGGCAGGCAGAAGTGGTTAGGGGCAATTTGTAAGGCAGGCAGGTGAGCAGTTGGGAGCCAGCAGTCCTGGATTGTGAGAGGGATGTCCTACTGCCCATTTAGGCCCGATCCTACCGGCATCGGGCCTAAATGGGCAGTCGGACATCCCTTGAGGGGTTCCAGGTTGGAGAGGGTGCAGGCTGGGCTGAGGGATACACTCCCCCGTGTATGAATTTCATGCACCGGGCCTCTAGTGAATATATAAAATGTGGTACATCCAGACAATGGGATAGTAACCAGTACTAAAAAGAAATTAGTTATCCAACTATGACATGGAGAAAATGTAAATTCATATTGCTAAGTGAAAGAAGCCAATCTGACAAGGCTACATACTGCACGATTCCAACTATATGACATCGGGAAAAGGCAAAAGTAGGGAGAGAGCAAAAAGACAAGTGGTTTCCAGCAGGGTGGGGGCAGGGGAGAAATGAGGGATGTACAGGTAGAACAAAGATAATTTTCAGAAACAGAATTTTTAGAACCTTTGCCTGAGAGTGTGGGGAGTCTTGTGGTTTCCAGCCTCCTTCCATTTGGGAAGGCCATGGAATAATGGTTGGCTCATTCCCCAGTGTTTAGAAGGGCATACCTAATACACACTGTTGGCTGTGGTGAGCAGCAGGAGGGAAACACCCATGCTTAGGGCCTGAGCCTGTCCTGTTTCACCATATGCTCCTCTATTCCCATTCCCAAATCCCCTTCCCACACACACTTCAGTGGGATTTCAGGAAATTGTCAACTGAAACTATTCTGTATGATACTGCAATGGTAGATATGTGTCATTATACATTTGTACAAACCCGTGGAATATACAACACCAAGAATGAACCCCAATGTAAATTATGGTTTGGGTAATAGTGATGTGTTAATTTAGGTTCACTGATTATAACAGATGTACCACTCTGGGGTAGGATGTTGATAGTGGGGGAGGTTTTGTGTGTGTGTGTGTAGGGGAGTGGGGGTAGAAGTACTCCAGAACTCTCTGTACTGTCCACTTAATTTAGCTCTGAACCTAAAATTACTCTAAAATTGTATTTTATAAAAACCTAATTATTTATTGATTTTTTTATATATTTATTCATTCAAAAGTATTAATTGCATGCTCACTGTGTGTTTGGCATTTTGTTGTATATTAGGCAAAGATAAGTAAGCCAGTTTAATTGAGAGACAAATCAATATGTTATAACACAATGTGGTAAGTACTGCAATTGAAATAGAAGCAAAATGCTTCACTAACGTGCCAAAGAAAAAGAAAAAAAAAAAAAGCTACTAACACAGCTTTAGTCAATGGAGAAGTTTCAAGAAGGTAAGAGTTGAATTGAGTGTTATGACTGAGTTTTCCAGTTGAAATCTTTCAGGCAAGGGCAATAAAGGCATTAAAATACAAAGAACTGGGCAACCATGACGTATGATTGATCAGCTCTTCTGAATGTCATGCACTGGATTACTATCAGTCATTCTACTCATGGCGCCATAAGGTTTTCTTTTCTTTTCTCTTTTCTTTTCTTTTCTTTTCTTTTCTTTTCTTTTCTTTTCTTTTCTTTTCTTTTCTTTTCTTTTCTTTCTTTTTTTTATTGTCCAAAGTTTTACATATGTCTTCTTTTTCTCCAATTGACCACCCGCCCCTCGCCATTCCCACCAGGGCCAAGCCTCCACCACCCCAGTGTCTGTGTCCATTGGTTATGCTAATATGCATGCACACAAGTCCTTTGGTTGCTCTCTAACCCTCCTCCCCTACCATTTGTCTCTAGATCAGTCTATTCCTGTTCATCAAATTATGTTGATCATTATATCCCACTTATGAGTGACATCATGTGATATTTATCTTTCTCTGACTGGCTTATTTCGCTTAGCATAATGCTCTCCAGTTCCATCCATGCTGTTGTACTATGGTAAAAGTTCCTTCTTTTTTATAGTGGCATAGTATTCCATTGTGTAGATGTACCACAGTTTTTTAATCCACTCATCTGCTGATGGGCACTTAGGCTGTTTCCAAATCTTAGCTATTGTAAATTGTGCTGCTATGAACATAAGGGTGCATATATCCTTTTTGATTGGTGTTTCTGCTTTCTTGGGATATAGTCCTAGAAGTGGGATCACTGGGTCAAATGGGAGTTCCATTTTTAACTTTTTGAGGAAACTCCATACTCTCTTCCACAGTGGCTGCACCAGTCTGCATTCCCACCAGCAGTGCAGGAGGGTTCCTTTTTCTCCACATCCTCACCAGCACTTGTCATTTGTTGATTTGTTGATGATAGCCATTCTGACAGGTGTGAGATAGTATCTCGTTGTTTTGATTTGCATCTCTCAGATGATTAATGACGTTAGCATGTTTTCATATGTCTCTCGGCTTTCTGTATGTCCTCTTTAGAAAAGTGTCTATATAGGCCCTTTGCCCATTTTTTGATTGGGTCGTTTATCTTCCTTTTGTTAAATTGTATGAGTTCTCTGTAAATTTTGGAGATTAAACCCTTATCGGGAATATCATTGGCAAGTATATTCTCCCATACAGTGGGCTTTCTTGTTGTTTTGTTGATGGTTTCTTTTGCTGTGCAGAAGCTTTTTATTTTTATGTAGTCCCATTTGTTTATTTTCTCCTTAGTCTCCATTGCCTTAGTCTCCTGTGTCTGCTATTTTGCTGCCTATGGTGTCTTGTAGGATTTTTATGGTTTCCCATCTTATGTTTAAGTCCTTTAGCCATTTTGAGTTTGTTTTTGTGTGTGGTGTAAGTTGGTGATCTAGTTTCCTTTTTTTGCATGTATCTGACCAAATTTTCCAGCACCATTTATTGAAGAGACTGTCTTGACTCCATTGTATGCTCCTTTGTCAAATATTAATTGAGCATAATGGCTTGGGTTGATTTCTGGGTTCTCTGTTCTGTTTCATTGGTCTATATGTCTGTTCTTGTGCCAGTACCAGGCTGTTTTGAGAACTGTGGCTTTGTAGTATAGCTTGATATCTGGTATTGAGATCCCTCCAACTTTTTTCTTCTTTCTCAGGATTACTGTGGCTATTCGGGGTCTTTTTTTATTCCAGATGAATTTTTGGAGAGTTTGTTCTTTGAAATATGCCATTGGTGTTTTAATGGGGATTGCACTGAATCTGTAGATTGCTTTGGGTAGTTTAGACATTTTAATGATGTTGATTCTACCAATTCATGAACATGGTATGTTCTTCCATTTGTTTATGTCTTCCTCTATCTCTTTTTTCAATGTCCTGTAGTTTTCCAAGTACAGGTCTTTTACATCCTTAGTTCAGTTTATTCCTAGGTATCTTGATTTTTTTGGTGCAATGGTAAATGGGATTTTTTTCCTCTTCTCTTTCTGTGAATTCATTATTGGTATATAAAAAGGCCATAGATTTCTGGGTGTTAATTTTGTATCCTGCTACATTGCCAAATTCATTTATTAGGTCTAGTAGTTTTTTGATGGAATCGTTGGGGTTTTCTATGTATAGTGTCATGTCATCTACAAATAACAACAGTTTTACTTCTTTTTTTTTCAGTATGGATGCCTTTTATTTCTTCTTGTCTGATCATTATGGCTAGCACTTCCAGTACTATATTGAACAGCAGTGGTAAAAGTGGGCATCCCTGTCTTATTCCTGTTCTTAGGGGAAATGAGTTTAGTTTTTGGCCATTGAGTATAATGTTGGCTGTAGGTTTGTCATATAAGGCTTTTATTATGTTGAGGTATGATTCCTCTATTTCCACTTTGCTGAGAGTTTTTATCAAGAAAGCGTGTTGGATTTTGTCAAATGCTTTCTCTGCATCGATTGATATAATTTATTTTCTTGATGATTAGGCTCTACATATGTAGTGGGTTAAATAAAGATAATGATGATTATGAAAATTAATATTACCTAGCTCATATGTATGGAAGTTTATATTAAGGTGTCTATTAAAATGTTAGATTTTTCTTTAATAAATCTGAAATACATGTTTTTCTAGCTATCCTAATTAGTTTACATAGTTTAGATTTAATTAAACTTGTAGGAGTATAATAGGACCTCTGCATTTGTTACATAAATGAATGTTTTTGTCAATAGATTGTTTTTAACTGGGTGTTTGCTTATAATGCCTTTTCTATCAGTGATTAATCCAATCTAACATCCTAATAGGAAGGTCTGTTTCCTTTCCAGTTAATGTGATAAACATCAACAGTTCAGCATCAACACCTTAATTACAGACACTGAAGGCTAATATTAGACAAATTAATTCTGTTGACTACCTTTGGTTAAGTGGACCTCAGCAATTGAAAAAAACTCTTAGAAGACAAATAAATGGTGTCCCTGTGATGTGTATGAACTCTATGATTGCCATAGACTTTTTACAGAATCATTCAAGGTGGCAAGGGGTCTAAATTTGAATTCATTTAATATGTACGGCTTGCTGTATGCATGACTGTATGTTAGGCACTTACTGTTATTTTTATTATATGTCTTTGGTAGGGAATTGCTGCTTCTACGTTATACAATCTTTCTTAAATTATGTTTGTTGGAGTTGAGTGTGGTCATTGTCCTTTACAGAGTAAGTTCATCACCTTCAAATTCTATTCTTCCTCATCATCTTATGCAATATCTAATCTATGTAATATTATAAAGACTGTGATGAGAAGGGAACACTATTTTGTATAATGAGGTATTTAGTAAACAGAGCACATGATATACATTTAAAAAGAAACTATGCTAAATGATGAAACAAGGCATAATATATTAACTCTAGGAATTTAGGGTAAATTGATAGGCAATAACAGAGTAAAAATAATTAATGAGGGCTCAAGAGATGTTTAGACATTTTGTTCAGTCCAATTTTACTGAGACAGTATCTGTTTTGAAAAATTATGAAAACATTATAGGCTTTTCAGGAATCCACTATCAAAACAGTTATTGGTAAACTGAAGAAGCTAACAATTCTTGTAAAAAAGGCTTGAATATCGTTGAAGAGTTTCGCAAAGCATAGTTTTAAAAACTGTTTTAAGCCCTCCACAGAAACATTGTTGAGTCATCATGAAGCACCTGACTCTATGGTTTAGGGGTGAAGGTCATGCACCTGGTCTTCAAGAAGCTCATAAAAAGTAAACCAACTATTGCAATACTAGCAACAACAATATCTTGTTCACTCTGGATATGCCAAGCTTTGTTCCAAACATTTTACACATTATATCATTTCAGTTTCACAATAATCTTAAATTATAGAAACTATTATTAATTATACTTTGTGGATGAGAAACAGAAAGGCACAGAGAGGGTGAGGACACTTGTTTAAGATCATACAACTAGTATGAGGCACAACTGAGAATTAAGCAAGGCTTGGTCTGCTCCCAGGACCCATGTGGTTTACCAGTTTGCTAACAGCCTTCTAGTATATAGAGTTAACGGCTATGATGGATGAATTTCCAGAGTAGTGAGGCTACCTAGAAGAGAAATACCTAATTCTAGACAGAAGAAATAGCATGTGAGTACAAAATAAGTTAGCACTTAAGGGGTGCTATAAATAGTTCAGTGTGGCTTACATGTAGAATTCATGAATGTTAGGAAAGGAAGGAAGAGAAATTGACTGGGTCTGGATTATGAGGGGTAATGAAAAATGTGACAGATAGATAAGAGAGTAATGTGTTTAGATTTCATTTTAGGTAAAATAGATAGGAAATGAACTGCTAACAGGGGAGTCAAGTTGAGATGCTAGTAGCATTATCTAATCAAGAAGGGGTGAGGGCCTAAGCAACTGCACTAGAAATGTAAAGCACAAAAATTTTCCAGAGAAAAGTCAATAGTAGAAGAGACAAACCTGATGTATTGGGTAGTGAATCTGAAAACAAAACTGTATTTGCTGTGTGGGGAGGGGGAGGCGAAGGTGTTAGTTAAGCCTGGGATCCATTGATTTGATTTGGGCAATAATGCAGATCTGGAACAAGACCATTCCAGCCATCATCAGCATAAGGATAGTAGTTGAAGCCCGGAGTTTAGATGGAGTTACCCAGGGAGAATTGATAGGATGTCAAGATTTGAGACTCAAGGATGGAACCCTATGCAGTATTAAGATTACTGAGGGGCAGGTGCATGAGGATCCTGGGGAGGAGTGGCTTGAAAAGGAGGAGGAAAGAGGGCCATCAAAACAGTTCCTCTTGGCCAGCTGGCGTGGCTCAGTGGTTGAACATCGACCTATGAATCAGGAGGTCATGGTTCCATTCCCAGACATGCCCTGATTGCGGCTCCATCCCCAAGTGGGAGGCATGCAGGAGGCAGCTGATCAATGATTCTCTCTTATCATTGATGTTTATATCTCTCTCTCCCTCTTCCTTCCTCTCTGAAATCTCTCTCTCTCTCTCTCTCTCTCTCTCTCTCTCTCTCTCTCTATATATATATATATATATATATATATATATATACACACATCTCTCTCTCTCTCTATAATATATATATATATATATATATATATATATATATATATATATAGAGAGAGAGAGAGAGAGAGAGAGAGAGAGATGTGTATATATATATATATTCACACACACACAGAGATGTGTGTGTATATATATATATATATATATATATATATTCACAGAGAGAGAGAGAGAGAGATTTTAAACAGTTCCTCTTGGCTGAGCACAACGCACACAGAGGAGGGAGCAATTTGAGAGGCCTGAATACTAGTTACATAAACTTATTGCTATCTGTAATTTGCCTAAAGTTACTTTCCCAAACTTTCCATTTGCTTGCTCATTAAAATATCTCTGATCTCAAATCCTATGAGAGTCCTCCTAGGTCAAACTCTGGATTCACGGGAAAGTGAAATTATGCATTCCTAGGAGGGAATACCCTGAGCCTCAAGTAGAAAACATCTTAACACACAGCCTTCTGCATAGAATACCCAGAAGCATTCCTCTTAATTGCTAGGCAATTATCCTTGCACATTTATAACCTTTTCTCAAATTCATTGACATATTCTACTATGTTAGGTGTAGACAGAGGCAAGAGATAGGGAGAAAATATCTCACATATCAAGAGACATGAAAACATTGAAGGGCAAAGTTGGGTGTAATTTTATTCTGGAAACTGCAGCACCTGCTACATTTCCTGGAGCTTAAAATGGCCTCTGTTGCTTCAACTACTGCTCTGACCATCTGCTGAGCTGCGTGGAGGTGGTCTGCAGCAGTGCAAGCCACTACAAATGTTTCAAGACAGCCGCGTTGGCACAGGAAGGAAGTCAGGGATATATTGGTGCCAAACGCAGGTTCTGTTTTCTTCCCTTTGCTGCCATGAAAAAAAATTAATCAAGGCCTTAAGAGCTGCCTTGGACATAAACGTGATTTAATGTCTCTTTAACATTTTCAAGTCCATAGCATTAGCAGGCACCTTGGAGATGTTTAAGAGTGGAATCTCTAAAGCAGTTCTCTGGCAAGCCATTTTCAAAACAGATGTCATGAGCATACTTCAGTACAGCTGCCTATTAGGTGACAGTACTTCAAACACAGAGAATGCGAAGGAAATGTACTTTCTGTTTCCTACATAGCATAGCAACGGACACCTGCTTTCTTAGGAGTGGGAAAAGACTTCCTGGCTCCTGCCTGCTCTCCCTTCTGTTTTCCATACTTCTCTCAAGCAAGATGAAGAAAACCCTGGTTAAAATAGAAGAGTTGTCAATGTAAATCTATAGATGCAGTTATTGATTTACACAACCATCTCTTTGATTATACAAGTAGCTTCTTGAGAGCTAGGACTTTGAATTTTTTTTTTTTTTGATTTGAATCCTGTTGCACTTCTTAGTAGTTTGTGAAATTGGGCAAATAACTTAGATGCTTTGAGTCTCAATTTTCTAATGTGTGTCTCACTGTTTTGTGATGGTGAATGATGCTATCATTTTCTCTTTAAAAATTTTATTTTTCAATTACAGTTTGCATTCAATATTATTTTAAATTAGTTTTAGGTGTAAAGCATAGTGGTTAGACAATCAGGTACTTTACAAAATGTTACTCTAGGTCAGTGGTCGGCAAAATCATTAGTCAACAGAGCCAAATATCAACAGTACAACGATTGAAATTTCTCTTGAGAGCTAAATTTTTTAAACTTAAACTTCTTCTAACGCCACTTCAAAATAGATTCGCCCAGGCCGTGGTATTTTGTGGAAGAGCCACACTCAAGGGGCCAAAGAGCCACATGTGGCTCGCGAGCCGCGGTTTGCCGACTGCTGCTGTAGGTATTTTCGGTATCTACTTGGCACCATACATAGTTATTACAATATTATTGACTCTTTTCACTATGCTGTACTTTACATTCACATGGCTATTTTGTATTTTCCAACTTGTACTTCTAGGTGCCTTCATCTTTTTCACCCAGTCCCCCAACGCCTCTCCCCTCTGACAACCATTGGTCTGTTCTCTGTATCTATGAGTATGTTTTAGTTTTGCTTATTCATTTATTTTGTTCTTTAGATTTCACATATAAGTGAAATCATATGGTATTTGACTTTCTCTGGCTGACTTATTTTACTTAGCATAATACCCAACATCTGCAAAAGTACTTAATTGGGTTCTTGACACATAGTAGGTGCTCAATAAATGTCTATTGAATAAAAGAATTACATAACTGTTGCAAAAGATTATCTTTGAATTCTAAAACTATATAAGTACTGGAGGCCCGATGCATGAAATTCGTGCAAGTGTAGGCCTTCCTTCCCCCGGCTGCCGGCGCTGGCTTCCCTCTGGCACCCAGGACCCGGGCTTCCCTCACAGCCAAGGCTTCGTCCAGAAGACATCCAGTCTAATTAGCATATTATGCTTTTATTATTACAGATCTTTAAATATTCTGCACTGTGTTACAGGCAAACAGTTCCAATTCATTTAGTCTCTCCAAAAACTCCTGTTTTTGTGTGAATGCAAAACATCTAAGGCTGTGGCTAAAATGTGAAGGGATATACTGGCCTGCTGGATGTTTTGTGTCAGAAAATTCAGAGGAATCTTACCTTTCCAGTCCTTTAAAGAACTGAAGAGTTTGCACATGATCCTGTTTTCAGATCCTATCCTACATTTCTTTTCTTCTGTCTTATCAAAACGTATTTTTGCTTTAAGAGACTCCTCACAGCTAGCTGTTTTTGGAAAGCTGATTTAAAAAAATAATTCATATTGTAAAATGGCTATAAATGGCTTAAAGCAGTGCTTTTTAAACTGTGTTTGGAGACTTCCTGGGGATTCTTGAGGGAATCCTAATGAATAGCTGTAGGGATCAGAGCTTCAAACCAGTGAGGCCCTGGGTACTCCATGCCTAACCCTAATTTTAATCAGAAATATTCTACTCTTCATAAAATGTAGAACTTTTAAATACTTACACTACTTTATTATATATTTACTTAAAATAGATTATACTGTTTTAAAAGTATTTTAATATTTATTATTAAAATTATTCTTTAAAAAATTTACATTTATCTCCTTTTAGCTCATGCACTTTTGTCATGAAACTGAATAATTTAGCTGAAAGGAATTCTTTTTTTAAAAAAAATATATTTTATTGATTTTTTACAGAGAGGAAGGGAGAGGGACAGAGAGTTAGAAACATCGATGAGAGAGAAACATCGATCAGCTGCCTCCTGCACACCTCCCACTGGGGATGTGCCCGCAACCAAGGTACATGCCCTTGACCGGAATCGAACCTGGGACCCTTCAGTCCGCAGGCCGACGCTCTATCCACTGAGCCAAACCAGTTTCAGCTGAAAGGAATTCTTTAATCCTAGAGTCCTAGCAAGTGATAGGAAGAGGTAGGCAATGGGGATTACCCTGTGTTCAATGAGCAAATGAGGCAGATTTACTTTGTCTCTTTCTTTGATAGGTTATTAAACTGGTGCCATAGCATTTGACAAGGAGTATTTGCACTTCACTAATTCATTTAGCTCAAAGCATATCACGGATTCTCATGGATAAGAAGGATAAGTATGAATTGTGTCCTTATAATTAAGTGAACTAATAATTGACAGAATGTTAACCAAAGGACCTGATTTATAGGTAAACATCCATCTGGAGATAAATTTCTATTGACAACCTCAGGACTATATCCATAGTCTTGTCATATTCACTCATTTTAGAATTAGTCAATTGCATGAAACTATAGAGGGTAGTCTATTCAAATTGGCAGATGACAAAGCTGGGAGGGATAAAGAATGTGTTGAAGGGCAGAATTAGGATCCCAAAAGATCTTGACAGGCTGAAACATTTTGAGCTGAAAAAACATAATGAAATTTAACAGGGATAAATGTGAGGTCCTGCAGTTGGGTCAAAAAACAGAAATACAGCTGCATTTGCAGAAGATAAAAAAGTTGTAGCTTCTGAGCAGAATGTGTGAAAATGCCCAGAGGTAGAAGATGACAGTCGTATTTCTAGAAATCAGCAATGTGATGTTGATGTCCCAAAGCTAATGTGGCTTAGGGGATGCATCGTTTAATAAATAGAATCTAGAATGGAAATGGGTATAGGACCACTTTTCTTAAAACTGTTTAGATTTTACTGTGATAATAAACTAAGAGCTAGTCAGACAAACTGAAACACATTCAGAAGAGACTGAAGGTAAGGAGACTTCAAACTCTGTTGCACAAAGAGAGTTCAGGCCCTGAACTTCAGGGAATAGATTTTGTATGGCCTCAAGTCAAGAATAGGATGTACCAAAGGAATCATTTAAAAATATACAAATTGTTATCTTAGAAATTTTTGGTATCACCAAAGGAAGAAAAGTCAAATCAATGAGAAGTTTCAGGTAGAAAGACAACATCTCAAAATAAAGAACTTTTTAGAAAATGTATATTTTTATTGATTTCAGAGAGCAAGAGAGGGATAGAAACGTCAATGATGACAGAGAATCATTGATCAGCTGCCTCCTGCAGGCCACACATTGAAGATCGAGCCTGCAACCCGGGCATGTGCCCTGACTAGGAATTGAACCATGACCTCCTTGTTCATAGGTTGATACTCAATCACTGAGCCACACTGGTAGGGCAAGGAAGAACTTTTTAAAAGTAAGAATTATCTAAAGAGGGTCGGTCTCCACAAGATGATTTGTTCTTAATGAAAGTGTTAGATTAGACTGGACGACCAGAGATATAGAATGAGTACAGTTTAAAAAATGGTTTAATGGGATAACTTGTGAAATCTTTTCCATCCTGAGATTTTATAATTTATAAAGGGTTTTAAGACACAGTAACAAGCTTGTGGGATGATGTCTTAAGGCAGAATGGCTCTTCCTTCACCTTTCACCTCAATAATAGTCTTTTCCCCATATTAATCAAAACCATATTCAGATTTTTAAATTTAGGATATTATCAAAATTACCTACCTTTTTACTTTTAAATTTTTTAAAATTCTATTTCACATTAGAAAAAAATGTTACTGAATGAAATAATACTTTCCAGACTCTGGACAAATCCAAGTGCTTTGGTAAGTAATAAAATGTTTCTCATTGATGTTTCTATCCCTCTCTCTCCCTCTCCCTTCCTCTCTCTATAAATCAATAAAAACATATTAAAAATATTTCATTAAAAAATTTGGGTAACTACATCAAACAAACAAAACAAACCACAATAACATTGCCTTCTATAAAAGGTTCATTTAACAGACTCAGTTTAGAGTAAACGGTATTCAAAAGAAATGTGTCTTCATTTATTTCTAAATAAGAGATATTCTGATCTCTTTCTATTTTTAATTTGAATCTGCCTATATAATTCCTTAGTTACACCATAGGCCTTTAATTGAGTAGCCCAGCAAATGAAATGCAGTCTCCTGACAAAAGCAGATATGCCAAATCAGGGCTTTTAATTGCAAATAGCAGAAAAGAGATTTATTAAGAGCATGGTTCTCAAACTTGGGCATGTGTTAGAATCAGCTGTTAAAAGTCTTTTAAACACAGATTTGTTGATTCCGTAGGCTAGAGTGGGACCAGCTAGTTTAAATTCCTAAGTCTCCAGGTATTGCTAATGTTGCTGGCTGTGGACCACACTTTGAGGGTCATGTATTAAAAGATATCAGAGGTTCTCAAAATTGTTGGGAGTTCTGGAGGAACAGACTTGACAGCAAACTTTTATGAACAGTGCCCCATACTCCTCTGGGATTGATGAGGACAACTTTGCCTGCTCTGTTGGCACCAACAAACAATATATTTAAGGAATTCAATTTTTGTGCAACTACTAGTGATGCCAGTCATATGCCAATTTTGCACCAGAAATTTAACTTGCATCCAGTGATGCCTGTAGTAAAATCCAGATGCCTCTGATGTTTACATATTAATGAAACATCTTTGATGGGTTATCTTACTGTTGGAGCCTAGAACACAGGTGTCTATATTGCTATGAGGGAGGCTGGGATTTTAGTTCTTTCCTTACATTGGGGAAGCAGGACTCAGATTTGAAGAAACATATATATTAATGAAACGTGGGGTTTGGGGGTACAGACTTCTTCTCGTAGGTCCTTGTCCAACAAAGATGAAGAATAAATCCGTGGACTAACATATTTCTTTTATAAAAATGTAGAAGTTTATTGGAAGCATATACAAATTCTTTATAGACAGGGGTGTCCCCAAAGGGGCCCCTAAACAGAAAAAACTTATTCTCTCTCTCTCTAATGGGAAAAATCAAAACATTATATCTCATGTCCCTTTGTCTCCAGTTTATATATGCTGCAGTTCTTTGTTTGAATCTGACCATTTCTACTTGGACCCTTCTTAATTTAGAACTCCTATGCTTTCCTCATTGGTCATTTTTGTTACATAGTATCAGTTTCAAAGGCCAAAACCCACGTGGTGCCCCCCTCATTTTCTCCCCTTATCTTGCAACGTTCCTCCATTCTCTGTGAAAATGTTTCCTTCTTCCCCTTATCCTGTGGCATTTCTCTAACCCCTGTACAAGTAAGATAAGCATTTTGGTGTCTCTAAGCCTTCATCTATGCATTCCTCTCCCATGTTTATTTCTCCATAAACCTGCCTATGTTGTCTCTAAAACTCCTTTTATTAGTATTAGAAAATTCTACTACTAAGTTAACTTCACTGGTATATATTTTTTATTTAAATAAACATTTTAGAACTGCACATATTTATTTATTTATTTTTAAAATATATTTTATTGATATTTTACAGAGAGGAAGGGAGAGGGATAGAGAGCTAGAAACATCGATGTGAGAGAAACATCCATCAGCTGCCTCCTTAACACCTCCCACTGGGGATGTGCCCGCAACCAAGGTACATGCCCCTGACCGGAATCAAACCCCGGACCCTTCAGTCCGCAGGCCGACGCTCTATCCACTGAGCCAAACCGGTTTCGGCTTCACTGGTATATTTTAAAGCTTAGTTTAATTTGTACTTCTATGGGACGTCTGAATTCAGGGAGAACAAATTATGGAAACTGTGATTTGTGATGCTGTGAGAACGACAGGAAGACTTTTTAACTTCTCTGATGTGACCCACTTGGGATTCCATGAGAGTATTTAAAGTTAGCAATGCTTCTGTGTGTTAGGAATTGGGTTGGGTGCTGAGATATAAGGATGAAGAAGACATGCATCTTGAGTTAAAGAGTGTGCAATTCACTAAAGGAGATAGTGAAGTGGACAGAATGTTTCCATATAGATACCTATTTTTACTCACAAAAATATTAGATTCCAGAGAAACTATAGCTAACTTAGGTTTATTTGTTCAAATGACTTATATATTCATATCTATAGTTATTGTAAGACCTGTAAATGTTGATTAACTTGATCTTAACCCTCGTTTCTTTTCCATTCTATAAAAATGATAAATAATGCTGTTTGTGTTTTCTATTTCATTAGGGCCCAGTGCACGAATTCGTGCACCTTGAAAGGAACTGTGGGCCGCGAGGCTGCAGTGGGCACAGGGGAGGGTATTGGCCCATCCTCCATGCTCCCACCCGGCTCCTCCCATTGCGGTACCCGGTCCCCTGTCTGCCAACAGCCCAGCTCCCACCACCGGCACTGCGCCCACATGCTAATATCTATCTATCTATCTATCTATCTATTTGTTTTCTTTGAAAATGGAAAATTTTTCAAGTGCCTACTTTATGTAGGGCCCTATTTCATATTTTGAAATGCACAGAAAGTCCAGAAATTTGGATCTTCATGCCACCAGCCTATATTTCTCCCTTTCCACCCCTCTTTTTCTCTCTCCCTCCCTCCATCCCTCTCTTCTCAAACCCTCCCCCATCTCTTTCTCCCTTCCTTCCTTCTCTTTTTAAGGGATATCACTTAAAAGGACAAAATGAGCAGACAGAATGATTAAGCCTAATATTCTAATATTAGGCTTCCATCCTGATTAATGGCTGTCTGGAGTTGTCTCCATATATTCACTAATAAAGCTGACTCTATGAGATCACACCATGAATGCTTCCAAGGCAATATTTTGCTCTACTATTTCTTTTGAGTTACTTACTTAGTATTTCTAAGAATTGAATAAAGAAGAAATGTAAATTTAATTTTTCTCATTGTATACATTATTAATAACCCTTTAAAGATTTTTTTTTAAAATAATGGTCAAGTACACAAGTTTCTGTAAGTCATGAGTTAGCCATTCTTTATATTAAAAGTGATGCTTTTAAAATTCTGCCACCTTTAGCATTCTCTAAATGTATACTAGTATAAGCTTTTTGCACTGGTTGGATTTATTTAAACATATTGCACTCTTATGGATCATTTGTGTTCCTGGGCTTAATGCAGATTGCTTCAAACGAGCTAATTTAAATGGAGAGACCAGGTAAGCTGGAAGTGGTTTGCTTCTTGGCACTGTGAAAGGGAGCTCGCTATGCCATGCTTTCGCCACAGAGGGGCATTACTGACTTCTCTTTTCTATCAGCTCTTCTCTACAGCAAGAAAGAAAATAAACCTCTAGAAACTCATTTTTCATTCACTTTAAAAGGAAAGCAATGTATTAATATATTTAAAAAAACACACACACAACCCTCAGAGCTGGTGGCCACTTATAAGTTATATGTGACTTTTAAGCTATGGAAATATTTCCTTGAGTAGATTATCACAGGCAGCATAATCCTTTACATCATCTCAGGACAGAAGCAATTACTTCTTTTCTAGCCATATTAAATTTCTTTATGTAAAGTACTTCAATGTTTCAAGAAAAGCTATGACCCTCATTTTAATAGAACGCTGGGCCGAGTAGGACTTGTGAAAACGATGCATCTCATTGGCGCCAACTGCCACCTGAAAGGGAATGTGACTTGCATTAGTTGAGCTGGAAACATGTTCTGAAAATGTGGTCTCTGTTCCCTGTGGTCACCCTCTCCTCCCAGAAGAACATTGCTGGTGCATATGCTCCTGCCTCCCACATCACAATCAGGTTTCAGGAAGGGGAACGAAACCAGGCAGAGGGAGAAAGAAAGAAGCACTGCAAAGATCCTGTGTTTGCATAATACTCCCAGTACAATTAGCATAAACTGGACTCCTCATGTCAAATACAAGGTAATGAGAATGTTTTTCCGGTTCAGTTTGAGTATGAATGTAAACACGATACTAATTGACATCATGATCACAAGATTTATACACGCCTGCACTTTCAAGGGAAGAATCCTTAAAATAGCGCTGAAGAGGCAGTCTTCTGACAGACCCCCTTAGGCAAAAAGCATCCACAGGGCTGTGGAGTTGTTCGCTAAAAGTGTCTGTGAGAAGCAGCAGAAGTTCAAATGTCCCCATGCAGGGGGTAAGCCACAGCTCCCGTTGAAATAGGCAAGTGTCTTCTTCCCCCGGTGCTGTTTGGGTTTATCACACCGAGGCGTGTTCGTCTCCCTTTCTCCAGCCACAGGGCGAAGGAGCGGTTGATCACATGCGCAGCTGCGGTTTGGGAGAGCTGGCTACTCTCATTTCATGACCTCGAAGTCAGTGTTATACTTCAAAGGTATGCACATCTTTTATGCCAATTGTCATGGAACATTCATGAAAATTATAATTTCTTTTTGCTTGACTGACTGCTTTTTTGGGGGGATCTTTTTTATTGAATTTATTGGGGTGACATTAGTTAATAAAATGATATAGGTTTCAGGTGAACAATTATATACTATACATCATCTGATTATTGTATTGTGTGTTAAAAACCCAAAGTTAAATCTACTTCCATCACCATTTATCCTCCCTTTACTCTCTTCTATCTCCCCCATGCCCTTTCCCTCTGGTTATCACCTTGTGGTTGTCTGTGTCTATGCGTTTCTTTCTTTCTTTTTTTTTTTTTCTTAATTCCTTTACCTTTTCTATCCAGCCTCCAAACTCCCCTCCCCTCTGACATCTGTCAGTCTGTTCTCTGTATCTGAGCCTGTTTCCATTTTTTTTTTTCTGTTTCCATTTTATTTGTTAGTTTATTTTGTTTTCCTCATCTCATTCCCCCCCTCTCCCCGCAACCATTTCATCAGTACTTTTCCTTCGGCTGTTTGCCATTATTTCCCTTCTAAATACGTCTTCCCAATTGTGCTGTTAAGCATCATTACTCAACTCTTCTTGGGAGAAGCAAGAAACTTGCCCCAAAGTTGGGCCAAATCCCCTAACACTTGTTAGGGCCCCAGAGAGGTTAAATGCCCTGTGCTATTTGATAGCATTGTATGTGAGTGTTCATTGGTTTAATTCTGGACCAACTTAGGAAAATCTGGGTCATTTATGGTAACTCTGTATGATTTTTTTTTTGGCACCATGATTTACATAGAAAACTCTTTGATGCTTGAATGCATTCCCAGTTTACAGGCTTGAAGATAGATCTCTGGCGCTTCCTGAGGATTCAGAGGTGACCAAAAGCATTTGAGGGGTTTAGTCTCCAAACTGGAACTCTTTTACACACTCTGACTCCATCCCAGGAATTCTTGGGCTTCACAATGCTTGATTCTGGTAGAGACTCCTCTGTTTTCAGGCTGTATCTTGTTTCTCCCATGTCTCATTCCCCCAGATTCATGTTGCCACTGTATCCACCAACTGGCTCCCAGATTCAGGCTGATACAGACCTTGGTTTCCATGCCCATCTGGATAGACATATTTATAACTTGACCACACCCTCAACACCTTGGAATTAATTCATATACTCAGAATCTGGAAGCCAGTCTGCATAGCCAGACTTCTGTGTTACTCTTTTCCATTTCTTTCACCAGCAGCAAAAATTGAATATTGACTTCTAATTTTCAGTACTTCTCTGTACCCACTTATACCAGGAAGATCTTGGACTTATGATGCAGGGTGAGGCTTATATCTAGGTGCCTCTTCCTATCTAGTAACCCATCTTCCTTCTTGTCCCAGCCTCATTAAAGAATGGAGCCCTGCACTGAGTGATTGACATTGAGACCATATCTCATTCCTCTTGTTCCTCTTGTCCTTCCTTCCTTCCTTCCTTCCTTCCTTCCTTCCTTCCTTCCTTCCTTCCTTCCTTCCTTCCTTCTCTCCTTCCTTCTTTTTAAAAAACATATATTTTTATTGATTTCAGAGAGGAAGGGAGATGGAGAGAGAGAGAGAGAAACATCAATGATGAGAGAAAACCATTGATCTGCTGCCTCCTGCCCTTCACACACTAGGGATAGAGCCTGCAACCCAGGCATGTGCCCTGACCAGGAATCGAACCATGACCTCCTGGTTCATAGGTTGATGCTCAACCCCTTGAGCCACTGAGGCTGGGCTCCTTCCTTCTTTTTGAGATAGAACTGATAGTATATCTACTATGAAAAAGCTAATAATAGCTACTACCATTTACAGAATGTCTATAATATATCAGGAACTTTATACAAGCTATCCTATTTAATTCTTCCCTTAATTCTGAGGGAAGAATTTACTCTACATCCGAGGTTAGTAAGAGAAGATCTTGCAGTTAGTAAGTCACAGAGCTTGGTTCTCTTTTATTCTGAAGCCCGGTGCTTTGCCCTCTTCAACACTGCCCTAGAAGTCAGGGAGAAGAAGCTAGTCTTCTGGTGGGGTCAGGAAAGTGAAACATATTCTAATGAAAAAGCAGGTCCAAAGTGCACAAAATGCTTTAGGAGGCAGATGAAGGAGAGAAAGTTCTTGCTGCACCAGGAAGCGAGGGCGGTGGAGAGGATGCATGGTGAGCTCAGAGAAGTTATATATGAGCTGGTTCTTGATCTGGCTCAGAAGTCATGAAGCCAGCTGGCATTTAGAGTTGTTTATACCTTTGTCTGTCTGTCTGTTTTTCTATACTTTTTTGTCATTCTCCTTTTTGAAGCACTTATAAACTGCATTCTATATATAAATTTGCTTTCTTTTCCCATTTATGCTCTCATATTTTCCCTCTTTATTCTGTAACTGTATTTATCTAATATCTCTAACCTGAAATTATTTAGTTTATATCACTAAGATAGCAGAGAAGTGGAATTTTGTACTCTATTTTTTTCTTTTCTTTTATGAGAATGTTCTGTAGCACTGACAAAAAAAAGTAAATCCTTCTAATTTTGGGGAAAAAAGGATATGAAGAAGGATAAAATTCAGGTGGCATGTGGTATGGAATATTTAGACATAAACTTTTCAAAGAACTAAAACTATTTTGTTACAAATCTTTCTGTGATAAAGTACTAAGCTTTCTGTGATGATGTGGCTTGAATCATTAAAGATTATCTGGAAATTTTGGAGTGGCTAAAAAAGAAACATGATTCAAGTCAGTGGGGTTGGAAACCAAAAGATAGCATAACCAAAACAATAACATACATTACCAGAGCTGTTTTCTAAAAGAGAATGTCATAGTATAGAAACTGAGAAAGTAGGTAGACTGGAAGTATATACTTGTGGAAGAGTCTCTCCAGTTACATTTGCGAGCATCAACCTATGAAGTTTGCATTTGCTACCTGTTTGTCTTTTGCATCATTTCCCACAATGTGTTTCATTAAATGCTTTTTTTCATGGATACTACTAGATATTTCATTAAAGATAGGGTTCATGGTTTAAGAAGTGTGGGACTCACCAGGTTAAATAAAACTAAACAGGTTTATTTAATTTACACTGAGACTATTTGGAGCTCTGAATTGGCTAATGAAGGGTATGGTTACCCAAAAGCAGAACTAGTTTGCAGTATGTTTGACCTAAACATAATTGTGTGTGTGTGTGTGTGTGCTTGTGTATGAAAAACATCATGTGTCACTAGTATATCTTGGTAACCATAGGAAATACAGTATAAAGGAAAATAATGGAAAATGGAGTTGAAAATGAGACTTTTTGAGAAGTTATAATTGTTCACCATAAAAGAATATTGAAAGAGTGATTCATGAAGCATATAAATCATCTGCAGCTAACTCATGAACTCATTCTAAACACTATTGGAGAATCTCCTGTTCTTCCTTCTCCATGAAGCCTGCCATGATTATCCTAGCCCAGTGGTCGGCAAACCATGGCTCGCGAGCCACATGTGGCTCTTTGGCCCCTTGAGTGTGGCTCTTCCACAAAATACCAAGGCCTGGGCGAGTCTATTTTGAAGAAGTGGCATTAGAAGAAGTTTAAGTTTAAAAAATTTGGCTCTCAAAAGAAATTTCAATCGTTGTACTGTTGATATTTGACTCTGTTGACTAATGAGTTTGCTGACCACTGTCCTAGCCAATGCCAGTATCTCAAACATCTGAATTCCAGTAGCTCAAATTACCAATTTCTGAACTTAGAATAGGTTGTTATATTTTTACTAGTCTTTCCATGTATGCACATGGGCTATGAGATCTTATAGAACAGAAGCCTGTGGGTAGGTAGTGATCATTTATATTATTTTTCAGAAAAATCACAATTTTGAATATTATGTTTCATCAAATGTGTCTGAAAATGTGTTCCATATGATGTCTGTTAACAAGGGTTATTTGATTTATACATTTTGTAACTTGAATTTCTTGTGTAGTGCCATATATAAACTGGAACTTCTATAATTATCTGCTGATTGTAACTTAAACATGGCAACAGGTATTTCCTGGCATCATAAGAGAGAGAAAAAGAGAGAGAGAGAGAGAGAGAGAGAGAGAGAGAGAGAGAGAGAGAGAGAGAGAGAAGAGAGTAGGAGTTAGCCATCAGAACTAAACCATATTAAGCTATAAGGAATGCAGAAACATAAGATGCAAAATTATGTGTTTTCGTGTGTGTGTGTGTGTGTGTGTGTGTGTGTGTGTGTGTAAAGTACACCAAAAAATACAACTCACTATGTTAAGAAATACCCCAAAAATCACTAAAAATTAATAGCAATGATCACTTGTTGTATTTTTATTTGGGGGTGGGCAGAGGAAGGAATAATTTTTATTGTTTTGAAATTGCTATAGTTTCTATGTGAACATAGCTCACATTTCTTCTAATCAGCACATAATTGAAATTATTTTATTCATTTAATCATTGAAATGATATTCATCAGATGCTTCCTAAAGGCCATACATTGTGCTTGGCACTGATGATTCCTCAGAAAGCAAGATAGACATGGAGTTCTTGTCTTTATAAAACACAGATTAGTGTGACAGACTAATGTTAAGTGAGTATTTGGTTAATTAAATTTGATATGAATGCTGCATGGTTCCATCAGAACAGTGGTTGGCAAACGCATTAGTCAACAGAGCCAAATATCAACAGTACAATGATTGAAATTTCTTTTGAGAGCCAAATTTTTTAAACTTAAACTTCTTCTAATGCCACTTATTCAAAATAGACTTGCCCAGGCCATGGTATTTTGTGGAAGAGCCACACTCAAGGGGCCAAAGAGCCGCATGTGGCTCGCGAGCCGCAGTTTGCTGACAACTGCATCAGAACATCTATCTGGGATACCAGGAATAACTTTTCTTAGGGGATGATTTTTGAATGCTTACCTAAGGATGAGTAGGATTTAGCTAAACTGAGACTTGGGTAGCATACTTTAAGATCTAGAGTTAGGAAGAAAACATTGTATTTAAGAATGTGATACAAAATTATAGTGTAGGCAGCTAGAGAGTGTCAGAAGATTAGCCTGAAAGAGTTTCAGGGGCTGAATCACATTGGTCAGGATTTTTGCCTTGTTTGTAAGTGCAATAGGAAGAGATGGAAGAATTTATTTTATTTTATTTATTTATTTATTTATTTATTTATTTTTTTACTGGAGTGTTCCCTGACCAGAGTTTAATTTAAAAATGCTCATTCTGGTTATAATAAAGATTGGCTATCGGATGGGTATAAAGCACAAAGAGTAGTAAGAAGAGTAGACAAGTAAGGACACTATTGAATAACCTAGGCAAGAAATTCACTAAAATAAAAACTTCACAACATCGGAACACCAGCAGGTCCAGGGTTTTTTTGAAGCTTTCTATTAGCTCATTGGGAATTCCATGTTCTGGTATCAGCTCTGGCGAGGGGTGGGCATTGCTAGCATAATGGTTAAGGGCATGGAACCTGGCACCAGATTGTTTGGATTCAAATACTATTTCCTTTGGACCAGTTGGAATACCTTGGGCAAGTTATTTAATGTCTTTCTGCCTTAATGTTCCCTTCAGTAAAGTAGGATTAGTAACAACAATAATGCTTAATCATAAAATTATTGACAGGACTAAATGAGTTAATATAAAGTACCTGGGACAGAGTAAATACTATATAAGTATTTGCTCTTATTATTAAAGTTCTGGACACATTAAAGACATTTAGAGATTAGAATATACAGATTTGGTGATGAATTAGATGAGGCAGGGAGTAGGATAGTTTTGTAGAGGGAGTCAAAGACAGCTGCTAAAACTGTGCTCAGAAGGTAAGTGCATGGTAGTACCTGTTTGTACCATGATGAGGACTGGAGGAGGAAGAGCAGGGGAGTCAAGCTCCTGAACCCAGTTTGGGCTATGCTGGGCCTGAAGTGCCTCTACAGCATCCAGGGGGATAAAGTGAGTAGACGGTGAAATAGCTATGGTTAGGGTCTTGTTTAGAAGTGGAATCTGTGCTGGCGAGACATGACTGGAAAATGGCATGAGATCACAAGAGAACTTCCAGAAGGAAAGAGATTGAGAATGACGGTAGAGGGAGCAATCTAGGTGGCCCAGGATTTAGCACCAAGATTATAAACAAGAAATAAGAATATATCTTGGACTGTTGCAGAAGACTGGAGAAAAACCAAGCAATGCTTAGATTGAAGTTCCACTTTATTATACACCTGTGGGCTCAGAGAAAAATGAATTTCAAATTCTGAGCAGAGCAACAAGCAGAAGTTTCCTTTTTATTAAAGAGCCATTCCTATGTGTGCTTAGTGGTTATCTCACTGGAAGCTTGTGGCCTTGAAGACAACACAGTTCTATTCACTTAAAAAATACATCTGGCATGGCCTGAGAGCACAGGAGTGTCTAGTCTCTGTCCTACAAGGTCAGACAGCTAAATTTATCTTCCTCATTATTCAAGCAGGCTAGAAAGCAAAGTTATTTTTTCAGAATAAGGGGCTGTCTAAAAAATAGCAGAGTTGACTTTACAGAATAAGGGACTATCTAAATAGTAGAGGATTTCAAATAATAGTTTTACAAAATAGAGGTTAGCCTTCTCAGGACTAACATAGATTATGACACAACCAGCATGGATTTATTTATGGAGGTACTTCATAGATCTTTAAATTCTACATTATTACTTAGAAACATTTTATGGGGGAAATGCCCTAAAGTCTCCTTACATGATTTAATTTATATTTTATAGATACCTAGAATTTGAGATGTAACTGTACAGGGGCCTTTCCACAAGTGTGTTACCCACACGTTTAGTGTAGATGAGGACTTTGGACCTAGGCAAAGCAAAGTCTTTAAGGTGGCTTCTGTCTGAGCTTAAATGCAGGTGGGACAATCAATTTGTGTAACTACCTTTTTCTCTCCCATCTAGGGGTACTTTGAATGTTTTTTTTCCTATACAATTACATACACTGAGTTTAAATGAATTGTTGCTAGTTTATGTTTATGATCTTTCCTTACTTTTTCTCAGGTATTAATTACATTGGTAAAGTTCAGTGTGAGCTAATAATACTTAATTTATATATGTATTCTGGTAACTACCTTCTAAAAAACTCAAAGCATGTGTATACTTTGCCTTGGTTATCTGATTCTATTCTCTGACTTTCAGATGCTTGTTATTCTCTTCCCAACTGCAATTTCCTTATGAATCCCTTTGCCTTGAAATTGTCCAAGACTGCTTAACAGGAGTGCCATATTTAGCTTCTAAATGTGTCTAATTCTCCTATACAGAATGGTTCTCTTTTCACTTGGCGTCAAGGGATTGACTCAAAATAACTATCCTTTTGTTACAAAGAAAGAGGAGCAGAGCCAAAGAAATTCACTAACATGGAGGCTTCCCAGTCAGTCTCAGAAGAAAAGTCACATAATGTCTGAAGGCCGGCAGCTCCCAAGGATGGCAGTTTTGAGGTCCTCTGCTTCCTCTTTGGGAATTTTGTTTGGAAGAAATGATTTGATTAATGATGTCACGTTGTGTGAGAGGGGAGGGGTTAAGCACTAGGCTTCAACTTTAGAGACTACAGCTATTATTAGACTTATTTTTAGTATACACCATTACATAGCTATCTTCCTTAGCACATTGTACCTTCAATGAGGCACTTATCATGTACTCTGATTCTTATACACCTTCTTCTCCCTTGCCACATTTAAAGTATCCTCTTTTAAGACAACCTGTGTTGCCTGTTTATTTTTCTAATAGCAAAATAGAACTTAAAAAACAACAACTATATATGCTATCAAATTAATGCACATTTATTATGGAGCACCAAGCCTCTGTTTTTGCTTTCAAAATCAGAACTAATCCAAGTAATTTTAGCAAAAAGATCTAGAAGGCCCTGGATGGGTGGTTGGTTGGAGCATCATCCCATACACCAAAAGGTTTTGGGTTCTATTCCCGGTCAGAGCACATACCTAGGTTTCAGGTTTGATCACGGGTCTGGAGGCAACCGGTTGATGTTTATCGCTCTCATCGATGTTTCTCTGTCTCTGTCTCTGTCTCTCTGTCTTCCTCTCTCTCTAAAAAATATCAATAAAACCATATCTTATGGTGAAGATTTAAAAAAAAAAAGATCTAGAAGAAGCACCAACATAGCTTAATCTTCTAAGGCATCCTCTTTTAAGTAGGTTAAAAGAAACTTTTTACTTATCACACCTCTCCCACCAACAAAAGAACTCCTGAAATTGCAGTATGGATAATTGTTTGGAATGTGTCTCTGCTGGAATTGATGGGCTAATGCTGCCACTGATAATAAACATAATGGCTAGCATTTATGGAGAGCTTACTATGATTTAGACTCTAGATCATAGTAGGAACTCAGTAAATATCTGTTGAAAGAGTATATACAAGGCAATTTATTAAGTGCTTTGTAGACATTATCTCATTTAATATCAATAAATTTGCAAAAGAGATGTACAATTTTTATTCCCATTTTTCACATTAGGAAAATAAAGCTCAGAGAGCTTAGGTATATTGCTAAATAACTCTTCTGGTGATAGAATTGACTCCATGAAATATCTGGTGTGTCTCACCACAAAAATCATAGAATCTGGTAAAATCTTGCATAAAGACACAGTATTCCTAGCTTCAAATGCCTTCTCAGTCACAGTTACAGGGAAATTAATATGAGTGTCCTGTTCTATCTTATTTCAATCCTATAATAGTCATTTGAGAAGCAAACCAAGTGATTTATTGTTTCGTTCCAATGGGAACAAAATCAAATAAAATGGGAGAAAACTAGAGAAGGAAATAAAGCTAAGGAATAAAATCAGACTGAGAGCATGCTAGGCAGTGTAATATATCTCTCCATTCCACTTTATCTACAATGAAAATATTAAAAGGATGGGTCAGCTAAGTCATGGAAATTCTTTCCATCATGACTAACCTATAGATTCTGTCAAATTATTTTCTCTATTAGGTTATAAGCCACAGGCTGTGACCTAAGGCAGCTGGAGTGTTTATCACATTTTCCTTTTGTCCCTGTTTAAATAAATATGTGAGTTCCTCCAAAGAAGTACTTATCTTGTTATTATGGCCTACTCTTTTTGGACTATTATTCTCCAAAAGGGTTTGGGATTTTATAAAGATGATTTTCTACTCTTTTGAAAATTCTGGGTGTCACCTGATATTGCTTGAATGATCAATTCATGTGTTTTATGTGTGCATGATCTCATCTATGTTTAATCAAACATTTGTCATTGTGTTACTAGACATAAAATATTCCATTAGACACTTGATTCTTTTAATTGATTGATTAAAATAAATCCATAATCAAAAGAATTTGATAAAAATTATTACTGGACAGCCATTATTTTTTTCCCAGCTAACAAAAAGAGAGGTGAAAATAGAGCCACAAAGATGCCAAATTTTAGCTGATACTGTATATTCTCAGTTGATAGTCCATGGTTATTGATTATGGCTCTTGCTTGTCATTGCATTGGAGAATTTTTGAAAGTAGGAAGTCTTAGAGGTCATTCATTACAACTTTTAAATTTTATAGATAAAGTAATTATGAAAAGCAAATGCTAATAATCACATTGTTAGAACAAAATTTGGTTAAGAAAATAGTGGCATGACTTTGAATTCCTCTACGAAATTCTGCCATGGTAAGAGACCTCTCTTGATAGATAAGACATTATCTTCTTATAGCCAGTTAGGAAACTATAAGTATAGAAGTACCCAATTAGTGTGTTTGTGAAGAGTTATTTATTCCCTTACTAGTATGTGCTACACTTGTGCTGTGTCCTATAATGTCAACATAAACAAGCACTGTATCATCAATTACACAAACAGCCATGGGTTTCTAGTGAGTCAGAATTGTTCTTGGATCTCTAATAAGAAAACAACCAGGTTTTTGAAAAGCTCTTCTAAACAGATAGTGGGAAAACCTATAGATTTTAAATCTGTCAATAGGGTTATATCTCATATTATCCCTCATATACCAAGATCGGCCTGCAATCAGTAATACTAGAAATTAGAAATTTGGAGCATTTTACAGTTGTTTGCATGAGCAAAAAGGAAAGAAGCCAAGTCAGTTATCCCTGAAAAACAACTTTCATGGGAACAGAAATACATTGTTATTTGGAAAACAAAAACAAACAGGAAAAAACACGCACACGTGGGTTAACCCTGGAGCAGATTTTCACAGGAATAGGATGCACCCAGAAGTTAGGTGGGTCAGGGAATTGTCAGAGTCAGAGAGTGAGCTGTGCTATGTTTTGGTTGCTTCTCTGCCATGTTCTTTGGCTGTGGATTTCCACAAATATTTTCATTCTCAGAATGCCTTTTCAGTGCTTAGAGGAAGTGCCCCTGAGAGATTTATATTGTGGCTCTAACTCTTGGGAACGTATGCATTCAGTCCAGAAATATATTTGAGCACCTCCTAGATCTCTTGAACTGTGTTAATTATAGAGGGTGTAAAACTATATAAAACAGGATTCCTGCCTTTAAGAAAATTATAGTCTAGTGGAGAAAACCTCAAATGAATCAACAAAAACAATGGCAGATGATAAGAACTGGCTAGATATAGACAAGATTTCCAAGAGATGGCAATTCTGAAAATGAGTTTTGAAGTCAAAGCAGGAGTTTTCTAGGTGAAAGAAATGGGAAAAAGTATTGTTGCAGAGGAAATAGAGCATGCCATGTAAAGACAGCATATAAAACACTTGTGAAAAACATTTGCGTCATTAATTTATTTAACAAGTATTTTTTGAATACCTGTCATGTGCTGAGTAAATTTTAGCCACTTAGATATGGCTATGTTTAAGACATACATTTCCTGCTTACAGTCTAGTATAAAGAGGCCCACAATTAATATATATGATATGTTAGATGGTAATAAGTAAGATGACAAAAAAACAACAACAAACAAAGGCAGAGAAAGAACCAAGGTATGAAAGGAGTGGGGACATTGCTATGCCATATAAAGTGGTCAGGAAGGCCTCTTGAATAAAGTGACCTGAAAGTAGTAAGGAAGATAGCAGATATTTGGAAAGCACCTCTTTGGCCCAGGGAAGAACAAATACAATTGCCCAGAGATGGAAACGTGCTTAGTGCATTTGAGTGACAGCAAGGAAGTCAAGGGGTCTAGAGATGAGGAAAGAGGCGGTAATGAGTGAGGTGCAGAGTAAATGAGGAGGAGAATGCTAGGAAATGAGGTAAGAGGAGAGCAATAGGGCCAACTCATATAGTACCACACAACCAATTTTAAGGACTTTTGCTTTTACTCGGTGATATGGAAGTATATCAGAAGGCTTTAAGCAAAATAATATCATGATCTAAATTACGTGTTTTAAACAATTGTGGCTGCTATGTTGTTAGTAGATAGGGGAGGAGTAGAAATAGAAGGTCCAGTTAGGAGGCTTTTCAATAATCCAGGAGGCTGATGATGGTGTGTTGTAACAGGTATTGCAGTGGAGGTATTGAGAAGTGGTTAGATTCTGGATATAATTTGAAGATAGCACCGACAATATTTCCTGAAAGATTGCATATGGCCTGGCCAGTGTGGCTCAGTGATTGAGTGTTGACCCATGAACCAAGAGGTCAATGGTTCGATTCCCAGTCAGGACACATGCCCAGTTGCTAGATCCACAGTAGGAGATATGCAGGAGGCAGCCAATTGATGATGTTTCTCTCTCAACAATGTTTCTATCTCTCTATCGCTCTCCCTTCCTCTCTCCAAAGTCAATAAAAACATATTTAAAAAGACTGTACATGGAATGTGAGAAAAAGAGAAAAATAAAAAGTGATCCTATTATTTTGGTTTGAGTAATTGGAAAAACGATGGGGCCATTTACTGGAAAGAGAAATACAATAGGAAAACAGGTGCGAGCAGGAGGAGGTTACCACTTAATATTTATGTCTGAAATTTAGTGGAGATTTCAAAGGAAGATATTTAAATTTTAGAACTCATCAGCCTGGAGATGGTATTTATATCTATGGGGCATAGTCATTTGAAAAGCAGTATTGGTATCACATGCTCTGGAGCCAGATTGGCTCTGAACACGACCTGTGTAACATTGGCCAATGAATTTATCTGTGCTTCAGTTTCCTCATCTATAAAACAGGAATAATCATAATAATAAAGTTGTTGGGAAGTTTAAATTAAATTGCCATGTATAAAGTACTTAAAAATGAGCAGTGTCTGGCACAGAATAAATGCTCAAACACATTAGCTGCATTTATTATTTGTGGGCATTATGGCATGAAAATGATTATATTGAGGAAATGTTTTTAAATTATTAAGTGATTTATATATATTTCCCCTTAAATAATAGGACCTTACACCCTCCGCATGTAGTATCTTAAGAACATGATGCCCAAAACAAATAAATTGTTGTTTAGCTCTGAGATTTAAAGCCATTTTGAGTTCTTAGTGATACCATGGTCTTATTAATGAAGCTTCGGTGAAAGAGAAAAGGGATTTCTATATTCCAAAGCCTCTGTTATAAAAGAAAAATAAAATTATAGGAGGTATGAAAATAGACATAAGATATTTTCAGAGAAAAAATAGGTTTAAATGGATTGACTTGGAATAACTGCCTGGCTTCAGGGGATCTACAGTGACAGCCAGGTGGAAGGTGAAGGCCTAGTCAACAGGGAAGGTGGCCAAGTGCCTTGGGAGCCATCATGTGGCATTGCCCATGCGAGGTCAATGCTGATGATTTATAGCAGCTGCAGACACTCTGGGGGATATTAGAGGGGCAGTAATCAATGCCTAAATACTAGAGGAATGGAGCCGCAAAGGAGGGCAGTTACAGGATCCAATACACCTTTCTAGTCCCCTTTCAAGATGGTATATTTTCCCTTCATTTAAATCCATTTTGGATCATGAATTATAAATTATCTTACTATTTCTACAAATGAGACTGCATTAAACTGAATCACACTAATTTATTAAGCTTTATGATTTTTTTTTTTAATATTAGGGGAATGGAGCTGCAAAAACATGATAATGTTTTTATCAGAAATAAAGGAGATTATACTTTTTTACATGTCATTGTTGTAGTGTGTATATATTTACTTCACTAGACAAGACAAAAAGGATAAGAGGAATGTATATGAAGGTAACAGTTTTGCACTATTTTTGAAACATTAAAGTTAAGCCATTTGAGAAAGATACCTCAAATTGCAGCATAGGGGAGAGATTGAGGGAAGAAATTGATATTCGAGACAAGGAGGCCAACAGAAGTTATAATAGGTATCAATTTAAAAAGTTCCCACAGTAGTAGAACCGCTGATACTTGTCTGGTACATGCTTATCTACAGTAAATACTTCCTTTTCCAGACTCCTTTGAGGTAAGAATGGCTAAGGGAGATGGTAGCAGAAGCAGCGTGCCTAGTTTTGGGGGAGTATCCTAAAAGGGAGTGTTGCTCCCTTTCCCCTTTCCTGCTTCTTGGAAAAGAACATGACTGGAGTGCTGGCAACCATCCTGGCCGCTGAGATGACCTGAGGGTCAGGGTGCCAGGCACAGCTGAGCAACAAGATGACTTATACATCTAAACCAGTGGTTGGCAAACCGCAGCTCGCGAGCCACATGCGGCTCTTTGGCCCCTTGAGTGTGGCTCTTCCACAAAATACCACGTGCAGGTGCGCACGTACAGTGCTATTGAAACTTCGTGGCCCATGAGCAGAAGTCGGTTTTCGGCCTGGGCAAGTCTATGTTGAAGAACTGGCGTTAGAAGAAGTTTAAATTTAAAAAATTTGGCTCTCAAAAGAAATTTCAATCGTTGTACTGTTGATATTTGGCCCTGTTGACTAATGAGTTTGCCGACCACTGCTCTAGACTCTTGATGATTACCTCCAGACTTTTAAACAACTTTCACATTGTTTTAGTCACTCTTAATTTGAAGGTTTTTTTCCTGTTCCTTACAGCCAATAATCTTAGCTAATAAAGTATTTATTGGATAAATATTAGCAAACGCAGAAGTATATAAAGTAAAATGTAAAGCATACATAATTTCACCATAAAGAAGTCTGATTTTAGTATTTCTGTGGTTTTTAAATGTAATTTCAGTCATTCTCCCCCCCCCCCGCCATACTTGTGTATATGTAATGTTTTGAACCCTCCTCTGCTTACAGTCATTGACATAGGCATTTTAAAAAAAAGACACTACATAAACAACTGCAGTATAGTCTTCATTATTTCTGTTTACCAAGTATTTCTAGTTTTTATGCCTTCGTGGTAGGATTTCTATAGGGGCACTATTTGCCCAGTCAAGTTAACACATACAATTAGCCATCACAATATGTGAAGTGCTAGTTCATGAAAACTCCAAAATCCTCGTAAGTACTATTTCATACAACTTGCCTCTTTGCGGCTGAATTCCAGCCTTTGTTTCCTCACTGGCGTGCCGGGCTCTTCTCAGGACCATTGCTCCCAAGCACAGGGCTGACTTGTTCTGGAACATGTGCTCCACACCGCCCTACCATGCTTTTCAGTTGATCCTTGAGATCCCAACTTAAATATCATTTACTTATCAAACCTTTCTCTGACCCCTAGTCCCTGGATGCCTTGTAGTCTCTCTTGATACTGAGACTTCTTTTACTTAGTTGTTGCTACGTTGGTAATTAAATTATTAATCATTTAATTGTTTCACTCTTTATCTTGCATTAAATATAAACATTCTGAGGGTGGCACTATGGCTTGCCTACTACTTTATCTCTAGTTTCTAGAATGGAGAATAAACACTAGAGTTTAAAACTAGACATTTTTCATTAAAGCCAAGGTTACTAAGTATTTCTCCTTTATAAAAAGCCTCTGTCTCTTCTTCTTTTTTTTCTTTTGAACTTATAAATTATAATATTATTTTATTTGGTGTAAAATTGCCTTTTTGGAAAAGTTGAATTTACTCAGTCTTAGAAAAATAAGAATGAGATGCTGTGAAAAGAATATATTAAAAACAAGTGTTGTAGTTTTACCTGAAGAAAATGATAGTAAACATGATGCTGGTCCTGTTTTATTGGTAGATATTGAAAATGAGAATTTGTTGCTTTTGGAAACCAAGGATGGTTTGATTTCAAAGAGTAATGAATAAACTTTAAGGTAAATAAAACCCTGAATGATATACATAGTATTGACATATAAAATGAAAGAGCATTTTATTATTGTAGATATTCTATAGACACAATCTCCAAAGCTTATGAGAAGCCACAATCTGAATTTTCAATATAAATACATCAAAGATAGAATGATAGGAGAATTTATACTAGTTTTATAAATTTCTGTGGTTTCCAATGCTCACAGGGTATATATATATATATATATATATATATATATATATATATATGTATATATATTAGCTTCAAGACAGATGACAACAGCTTAACAGCTGGCAGGTCTACCTAGTGTCTTCTGCTTTCATCTCTACTGGCCAGCACGGTACCAAATATTTATGTGTAACATCAAAGGTAGCCAATGGTTAATATTTTTAATTGCATACTTTGCCATATAGAATGAAATTAAGGCTGCGAAAAAGTAAGGAAGGTATAATGGTTATTGGGCAGACAGTTATCTATGTTTGCTGCAATATTTTTTATTAATAAATTACAATTATCAATAATAGTAATAGCAAACAATGATAATACTTGTAATAAATGTTTTATGTTTATTAAACCATTCAATCTACATAACACTTATTGAAGAAGGTACTTTATTATTAACCCTTTTCACAGATAAGGACGCTAGATGGACAGACTGATTTAGAAACTTGGTTTAGGTCGTAAAGCTAATAGGTGCTACAGTCATACCAGTTTTGGAACCTAACAGCCTGACTCCATATTGTGAGCTTAAATACTCTACTAAATAGTGCTGTTTTACAGCATTATTCTTTTCATCCTTCCTTGTAAGTTAGATGTGAACATTTGACTAACTTGCAGCCAATGGGATGTTAGTGGTGTGATATGTATAAACTCCGATATACTCATGAAAGCAAAGCATGCATTTATATATTGTGATTAGTCTTTGACAAGTGCTCTTAGAAACAGTTTTGGAATTAATGACAAAAAATGTAAAGTGTGTGATGATATGTCATAAATCACATGCATGTATATTTTAGGGTAAAAGAGCAAGCTTCAGCTAGTGTCAAGAATATGAAACTCATTGAGAAAAGCCATTTTATGTTTTTACTTACTTTTAACTCTTTAAAATTTTTATTTAAATAATTGTAAAGAACAAATTTTAAGTGAACTAATTAGTGGAATAAAAGTGCACATAAGTAAATTGATAGTATTCTAGGTACTATACATAGATACAATATGAAAACACAAAATGGATGCAGTGAAAAGCAAGTCTCTCTTACTCTAGGCTTTAAGTCTCTAGTCTCCCTTTCCTGAGGCAATCACTCTCATGTCAGAAACTGTTATTATCCCCCAGTTTCCAAACTTGCTTTCTCCTCTTCGCTAACTGACTAAGGAAATGCTATCTGGCCACATGGATGCCTAGCTCAGCACTATTTTTTCCAGCCTTCCTTATAAGTTAGACATGAACATTTGACTAAACCCCAGTGAATAGGACATTAGTAATGTGATATATATATATATATATATATATATATATATATATATATATATATATAAATTCTAAATTGTGGTATTTAAAAGAAATATATTTTACATTGTGTTGTCTCTATTTTCCTTTCCATGGGCTGTGAAGTGACTGAAGGGGTGGCAATCCACCTAAATTATGCAGACAATGGCAGAGCAAATGAAACTTTTCCTGATTACAGCAGAATTCACCCATCTTATTTCTACAGCTTAACTCTGGATGCGTATTCAAGAGAGAAATGAATTTTTCTTTTAATTAATGCAGAGGCTAAGTTGCTGTAACAAAGGGTCATTAAAATGAAAATAACATTTATTTTGTCTCCAATTCCAAAATTTTTTCTGAGTGCATGTGTCAAAGACGAATGACAATATATAAATATATGTTTTGGCTTCATAAATATATATTAAAAATGTCTAAACCTTAAATTTCCAGCAGGAAACTCTGTTGATCAAACTTCTCATATGTCAACATTCTTTGTCAAGGCATAAGGTTTGTTTTAACATGTTATTTTCTCAAATATATAATATGAAGAAACAACAATTAGATAGTTAAAATTAATTAACCAGGAGAATTCTTTTCAGTCCAAATGAGTTTAAAAACAACAAATTGGCCCTGGCCATTGTGGCTCAGTTGGTTGAGCATCATCCCATGCATCAGAAGGCCACCAGTTCTATTCCCCATCAGGGCACATGCCAGGGTTGCTGGCTCCATCCCCAGTAGGAGGCATGCAGGAAGCATCCAATCCATGTTGATGTTTCTCTTTCTCCCTCTCCTTTCCTCTCTCTCTAAAATCAATAAAACAATATTTTAAAAAACACAGCAAATTGACTGACAGAGTTGAATTGGTTATGAAAGGAATTCTAGGGACAAAATAGGCAGGTTTAGGGAATCTTAGGAATAAAGAGGGTCCAAGGGAGAGGAATTCATAGGTGAGGGCTTGGAGCTGCCAGAAAGCATACATTCACA
Organism: Plecotus auritus; assembly: GCF_963455305.1. Lineage (NCBI taxonomy): Eukaryota > Metazoa > Chordata > Mammalia > Chiroptera > Vespertilionidae > Plecotus > Plecotus auritus. Next base: position 120,245,222 of record NC_137776.1, on the reverse strand, counting down.
GAGGATAAAGAAAAGTCACAGTGTGGGGGAAAAAAGGAACATGCTTTCACAGAGGACAGAGAAATGTGGACAGATGCAGGAAAGAGGGAAACATATTTTCACAGGAGATAGAGGAATGTTGCAAGATAAGAGGGAGAGAAAGAAGGGGGCACCATGTGGGTTTTGGACTTTGAAGCTGATATTCTGCAAAAGAATGATCAATTAGAAAAGCACAGGGTCATAAAATGGGGAAAAGGTCCAATTAGAAGAGACCATGAAGAGACAAAGAACTACAACATTTATAAACCTTAGAAAAAGTGGCTTACTGGGTTACCCCCTGGGGAACCCCTCCCTACTTGGGAGTTTGTATTCACTTCCAATAAATTTCCACCCTTTTACTAACAAGTCCTTTTAGTCTGCGAATTTTATTCTTCAAACTTCGTGAAACAAGAACCCACAAGGGGGAGATCTGCTCCCCGAATCCCACGTTTCAGTTAGAACCACATTTATTACTGAGCTTACTTCAAAGCCAGTTGGTCCTGCCTTTTACTATTTTCCACATTTCTATGCTGAAAGAATGCAAGCATTTACTCTTATTGTTCTCTAAGATCCTGAATAAACTCCAAGGAAACAAGGAGGAAATAAAACACAAGAATCAAAATATGTTCAATGTCTTTCTATACACTACTTTATTTCTTTTTATCCCTATTTCTTTGAAGGCCTGGTCACATGAGTTAGTGTTTACTTTTGTAGTGGTTGCAATTGTTTTTCATGTATAAACAACACCTTAAAGAAAAGAAAAATGGAGTTCAAGGTCATTGCAGGGTTATAAAAACTAATTAGATAAACCATACGAAAGCAAGGACTTAAAAGCACATGGCTGTTTTATCTCAGTGCAGTGGATGAAAATCTTTTGTTTCTCCCTTAGATATAGTGTCTGTTCTGTTTATAATTTATTAAAATTGATTGACTAGTCTGGCTGAGAAGGTAGGATTAAACTGTTTTGAATTGGTTTATATTTATTAGAGTAAGATACCATTATGTATATTTGATGAGCATAACAGCAAATATTCCATACTTCCAGAATGTGCTGTGGAACTAAGTCATTTTTTTTTACATCTATTGATACTGTTGGTAGTTAAATATATAAAGTTGAGAGAAGGAAGACAGTCACATGGAAGATTCTAAAATGGATGTGAGTCTCACATTTTGAAGAGTAACTGTGAACATGTGTTTAAAAATGAAAATACAAAAAAGACCTCAAAAGGCTTTTGGCTCAAAGTATGGAAATTCCTAAGTGAGATTTAAATTCTCTTACTGATCTTTCCCCCATCTTTTGTCATGGAGGAGCCATGAAGCTCTTACCTATAAATTTAGTATCCACCTGGTTTGCATGAAAGTCAGAAGGCTAGCATTTTTACTAGGAGATTTAATTTTACAGAGTAAGGAGAAGTTAACCTGCACCTTCATCATCTTCACCACCTGCCCACCTCTGCCTCCCTCCCCTGTGGCCACAGTCACCACTGCCTACCATGCCCTGCAGCACAGCTTTCATGTGAGTTTAAGAGAGCTATTTGCTTACAATAAAAATGTAGCAATACTTTACATTAGTGAGTGAACATTTTAAAGGTGTACTCTATAGTTTCTCCATGACTTAGTGTTTCTCAATAGGTGTTCTGTTGGCAGTTGACATAAAACAATGCCTTATTTAAGTGCAGAATGTTGCTTCTTCATTTTTGACATTTAGCAGCCCTGGCTCCCAGGCACTGAACGCTGGAGCACTTCCTAGCCATTTTGAAAAGCAAAACATTTCCTAGCATTTTCAATACATTCTAGGGAGGCAGTGCCACTCCTTGTCGAGAACCACTGATAGACTGAAGCTCCAGGAGGACACTGGTGGGACGTATGTACTCCTATTAATCAAGCATTAATGTCTACTGGGGCTCCAAATTGATTAACATAGTAATTTTTACATGGAAAAATATATAGGTTACTTATATTGTCTGCGATTGTTCTGGTTTTCCTTAAGAGGTCTAATCCACTGAGTAACAGATAAAGAAATGATCTATTTTTATGATCTCACTGTGATCAACAATGTTATTGACTTTCTCTGTAACCCAAACTTTTCTTGGGTAGGTAAGGAAAAGGACTCATTCTTTCAGAGTTGCTCCATTGCTGGGAAGTGCTTCATATATAGGGAATGGGAGGCTGCTGGTGTCATGGCAGCAGAGGAGGGGGAGACCTCTGGTCATCCTATTGTTCTTTAGATACTTGTTGCAGATGTGGTCTGCTTCCGGGACTGATGCCGGCCATACTGCAATTGACAATTTGCATTTAGATAAATATGTGGTCCTCCTTATGGGGCCCAGGGATCTGGCACCACTGGCCTCTGAGCTGGAAGTTCTCACAAGAGGCAGCCTCTTTTCTCTGGGTCCAGGGAGTCTTCTTAAAGCTTCCTATCTTTTTCTCCACATATGCAAAGACTTCCTGGTCTCTTACACATAGGCCATGGAAAGACAGAAGGACGGCACCAGCTCTACATGTCTACTTGCTTTGCAATACTGCCTCAGCTTTGATGCCCAGGTGCTGAATTAGAAATGTCAGTGTGCAAACATCTAGAGGATCACTCTCTCCTGCCACCTTTCCATATCACCTGGATGTTCTTGTGCCATGACCTTCATGGCTAGGGTTCAGGATCTGAAGGAGGGGCTAACATACAAATGAAAACACTAGACAAGAAATATGAATTTAGAAGGCATGGGGGTGGGGGGCAGGTGGAGACCTCTCTCTTGGAGAGGCACACTGAAACCTGGCCTTATCCGCTTTTTATTCAGTTTTAGATTCACATCTTGCCCTCAGTAAAGCATGGCAAACAGGTAGCAGACAGACTGTCTCTAAGGTCAATAAAGATCAGTATAGATCAGTAAGGTCCAGTAAACATTTACTTTGAGGCTATTAGGTCAGGAAATTGCTTTAAGCCACCACTATCTCAACATGAACAATGGTGCTTAGAGTTAGCCCTGCCAATGCCCAAGGCCCATCAGCCTTCTGTGTTCCTTGGTGCACTCTCATGGTAGTATCAGCAGTGGGTGGCTTCCCGCATTCTTGGCTACCTCTATACTTGTTTGGTGCTTCTAAAATTTACCCCTCTCCTACATCTTATGTATATTGAGCATTTCTGATAATATACATAATTCTAAATCATATGAAAAGTATTTTTTTGAAGAGATATGAAGACATAAAGATAACCCATTATAGGGCCATTTTTAAATTCTTTCTCTAAAATGTCATAGAAATTTTCTATAAACATGAGACAGTAAGAGAGGTATAATGTTAACTGATGACTGTTGAGGACTGAGGTTTGAATCAGGAGGCTTGAGTTTCACCAATGTGCTTTGTGTCTTATGTCTGCAAAGGTCCAGATTAAAATTTCCTCATGTGACCAAAGATATATTTGCTGCAATTTAAGTTCTCTTTGAGTATTGATATAAGTTTATGTAGAAATCAAGACCAGGAGATCTCTTATAGTTCTTATAATAATCACTTATACTGTGGTTTGGTATGTAGTCCCCTTCTCCTGGGACATTTTGAAATTTTGTTGGGATGACACTCATTGTTCTAATAATTAGAGGTGACACTACTGGCATTTGGTGGATGGCACTAGAGATGCCAGGTAACTGTGATGCTCAAGAGACCTACGTGATAATTTGCATTCCTTCTCTCACATGACATTTATGTACATGAAACATGTGTTTGTAAATTTGAGCTGATAAACTCCATTGTATATATAAAGGCAAAACAATTTTGCACATAGTAATTTAAACATAAGTGATTTTTTCAGTAATGCTACTATGGTGAAAATTTGGAACGTTATATTTTATTTTATTCTTTACCTAAAGTTATTCATCATTTTAGAAAAGCATTCCACTTTCTGCAGGGCTGCTCATGATATTACAACACACCTGGATTAGTCTGCACCTGTAGCTGTCACATTCCCAGTGATTCTACACATACATGCAAACATTCTAATAAACTAGTCTAGTTGTGCCTAAACTTTTATATTAAAATGCACAATATTTTAAAATATATTATTTTATATAATTATCTATGAATTTCTTATAGAGAGTAAAAATGGGTTAAAATATCTCCTATGTAAATGGATATTGAGTATTATAGGGTTGAGAACCACAGCCATAAGGAATAGATAAAGCTTGTAATATTTTAGTGGTGAGAAGAAATTTAGAATTCAGGCTATGTAGTGGATAGAACACTGAAGTAAGGTTTGAAGATGAGTTCTAATAACACTCTGACATGACTCATATTACTTCTGCAAATTGTAGTTCTCTCATATGCAAATGTTGAAAGCTGGGATGATTTATTGTGGAGGCAATAGACTTTTTCTGTATTGCTCTTAACCAAGATAAGAAAACAGAAAATACAAGGAAATAGAACATTAATTAGCCTATGGAGGAATCCTCAAATTATTCAAACTATGCAAAAATGGGATTAGTGTATATTTAAGGTATATCAAGCTAAGTCTAGTTACTCATTTAGGTATGATGAGAGGATTACAGATTCAATAAAAGTTAAATAATTCAATAAAAAAATAAGCAAAGGTCCTAAATATACACTTCTCCAAGGAGGACATATAGGTGGCCAAGAGACACATGAAAAAATGCTCAAAGTCACTCATCATCGGAAAAATGCAAATTAAAATGACAATGAGGCATCAACTCACACCTGCCAGAATGGCTACCATCAACAAATCAACAAAGGACAGGTGCTGTTGAGGATGTGGAGAAAAGAGAACCCTTTGAGACAGCATGGAGGGACCTGGAGAGCATTATGCTAAGTGAAATAAGCCAGTCAGAGAAAAACAAGTATCACATGATCTCATATGTGGAATCTAAAGAACAAAATAAACTGACAAACAAACTAGATCCAGAGACATAGAAGTGTGGAAAAGATTGATGACTCTCAGAGGGGAGGGGAGAGGGGGGTTGGAAGAGATTAACCAAAGAATTTATAGGCATATATATATAACCCATGAACACAGACAATAGTGCAGTAGGTCTGGGGGTTGAGGCTAAGGTGGAGTGAATGAGTGGGGAGAAAAAAGGAGAATATCTGTAATACTTTCAACAATAAAGATTAATTTTTATAAAAAGTTACCTACAGAGATGCACTTCAAAATCACCAATGGAGCTTTTATAAATCAGAGGCCATGCATGTTATGAAGTATAGATATTTCTAGGGTTCCATGTATGATGTTGGTACCCATTCCAGATTAAAAACAAAGGAGTTAGATTATCACTAGCATTCTCTGTAGTTATAAAATTTTTCCTTACCACTGCATAGAGAATTATCTCTAAACTTAGAAACCTTGTTTTAGAGACAGACTAGAAGAAATAAATGACTAAGTAGTACTTAACTCCTTATGCAATTGCCAGACCTAGTTTTCTCCTCCCCTCCCCCCGTCTGCCCTCCAGGGATTCTCTAATAATCTCAGAAGGTGTCTTGATATTTAAATTCATTTAAAAATTATATGTCATATGCTGCTTTAAGAAAAAGGCCTATATATAGAATCTTGGAAGATTTAGAATGTTTTTCTAGTCTGGGTTAAAAGTCAGAATTCACTGATATTACCAAGAATCCAAAAGAGATAATAAAGATTATGGAGTTTCATTATTCAGCCTTGCTCTCCAGTTATACCATTTATTCTGTAAACTGGTTTTTCTTTCATTGTAGTCATCCCTGATCTACTTAACTCATAATGAAGCTGCTTTCTATGATTTCATGGCCCTCAGTCCCTGAGGCTGTTCCTACTCTTTATTAAGCATGCCCCACTCTTATTTTAGATACTTAAAAAAGTAAACAGAAGCTACTCAAGGATTACCAGATGTGGGTACAAGCAATGTCACATTAACACTTTCAGTCACTCTTTGTGTAATAATAGGAGTTTGATCCCCATTTCAGAGCTTCATGTTCTCCCAAGTAATTTGGGGGATTGCTAAGGCATTATACACATTGAACAAAGTGATTTGAGCCACTGCTTACCCTAAACTGCTTCTCCCTCAACCTTTGATTCCTGTTGATCAGTTTGGCTCATTGTACCTGATACCTTCACTCACAGGTGATTGATCTGGGGTTGTCAGGAGGAGGTATTGTTTAGTCTCCTCTGGCAGTTTGGTTTGTTTGGATGTATACCCTTTCCATCAGACATTCGCGTGATATCAAAGTCCAGCTGTGGATGTGACTGCATCAAAACATTTATGGGTTCAGCAGTACTACTTAACATCACTCAGCAGATATATCCACATCACAGATCTGCCTACGCCAGGACCAGCATACTCTATCCCAGCCATATGACATCATGGTGAAGTGGGGGAAAAAATGAGCAAGGGCTTAGAACAACTGAACTTTAGACCAGACTTTGTAGCTAACTGTGCAACCGTAATTAAATAAACATTTGTATTTATGTGACCTTAGTTTTTTTCATTTACAAAATCAGGGGTAGATTATCTGTTAAGTGCCTTAGCAGATCTGAGTACATCATTTTAGATATAAGCTCATTGACAGCAGAAACTCATTTTCTCTTTGTCCTCATCCCAAGCTAGCATGATGTTTTGTGTATCTTAGGACCTTGCATGATAGCGTGATCAACGTTCTGAACTCTGAGTCCAGAGACTCCCATGTGAGTTCTAGCCCAGATCCCATTGAGTTTGATAACTACAGACAGATTACTTGCTTGACTTGTTTCCTTGTAAAAGAATGCTCTTAAAGGTGCATTGGTGGGGTGGGGGGAGGTTAAGTGACTGACAATATTATTTATAAGTCAATATGAGAAGATATCTCTTGGATGTTTTCTTTGTTTAGCCTCTTACCTTGTCAGAGGATATCTGCAGGGATTTGCTCAGGTATCAAATCTCCACTATTCATCATCAGTGTGCAATCTTTTCCCACTGAGTAGGAGAAGGGCGATTTTAAATTCTGCGTGCGAATTATGTTTACTTAGCTAGGCTTTACTTCTTTGTGGTTGTTTTCCCAATGTCTCTAAGATGGACTCGGGGGGCTTGCATTAAGCCTATGATGCCTGGCATGATTGATTGTGTTTCCAGCGGCTGGACACTTTGCTGGGAGCCGTGGTTATGTCTCGGAAAATCACACTAATCGAATCTGAAGACACTGATGTGCATTCTCAAGTAAGATCCTGGCTCTTGGGGGTTTCATCTAGGTCAGGCCTTATAAATTAAGTGATGATTTTTTCCTTAAGTCAGTAAATAAAATTAATCAGTGGCCTCACATTGCCTTCACACTTCTATTGCTCAGCGAACCTATGAGTCAAACAGCATTTTTATCCACTTTAAAGCTAATGTTTTGTGGTAGTTGGCAATCCATTTATTAAAGGCAGAAGACGGGAACACAGGGTAATTTGAGAATAATTTCTGAGATCACTAAAAAAGTAGAGAAAAATAATCTTTAAACATATGCCTCAGAAATTGTCGGAGAACATATGTTTACTATAATTTCTTTTGTACAGAAAGTAATGTGAAATTTTCCAACAGCCTCAGCTAAAAAGCAGTTTTAAAATGGGGAAATGTTGTTGTCTTTTTAATTTTATGCAAAAATATTTCTCAAACACCTACCTTGTGCTAGGCACAGGTATTATGTGGTATACTAGGAAGCTCAAGGGCACTAGAAGTAGAGAAACTTGTATCTGCATATCTGAATTCTCTTTGACCACTTACTAGATAGGTGATAACACATAAGAAAAATAACCTTTAAAACTTCAGTTTGTTTGTTTTTGGCAAAAGGGGTTGAAGAAAAAGTAGCTACTGAGAATCAGTCTATAGGAAGGGTTACAATATTAGTGTAAGAAATTAATATCTCCCTGTATGCCTCTTTCACAATGTTATTGGGATGATTTTGAGAACTATAATTTATGACATCTGGACTATAGGGGTATTTTATACTATGTTAGTGTCCTTTCACTACTGAAAGATGAGACTGAAAAATGTAGATTGTTCTCAGACTACAGAGGATTTTGAATGCTAAGGGATTATGTTAATACTATTAATTGCTGTTTAATAGCACAGGGCCTAACTAAAGCACTTGTGGGTATTTAACAATTTGTTTCTAATGAATGACAATGAATAAATAGGCAATAGAAAGTCATTAAAGATCTAAGAAATTTATTGAAGACTAGAGGCCTGGTGCACAAAATTTGTGCATGGGGGATGTGACCCTCAGCCCAGCCTGCACCCTCTCCAATCTGGGACCTCTCGATGGGGGATGTGACCCTCAGCCCAGCCTGCACCCTCTCCAATCTGGGACCCCAGTATCGGGCCTAAACGGGCAGTCGGACATCCCTCTCACAATCCAGGACTGCTGGCTTCCAACTGCTTGCCTGCCTGCCTTCCTGATTGCCCCTAACCGCTTCTGCCTGCCAGCCTGATCACTGCCTAACCACTCCTCTGCCAGCCTGATTGATGCCTAACTGCTCCCCTGCCACCCTGATTGCCCCTAAGTGTCCTCCCCTGCAGGCCAGGTCACCCCTAACTGCCCTCCCCTGCAGGCCTGGTCCCTCCCAAGTGCCCTCCCCTGCTGGCCATCTTGTGGCTGCCATCTTGTGTCCACATGGGGGCAGCCATCTTGTGTGTTGGATGATGGTCAATTTGCATATTACTCTTTTATTAGATAGGATAGAGGCCTGGTGCATGGGTGGGGGCCAGCTGGTTTGCCTTGAAGGGTGTTCCGGATCAGGGTGGGGGTCCCCTTGGGGCATGGGGCAGCCTGGGCGAGGGGCCTATGGTGGTTTGCAGGCCAGCCATGTCCCCCAACGACACAAGCCGAGGCCCTGGTATCTGGAATTTATTTATCTTCTATAATTGAAACTTTGTAGCCTTGAGTGGAGTCCAGGGCAGGCCAGGATGTGTGGGAAGCTTGGCTTCCTCCATTGCTGGGGAAACCCAAGTCTCCTGGTCGCTCCGTGGCCACAGCCATCTTGGTTGGGTTAATTTGCATACTCGCTCCTGATTGGCTGGTGGGCATGGCTTGTGGGTGTAGCGGAGGTACAGTCAATTTGCATATTACTCTTTTATTAGATAGGATGCTGTAGACAAAGATCTTGCCTTTGATGGGATGTTGGTATAGGTCCGTGGTCAGCAAACTGCGGATTGTGAGCCACATGCGGCTCTTTGACCCCTTGAGGGTGGCTCTTCCACAAAATACCATGGCCTGGTTGAGTCTATTTTGAAGAAGTGGCATTAGAAGAAGTTTAAGTTTAAAAAATTTTGGTTCTCAAAAGAAATTTCAATCATTGTAATGTTGATATTTGGCTCTGTTGACTAATGAGTTTGCCGACCACTGGTCTAGGTGATCTTTATTGGGAAAAACACATTGCAAAGCCAGAGAATAGGCACAAACACCCCTAAAGTGTGAAGAATGGTTTATTAAGGATTAAGACATAAGCAAAGAGTCAGCAGGACTCCCAAACTGTCATCCCACAGAGAGGAGTGCTTGATTGGAGTGTGTTAGATACCCAGTGGAAGGTGCTCAGGAGGGAGAACCTATATCCGTCCTGATTTACACCTCTATAGAGAAGTTGGAGCAGGGGACAAAGGGCACCCTATCCACCCTGTAATAAAAAGAGCTTTCTGGTCAGGAAAATTTGAGCTGTGAGCTTCAGGAACTCACACAATAGGTGTTTTTTTTTTAGGTTAGTTTGCATATTATCACTAGTATTAGTGAGAAATTTCTCAGAGGTAGAGCTTCTAGGCCAGGGGTGGGCAAACTTTTTGACTCGAGGGCCACAATGGGTTCTTAAACTGGACCGGAGGGCTGGAACAAAAGCATGGATGGAGTGTTTGGGTGAACTAATATAAATTCAAAGTAAACATCATTACATAAAAGGGTACGGTCTTTATTATTATTATTATTATTTCAATAGTTTTATTCATTTCAAACATTTTAACAAGAAGAATGTAAACACTAATTATTATAATTTGAAACTTCAAAAAATGGAGGAATCATAGCACAATAACATACCTTATATTGAAGATGGCAAAGGCAAAATAAAATTGCCTAACAAAAGAAAGGTACAAAAGCCTTTCAAATTAAACTTAAATATAATAAAATAATTTAAAACTAAAACAAGTAGAAAAGAACAAAATGTGTAAACAGTAAATTAAACATTTTCTTTAGTGCAACTTCCAAATTATGCCCGGGACGTAGATGTAGATGGCAATGTAGACTGGGTTGAAAGGGTTTTGGTCTTTAAAACATCAACTTCAGTGGGAACAGTGTTGTTGGTCTCCTTTTTAGCTAATGCTCTGATACTGTGCTCTCCAGGGGCGTGTCTCCCTACATCACCAGGATAACGTGTCTACGCATTCCCAGGGTGATGTCGGGGGACGCGTCCGCAGGCATTACAAGGAGCCTCTCGAAGATTGAGAGGTTGTTCCTTCTACTGAATGGGCGGATATAAATCCACCCACTCAGAAGGAGCTGTGGCCGTGTTTCCCGAAGTTGCCATGTTAACACTGCTGCTGGTGAAGGAGCGGAGGGGAGAGCAAGAGAACCCTCCGTTCTTTCTGCTCCGTGGGCCGGATAGAACAGCCGAACGGGCTGGATCTGGCCTGCAGGCCGTAGTTTGCCCACGGCTGTTCTAGGCTATTAAATGGAGAAAGGAAGCCACATGAATAGTCCAATAGAGTGATTGTCTCTCTTCCATGTCATCATTTGTGCTTTGGAACTGTTACAGCATCTTGATGCTGTTGGGACCCAGGACTCTTGGTATTACTAGTATAAGGAGCTTTTAGTTTTTTTCTCTTTAGTCATTTTGTTAATGATTGTGTAAAAAGCATGAACTGTGGTGAAGAATTGCTATTTTTGGAGAATTTTTTTTAATATAATGTGAGTTTAGATTCAGTTTAGGAAGGAGTTCTTAGGAGGTCACAAAATGAGGATGGACAAAGCAACATGGACATTGAAAGAAATTCTCAGGAAGAATGATAATATTAGAAATATATATTTTAAAAATTGATGTCTATGTTATGAGAGAAATGAAGAACAGACTTACGTTGGCTATCTTGAGGATGGATTTGCCTTTAGCTGGGGAACCTACAAATGTTAGGAATATATGGTAGTGACATGGAGGAAAGAGGGCTAGTATTATTCATAAGCTTTCTGGTTTTGTCTCTTAGGTTTAGTTTTCTTGAATTGGGCTGTTCTCTCATTAGCTGGTGCACTGGATTGGGCCGAAGAAAACATAAAACATGGATTGGATGCTTATGGAGTCCCTGTGCAGGTTGGATTTGACCTTAGTTTGGGAGCTACACTGCTAGTGGAAGCCTAAGGAAATTAGTGATATTTCTGCATTTTTACGTAATAGATTCAGGATAATCTTGGACATAATTAGTTTTTCTTGGCTAACTAAAGCTAAGCAAAATCCAATTTTCTACTGTCAGACACATTTTTTCTTAATTACAAATACTTGCATGGAAAGTTAATTTGTGTGGGTTTAATTTATTTACATATATTTACATTTGTCTTGTTTAAATGTTCATTTCAAGTGTTGTTTGCAACTGTTTGAGCATTTTAAGTCTTTTTGGAAAATGAAAATATTCTTTTTGTCAAATAAGAATAAATTTAGAAACCCCAAAGTTTGGGTTGTATTTTACTAGCCCAGTGGTCTGCAAACTGCGGCTCGCAAGCCACATGCGGCTCTTTGGCCCCTTGAGTGTGGCTCTTCCACAAAATACCATGGCCTGGGCGAGTCTATTTTGAAGAAGTGGTGTTAGAAGAAGTTTTAGTTTAAAAAATTTGGCTCTCAAAAGAAATTTCAATCGTTGTACTGTTGATATTTGGCTCTGTTGACTAATGAGTTTGCCGACCACTGTACTAGCCTCTAAGTATGGAAAAATTTATGATATCCACCAGTCCATAGCCAAAAGATAAAAACAGAGCTGCAAACAGTCCTATTCTCATTCCCATGCCTTCCTATTTCTACCCATACAAAACCTTTATGGAATCAGTAGACTCAGGGTGAAAACACCACCATCACCATCACTCAAAAACTTGCAATAAAAATGCAAGATGGACATAAATTTCAGTTTCATAGTTGTGAAAATCCAGTCCATGTCAAACGTTTATTAAATACTAGTGGCCTGGTGCACAGATTCATGCACATTGAAAGGACATTAATTAGAAGATATACTTTAATATTGCTATTCCCTCTTTCTTTATAATAGAAGTGTCAACCAAATTCACGATTGACAATGACAGATGGAAACACCTGTGCGATTGGCGCCAGCGAGAGCTTTATATCCTATATAATAAAGAGGGAATATGCTAATTGACCATCACTCCATCACAAAGATGGCTGCACCCACAGCTGAGACCAAGTTCCCATAAGGAGCCTTAACGAGCAATCATCAGGGACCTGAGGCTACGTCCTCCTCTGCCCCCATGGGGCTTGACAGGAGACCTCAGGCCGCATCCCCCCACCCAGCAGGGCTTGACGGGGGACCTCAAGGTGCCATGCCCCCTGCCCCAGAACCGGGCCAGGGGACCTCAGTCTGTGCCCCCCTACCTGGCTGGACTTGACAGGGGACCTCAGGCCATGTCCTCCACCCAGAGGGCTTGATGGGGGACCTCAAGGTGCACCCCCAGTGCTGAGTCGGGGGAACTCAGGCCACGCCCCCGCCCAGCAGGCTTGACGGGGAACCTGAGGCTGCGCCCCCCTGCCTGGTGGGGCTTGATGGGGATCTAAGGCCATATCCCCCACCTGGTGTGGCTTGACAGAGGACCTCAAGGCATGCCCCTGCCCCGGTCTGGGCTGGGGGACCTCAGGCCACGCCCCCCCGTCCTGCGGGCCAGTGGACCTGAGGCTATGCCCCCTGCCTGGCAGGGCTTGACAAGGGTGGGACTGGCCAGGTCTGGATCTAGCCAAATGCGGCGGGGGGGGGGGGGGGCGGCTGGCCGGGTCTAGGTCTCATGTGATTTTGAGGTGCATGTGGGTGGGTGGGGACTTGACTCTGGGTCCCATGGTGAGCCCCAGACTCTGACAGGAGGAAGGTTTTCATATACATTTTACTAATTTTCTTTCATCTCTGACACTTCTATTATAGAGAAAGGGCAAATAGCAATATTAAATTATTTCCTCTAATTAATCCCCTTTTAATGTGCATGAATTTCATGCACCGGGTCACTAGTATATAGATAAACGTGCTTAATTACTAGTAGACCTGCTTTCTGTTTTAGCTAAACTTTTTCCAGCCCAGTGAAGCACCCCAACTGCTCTTTCAGGTAATTGTCAGCAACACAGCCGTAAATATCAACACGAAGCACATTATTATTGTAGATCACGCAGGGAGAACAAAGAATAAAATGTTTAATTGCAGCAGTGTTTGACTATATTCTGTGCAGTGAGAAAACCTGAAGTCATTTTCAAGGTCCACCATTTCTTACTTCTTTTCAGCCGGGTCAAGTGTCTAAGCTTTCTAATTCTCAGTTTTCTGGCTAATAAAAAGAAAATAGGATTCCACCAAGTCTCCTATCTACCTACTCCAGGGCTTCTGTGAGGATCAAATGAGAGAGTCATGGGAAAATGCTTCACAGACATTTGGTTACAGTGTGAAATGTTTCTACCTGGCTATAAAGCAAGTCTTGTTCCTGGGCTAAAGAAATTCCAAGGAGGCTAGTCCTATGGAGAGGAAGTTGGGCATTGCTACGTGACATCATCACCAAGCGCCCACAGTGAATGTTTCTGGGCTGGGCTGGGCTGTGGGCCGCATTTTGTGCCATGGGGGTCTCAGCAGTGTCGGCTGTGATTTGGTGGGCTGTTGCTCCAGGGTGGTGGTGAGGCCTGTATCCCACTTGTGGGAAGCTGAGTGTTGCTTTGTCGGCAGGTCCACAGTGCGGTCTCTCTGTAAATGGCCAGTGCGCATCACGGCAGCTCCTGCGTTGAGCGTCTGCCCCCTGGTAGTCAGTGTGGGTTGTGCCACTAGTTGGACGGTTGGACACTTAGCATATTAGCCTTATATATAGAGAGATCTACTTCGTGCAAGATATGATATTTGGTCTGAAGCACCCAACATTTGTATGAATCATGAACATTGACCTCAAATAACTTATTAGCTCAAACTTCAAAGAGTTACTTATGATTCTGATACAAATCCATCACCCCTGTGTTATTTTTTATGTTATCATGAGCTAGCTATCATTTGTTGAACCCTAACTTATCACTAGGCTGTTTGCATATGCATCATCTCATTCAAAGTCATATGGTCAGCATTCATGTAGATATTATTATACTAATTTAACAGATAGAAGAAAGAGCCTTTAAGAGATTGATTAACTTTCTAAGGTCTGTCTGATTTGAAGACCTAACTTATTATCTTTGCCTCTTTCAAGTAGTTGAATTAATTGACAGATCCTTAGCAGTGAGGCCTAGATGAGGGAGGATTATAGAGGATAATTTTTCATATTTCACATAGAAAATAGTGGTCTTTTATAAGAAAAAAGAACATGATAGAGCAGTACCAATGAAACATACAAAAAGATGATTCCTCAGTTATAAAACAGAAGCAATGGGTCCATGAAACAAATAAATTTAAAAAAGAAAGAGAGGGAAAGTTAAACTGCTTTGTGTGCATTATCTTAGTGATTTGCAATATTAATATCTAGTCTAATGCTACTGGATGATTTCAGACTACATCCAAAGAGATGTTAGCTGACTGAATTAGTCTTTTTTATTTTGATCACTTGATAATGGCCAATTAAGCAATCCAAATTATTAACATTTCTTTGCTTTTTCCAAGCTTTCGTGTATATCACCTACCTCATTGGCACACTAGAGAGTGAACATATGATCTGAAAAAAAAAATCAATCCTGTTAAATACATTATTTACTTTTTTGCCAGACTGGATTGAGTAGAAAAGCTTATTGTTTTCACTCACATTGTTGGATTCTGAATTGAGGATGATTTAGGCTCTAGAAGTTAGATCTCCAAACACAGAATTTGAAATAGGCTGTAGGGTATGAGAAGAAGCTGTCACTTTCCACTAGGATGAAAGAAATAGTGGTAGGTGACATTGTCCTTAAAAGACTCAAATAATTTTGGCTGCTCCAATGGGTTTTAGTCTTTGTAGTTTCATCTATTTCCTTCTCAGTAACAATATTTATTGAAACAAATGCATGATCCTAAGTCCAAGAAATGTCTGTAGTCTGAATATGTTGATCTTTCTTTTCTTTCACCGAAGTTTCTCATTATGTTTTAAATCTTGGTACAAAATACTGTGGAAGAAAAACAAATTACATGTCAGTCTAAGCCTATGACTATTCCAAAAGGAATCATTGTAATGTTGTTGAGTTACTTGAAAGAGTTTCTATTATAATAAAACAAACATATACCTGTCTGGTTATCATGTATCAGAGGTGCTGGTCATTTTGTCACTTAAGCTTTTGTCACTTGAGAGAATGCTCAAGAAAAAAATTAAGGAAATAAAATTTCAGTAAAATTTAAAAAGTGGAATCTCTTAAGAAATTAACTTCTTTTGTTAACCTTGCTCTAACTCAGTGGTTCTCAACCTTTCTAATGCCGCGACCCTTTAATACAGTTCCTCATGTTGTGGTGACCCCCAACCATAAAATTATTTTTGTTGCTACTTCATAACTGTAATTTTGCTACTGTTAATGAATCGTAATGTAAATATCTGTGTTTTCCTATGGTCTTAGGCGACCCTGCTAGCGGTTCTCAACCTGTGGGGGGTCACCACAACATGAGGAACTGTATTAAAGGGTCGTGGCATTAGAAAGGTTGAGAACCACTGCTCTAACTGATAATGCTATCTACCAGAAGTAATAAAAAACCCATACTGCCTTCCACAATGGTTGCACCAGTCTGCATTCTCACCAACAGCACACAAGGGTTTCCTTTTCTCCACATCCTCTCCAGCACTTGTTTGTTGATTTGTCCATGATAGCTATTCTGACAGGTATGAGATGGTTCCTCATTGTCATTTTGATTTGGATCTCTCAGATGATTAGTGACTTTGAACATTTTTTTCATATGCCTCTTACTCTTCTGTATGTCCACTTTTGAGAAGTGTCTTTTTAGGTCCTTTGCCCATTTTTTAATTGGATTGTTTATCTTCCTTTTGTTAAATTGTATGAGTTTATAATCTCCCTATAAATTTTGGAGATTATCCCCTTATTGGGTGTATCATTGGCAAATATGTTCTCCCCTACAGTGGGCTCTCTTGTTATTTTGTTGATGGTTTCTTTTGGTGTGCAGAGCTTTTTATCTGATGATATTTTAAAATCAGAATATCTTATTCATAAATGTATTTAGCTTTTCATCTATTTGATTCCAGTAAGAAACATGTATCAATAACCATGCACATGGTTTTCTTTGGATATTTATTTACTTTTCTTTCTCAACTAAATTGAAAGTATTTTGAGCCTTTGAAATTTTGGTGGGAGAACAACATTTTAAACATTTTTTTCCAAAAAAATATTTTGTAGAATTGCTAGGATTTCCTCAATGCCACCTTACTTCATTAGACCTGTTAATTCATTCAGACATTTAAAAAAGTCTTATCACAGAAAGAATTTCACAGTGTGCTCTAAAGAATGGAGAAGAGAAATATTAGGGGAACATTTTAATGATATTCACACTCTCTTCTCTCATATCTTAATCCAATTTCTCAGGAAATACTGTTGGATTTTGATTTTTTAAATATTGAAAATTTTACTGTGTTTTTTTTTTTTTATCAATACCATCCTGGCCCTATATTATTTAAATAACCTTCTGACCTTCTCTTTGAAGCACTGTTGTATAATTTTCCTTGCTAAGGAAAATCCCTTCAATTTAACTGGATAAACTTGGAGTGTTTCTTAGATGCAAGATATTTCATTAGCCACTGGGAGAAAGATTGAAGTTAGTGAAAAGAGAGAAGAAGGCAAGGTACAGAGATGAAGAAAAAAGTCCCTTAACTTCTAAGATTTTATAGTAATGAGTATAATGTGTATGGCTTGGAAGAGGAAACATGAAATCTAAAGGGACATTTGGAGTGATTTATTCTGTGAGTTATGCAAAGTTGAGAATTAATTTCAAAGATTAAGGAAATATTTTTCATTATTTCACCCCTTTTCTTATTAAATAGGTGAAAAACTCAAGGCTCAAAGCATAAAGTTGTCATGAAGTGGGACAGGTTGGATGTGGAGTGTGCTGGGAAGATGGTAGCATGCCAGTGAGAAAGGGGCAAAAGTAAGGTCAAGGCGTCACCTGGATTAGAAGAAATGGCACACCCCCTAACTTTGGTAAAGGAAATATCGGCAGAGAAGTAGGGAGTGAGGGCAAGCTTGCTTCAGGCCCGAGATGATATACAAGGAAGTCAGATGTGGTGGAAAGGATACACCATCAGCAGATACAGTTAATCATTAATCCTTATAAGCAAGTGGGAGCTATTATGTCTTAGTTGGTCAGTCCATAGGAATGCTTACTTAAAAAACTAGAGGTGTAGGCCTGTATTTTGGTCTGTTTTGGGGTAAACAAGTCAGGGTAGGATCTAGGCAGAGATTTAAAGCTTGAGCTAAATTCAGTATGTATCCACTGTCAGCAAGGCCTGTGAGCCTAGTAGCCTCAGTCACACTAGAACCAAGCCGAGGATAGAAAGGAGTCCAGTCTTCTCCATTTCGGAGGATATTAAAGCAATGGCTGCTTGAGTCATAATTGATTTAAGTATATATACAGGGCCAAGATGGAAGTTGAGGCAAGGAAATGACGTTTGAGAAGACAGTGACCGACTCAATAATTTATCCCAGATTTGTAAAGAATTGGTGGCATCAAAAATCTCAATTTTCTGATTATAAATTATCTTGGGAATGTGCTCTTATACCATACTTTATAAAGACATTTAAAGGAGACACAACCAAAATAAAGGAGAAAGCAGACTGGAAATGATTCATTTACTTAACTCTTTCATGACATGTTCAAATATCCCTGAAATACGAGGGAGTTGAGGCCCCATGGGCTTCAGTGTTTTGCTCCAGGCAGGTCACATCACACAGATGATGATTTGCTGAGGCATTGCTGGAGCCCAACTCTCTTGCCTGCCAACACAGCACATCCACCTACTGTGCTGTCTCTCCCAGTTTTAATTAAATGCACATATGTTCTTGTTTTTCTCTTGCCCTTTTCCTCTCTGAACTCATCATTCCCATGTTTGAACCCTATTTATTACTCCAAAATGTCCAGAGTGGCATAGCTTAAAAAGATAATGTTATGGGCTTTGGACTGAAATACTTGTTTGATTTCAAATCCACTTTGGCAAAGTATTTATGGTTTCTGATGCATCTTTCTTGAATACAGCTAAAGGGAAGGAATAGAAAGACCACATTGCCCTTGGGCCCAAGCTGAAATATATGACCACCATCTACCCCCACCGCCCAGATCTGCTGCTTTAATGGATATTTGATTGCTATACCTCAAAGGATACAGAATTTAAAGGACAAAAGACTTTTAAAACTCAACAAACACCAACCCAAGTATTTGCTTTTAAGAAAAGTCAAAGTTTATGCAAAGTATCTGGCATAAAACTTGGTAAAAGATGGTTTCGATAAATGATATGATTCTTTCTCATCATTGCTTGCATTACCTTCTCCATTTACATTAGTGCTGTTTGATACTTGTTAGAAATTGTAAAGAGAAGGCAGAAAAAGTTACATCCAAACCTTGATTAGTACACCATTTGCTGTGCCAATTCCTATTTAGACATTATCACTATTTGCCTTTTCCTCTGTCAGAAACATAGGGCTGGTCGTAATTGCCTCAGAGTTAGTATAAGCTAACTGATAAAGCTAAAACTAGCTGGTGAGCAGGAGCAATATTGATTCAGCTATTCTGTAAGTAAACCCAACTGTGATTCTTAAATTGTCTTAATTAAAGATGTTTCAAATGAAAGAAACCAAGGCAAGTTAACTTACAAAAGTGGAATTTTTTTTTGAAGGTTTCTTTAACATCTCTTGGAATTCAAGAAAGAGTCAGAGAACCGGGCCTTAGGAAGGGAGGGGCCCTGGGAACAGCAGGAGAAGGAATAGGCAAACTTTGATTCCAAGCTCTGCCATTCTGCAACCCACTCTCCTTTCCCAGTCAGTTTAACAATGCAAATTCTCTTTTTTGAGTTTTATTGTCATAATTTGAGCTATTTATCTGGCACGAGTCAGCAGAGATGTAGTCACTAGCTGCTTAACCTGGTGGCTTAATATGCTAGGCAGACATCTCAAAGTTGTTTCCCATCAATTTTGAAAAGAAAGAGATCATTTGAAAATAACCTAATAAGATCATTTTGGAGTAAATCATTAATAGATTCTTCATATTTCTCAGTTTGTCTTATATGAAGATCCTAGTGGTATCTTCATATAAGACAAATTGAGAAATATGAAGAATGCTTAGATTGAAGATAAACTGTTACAGAGAACCGGACTAATCAAACAATGCTCGGAGAGTTTAGAGTCACACTTTATTCACCGGTGGGCTTAGAGAAAATGAATTCACCTTCTAAGCAAGGCTACAAGCAGAACTTCCCTTTTTATTAAAGAGCCAGCCCTGTGTGCACTTAGTGGCTATCTCGCTGCTGGCCTTGAAAACAACACAGTTCTATCCAATTAAAAAAATGCACCTGGCATGGCATTGAGAGTATGGGCATATCTAGTCTCTGGCCTACAAGGTCAGACAGCTAAGTTTATCTTTCTCATTATTCAAGCAGGCTAAAGCAGGCTAGAAAGCAAAGTTATTTTTTTGGAATAAGAGTCCGTCTAAAAAAACAGCAGAGAATTCCAAACAGTAGTTTTACAAAATAGGGGTTAGCCTTCTCAAAACCTTATTTCTTCTTATTAAATGAATTGCTTTTCTGGAAGACAAAAATAAGGGCTATATATCATAGCTCATATTTTTTATTTTGACTTTGTTTCTACAAATCTCAAAAGAAAATTTTCTTCTCATATTTTTTGTACCCTGCCATAATAAAAAATTTTGACACTTCCCAACTACTATTTCTTTCTGACCTTTTTTCCCTTAGTGATAAGTGAATTATCTATTATGATATCATCATTGTTTAAAGTATTTTTTAAAAAATGTGTTTGGTACACATGTCATTTAAAAATATAAATCATTCAAAAATTTTTAGGAATTAAAGGCTACAGATTTATGGATATGCTAAATTAATCAGTTGTATTTATTTACCATGATCTCTTTGTAACCTATATAAATTCACCTAAATTTGAACTCTAATCCTACCTCAGTAGCAAATCCTATCTAATAAAAGAGTAACATGCAAATTAACCATCACTCCGCTACACCCATAAGCCACGCCCACCAGCCAATCAGGAGTGAGTATGCAAATTAACCCAACCAAGATGGTTGTGGCCACGGAGTGACCAGGAGGCTTGGGATTCCCCGGCAATGGAGGAAGCCAAGCTTTCCTCACACCCTGGCTAGCCCAGGCCTTCACTCAAGGCTACAACGTTTCAATTATAGAAGATAAATAAATCCCAACAAAAATGGTGGCAGCCACAGAGCTGGAGAGAGCACGAGGCTCGAGTTGCCCCTGGTGATGGAGGAAGGCAAGCTTTTGCAGCCCTGGCCTGCCTTGGCCTTTGCTCAAGGCTACAAAGTTTCAATTATAGACGATAAATAAATCTTAGATCCCAGGGCCTCTGCTTGGGTCACCAGGGGGCGTAGCCAGCCTGCAAACCACCACAAGTCCCTCACCCAGGCCGCCCCACACCCCAAGGGAACCCCCACCCTGATCTGGGACACCATTCAGGGCAAACCAGCTGGACCCACCTGTGCACCAGGCCTCTATCCTATCTAATAAAAGAGTAATATGCAATTTGACCATCACTCCAACACACAAGATGGCTGCCCCCATGTGGTCAAAGATGGCTGCACCCATGTTGACACAAGATGGCCGCCACAAGATGGCCAGCAGGGGAGAGCAGTTGGGAGGGACCAGGCCTGCAAGGAAGGGCAGTTGTGGGTGATCAGGTTAGCAGAAGAGGGCAGTTGGGAGGGACCAGGCCTGCAAGGGAGGGCAGTTAGTGGTGACCAGGCCTGCAGGGGAGGGCAGTTAGGGGTAACTAGGCCTGCAGGGGAGGGCAGTTAGGGGAAAACAGGCTGGTAGGGGAGCAGTTAGGCATCAATCAGGCTGGCAGGGGAGTGGTTAGGGTGTGATCAGGCCGGCAGGCAGAAGCAGTTAGGGGCAATTTGTAAGGCAGGCAGGCGAGCAGTTGGGAGCCAGCAGTCCTGGATTGTGAGAGGGATGGATCGGGCCTAAATGGGCAGTCAGACATCCCTTGAGGGGTCCCAGATTGGAGAGGGTGCAGGCTGGGCTGAGGGACACAGTCCCCTCCACCCCCGTTGCCCGAATTTCGTGCACCGGGCCTCTAGTTCATAATAAAGAGCTCATCTAATTATAGGCCCAAATGTCATTGTATTTTTTTCTATTCTTTAGTGTTCACTTTAGTCCCTTTTATCTTTTTTGATTCTGTTAATTGAGCTGGCTATTGAATCTTGGTGTTCTTCTCCATTCAATTTTGGGCATTCAAATTCAGTGTATTAGTCAAGAGAAGCAACTATATAGTTAGTCTTCCTATTGGTTCATATAATTTCCCCACCTGTTATTGTGCTGCTCTGCACTAACTTCTTTTTTATTTGCTTGGACTTCCTTGCTTTGTGTTCCTATGGCACTCTGTAGTTTCCATAAAATATTTATCATGTGTGTTTATATTGATCACATGTATTATCTTCTCAGATAAGTGTAAGCTCCAAGAGGGAAAGCATCATAAAGCCTGTGATCTTCTCTATATTATCAATTATGTATAGCAGAATGCCTACAGCGCAGCGAGTCAACAAATATTTATGTAAATTTCATTTCTCTCTCACTTCCTCTACTCTGCACTTTGCACCTATCTGGTCTTTCCTTATCTTGGGTAGTTTTTATAGTTATTTCTTCCTTCCAGCTGCTGCTTTCTCTACTCTTTTTGTGCTATAATTGCATTTCTTTGTTCTGAAATCTTTGGTTATTATTATAAACTAGTTGCCCAGTGCACAAAATTCATGCATGGGGGCGGGGGTGTCCCTCAGCCCGGCCTGAACCCTCTCCAATCTGGGACCCCTTGGACATCCCTCTCACAATTGGGACTGCTGGCTCCTAACCATTCGCCTGCCTGCCTGCCTGCCTGATTTTCCCTAACCGCTTCTGCCTGCCAGACTGATCGCCCCCTAACCGCTCCCCTGCCAGCCTGATTGATGCCTAACTGCTCCTCTGCCAGCCCGATTGCCCCCAACTGCCCTCTCCTGCTGGCCTGATCGCTCACAACTGCCCTCCCCTACCACGACCCGCCTCCTCCGCCGGGACCCGCCTCCTCCATGCCATGTGGAGCTGTGGGACCTCTAGGCCTCACCATGTTGAGTGGCCACTGGGTCCCACCTCCACTGTGTGCATGGCCATCTTGTGGTGGCCATCTTGTGACGACGTTGTGCACGAGGACCACCTAAGCTTTTATTAGTATAGATCCTTGAATAAGCAGGCCCACAGGAAATCCTGTCATTTGAGTGGGAGAGGACTGAATTTCTGCAGTGCCACTAGGAAGGGAGTCATCCCAAAGAAACAAACAAGCCAACACAC
This sequence comes from Plecotus auritus, assembly GCF_963455305.1. Taxonomy (NCBI): domain Eukaryota; kingdom Metazoa; phylum Chordata; class Mammalia; order Chiroptera; family Vespertilionidae; genus Plecotus; species Plecotus auritus. The sequence goes on along the minus strand of NC_137776.1, from coordinate 120,222,548 downwards.
AAAACATTTATCTTGTGTACCCATTTTTCTGTCCCTTTAAAATTTTTTCCAAGCAGCAGTCCAAGAGGAAGAACATTCAAATTCTACAATTTGAGACAGGACTGCTGTCTCAGCTTTTTCACCTTTAACCCTTTATTGCCCACTGTATGAATTATAGTGGCACATTATCATCTTAACTGGCTTTTAATGGTAATGGTGATGTCCTGCAAGTGAGAAAAAAAGAAAAGAGCTTGGCTGTTAATTCCTAGGAGATTATAGGCCCAATAACTGCTGTCATTAGTTCCAGGATGATAGCCAATAATGTGGCATCACTTGGGCTCCATTAGATGCAATCTTTAGAGCCCTAAGAATCATCTAAATCCCTAAACCATTATGTTTAACTTAGACCGAGACAACCATGGTGATAAGCACAACTGGGTTCAGTCAACAAATATCTAAATTTGGAAATAATTGCTTTTTAGCAAAATGCTCTTCTAAAAAATAAGTCAGAAAGGCTTTCTAATGTTTAAGAAATGGTGAGAAAATTAGTACTACTCTTCCCCGCCCCTGTTAGTTCTTAGCCATGTATACATAAGTAAGATTCTGAAGGTTTGTCCATGGGCTATACATATAAGGTCATTGTTTCGTTTCTTTTCATTCTTCCCCCCACAGTCCTTCTAAAATACATTAATTTGTTGCATGTTTCAATGTCTCTGGATCTGTTTTGTTCTTCGAGTTTATTTTCTTCATTAGATTCCACATATAAATGAGATCATGTGACACTTGTCTTTCCCTGACTGGCTTATTTTGCTTAACATAATCTTCTCCAGGTCCCTCGGTGGGTATAAATTCTTATATGAATAGATGCTTCTCTCTTTACCTCTCCAAATAGTTATTGGTTTCACAGGATTCCAAAGCAGAGGAAAACCCATGGTGTACAGGTTTAATGTTAAGGTCACCAATTAGATAGCATGCTGACACTCCTATAGAATGTTACTTATGCAAAAGTGGCTAAGAACTACAGGGGGAAAAATGGTTTGATTTAATAAAATTCCAGAGTCAGGTTCTTACTTTCATGTTCTCACCAAAATGTTATTGGACCTCCTGATATTTATTGTCTATTCTATAAATTCGGGGAAATAATACCTCATTTGTATGATGATTAGGTGAATTTAAACATAAAAACATGAAGCATAAAAATGTATTTTATATTACTTCCTAATACAGACATTGTTAAATTTAATCAGTGCAAAGGTACCAGAGGAACAGTCTAGCAAGCAGCCCTTTCAACTCTTTGATGCTGTTGTCTGGGGGAGATGTTACTCCTGAGTAGAATTTGACAGGGACTCCATTTCTTTCTTCCTTGAGTGTTTACTTGTTTTATACAACTTTTGTTTTTGTTTTAGTTTCTGTTTCCAAGTATCCCTTTTCCTTAGGGTCATACATTATAAAGAAAGTACCAGAAATGATAGTAAGAACACAGCTACACTTTGACAATTTTGTTCATATCTAGAACAATATTTTTTCCTTCATTTATCTCAAGGGCTTTACTTCATCTATTTCACATGTATCTATAATTGTGTGATACACTCTATAAAGTTAGATGCACAAAGATAGAATCTGGTCTATTTTCTTAATTAGTTCAGTTTATAATAGCACAAGCCTGTTTTTAATAGCACTGGAACATAGATGTTTATTAAAAATTACCAGTAATTTTGAGATAGTTTTCCATTTTAATCTTTATTTATTTATTTTATTTTATTTTTTATTGGATTTACTGGGGTGACATTGGTTCACAAAACCATACAGGTTTCAAGTGTACAACTTAATAAAACATCATCTACACATTGCATTGTGTGCCCATCACCCCAAGCAAAGTCTCTTTCTATCCCCATTTATCCCCCCTTTGCTGCCCTCTACCATATTAAATTATAGTAAAATATGATCGAATATTGTTAAAGATAGATGTTTTCCAGGTAAAAGTTCAGTTTCAAGAATCTGCCAACCCCATAACTTGACTTTGAACTGAGAATTGTAAACCCAGCTCTATCTTATTCATCATTGGGTTTGTCTTTGGGTAAATTTCTTATACTTTATGAGTCTCCAAATCCTGCCTATCAACTGAATTGTATCATGTTCTACTCTAGATGTCACTAATTAAAAGGGAGCCCATAATTACCATCTTTGGGGATAGTAGAAAGACCAAAAAGCAGGGGAGATCCAGAGTTGTTAACCTGAAACAGAAGAAGAAGATAATCAACTAAGATTAGTCATAGGCAGAGATCCAGACATAAATTTACAGTATGGCAATCATATGGTACAATTTAAAAAAAAAATCAGATGCTCAAGGTTTTGAGAACAGTCTGAACTATCTGAAGACTTGGTTTAATTAATTCATGGCTGCCTCTTTGATCACAAATATGATTCTGATTTTTAAGCCAGCACCCAATAAATTAATTGTTCCTATAACTTCCTCTAACTTTCCAAGTACTATGATTCTGAAAAAAAATTGAACAAAACAAAGCATAAATTAATATTTTTCCTGATCTGGAAGGTCATCTGATGGCATCATAAAATGGATATGAGCAAAAATTAGTGAGCATTAAATAATTGCCAAAAAATAAAATTAATGGAGAGTAAAGAGTTGTTGAATTACATTTGACTCTGAAGGAAAAGCTGAGCTAGAGATAGCCCTTCAGAGTGAGTGATTCCTAACTTTGGGTCTACCTATCTGTATCCTATCTAATAAAAAAGTAATATGCAAATTAACCATCACTCCGCCATGCCCACAAGCCATGCCCACAAGCCAATCAGGAGCAAGTATGCAAATAAACCCAACCAAGATGGCTACTGCCACAGAGAGCAGGAGGGAGGCTTGGGTTTCCCCTGCAATGGAGGAAGCCAAGCTTTCTGCCTGCCCTTGCCGGCCTAGGCCTCCACTCAAGGCTACAAAGTTTCAATGATAGAAGATACATAAACCCAAACAGAAATGGCAGCAGCCACGGAGCTGGAAAGAGCAGGAGGCTAGGGTGGCTTCCGGTGATGGAGGAAGCCAAGCTTTCCTCACACCCTGGCCGGCCCAGGCCTCCGCTTAAGGCTATAAAGTTTCAATGATAAAAGATACATAAATCCCAATAGAAATGGCTGCCGCCACAGAGCAAACAGAAGGCTTGGCTCTGCTCCAGGCTACAAAGTTTCAATTGTAGAAGATAAATAAACCCCAGATACCAGGGCCCCTGCTTGGGTCACCAGGGGGCGTGGCCGGCCTGCAAACCACCACAGGCCCCTCGCCCAGTCCGCTCCACGCCCCAAGGGAACCCCCACCCTGATTCGGGACACCCTTCAGGGCAAACCAGCTGGCCCCCACCCGTGCACCAGGCCTCTATCCTATCTAATAAAAGAGTAATATGCAGATTGACCATCACTCCAACACACAAGATGGCTGCCCCATGTGGTCAAAGATCCTGCCCCCATGTGGACACAAGATGGCCACCACAAGATGGCCAGCAGGGAGGGCAGTTGGAAGGGACCAGGCTTGCAAGGGAGGGCAGTTGTGGGCAATCAGGCCAGCAGGGGAGGGCAGTTGGGAGGGACCTGGCCTGCAAGGGAGGGCAGTTGGGAGGGACCCAGGCCTGCAGGGGAGGGCAGTTAGGGGTGACCAGGCCTGCAGAGGAGGGCAGTTGGGTGTGACCAGGCCTATAGGGGAGGGCAGTTAGGGGCAAACAGGCTGGCAAGGGAGCAGTTAGGCATTAATCAGGCTGGCAGGGGCGTGGTTAGGGGTGATCAGGAAGGCAGGCAGGCAAGCAGTTGGAAGCCAGCAGTCCTGGATTGTGAGAGGGGTCCCAGATTGGAGAGGGTTCCAGCTGGGCTGAGGGACACCCCCCCCCCCCCCGTGCACGAATTTCATTCACCGGGCCTCTAGTATATATATAAAAGCCTAAGTGACTGTTCGACCATTCAACCATTTGACTGGTAGCTAAGACACACACTGACCACCGGGGGGCAGATGCTCAATGCACAGGCATGGAAACATGGAATAAACTGATGAATCTCAGAGGAAAGCGGGGGGGCCGGGAATGAAGCAAGAGATTAACCAAAGATCTTATATGTGTACTAGAGGCCCAGTGCATGGATTTGTGCACCGGTGGGGTCCCTCGGCCTGTGGGGATCGGGCTGAAACTGGCAGTCCAACATCCCCCGAATGGTCCCGGCTTGCGAGAGGGCACAGGCCAGGCCAAAGGTCTCCACAGATGCACGAATATGTGCACTGGGCCTCTAGTTTAAATATAATTCTCATCCCATAACACCCTCACAGAAACATTCAAAATAGTCCCAGCCACGCTGACACATAAAATAATCATCACAGATTGGATGTGAAGTATATCTCATCCAATATACTAGAGGCCCAGTGCACAAAATTTGTAAAGTGGGGGGGGGGGGGTCCCTCAGCCTGGCCTGCACCCTTTTGCAATTTGGGACCCCTCAGGGGATGTCTGACTGCCGGTTTAGGTCCGATCCTGCAGGATCGAACCTAAACCGGCAGTCAGACATCCCTCTCACAATCCAGGACCACTGGCTCCTAACCACTGGCTTGCCTGACTGCCTGCCTGATCGCCCCTAACCGCCTCTGCCTGCCTGCCCGATCGCCCCTAACCACTCACCTGCCTACCTGATCGCCCCAATCTGCCTCTGCCTCGGCCCCTGCTGCCATGGCTTCATCCAGAAGGACATCCGGAATGACATCTAGAAGGTCGTTTGGCTGTCCAGTCTAATTAGCATATTACACTTTTATTATTATAGATTACATATGTAATATGTGCTTTAATATAATTTATAATATATAATATAACATATACAATGCAATGATTTTATTTTATTTTTATTTATTTTTATTTTTTAAAATATATTTTATTGATATTTTACAGAGAGGAAGGGAGAGGGATAGAGAGTCAGAAACATCGATGAGAGAGAAACATCGATCAGCTGCCTCCTGCACACCTCCCACTGGGGATGTGCCCGCAACCAAGGTACGTGCCCTTGACCGGAATCGAACCCGGGACCCTTCAGCCCGCAGGCCGACGCTCTATCCACTGAGCCAAACCGGTTTTGGCTGATTTTATTTTTATCTCTATTTACCAGCATCCATTTATCTCCATAGATTTGTATTTATCATCAATCTCAAGTTGAAACAACTCATCTAATTTACGTATATAACATATAATGTATACATATATGTACATATACACACTTAAATCTCAAATATATATGAATATAATTAAACATTTAATGTTTGTAATTATGTATATAAAAATCATATACAGTATAATTTTTGTATATTTTTTTATTCCTTTCACTGATTGGTGAAATCTCTAGCTAAGTATTCTAGTCTGTTTAGATTCTTAGAACTGTGCCATCTCTTAACTCTTTTATTTAAATACATCCTTGTTTTACATTACAACTAGGGGCCCAGTTCATGAATTCGTGCACCTTGAAAGGAACTGTGGGCTATGAGGCTGCAGTGGGCACAGAGGCGGGTTTTGGTCCATCCTCTGCATCCCCGCCTGGACCCTCCTGCTGCGGCCCCTGGTCCTTGTCTACCGGCAGCCCCACTCCTCCTGCCGCTGCTCCCATGCACTGACGGTGCTGCCCTGCTTGCACCTGCTGATGGCACAGAGCGATTGGAGGCGGTGCCAGCAGCGGGTGCGAGTGGGGCTGGCGCCATCAGCAGGTGTGAGCAGGGCTGTCGCCAGCAGTGGATGCAAGTGGCACCCCTCAGGAGCAGGGGGAAGTGGAGAAGCCCTGAGGGGTGATTGGGCCGGCATTCGCGGCTCGCACCTGCTGATGGCACTGAGCGATCAGGGCCTGCACCGGGTGCCAGCAGCTGGTGCGAGTGCTGGGCGGGACCACAGTATGCAGGAGCAATGAATTTTCAGTAACCACCAGAGGCTCGCCCTGATGACAGCGACCAGCACCCCGCCTTGGTTGGTGCCCCTGCTCACCCGCTCCATCATCCTGCTGTGGCCAACACCCGCCATATTCCATGTGTGCCCCTGCTGGTCAGTGCACATCATAGCGACCAGTTGTTCTGTTGTTCCGCCCTTTGGTCTATTTGCATATTAGGATTTTATATATATAGATAATTTTTTTCTTTATGTAAAAATTTAACTACAGGCATTACAGCATGCTTAGCTCTGGACTTTGTTTTCAGATCTTAGTTTTAACCAGTGCTGTCTTGGTTTGCTTTGGCTTGCAAGAGGTGTTTGTGCGCATCTTTTCCTAAGTGTGCTCAGAGACCATGTTTGTTGGTAGCTTGATATCAGTATTGGTGGGAGTACTTACAACACAGAAATTGGCAAATGCTACAAAGCAGGGTTCCTCTTCCCCTCCTCAGGGACTCAGTTGTTAAACATTTATTAGCACACAACTGATATTAGCATGTATAAATGTGTAATCTTGGGCAAGTAACCATCTGTGAGCCAGTGCTTTTCTGTTGGAAATAAAATATCATTCTTTCCTTGCTATGTTTTTCCGCCCAGAGAATGTATAATAAATATACTATGGTACATTGTAATAAAGGTGCTCATTAATTTTTTTTGTTAATTGTAGAGAATTTTAATTTCTGTATTTAGTTCTTTAGTGTTAACATTTTAAATAAAAAAACATCATCACTGTTTATTTTGTTTCCATTGCCTTTTTCATATTTCCTCCTTCCCAGACCTGGGCAATGCTAGACCTTAAAGATATTCATGTTTTGCAATAGCTTCTTTTCTATATAACCACAATGCAATGGTCAAAATCAGAAAGTTAGTGTTTATCTATTACTGCAATCTAATCTCCCATTCAAATTCTACCTGTTGTCCCACTAATGTTCTTTAAAACAAAGCAAAAATAAACAAAGAAAACCACTTGTGTTTAGTTGTGATATTTAGTTTCTTTAGACCTCAACACATTCTCAGACTTTCCATAATTCATGATCTTGTTGATTTGGAAGGTTACAGGCCATTTATATTGTAGAATAGGGCAGAATTTGGATTTATGTATCCTCATGAATTAGATTGAGAATATGTGTCTTTGGCAAGAATAGTATAGAAATAATACTATATTATTCTCATTCCTTCATGTGGAACACATTTTGTATTTGTTTCATTATATGTGATGTTCATTTTAATAACTAGATTAAGGAGGGATCTGAAAGTCTTTTCCACAGTAAATGTATTCTTTTGCCCTTTGTAATTACTAGGTACTTTGAGGTTACATAAAATTGTGATCCTTATCAAAACTTCCATGTTTCTATATCACTGTGGACTTAAGGAATACTATTTCATTTGGCTTGTAATTTGTCATTTTTATTTTTACTGATGCTCCAATTGTCCTAGATATATTCAGTCGGAGCTTCTTCAGTCTGGGTCTTCATCCTTCTGGTTTGTCCTCAACACTCGTTGAATCCTTCTTGCTTCTGGCACAAAGCTGTATCTCAGGGTCCTTTTATATTTGCCAGCTCCCACGCTGAAGTCAGTTATTTTTCCAGGCATCGATGGTTTCTTATTGTGTAGAATGGCTTTCAGAAACTAAGGTCTGGGAAGCAGGTCTGCTTCTCTTAGGGGAGTATTGCTGTTTAGCTTTCAATAGACAGAACGAGTTCCAGACGCAGGACTAGAAATTACACTTATAGATATTATAGATCAATGAGTAAATATACTTATTTACCTATGTATATCTCTACATGTCTGTATCCTTGTATATTTTAAACCATGTGCTAAAGCCAGTATCTGGAACTTAAATCCAACACCGAGGTTTTATTCTAGTTCTCTCTCTCCTCTGACTGAGAAAATTGGTTCCCATTATCCTCAATGTAGTTGATGCGTTCTCATTTTGGTTATATATTCAAGTCTTATCCAAACTGCCATTGCCACTGCTTTGTCTGCTTCACAGTGTACCTAGATGGCCTCCCTCCCCGGCTTAGGCCTTGATATCCTGCCCCAGGTCCCAACTGTACTTCTCTTGAACGGACTGACACTCTTACAGTGTAAGACCTGACATTCTTATTTTTGTTAATGCAAGTGCCTGATTTACACTTCGGTTACAGAAGGAATCTTTTTCAAGTGAGCTGTCCCTAATAAATACATTGCCAGCCTCATTGACTAAAGAGCCAGGCCTCCTCCCCCAGTGGAGGCTCCTTTGTTTTAGAGATAGTGGTTGATATTGACAACCGACCTTTGGGCTGCTGGGTTTGTTTGTTTCTCTTCCTGTGCTTTCAATTCCAACTCTTATGTTTAAATTCACCAACTAAAGAGTGAGTCCTCCAAAACTAAGGCTCCCAGCTTTGATCCCAGTAAAAGCGGAACCCCAGGCCTGTGCCTTTTCTCTCTCTACCCGCATCCTTGCTGTGTGGTCCCAGGTGTGCTGTGTAATTTTCAGGTCCTTTAGTTTTTCAACTGCTTCCTGATGCTTATTGCTGAAGGATGTCTTGCAATCCTAATAAGAACCTCAAGGGCCATCCAGTCACAACTGGTTATTGATAGATTGAAACCTGCACAAAACAACTGTCTCCTCTTCATTCGGGCTCTGAACATCAGGCCGTTTTCACCACTGCCCTGTGAGTGGGATGCTGTCCTGACTTGCTTGGGCTCTGACACCTGATCCTAGGATGCATCCTGCGGGGCTGACCAGCAGACCCTGAGTGGTGGATGAACAGATTACACTGACACAGGTTTCTGTGAAAGAGAGGGCTAAGGGACTCTTTTACTTCAGTAGTAAAAGCAGTCCTGTTTGCCCGCCTCATTGGCTTTTTATTGTAACAACAGCTTGAACTCAAATTAATCTCTAGATACAATCAGCAGGGCAAGTATCCTTAAGAAAGTATATGCTTCTACAAGGTCAGGTCTTTAAAGACTAAACATAGAGATTCTAGCAAAACACCCCTGGGGATCGGACTTGTTTGGAAAAGTCAAGGTAGGGGCTGCTGCCTTCAGCAAGGTCCCCTCATACCTGCCCCCCGCCCCCCTGACCTTTCAGAGAATCCTCCTTACAGACATTCCAACCAAGTCCTGTGCTTTCCCACACGCTCCTACATAGATACCCTCCTTTCTCTTCTTGGTTCTGGGCCACTTTCTGACACAGATGCCACAGCCATCCCGCTTGGGTTCTAGCCCACCATGCCAGGGTGCTGCTATTTCCCTGCCACGGTGGGGATGCCTGCTTTGCTTGCTTCCACCAAATGGCTTTTGGAATAAAGTGTTTAAGAACGGAGTGGGGGTGGGGAGAGGAAGAGAAGAGAATGAAAGAGAAGGGGAAAGAAGAAGAGGAAGAGACATAGTCATTCTTTATAAAGTTTGTAAAAGAATTAATCATGTAAAAGTTGGTGATAGTCCTTGATTTCTGATTATTTGGAGTTTTGTTTTTAATTGTGTTATTTTTTGTGGAGCTAACTGAGGGAATTGCCACCATGGGTAAAGTTAAGTTAGGCAACATAAATGAAGGTCTGTTATCCAAATGTTTACTGATATAGGTAGCACACCCTAGTCCCATGCTCAAAGATGTCAACATTAAGAATTTATTAAATAGGCTACTTTCAGAAAGTTTATCCCAGTCACAATAAATAGCAGTACTTCCATCAGTCAATAATCTTCAAAAAAAAATGGATTTCATCTCTTAATCTGTGCACACAGAGGGAGCTGGGTGAGGTTCTGGTCCTTGGAGCTGAGTTTATGAAGGCCCTGGCTAAGGGGAAGCTGTGGTGCTCTTTTACCTGAAGCCTATAGTTGACACTAGGCCAATTTTTTACCCAGTTCAAGTTTTCCTGAGAGCCCTGAGAAGGACAACACTGGTACTAAATGGCTTAGAGTACCAGTGTTGTCCTTCACAGCTAATCCAGCAGGAGGTTACCCTTTGTTTTGCAAGCAGCCAATCAGATTCTTTTCCCCAGAAATTTGGATCTGTGGCACAGATACTCTACTCACGCTTTTTAGGACACTTGAACGAGCTGAGGCTGACACAGTCGGTGTTGACTCATAAAAAAGTAGATAAGAAAATGCTGGACTGTAGAGAAAAAGAATAGAGCAGAGACTTAGAGAAAAGCAAGAATTGCTACTTTTATTTCAGCTAATTTTTAAAAATTTATCTTTATTGTTGAAAGTATTACAGATGTCCCCTTTCCCCCACATTGACCCCTTACACCCTGTACCCACCCCTCCCAGACTTCACCATACTATTGTCTGTGTCCATGGGGTGTGCTCCCCACCCACCACCCACACCTGCCTTCCTTCTGAGATTCCTCAGTCTGTTCCATGCTTCTGTGTCTCTGGATCCATATTGTTAATCAGTTTATTTTGTTCATTAGATTCCACATATGAGTGAGATCATGTGATACTTGTTATTTCAGCTAATTTTAAATCCCTAGATCTCTCTTTTTTCCTGGCTTCATTTTTTTTTGCAATTTCAATGATACCTCTCCTTCCCCTTCTTTGATTTAGCTGGTGTGACTATATTTCTCTTTTATGCAACCAGGTGATTCCTGATCAAGAACATTCTGTTAGGCATGGGCGGAATCTGAGCCATGCTTGAAGGAAGACCACATTCACAGTGCTCACACAGCAACATTACTTGTAGCAATTCTATTTAGCCTCCTTTATGCAGAGAGAATTACTCCAAAGAAGGGGTAGATGGCCGGAGAGCTGCAGGTGTGGGAAGGAGTGAACCCTCCTCCTCTCTCCTCTACCAGGCTTGAAGTTCTGTCTAATATGTTATCTGTTCCTCTAAAGATAAATGCTCTAAAAATAAAGCCTTTTTTTTTTTTTTTCAACCAAGGGACTTGTGTGCATGCATATGAGCCTAATCAATGGACACAGACAACAAGGGGGTGGGACATAAGTAGGGGGTGGGGGATTATGGGGAAATAATTTGTGTTTTTGCCTTCCTGACAAAATTTATATAAGGTTACAAAAAGAAATTGACAGCCAGTTTGAAATTTAATAGCCATGGCCTAGAGCAAAGAATATCCTTACATGATATTATTCTACAATGTTATTAAAATTTTAGATATTTTACAACAGCATATTGTACAATTATCCCAAATAAACTTACAAACTAATTCTTGGAATGTTTGGCAGCAATTAAAAAAAAAAAAAAAAGGACATGAAAGGATATAATCCCTTTCAGAAGGAATTAAGGCATTGGGAAGGCACTTGAGCATTCTATATTGGCCCCTCTTGCCTTTTGTGCCAAGAGGGACCCTCTTCTCACAATCCAATTGCTCTCAGCTGTTGCCTGAGCTTTCTGTTCATGCTGAGGTTGAAGCCTCGTGGTGACTGGTACCATGGATCTGTCTCTCGCCCAATCGTGTGAGCTGGGCCCTCCCTGGAGAAGAAACCCGAGTTCCCTGAGATATGTGATCAGTGCTGGGGCCCCGCCAGCAGGCCAGGGGATTCCCAAGGCAGGTACTGGGCGTGGAGGCCATGGGGGCATAGGCTACCAAGGAGACAGAACCTCACCTCACATCACCCTGCTTGGCCTGGAGGATGACTGGTTAGCCAGAGATGGGTAAGATTCCTCAGGGAAGAACAACCTAAGACAGGCACAGTCGCAGAGGGGCCATCAGGAGAGAACCTGGGGATCAACAGAGGTGGGGCACAGACCCTCACCCCCCCAACCTTGCAGGGGCCTGAACCCTCACCCCGTCTGAGGGAGGTCTCCTGCCCCCATGGCTGCTTTGCTTCCCACGCCCAGCTCAGATCGGGACACAGGTGACAGACAGTGACTTGGCCCAGCTCAGATTGGGACCCAGGTAACAGACAGAGACTTGGCCGACAGCAGCTGCCCTATATCTAAATCCAGCCTAGCACCAGGAATGCTCAGGGCCTACTCAAGAATGCAAATAATCCTTTCCACTAATATTTACAGGGTAAATTAAGATTGTTGGTAGAGTATTAAATTTGACAGTGAAACAATAATCAAGTTTTCAGATTAATTTAAATAGGCTAATTGAAATAAGTGAATATTCAAGAAAATTTAATTGTACTGGACAAAAAGCTGTTCCTAAAGTGTTAACTAAAATTTCTATTGGTAGTTCATCTCATGGTAAAATTCCTGAACATGCAATGAAACTAAAGCAGTCATATTTTTGTCAAAAAATTAAAATTTAAAGTCATCAAGACTGCATTATAAAAGTTACAAAAGCCTCCATTAATCAAAAAAGGGGGGATAGAAGGGTAATATCATGTAAGGAAAAATATCCTATAAGTAAATTACATCTAGAAAATTTTTACTTTACAAAATTAGTTTTCATTTGTAATGCTAACAGCAAGACACCCATGAAAAACACACATGGTGTCTAAATAAGACAAAGGAAAATCGTTTGGGCAAAAATAAAAAGGATCCCAAATCAATTATATAGAAAAGATTCCTTTATTAACTTTTGGTCGAGAATATGTTTGTATATTTTCAGAAAACAACTCCAAGACCATGTGGATTCCTGCAACAGAGAGGAATTGACAGGTCTGCTCCAACCACGAAGACAAGAGGAGAAACAGTCCAGAGATGGAAGACGCTGATGACGCCTTGCCACGCTAGCAGTCAGCAGCTGTGCGACGCAGCAAATTGCCTAGGACCAAACCAGAGAGGGTCGGACCTGCATTGCCACCATGTGCCCACCATCCAGATATCATTGCTGACATGTACACATAAGGAACTGTTTGACATTGAAATGGGGACTCAGAACTGTTGGACATGGAAATTGGGACTCAAACATTTTTTGTTATTATATGATTATTTCTAGTCTGCAGAGGCAAGATTTTTTAAAGGAATGAAATGGGGAAAAAATAGATACAGAGGCAAAGAAGCATTGAACAGACTGTCAAACTACAGCGGGAAGGCAGAGGAGGTTGCGGAGGGGTGGGGGGGGGGCTGTAAGAGATCAACCGAAGGACTTGTACACATGCATATAAGCATAACCAATGGATAAAAAACACTGGGGGGAGGGGGCAGGTAAAGGCATGTACTGGGGGGAAGGGGAGGCCGGGGGAAGGTCAATGGGGAAGGAAAAAAAAAAGGAGACATATGTACTACTATTTGTAATACTTCAAACAATTAAAAAAAAAAAAAAGCCTGTCTTTTAAATTTTATTATGTTGATAGGTTTGCAAATATTTTTTAGTTTTTCTTAGTTACCTTATTTCAATTCAAAAGCTTTAATGAAAAAGTCCTATGAAATTCATATGAAACAGTGGTTTAATAAAATTAACAGTTTATAGAATTCTTTTGGCTGTACTTAACTGTGCATAGAAAAAATATAGGCGATAAAGCCAGGGTAAAATAGTATATTTTCATATCTGTGTGTATTGTCTATGCCTAACATCCAGAATTGCTACATCTTAAGCTTGATCTGTCATTATTTATTAAGCGTTTTCTCAATTCCACAATCATATTTTCTGAGAAACAAATGAAACAATAATTCCTTGTCAGATCTAACGTTTTACCAGTTTCATAGATATTTATAAATTAATTATATGCATTTCAATAATATTGGGAGTGTGATTTTTGTTTGGCTACATACATTATTCCAGCTATTTAGCCAATAATAGTAAAGTAGCAGACTGTGAGTGAAATAAGATGAGAGTAATACTAACAGCAGCACAAAAATCCATTATGCTGCGGTGCATACAATATTTCATTTTCACTTTAATAAATCATCATATTGGAAACATGGTGCATTTCTTGCTCAGGAAAAGACTAAACCAGTTTTAAAAATCATTTCCAAATATCATTTAATGGGAGGAGGAAAATGATTTTTCTGTGAAAGTATATATATAAGTTGGACATATTAGCTGAAGAAATTCTTCCATAAAACAGTTTTTAAAAATTATAACCTAAGAAACAAACAAGCAGAAACATTTTAATGTGATTACATTTAAGAAAAGTGTTAGACATCCTATTCATCCTCATTAGCAAATGAGGATTTCCTGAGTGCATGCTGGCTTCAGCAGTGTTCTACCCTCCAGGGTCATAAAGATGAAAGCTGTAATTTTATTGGTTGTTATCTTTGTCTAGTTTCTGGAGGATACACAGAAATGTATGACAATGGGCCCAGGGAACTTATGCTATAGTAGTAGAAGAAAAGAACTCATGTTTATAGCTGGAATGAGTAGTGACAACACACATATACCTAAAACCAGAGTAACAGCACCCAATTCTCTATGCCAAGTGGCTAGCCATGGCAATAGATGATGAGTATTTTTAGACACAAAGAAGGGAACGTTCACTTCACTGCTATATAGAAGGCAAAGGCTTTATCAAGGAAGACAATCTCCAGCTAGGCTTTAAAGGGACTGTATGCTTAGAGTGAAAGGAAGTAGAGTACACATTTCTAAGAGTATTTGTTACATAAGAATCCATGTTATATATAAAGGGCCAGAGAATATATAAAGGGCCAGGTAATAATTATTTTAGGCTTTGTTGGCCATCCTGTCTCTATCACAAGTAAGGAGACCTCTAGTTGTAGCACAAAAACAGACATAGAAAAGTGGTAAACAAATGGGCATGATTGCATTCCAATAAAACCTATAAAAAGTCAGCAGGCTGAATTTGTCTCAAGGCTAGAATTTTCCAATCCCTATTCTAAATAATTGCCCATATTTTTCCATGATTCTACAATTATCATGTATTATTTCTGTAAACACACACAGCAAATCCTATATAATAAAAGGCTAATATGTAAATCGACCAAACAGAATGACCGGTCACTATGATGCACACTGACCACCAGGAGCCAGACGCTCAATGCAGGAGCTGCCCCCTGGTGGTCAATGTGCTTCCACAGGGGGAGCGCTGCTCAGCCACAGCCGAGCTCATGGCTGGCGTGCACAGCAGTGGTGGCGGGAGCCTTTCCCGCCTCTGCAGTAGTCGGACATCCCCCGAGGGCTCCTGGACTGTGAAAGGGCATAGGCCAGGCTGAGGGACTACCCTGCCCCCGAGTGCATGAATTTCATGCACCAGGCCTCTAGTCCTATATAATAAAAGCCTAATATGCAAATTGTCCCTTCGACCAGTTCAACTGCTTGCTATGACATGTGCTGACCACCAGGGGGTGGTGTGGAACATGGCGGGCATCAGTGATGTGCTGTGACCTCTCACCGGCTACCTAGGGGTGCAGGCTACCTAGGGGCAGGGGTGATGGGGATGGAGGTGCAGTGAGAATGCGGGGTATCTGCAGAGCTCATTCTCACTTCCCCTACTCCCCCCCCCCCTCCCCGGGATGCCAGGGCTTGCGTGCCAGGGAAGTGCCCAAGCTCAAGTGCCAGGGGCCTGAGAGGAGCCACCCTGCACCTGTGTGGCGTCTTCCGGATGAGCCAGGCTGCAGCTGCCAGGACCATAGGGGCTGGTGGGGCTCCCAGTGGGTTCATGCAGGAGCTGATCTGTGAGGCTGGCCAGGAGAGAGCGCACTGCCCACCCAGCTTCCATGTGGCACTGCTGGGCAGCCCAGAGGCCCACACTGCGGCCTGGCCTATGGCGTCTGGTCACGCTCACTGCATCTCCTATAGGGACTTGGGTGCCTCGTTGCTGCCCAGGGCCCAGGGGTCAGCTGGGACCTGTCCTTCCACGCCAGATGCTCGTGCTTCAATTGCCAGTTGCTGGCCAGGCCTAGGGACCACACCTGTGCATGAATCCATGCACCGGGCCTCTAGTTCTAGAATAAAAAAATTCTAAATTGAGTTGCTCTAATTTACACTTATTTTCTTATTTCAGTACCATAGAGTGTTTATTCCTGCCTATTCCACATGAGACCATGAAACATTTGAATTCTCCTTAGCAAAAGTCTTGGAAAATTCTTTGCCTTCGTCATTTGTTGTGGCTCTTTGGATAAAGAAGAGACCTTTTTTTCAGGATTAGTTTGATGAGTTCTATTTTTCTCTCTGCATTACTCAAAAGGAGCATGTGAGCAGCGGTTGAGAGAATATCCCAATTATATTGTGCACAAAGCAATGCAGCGTTGGTCCTTGGGCAAGGGAAACCACAGCTGTGGAGCTTTGCTCCTGCTCCTGGCACAGATGCCAAAGCAGATGGAAGGGCAGGGATCATCTGCAGAAATGCTCCCGATCGCCAATGCGACTGGAGAGGGGAAGGCATAGCGGACATTGCTGAAATGGCTAGATTGATCGGCTCTTCCCTCCGAGGAGCAGCAAAGGCGACAAACTCTCCCCACTCTGTGCCTCAGACAGAAACAGGATGGATGGGTTGCATGCCATTGTCTTCAATCCCTGTACAGTTTGTGATCCCCTATTCTGTCAGGCACTCATTTGGTGCCCTGCCTGGAAATGGTTCTGATGCTGTTTGTATTTCAACTGCTCAGGAAAACATTTTGATTAAGATCACATGACAAAGTACCAACCTATACTGAAAAGCACGAAGGAAGGAGTAAATTGAGTGTTGCTAATCTGCAGAGGAAAATATGAAATACGCTTTCTCTGGAGAATAATACTACTTTGAATGTTGCTGTGCTGAATTCATGGCAGGACTACAAGTGCTAAAATAGCAGCCATGTAAATGGGCTGTGGGGTGGTGAAAGGTTGACAGGATGATTAAGCTTGAGGGGCCACTGTTATGTATGTCCTTTGGATAGTAGTTTGGAAGAGCTTCAGAGACACTAATTAATTTTGACCCATGGTGAGGGCGCTGTAACCAGTAGCCCAGTGGGAGGCTGAGCTGGAGTGCTCTCTCTCAGGTCAGAGGCCCAGGAAAACACTTCAGGGTATGTCTAAGTTGAGCCTCTAGAGAGAAGCTCTTGAATCTTACTTAAGGTTACAAAGTCTTTGGCCTCATGCAAAACATTTCATCTTGTGCAATTTTCAGAGGTTCTTAGCATTTGAATAAAGTACTAAGATTAAAGTAAACAGCTCAAAAAGACTGGTTGAATCTCATTCTTTTAAAATGTGTAATTTAGTTAAGGAATATCAATATCATTATTAGAATGGCCAAATATTAAGGAATATTTGGCCATTCTAATAACCAAATCTCTTCCTCGTACACAAGTTAGATTCCCCCTATTGTATTTATTACAGCTCCAATTGTAAGACTTGTATTTCTCTCCTGAAATTCCTAACTAGGGATGCTCCTGGTTCCCAAGGGGAATAGTGAAAAAACTATTTTTCTATGAGGAAGAGTGCCATCTATAAGCCAAACTGATTGCACAGCACTTAAGAACAGGAAGCAGCATAGCTTTACACTGGGGAATTTTTTGGTTGAAATTTTTATTCTATATTTAAAAACTTGTTTCAGGTATAATTTAGTTAACATGTAAGTAACTAAGTACTTGTCTTATAACAGTATTGAATATTGGTAATATTTATTAGGTACTTATTTTATCCAGGTGTTTTGCTAAATATTCTGTATAAACTATCTGATTTATTTTTTCCTTTACTCAAGATAAGCACAAGGATAAGGTGATGAAAGTTATATAAGAAATTTTTATATGACTGAGATAGAGTATTGTAATATGTTGTGCATTGTTCTGGCAAAACCTTAGGTTGGATGTAGTTGTAATACAATTATAGTAATACTCTTATCTGATATAGTGGTAAGGTTTTATGAATTATTGGTGATCCCATTTTTTCATCTTACCTGTTTATGTCTTTGAGGCAGTAATAGGTGGGGGCTGGGGAAGGAAAGAAGACATGGAAGGAGAGAGCAAAGAAGAGGGCAAGGAGGAAGAAGGGCCAAATTTCAAATGAGTGACCTAAAGACTTTCAGAGAAATGAGTGGTGCATATCTTGTAGAACATCATAATTTATGGGTAATGATTGACAGAACAATAGGATAAAATATTTTGTATCTTTAAATTGTGCTATAAATTAACCTTTACAAATAAATTGCCATTATATTCCCTTTTGACTAATTAATAGTATCCTGTCCTTAACCATTTGAACAAGTTGAAACCATTTGAACAAGTTGAAACCATTTTATTTCAAATGTAACTATACTGACTGAAATTGTGCTTTTGTCTATATTTTCCATAGCATAGATTGATGTTTTAAAGGAGGTGTAGTCTCATGGGTTGATGAGTGAAATTTTAGTGTGATAACTGCCATTGTACTTGTCTCTCTATGAATTTGGCCTAGCCATTTGAGCATATTGTAACATAATTATTTTATCTGTAAATTGGGGGTGCGGGTAATAATATCTTCCTTTACTCACTTTCATGGTTGTAATAAAAAACACGAAACTTTAAGGAAATAATTTAGTTTTCAAAATATTATGAGTTTATAAAGTATAATTTATTGTATCTAAATGATAACCAACATTTTTAAAGACTGGGAATGTGCTTGTAATATAAGAAGAGGCCCAGTGCACAAATTTGTGCATGGGCGGGGTCCCTCGGCCTGGCTGGTGATCGGGGCTGATCTGGGCTGTCTTGCTCAGTTCCCATTGGGGCTGATTGGGGCAGATCAGGGCCGGCTGGCTGGGGGAGGGACTGCAGGAGGTTGGCCTGCTGTGGGACGTTGGCTGTGGGAGCACACTGACCACCAGGGGGCAGTTCTTGTGTTGAGCATCTGCCCGCTGGTGCTCAGTGTGTGCCACAGCTACCGACCGGTTTTCTGGTCGTCTGGTTGTAATGGTCACTTAGGCTTTTATATACATAGATATTAAACAAATAAAATCAGACTACAACAGCAATAATCATGATGATTGCCTCCTAAGCATTCAGCTGCTGTTCTCTTTTCCTGAGAATTCCACCTCCTCTTGGAATCTAGGTTAATGATGTGGCATGGTATCTAGATTAAGCCAATCATTGGGTTCCATGTCAAGACTTTTCATGGAAATTCTGTTACACAAATGAAGTTCCTCTTTCTTGCATGCTGTGGTGTATAGTTGTAAAGCTTAGAAATACTACAGTCATGTTGCCATCATAAAGGAAGTCAACCAGGCAATGAGGCTGACATACATTAAGAAGAAGGAAACCGAGAGACTCACAGCCAGAACTCTGATGAAACATGACTCAAGCGTACCCTTCCTCTAGGCTTTTAGAATTACATGAAATAATCTTGCTTTGAAACAAGATATATCTGAGAGGGAAAAGAGAAGAAAATTCAGCATTTCCAAGAGCAGTCTTTTCAATCTGCAGCTTGAAATCCACATTGATTGAGAGGCTGTCTACTTAGTGTTTGGAGACTTGGAAAAGCTAAATTCTCTACCTGAAGTTATATCAACACCAGAATTGAAGAGAGATTGAAGATAAAGTAGAATGTAAGATTAGGGCTCTTATAAAATCCTTTTGGAAGTAATTTCTTTTAAATCTTCTTTTCTTGAGATAGGTAACAATCACTCTGATTGCAACTCAATTTGGGGGTGAGGGGAAAATAAGCCTTCTATCTTATGATTTAAAATTGATTTTAGGTGGACTTCTGCTCTGACCATGCTGAATAATGGGTACTTGTCTAGTCCTCTTGATATAAACAGCTGAATAAAACTGGGCAAACTATAAGATGCTGGAGTTTCAGCATTTTACAACAGGCAATGGAGGACTATGATTCCTAAGTAAAGGGTGATCTTCATGATTGCCCAAGATTTCATCATGGATGCTTATCCTGGATCACAGTGCAAGGGAGTAGAGACCAAGTACATTTTGGTGATCTCACTGAACTTAGAAATTAGAGATCTAAGTTTGGGGCTGCTGAAGAAGCTCAAATTGGTGTGTGCAGAGTCTCAGTCAGGTAACAGGCACACAGAGAAAGAGCTCCAAAAAATGTTATAGCAGTAGCATTACTCCTTAGGAGGAACATGAGATCATATAAAACCTCTTCAATGCACACACACACACACACACAGGAGTTGATTTGATGGTAAATTAATTTGTTCTCAAGAACAAAGCTCAACATTTTTAAAGCGAAGACAAAATATCTATACTTTCAATGTATTATTCACAATGTCCAGAATACAATAAAAATTACTAGAGGTGTATAAAATGTGACTCAAAAGATATTACTTAAACCAATAAAAATAAATAAATAAAAGAGCATTACAGAAATGTTTAACATTAGCCAAAATGGACTTAAAAAAACAGTTACTTCAAATATTTTAAGGTTATGAAGAAAAATATATGATAAACAGATGGGTAATCTCTCAGAGAAATAAAAACTGTAAAAGAGAATTAAATTAAAGTTCTAGAACTGAAGCATACAATATCTAAATTGGAATATTAATGGATGAGTTTAATAGCAGATTGGATACTATAGAACAAAAAGGTCAATAAACATGAAGAGAGAGGAATACAAACTAATTTTTATAAAAAGCTTATAAAAAAAAAACCCTTAGTGACCTGCAAAATAAATGAATGAATAAATAAGTAAATAAACCACTCCAACATGTATGCAATTGAAATCTGAGAGACAGAAGAGAAATTGGGCAGGAAAATTTTGAGAAAATAAAGACCAAAGTGTTTTCAAATTTTTTAATAAATACTAATCCTCTAACCAGGCAACTCAAGGAATACCAACTAAAATAAACATAATAAATCCCATACCTAGACAAATTGTAGTCAAATTGTTGAAAACTAAATATTAAAATAAAATATTGAAAACAACCTTACAAAAAGACACATTGTATGCAGGGGAACACTGATAACTAATTATGTTAATTTATATAAAATCAATGCAAGATACAAGGCAATAATAAGGCTATCTTTAAAGTAGCAATGTAAAAAATAAATTTGTCAACCTAGACAATGCTTCAAAAAGGAAGACAAAGTGTCAGAATGGTAACTCTAAAAGTAAATATTTCTTATTTTATTTATTGTTTTTCATTTTTAGAAGATAACTGGCTGTCTAAAATAAAAGCAAAGTATTATGAAATTTATAAGTAGAAATAGACAATAATCTTACCAAAAGTGGAAATGTAAAAGAAAAAATATGAAAAAATGTTCCTTCTGCCTCTTTCTTGGGTCTGTGTTTTTTAAATTTTCATTAAATTGAGCAGATTTTGTACATTATTTCTTCAAATACTTTCTTCTGTAATCTCATTTACTATCCTTTTGTGCCTTCAATTATATGTCTATTAGATAGCTTGATATTTCCCCCGCTACTGATGTTTTGTGTGTTTTCCCCCCAGTATTTTAATTTTCCTCTGTGTACTTAACTTGGATTATTTCTTTTAATAAGTCTGATTTCTTACTTTTCAAGTTGCTGATCTGTAAATCACACCCTGTGTATTTTCTCTTTAGTTCTATTTTTTACTTCTAGAAGCTCTATTTGGGCCTCTTAGATCTTAAATTTCTTTTTTCATAATGTTCATATTTTCCTCTGCTTTTTAAAATATATTAACATTATCTAGAGTAGATGTTAAAATACTGTGTCTATTAATTTTACCATATATAACATTTCTGGGAGTATTTAAATTTTTTTTCTGTGATTTTAAGTGATAGTTCCTCATTTCTTCACATGCCTAGTGTTGAATTACAAGTAGTTTGATCCCTTTGAGCCTTGATTTTAAGGTTGTTGGGACAAGTCCATAGGAGCCTTTATTCTAAGGTTAATTTGGGCATATATATGTATATTTCAGAGAGAGAGGAAGGAGGAGAGAGAGATAGAAACATCAATGATTTATTTTTTAACTTGAAATTTTTGAAAGCACCCTTCTAGTGGAAACAATGGTCTATTCTACATGATATGGCCAGTTGATGTCTCATTTCCTGCTGGACCAGTCTTAGTCTAATGACACAGGACTTATAATGGCAACCTATAATTTGTATATCACATCACATAAATATCTTTATATATTAACTCATTTTATTTTAAATGTCTTTATGGGACCTCATGGAGAGACTGTGATGCAATTTGGAAAATATAAGGTATGAGAGACTCTGGTTCATATAACTTGAGATCATAAAATTCATACTACATATAATTATTACAAGTGTTAACCATTAATGATTTATATTTGTTTTAAATGTGCAACAATTTACTCCTAAGTATATTATATTTTTTATAATGTGAACTTGACCATACCTTTATCATCCAAAATAGTTTCTGCAAGCTATTTAAAATTATGTCAGAAAGTGGCATAAACTGATGCAGTCCTGGATAAACCAAACCCTATGGTTACCACAGTTATATCATTATATAATGTGTATAAATACTTAAATTAAAAGAATATATAGATATACATACATATTTTAAGATGACCATATGTATTTACATACTTTATGTATACATATCTATATACATACTCACTATACAGAATATGTATATAAATGCATAGACAGTGGATTCTAATTGTGTGTGTGTGTGTGTGTGTGTGTGCTCATCTTAGAAATGTGGGCTTTTGTTTTTCTCTTATAATAACATAGTATGACTTGTGGGATATACTGTGAACATTTGTATAAGAGTCATTTTTTTATACTCCTTCCCCTCACACGGTTCTCTAATGTTAGACTCTGTATCTCCTCCTTAATATTATAGCAGACTTCATGGACTGGTCTGGAGTGGTCAGAGATCTGCATATAGCTCAATGTTTCTTCATAGAAGTATTACTTTTCTGATATCACCATTGGACATAAAACTTGAGGGCTGTGAATAATTTGGCATTCTATCCCATGTCTTAAAAATAGTAAAAAAAAAAAAAAAAAAAAATGAACTGGCTGAGACAAAAAAAGAAAAAGGATCCTGGGAATCTTACAGAATCTAAGGACTAATCCATCTGGAAACTGGGATGCTCTGCTCTATTTCTGTCCCCGTCTCCAATTCTCAGTGCATATCAGCTTTATTCTCCCCAAATGTGCTTTCTCTGTTTTTATTTTTTATTATACACAGTCACCCTACATTTGTCAAGTTTTTCCTTTACTTATAAAACTAGCCAATACTGGCTTATCTTTTTTTCTCAATTGCAACTCCACATTTGTAAGAGAAATAATAGCTTTGGCTAAATTTGGGCCCATTCTCCTCCTCTGGCTCAATAAATAATGAGCACAATTATACACGAGGATACAAGTCTCAGAAAAAGGTGTCCCTGTGAGGTGGGCAGGAACCCCCAAAGGAATCTTCAACTGCAGCCCAAACAGAAACATGGAGCTATATTCCCATAACTCAAATATAAACTTTCACAACACAGCAAGGGGTGGCTATACTATAAATGACAATTTTAAATTCTTTTACTTAGTGTTCAATATATGCCACCATAATTCTTGTATTATCAAAACTTTTTAAAACAAACAATAAATATAATCACACATATTAGGTTCAATGACAAAAGGAGCACCAATATCCAACAGTATCTCACTTGAAGGACCCTTTCACACTAAAAATAGCAATCACTTTTTTCAAGATTAAAAAAAATTCAGGACCTTGAAAATTGCATTTCTATAGCAGACAAACAAAAAGATTAAAGTAAATCCACTAGACAGAAGAATGTGGAAGAATAAAAGGATCTGAGATGTGTGTCACTCCCAACATCAGTCAACTGCCTTTTTTAAAGTTTAAATCCTGATGCCCAACTGACAGAGATTCTATGATTACATTTGATACAAAGAGCATTGATATTTTCTAGTTACTAAAATAAATTTTTGGGGAAATGTAACTGTATAAATATTTTGGGGGTGGTAGGATGTTCAAATAAATTAGCAAAGTATTCTTATTTTAAAATAGAACAGTAGTAATAACCTATATGATATGAATGTTTTTACATTTATGTGGATCCAGTTTGCAAGTGACCACTGGAAGCAAATCCCATGTGCCTTGGAAATAGCAGTTAGATCACTCACGTGAGCACATAGATACACTACTGAGCATTTATATTGCATTGTCCAGTAGAGAATGTGAAGTGTTAAGAAATTGATCAGGAAGCCTATGACTTTAGAATTTATAGGTGGAGATTTTAAGAGAGGCCCTAGAGGGAGGATTTCAATAGAATATTCATCAGATTTTTCAGGTGTGTCCTTTCAGGGTTGTAATCTCCAGTGATTGGTTGGCGCCAGGGCATGGGGGTCATTAGTCAATGCAGCTGATCCTGATGTCAGCCATGGTATCACTTGTCTGGTTTTGCTGCTTCTCTGGGCCTGGAACTGAAACACAACTGAAGCCTAGATGTATTTGATGCAGGTCAGGAACTCATTGTCCTGGAGGCTTAATCCTTAAGGGCTATTTTCTGACCCCTTTTTCTGTTCCCCCTCTAAGGGGGTCTAACCCAAATGACTAGCAACATGCCAGAGGAGAAAAGGTCAGGGGAGGGTCCAAACTGCATGACCAGGGGCTCTAAACCACATGACTTAGTGATATGCTAGAGAATGAAAGCTGACCCTTGGGGGGCCAAGTCCTTGTTTTCCCAGTTTTGCCTATTGCCAAGTACCCCAGGCTTTCCACCCTGGTGACCTTCTGTGCCTGGCCTATCATCCCTGCTACGCTCATGTCTGTCTAACTGACTACCACAATTCCATGTTGTCAAAAATGGCAGTATTTCATCATTTCTTATAGCTGAGTAGTATTTCATAGCATGTATGTACCGCATCTTCTTTATCCAATCCTCTATTGAAGGACATGTGGTTGTCTCTGTGTCTTGGCAATTGTGAATAATGCTGCAATGAACATAGGGGTACATTTATCTTTGTGAATAAATTTTTTTGAATTTTTGGGTAGATTCCCAGGAGAGGGATTGCTGTGTCTTATGGTGACTCTATTCTTAATATTTTGAGGAAGTGCCATACTGTTTTCCATAGTGGCTGTACCAGTTTACATCTGTTTACAACATTTTAATTAGTTGATCAATAAAATAAGCTTGGTTTTTTGTTTAAAGCAGGCATCCTAAAACTACGGCCCGCGGGCCACCATGTGACCCACCGAGGACATTTATCCGGCCCGCCGGGTGCCACTGCCTGTCCTGCTTAGCAGCCGACTTGTCCCGGGCCCGCAGTGTGCATAGGAATTTGTTCATAGTTTTTTTTTTTAAAACTATAGTCCAGCCCTCCAACAGTCTGAGGGACAGTGAACTGGCCCCCTGTTTAAAAAGTTTGAGGACCCCTGGTTTAAAGGGACCTTATCTATCTATATATCTATCTATATAAAAGCCTAAGTGACCATCGCAACCGAACGGATGACCAAACAGGCTGCATGGGGCAACCAGGCTGGCAGGGGGATTAGTGAGGGATGACCAAATGACCGAACAGCAGGCTGAGTGGGGTGACCAGGCTGGCAGAGGAGGAAGTTGGGGGCAACCAGGCCGATGGAGGGGGGAGACAGTTGGGGGCGATCAGGCCAGCAGGCAGAGGCAGTTAGGGGTGATCAGGCCAGTGGTTAGGAGCCAGTGGTCCAGGATTGTGAGAGGGATGTCCGACTGCCGGTTTAGGCCCGATCCTCGGGATCGGGCCTAAACCGGCAGTTGGACATCCCCCGAGGGGTTCCGAATTGGAGAAGGTGCAGGCTGGGCTGAGGGGACCCTCTCTCCCCCCATGTACAAATTTCATGCACCAGGCCTCTAGTTTACTATATTTTGTTGACCCATTAACATTGTACTCATGCCCAATAGTACTATAACTCATGCCTGTTCAAATGTATCCAATACACTATTTTCTTCTTAAGGCATTTCACAGCCTTCTCCCGCCTAGGAACACTAGACAGCACTTCAGCACTATGCTTGAGGACCATTTTAAACAGTATATTCATCATTAAAAAGCACAAAATCTGGAAAAGATGGCACTAAATAGACTGAAAATTACTCTTTTTTACTGTATGAGAGTTGAATCAAGGCAGAGTGTCATCCTGTTTGACCTCGCTGGGAACATGTGCATTCATTGGGCAACTCAAATTTTGTGCTATTCTTTGTGTTCCTATGACTGTGAAAGTATCATAAGTATTTATTTTGGGATTACAAATAAATTTTAGTGAGTAGGCAGATTCAGAAGTATGGAATCTGTGAATAATGAAGATTAACTATATTTTGATACCTAAAAAGAAACAGCAGTGGGAGCCCATTAAAGCTGGTTTCAAAGTCCCTTTGACAAGCCCTCATCATTTTTTGAGTACTTATTTGATTTCTGGCACAAGAAGGTATTACAGGTGCCTATTATTTTATACAGCCCTGAAACTTGCTATTTTCCTCAGGAAAATGATTTCTTTTAGTGGAAAATAGTATTAGGAAATCAAGATCTAGGAGCTAGTTGTGCTCTTTGCCAGTGCTTATTGTTATCCCCAGGCCTTCTCATAGAACAGTTCTAGGGAAGATTGGGCAGGTAATGCTTCAGTATGATGTAGGTAAGAGTGTTGCACCCAAGGAGGTCATGGCTCAGGATATTGAAGTTATATATGGTGATGGCACGAATTAGAGTGAAAAGGATGAGAGCAAGATGCCATGTCCTTAATAAATACGAGCAACTGAACGAAATTGACAGATAAGAGCAGTTAAGAGCAATACCTTGATAAACTCTGATTTCATGAACCTCCCCAAAAGGAGGGTAGATTAGTTAGAATTAGGCTTAATATGAGACCAAGAAAGCAGAAATTATAAGGTTTTGATTATTGTTTTACAAGGTTTTATTTTTACAAAAAACAAAATTGAGTTATTTCACTTTTAGGTAAAATTTTACAGGTAAGCTTTCTAGGGAAAGTAGGGCAAGCCATTCAGACTTCAAAGACCTTGTGGTTCCTCCACTCCCAAGTTTACTTTATGGCCTAAGATACTGATCCAGCTCCACTTCCTAATTATCAAGGAGAAAAGCTAAGGGACATACTCTTCCCATCAAGAAAACTTTCTGTAAATGTTGCATACACTTCTATTTACATTCCACAAGCCAGAATTGAATCACATTGAAATTTAGTCTCTATTGCTGGTAGCCAAATGCAAACATAAAACATCAAGATATGTTTCTGTAGAAGGAAAAACATATACTGAGAGATCATCCGTAGCACCCATCACAGAGAGGGTTTCCTGCAAGATGGAGGAAAATGAATAGCTTCAAGGCAATGAGGGCCTAGGAACATATGGGACAACTTCTGGCCCTGTGTAAGGCAGAATGAATACTAGTTTCCCATTAGGAATTATCCTTTCCTTCACTTATTTTGTATTATGCTTTGCTAGTTTTGTATTACAGTTTGTTTGCATCTATGATTTGCAGTCTTCATTAATGTTTTGCTTGCCTCTGTATGTCTGTAGCTATCCATCTCTTTCCTTGAAAATGAGCTTGTAGGCCGGGAACAGAAACTTAGTTGTTGCTATTTTTTAGGAAAATAGCATTAGAGAGTAGCAGTTAAAAAGCCAGATACTGAAGGGAAACTGTTCTATGTTCAAATCCTGATTCTGTCATTTGGAAGCTATCTTACTTGGGCAAGTTACTTAAAGATGCCACACAGAAATCTGTAGTTATTATATGTTGTGTCAGTTCCCTCCTTATTGTCAAGGACTGGTGAAAGGTTGGAGGAGAGAGTAGCTTTCTTACATGTGATATTGCGTGTAAGTTTCTTAATATGTTGCTTGAAATATAAATTAATATATCAATATTAGCGCTTATTTCTGGTATCCACTACCAAAGTACACACAGGAAGTGCCTTTTTCATATTCATTCAATTGGATGAAAAGCTTCACTGTTGTTTTCAGAGGAAACAGAGCCTGCAAAAGTGAAAACTCTGCTGTCATTGGACTAGAAATGTTATTTAAAAATAAACTTCACAGCTCAGGAACCCAACTCACCATCCACTGATTTAACTTCATCTTTACTGCCAAGCTACTGACTTCCAGGTGCTTATTATTACTAGTTTCTTTCCCCCCAGTTATTTCACACTGTGATGAAGCAGTGGGCAGGAATGCAATGCATAATTTCAAGGAATTTAAGATGAGAAAAGAGAACACCATGTTCACATCATGGACCAGTGGTCAGACAGTTATTTACACGCATGTCCCAATGCACATGATCATCTTCTAATCCGGTAGCTATTCCAATCCAAGTTATATAGTAAACAGAATTCGTGTGCATGGAGTTCCCAGGGATAACTGCATTCATCTGCAGTTGAGGTGAGGTGGAACATGGCAGCATTTTTTTTTTCAATTTTCTTTGGGAAAATTTGAATTGCACAAAGCAATCTCAAGCAAATGAAAACAGCTCAGGTTTCCCATCTATAGCAGGATGGGGTAAGATTACAAACAAGATGAGTCACATCACAAAATGCTCCTCCTAACCATTTCCTTTTCTTGTTCACACTTCCTACATTAGGGACTTTTTGTTGCTGACTACTGGCCTATTTGATTGGGGCAGAAAACCGGACACAGCTGAGGGGATTTATAAGGAAATCTGTTATGTGTCAAGTGCAAAAACAAGAGTAAACACTCCAAACAGGCAAACAGTAGCAAAAATCCTAAAGCAAGTAAACCTGATAAAGAAACTGAGATAAGGATGCTAGATTCCCAAAATATTAACCATAAATAAATTATATTCTCAGTTCCAGCGTAACTGGTATTTCAAGAAAGGATTTAAGTGCTTGCTCATAAATAATAATTTAATAGATTAGTTAAATTCATGGAATCTAGATTACATATTACTTGAAACTCTATTTTTTGTTTTGTCAAATAAACTACCTCACTTTATATTTTTCATTTTAAATGAAGGATTGTTGAAAACCTATTATAGCTTGGCAAATTGCAAATCTATTATGAGATTAAATTGTAGTTAATCTCAGGTATTGTTCCTCACTTGAGTTATATCCTATGGTTGTTGAGAAGATTAAATGGGATGACTTATGTAAAGCACAGTACATGGCACCTGGCGCACAGCAGATCCACAGAAAATGTTTGGTTATTACTTCCCTCTGAGATTTACCCATGCAATTATTATTACAATTTTTACATGGGTGTGCTTCAGTGAAGTTGGAGAGAGATTTTTTAGGAGTGAAAGAGATAGTTATACACGTGAAACCAATAGAATTTTATTAACCAATGTCATCCCAATACATTCAATTAAAAAGTGATGAAGGTTAATATCACCAGTGATATATATTAACATTAACCCTTTGTTATGATGCACTAAAAAAGCACACATCAACTCTGGTCTGTGGTATCCTTAATGATGTATAAGCTCAATCCAGCCATAAGAAAACATCAGATAAAATCTACAAAATAATTCAAGAGTGGTCTTCAAAAGTGTTAAGGTCATGAAAGACAAGGTAAAGCTTGGACTATCATAGATCAGAAGAGACTAAGGGGACACAATGACTAAATGTAATGTGGGATCCTAGGCCATAAAAAGGACATTGGTGGGGAAACTGGCTAGATTTGATGATGGTCCATGCAGTAGATAATAATATTATCTTGATGTTTCTTTCCTGGTTTCAGTAATTTATTTTGGTTATGGGAGGTGGTAATACTATAGGAAGCTGGATGAAAGGCAAATGAGAATTACTAGTGAAACTTTCTGTAATTCTAAAATAATTTCAAAATAAGATTTAAAAAAACATCCTGGAAAGTGAAGGCAATAAGGCAAGGATGTCACAGAAGATGATCCAGCAGCAGGTGGGGCTGGAAAAGATGCCACACAGAAACCTGTATTTATTATATGTTGTGTCAGTTCCCTCCTTATTGTCAAGGACTGGTGAAAGGTTGGAGGAGAGCAGGTCACAAGGCATCCGAAGTCCCAGCGGAGAGAGGGCACCAGAGAATGAAAAAAAATAAATAAAGAAAGAAAGAAAGAACAGAATGGGAAGTGTGAAGCCAAGTGTTGGTGACCTGTCAATTATACTTGACAGTCTTGCTCCTACATCAGCAGAATCTGGAAATACTTTTGTCATATCATGCTAGCCTTGAACAATTTTCCATGGAGGCACCTATGGAACATGGTCTTTTATTTTCTGTTCCTCTCAATGGAGCCTGTGATAAGGGCAACCTTTCTTTGTTTGACCTACAAAGCTTTTCTTTAGTGGACTTTTCCTTAGTATGGCTGATTTCCTCAAGAAAAACAACTTTGTTTCCTAATTAGGTATCTAAAATACAACTTTTTAAAGGTCTTATCAGCAGAGAGTTGGCTACTAATTTTCTCCTCTAAAAACACTAAATAATAAACAACTATAAAATTTATATCTCAAGAAATTTCTCAGGTTCTTTTTCTAATTACTAAACTTATCTTACTCCTGAGCAGTTTGAAGATATTCATTGTATTCCCCTTCTCAGCCCCCTTTTCCCCATCAAGAATGTCATTAAATTTAAATCAAAGCTAAGATTGGATTTTATATTGACGTATAGTGGTATGGACATATTGAAACGTTTATAGATTCAGCAACCAGGAGATCATCAAGATTTTAATCAGAACCTCAAACTGGGAACAAGTGTTTTGTGAATATAACTTAGCATTGTAAAGATAATTTAAAAAGCTGTCATTACAAAAAATCATGGTGCTGATTCTGATTGTAGGCTAAAATTGCTAAAATGATTTGGTATTTTCAACTTTTTCTAAGAGTTTTATATTGGATTCCTGTCTAAATGCATACATTGACTTAATAATTTAAAGCTAATGGAAAGAATAATCATATAAAAGCCTAAATTTCTACTAAGCATAAGTTAATAGAAGTGCAAAGAAAGGGAGCAGGTGGTTCATAGGACCGTCAGGTAAAACAAATGAGATTTTATTAGGCTTTACAGATACAATTTGTGTGTGGGTATCAAGGGATAACTGGAGTGTTGATTTGAGTGGTTTATTAAATAGGCATGTTTAGCTCAGCAACATTTCTCATCACTAGGCTTTTTAATCTGCCAAGAAATGGGTATCATTTGCACTTATGAACTGTGTGTAATTATAATGATTCAGGTTTCAGCTTATAATGAATCTTCCATCACAGGCTGTTCATTTAGTCTTTTATTTTCTGTTCCTCTCAGTGAAGAGAATTCTACTTTGACCCTCGCTTAAGAGTAGAACACACATGTCTATAAAATATTTATTGTGTGCTTTTATAAAAGTTCTTACTTTCATTTTCCCTAGGTTTTATATTTTTAGTGATTAAGAGAGTAAGCTGTGTATGCCAACCAAGATAAATGGACAAATATGGTTTACTTCTTCCAAATTATTTTTGTACTGATTGGTGAAAATGTAAAATAGAAGCAAATCTGTATTTAACTTTAAACAGCTGAGACTCTCTAAAGAGATGGAAAATGGGTTATATAAGTCTGATTATGCTGCACATTCCTTTGAAATTTCTCCTATCCTCAACAACTTTGACTATAGTCTTATCTCTGTATTTACTTCCAATTACCCCAATATTGATAGTTAATATTGGATGGAACCCTAATATCACAGAGTTTCTGAAACTTTAAGGAAACTAACCCAGCCCAGTGATCCAGTTATTACAATACTTTATATTGTCCACTTTTATAGTATTCAGTCTGATCCTTCTCTTTCTTAATATCTGCTAAAATAGTAGATATTTTAGGAGTTAATGATATTATGTCTAGTAGGATAATTTAAATAAAAAAGAAACTCTACTTAAGGCATAGTTCAAAGAAATGAATCTCTACTAGTGGGTTTTTAGAATGATTAGACTAAGTGGTAAAACCTTTGTGTATGGGAATTTTGGGGGGAAACTCCTGACCAAAATCCTGATATTTCTTTCTAAGTGATTAAAGCTTTCCATGTGTTATATCCTTAAATCTCTCCATTTCTTTTTCATTAGCCACCTGGGGAAGTGGAGAGACTTACTCTGATAGATGAATTTGGAGAGAATGAATTAGGCATGCTCAAAACACTTCCATCCCTTTTGTCTTGGGAAACAGCTGCCTGAAGGGAGCAAGATTTTACTTGACCAATGAATATACATGTCTTGGTTCAGCACTATGTGTAACTGAAAGTGGAAGACTGCCTAGTTTCTAGATTATTATCATCTTGTGGTTCTCCTCTAAACCTTGTCCACCAAATTACATTTTTATAATAAAATTGATATATTCAGTTTCAACTACTACTCTTTGTCAATTTGACAGGTGAAGAATGATACCCCATTATGGTTTCTTTTTTGTTACTCACACATATAAATATTTGTTAAAATATATTGCCTATTTGTTTTCTTATGTGAATTATTTTGTTATGCCATTTACCAATTTTTCTCTCCAGGCTGTCTTTAAAAGTACTTTGAAAGAGTATTTGATGATGATAGGAAAGTATTCTAATTGGGCAAGGGACAAGGAGTAATTCTGCTTGACTTTATCATGTTCTTGTAGGAGCATGTCTCATAGTAAAACATTAAACATGACTCTATGAGGCAGAGGAGAAGAACAAATGGACATTAAGAAATTGCTATTTAGCAATGTATGAGTAAAATGGATAGACACAAAAGAATTTGATGTCAGGTGGCTAGAATACTGGAGATTGACATGAAGGTATTCATTCAACAGTGTTGTAGAGCCAAAGTTTTAACATTGATCCTATATACTCACCCTCACTCTTCCAGCTAGCTAGTGGAAGCCCTTTTTAAAAGAATCATATGGACCTGGCTGGCCTGGCTCAGTGGTTGGGCATCAACCTATGAACCAGAGGTCAACAGTTTGATTCCCAGTCAGGGCACATGCCCAAGTTGTGGGTTTGATCCCCAGTGAGGGGGCATGCAGGAGGCAGCTGATCAATGATTCTCTCTCATCATTGATGTTTCTATCTCTCTATCCCTCTCCCATCCTCTCTGAAATTAATAAAACTATGTTTTTAAGAAAAGGAATCATATAGGAGCCATAACCTATGTGAGTAAGCACTCATGGTTTTGGAGTATGAGGTGATAGGTCCTTGTTCCCCTAACTTAATTTTTCCCCTTTTTGCTTCCCTCATGTAGCCAATAATGCACCCAAGAAGAACTTTAGAAATGAAGAGAACTCAGAAATAGCCCACTGCAGTAAAAGGACATGTTTGCCTGTAAATTAGCTCTTGAACAGTCAGTTCTATAATCACTTTGACCCCACACAGTGGCTCTTCTTGACATCCTAACTTTGGCCCTGACCACTATTCATATAACAGACACACTCATTTTGGAATACCCAAAAGAATAATTTGTGATCACCATTTCATTGTCTTTTGATAATTGTCAATATAGAAACTTTTCTCATAGATACCATGAGCTTCTTAGGAAGAAAGATCTGGTCTTTACAAAAACACTAGAGGCTCGGTGTGGGGTCCATTGGCCTGGCCTGTGCCCTCTTGCAATTCGGGACCTCTTGGGGGATGTCAGACTGCCAGTTTTGGCCCGGTCCCTATAGGCCAGGCTGAATTCATGCACCGGGCCTCTAGTATGCATATAAGATCTTTGGTTAATCTCTTCCCACCCTTCCCTCTCCCCGCTTCCCTGTAAGATTCATCAGTCTGTTCCATGTTTCCATGCCTGTGCATTGAGCGTCTTCCCCCTGATGGTCAGTGTGTGTCATAGCTACTAGTCAAACAGTCAAAAGGTCGGATGGTTGGATGGTCAGACAGTCACTTAGAATTTTATATATATAGATTATTTGGTATTTTATGGAATGTTTATTCAAAGTTTAAAAAAATAACTTTCTGGCTAAGATTTATTCAGCTACCAGTGAATCAAGTTCACCGATCTTTTTCTTCTTAGTTATAATTATTCTATCCCATCCACCAAAGCCTTAAGAGAAATAGTTGAAGGAGCTATAACTTTATTGAAATATGAAGCATTCACATTGACTTGGAGTCTTTCTTAAGAACACAGAAAAAACTCATGGGCTCTGATTGCTGGCTCCAGAATCATTGACATTTACAAATTTCTATGTATAAAGATACCAGCAATTTGGAGACTTACTTTTAAAGGAAATTCTACTTTTTAGGGACTAAAAATATTTTTAGCCAAGAGAAAGAAAAAAATGTTTAACTGAAAGCACTTTGTGACAATGTTGTGATAGGAGCCAAAATGTCTCTAGTTGACATTATGCATAGAAAAAGAACTTTGTTGAAAAACACTTAAGCTCTGTTTGCAAAAATGGATGGCTAGTAGATATTTTTGTTCTCTCTCAGTTGGACTAATGTATGAAGGCATTCTGATAAGTCACTGTAACTGTGTGGGGTTCATGCTAGAATGTAATGCCAGAGCTGCACTCTTTTTTTTTTTTAATCCTCACCTGAGGATATGTTTTCATTGAGCTTTAAAGTGGAAGGAAGGGTGGGAGGGGGAGAGAGAGAGAGAGAGAGAAGCATCAAGCATCAATCGTTTGCCTCCCCCATCAACTGAGACACCCAGCCAGGGCAAAGGTGCACTCTTTCTTGAGGAATAGCAGATTCTTATGGACACCATTACAGCATATTTTGCCTTCAGTTGGAATATGTACTGTACCCCCTATTCTCTGAATTTTGGCTCACTACAACAATTTTTTTTTAGAAACTTCTCAATTTCAGAACAGCTGACCATGAAAATTTCTTTGGGGTCATTTTCTCTTAAAAAAATTTTTTTTAAATTGTTTAAGTGTCGTTGGCATACACTCTTATATTGGTTATATTAGTTTCAGGTGTACAACATAGTGATCCAACATCTCGATGCCTTACATGATTACCCTACTAATTTCAACAATCACCCATCACTATATAAACTTTTCACCCATTCCCCAACCCCTCTCTTTTGGTAATCATCCCTTTGGTCTCTGTTTCTATGATTCTGTTTTTATTTTGTTTATAGATTCTACATAAGTAAAACGATGCAGAATTTGTCTTTCTCTGCCTGACTTATTTCACTTAGCATAATACCTTCTAGAGTCATCCATGTTGTTGCAAATGGCAAGATTTCTTTTTTTTTCATCTTCATCCCAACATGTGTTTATTGATTTTTTTTTCCTTGATAGAGAAAAAGAGAGAGAGAGAGAGAGAGGGAGAGAAACATCAGTTGGTTGCCTCCCATACATGCTGGGACCAGGGATTGAACCCAAAACCTAGGTACGTGCCCTGACCTGGACTCAAACCCACAAACTTTTGGTGTATGGGACAATGCTCCAACTAACTGAACCACCTGGCCAGGGCTTAAGATTTCTTTCTTTTTTTTTTTATTGCGGCATAATATTCCATTGACTATACAAGATAGGGCAAAAGTAGGTTTACAGTTGTTTGTATGAAAAATAATATAATCTATATATAAAAACCTAAGCGACCATTACAACTGAGTGACCAGAACTACTGGAACCAGTCGATCAGTCACTGTGATGCGCACTGACCACCAGGGGGTCAGTGTGCTCCTATAGCCAACCACCCATGGCCAGCCAACCTCCTGTGGTCCCTCCCCCTGCCAGCTGCAACACCCCCCCCCCCCCACACACACACACAGGCCTTGATCACCGGCCAGGCCAAGGGACCCCACCCATGCACAAATTCATGCACCAGGTCTCTAGTAATTAATAAATAATAATACAAGAATAAACTGTTT
Organism: Plecotus auritus; assembly: GCF_963455305.1. Classification (NCBI taxonomy): domain Eukaryota; kingdom Metazoa; phylum Chordata; class Mammalia; order Chiroptera; family Vespertilionidae; genus Plecotus; species Plecotus auritus. The sequence continues at coordinate 120,187,237 of NC_137776.1, read as the reverse complement.
TGCAAACCTACTTTTGCCCAACCATATATATATATACCACATCTTCTTTATCCACTCACCTGTCACTGGACACTTAGGTTGCTTCCATATCTTAGCTAATGTAAATAATACTGCAATGAACATAGGGGTGCATAGATCTTCCCAATTAGTGTTCTAATTTGCTTTAGATAAATAAGAGTTCTTTCTATATTTCTGATATATAGTGCTCTGCTTCTTTCCCTCTCTTTTTGGTAATCTCCTTTCTTCATTTTTTTCTGTCTGCAGAAAGCAACTGCTGTAGGGCCAGTCAGCCAGATCTGAGCTCAAATTGTATTTTGGTCACATATAAAAATGTGGTCAGAGAAAAATTATTTTCTAAAACCTCTCTGTGTCCTCCTTCAGAAATGGAGGTAGTATACACACTATACGGCTAGAATTAATTGAGATAATGTATACATCTAACACATGGACTAATATGTAGAAATACCTGACACACTTTCTTCACCCTTCTTTTTTTTTTCTCTTCTCAATATCAGTTCCCTGTAGTATCTGAGACAACTATTAATAGGAAAAAGTTAGGAGTTTCCAGCTTAGTGATTTAATATTTTCAGGAACTATATCTTTCATACATTTACAGGTACCTAAATAGCACATAAAGCAAGAATTATGATTAGATTTGTCCCACTACATCTTTGCAGCTTCCAACAGAAGTGCTGTTATTGATATAAGTGCTACTAAATGTTCAAATAGGCAGCTAAGATTTGGTCTTATTACTAAACCCAATAACTGTGATACATGACAGATCCTGAATAATAATGCCCATCTTCACTGGAACTTTGAAATGGAGCAGGGATTAATTTTAGAAAATATTCTGAAAGCATAAGATTGTTCCTCCTGAGTTGAGAGTTAAAGAGAAGATACTGGATGTGTCTGTAATATAGATGAATGGGCTTATAAGTGACTCTAAGCTTTTTTAATTGGCTTATAAAGTTCAGAATTATAACTGCATGAATTCTAGGTCCATCTCTTTTAAATAGCATACCCCTTAGAACTTAAAGGAGCATGGGTACAAGTCACCATTTCATACTGATCAGCCCAGAAAAAACAGCAACAGTTAAAGTGAGGGTTTCCTCATTTCTATCATTTCTGTTAAGTTGGTAATTCTCTAACTTAAGCATAAACAAAAAGCATATAGAACTTTTTAAAAAATATATTTTTATTGATTTTAGAGAAGAAGGGAGAGGGAGAGAGAGAGACAGAAACATCAATGATGAGAGAGAATCATTGATCGGTATTTCCTGCATGTCCCCTACTGGGGATCAAGCTCACAACCCAGGCAATGTGCCCTGACTGGGAATTGAACAGTGACATCCTGGTTCTTAGTTCCACACTCAATCACTGAACCACATGATCAAGCCATACAGAACTTTTAAAGTGCAGATACCTGATTCCCAACCTTAGAATCTGTAGCTCTGGAATATAGCTTAGGACTGCGTTTACACAATGCATTTTAGACCATCCTAATATAAGTAATCTTAGGACTTTACTGAAAAACTTTGCCCTACATCCTGCCTTATAAATAAGTTATACAATGGCTTCTAGGGGGCTGCCTAAATAACAGAGTCTAGTAAGACAGTCATAATTTCTTGTACTGAGAGAAAAAAATCCAGTTAAGAAATGTAAATTCTTCTTCATGCTGAGAGAATAGGAGGCAATAAAATATGAATTTCTTTATGTTGCATGGAAGCTTCTGAGCCCATAAAGGGTGAGCAATCCTTGACGAGCAGCTGGACAGGCATCTTCTCTGGCCTTTCTGGGAGAAGATGAGACATTTATGACACTTTCCTGAAAACAGTGTCTTGGAAAGTTTCTGTACAGGATGCAAAGTTCTTTCTTTTCATGCTTGAAATCCATAATTAAGGATATAGAATGAAGGGAAGTGTTAAAACATGTAATGGAAATAAGTGTGACCCTTTCTTGGGGTGATTATCTGATTTCTAATTGCACCATCCTCCCTACATTACATTTGTGCATTTGTTGGTTTGGGGTGAAGAAAAGGTTGGTTAGTAACATTGGAAGGAACTAGTTGGTGCTTGAACAAAAGAGAGAACCGTTCTAACCAATACTCATGCTCTACCACAGTTGTATGACTCTGAAGCAGACCTTAGTACAGGGCTGAAGCCCATGATACACTGCTGGAAATGACAGGAGGGAAAAAGAAAGATGACAAAGTGGCACTTTGGTGTGAGAGAGTCCATTGCCTTGATATGCCCATGGAAGCAGAGTTGAGTGAGGAAGCTGTTTTATTTGGAGATTACCTTTCATGTGGTTTTCTGAGAGGATTCTATGTGATCCTGGATGAATCCTACCTACCACTTCAAATGCTGTCTTCTTTCTCATTCTGCTGTTACATGTCATAAACTTGCTCTGCTAACCTTTTCAAGTAGATTCCTGATTATGTTTTCTTCCTCATGCCCCGGCTTTTGTAAATTCAATCTCTAACTCAAAAATTTTGAATCTACATTAGTTATACCCTATATAAGTAAATATATGTCCTTCAAGACAGATCTTTAAGCAGCATCCTTTATACCACTTTTCTTTGTTTTTCATTATGTTCCCGATTCTTGATTTAAACAATGCTTCTTTGGGAAGTGCTTTCTAGGATTAACAGCAATTCCCTTTGTAAGCTATGCTGTTAAAAAATGCATTTCCAGGAGCCCAGTATAACCTGAACCAGCATGTCTGAGCTTTTATTTTCTGTATGCAGAGAATTCTAGGCTCCTGTATTCAGGGATTGCTTTATTAGCCACAGAAGAAACAGCCAAAAGTAGAGATTCCTGGAATGTAGAATACCATTTTCAATCATTAGACTTGGTAAGTACAAAGACAACCAATTCTAGTGTGCTCTTAGCACTTAAAGATATTCATGGGTTTAAAATTTAATGTTTTCTTTTCATTTATAGTAGATTTATTGTTGGAAGAAAATGCACGAGTCTAGCGGTAGAGAATTAAATCTTCTGTTTCCTACATAATGGATCTAGCTAGCAGAAATGGTTAGCTACTTAGGATTTCCTAGTGCTGCTCTGCCAGTATACATTACATATGATTTGGGAGTGCCACTAGAAACGAGTATGTATTAGACTTCTCAAAGCATATTGAACCATATTGTGTCAGGATCTCGTTCAAAAAAAGGAGAGCCAAGCATTTGGCTACAATTTCTTACAACAATGTAAAGATTGAGGACCTCAGCACTTTTTCTCAACCAAAGTATCACACCTCCTTTGTCCTTTAGGTTAGGGCTCATCTCCTTGCTTAGTGATTCTATTTTGATTCTTCTGTATGGATCTAATCTCTGACATATTGCTGATTCCTTTAAGAAACCATAGGCATGTTCTCGCTGCTATGCTCTTTCCTGGGATGGAATCGTACAGTATAAAATTCCACCTTATCTGAGACCCACAGTGGTGCTCTTGTTTGCCTAATGTGACATCCTTAGTTTATGAGGGAGCAGAGATTAAATTCAGATTTTAGGAAAAAGAAGTGAGGTAAAGTTCAGCCAAAGTAATATGTGACATACACTGGCTTGCTGATTTCACATTAGATACTTGAAGTTTCTATTGTTTTTTTCTGGAAAGGAATTGGGAAATATTTATGGATTCTGAGTCACGCTATGGATTCAAATGCTGTCCCACCACTTAATAGCTAACTGGTTTGGGAGAAACCACTGAAACTCTCAAAGCCTCATTATCATTTAAAAAGTGGGAATAGTAATATTGAAGTTTATAAGGTTGCCATGGGATTTATAAAGAGGTTGGCAGAGTGCTGGCCCAATGGTAGATTTAGTGAGGGCTCATCCGTAAACCCTCTCTCTTCACCATATTATCGATCTTTCCTATTGGCAACATCACTTTGTATATTTCCCCATCCACCCTAATGATATTCATGGGACAATTTCTATTATAAGACATCAAAATTCCCAACTGAGGATTACTTTGACTAAATAATGCTGTTAGAAAGGGAGTGAAAATGGTATTAGATATTTGTAAAGTACGATTTAAAATGAGATCATTGAAAATCTACTTGTTTATCTTCAGGGGACAATTGATGATTCTTTTTTCATCCCAAGTAATGAATTGTTTTATATTTAATTGCTATAGTGAGAAAGGTATTCCTCCAAATGGGCATTAGGGAAAGAGGACAGATTTTAATTAAACCATTTAGTGCCTCCTGAATAACCCCACCAGGAAGCATGATAAAGATATGCTTAATTGACTTAGGAAGATAGTAGCAATGTGAGAACTTCAAATTCAAAGTTAACTGCAAAGATAATTCTACATCTAATTCCTAATCAACAGTAAGGGAAATTATTGAACAATGTAAAAGGCAAGGCAGGAAAACTTAAAAATAGGTCCGATCGCCCCCCTCCAAAATTCTCCAGGATGTGCCTATATGTTCTATTTTCTGGATAAGTTTACATAAGAAAGGAACTGATTTATTCCTAAAATTGTCTGACACCATGTTTCCTCCAAATACTTTGTACAGTGTGTCTGATAGTGTTTTTCATTCTCTCATTCTTTTCATTCTTTCCTCTATCTAATCTCTTAGTTAACACTTTTCTAAACATCAGGGCAAACATATGGGCCCATAAATAGGGTGACAAGCTTACTGTGTATATGTACGATGCTTCTGTTTGTCATCATCAGGCAATGTAATAGGTCAGAAGGTCAGGTTGATTGGTCACAATGAGGCAGCCTTGCACAATGGCAGGACAAACAGCTAGCCAGATAGGTAGCAAAATCGCTAGGTAAAGTCAACTAGGTCCTGAGTTCTGAAAAGCAGAAGGCCTCAAGTGATTAAGGAAAAGCAATATAATTGAGAGAGGTAGGCAAAAGCCAATTTAGCTTCATTTAACCAGTATATAGAGAATGCCCATTTAACCAGTATATTACATGCCAGGATTTGTGATAGATTGTATTTTTGAGTAATCTTTAGAAGACAAAGATAAAATATGCCTATACTTGTTCTTCTGAGAGATATTATAGACTATCAGAGGAAACATGCATTTGAACAGATTACACCACAACACAATGGAAAGTCCTGTGATAGAGATGTACGGGAGGCACGTAAGATGACCATCTATTGCACTGTTCTTTGATTTTCACTTTTATGATTATTGTTATTTGGGGAATTACAAACACTTTATGATGGTATTCTTTTATTTTATTTAAGCTCTTCTAGCAAGGGTGTTCTAAATATGGGCCTTTCTGTGAAAGACTTCTGAGGTCTAAATATTTTCATTTTGACTTCTATTTTCCATATATTTTAGCTTGGATTTTATAGCTTCCCTCTTTACATTTTTATTTTTTCCCATTGACCTGAAATTATTAGTATGCATATGATTATCCAATTAGATTCCAACCACCAAATATGAGAACAAACAGAATGTAATTCACTGCTCTCCTTTGTGTATGCCCAGATGAATTAGAAAGAGGAGGGGCTCAACCTCAGAGCAGAGAGTCCAGTAATCCAGAATTTCCCTTTGTTGACCTTCCACCAGGCAACTCTTGTGGTTGGGATTTATCTTTAATACCTTAGGAAGAAGCAGCATTAAGAGAAGGTCATGTAGCTAGTTTGTTGCCCACCATCTTAGAGTTCAGAGGGACAGGGGAGAGGCATTATATGACCGAGTGAGTCTTATCTCCTCAATGAATAGGACATTTTAATTGCCCTAGTTTTGCCTGTGTAACAATTCAGTTGCCTGGCTTGGACCAGCAATTGAAGTTAGAAGAAAATTCTTACCCAAACTTTCAGATAAGAATGTCCACTGGCTGATACTTGGATTGCAGCATGTGAGACCCTAAGAAGAGAACCCAATAAAGTCATTCCAGGACTCCTGACCTACAGAAACTCTAAGGTAATAAATACAAATATGTTGTTTTATAAGTCTCTGAGTTAGTGGTAATTTGTTACATAGAAATAGATAATTGATGCAGCCTTCCTCCCAGAGGAAGAAAATATAAGAAAATGCATGAGGCATGGCTGTCTTGTAGATGTTTAAGTAGCTTGATATAAATAAACTGTAGAGGGCAAAGTAAAGGAATAAGGGGCCAGAATAATTGAGTACCCACTATATGATGATCAGTCTGCCAACTGTTTTTCAATCATCTTTCCATATCCTCTAAGACCCTATGAGTTTGGTGCCATTGCTGTCATTTTTACACATTTAGATCTTGGCTTACAGTAGATCTTCCTTATTGTCACATTGCAGCCCATGCAGATAGGCTAATAGTGTGCTGAGATGTTGATTTCCATCATCAGAAGGAGCAGCGAGGTAAGACTTGGGATGGCTGGCTACAAACAGTTTCTTCTGTTTACCCTAGTGAGCCATAAAAACTCCATTAATTTCTGTGTGCCTTTATGTGAAAAAGCTTTAGCAGCACTTAGAGAGAAGGCTATGTATTTTATTTAAGGTTATCCATCTTGGGAGTGGATGAGAGGTCTTTCAAATCTAGACATTTGTGTTCTTTGCATTATATGGCACCATCTAAAGTAAAAGATCATCTCCCTGGTAGGAAGAGGTCTTTATTTAGGAACATTTAAGTTATATGTAAGACATAATATGATAATTGAACTAGACCCATGAGCTTGGTATTGAATTCAGTGTTTTCTATCCATTATATCATTTAATGCTCCCAACAAACCCGAGAGGGAATCAAATATCCCCATTTTAAGGGCAAGGTCACAAATTCAGAGGGAGATTAAATAATATACAGAATGTTTCAGAGTTATTAAATAGTAGAACAGTATTTTAATTCATATTTGTCTAACGGGGCTTAATCACAAGGAACAACAACAGCCTGTAATTATTGGAATTGAGAGTCTAACCATAAAGACAATAAGCTTAACTAAAAAAGTAAAATGACCTGAAAATGGCCAGTCTGAATGAAGTGTGGAAATATACTCCACTAGTTGTTTTTACATGATGTATCCAACTGTATATGAAATGTTCATAAATTAAAATTTGAAAATACAGCTCTTTTTAACAAGGTGAAATAAAGTGAAATAAGGTGATACTTGTGCATCTATTATTTTTGTGTACTTAAATATCATTTCAAAGTGCTGAAGATGCCAGGGTGAGCTTAATGAAGGAGAATTGCAAAGATAGTGTATGGAAAAAATTACCTATGTGTTCATTAAGATTGAAGAAGATTACTTGATGGGGATGGAAATGGTGAGTGGTGAGATGTAAGGCACTATGGACAGTAAAGTTCATTTTAAATTTAATAATGGGATTGAAAATATTAAACCAAGTAAAAACAAAATTCAGACTGACAAAATATGTTTCTTTTGTTTGATATCTTAAACGATGTAATGAAAAATGTGATAACAATTCAGGTTCCATGACTCTACCAGTTATTGCTTTTTTTACTTTGAGCCAATTACCTTTTCCATTTGTACTGGAGCTTAATCATAGATAAATTGGGAATAATTACAGTACTAGTTTATAGGGTTTTTATGAGGATTAAATTCTCTCAGCATTTCTAAAATGGACATGTTTTACTGTTAAAATCTAAAAGGTGCTTTTGTTTTATTTAATTTAAAGAAACATAGATGTTTTGAGGGTATGCTAAGTGGTTTACATATTTAATTCTCCCATGAATTGATAGGCTTGTGCATCTGGGGTACAATGATTTTTAAATATTTAGACCTTTAAACAATATTGTAACATGATGTTAGTTCCACTTCTTCCCCCATCCCCATATAATCCTTTCTGGGGAGAGTAATATGCAAGTGACAGTAAATGTCAACTTGGTGACAAAATCTACTTTCTATTGCAATGTTTTTCTCTATCATTAGTAGGAATTTAATCTATCTATCTATCTATCTATCTATCATCTATCTATCTATCTATCTATCTATCTATCTATCTATCTGAGCCTAATATGCTAAGTGTCCCCTTGGGAGTTTGACTGACCAGGAGTTTGATTGTTCGCTATGATGTGTGCTGACCACCAGGGGGAAGCATGGAATGAAGGAAGGCCCCGGCCAGCATCTGGCAGCTGGGAATGGGAGGCCCTGGCCAGCAGCTGGCAGCTGCTAGGGATCCTACCCGTGCACAAATTTCGTGCACTGGGCCTCTAGTTTTTTTATAAGTAGAAACAACTAAATGAAGAATCTTTCTCCATTAAAAGAGATTTACTGACTTTCTCAAATAAATGGTGATGGTCTAAATTTGCCCATTGTAGTAAATATTCAGATCTTAGTATGGTTGGCTTTAAACCTTGAGGGGGAAAATGCCCATTAGAAGATATTGATTTTATGAAAAAATATAAATTAATTATAGTTAACTAGACAACATTTATTTTTTAAATTCTTTTGCAATACATGAAAATAAATTTTATGCTTATTTTAAAAATGTTACAGACTAAGGAAGGTCAAACAATTTGTTTGACAACTAATATTAGATAGCAAAAATCAAGAAATGGAAATCATGATTCCAAACCTAGAAAAGAAAGTTCTTTTTCATTATTGTGTTAGAAGTCAATATTTAAACATTTTTAGGGTCAATTGATTATTTCTGCTCAAGCAAGAGATAGCAAAATCAGGAAACTGTGACTTATAAACAGAAGAAGGTAGGCATAATTTTGCTTGTGAGTACTGTAAATACAGTCGTAAAGTGGAAACTAGAACAGAGATGTAAAAAGAATGAACTGCAGTGATAAAATAAATTATTAATAGAAAATACCTTATGCTCAACTCATTAATAGTATTCAGATCTGTGACCTACTTAGAATGAAAAAGATTTTCTCTTTTAGTGTTCAGAACCTGCTGAACAGACAAGAATGGACAAGTATAACTAGGAGTTGATTTCCTTTAGTAAATCATTTAAGACGCACGTTGTGCCTGCAATCAAAAGGTAAGTGAGCAATACTTTTATAATACCTACGTGCTGGTTAGTGATCCTTATGGAAGCCAGATTTCCCTACTACTAAATTTGTATGCCTTCAACATCTGTAGTTCTCAAATTCGAGGTGCCATGCTGATGCTAACGAAGTGGCTGGCTTGGCAGATCATTTAAAGGGGAGCCTGGAGAATTAGCTACTTTGGAAAGGTAATTTAAAACTAAATCCACCTCTAAAAGTGAGTGTCTCCTTTGGTTTTATAGGGTTCACTAGAAGGGAAACCTACATATTGGAAACATTCCCTTTTGTTTGGAAGCAGAGGAGTCTAAGGCCAAAACCCAAAAGAATATAACTTAGACAAGAATGAATATGAGGCTCCCAATGTTGTTGTTTTTGGTTTGTTTGTTTTGTTTTTACCACTAAGAAAGGAAAATATAGTTGCAGCTAGTGAATCAGTAACTGTGTTTGATGAAAACATTAGATCAGTCCTGGCTGGTATGATTCAGTTGGTTGGGCATCAACCCAGGCACTGAAAGGTGGCTGGTTCAATTCCCATACGTGGCACATGCCTGGGTTCTGGCTTGATTTCCTGTAGGAGGCATGCAGGAGGCAGCTGATTGATGTTTCACTCTCACATCAATGTTTCTCTCTTTCCCTTCTTCTTTCTCTAAAATTCAATAAAAATATTTTAAAAACACATCTTAAAACTTGGTTATAAGGCCATCTTATGAAAAAGCCAGCGATTTAAAGGAACAAATCAGTTCTGCATGCCAAACAAAATAAAACAAAACAAAAAACACACCCGAGAAGAAGTGAGGCTAACAGGAAAATTTCAAGTAGTGGAACAACGTGGTTCCATAATCTCCTATTAAGTAATTTTCCTGAAGTATTTTTATCAGCATCTGTGGCAGAGTTAGGAGGTAGGAAGGAGTTCAGGTACCAAGTCTAAAAATAGTTTGGTCATTATTAATCATTGCTAATAATATTAAAGTTAAGAACAAGCAATTACTCCCAAAATCTTAGGGAATCATATAATTCACATTTTATTGGAATTTTCACGCTAAAATTGACAACTCATAGGTGATTTCCCACTTTGAATATTTGCCATACTCCTGGATGTGCTGATCAAATAAACTTAAGAAAGTTTGATATACATTCATTTAATAAAAACTAAAATTTAGACCATTATTAAGAAAATATATGAAGAACATCTACTATGAATTAGGCAGGCATTGCTTGTTGTGTGAACTTAAACTTGAAATTAAATATTTACAATCCTTCCTTCCTTCCTTCCTTCCTTCCTTCCTTCCTTCCTTCCTTCCTTCCTTCCTTCCTTTCTTCCTTCCTTCCTTCCTTCATCTTTCTTCCTTATCAAATATATTTTAAGTTTGTTTTATATGCCAGGCACTAGATGAATGAAACATGGACTTGGTAATCTCAGAAATCACAGAAATTGGGAGCTGATATTTAAACACCAAAGCACAGTACCAAAATTCTGAAAGTTTGACTCACAAACTAAAAAGCATGAGGTTATATCAGTTATATGCTTCTTTATTAAGTACTGTGCTAAATGTAATAGCTTTAAAGATGTCAAATGATTAAGGCAACCCTGCCTTCAAGGAATACTCATGTCGTGGAGAAGAGAATATGTGAATACAGATGCTAAAATAAGGGGTGTGGATGGAATACTTCTTAGGGCTGTTGTATGAGTTTCCTATTAATTCTGTAACAAAAGACCATAAGTGTATTGTCTCAAAACAACTCACATTTATTATTTTACAGGCTATAGTTCAGAAGTGTGACATAAGTTTCACTGAAATAGGATCAAGGCACCACCAGGGCTGTGTGCCCTTATGGAGGCTATAGGGGATGTTTTCTTACCTTACCTAACTTCTAAATCTACCCACATTTCTTGTCTTGTTGCCACCTTTTACCATGTTCAAAGCCATCAACTTTACAGTTTCTGATACTCTTCTATTAGAGTCTTATTTCCCTCCGACTCTCTTGATCTGCCTTCCTTTTCCACTTTTAAGTACCCTTGGAATCACATTAAGCCCATCTGGATAATCAAAGTAAGCTTTCTCACTTCCATTGGCAATAAAAATTGCCCTTTTCTATTAACCGAAAGTAGTCACAGGTTCTGGAAATTAGGATTCGGACATCTCTGAAATCATAGTGCTATCAAAATGCAAAAAAAATAAATAAATAAAAGTAAAAATTCAGACTGAGATAATGTCTATAAAATACTCTGCAAAATATAAAGGGTAATGCTAATGTAAGGTGTTATGGAAGCAGGTTGCTCTGGTTTGACTATGCAGGGATATAAAGTTAGGTCACATGTCCTTTCTCCTCTCCTCCTTCTGGGTCTCTAATTACTTGCCTATTTCCATGACTTTGCTATTTTGATATAAAAAGATGGCACTTTGGTAGTTCAAAGCCAGGCTCTTACTCCTGTGTGAGGAAAATAGAACCATCAAATATTTTCTTTTGCTCTGGACATACTAATTCTGACATTTTGATCTGTATACATTGCCTGTTTTCAGTGGGTCCCAGGATTACTATGGATAGAAACCCTGGCCACAGTTGTGATTCAGACAAATGAAACATGAATTGTGGGCTGAAAGTGAGGATATATGATTGACATTAAGAATCCAGGTTTAAATGAGGGCAATGCCTGTTCCACTTTTTCTCCCACTCCATAACTCCCATAAAGAAATCACCACAATTAGAATTTTTTTTTTCTCATCTGTTGATCCATCTTGAGAAATAAATCTGAGAAGCATACTAAAAAGAAGCTCCTGCCCTGGTGGGTGGCTCAGTTGTTTGGAACATTGTCCTGTATGCCTGTGAGTTTAATTCCTGGTCAGGGCATATGCATATCTAGGTTTTGGGTTTTATCACAGGTCGGGGCTTGGAAGGGAGGCCACCGATTGGTCTCTCTCTCTCTCTCTCTCTCTCTCTCTCTCTCTCTCTCTCTCTCTCTCATCTATACACATATCCTAAGGTAAGGATTAAAAAAACCCCACAAGCTCCTGATTATAACATAAACTATATTTTAACCCTCTCTGATAAGTCCTAAATTGCCTGGGCAGTAAAGTGATACATATTGAAAAACTGAACCATAGGGAGGGGCCATGCAAAAAATCGCTGGACTATTATCACCCTCCTACTCATCCAGGATTGAGATATATACATACATATATACATCTCTAAAGGCCCAAACAACTGCCCATTGGATGGTAAATGAGGAGTTTTATACTTATTTAATAAAAGACGAGAATTGAAGGAGGAAAGGAAGTAAAGAATGACAGTTTTCGTGTTTAGGAATGACTACAGCTAGGCTTTCAGAAATTAAAATTGCAACAACTTATAGGATGAATTGGAAAGGACTGGTGGTACATAGAAAATTATTCAAGTGCTTCCAAATCTATATGACTACAGTGTCACGGCTAACATCCTCGTATATGTGACTTGTGCATGAGTGTAAGATTGATGGTTCTGTTCATAAATACGTCTTTCTCTCCACTGAGAATGAGTAGAGTTTTGCATGTAATAAGCACTCTTTTAAAAGTTGCTCATTAACTGAACATAGGGCTGATTTCTTGAGTTATTTCAAACTAGGGAAAACTAGCAGGAGAGCTGTAATAAAAAGCTTTCAACCACAACACGATCAGAATAGAATGAACCTTAAGAGATAAAGCAAGATGATCCCATTTGTCTGGTGGTTGCAAAGTTAGATTAACCTTAGATGAAGTGCAATTCTGTAAATCATTCAGGGTGGAAACTTAGTGTAGGAGAAAGAACAGTGGCTGTGGTGTTAGAGAAAATGTGAATTAAATTTCTAGCTTCATTCATTACTAGAACTATGACTTTGAACAAGTTTCTTTATCTCTCTGCGCTTTGACTTCCAAAATAAACCAGCAGGGTATTTGGGTGACACAGGTGTAAAAGAGCAATGATATTTGAGAAGCCCTGGATATTCTTGAACCAGAAAAAAAGCGGTTGTGAAGTTTGAATTATCCCAATATTTGCAAGGATTATGTGCCAAAGACCACTTACTGTGACAACACATCTTTTCTGTTTGTGACATTGGAGAACCGAACAGGATCCAAAGAGGGGTTTAACAATAAGTCGCCTGACGGCTAACCTACTTGTTCACCCCCCTCCCACCAAGAGATTATGATGGGATTGTTACTACAGACTGGGGCTGCCCTTTGCCAGAATATCAGGGAGGTGTCTCTGTTGGAAAAGGACTTTTGGTCTAATGACCCAAGCAGGTTAATTCAAGTAGAGGTATGCAGTTGCAGTATTGGCATATTTGAATAAGTTCTGCATTGATGGTGGACATTTGTGTCTACCATCTAACACCTATTAGAAATCAGTTTTGCTTAAATCCAACACAGATTTTTAAAAAAGAGATACTCTGAAACTGCTCAGCTGTTTCTCCTATATTGTTGAAAATGATCTTGTCAGAATGCAAAGCCTCTTTAACTTGTAAATGTGTCATTATACTTTGCTGTGAGTAATGTGTAAGTTAATGTCCCTCCCATCCCAATCATAACAATCCTTCAGCCAACTGTAAAAGATCCTTTAATGATTATTTTCTCTGCTGAATGCCTTTTATCATCTGTAGTTAGACAAGTGGAGCTGGAGTGCCTTGCCTATGCACTATCATTTGTTTTAGGGACTCTTGGGGAAGTAAAAATAAAAGGCATTTGCAAAAAATGTTGAAAGCTAAATGGATATATTAACAGAGTACTAACCAATAAATTAAAAGTGCAATGAAATAAAATCAAATTTTAAATTTAAAAGGGCTTATCTCATGCAAAACATAAGCTGTTCTAAATTTTCACTATATATAAAATTGCACAATTAACAAGGAACTCAATGTGCTAATGGTTTTAAAACATACATTTTAGTCTTATAGTTTCCAGTTTACACATATTTTAGAGTGCTTCAATATATAAACACCATGACAATTCATTAAAAATGGTATTTTTAAGTTTCCTAAGTGATTTGGAGACCCAAGCCTTTTTTTAAAAAAATGAATTTCTTAGTCTGATAATTAGGCAATAGTTTATTCATTCCAAATGTCCAGTAAAGTTCCTCCTAACTATTAATTATATCATAATAAAATCTAAGTGAATCGAAATTTTCAAAGAGTTATAATTTCTCTGGTCTTATGCAGAGAAATTAAGTTAAAGAGAGCAAACCTACTGGGAAAATGGAATTCTGTCCTCATTCTCCTTTGTGCTTAGGTTTATGCTAGAGAAAGAGTGAGGAGGACAAGACCAGTGGGCTCCTGCTGTGTTGCTCATGGTCTCTGATGCTTAACTTTTCCTCCCAGAACCTAACATTACTAGAAATCTTGGCATCATGCTGCTCTCACTCAGCTCAGTAATCAAACTCTCAGTTCAAGTTCAGGGCCCATTTCTTATTTTCTCAGTATCTACAAAAGTATATATAATGTATTAAGTACTTAGCTGTTTGACATTTAAACAAATATGTCTATAAGTACATACATGTATACATATATGTGTGTGTGTTGTGTAAGAAAGAATTTGTCTGGTCTTTGTTCCGGATTCCTGGGATAGAGGCTCTAAACCTTTAGAATTTTCTGAGCGATAGGAATATCTTTGTTGTTCATGATGGGTCCCTAGGATGACTACCGAGTTTTTATATATGAGATGATTTATGGTGGATTCTTAGTTTATGCTATTAAGTTGACTCAGGATGGGGTTATGGCAGAAAGACCACTCCTGTGACTAGAGGAATGGGGCTTTGAACTGCTTGCTATCAGCCCAACCACTGGGAAGAAGAGAGAGGCTAGAGACTGAGTTCAATCATGTGGTCAGTGATTCAATCAATGGTGCCTACATAATGAAACTCCAATATAATCTCTGGAAACTGAGGCTCAGGGGAGCTTCTTTGCTTGGTGAATATATCAGTATGCTGTGCAGGTGATGTGTCCTGATTCCATGGGAGAGGACCCTCAGGGCTTCCCCAGGCCTCTCCTTATGTGAGTTTTCTTTGGTTGGTGCTGATTTTTATCCTTCATAATAAAACTGTAGTCACAACTATAGCACTTTCCTGAGTTCTGTGAGTCATTCCAGTGCTATTCAAACCTGAGGGAATTGTGGGAACTCCTAAATATGTAGCAAGTTGGTCAGAAGTTAGGGGGACCTGAGAACTCCTGATCTTGTGGCAGGCATGGAAGGTGTTATAGTGCAAAAGAGCAAAAAACAGAATTAATGATGACTGCACAGTGCAAAATAATTTTTTTCATTTTGTGAATTGTACTAAATCAGATAGTTGTTCTTTAGTTGACAACAATAAGATCCATCCCTATTATCTATCTATCTATCTATCTATCTATCTATCTATCTATCTATCTATGGCTAAAATGCTAAGTGTCCTTCTGCTCATTCGACCGGTTGCTATGATGCACACTGACCACCAGGGGGAAGACGCTCAACACAGGAGCTGTGGAGCTGCAGTAACTTGGCAGCAGCGGTTCTCGGGTGATGCACCCTGAAACCAGAGAGGGGGGAGCCCGATGCCTTGCAGGGCCATGCTATTCCTCCTTTGCTATGGGTTATGTTGTTGCTGGGGCACTGTCAGCCCTGAATCTGGTTTACTGCACACTTGCATTTGCGTTCCACACCCTGTACGATAGCAACTTTGCAGAGTGCCCTCTTGCACTATGGGACCCCTCGGGGAATGTTGGGAGAGCTGGTTTTGGCCCAATCCCCACAGGTCAGGCCAAGGGACCCCACCTGCCAGAGGGACCCCGCTCACTCTACAGACACCCTTTGAGCCACAGCGCCACCCCAGGTGCGGCTGGCAGGAGAGGGACCACGGGAGGTTGGCTTCAGGGCATGTCCAGCCTGTCTTGCCCAGTCCTGCCTTGCTGGCCACCGTCTAATTAATTTCCTTTCAATGTGCATGAATCTATGCACTGGGTCACTAGTTTTATTTATTTATTTATTTTAATTTTTTTTTAAATGTATTTTATTGATATTTCACAGAGAGGAAGGGAGAGGGATAGAGAGCTAGAAACATCGATGAGAGAGAAACATCGATCAGCTGCCTCCTGCACACCTCCCACTGGGGATGTGCCCGCAACCAAGGTACATGCCCTTGACCGGAATCGAACCCAGGACCTTTCAGTCCGCAGGCCGACGCTCTATCCACTGAGCCAAACCGGTTTTGGCTGGGTCACTAGTTTTAAATAAAACACAGGAGAGTTTTCAAATGTAACTGGGCAATCATTTCTTTGAAATACATAGCTGGTATTTGCAGAGACATCAGAAGAATACACACTTTCTGGAATACTAGTGTTCTGTGTAGTAGAAACCTAAGAATAATGGTAGCTAATGCTACAGATATTTAGTTGATGAGTGATAATGTGATCATGAACAAATGATGGCAGAGACACTAAAAGTTATATATATATAAGCTGAGATAACAAAAAAGTAATGATTAGAATACAAATTGGAACTATATGGATTATTAAAGCAGATTCATGAATAATGCAAAACCAAGGTGATGAAAAAGTGATTTAAATAGGGAGATGATAGAGAGAATTTTGTTATCCCATTTTGTCTAGGGGTTAAAGTTAATACCCAAATTTAAATGTATATATTTTCAGCTTATGATTATAAAAAGGTGCGCAAAAGTAGGTTTATTGTTGTTCATATGCAAATAATACAATAATTAATAAATAATAATACAAGAATAAAGTCTGTGTTTCATGTACTCACAATTGTAAACCTACTTTTGTCCACCACGTATATGCAGTCTACACATACAGTGCATGTATTTGAGTCTACATATAGTTTGCTACACCACTGAAATTTACCCTTCAAATTATACTGCTCCTACTCTTCATGTGCCCCATATCTACCCGTAGCTTCCTTTGGAACAACTGCCAAGATTTCTCTAGAATATTTACTATGTTGCCGGTGATGAATTGTTGCTCCAACGAACCCTAGCTCATTGTGTTTTACCTCTCTGCTAAATTGTTTACAATTCTTTCCAAAATATTGTTTTAACCATTCTCAGTGAAGCTTCCCTTTGACTGTAAAGTCTGAAGGAAAAGTCCCTTTCAGGTATTGTTAACCTAGAATGGGGGAATCCAGGTGACACAGTTGAATATCTGATGTCCAGATAGACCAGGAAAAATAAGATCTTTACTCAAAGAAGACACATCAAGGCCCATTGCTATCTGAGAATTAGGCTAGATAATTTACACTACATCATGAATTTATTAGAAGCTCCATATAGCAACTGTTGGCAACCTCCTGAACCCCCAATTTGTTTTTTCCTCATCTAGTCAGAGAATCATGGATTAATGAGATTTTCTAATGGTTTAGCTTTTGTGACCATTCTAGTTTCTTTCTCTTTTCCCCCTCTTTCCATTTCTTCCCCTGCTTCTCTCCCTCCCCCCTTTCCTTTCTCTTCCTCTCCCTCTTTCTCTCAGAAGGTCTTGAACCTTAGTGCACATCTCAATCTGACTTTCATTTACTAGTGACTCATCTGACTATAGAATGTTTAGGTGATCCACTCTACCGCTTTTCACACAGTCCTCTTCAATTTGGCCTACTGGCCCACTGATTCTTTTTGCTAGGATTCTTACCCATTCTCCCCTTCTCTTCATCACAGGTAATTTATCCCCAGATCTTATCCTCATCCATCCTAATACCAAATTTTAATAGAAACCTACCTCTTTTAGGTTTAATCATATAAAGGTTTTGTTTGTAAATAAAAAAAGAAAAAATATAAGTAAGTAATAGTATTGTAGAGCACTGATTGATAGTAAAAAGTAACAAAATAATTTTAATGCCATTTTCTTGAAGTACTTTAGCTTTCTTTTTAACAGGTTTTTTTTTTAAATTATTGTCAACTAATTTAACAATCTCATTTCTTATTCAACAACACATACAATTTATACTAAAATAAAATTTGTTTGACTGAAGAATTAAATAATTTTCTGAGATTTTTCTTTTGTTAAGTACTAACATCCCAACCAAGAACAAAACAAAAGAACTCACCTGTAAATTGTAGTCTTTTTTAAAAAATTTATGTTATGCATTAAAGAGACTGATTTTAAGCAAACACAAAACATGTATTGGTCATATCACATTTTTATTTTAGTCCCTACTAAAGTTTCTCTATACCCTTCAGTCACCTAATCCAATGTCAGAATTACTGATTCACCACTTTGCCTAAGTTTGTTTCTTTAAAATGGTATTTATCCAGTCATATTTCTGTTAACTCTGAGTGCCTGTCCTTTACTGTCTTCTAAAAGGGTAGAAGACAGTAATTGCACAGTATCTTTGTTTTTGCCATTTGGGTTACAAAGAAACCAGCTCCACAGTTTTCTGAGGAATCAACAAGACCTGATGCCCAAATTTACAACTCCTTTGGGAAGTATGATGGAAATTGACTATATAATTCACATAAAGTTATTTGATGAGATCAGATATAATTATCATTAAGGTCATTGAAAGGAAAAATAAAGTAAAAGCTTTAGAACAGACAGAAGCTATAAAATATAAAGTTATATTCTTTAAAACATTTTAATAGTTAATGTTTTATTTTAGTTTCTTTAAAAATTAAAAAACACCCTTTTATTTTTTATATTTATCTCTGTAATATTTTCAAACACTACTATAGCTCATAAAATTAATAGCCACTGTGAAACAATAACATTTTTATATTTCCCATTAAGTGTACATCTAGGATAGAGAAAGATCATACCTTTTTCTGTAATTATAGTTTATTCATAGGTAGCTATTGATGAATTGTAATTATCACTTCAGTTTTCTACTTGAATTGCATCATCATGTTGGGTAGCCGGCATTCTAAGTCAACCATCCAAGAAGCCAACTTAATGTTAGCTACAAAACTATCTGATTGAAACTCATGGAGTTCTAAAAGCCATTAACTTTTATGTGCAGAGTGAAAAGTTTGCTCCATTGGCATGTAATTTCGTTTTTATAGTCAGGAGATAACAATAACATGAAAACATTACTACCAATAGAAATATGTCTTATGAAGAATGCAGAGTGGGGGAAAAAGGAAGATTAGTTATTCTGAGATAAGTGACTTTGCATATGTGATAGAAAGCAAGAACAAAAATGAATATACCTTAAGAAATTGGATGACTACAGCATTTGAGTTAATAAATATGATATAATCTTCACTAAAAAAGTAAAGTGGACAACCATACAAAGCTTTTCTCAACAATGCACCTGAAAATTCTGTATTCTGGCATTCATTGATACAAAATAGATGAAGACAGGACTTTAAAAAGAGAACAGCTTATTTCTTGAATAATGGGTCGAATACAAGCTATGTGAATCAACATCAACAATAGCATCTAAATTAATAGTTAACAAAGTGTGTCCCGTTCAGGCTTTGAGGACCCATTGTATCCATTTCTATAACATGTGGTTATTTGATCAGGGGATCAAATTAAGAATTTAAAGGTCTTCCTGACAAGATGTTCATTTCCTGGGCAAGCATGGATGGTCACAGATGACAACTGCCCTCTCCTTTTTCTATGCCTTTGGACCAATCCAGAACGAAAGAGTGGCTGCCACTTATAGATGTGATTGGTAACTCTGGTCAGGTTTTCTGAATTAGGAGATGACTATTATGTTCAGCTCTAAAGCATTTTTTTCTCTCATATTTTAATTTGAAGGCAAGGTTATGTTACTAATTACTTCTATGGACATTGAATTATTCCATTTTACATTATAACTTTTCAAGTTAAGCTATAGATGTTAAATAACTGTTTTACAGTTAGATGATACATGCAGATAACTGACTTCCCTCCATTCCACTTTGCTTATCTTAAAGATGAGCTGTTGCTCTAGATTGCTTCTAAACTCTCTTCTGGGTCTTTTTTTTTTTTTAATTAATAAGAAGCATTATCACACCCCTGCTTTCCTAAACATATCAGTTAGTCTACCTTTCACCACACAAAGCAGGCGTGTGCTATGAACTAAATTCTCACTTCAGATACTGGCATGAGGTTAACTAAAGTAATTTGTCAGTATTGTGAACTTTAAATTTTTATTTATTTATGGTTAATTTCATGAGAGGTTGTTGGTCCTATTTCTTACAAAGGAATGATATTAGAGTTTGAGTAGCTCCTTCAGCTACTTTTTAATTATCTCAGACTTCACATTTTAAAGGAAAAGGCTGTAACATTTTTAAGAGCAAGAAAGGTCTGTGATGCACGTTATAACTATAGCAGATCAAAGTCCTTATTTATTATTATTATTATTATTATTATTATTTGCACTGTGCAGGTTTAGAATTTCTGCAACACAGGAGTATTCATCATGGTTGTAATAAAGAAAAAACAAAATTACACTAGCTTCACACATTTGCTTTGCAACATCTGTCTAAGTAGAAGGAATTTTGCCTTCCTGTTTATTGATGAGTTTGGTCATGACAAGTCATGTCCGCCTATTTCCTTGGTTATTCTGAAAGCTTTGAGTCTAAAGGGGTTGGAGAGGCCTAAATAAATTGCGGTTCTGCCAGTAAATATTGACATTGTATCCAGAGCAGAGTGAGCATCTGCTTTTCCTAGAATTCTAGAGCCAAATGTAATATCTGGGGACAGAGGCTAGAACTGAACTGACAGCTTAGTTTTTCTGCTGCCCATATTTACTAAAGTTAGCTGTGAAAATAGCTCAGTTTCATCAATGTACACCAGCTTGTCATATCATTGTTTCCTGTGACATTAGCTTTCCATCAACACCTGAAACTTGAGTCAGTGCTTCTCCCCTTCACCCCACACAGACCTAGCTGATGGGTTACCATCTTTATACAGAGATCTCCTAAACAAAAAAGTAATCTCCATTTAAAGTCCAATATCAACAAAGAGACCATCTAGCCAAAAATCTTTCTCTCTCAGGGAGAATGAAAGGGAGGGAAGTAGGGAGGTTTGTTCCTGGTTAATGAAAAGCCAAATTACTATTTCACAGCAGAAACCACATAGACTATAAACAGAAAAAAAGGAAGAAAAGAAGTACACAATCACTGCACTGCTAATATCCAACACATTTGGTACGTTGCTTTGAGATGGAAGTCAGTGAACCAATTGTTATAAAGGAAACTGATCCATGGTTTCTACATTCCATATAATCCATCAATATCTAAAAGCCATGAATAATGGGATAGATGTGTACATCTTCAGATGTAAGAACAACAAAGAAAAAGTTAAGGTAACTTTGCCTTTTTTTCATGTTTAAAGATCAAGAAAACGGGGGTAGAGGCAGGTGGCGTTAATTTTAGTTGAACTGTTAACATAAATTCAGTAGCAAACCAGCAAATAATCACCTTAAAGATGTAGATTTTGGACTTATCCTCTACATTCTATATTTAAAAATAATTGGGAATTCTATTTATCCCTAGTAGGTCTTCAAAAAGGAGCCTGAAAATTATCTAATTCTTTGTAGAAGTAGAATCTGATCTCATTGCTTTATACTAATAACCATTATCTTTAACCCAATTGAAATTTTGATTACATTTTTTTTTCCTAAGCCAGAAGGGACACTTGACTAAGATTCCTTTATTTTCATAGTAGATCTAGTTTTCCAAATACCTTACTGATGAAGAGGCAAAGGAATGCAGTAGATTCAGTAGAGTTTGCATGCTTTTCATGGAGCTACTTAGCTAAGTAGTCACCAGGCCTCATAAGTCACACTATCTGCTTTTTTGAAAAAATTTTTTCTCAGATAATCTAAGTCAAGAATTGTGTGTTCAGCTCAACTGCTCCAAAATATGGAACATTCTGTTTTGTGTAATATAAACAGTAAGCACACCAGACAAAAGAAAAAGAGAGAATAACTGAGAATCCCTTGACATAAGGATATACAATCTCAAAATGTACCTTTCCTACTTTAAATAAAGCTTTGTGTTTCTACATCTCAGCTTTTATAAAGAATTTTCTTATTAATTTTGATCTTTTGATGTGCTCATCTCTTATGTGCTGATTGCATTTACTCTTAAATGATAATGTTGTAATTGACCTGTGAAGAGTTGTATTTTAAACAGGGTCTGTGAAGAAAAATGGAGGAGAGGCAAAAAAATTATCATGTGTACTTGTAGAAAGTCATTGCAAGTAGATGGAAAATAATCAATGTGCTCTTTCATTCAATGATAGGAAGATCTACATGGTGATGAGGTTTGAGAGAAAAGGATTAAAATTAGCTAACTATTTAAAAACAATACCTGTATGTCTCTTTGCTCAAAAATCCCTTTTTATAGCCGTTTGGATGCTCAGTACACCAACTCTAACTCTCTTACATTCCCTTGTTTGCACACTGTCTGTGTGAGTCATATGTTGGTAAAAGTTCTGGATGGCAATGGTGGCCTGAAGCCTCAGAACAATGGGCAAAAGGACATCAGCAGGGCAGATACATTTGGTAAGTGCCTTATGTTAACCACAGAAAATGATAAAAGCAAAGAAAATTTCATTTCCTGAGGCTGTGAAATCACTGCATATTTCATGTCACAGAGTAGATAACATAAAAGGACAGGAGAAAATTTGCTTGTTTCCACAGTGCCCCCTGAAAATAATTCATTGAGTTGGACTCTTTTGGAAACATGCACATATTCTGTGTATGTTTATACCAGACAAGGTTAACATCTTAATGGGATAATAAAAGCTATCACTTGGGAAATATACACATTGCTCCGATCAGAGTGCATAGAGGTGTTGGTAGGTACTGAGGGAGGAACAGAGAGATACACCCTGAGGAAGTCTCTTTCTTGTCTCCATACACATTTAGGTCTTTTGCACATATGAGCAAGTTCTGGGAGAGGAGCCTGGGGGAGGGGAGAACTGGATGTGGTTGGCATCTTAAAAGATTTATGAACTGCTAAATTTAGAAATGTCATTTTGTTATTGCCAGAATACTGCTGGCATCTTTGTATGAGTCACTAAGAAAAAAAATAGCAATCACCTCCCTTGCAAGAGCTGGTATGAGTAACCCAAAATGGGTTCAATTAATCATTTTAACCACTGAATTCACTCTGGATAAACAAAGTGTGTATCAGATGATATGCCCTAGAAAGGTAGTCATCCTTACAAAATGCTACTCTCTGCAGCTATGCTCTTCTCATTATCGTGTTGCAAATAGTTCTGAAAGAAAAAACTGTTCAAGCAAAATATTAAACAGCATTCATTTGTCATTTTCCTGCGGGGACCAGGCGGCAACCTGCTGTGGCTGAAAAGACGTCGTCATTATGAAGCTGCTATTGAAATGTTTGCTTATCTTTAGAAGAGAAGAGAGATTTCGACAGTGCTACTTTTTGATTGGTAATTTCAGGCACTTCTGCTTTCCAGAGGCCTGTCTTCCATCCGGAATTGATATTAATAGATGAGTGTGTAAACATGCTGTATGTGTGTGTGCTTTTTTAATGTTCACATAATTTTCTGTGCCCACAAGCTCTTTTCAGCCTGAGGAATGACAATGAGGTTCATTTCCTGGTTAGTGGGTGCTGTTTTATGTCACACAGAGTTGGGCTGCTTGCTTTTTCGGAGACCTGAAGCATTTGCTGGAGATGGTGTGAGATAGGATGCCTAACCGTCTTGGCCACTGAAGACAGTATGGCTTTGGCTGGTGGATCGAAGGAGTTCAATGTTCCTCTTTTCCTCTTCCTCTTCTCCTTTTCCCCATATTCTTCTTGTTCTTATTTTTCTCTGCACAGATACTGTACCCACAGGATTAAAAGCCACCGGAGAAGGAAACAGGCTACACAGATCTCCTCAAATCCCTAGGGCAGATAAGAACCTAGTTCACTCAAAGTAACTGGAAACGCCATCCTTAGAGAACCCATTTAGCTATAAACAACCCTTACCAAGCCCTTTATTCTGCTATTTAAACCTGTTTCCTTCTACTCTGCTCAGAGAACACAGGGCACTTGTCACCATTTTCTGAGACATTCTTTACTCACACACTGCACAATCCCTCTTGCAGCCTGCTTAATTGGAAGCAGAAGTCCAGCTCCATTATCTTTATCTCTACACTTTTAGTCAATTTATGGCACTCTTCTAAGCTTCCTCTGCAGTTTCCCAGATACACTTTAGGCCAGGGAATGCAGAACTGTACACAGTACTGCAAAGGTACTTGCCCAGGGCAAGTCAATCAGAAAGTTCAAAATAAAAGCAGGCCCATTCATATTTTCCATTCTCCTTTTATCATATATATATATATATATATATATATATATATATATATATATATATATATGCTTAGATGAGGCAGGATTTGCCAGTCCAATGGTCTGGTAAAGGAGGTGACTTTATTACCAGGACAGAATGCAACATTTAGAATGGAGTAAACATCATAGCTGTCCCTGCATGCTACCCGATTTGTTTCATATTGAGGAGAGGAAACAAGAGCAAATTTTGGCAAAGAGCAGCAAGTAAGAGAGCCTGTTTCATTGGGATGATCACAAATAGCACTTATGCGTGAAGAATGCACTGAACCTGGATACATCCTGATAATATTGACTGTGTTCCTTTCTATTAAAAAAAATCCTTGCAAAGAGTTAGGTGAGGACAGCAAAGTGCAGAAACTTTTGAGAGAAGAGCTAGAGCTGAATCAAATCTTACTTGTTCAATAAACTATAAAGTTGTTCTTCCAGGCAGAAAGGAGACAATTGCAGGTTTTATTAGTGTCTGAATGGCGGGGCTTTAATTGCTCAGATATACTGCAATGCTTCTTTGCCTCATTAAGTGTATTAACAGTCTGATCCTGCAGTGAAAAAAAAAATTAAACAGGAAAAGCATGAATTAAATAATTAGCTTACAGCAATATACATACAAAGCAATTGATTCTGACCTGATCTTTCCCTTGTTTTTTAATTTGTGTGTGTGATTTGACTTTTTGGAATAGCTTTACTTTTTCCCTCACAGAAATATTGCTGACCCAACACCAATAAATAGTAGTAACTGATACATTAAAAAAAAGATAATGGCCACCATTTACTCAGTTCCTACTATGTGCTGGATACTTAATATATCTTACATAATTATCCTATATAATAAAAGGCTAATATGCAAATCAACTGAACGACAGAACGACTGGTCGCAATGACACTCACTGACCACCAGGGGACAGACGCTCAATGCAGGAGTTGCCCCCTGGTGGTCAGTGCGCTCCCACAGGGGGAGCATTGGTCAGCCAGAATTGGGGCTAATGGTTGGCGAGCCCAGTGGTGGTGGCAGGAGCCTCTCCCACCTCCGCGGCAGCACTAAGGATGTCCGACTGATGGCTTAGGCCTGCTCCCTGCTCCTCACTAATGGGTAATAACTATGAATAGTGTCAGGTGGGCACTAGACTTATCAAGGTGATCAATTTGTAAGTTATATAAATGCACAATCACTTTCTATACCTGAAACCAATGTAATTTTGCATGGCAACTGTAATTGAAATTTTAAATAAGTAAATAAATAAGTAGGAGTACATCTATTAAAAAAGAGAAGAAAACCTTTGTCCCCCACAACTGTCCCTTAATACTCAGTAATTCTTAGCAGTGCTCCCCCTGTGGGAACAGGCCTAAGTTGGCAGTCAGACATCCCCCGAGGGCTCCTGGACTGTGACAGGGCGCAGGCTGGGCTGAGGGACCCATCCCCCCTCCGAGTGCATGAATTTCATGCACCGGGCCTCTAGTCTAATATAATTACTCCATCATTTAAACATATTAGACACCTACTATATGCCATCCTCTGGGGTAAAGATGCAAACCCAATGATGTTACCATCTTATCTCTATTTTACAGATGAGGAAACAGAGAAGTCCAGAGAAGTTAAGACTTACTGAGTTCAATAGCACATCAGAGGCAAAACTTAGTTTTGAACTCAAATCTTAAAAGCTGATGTTCTTCCCAATAATACCCCATTTCTCTCCTTGTCTTGGCAGATTTATCTTGCTTCTCTAAAATGCATGTAAGAGAAGCACAGTTCTTCAGCCATAACACCACCTCCAAGACAGATAAGGGCACTAAATTGCACTGACACGTTAACTATTTTTGGGGTTTTTTTATAGCTGAAAAGCCAAGAGAGGGTCCTTTTTTTTTTTTCTTCCAAAGATCGGCTAGAGCTGAGGCTTCTGGAATTTTAATAACCATCTATTATGAGCACAATGTCATCACAGAGTGTAAGAAGTTATCACAATCATTACAGTATCGTTGTAGCTATTGGTTTTAAAATAAAATGCAAAACCCCAGCTCTTTAAAATATGATTAATGCATGCTCACTCCGGTTGCATGTATACTAAAATTGGAATGATACAGAGAAGATTAGCATGGCCCCTGCGCAAGGATGACATGCAAATTCATGGAGTGCTCCATATATTTTAAATAAGAAAATGAAATATGATTACTGCATTTCACTTTATTAGACTCTAATTCTCTCTCTCTCTCTCTCTCTCTCACACACTCTCTCTCTCTCTTTCCTCCCCGCCTCTTTCTTTGGGCATTTCATCTAAGCCACAAAATTACAGGTCTCTATGTTATTGTACTTTATGGTTGGTTAAGTTAGGTCAGGGTGATAACATGAGGGAATATTAATAATCCTTGTTTTAACAAGCCTACATTTATACCACTGTCAGAAGTTAATTGCTCTGTTATACTCATGGTGCTAAGAATTACTGAGTACTAAGGGACAGTGGTAGGGGACAAAAGTTTTCTTTTTTAATAGATGTACTCCTAATTATTTATTTACTTATTTAAAATTTCAATTACAGTTGCCATGCAATATTACATTGGTTTCAGGTATAGAAAGTGATTATGCATTTATATAACTTACAAATTGATCACCTTGTTAAGTCTAGTGCCCACCTGATACTATTCATAGTTATTACCAGTTAGTGAGTATGAGCATGCAAGTCAAATGTTTTCATGCTTCATGATCTCTTCCATATGTCCATTCTACATGCCTCTATTCCCAGAGCTATTTTTTCCCTGTTTTTTCATCTATCTTTCTTCGTCCAGGCCCTGGATCACCTGGCCAAGCCATTTGTCACTGTGTTTGAATCCGGATATATTAAAACTTGTGTCGCTTATATTTCTACACAACATGTATAACCAAGTGCTCCATCTGAGACTCTGTACATTGGGAGAATTTTTTCTCCTTACTCTCTTTCAAAGTCCTCCTTGAGTGGGGCTGTGATGTAGCTGCTGTCCTATTTCAGATTGTACCCATATACTGAACTGACACTCAGGAAGCAATCTTGTGCGTTGTCTTCCTCCATTAGCTGGGTAAGGAAGGATACCCTATATGGCCACAGCTGTGATCTGGTAAAGAGGTTCTGGGGCAAACCTGGTGAATAACATGGGGGACTTGGAAATCTGCTTGCATAATTCACATGGACCCTCTGATTCTGCTTGATCTTAATCTCGGATGTACTACTTAGAACCCTCAATCAATAGTTAAAGGATTCTTCCCACTTTACAACTTAGTGGGTTTGACAGTTCCTAGTCCATGACCAGCAGCTGTGGCTCAATTGTGACTTGATACCCCATCGTCATTCCCTTCATCTATACTAGATCCAGTAGTATGTCAAGAATTATTTCTAAAAAGGCATACAATTCTGATGGTATGGCCTTGCTCTAAACCCCAGCAATTGTGTTATGATTCTTTCATTAGTGCCTGCCATAATATCTACATGGCATCTTTTATCATCATCAACACCTCTTATACCAGAAGGTCTTCCAGATTGTAATGCCAAGTAACAGGACAACTTACACTGTACCTCTCACCACTTCCATAGCTAGTTTATAATGTGACTTAACTCTGGTTATAGACCTTCAGAACAAAATGGGGGGGTGGGGACACATGTTGTCCTGAATGTTGTCTGAATCATCTTCAAGCAAGAGGGAAGTACTAGCTTTAAATAGAAATATTTATGCCACTTATGCAGACTCAGAAGATTCAGGGGAATATGGAGATTCTAGATATTTGTGGATATCATTCTCAACATTTCCAACTTATTTGGTGGTGTCTATATTTTGCCAACCAAAATCCTGACTTTAGCAAAGCCAGTCTTCTTTGATTGGGAGTTTTGACCTGGTGCTCAACTTTCTTTTTGCTCACTCTGCAGACAATGAGAGGTCCTATGTATGCTACCAGAGAGTCCCTCTCTGGCTTTCAAATTTAGCTTTCTGTTCTTAGATACTTGTTATCTTGTTCAGAACATCACTAGAATTTCATAGTCATTCAAATCAATTGCTTTAATAAACATTATTTCCCCCCCCCATATTTCTCTTCATGCATTGAACCAACTAATATATTTCTTTATAGCATATTATCAGTCCAATTTAATACCAGTGAAAGTTTTATCAATTAAACAGGTCCCTGGTAACAACTGATGGAGGTTCTATTCTCTAAGAAGCAGTCTTTGAGATGGAATTTAGTGTGTAACATTTTTACCAAGAAGTGTTTTTGGAATCAGAACTTATGGAAGAGAGTGTAAGAAAGTAGAATTAAGCAGAGGGAGAATTTATTCTGTAATGAAAACCCAATGACAAATTTATACAACCACATTGGGCACTCAAAATGACAAATGTCCCAAGTTGTGCTGAGATGACTTGGACTTTGTACTCTCTCAATGACTCGTCATTGTTTGTAGGCTGTCGTAGGAAGAAAGGTGATCTGGATAATGCAGTTCTCTGCCACTGAGGCAGTTCCAGAAGGGACAGACAGCAGGAGGCTTTTGCCAATTTTTTTCTATGAGCCGGGTAGCAAGTACTTCATTGAAGGAATAGCTGGCAGTGCATCACAATGTCTACCAGAGTTGTTAAAATGTATTCAGTTTAACAGTGAAGGAAGGGACTTGGAAAAGAGTAAGCATTGCATTCATTTATTTATGATCTTTTCTCTGTGCACCTCCATGAAAGAGTTGATATAGTTTACTAGAAGGCAAAGATATCACAAAAAATGTTGAAACCCTGGTGAACAAAAAAAGACTATACAAAAAAATGAGGATAGGGTAGTAAGTTACTTGAACATTAAACTAAGCTCTGACTTTTAGCAAAAGAAGTTAGAGAAGCACAAATGCTTACATGGTTTTTATAAGCTAACTAGAGGCCCAGTGCATGAATTCATGCATGGGTAGGATCCGTAGGCCTGGCTGGCGATCAGGGCCAATCAGGGCCTGCCAGCCGGGGAGGGGGGGGGGAGGGGAGAGGGATGGAAGAGGGACTGCGGGAGGTTGGCCGGCCACAGGAGGTTGGCTGTGGGAGCGCAATGACCACCAGGGGGCAGCTTCTGTGTTGAATGTTTGCCCCCTGGTGGTCAGTGTGCATCATAGCAACTGGTAGATGGGTCATTCTGGTAGTTTTGGTCATAATGGTCGCTTAGGCCAGTGGTCGGCAAACTGCGGCTCGCGAGCCACATGCGGCTCTTTGGCCCCTTGAGTGTGGCTCTTCCACAAAATACTATGGCCTGGGCAAGTCTATTTTGAAGAAGTGGTGTTAGAAAAAGTTTAAGTTTAAAATATTTGCCTCTCAAAAGAAATTTCAATCATTATACTGTTGATATTTGGCTCTGTTGACTAATGAGTTTGCCGACCACTGGCTTAGGCTTTTATATATATAGATAATAGAAATCCTACTTTTTTCCCTAAGAAATTACTGTTTCCTTGACTCTGAATTCCAAGATTTTATTTTGCAATTCATTATAAAATGCTCTGATCAATATTTTTTTATTGTAACTTCAATAACAACTTTTCATGATGGCAAAGTTGCTCTCCCTATACTTCGTTCTTTCACAGAGTTCCTGACGTATATATATTGTATTAATTGAAAAAAGATTTGTGTGCTTTATAAACAAAAAGAATATAATGATTTGCCCAGTTGGTGTGGCTCAGTGGATTGAGTGTCATCCTATGCACCAAGAGTTTGCCAGTTCTATTCCCAGTCAGGGCACATGCCAGGTTTTGGGTTTGACCCCAGTAAGGGGTATGCAGAGGCAGCCAATCGATGTTTCTCTCTCATCAGTGTTTCTATCTCTATCTCCATTTCCCTTTCTGTCTCGCTAAAAAAAAAATCAATAAAGAATATATAAAAAAGTAATATAATGACCAAGGTTGACATATTGCAATGCCAACTGAAGAGTGTGAGTTATAACAGTTGAAAAAGTAATTTGTGGAATGTAAGTTAGGATACTGCCTCACCACTTAGATGCATCCAAAACATTTCCTTTAGCAACTAATTTTTGTTTCATGAATTCACCATTATAGGATGTGTTCACATGTGTGATTGTGTATGTATGTGAAAGAAGTTACACCTCAACATGATATTATTTATTCATGTCTTTAAATTTAACTTGACTCAATTTACTTTGGCTTAATACATTTCTACATTAAAATTGTGTGATTAGACAGGAGATAAAAAGATATCCATATGGAGTATTATTTTCAAGAAGTTATATTTTTTAAAGAAGAGTAAGTTACACAAATGCAAATATGAATAAATTCACAACACACAAAAGGTGTTAAAATTACCAAAGAAAAAAAGAGATAATGCTAATTGAGTATATTATTAAATAATTTAGGGAGGGGGCAACACTTACAATAGGCCTTGAAAGACGGTTAATACTTAGTAAGCCATCAATAAATATTATATAGTATAACCAATGCAATTTTTCCTTGATACCTTGCTAAATACAAATGTGAAAAGTTAAGTAAAATTAGCTGTGTGTGGTTCTTTTCAGACTTAATCACATTTTTTCAATATAACATCACATGATGATTTTCATTTTCATTTTATAGTAAGAAAGACAAAGAACTGAAAGAAGGAAGGAGAAGGAGGAGCTGAGGAGAGGGAGGAACTGAGTCTCAAAGAGATAAAGCAATTTTCTCAGGTTACACAGATAGTAGCCCTGAGACTAGAGATCAGAATATAAATGCCTGGCCATGGAGCCCATTTTTGTTCGCTATAATTTCCTATTATTACTAGGAATTGCTGTCAGTTATGAAACAGTATCCCCAACTATTTGCTATGAAGAGAAAGGAGTAATTGGTTCAGAATACACAATATTGCTAAAGGAAGAGAGGATGTGGGAAGGGGCTAGCTGGGTTAGAGCAGTCTAAGCTATTGCAGCAAAAGGTAAAAAAAGTTGTAAAAGAGGAGGTATAAAATAGTTAGACCCTAGAAGATAGGTTCCTTTACTCCATAATTTTTTGTAGAGCTAATCATGTTTTTAATAAATAAATATATATAATTTTATAAATAAATATTTATATATGTTTAAATATATATTTTTTGCCTTTCAAGGCAGTCATGTAACTAGATTTCTCCTGACCTAAATACAGTTGCTTGGTTTCAATGACAGGTGAGGTCATTACATTTTGATTATAGCTCAACCAGCATTTAAATAGATCAATAACCCAGGAGGATTCATGAGTTCCAGGACTCTTCCCCCTTGGTTGTCTTTCAAAGTCATCCCAGTTTACTGATGGTGCCACAATATTATTTTCTTTCAGATATTTAGAGACTGAAAGGAATTCAACTGACAATTTCAATGAGTGACCCAGACCACAAATACTCATACTATGAAGAAAGTTTAGTAAAAAATGGTTTTATATCCATCCATAATCACTGATTCACAGTAGTTCTGGCATGTCCTATTAACTACCAATTGCTTTATCTTTATGTGCTTTAAAATATTTAGGATTTTAAATTACTAATATGTAAATTTCCTGTTACTTCTTAGAAGGAATGAATGCTTAGAGTTGCTCTTCAGGGACCTTTCAAACTTCTCAAGATGAGATATTAATTGTTGAACATTATAGCACTTGAATTTTTAGAACACTTAAATTTTTAGGGTTTCAAAGGGCTTTTGCAAAAAAAAAAAAAAAAACACAAAAAACCTAAGAAGTAGGTAATGAAACAACAGTATACAATACCCCATAAGAAGCCACAGTTGCAAGATAGACTGGAAAAAGGGACAGAAATGGGGGAGGAACCAAAAAGATATAAATGGAGATGAAGGTAGATCCAGTGGTCAGTACTCCAAAGAGGAAATAAAATACCTAATTTGAAAATTTGTATCTTGTGATATATGTTCTTACAAACCATTAAATTAAACTTATTTCTGAAGAAATAGATTAATGGTATTTAAGCCAATCAGAGCTTAGAATCAAAACAGTTCAGTGATTATATAGAATCTTTTAACAACTATATAATATTCAATACATGATACATATAATCTTGGCTACGAATTTGCTCCTACCAGGGAAACTCCATTCTAGAACGAGAAATTCCACTCTGATCTAGTAATCCATAAATTATCGCAATGACAATTAGGATAATGGTCCCAAGTGTCTTTCTTAGAACCTTTTAATAGATTTAAACTATTTCCCCCTTAAAAGTATGAAGATTTTGGAGTGAACTCTAAAGGCAATACATTTCCTGGAAATTCATATCCATTAAAGACCTAATGCAGTCCATATATGTATTCTTTTTTCCTTTTACTCAATCCCAAAGTTTTTAGTCACATAATCAGAGATATTTTCTTCAGTACAAAACCACTTAGGCAATTCAACCCTGTACATCATCCACTTTCTCCTTAATTCTGTATTTCCTCTGCTTTGTAAAGCATTTAAATATCAGACATGGCCATCAACCACTAATTTCTTTTTCTTAGGATGGGGATTACTAAGAGAAACCAATATTACATAAAGAAATGGCTCAGAATTTAATTACTAGAAATTGCTATCAATTACTAACCATTACTCCAAATTACCTGCCGAATGGACAAGTGCTGTTTCTGCTAATAAGAATTTCAGTGAGTAATTTTACTTAATTTATTTCTTAGACTATCCTTTGGGCACAATTGGCCCTCTTTGGGCAATATCAGCAGAAAGCTAAATGGCCAGATGAACTCAGAGACTCAAATTCTGCCTCATCTTTGTAGGAACATAATTGAGAAAAAGGGGTTCATCTTGGAGAAGTAGTTGTTTGGTTCTTTTCAAGAAAATTATTATCTTAGCTTAAATATAAAAAGATAGGTATCCCTTTTAATATTCC
Organism: Plecotus auritus; assembly: GCF_963455305.1. Classification (NCBI taxonomy): domain Eukaryota; kingdom Metazoa; phylum Chordata; class Mammalia; order Chiroptera; family Vespertilionidae; genus Plecotus; species Plecotus auritus. The sequence continues at coordinate 120,154,295 of NC_137776.1, read as the reverse complement.
ATGTATTCGATAAGCATAGTGATTATTAAATAAAGTTTTTTATTTAATAACATTAGCCTGGCATGGTGTAAAGATCTGGAAGTTAGGGGCCATGGATACTATAAAATATTAAGCCTAATGAAGTATAAGGCACTTCCATTCTCTCAATTTTAGTTTCTTCATCTGTACAAGAAGGAGTGTATTGTTAACTCTTTTAGTTATGAATGAAATGAACCCATTTCAAAATTATTTGAGCCCCAGCTGGTTGGCTCAGTTGGGTGGAGCATTATCCCACACACCAAAAAGGTTGTGGACTCGATTCAGGTCAGGGCACATACCTGGGTTGCAGTTGGGTCCCTGGTTGGGATGCATGCAATGAGGGGGAAGGGAAGGGAACAAATTGATGTTTCTTTCCCACATCAAAGTTTCTCTCTCTCTCTCTCTCTCTCTCTCTCTCTGTCTGTCTCTCTCTCTCTCTGTCTCTCTCTCTCTCACACACACACTCTCTCTCGTCTCGCTCTTTCTCTCTATCAAAGTTTAAATTCTCTGGTGAGAATAAAAAAACAGATGATTTCAGAATAAAAAAGTAACTTATCTGTACAAGGAGCTAAGCTTCAAGAATGGTTAAAACAAACCAATGTTACCAGAATACTTTCTCTGTATCTTTTTCTTCATGTCTCTGCCCCACACGTGAGTGTGTGAATGTGTACCCACTCTCTCTTATCTCTAGTGTGCTTTAGAATATTTATCATAGATGCTTTATTAATCTATGTTAACTTCATTCTCAAGAAGGAGTTTACTCTTTGGTAGTCTGCAGAATATATAGGTTTTCTTACAACCCAGAATCCCAGGCTAAAAGTTCCCCCAAATCCCTGGAATTTAGTTTCCCTGATCTCTTTTGGGTCCTGTGCTATAGTAGAGAGATGGAATATGCTGACGAGTGTGCATCAGAACATATAACACACCATTAATCAACTGTAAAGGATTGGGATTGTTACCTCACCTGAAACAGGTGGGCTGAGAAAAGAAAACCTGTATGTCCCTTGAGATAAATGTAAAGTGAATGCTGGACACACAAAATAACAGGTTTACATTCCCCCATTTATTCTCTTAAAGAAATGTAATATGAAAATAGTCAAAGCTGAAATGGTTTCTATCTTTACCTGACTTACAGTAAATGGATAGGGGATAAAGCCATACAATTATACCTAAGACTCTTTCCATATCTCTTATTCTGACATTAAACATAGTGCTCTTTTCACTATTAAACAAAATCACACCTCACTTGTCTATAGGTCTATTTCTCATTTCTCATAGATCACTGGCCTGTGGGCCATGTTAATTTGTATTGCTCTTTTCAGACTCGGTGGAATCATTTGCCCTGAAGCTATGTGTAAAGCTATGGTAATCAAAATGGTGTGGTACCAGCATAAAAATAGACACATAGACTAATGGAACAGAACTGAGAGCCCAGAAACAAACCCCAGAATATACAGTCAACTAATATTTGACAAGGTAATCAAGAATAATCATTGGACAAAAGACATTTTCTTCAATAAATGGTATTGGGATAATTGAATATTCACATGTAAAAGAATGAAAATGGACCCACATATTACACCACGCACAAAAATGAACACAAACTGTATTAAGGACTTAAACATAAGACCTGAGACCATGAAACTCCTAGAAGAAACCATGGGTCTTGATGTTTTTGGATATGATACGTAAATCGCAACAAAGTGAAAAATAAGCAAGTGGAACTACATCAAACTATAAAAGCTTCCATATAGCAAAAGAAACCATTCATAAAGTGAAAATACAACCTATGGAATGGGAAAAAATATTTACAAACTGTTTATCTGATAGAGAGTAATATCCAAGGTATATAAAGAACTTATACAATTAAATGGCAAAAAACAAAACAAAAAAACAACAAACCCATAAATAACCTGATTTAAAAATGGGCAAAGGACATGAGTAGACATTGCTCCAAAGATATACAAAAGGCCAATAGGTGTGTGGAAAGATGCTCAACATCACTAATCGTTAGAGAAATGCAAATTAAAACCACCATGAGATATCACCTCAAGCTTGTTAGAATGGCCATCATAAAAAAAAAAAGGCAGGGGAGGGTGGGTGGATGGGAAGAGATCAATCGAAGAACTTGTATGCATATATGCATAACTCAGGGACACACACAATAGGGTGGTGAAGGCCTGTGGTGGGAGGGGGTGGTGGGCAGGGAGGGCTAGAAGAAGTCAATGGGGAAAAAAGGGGACATAGGTAATATTTTCAACAGTAAAAATTTAAAAATAAAAATAAAATAAACACACAAATACACACACAACACAAGAGCTAAAAAACGCTGGAATGTATGTGGAGAAAAGAGACCCCTTGTGCACTGTTGATGGGATTATAAATTGGTATGAAAAATGGTATGAAGGATCCTCAAAAACTTAAAAATAGGAGTAGCATATAATCCAGCAATTCCACTTCTGGGAATATGTCTAAAGGAAATGAAAACAATAACTCGAAAAGATATCTGCACCCCCTTGTTCATTGCAACATTACTTACAGTAGCCAAGACATAGAAACGATCTAAATGCCTTTGATGGATGAATGGATAAAGAAGTTGAGGTATATAAATGCAATGAAATATTATTCAGGTATAAAAAAAATAGGAAATCCTACCACTAGTTAACAACATGGATAAACTTTGAAGGGAAATAAATTAGAAAGAGAAAGACAGATATTGTATGACCTCACTTATATGTGGAATCTGAAAAACAAGCAAACAAACCCATGGAAAAATATATTAGACTAGAGGCCCGATGCATGAAAATTCATGCACTGGAGGAGGGGGGGGTCCCTCAGCCCGGCCTGCCCCCTCTCACAGTCCGGGAGCCCTCAGGGGCGGGAGGCAACCCAGCAATCAGGGGAAGGCGATGCCCCCATCACAGCTCTGCTGCTGCCACTGCCAGCAGTGCAAGCCTCGGCTGGCCCTGGTTACCTGAGCTTCAGGTGGCCCTGGGCAGCTGGGCAGCACATCCGAGGCTTGCCTGCACCTCGGGCCAGCCCTGGGTGGCTGGGGGGCTAAGGGGACTGGGCGCCACCATCTTGTGTCTGTGGGTGCTGCCATCTTTGAGGGTGTGACAGTCAATTAGCATATTCCCTCTTTATTAGATAGGATTGTGGTTAATAGAGGTGGAGGGTGGAGTGAAAGGGAATTGAAGTAAGGTGGTCAATAGATACAAGCTTTCAGTTTTAAGATAAATAAGTACTAAGGAGGGAATGTACATGATTAATATAGTCAATGATATTGTATAACACAGGAAAGTTGTTATGAGAGTAAATCTTCCAAGTTCTCATCACAAGGAGAAAACTTTTTTCCTTTTCTCTTTTTTTCTTTCTTTTTATTTTATCTCTATGTAGTAACCATTTCACAGTATATGTAAATATAGCCATCATGCTGTACACTTGAAGTGAGTTATTGCTCAATAAAACTGTAAAAACTGCTCTCTATTATATATGATCCAGGAATTAAAAATGATTTCATTCCTGAAGCTTTCAGACTGGTACCATTTAAAAGAAAATTGGAGCCGAGTAATAGTAACTTGCATCTAAACAACTAAATTCTTTTATTTTTCTCAGAAAATCCCATTGTTTGTATTAGCTATTCTCTGAAATTATTAACAGAGTTTGTTGACTTTTCTGGGAAAGGATAACTACACAGATTACCCTTATTGTTTGTAGGAAGGACTTGAAGTACTTTCTTAACATTAGTGCTTTTGATACACTGAAGTGTCATTAATTATTTTTGTAATTTTGTGAATTTTCATGATGGGAAATGTGTATTTGGTGAGTAGTTTTGCTTCTAGCCTTTATTAACAAGCTTGAGTTAGATTATAATCTTTGTTCTCAATCAATATAAATAATCAGGCAGAATATCTGAATTTCTAAAAGTGTGCTGGAAAAGATTTTATAAAATAGGATAATCTTCCTGTTCAGAGTAAGATCCTGGAAACAAATGATAACCTTGATTATGAAATAGAACATTAATTAATATTTCAACTTTTTTTTAATATTAACTTTTTTTTGCTTAATCCTCACCTAAGGGTATTTTACCATTGCTCTTATAGAGAGTGTAAGGGTGGGAGGGAGGGAGGGAGAGAGAGAGAGAGAGAGAGAGAGAGAGAGAGAGAGAGAGAGAGAGAGAGAGAGAAACATGGATGTGAGAGAGACACATCAAATGGTTGCTTCCTGCACATGCCCCAACCAGGAGTGGGGAGGAAACCCACAACCCAGGCACTCACCTTTGACTGGGAATCGAACCCGTGTTGAACCCGTGACACCTCGGTGCATGGGCCACAGCTCTAACCATTGAGTAACACAGGCCAGGGCAATATTTCCAACTTTTGATGAGACAGTGAAAGCTTAGTGAAAGATACAACAAAATGAAAATTTGGCTGATAGAGAACAACCTTTTGGTTGGTACTTGGCATATGAGAATTAACAGATGTATTTGGAACTGAGTTAATAGAAATAATAAAAATTAACCAAACTTTGTGGAAATTTTTTTAAAGAAGGTACTTGTAAGCCAGACTGGCACGGGTTTTTCACATATTGAGAGGATTCATAGTTGGCACACAGGCACTTTTTTGAGTATTTGTGATAAGCATATCCTCTGGCCAAACACATTTTTAAAAGGCATCCTTCTTTTGGTTAAACAAAATCACTTCAGGAATGTCAGCCCCACTCAATGGCTTAAGCTGAGTGAATGAAATCTTGGCATGTAAATTTTGGATCCTGGTTCCAATACTGAATTATTAGCTTAGTGATTTGGTGCTAATTATTTTCACAAGCCTCATTTTTTCTACTCTGTAAAATGAGTATAACTAGACTTACAAATTATGCGCATTGAAGAAATAATGTAGGTAAATATTTTTAGCACACAGCCTAGCCACAATCCGGACCAAGCACTTAATGAATACTTCTATAGGTAATAGGTAATAGTTCTAATTTTATTATGCTATCATTAGTAGTAATACTAATAGCAACATTAATAGTAGTGCTACTACTACTATTATTGCTTTATCTTAACCTTTGGATTCTATATCAAGTGTCTTTTCTTTGTTGCTATTTGTTTTTAATTTAATAAATCTTTATTGTTCATATTATTACAATTGTTCCTCTTTTTTCCCCCATAGCTCCCCTCCACCCGGTTCCCACCCCACCCTCTGTCCTTACCCCCCCGCCACTGTCCTCATCCATAGGTATACGATTTTTTTCCATTCTCTTCCCACACCCCCCACTCCCCTTTCCCCCCGAGAATTGTCAGTCTACTCCCTTTCTATGCCCCTGATTCTATTATATTCACCAGTTTATTCTGTTCATCAGATTTTTTTATTCACTTGATTTTTAGATTCACTTGTTGATAGATATGTATTTGTTGTTCATAATTTTTATCTTTACCTTTTTCTTCTTCTTCCTTTTCTTAAAGAATACCTTTCAGCATTTCATATAATACTGGTTTGGTGGTGATGAACTCCTATAGCTTTTTCTTATCTGTGAAGCTCTTTATCTGCCCTTGAATTCTGAATGTTAGCTTTGCTGGGTAGAGTAATCTTGGTTGTAGGTTCTTGCTGTTCATCACTTTGAATATTTCTTGCCATTCCAGTCTGGCCTGCATAGTTTCTGTTGAGAAATCAGCTGACAATTGTATGGGTGCTCCCTTGTAGGTAACTAGCTGTTTTTCTCTTGCTGCTTTTAATATTCTCTCTTTGTCTTTTGCTCTTGGCATTTTAATTATGATGTGTCTTGGTGTGGTCCTCTTTGGATTCCTTTTGTTTGGGGTTCTGTGCGCTTCCTGGACTTGTAAGTCTATTTCTTTCACCAGGTGGGGGAAGTTTTCTGTCATTATTTCTTCAAATAGGTTTTCAGTATCTTGCTCTCTCTCTTCTTCTGGCACCCCCATAATTCGGATGTTGGTACGCTTGAAGTTGTCCCAGAGGCTCCTTACACTATCTTCATTTTTTTTTATTCTTTCTTCTTTTTGCTTTTATGGTTGAGTGTATTTTGTTTCTTTGTATTTCAGATCTTTCACTTGATTCTTGTGATCCTCTAGTCTGCTGTTAGATCTCTGTATAATATTTTTTATTTCAGTCAGTGTATGCTTAATTTCTAGTTGTTCCTTTTTCATATCCTCGAGAGTCTTGCTAAATTTATCAGTCTTTTCTAGAAAATTCTTGAAAAACCTTATAACAGTGGTTTTGAACTCTATATCCCGTCCTTTGCTTTCCTCCATTTCTTTCATGTGACCTGTTTCTTTGTCTCTGCATTTTGGCTGCTTCCCTGAGTTGATAGAGTGGCTTTGGTGCTAGGCGTCCTATAGGGCCCAGTGGCTCAGCCTTCCCAATTACCTGAGGTGGACACTCTTGGTGCACCTCTTTGTGGGCTGTGTGCACAGTCTTGTTGTAGTTAAGCCTTGATTGTTGTTGGTACACTGGGAGGAATTTACCTCGGGCCAATTGGCTCTGAGGATCAGCTGTGTCTACGCTGTGAGAACTTCTGTGCTGGAGACACCCTTATGAGACTAGACTTTCAAAAGCCTCCATGCTCAGCTTGGATGGGGCGAAGTCTCAGGGCGGAGCAGACAGCATCGGTTTCCCGTCAGCCCTGCCCTAATAGGCGCTGTGTCTCAGTGTCCCGTGGTAATCGCTGCAAGCACCTCTGAGAGAAAGCCACCCTCGAGTTCTGCCTGCTGCCAGTTTCTCCCCGAATGAGTCTGGGTCCCCAGAGTCTCGCCTGGAACTGGAGTTCAGTGCAGTCGGGAGCTTTTGTCGCCCTCCCGCTTGAGAAAGCCAGCCGCACACTCAGTTGCCCACCCGCTCTGCGCGTGCACCTCGGTACCTCTGCCTGGTTCTGGATGATGTCCGTTTTGTCTTTTAGTTGTAGTTTTGAAATTGTTGTGTGAGGCAGCAGTTAATGGTTTATGTATGCTGCCATCTTGGTTTCTCCCTGTTTGTTGCTTTTTTTTTTTTTTGGCCTTGCCATTACCCTATTGCCAACAATGATTGTGTATCTTAGTAATTTATTTATTTATGTATTTATTATTATTTTTTATTGATTTCAGAGAGGAAGGGAGAGAGAGAGAGAGAAACATCAATGATGAGAGAGAATCATTGATCTGCTGCCTACTGCATGCCCCCTAATGGGGATCGAGTCCACAACCAGGGCATGTGCCCTGACTGGGAATCAAACTGTGACCTCCTGGTTCATAAGTCCATGCTCAACCACTGAGCCACACCAGGAGGCTGTAATTTTTATTGAGCAAGTAGGAGGAATAGAGTGAGACTAAAACAGTAGTTGATAAAGGAGGAAAAAAAGCAGGGACTCATATTAGGATAAAGAATCCTTGCTCATTCTACCAAGTAGTCTGGAAACACTGAGGCCTGTCTGATGCTGCCATGCCTGCTTTTGGCTGAGAGAGGTTGCTTCTATCTTTCTTACTTTGCAGGATACCACCTTTTGTGAGCCACTAAGCATTAACATAATGTCCAAGGAGTGACCAGGGTAGTGAAGGATCTAAAAACTCTATGTCGCCCTGACCGGTTTGGCTCAGTGGATTGAGCATCGGCCTGTGGACTGAAGGGTCCCAGGTTTGATTCCGGTCAAGGGCATGTACCTTGGTTGCTGGCACATCCCCAGTAGGGGGTGTTCAGGAAGCAGCTGATCGATGTTTCTCTCTCATTGATGTTTCTAACTCTTTTTCCCTCTTCTTTCCTCTCTGTAAAAAATCAATAAAATATATTTAAAAAAATAAAAATAAATAAAAACTCTATGTCATGAATAATATCTTTTTTTTAAGTTGGGTTCTTTAACCTAGAGAACTGAAGATTTTAGCTACAGAAATGTGGGATAACTGAGTTTGACTGACAGTTGTCTCAAAATATGTGAAGGTCAGTCACATGTATGAGTTATGTCCAGGGTCACTACTAACATAGAAGTGTCTCAAAATAAAAAAGCCCTTAATTATTTTTAAACTATTCTTTTTAGATTTCTGAAGCAATTGAATGAGTGGTTCTTTTCTTTTCTATCTTTGCTATCACTGGTCATGTCCATATTGAGTCTGGTGAACTGTCGCCTGCGCCATTGTGGTGTAAGACAGCCCCATGTCAGTGATTGAACTGGATGACTCCATGTGTCTTATCTTCGCTGTCTCTAGAAATGAGGAAGGTGAAGTACAGAGTAAGTTCCTGTATGACTAAGGCCAGTACTCCAATTTTTGTTTTATTTCTTTAAAAGAAAAAAAATTTATCTACTTCTCTCAACTTCTGATCTCCTCATTTTTCCATCTGCCTTTCTCTGAGTAGACATAGATGATTAATTATATTCAGGGATTTTTAATTCTTCTGGAATAACAAATGCACTGACATTCCCTCTGCTAATGATGATACTGCAAATGCATGCTTGTTCAAGTTCCATCTACTTACTAAAAGGCAAGCCGGAAAGAGTCCAAGGAATTAAAACTGCCATAACCATTTGATTAAGCTGTTAATGAGCTTTCCAGGAACTCTGTGGTTGGCTTAATTGGGGAGAGTAGCACTTTTCCGGCCTGTACTTTGAGTTTCTAGGAATAGGTGACCTTGCGAATCATTGCTCTCTCTCAGCCACTGTAAGACTTGCAGGATGGCAGCAAATAGGAGTGAGAATCTTAAGGGGAAAATTTGAAAGTCATCTTCTTCACAGCTAATTCTAAATAACTTTGGGATTTAATTATCTCTTTTTCTTACACTCTAAGTCTTAAAATAAACATTAGTTCAAGTATTTGGAGGATGCTCATGAGATCCTTGTCAAATGTCTAGCCCTCACGTTGAACAGGGAGTTGATAGTGGGGAAGTGGGAGCAACTCTGGCGGAGCTGGTTAATGGAGGGCTTAATGAATCTGACCTTCTCTATATTGTGCATTTGCTTTGGCCATCCTAGCAATTTCCATTTGCATTTAACTGCTCTCTTTCCTAATCTATTCATATTTGTGTGTTTTTCCATCTCTGTTTACGGGGCCACTGAGACCAAAATTGATGTTCAAGAGGACATTGTGGTCTATTTTAAATGACATTCTGTCATGATTATTTGAATTCTCTTTGCCATCACCCATACCTCTGAGAGGGGACTGAGCATGACCATTTAAAAACAAAAGTGATGCTCCTAAAGCCCTCCATGTGAACCCGGTTCCTGCACTATCGATGGCAGTCTCCCCATTGTACCTGCACCATGCTCACCACGTAACAGGTGCTTTATTAGTGCTAACTACCTTTGGGGGTTCTGTGCCTAAGGAATGTTTTCCTCTTCTGTTTTTATTTGCAGTTTTATTTGTAACTTTGTAAGACTATTTGAATACCTACATATATTTGTCTTTAGACTTCTCTAATTTTTGCTTTTCCCTAATCTAAAAATGTAAAAATATTGCTCTAATATCGATACGATGACTACTCTTCTTTTAATGAAGTCCAAAGGCCTCATGCTATATGGAGAAGTAAAATGTTTGCTTGTCTGTAAAGCAGCAGACTGGGAATCATTACTGGGGAACATCAAGAAACCTAAAATCAAACTGCTTAATTTTCACCAGCCATTAAATTAAATGACAATATTTTCTGTATTCCTGAGGGCTGATAAGAAGGGCAACTAACCGAATAATAAAGCACTCGGCACTTGCTATTTAAATGTGAAATTCCCAAATTCAAGCTCATCGTGATTATCCAAGCAGGCAGCTGTGGAGTAATGACTAAAAGCAAGGACTTGCGGTTGGACCACCAGGGCTCAGATGGCATGTGCTCCCACATATCTCCCTGTTCTTCTGCTTCTGCAGGTTTAAAATGTGGACAGTTGTACCAAGTTCATAGCATCTCTGCAGCGATTAAATGGTATAACATTGTAAGCTATTTAGGACAGTTTCTGGTACATGGTAGATGTTCAATTACTGTTAGATAGTGATGACATATAGGAAAATATATAACGTTAAAACAACACTTTTAACCATATAACTAAAGCGAACTCTTTAGCACAGCTTCAGAAATGTGGCACCCTAAAGGAATAGCAGCAGGACAGAACTGGTGATTCAATTCTCTCTGAAGACTCCTAGATGCATCATATACCGTGCTCAAAACTAACATATTTATTAGGAAAGTTGTGGACACCATAATTAGATCCCTAGGGTCTAGTCTTGCAGGAGGAAAAAAAAAGATTTGGCCCATGCAAAAAACATTACTCAGCATGGAAATCATGAAGAAAAAAGAAGAGACACCCACTGGGGTCAATGGACGAAAGTGCATTGTGACTTTGACAAGAAAGAATAAACAGTGACGGAAAGACAGTGTCAAGCGGAGAGAAGTTATTCTGGGCTCTAGGGAGAATCAAACTCTGACCAATGTGGAGACATATCAATTAGGAGTGAAATGAATGTGCTTTAGGACAAAACTTGAAGGGATCAAATTCAAGCTCCTAAGGAAATTACAGCCTTTAACAGTTGAAGCTGAGATTTATCCAGTTTTTCTTCCTTAGCCTGACAACAGGAAGCAAGATTTAGAAGGTGTCTTACTTGGATATCCTCTCACCAAGTCGATTAAATTGAACCTTGATAAGGGAAAGAGGAGAGAAGTTCAATGCTAACAACACACAACTGTAGAGGACCTCAGAGAACAAAGAACAAAATGAAGAAAAACAGTTATAGTATTTGGAAGTAAGAATAAAATGAATGAAATAGGAAATTTAGAAAAACTCTTAGTAACATGGACAATAAATCTGATGATGAAGGGGAGAATATGAAAAAGTAAATTAAGCCTAAGTGTGCCACTGTGCAACTGAACCCACTTGATTTGTCAGATTTTAGAAGCTAAGGAAAGTGTTGTGAGAGATGTACTAGCGGGTATGTATCTGAGTCAGTTGTGACTCACAGCCTCTGAGATTCATGTCTATTCCATGTTTTCATGCTTCTGGTTCTATTTTATTCATCAGTTTATTTTGTTCATTAGATTCCTTGTTCATTTATTTTCACTGTTAGATTCAATTGTTGCTAGGTATGTATTTATTGCCATTTTATTGTTCATATTTCTCCTCCTCCTCCTCCCCCTCCCCCTCCTCCTCCTCCTCCTCCTCCTCCTCCTCCTCCTCCTCCTCCTCCTCCTCCTCCTCCTCCTCCTCTTCCTTCTTCTTTTTCTCCTACTTCTTCATTATACTTCAGCATTTCATGTAATATTGGGTTTGGTGGTAATGAACTCCTTAAGCTTTTTCTTGTCTGTGAAGCTCTTTATCTGACCTTCAGTTCTAAATAAGTCCCAAACAAGAGAACCCAAAGAGGCCCACACCAAACACATCACAATTAAAATGCCAAAGATTAAAAAACAAAGAGAGCATCTTAAAAGCAGCAAGAGAAAGGCAGTGAGTTACCTACAAGCCCCGTGGTATTTAGGTTAATCTAAAGGAGTTAAATTTGCAATTCCAGGCAGATTCCAAGAAAGAAATTATGTCTATGTTATGCATAATGTGTGTGTAAGTATTTTAAGTAAACTTTGTATTGAAGCTATGAAAAAGTATACCTCTTTACTTTCTTGACTGGTCAGGGTATTTTATTTCTCTTCGATGTCTCATTGATAAAGGCAGAAATTCACAACTACGGTTGCATTTGTAAATAAACTCAACTCAGAAAACCCTTTTATGATATTTAGATCTAGTGCCTTTGGAAAACTACTAAAACTAGAATGACTATTGCTCTTTTTAAGGAATTTTTGAAAAATTAGACAGGCTTGCTCTTTTGCTATGTAAAAAACACTTCTAATAAAATCAGATTCTAGAATTTTTATTTTAAATTATGCTAAAATTTCTTTTAATCCTTATCTGAGGATATGTTTTTATTGTGTTTTTATTGTGTTTTTTTTTTTTTTTTTTTTTTGAGAAAGAGAGGAAGAGGGAGAGAGAGAGAAACATTGATGTGATTTGTTGCCTTTGATAAGCACCCTGACTGTGATTGAACCCGCAAAATTTTGGTGTGCTAGACAATGGCCCAAACAACTGAGCCACCCACCAGGGCTAAAGAATTTAAATTATATGTTTATATTATAAAATAAGTGAACTTTAGTTGATAATATTATGTAGATTTTCTTCATTTGGTTTCTAATTACTTGACAAGCTTTTCCAAACAAACATTAATTCATTCATTTACTCACAATTCAAAACATAGTGCACTGTGTTAGACCTTCAACTGAGGGAAAAGATGATTTAGGAACAAACTATGCCCTTTAGAAGTGCCAAGAGTCACAGATATTCAAAGGATTAACGGCTGCACTTTTTTTTTTTTTTTTTTTTTTTTTTTTTTGTAATATAATGGATGAGATGCACAGAGCAATTTCTGAAAAAGCAACTATAAAATGTGTAACATAATATTTTCAAATAAGTGGCAAAATGCAAAGGAATTTCTTTTTTTTCTATTTTTTTTATTAAGGTATTATATGTGTACATATCTTACCATTACCCCCCCACCCCACTCCCATACATGCCCTCACCCCCCAATGTTTTGCATCCGTTGGTTACTCTTATATACATGCATATAAGTCCTTCAGTTGATCTCTTATTTCCCCCACCTCTCCCTAACCTTACCGCTGTAATTTGACAGTCTGTCTGATGCTTTACTGCCTCTGTATCTATCTTTTTGTTCATCAGTTTATAATGTTTTTCATTATCCCCAAATGAGTGAGATCATGTGGTATTTTTCTTTCATTGACTGGCTTATTTCACATAGCATAATGTTCTCTAATTCCATCCAGGTGCCTACAAATGGTAGTAATTCCTTCTTTTTATGGCAGCATAGTATTCCATTGTGTAGATGTACCATAGTTTTCTGATCCAGTCATCTGCTGACACAAAAGACAAGAACTAGTATACAGGCTAAGAGAATGTTGGAGTCAGCTTCACCTCTGGAAACAGCAATAACCCATGGGGACCGAGAAGCTGGATTTTAATGGTCCACATGCTGGTCAGAGGGGTGAGGCAAGTCTGTAACCTGAGCAGGTATAAATAAGAACTCACAATGAAAAATTGATGATAGTTAAAATAATACCTATCAAAACCTTGAGAATGTAACAACGTGATTTTTTGAGGGAAATTTCTAGCCTTAAATACTTATTGGATTAAAAGAAAGGCTAACAATTAATGGGTTAAGTTGTTCATCAACTTCAGAATATTTTTTAGTGACCAAGAACAAAAACAGAAAATATAAGGATTAAAATAAGAAAGGTAAGATCTTAAATTAGTGGAGGCAATACAATAGAGTGTCATCAAAGGTATAAATTGTTTTTTCATTAAGAATACGAAAAAAGGTAAACCGTTTGCAAGACTGATAAAGAGACAAAGAAAGAAAAAGCAAACCAGAATGAATAACATTAGAAATAAAAAGGAGATGAAGCTGAATACTCAGAAAATATTAAAATATATGAGATTAGTCCTACTAACTGTTAATAAACTTGAAAACTTAGGTGAAATCAGTAAGTTCCTATAAAAGTATAACCTACCCAAATAGACTCACCTTTTATAGCAATGCTATAAAAGCATTGTTAGAACATAGAGGTTATTATATATTAGATTCTTTTAATTCTCATTTAATTTTATTCTAGAATACATAACACATACTTATACATAAACAATAAGTGTATATGTAATGCTCATCATCAGATCCTATGTTGATATCCTTTTTATTTATTTTTTGTTTGAAGCTCATTCTAGAGTAGGTTACTCAGAAAAGGTTCATGGGAATAATATTTTCTGAGTGTTTGAATGTTAAAAATGTGTGTGCCCTTTACACTTTAAGATCACTATTGACTGGTATAAAACTTTGGGCTCACATTTTCTTTACTTTAGTATCATAAATCTCTCATTTAGCTTTCTTTTAAAATAAAATGTTGCTATTAAAAAATCTGATAATAATCAATTTTTTATTTTCCTTAATGAACTTGTTCTTATTTATATGTCCAAAAGAATTTTCTTTTAAAGGCAACTAATTTTACTGGACTACATCCCAGTGTTGATTGTTGTGGCTCAATATTTTCAGGTATGCTGTTGTACAACTTTAATGTGCAATTTTAATTTTTGAGAGGAAATTCACTTAACTTAAAATTCATCATTTTAACCATTTTAAAGCATACAACTCAGTGATTTTTAGTAAATTCACAACATCGTACCATCATCTCCACTATTGAATCCCAGAACATTTTTTTCATTCCCCCAATAAAACTGATACTCACTGAGCAGTCACTCCCCAGTCCATTCTTCCCCTGGCTGATGCTAATCTGCTCTTTTATGTTATGGATTTGATTAAATATGCACATGTCATATAAACAGAATCATACACCATGTAGACTTTTTATTTCTGGCTTCTTTCATTTAGTATGACCTTTTAAGGTTTGTACATATTGCATCATGTATTATGCCTTCTTATGGTTGTATAGTAATCCATTATATGTATACAGATACTCCTCGATTTACAATGGGGTTACATTCCAATAAATCCATCGTAGATTGAAATATATTCTGGGTTTTTATAAATATTGTCTCCCATAGTAAGAGTTCCTTTCACCTTCTTGATAGTGTTTTTTGATGCACAAAAGTTTTTAATTCAGTGAAAGTCCAAATATCCAATTTTCTTCTTTAGTTTCTTGTGTCCTTGGTGTCATATATAAGAATGTTACTAAATCCAAGTCATGATTATTTACTCTATGTTTATTTCAATAGTCTTATAATTTTAGCTCTTTCAGTGAATTAATTTTTGCATATGGTGTATATGGATATCCAGGTTTCCCAGCACCATTTGTTGAAAATATTATTTTTTCCAAATGAAATAATCTTAGCACCTTTGTCAAATGTCAGTTGACCATAGATGCCAATTTTCTGTAATTTCAATTCTCTTACCTTGATCTATCTACTTATTCTTATACAAAGACCACACTGTTTTGATTGCTGATGCTTTATAGTAAATTTTATAACTGAGAAGTGCAAATCCTCCAGCTTTATTCTTGTTTTTCAAGTGTTTTGCTAGTCTATATCCCTTGCAATTTCATATTAATTTCAGGATGAGCTTGTCCCTTTCTACAAAAGATGCCATTTCAATTTTGATACAGAATGCATGGAATTAGTATGTCAATTTGAAGAGAATGGCTATCTTAATATTTTAATCCACAACCATGTGTAATGTCTTTCCATTCATTTAGGTATTTTAAAATTTATTTTAACAATATTTTGAAGTTCTCATTCTGTAAATCTTTCATCTTCTTGGTAACATTTATTGTTAAGTATTTTACTATTTTAAAGGTATTGTATATATTTATATAATTCATTATTTTTATTATTAAAAGGTTTTGGATTGTCAGATGCCTTTTCTGCATCAATTGAGATTACCATGTAGGGATTTTTGTTTTGTTGTATTAATGTGGTGTATTACACTAATTTATTTTTAAATATTGAGCCTGCCTTATATTCTTTGGACGAGTCCCATTGGATGATAATGTATAAACTTTTGAAAATGATGCTGAATTTAGTTTACTAGTATTTTATTGAGGATTTCCCCGTCTCTATTCATAAGCAATATTGATCTATAGTTTTCTTTTCTAATGATATCCTTTGTCTTACTTTGGGGTCAGGATAACACTAGGCTCTGTGTATTGAAAGAATTTGAGAAGAATTGGTGTTAATTTTCTTTCCACACTTGGTAGAATTAGCCAATGAAAGCATCTTGTCCCAGGCTTTCCTCTGTTGTACTTTTTTAAAAAAACGTAATCTCCACTATTTATTAAGTCTGTTCAGATTTTCTAGATTCTACTAAGTCAGTTTTAATAGTTTGTATTTTTTTAGGAATTTGTCTATTTCAAGCATGTCAAACTCAAAAGGCTAACATGGGCCAAATAAACAAAGTTTAAATTTATGTGGATCACAAAAAAACAAAAGCTTCAATTTTCATAGAAAAGGAGGTCTATTTCGATAGAGACATGTTGAATACAAAGAGCTGAAATAAATGAGTAATCATTAACATAAAATAATAGAATATTTTAATAAAAATTAATATTTTTTCTTGAACATTAACTTACCAGACACTGAGTAACTGCACAAATTAATAAATGTAACACACATCAACTTATTTTTGGTCTGCGGCCCACAGGCACGAGTTTGACATGCTTGGTCTATTTCATCTAGTTATCTAATTTGTTGGGATATAGTAATTCATAGTATTCTCTTAAAATCTATTCTCTTTCTGTATGCTTGGTAGTAGTACTCTCATACGCTGATTAAAAAAATCAACTTTTGTGGGGTTTTTTAAAATCATTTTTTTTCTCTATTTCATTTACTGCTATAATCTTTATTATTTCCTGCCTTCTGCTTGCATTGGGTTTAGTTTGCTCTAATTTATTTAGTTTTTTAAGGTAGAAGTTTACATTAATGATTTCAGATCTTTCTTCTTTTTTTAAAAAAAATATTTTTATTGATACCAGAGAGGAAGGGAGAGGGAGAGAGAATCGTTGATCTGCTACCTCCTGCAAGCCCCACACTGGGGACTGAGCCCGGAACCTGGGCATGCGCCCTGACCGGGAATCAAACTGTGACCTCCTGGTTCATAGATCAGTGCTCAACTACTGAGCCATGCTGGCCAGGCCTTTTCTTTTATTTTAATATAGGTTTTTTTTCAGATGCAAATTTCCCTCAGAGCACTGCTTTCAGTCTATCTCATAAGTTTTGATCTGTTGTGTTTTCATTTTAATTTATTTAAAAGTTCTTTGTAATTTCTATTTTGTTATCATCTTTAACCCATTGGTTGTTTCAGAGTGTGTTGTTTAATTTTCACATATTTGTGGCATTCTCAAATTTTCTTCTGTTATTGATTATCGATTTCATTCCATTGTTATTAGAGAAGATATTTTGAATTATTTTTATCTTGTTAAATTCATTGGGACTTTTTTTGTGTCCCAAAATATGATCTACCTGAAGAATGTTCTATGTGCATTCAAGAGGAATGTCTATTATGCTGTTGTTGGGTGGAGTGTTCTACAGATGTCTATTAGGTTTTATAGTTGCACATCCTATATTTATTTGTTTATCTTTTATACATTTTTTCTACAACTATTACTGTTGCCTATTTTCCCCATCAATATTGTCAGTTTGTGTTTTATATAATTTGAAGCTCTTGTTATTACATATGTTTATAATTATTATCTATTCTTGATAAATTAATATTTTATGGTTATATAACATTCTTCTTTGTCTTCTATAACAATTTTAGATTTAAAGTCTAGATTGCTGGATATTCACTTAGTGTAGCCACTCCAGCTCACTTATGATTATTGTTGACATGGAATATGTTTTTTTTATCCTCTGACATTCAACCAATTTGTGCCATTGAATTTGAAGTGAATCACTTATAGATAGCACACAGTTGGATAATTTTAAAAATCTTTTTTCTATTAATCTTTCTCTTTTAATTTACATTTTAATCTATCTACGTTTAATATAATTACTAATAAGGAAGAACTTCTGCCATTTTGCTACTTGATTTCTATGTCTTCATTTTCTGCCTTATTTTGTGTTAGATAACTATTTTCTAGTCGCCATTTTGATTATTTTTCTTATTGTATTAAATGATCTTTAATTATTTTCTTAGAGGTTCCTGTGGAGATTACAAATACATCTTAATTTATAACAATATTGTTTAATTAATAGCATCCAACAGTATACATTAACTCTGCTCCTATCCAGCTGCCCCTTTGTGTTGTTATTGTCACAAATTAATCTTTATACATTTTGTGTTCAACAAAGATTTGTAACTATTCTTTTATTTAATGTATTTTAAATTATGAAGAAAAAAGGAAAATTCAAAACCAAAATCACGTTAGTGCTTAATTTTTATATTTACTGATGTAATTGTCTTCACTGATGTTCTGATTCTTAAGTGTAATTCAAGTAGCTGCCTAGTATATTTTCATTTCAGCCTGATGGGCTCTTTTTAGCATTTCTTGTAGGATGTGTGTACTAGCTATAAACTTTTCGTTTCTGTTCATGTGGGAATAGCTTACGTTCTCTTTCATTTTTGTATGATAGTTCTACCAGCTATATAATTCTTGGTTGATAGTTTTTTTTTTTCTTTTAGCACTTGGATATGACTTCTCACAGCATTCAGGCCTTCATAGTTTCTGATAAGAAATCAGTTGTTAATTTTATTGAGAAGCCTTGCTATTTTCAGGAGTCCCCTTTCTGTTTGCTTTCAATAATTTATTGTTATGTGTCTCAATGTTCATCTCTTTGAGTTTATCATAGCTGAAATTCATTGAGTTTTTTGGATATACAGATATTTATTTTTCATCAAATTTGGGCAGTTCAATTAGTATTTATTCAAATATTCTTACTGTTTCTTTCTCTCCTCTCTTTTAGAAATTCTTAGTATGAGTATGACATATTTAGTGGTGTTCCACAGGTCTCTTAAACTCTGCTCATTTACTTTATTGTATTTCCTTTCTGATACTCTGATTTCCTAATATATGATCTACCTGAAAATGTTCTATGTGCACTCAAGAGGAATGCCTCTGATTTCCTAATCATTTGATTTATCTCCAAGTTAGCAAATACTTTTTGTTTTCTCAGATCTGTTACTGAAACCCACTAGTATTTTTTTTTTTCATTTTAGCTATTATATTCTTCAATTCCAAAATTGCTATTTGATTCCTTTTATTTAATTTCTATCTCTTCATTTATATTCTGCTTGGTGAAATATTGTTTTTATTATTTCCTTTAGTACTTTGTCCATGATTTTCTTTAGCAAGGTGAGTGTAATTTAAATAGTTGACTTAAAATCTTTGTCTAGTATGTTCAATGTCAGGGTTTCCTCCTGGAGAAAATTAACTTTTATTTTCTCCTATATGGGTCATATATGTCATACATTCTCGTTTCTTTGCATGTGTCATAATTTTTGTATTGAAAAGTAGATATTTTGAAGATTTTAATGTGGCAAGCCTCAGTGTCAGATTCTC
The DNA here is from genome assembly GCF_963455305.1 of Plecotus auritus. Lineage (NCBI taxonomy): Eukaryota > Metazoa > Chordata > Mammalia > Chiroptera > Vespertilionidae > Plecotus > Plecotus auritus. The sequence goes on along the minus strand of NC_137776.1, from coordinate 120,135,258 downwards.
CCGCTTCTCAGTGACTTCTGGTTCTGCTTGCTATAGTTGTTCATTTGTTGGTTCAGTGAGTTTTTCACACTAATTTTGTAATGTTTATATTTGTTGTGTGTGGCCCTTGAACTTTCTGTTTCATTTTTATGGTATTCAACTTGTAATTTGACAGTGAAACCTTGAACACCAGGGGAAAAACCCAATTCCAAATATTTGCAGCTGTGCTCTGATTGTATATCACAGCACAACTTCTACACTCAGGAAGGTAGTTTTCAACCTTGCCACACGATTCACTTTTGTTGGGGCCATCATAGGCCTTTTCTGAGTGTGAGCCCAGCCCTGGGTATATTGTGGTATTTTAGATTCCCAGGAGCATGTGGAACTTTCCTACACTCTTATTCCTAGAAACATGTTGTTCCCTATCCTTTCCTCCCAAGCTTTTAGATTTGTCTATTGTTTGCCTCAACTATTAGCTTTTGCCCCAAGAGGCAATGACAAATTCTGTAGTGATTTCCTGAATGTTTAGTTTTGAGAGGTTTCTCCAGACCTTTCATACCTTCTCACAAACTCCTGCACTTACCCAATTTTGCAGTAGGTATTCCCCCTTCCAATTTTACCTGCTGCTTACAGATTGATGTGTAGTGATTTTTAGTAAATAGATGTTGGCTATTTGGGTTTTATTGTTCTTAGACCTATCAGATTCCTTATTACTCTTTTTGCTTTCTCCTGCAAAGACACTGAAACTAGGCAGGGCTTCTGCTATTATTGTGTGTTTTTTTTTCTCCCATTAACTACATCTTTGGATTCATAGGGGTACCTTCTTACCTATTTCACTAGAAAGGTTGTCCATAGGGTTATGGCTTTTCTATTTAGTTGCTAGGTTTATTTTTAAGTGGGGATGTTAAAAAAATATGACATGCCTACCACCCAGTTCCCAGAATCCCTTATCATTTTTGAATCTTGTATTTATCCTTCTACTTCATAGAACTCATCTTTACTTATATGATGAAGTAAAAAATAGGAAAATTGTTGACATGTACGTTAATGTGGATATGCCTTCGTCACTTTAATACCATTCATACCAAGGTTTATATACGCAATGCTTATTTCTGTATCCCATGACAAATCAATATTGGTTCCAAATCAATCTTGGTTACTTATTCTTTTTTTAAATATGTATTCAAAATAGTTTTTTTCCAGGAGGCAAAACTTAAAAATATTTTGAGGAATAATGTTTTAAAAGTAACGTACTGATTCTGTTTAATAATACATGGATGCTTTTACATTTTGAGAGTAAAATTTTCTGCTTTAAATAGAGCTTCCTATCCAAAGTTTTGAATAGTGACGTTTTAAAAATTACTAGATATTCATGCACATCAATATTCATCTGCACAAAAACTTTTAGTGTTCAAAGGAATCTTTATTAAAACTTCAGCTTTTTAAAGAGAATGATATAGCTAGATTGTCTAGTTTAACGCTACCTCCTTAAAATTCCCCTAGTAGTTATACAGCCCATTTTATGGACGAACTACTCCAGAGTTGGGGAAGCTCGCAAGCACTGACAGAAAAAATTGCATGGTTTCCACTTCACTAAACTCAAAGATGAAAGTTAAATATTGTTTTTGTGTTCTAGTCATGTATAAACTTACTATCACAAAACACACTCTGCCCAAATATTACCATGTTTTGCTGGTAATGGCATTGGAAATGTTCTCTCTTGAGTAGGAAAATATTTCAGAGTCTCTGTAAGATAGAGGTTCCAAACCTCTAAGAACTATTTTAGAGGAAAAAGAAATAACTTTAAACAGTATTATTAATAGTAGAGAATGAATAGGTTTTGAACTTTATGATTTAACTACCTGAGAAAACATTACACATGTGATAATTAGCTGTTTTAAATAGATATATTCCTGCTTTGATTGGGTATTCATAAAATAACTATGCTTTATAGCAGTACATTAGCTGTCAAGCAAATCACTTGATATATTTTTAGTGTTGTAGAGACCACTATAGTGTCTCTTGATTGGTAGTACTAAAAACAAAAAATTGCAGAAATAGATATTTGGTAGGATTCCACTTATGCTTCCTGCATTAATCAGGTTTTGCAATGGTGCTCTAGGCATGTCATTTTCTACACTCTGCAATCTGTGATGGCATTTGCTACATTTTCATTGTTGTTTTCATTGTAGAAAATAAGTATGTATTTATTTATTCTCTGTTTTATATTGTCACATGTGAGAAATGAGAGCCTTTAGAGTCAGACTGCCTAACGCTCTCGCTACTTGTGCCGGTTTATGCTTGTTGAATGTCATTTTTCTCTCCTGATAACTGAGGATTAAAATATAGAGAGGTAAAGAGAAAAATCTCAGCATGAGGTCAAGAATAAACTGCATGTTTAAAAATATTAGGTTAATCTGTCTTTCCACTGCATAATAAAATATTTATAAACAACCAATTTCTGCATCATAATGTTTCTGCAATATAGACTGCATAATCTCCCCAAAGAGAGGTCAAGTCTTAGTTTCTCCAAAAACAAGTATTTACAATTTTTAGACATTTGGTCATAACCATAACTCTCCTTATTCTTACTACTAGAGGCCTGGTGCATGAAATTCATGCACTGGAGGGGTGTCCCTCACCCCAGACTGCACCCTCTCCAGTCTGGGACCCCTCAGTGGATGTCCGACTGCCAGCAGCAGTCAGATATCCCTCTCTCAATCCGGGACTGCTGGCTCCTAACCACTCACCTACCTGCCTGCCTGATTGCCCCTAACCGTTTCTACCTGCCAGCCTGATCACCCCTAACTGCTCCCCTGCTGGCCTGATTGACGCCTAACTACTCCCCTGCCGGCCCAATTGCCCTCAACTGCCCTCCCCTGCCGGCCCAATCGCCCCCTACTGCCCTCCCCTGCCAGCCCGATTGCCCCCAATTGCCTTCCCCTGATGGCCATCTTTGTGGCGGCCATCTTGTGACGATTTGGGGGCTGCCATCTTGTGACGACATGGGGGTGGCCATCTTGTGATGATGTGAGGGCGAGACACCACCTAGGCTTTTATTTGTATAGATATGTCATTTAGTCTTTCATAGATATGTTGACTTCTTTTCAAGTTAATCAAAGAAAAGGCATTTTGTCAATTAAATAGCAGGATACAACAAAGCTTAATTATCTGATTTCTATATCCACAAATTATTTTGGTAAGGAAGGATAAGTAATTATTTTCACAGATGCTAAAAAGCAACATTCCAGAATGTAGTGTTCTGAATGTGTTTGTGAATATGTAAGTATATCATGCACCGAATTCTTGACATTTTCAGTTACTATTTATTTAAATACCTTCTCCCCCATTGTTTCTCTCTTCTTTTTCAGGAACTACAATTCTATACATATTATAGTTTTATTATTATTTCACATGACTCTGAGACTCTGACACTTTTTTCCAATCTATTTTCTATTTGTTCTTCAGACTTGAGTATTTCTATTTATTTATCTTCAAGTCCTATGTTGCTTTATAATCTTCAAGAGAGGCCTGGTGCACGAATTCGTGCACCAGTGGGGTCCCTCAGCCTGGCCTGTGGGATTGGGCCGAAACCTGCTCTCCGACATCCCCTGAGGGGTCCCAAATTGCAAGAGGGTGCAGGCCAGGCTGAGGGACACCATTGGTGCATGATGGGGGCCAGGGAGGGTGTGGGAGGTTGGCCAGCCAGGGAGGGACCTTGGGAAGGTTCTAGGCAGTGTTCTGGGGCCCATTTTGCTCAGTCCCAATGGGCCAGACCCCAGCAGCAAGCTAACCTGGTTAGAGCATCTGCCCCCTGGTGGTCAGTGCACATCATAGTGAGCAGTTGATTTGCCTTAGCATATCATTAGCATATTATACTTTGATTGGTTGACTAGCTGACCAGACAACAGTACACTTAGCATATTAGGCTTTTATTATATAGGATTCTTCTGTAGGGCTCATCAAATGAATTTTTAATTTAGGTTCTAACTTAAATTTTTTTGGTTCCAAAACTTCTATTTGAATCTGTTTCACGGTTTTCATTTGTGATTATATTTTTTTATTTTTTCATTTACATGAATATATCTTCCTTTATTTTCACTGAGTATAATATAATATTGGCTTTAAAATACATTGAGTGGCCAGATTATTATGATCTCTGAACGCATAATAATCTGGCCACTCCTACTTCTCTTGAGTACCTCATTTATTTGATATCATACACTATAAATCATGCACCTGATCAGTTTTCCCCTTTGCACTGGCTGATAGAAAACTCAGGGCAAATAGGTGGTTGATCTCCAGCAAAAGTCTAGAATACTTTTGGTACCCATTTGAGATACAAATACACTGAGTGGCCAGGTTATTATGCGTTCAGAGATCATAATAATCTGGCCACTCAGTGTATTTATCTACTAATTCCAACAGCTGAGTTATCTCAGTGTCAGTCTAGGTTTTTTATTTTTGTGTTTGAGACTGGCTCACATTTTTCTGGTTTGGGATTGTGTAACTGGATTTGTTGATATTTTATTACAGGAGCTGAACTACCATAACACTGCATAATGAAGATTTTATTGCTTTGCAAGACATCTCTCAGGATACAGGATTTTATTCCTTCTTTCTTCTTTCCCTTCTATCTTTTATTTCTTCCTTCCTTCTTCCTTCCTACCTTCTTCCTTCCTTCTTCTTTTCATTATCTGTTATTCCATCTCTTTTTCTTTCCATTTTTTCTTTACTTCCTTCTTTTCTGTATTGAGTTATATATTAACAATCATTGGATATTACATATAGGTACAAATTGCTTATATATGAATGTAAAACTACGTAATCTCTTGTCATTATCCTCATATATCCTAGGCCAAAATTATCACCATTATTCCAAACACACTTTGTCTTTCACATATTTCCACTGCTTACTAAAATGTTCATCTCCTACTCTGAATTTATTAATACTTAATCATCCTTTGTGACTGAACCATAGAAGTTTTTGGACAAACTCTTGTATAATCTCTTCAAGATTAGACCAACCACTGGCTGTAGTTAGAAGGAAGAGTGATTGATGTTACTCTGGACAAAGTTAAAGGGAGATAGTTGGCAGATCTAAATAAGGGGATAATGGCAGTATGTTTAAACTGCCTTATGACCCAGTGATTTCACTTCTGGGAATATATTTGAAGAAACCCAAAAGACTAATTTGAAAAAGTATATGCCCCTATGTTCTTTGCAGTGTTATTTACAATAGCCAAAATTTGGAAGCAGCCCAAGTGCCCATCAATAGATGAGTGGATAAAAAAGCTGTGGTACATTTACAAATAAAATAAGGATAGCTTACTTTTTGTGACAGCATGGATGGACCTAGAGAGTATTGTGCTAAGTGAAATAAGCCAGTCAGAGAAAGGCAAATAGCATATGATTTCACTTATATGTGGAATCTAATGAAAAAATATACAAACAAAATAGAACACACTCATAGATAAAAGGAACTGACTGACAGTTGTCAGAAGGAAAGGGAGTTGGGGGGCAGGGTGAAAAAGGTGAAGGGCCTACACAAAGCAGAAAAAAAAACCACATAGACACAGATAACAGGATGGTGATTAACACAGGGAAAGGAGAGTGACGGGAGATAGAAGAGGATAAAGGGGGGATAAATGGTAATGGAAGGAGAATTGACTTTGGGTGGCAAACATACAATATAATATACAGATGATGAATTATAGAATTGTACACTTGAAACTGGTATAATTTTATTAACCAACTAGAGGACTAATGCACGAATTCATGCATGGGTGGGGTCCCTTGGGGTGGCCTGTGGGATCAGGCCATAACTGGCAGTCCAACGCCACCTGCCATTCCTACCTGCTGCTCCCATTCATCCTGGCCCCACTGCACCTGCCATGGGCTCGTGCCCAGTCAGTCCCCATCAGAAAAGGCTGGCGCTGCTGTAGTAGTGCTCACCAGTCATGAGCCCTGTGTCTAGTGGCCATCCTAAAGGGGGTGGGGGCGGGTGGCTAGGATGAACTCGGCCCTCTGGGCAGGCATGAGATGCCCTTGCTGGCCCGGGATCCGGATCTGTCCCACTAACGTTCGCACTGGTTGTCAGGAGCCACCTGGTGGCTGCTTTTATATTGTTTCTTCCTTGTGGAGCATCTAGGGAGGGGAAGCAGCTGCAGTGCCCGAGGCTGACTTCTAGGATCCACTGTTGGGATCATGCCGGCAGCACTAGTCCAGTGGTGCCTGGCCCATTATGCGGATATTGGACCTGCAGAACTACTGAGAAAGTGAGTGGCTGTTGGACCTCCGGGAGGGTCAGTCAGCTGAGCAGAGCTCCCGCTGTGGGAGCACACTGACCACCAGGGGGCAGCTCCTGCTTTGAGCATCTGCCCCCTGGTGGTCACTGTGCATCATAGCGACTGGTTGACAGGTCATTTGGTCATTTGGTTGTTCAGTGGTTTAGGCTTTTATATATATAGACTAGAGGCCCGGTGCACAAAAATTCGTGCACTGGGGGAGTCCCTCAGCCCAGCCTTCCTCCTCTCATGGTCCGAGAGCCCTCAGGGGATGTCCTACTGAGGGGAGCAGGCCTAAGCCACAGTCTGGCCTCCCTCTGAGGGAGGCCACTGGGCTGATCAGGGGAAGACGCCACCCTGATCACCCTGCTGCTGCTGCCACTGCCACTGCCACTGCTGGCTGCCACAGCTGCCGGCCCTCAGCCCTCGCAGCCACCAAGGTGTTTTCATCAGCATGGACTCCAGTCCCTTCACCACAAAAAAAACAACAACTTTCTTTAGGCATTTTCAAGATGTCTCTTTCATAGGATATGACCTTTCTTTCTTTCCTTCTTCCTTCCTCCCTCCCTCCCTCCCTCTTTCTTTCTTTCTTTCTTTCTTTCTTTCTTTTCTTTCTTTCTTTCTTTCTTTCTTTCTTTCTTCCTTTCTTTCTTTCTTTCTTTCTTTCTTTCTTTCTTTCTTTCTTTCTTTCTTTTCTTCCTGTGTTCTTCTTTCTTTCTTTCTTTCTTTCTTTCTTTCTTTCTTTCTTTCTTTCTTTCTTTCTTTCTTTTCTTCTTCTTTTCTTCCTTTCTTCCTTTCCTTTCTTTTTTTTTATCCTCCCTGAGGATATTTTCCCCTTGATTTTTAGAGAGCATGGAAGAGAGAGGGAAAGACAAAGAGAAACATCAATGTGAGAGGGACACATCTATTGGTTGCCTCCTGCATGAGCCCAGACCTGGGTCCATGGTGCAGCAGTCACGGGGGCTGCTGAGCAGGCCCTGCCTATCTGTCTGGGCCTCGCTTCAGCTGTAGCGGCTGCTGATCAGGCCCTGCCTCTGTCTCCGGGCCTCTCAGAACCCCCCACGGCTGCTGATCAGGCCCTGTCTCTCTCTCTGGCCCTCACAGCAGCCACGGTGGCTGCTGATCAGGCCCTCCCCCAGTGCAGGTGCATGGAAGCCCCTGCTGCAGCCCCACCCACAGGCCAGGCCATGGCAGAAGCCTGTGGATCTCCGCATGCCTCAGGACCCCTAGCGCAGGCATGAGGAGGCCCAGACCATGGCCCTGACCCTGGGCCAGGCTGTGGTGGAGGCCTATGGACCTCTGCACACTGCAGGACCCCTGGCACAGGCATATGGAGGCCCCTACTGCGGCCCCACCCCTGACACTGCAAGTCCCCACCCATGCCTGCTACATGTGCAGCCTGCTGATTGGTTGTTACTGTGACGGCATCCCTGACAATTTGCATATTCCTCTATTATTAGTATAGATGTCACCCCAATAAATTCAATAACATTTTTAAAAACATAGGAATACAAGATCAACTTTGACTGCTTCTATATTTTTTGAGAGGGGAGTTTACGCGAAATTAATTATAAACCATGTGACTCATGTGTTGATAGTAGAAAATATCAAAAGGTAAAGGATATTTATAAATCTGTTTAAAATAAATATTAAATCACTTGGCATATGAGTATTAACCAGTTACTATAACCAGTTTTTCATGCCTGTTAATTAATATAAAATTTGTACACAAAATATAAAATAAGGATATATTAATTTCAAAGACACAAATGCTGCTTATTTGAATCTAAATAGGTTATCCACATATGCAATATATAAAACTTCGAGTTCTTAGAGTTAATTACAATGGACAAAGGATGGAAATAAATATCACTTGGGAAAAAGTAGTTATGAAATCCAGAAAGCTAAGTGTATTAAAAATTAATTTGCTTGTGAAAATAATTTAATTAATAATTACTAGCCTTAAGCACATGAAGTTAATATTGAGGGCTAAATATTTATCACATATATGATATCATTTTTATTTTATAATTTCCGTTCTCTATAAGGCAACACATAATTTATTATTAAAATTATGTCAAATTCTTAAGCTGCACATTCATAAAATATATTTAACACAAAATAAAAAAAATTGAATAATTTCTTAAGTAAAGATGGGTGATTATTAATTGCTTCAGGTGGGATATAAAGGCCAACAAAAATAATGTAATTGAGTTTTTAATTAATTTAACTTGTTTTTAAATTGCGATATATAAATTGCTATTAACCCGCTCCCTTTTTTTGTTAAAGTTTTACAGTCATATAATTGATTCCTAAAAGTGAGTGGGAGGTAATAAACTTTGATGAAATTCATTTCTATCTATTCCCCTAGGGATACTGATAGAAGCAAGTGACATTTTGGCCACTCTTGTACAAATCAGTTTAAGTTTTGCAGGATTTTGGTGAGCCTTCAGCTAATTATAGATACAGAATATGGAATATTGTCTTAATTATAATAGCAAATATTCCTGTCATTTAGGGCTGATGAAAAAGTATTCTAATTCTCTTTCTAAGTCAGAATAGTGCTGTGATATTCATAACTATAGGTATGAATTGAGGTAAATTGGTTAGGTGAGAAATATTAGAAGAGAACAGCTTTAACAGGGTTCTAAGAGAAGATTGCTGTGATCAGAAATGAGAACGGTAGGACCCTCATGCTGCAGCTCATCAACTGACAGAGGAGGCCATTGCTATTAGGCTGTGACTTACATAATTTCTGACTGCTGACACTGAGGTTTTAACTCAGTAATTCCCTTTGAGTTTCATTAATTGTATGCAGAATTATGCCATATTTAATGGTGAACTTAGAGCTAAACATTTCAAGACTATGTTTTCATTTTCTATTTTAGAGTAAGTAAAGTTGCCCAATTCCTGGATATTCTTGCATTTAGCTAAAAACAAATGCAGATTATAAATGTTTCAGGTACCTGTTTTGGGTTCCAATTATATGAGCATTATATGTTTTATAGTCTTACAAGTAAATACTCTTAAAAAATCTTAATCTAAATCTTACAGATTCTCTAGGTAAGGTCAACCATAACACTCTCACTTTTGTCCAGCACTTTATTACCTAAGCGGAGTTAAAGGCTTTATGAAAAATAATACAGAATTACACCTTGATTATCTCAACAATCCTAGATATGCTTTTGTTTGAAAATATTACAGGAGTCTAAAGCTGATGTAACAATGATTATATATGTATAAAAGGAAACTCTACACCTGCTTAAAAATCAGAAGCCAGCAAAATGTCTCTAAGTGCATAAAGTATTTCATTTTTCAATCTACAAAACAGAGATAATGTTTGCCACCCACGTTTCTCTGAGGAATGACATGAGGAAAGTGCTTTGTACTTTTGTCATATTTAGCCTTCATTCCAATCATCTTATTAAGCTGCTTCTTAGTCATTACAAAGACGTCCCTGACAAAGCAACATGACATTGTTAAACTATGTTCCTTTTAACTGTCATATTGCTTCTCTTTGCTCTCACGAAGAACTTGTGCCCAAATGTGGTGCTTGGCATTTGATTTAAATGGACTTGTATAGGTTTCTGCTACCAAGCATTTGAGTCATTTCAACTATTTTATTCACATACACCCTGGATCAGGGAACTCCATCAATGAAATGGTTTTTCTTGAAGAACTTATAATCACTTATAGAAGTAATTGCTCTAATGCATATATTCAGAATCTTTACTTTGAGCTAAAATCTTTATTCAGCTACCATGGTTATAAAACATAAATTATATATACTAAATTTACTATTCATGTGCTACCTAAGCAGAAATTTAACTTTCCTAATAATTAATGTGAATTATACATTAATTTTAACTTTGGACTATGTAGAACAATGGTTTAGTTCTACTTCAGATATTGGAATAAAACAGAATTTTGCTTTGACTCTAGAATCTAGATATTAATACCTATTGTTGGAAAATACCAGCTGTTTTAAAAGACACAATTACTTTTATTCTAAGATATACTGATCGTCTAAAATTCCTAGATTCCTTTGAAGTTGGGTTTGGCCTTATCACTGGGTTCTAACCAAAGAGATATGAGTAGAAATTGCATGCACCATTTGGAGCCAAAGAGCTTTGTGTTACAATAAGAAATATATATTTGATTTTTTATCCCCAGTTCCTGACAGAGCTCCTAAATCCCTTGGAATGCCCTAAGTGATAGGATGATAAGAGCACCTTTTGTTCTAATGGGGCAACTCTTGGTGGGCCCCTAAATAGTATGAGGATGGGGGCTGGTTGCCAGAAAGACCAAGGCATGATTAGAATGTTGGCTCTTATTACCAACACCCTCCTGCCTGATCTCTGAACTTTCAGTTTCATCCCCAGTGAAGGAGTAGAGATTGAGCAAATCACCAGTGCCCAATGATTTAATTAACCATGACTACCTAATGAAAACTCCAGAAACAACCTTAAACAATGGGGTACAGTGAGTTTCCTGGTTGGTGAACACATTAAGGTGCTGGAAGAGTAATACTCCTGGAGAAATATAGAATCTGAGTGTTGTTTCTCCATACCTTTCCCCATGCATCTCTTCTATCCAGCTGTTTCTGAGTTGTCTTTGGTATATACTGGTAATAGTAAAGTGTTTTCTTGGGTTCTGTGAGACATTTCAGAAGATTATAGAAACTGAGGAAAAGATCATGGAAACCCCTAAATTATATCTGGTTGGTCAGAAGTGCATTGACAATCTAGAACTTGCATCTGGCATCTAAAGTCAGGAGAATCTTGTAGGGCTGAATCCTTAACCTGTGGGATCTGCATTAACTCCGAGTCCTTAGAGTTAGGGTTGAATTTAATAGTAATACACGTAGATGGTGTCTGGATAATTGGAGAATTTCCTGGTGCTGGGAAAAACACCACACATTTGGTGTCAAAGGTGTCATGAGTAAAACCAGTTTAGAGGCTTAAAAAAAAAAGGTGTGGCTATTGACGACTACCTTCTGTCTTCTGACTTGAATATCATCAAGTCTCTATGAGATGCTAAAACCACAAGATAGATAGTGCCTGGCTCCCTGAATCACCACATGGAGAAAGTCACCTTACAGCTAGGAAAATTCATGTTGGCTGGTAATGTGATTATCACATAAACTTTTGTTTTGTTTGCCTGACCATATATAATTGGTTCTAATTGTACTGCAGCCTCTTCTACTGTAATGCAACAGTGTACCATCTATAACTTTTTTATTGAACATCAAAATATTAAATAATGAACCAGGGAATATATATACACATACTAATAGAAGGGTAATATGCTAATTAGACTGGGAGACCGCACATCTTCCTACCATCCAACTTCCTTCTGCACAAAGCCACGCTGGTGGGGGCCGAGGCAGAGGCAGTTAGGGGCCATGAGGCCAGCAGGGGAGGGCAGTTGGGGGCCATGAGGCCAGCAGGGGAAGGCAGTTAGGGGCCATCAGGCTGGCAGGGGAGCAGTTAGGCAGCAATCAAGCCAGTAGGCAGGCAAGTGGTTAGGAGTCAGAGGTCCCTGCGGGATGGGGCCTAAACCAGCAGTCGGACATCCCCCAAGGGGTTCCAGATTGGAGAGGGTGCAGGCCAGGCTGAGGGACCCCCTTGCCCATGCACGAATTTTGTGCACCGGGCCTCTAGTGTGTATATATATATATATATATATATATAATGAACACAGACAGTAGTGTGGTGAAGGACTAGGAGGGTGCAGAATAGAGGGGGGTCAATGGGAAAAAAACAAAAGGGACAGATAATACTTGCAACAATAAAGAGAAATTTTAAAAATTGAATAATGAATGCAAACTTGGCAGTGACATTCACTTATTAATGTTACCATTATTTCAATAAGCACAACAAACTTTACTATACCAATTATTGATGATAATCTAACAAAAACCTGAGTCACCATGACAGCTAAATAAAGGTATTCAAGTTTGAGTATTGAGTTAGCAACATTCTTTCAATGTGAGCAGAATATTCATGATTTAAAAACAGGAATTCTTACTTTAAAAACAGGAATCTGGTATCAAGTGTATGATTGCATGTAAGTCTTGGAAAGAAGTGCAAATTTTATCTAACTCCCTTGAAATAAGCAAATGGCTACGCACTTTATTATTTGAAGCTTCCCAGATGATAAAATGTAAATATTTCTTGTTCCAAAACTTGAACTTGTTGGACCATATTCTCTCCTTCAATTAATATGCAAACATGTAGCAGCACTATGATATATGTTTTTACATTCATTATCTCATTTGTCCATAAACAATGGAATCACAATTACACCATTTTGAAGAAATAGATATTGAAAACAAAAGAATTATATAAATTACCTTAAGTCACAGAGCTAGAAAGAGCCAGGAAAAGGATTTGGTCAGAGATTTCAGTCTATGCTGACAATTCTTTTAAATGTTGGCCCTTGCTTGGAATTATAAACCTTCTAGAAAAGGGGAATTGTGTTTCTACCATACTGAGTGCATCTCCTGAGGAAAACAAATAAGAATGCTAAAATTTTTATTTTAATATTTTTTTAACATCAGTCCCTGATCTTATGCTTAGTAATACATCTACAAAAAAAAAAAAAAAAGGAATCCAGGGATAGAAATAAGTACCAAAGTCAGAATGTCTCTTAAGGGAATTTGCCAAGAGTGATAACTTTGAGATTCACTTTTGGTAGTTATGCAGTTATGCATATTATGGGAGATAATAAATATTTTGGTCAAGCCAGGGGTGGAAATAGAAGGCCCCCATGTAAACCTGGGACCTCCAAGGTCCTATTTCTTCTGAGCAAATGTTAACAAGAACAAAGATTAATTCCCCAATCTGAGCCATAGTAGACAGAAAAAAATATCTCTATTGAGAATCTGTAAACATAAATAGTTGTTTACAAAGTTGTGTGGCCTGAATTCATTCAAACTGTTGGTTATAAAACCTCAAGCAAATTGCTTTATTTAAAGCTGCCGTGGGATTACATGGCTATTAGGCAACTGGCAGGAGAAAATACAAACTATTCTTGGAGGAATATAACTTTTCCATGAAATAATTCAACAGATGAAGTCCAGTGAATATGAACTCACTGACAAATACAAGATATTCTCATTATTTGTGGTATTTGTTATATAAAACTGCCATGAACACTAAATTAGCAAATAGTAACCCATTGAACCTAATAGAAATAATAATAATAATCATCTATAATAATAAAAGCATAATATGTTAATTAGACTGGATATCCTTCTGGATGACCTTCCAGACAAAGCTAGCACTGTGAGGGAAGCCCGGGTCCTGGGTGCCGGCAGGAAGCCAGTGCCGGCAGCCAGGGGAAGGAAGGCTTTACTTTTGCACGAATTTTGTGCATCGGTTCCTGTGAGCCTCTAGTCATAAAGTTTCATCATCTAACCAATACATCCCTTTTTATTAGGTGTGTTTTTGTTTAAAGATACTGTATTTAATATATTGTTGATTCACTAAGCTTTTTTCCAACAGTGCTATTACTTATGGCTGAATGAAATAAATCTAGCACACATATTCTCTCTATTGGCACATCAAAATCTTAGGTTTATGAACAGTATACAGAACTTTAGCTCTACACATAGGGGCTGTGTTAAATTATAAAATCTCTCACAGGCACATGAGTACAAAAATGCAAAAAAGTTGGCTGCACATTAGATGCTTGTTTATAGAAAAGGAGTTGAAATAAGAAAGCAGGGCATCACTTGTTTCAGCTTCAGCAGGGAATGTCAGGTGATTCAACATTTTTGCTGCTCTGCACATGTCTATGTATGACCACGAAAATACCATGAATATCAATTTTAAAATTACAAATAAATTTTAGCGAGTAGACAAATTCACAATTATGGATCCATGATTGATGATAACTAATTATACCACAGAAGGAGACAAAGCCCCATCAACCTGAGCCAATAGGAAAACAGATAAATAACAGAATCAGACATATAACTACTTCTTGCATTGATATTATCCAAAGAATATAAAATCAATAAAATTTTTAACATAAAAGAAATAAAAGTGCTCCTGAATGACCATGGACAAAGAAACTATAAATATGACCAAGCATACTTGCCTAAGAACCAAATAGAAATTATAGAAATAAGAACATTTAAAGATTAAAAAAAATAATAAAGATATATTAAATGGCAGGGAAATCAAAGTTGAAAAGAGCATTAATAAACTGGAATTGGGATCTGAGGCAATTATTAAGAAGACAGCCAGAAAAAAGGAAGAAAAATATGAAAGAGGAATTAAAACACCTAGACTATAGAGTGAGAAAGATGAATCAGAGGCCAGGATAATAGAGAGAGTGGAACGGAAACAAGATTTGAAGAGATAAATTGGCTGCAATTTTTCCAGAATTGCTGCTAGACAACCTAAGGGCCAGAAAGCCCAATATATTCCTATCATAGCAAATAAAAAGAAATTCATATGTAGACAAATCACAGTGAGCCAATAGTGTCAAAAGACAAAGAGAGGGTAATAAAACCAACCAAAGAGAAAGAAAGAACCTATATAGTAGTCAATTTATATTGGTAGATAATTTCTTTCAACCCAATAAAATAATATCTTAAATATGTTGAGAAAAGGTTACTCTCACTTTTATGATTACATACCTGGCAAAATATATTTTAAAACTAAGGAAAAAATTAAAGCATTTTTTTTAAACAAAGACATCTGACTTCTAATAGTTCCTTAGTAACAAAAATTATGAAAAACAAGTGTCAGACAGAGGAAAAGTGATTTGATTGAACTTCTAAAATGCAAAGAGAAATATAGTGAGCAAAAATATGCTGGTAAATCTAAACATAAGATCACAATGATAATATTATTATAATTATCATGTAATTATGTATAAATAAAAAATTAAAACAGCCAACAAAATTTTTATTAAATGGGGAGAGGGATGATCAGCTTTAAAAAATTCAAACAACCTTATAATTTTATGGGCACTTAATGGAAAACAGACATATAAGATAGCTTTATTTTTTATTGAAATATGATAAATTATTTAAGGTTAACATAACATAAATAGAATAGGGAGGGTGCCATCAAAAGTGACAATAGAAAACAAATAAAATACAGGAACAAAATGTGAAAAAATTTCAAAGAAAACAAAGAAAAAAAAACATAAAAAGATGACATGAACAAAAACCCTGAAATAGAACAGTAGAAATTTGTATAAATATAGTAGTAGCAATAATAATGGGACTAAGCTCTCCAGTTAAAAAAAAACAATGATTGTCCAGAGTACTATTTCACAGAAGGAAATTTGCCAATGTACTCTTTACTTTAGGTGCATCTGAAATACAGACACTAAAAGGTCAAAATTAAAATAAAATTTATGTACCTATATTTGTTTTAGACAAAGAGAATTTAAGTTAAAACTCATTACTGACTAGCCTGGTTTGGCTCAGTGGATGGAGCCTGCAGACTGAAGGGTCCCGGGTTCGATTCCAGTCAAGGGCATGTGCCTGGGTTGTGGGCTCAATCCCTGGTGTGGGGCATGCAGGAGGCAGCCAATCAATTCTCTCTCATCATTGATGTTTCTCTCTCTCTCTCTCTCTCTCTCTCTCTCTCTCTCTCGCTCTCTCTTGCCTTTCCTCTCTGAAATCAATAAAAATATATTTTAAAAAACAAACAAAAAACAATAACTAATTATTAGATAAGCACAGGACTAATTTCATTAGGATTATATTAATAGTCAAACTTGAATTCATGTTCTACATAGCTTTAAAACCTATGGGAAATTACTACAAAATAAGTGAATAATTCCACCATTATAAATAGAGATTTTAATATGCTATATTCAGTAATTGAAAGATCACACTGACAAGTGGATGATAGTGGGTATTCATTTTATAACTGTTCTTTTATTGCAAGCAGAAATTTAAGAGTGTATTTACTGAGAAATCTATGAATTGGCATATGCACCTCACTGCTTTAAAAAGCAGGTTACAGACTTAATGCAGTGACAGGCTGACCTTCTATTCTTCCTTCTACTTGGAATTCTTTACCTTTCCTCTTCACTTGCTATATTATAGTAATGGCTGAGTTCTCAGTTTCCTCAGGAAGGCCTTCTTGGGCTCTTGGTCTTTAGAATTAGGTCCCTATACTTGCCTTTATTACACCCTGTCGTCCTTTAGTTATAACACTCATTAAACTTGTGACTATTTGTTTAATGTTTTTATTCCTGCTAGACCAAATGCATGAGGCCACCACCATGTTATTCTATTCTTGTTAATTATCCTATCTCCAGTAGGGTGGTAGTGATTAGTTAGTAATTGCTGATAGAAATAAAGGAGGTAAAGTGGTAAAGTGGTAAAGATTGGCTAGTAATTGCTGATAGAAATAAAGGATAAATGAGGGAGATATTCTTCATCTAGACAGTTTGACTTGGCTGCACTGGGACTCCAAATAACATACTGGTATTACTTGGTGGCCTATGGAGATTCTAGATAGCAGCAATGTGGGAGTTGTAGTGAAAATGAGGATATTTGATGTTCCTGATGGCGGCCAACTAGCAGACAAGTAATGATGACTGCTGTACAATAACAGGACTCCTTCCTGAGCAACTATGAGACAACACCTAAAGATTCCCAGAAATGTTTGGATTAGAGAAGGCTGCTTGCAGGGGCTGGAGGCCCTAAAATACATATCAGGAAAATATACAAAATAGCAAATAAAATAAAATAAGGTTAATTAAGATCGCTGTGATCCAAATTTTAAAACCCAGGCTGATGTGGCAACAGCAAACATGACTATATAGAAAACAACAGTGGTTTTATAATGCTCAAGGCATAAGCTATTTGACATTGATATTAGCATGAATGTTTTTCTTAGGGACCAGAGAAGCGGCATCAGATATACCAAAACTAACTTCGAAATTGGCTATGTCATCAGCAGTTAGAAAGTAAGGCCACAAACACACCAACCAAAAAAAAAAACCAAACAAAAAACAAAAACAACGCTCCACTTAACCCCAAACAGAAACTACAGAAGTCAGGAAGAGACACATCTGCTCCAGGAGGGATTTTCAATGAGCAGCAAGAAAAAGAAGAAAAGCTTTCCCCTGAAGACTGTTAAGGCTGGCAGAGAATAAGCACAGCCATTACCCAGGTTCACAGCTGTAACCTTGGGGAGCTGAACTGGAACCTGGAACGGCTGCCACCTGTGCAGCTGAGGAAAGACTAATAGCAGAAACTTCACATCAGGTTGGTGATTTCTTGGCTACGGAAAAGGTAGCCTCTTTCATCAAGCAAGCTGTTTTCCTGCTTTGAGTAACTCCAATTCTACTGAAGATTGTTGTTTTATAATGAAGAAAAGCCCTTGCTGGCAACATCGCCTATATCCTGATCTGTCATAAAGGCCTCTAACAGATGCTCCTGCCCAGTTTCCCCTGTGACAGAACATTCGTTGTGGGAAATGTTTGCAGTGCACTCTGCCCCCGAGACGCCACCAGTGATGCACTGCTTCCAAACAATAAGGATTGTGTGCTGAACACTCAACGTATCTCTGAAGATTTTGAACACAATATCTTTTGCAAATAAAATTCATATTTAATAGTTTGCAGAGTAAGGAACAAAAAGGGGAAAACAAATTGCATGTCCCCCTTCCTTGATAAACAACCAGATTGCAGTATAGTGATTAGAATTTTTTCTAATATTGATTTTTTTTGGGGGGGGAAGAAAACAGCTAATTTTCTTATATAGGATCTTACATTGTGAACTTGAAAAATTATTTCCTCATAATTAGGTTTAAATTATGCATTTTTGGCAAGAAAACTACCAGGTGAACTGTCTTTGATGCATTGTGTTATGAGGCTTTTCCCACTGTTGCTGATGCCACTTTTAATCATTTGTTTAGGTGGTGACTGCCATACATATTTCTCTTTGCTATTAGTAAGTCAGGGAAATTAGGGTGACATGAAAGGGTTTAAGGCCTTTTGCAACAGTTTAAAGAATGGATGGCAAAACTGAGGCAGAGAGGTAAGTCAGGGAACTATTATAATAATCCATTCAAACAATTATCAGGGTCTGAACGGTGGGGTGAGGTAGAGAAAAATGATGCCAGAGATGTAAAATTGGTTGATGGAGCAAGATTTAAAGAATGTGAAAAGAAGTCTCACATGAAGTCTAAGTTCAGGGTTATAAGAATAAGATAGTGGATTTCTTTGCAACCCTATAGGAAGGGGGAAAGAATATAAAGGAAAGGAAGACAATAGCTATAACTAATTTTATGTTTGTATCAACTGAAATTTACAAAAAAATACCACCATCTGGTAGGAGGAGACTTAGGTTGATTGGTAAATTTAGAGAAATGCAGTGGCCTCTGTAAGATGCTAGAGAAGGTGTGATTTCTTTTGTCAAGGACATGATTTGTAAATGCCGGTTTTATTTATCAGTATTATCAGAAACATATTTCACATTTTTATTAGCATTCACTCAAGTAGCACCTTGTACCTCAGTAAAGTTAGAAAATTAACTTCTTTCTCACATAATTCCAGAATATCTTCAGGTTATAGAATTAGAAGTTAGCAAATTATGTCCTTGTCATAAAATAATATATGAGACAAGTGTGAGGGAAAAAAAGGAACAAGGAAGTCATGGTAAGAGTTTGGCTTAAGTAAATTCTTATCATTGTGCTTTGGAATATAAAAATAAATGCTCAGAAATCTGCTAACTTCCCTCAGCTCTACTATTTATTTGCTTTTCCATTTTCCTGACAGACCATTTTTCTAAGTCTGCAGATGCTTGTGTCTCAGACATGAGGTTCCTATTGCAAGAAGTACCAGAAAAGAGAAAACCCTAGGTAGCGCATGTCCCTGGCTAAGCAAGGTTGTTATCTTGTTTGTTCCCAGAGATACTAGTATAATAGATTGGATAAATGGGACTACAGGAGTGGTTTATAAATTACTCTTTCTCATAAAACTAGTATCTTATATAGAAACTAGAGGCCTGGTGCACATATTCGTGCACCAGTGGGGTCCCGCAGCCTGGCCTATGCCCTCTCGCAATCTGGGACCCCTCGGAGGCCTGCGGGAATCTGGCCGAAACTGGCCATCAGACATCCCCTGAGGGATGTACTAGTGCGTAAAGTGGCAGGCAGGGCCAGGGAGGAGCCTAAGCCTGGGCTGGGCACTGTGCCACTCCCACTCATCCCAACCCCACTGCGCCTGCCCCTGCGGCTCAGTAGTGCTGCTGCGGAGGTGGGAGAAGCTCGCACTGCCACAGCTGTGCTCTCCAGCTGTGAGCCCAGCATCTGGCGCCCATAGGTCAGCTGAGCAGTGCTCCTGCTGTGGGAGCACCCTGGCCACCAGGGGGCAGCTCCTGTGTTGAGTGTCTGCCCCCCGGTTGTCAGTGCATGTCATAGAGACCGGTCAAATGGTCGACTGGTTGCTTAGGGTTTTATATATATAGACTAGAGGCCTGGTGCACGAAATTCATGCACGGTGGGAGGGGGTGTCCCTCAGCCCAGCCTGCACCCTCTTCAATCTGGGACCCCTTGAGGGATGTCTTACTGCCCATTTAGGCCCGATCTGGGATTGGGCCTAAACGGGCAGTTGCACATCCCGCTCACAATCCAGAACTGCTGGCTTCCAACTGCTTGCCTGCCTGCCTTCCTGATTGCCCCTAACCACTTCCCTGCCAGCCTGATTAATGCCTAACTGCTCACCTGACAGCCTGTTTGCCCCTAACTGCCCTCCCCTGCAGGCCTGGTCCCCCCCCCAACTGCCCTTCCCTGCAGGCCCAGTTGCCCCCAACTTCCCCCCTCTGCCAGCCTGGTCACCCCTAACTGCCCTCCCCTGCAGGCTTGATCGCCCCCAACTTCCCTCCTCTGCAAGCCTGGTCCCTCCCAACTGCCCTCCCCTGCTGGCTTGATCGCCCACAACTGCTCTCCCTTGCAGACCTGGTCCCTCCCAACTGCCCTCTCTTGCTGGCCACCTTGTGGTGGCCATCTTGTGTCCACATGGGGGCAGGATCTTTGACCACATGGGGGCAGCCATCTTGTGTATTGGAGTGATGGTCAATCTGCATATTATTCTTTTATTAGATAGGATAGAGGCCTGGTGCATGGGTGGGGGCCAGCTAGTTTTCCCTGAAGGGTGTCCTGGATCAGGGTGGGGGTTCCCTTGGGGCGTGGGGCGGCCTGGGCAAGGGGCCTGTGGTGGTTTGCAGGCCGGCCACACCCCCTGGCGACCCAAGTGGAAGCCCTGGCATCTGGGGTTTATTTATCTTCTATAATTGAAACTTTGTAGCCTTGAGTGAAGCCAAGCCTCCTGCTCACTCCGTGGCCGCAGCCATTTTTCTGGGATTTATTTATCTTCTATAATTGAAACTTTGTAGCCTTGAGTGTAGGCCTGGGTGGGCCAGGGCACCAGGGAAGCTTGGCTTCCTCCATTGCCAAGGAAACCGAAGCCTCCTGCTTGCTGCAGCTCCTTGGCCGCAGCCATCTTAGTTGGGTTAATTTGCATACACACTCCTGATTGGCTGGTGGGCGTGGCTTGTGGGTGTAGTGAGGGTACAGTCAATTTGCATATTACTCTTTTATTAGATAGGATAAGCTATGGAGATGAAGGGGTCATACAGAAATAACCCCCAGTAGAAAGGCGAGCAGTTGATCTTTCTCATTGGAATATAATTCTGGCTAAAATAAATGAGGATCTATTTTTTTTTTTTTTGCCTCAATATTTCTTTGCTAAGTAGAGACATCATCCCAATTTGTGGGAGCACACAAAATTAAATTGGTAAGTGTTACTTCTTAGGCTCTGCTTCCATTTTATCTGCTACTGAATCATTTAATTGTAAAAAGTTTATTTTGTACTTAATCAGATTTTAGTTCCTGGATTATTGAGCTTTAAACTTTTAAGAGTTCTTATTTTCTCTCCTTATTAAAAGCCTTGGCATGATTCCAGCACACTAGATAAACAAGGGCCAGAGCCGAGCTTCTGGCAAGTTTTATTTGAAGCAAGGGCTAGGCATAATAAAATGCTCCTGCAAGCTTAGAAAAGTTTAAACAACACACAGAACAAGTTTATTGTAGCATGTTTCCTAGATTTAAGTTATGGTAACCTTCCAGCTCAAGGCATTGTCTCCACCTTTATAGTATTACTAGAGGCCCATTGCATGAAGATATTCATGCAATAGGCTTTCCTTCCCTTGGCTTCCAGCACTGGTTTTCCTCCAGCACCCAGGACCCAGGCCTTCACTCTGGCCGGAGTCTGCGGCCTTCGTCTTCGCTGGAGACTGGCCAGAGTCTGCTGTCTTAGTCTTTGCTGCAGGCTCTGGCCAGAGTCTGCCATCTTCGTCTTCACTGCAGACTCCAGAGTCTGCAGTCTTCGTCTTCGCTGAGGCCAGAGTGCCGCTCCTGTAGTTCCCTGGCCCCCTCCCCAACCCCCACCCTCCTTCTCATAGCAGACGTCCTGCCCTGCCTGGCCACTCAATGCCTGGAGCAGTTGGGCGGCCACCATCTTTGTCCTTCTAATTTGCATATTCCCTCCTGATTGGCTGGTGGGTGTAGCGGAATGATGGTCAATTTGTATGTTTCTCTTTTATTAGTGTAGATAAATTTGGTGGGAAAAATGTTTCATTGACTACAGCTTAGTCAATGAACAGAGAAAATGGGTCTTTTCTCTTCCCCATCTGCCTACATGGAATGGCTTGGTAAATGCTCAGTACATAACTTTTAGCAAATTTGAAGGATTTTATAAATGTTTATTGACAATTCCCTGTTTCTACTCCAGGTAGGATATACTCAATTGCATCTCTTTTAATCCTACTTACTTTGACAAGCAGATTTCTGATGAGCTATTATACTCAATGATGTTGCCCCTTCCATCATTACCATAATGCAAAGCCTATAGCTAGATGATAGAGGATGTTGCCTGTGAAATGCAATTGAATACAGTACATTTTGATTTGCTTGATGTGCCGATTTGGTCTTTTGACAGTTGTTCTGGAAGTAAATAACATCTGCCATACAATTGGCTGGCAAAACAGCCATCGTTTTGTTGGAGCATAAACACCAAGATAAACAGTTCATGAATTAGCAAGTGGGACACTATGTGAAGGCTCACAAATAGGCACAACATAGATTTCGTACATGTACAGAGTGTCTTTACCAAGGCAACTAACAAAAGCAGAAACAATGTCTGTAACTTGGAGGGAAGAGGGTTTGTATAGCTTTAGCAATCTGCCATAGTTTGAGCCTTTTTCTTTTTGTGACATTGTGGCAGGACCAGGACTTTCTTTACCGTTAAACTATATGAATGATAAAATGAACTAAGAACAATAACAGGAAAAAAGTGTCATCCTTACATTTTGGCATTTTCTTTTCTGGAATTGTTGCCTTTCTTTCTCTATTAATGGGTTAATACTAGAAATGAAATCAGAATCAACCCAAGTTAGTTATTAATCAGAGGTATTTATCTCCTCCCCACATGCCAGGAGGGGTAGTTTAATTCATGTAAAAGTAAAATTTGTGAAAGTTTGTACTTGATTTTTGTACTCTTTGGCAAATGGCTGAGAGGACTGCTTCTGGAAGGTCATTTTAATTCAGGTTTTCAATTTATAGTCAATTGTCTTTTCCAAGAACTGATTACACAGTGGAGTAGTGCTAACTATTGTTGCCTTCATTCTTCTTTTGGTTCTTTGTCTTTTGGCAAGTTCATTGGGTCTTTAGGACTGTTGCTTATAGAAAAGAAAAGGAATAAAATGGTTAAAGTTTTCAAAATATGGTGAGGAGAAAATAGTAAAGCCAAATGTGAGTGAACTGGTATATCCATATCATTCATATACGTGATTACTGAGCTCCATTTAAATGCAGATGTATTACTATTTATATCACTAAGTATTCATAAGTGAGGGCAAGAATTTAACTATTTTGTTTATAGAACAGTCTAGAATATAGTATGTAGTCAATAAATATATGTTGAAAAAAATTTAAAAATAATGTAATTTGTTTTATGGAGACAGTATCCTTGATTATTGTTTTCCTTAACAATTTCACTTCATATCTGTGGGTTTTACCCTTGTGGATTCAACCAACTGCAGGTAAAAAATATTCAAAAAATATTACATTGTTGCTGATGTGTTCTATGTAGTTAGACCTATGTTGGTTGCATCTGTAGAACAGGTACAGTTTTTTTCTTGTCATTATTCACTAATGCAATATAACAACTATTTCCCCAGTATTTACATCATATTAAGTATTATAAGTAGTTCAGAGATTATTGAAAGTATATGGGGGGGAGAGATGTGCACAAGTTATAGGTAAATACTATGCATGCCATTTTATATAAGGGACTTGAGCATCCACAGGTTTGATATCTATGGGGGTCCTGGAACCAGTTCCCCATAGATACCAAGGGATTGCTCCATTTTATTTTCACTGCTCTGCTTTGGATCTCATGCATTGCTATTGTTGATATTTATCCGGTAGGTATCATTGACCAATGTGCTATAAAAAAACCTTCATTAACTTATGCAAAGATCAGTTATTTTAATTTTATTTGTGATAAGAATGTCACAAACCAAAGTTTCATAATGTATTAGAAATTATGCAGCAGTAACCACCACTCTTAAAGCTTCAGTGGCTTCATAGAATAAAGTTTATTTTCTGTTGATGTTACATATATAATGTGAGCAAATGGGAGGTTTGCGCCACACAGATTTTTTTTGGCAAGTGGGCTCAGAAGAACACCTTCATCCTATAACCGCAGCCAGGAGAGCACCAGGCCGACTATGCAGAGAAGTAAGTGAACTACAGGGTCAAGCAATTTTAGGTTTTGGCTTGAAAATGACATAAGTGACTTCTACTCACAGCCCATTGATCAAAAATTAGTCCTATAGTCCTGCTTAATTTCAGGAGTGGTGAAAGTGGTGGGGGGAGCAGATGGGATGTGGTGAGTACCACTCTCTCTGATGTACTAAGCAAAGTTATGTGCCCCATGAAACCAGATTGGAAAACACAGTTAATATTGTTTAACTGAATTTGGAAGTCTGAGACCAGGAATTTGCATTCTGAGAAAACTTGACCCACTTCAAAAGATCTAAAAAACAAACAAACAAACAAACAAACAAACAAACAAAAAACCCACCACATTATCATAAAGTAGAATTTATGAGAAGAGGCAAGATTGGTTTCACATTCAAAAATGATTAATATTATCCACCAATGAATAGAATTACAGACAACAATCACATGATCATACCAAAACATATATAAAAATCATCTGGCAAAATTTTACATTTTCACGATATAAACCCTCACCAAACAAGAATTAGAAGGCCACTTCTTCAACCTGATAAGAAAACATACAAAAATACACAACTGATATCACACAATAATGAATCATTGAATGCTCTTTTCCCAAGATTGGAAAAAAGATAAATGTGTCTTCTTTCACTACTTATATTTATCATTTTACTAGAGGTCACAGCCAGCAGATGAAAGCAATAAAAAATTACAAAAGAAAGATATGTTGAAAAGGGAGAAGTAAAATAGTTTTTATTCACAGAAAACATGATTGCTTATGTGCAATATCCTAAGTATGCCAAAAAAAATAATATTGCAATTAAAACTTAAATTTAGTAAGGTCACAATATACAGTGAACATACCAAAGCCATTTGTATTGATATATGCTAGCATCAAATAATTAGAATATGAAATTGAAAAACAAACCATTAGAAACATAACATATTTAGGAATACAGTTAATACAAAATCTATGAAACCTATTCAATAAAACTACAAAAGAATGCTGAGTAAAATTAAAGATTTAACTAACAGATAAATTAAAGATTTAACAAATTATAAATTGAAGACTCAATTTTGTGAAGATCTGCTTATCATAAAATTGATCTGTAGGTTTGAGTAAATTTGACTCTAAATCCTAACATGATTTTGGACGTTGTTTCTAAAATTTATATAGAAATGCAAAGGACTTTGAAAAGACACAACAAACTTTTAAAAATAGTAGGAAGATATTAACTGCCTAAATTTCAAATCTAAGTCAAAACAGCAATAATTGGGACAGTAGAGTATAGACTTTTGAACAGACAAGGAGATTAATGGAGCAGAACAAAGATTCTGTGCATAGATATGCAATCAAGGTAATTCAAAAGATAAAAGAGAACACTTTCAACAACTAGTGTAGGAACAACTGCATATCTAAATGTAAAAACTAAAACTATAATATTTCTAAAAGAAAACATAATTGTAAACATTCTTAAAACATTGAAAAGGCAAAACACAGAGTTGGAGAAAAATTGTTTGCATATACATGTATTTTTAAAGGACATGTAACCAAAACATAAAAAAATAATTTTTCTAACTCAGTGATAATCAAACAAAACCAAATAATATTTATAAGAAACTTTTTAAAAGAAAGCATACAAATTACAGTAAGGTCATGAAAATATCTTCAATATAAATAGTTTCTAAGAAATTGCAATTTATTCCCTACCATGTGATACTTCCTCATACCAATTAGAATGGATCAAATTCAAAAGACTGACAACCATCAATGCTCATGATGGACAACTGGGACTCTTCTATATGGCTGTTGGGAGTATAAAATAGATTAACCACTTTGGATAACTCACTGGAAGTTTCTCAATATACCTAGACTGTGAGTTACATTTTGGTATTTACCCAGGAGAAGGGAATACACATGTGCTCAAAAAGATTGTCTAAAAACGTATATAACAACTTTGAAACAAACAACCTGTTGGCTAGGGGAAGCTTAACTTTTCTCCTGTGTCCTCCTAGTTTCTTTGACTGAGGCCCGGAAAATTAGACTGACAAGAGACAGGTTAACCAGAGGAAACAGAGTATACCAATGAGTGTAGCACCTACCACATGTGAGAAGTCTCAGTGATGAGTAACTCAAAGGGGAGGTTGGAACTCGGAGTTTATATATGTATCATCTTAATAAAGAACAATACATTTGTAGAGAAGTGGTAAGACAATGGAAGGGTTTTAGATGTCAAAGGGTTTTAGCTGTGAGGTAAAGTACTGGAGTAAGGTGTGTCTGTGCAAGTCCCTCTCAGTGGGAACTGATTTTCTGACTTCTTTATGGCCATAAAACTTCCTGAGGAGAAGGAATTAATGACAACTCTGATTTCTCAGAAGTTTCTGCTTTTAGTGAAATAGGAGAAGCTATAGGAAGGCTTTGTTATATAGCTGTTGATTCTGATTTTTCTCCAGCTCAAAAAAAAAATACTAATGCCAAAGTGGTATATTTGGGGATGGCGTATTCTAATTTCATACAAGCTAAAACTGGAAACAATCAAGTGTTCATTAATAGGAGAGTACTTACTCAGCAGTAAATAAAGGACAAATTCTGGATACAGACAACAACCAGGATGAACATTATGTTGAATGAAAGAAGCTGAATAGAGTACATTCTCTATGATTCCATTTATATGAAGTTCAAATATAGCTAACACTAATTTGTAGTGATTAAAATCAGAACAGTAGCTGCCTGTGTATGGGGAGTAACTGGAAGACAGCATGATAGAACTTTCATGGGTTGTTTTGATTGGGAGTTAGTTATAAGAGTGGACATATTCATTAAAACTCATTGAACACCTAAAATCAATACATTTTACATATGTAAACAGATTAATATATGAAATGTTTATATATTAAATATTGTTTGAGTTGATTTTCCGTTTCCTTTTAATAAAGTCTAATAGAGTGAATGGTTTTCTGGCAAAAAGAAAATTCAAACCAAACCAACCAAACAAAAGCATTAAAACTTCCCCGGGTATTTTTGCAAGGTTAATGCTGAGGACAACCTACTATTAAAACAACCATAACAAAAATATGGCACTAGGGGGAAAAAAAGTAATATTACATCTTAATCAACTGATGCCACTGTGAACATTGAAACCATTTTTTATGTATAGAATATTTTGGACACCCATTTCAGAAACAGGTAGTGAAAAATGTAATGATTAAGATTTTAGAATTGATGAAAAACACACAACTATGGTTTAAAAAATGTCAATTTTTTGAATGAGAAGATTCTTCTTTTCAAAGCAAATGCAATAATATTTTATTCTGCCCATGATAAAAGCAGTAAGGCATTTATTTGGGGGAATGTCCAAATTATCTATGATTTTACTTTTCCAGCCAACACAATTCTGCTTTTCTGGCATGTATTAATCAATATGCAAAACATTTTGAGATTTTAAATGTTATTCCACATCACACTAATTTGTTCTAGTTTAAAAAGATTTGAACCCAGCTATTCCACTTCCTGGAATATATCTGAAGAAACTTGAAACAAAAATTTTATGAGATTGAACAAAAGTCATGTTTTAAAATAAAACAATAACTATATACTTGAATAAAAATCTTTAGGACACAAGTCCTTATCAAATTATTAGCCACAAAATGTTCTCATAGTTGAAATACACTTCCAAATATGGAGGTTGATACACAATAATTTCTACCCATCCAAAACATGACATTTAGCCACAGTTTTACTAACTGGCCTTCTGATGTCAGGTTAATGGATCAGACCTTTCTTTCATATGTTTATTATACAGTGCAATGATTTAACACTTTGTTAATACTCATTCCTAATTTCTATGTTTCTTGGGTTTTCATGTATACTGTTTTGCACAATTTATGGTCTTACAAGAGTTATCTGTACATGCAAATTCCCCTCTAATCAGCACAAATATCATCATGTATCTTTTCCAGGACTGAAGAAAAATGCCCTGGTTTGAGTACAACAGAGACAAAATCAAGGCTCAAAGGTTTAGGACAAACAAACCTGCAAAAATTAAAGGAAAAGCTGCTAAGGGACATGACAGTTCTTTTTGTTATTTTCTGAACTGTAACTTATGAAATCAGTTTTCATTTTGAAAGTTCCCTAATTTCCTTCCACTGTAGTCTAAGATACAGCATACACAAGTGTTGAAGACATACGGCTCCTGCAAGATTCAATCAGGTGGCATGTGTAATAAAGCTACAGGCTGCCACTTGGATTTTTAGTATAGGTCTTCATAATATTCTATCTTTAGCTACAGGAAACTGTAACAGTTCCCTAAACTCAGTTCACCAAAATGGATTCAACGAATTGGTTTGGAATAGGGTATTCTGGCTCCTAGTTATAAATTAATTACTTATAGCAAATTCCCATTCTTGTATGGCTTAGCTCCTCCATAGATCTCTAGAAAGATATCTCCTTTGTTGTTGTTTTAATTAATTTTCTAAGATTTTTAATGTTGACACTATTGCAGATGTCCCCTTATCCCCTTCCCTTTGCCCACATCCACATACCCCCACCTCCACTTTCCTGGCCTTCACCACACTCTTGTCTGTGTACATGGGGATGCCTACATGTTCTTTAGCTAATTCCCCCACCCTTCCCTCTGACATTTATCATGTATCTGTTCCATGTATCCATGCTTCTGGTTCCATTTTGTTTGTCCATCCATTTTGTTCACTAGATTCCACATAAAAGTGAGGTCATATGGCATTTGTCTTTCTGACTGGCTTATTTCACTTAGCATAATAACCTCCAGATCCATCCATGCTGTCACAAAGGGTAAGAGTTCCTCCTTTTTGTAGTCACATATTCTCTTTATACAGGATCAGGTGTCCTAAGGAAGGCATAAGGGCTTCAGAGTTTTGATTTTGGTCTTAAAGCAAATGCTTTCAAACTTTTTGTATTATTAAGTGTGGGGATGGCTTAGAGGGAGGAAAATAGAAGAGTGCTTCCATTGAACATTTCCAGAAAAGCCCGATAAATGACAATAAATACAAAATATTTTAAAGCATTGATGATCAATGAGCTGTGGAAGCAATGAGCACCAGAGGAGTAAAAATTAATTGCTGAGAAGGAAGAAATGTTAAGATGCAAATTGGGGATTTGCATCTCTTTGAGGCCATTCTAATACTAATGTGGGTTTTGAATCCATATTAGGCCATCAGAGGACCCTTATGAAAAAACAAACAAAAAACAAACAAATAAACAAACAAACAAACAAAAAACACACACAGAGAAACTAGAGGAGCTTTTGATGACCCCACAAAAAAAGAGTAACAAAATTGGAGAATTGACTCAAGGAATCAAAGAGATAGTTTTCCCTTTTAAGATATTTTGTTTCATTCTAAAGATGGGATAGGTGAGAGGTTAAAGAATTAAACCCAAACTCAAAAAGTATAATTGAATGCTTCACAGCCTCATGGGATTTAGGTACAAAAGACCCTCTTAAGGTAGGAGGAGTAATAGAGAAGAGTTGAAAGTTCTCCTGGGAGTGGTGAAGTGACTGAAGATTTTGTGCCACATTTCCATGGGGTAGTTGCTAATCTGGACACTCATAAAGGCTGAGAACCCAGGGTCAGGGCCTGCTAGAGGGCTACTAACTGGGGACAAGATGATAAAATAGGAGGTGGTTATTGTCGCTGCCTTTCAAATGCATATATATGAAATAATAAAGTATTCACCTTTTTTGTGTGTCTGATTTCTTTTGCATACCCAGTGTTCTAGAGATTTACTTTTGTTATTCACTACATCAGCAGTTTCTTCTCTTTAATATTATTGCTTTGTATGAAAATGCCACAACTTATTTATTCTCCTGTCATTGGACATTGAATTGCTTCTAAGTTTTTGGCTATTGTGAATAAAACTGCTATTAGCACTATTGCACATGTACTTTTGTGGACACATGCACAGATTTATCTGTGTATGTAGTGAAAAGAGAGGAATTGCTATATCACACAGTAGACTATGTTTTACCTCAGTAGATAAGTCAAAGTGTTTTCAAAACTGTTGTAAACATGTTCCCTCCCACCAGCAATGTATGAAGATGGAATGTTCTCTACATCTTCACTGACACTGAATATTGTCATTATTTTTTATTTAAACATTCTGGTGAGTGTATAATTATAATCTCAGTTTTATTTTAATTTGCATTTCCCTGATGAGTAATAGTAATGATGTTGAGTTCCTTTTATATTCCTAATTGGTCATTTGTATATCCTACTTTATGAAGTGTCTATCATTTTTAAGGTTGGATTCTTTGTCTTTTCCTTATTGATTTGTAGGAGTATATTATATATTTTTTATACAAACCCCTTATCAAATACTTGTAAAGTCCTTTCCCACTCTGTGCTTTACTTACCAGTATTTACTTTTAATTTTAGCAAAATTCTGTTTATCATTTTTATATTTGCTGTTGTTAATCTGTTCTGTTTAATAAATCTTTGCCCACATCCAGATCATGAAGAAATGTTTGCTTCCTGAAATTTGATTGTTTTAGTTTTAGATATAGGTCTAAGATAAAATTCAAATTAATTTTTAGTATGATATCAAGTCTCAAGGTTCATCATTTTTCCATATGGTTCACCCATCATTCCAGTATCACCTATAGGCAAGGCCATCCTCTCCTCTATTAATCAGGTGACTAAATCTGATGACTGTGTCTGTGTGGATATATTTCTAGGTGTTCTTTTCTCTTCTATTGATCTATTTGTCTACCATGTGCAATTAATTCCTTAATTAATGTAACCTTAAAATGTCTTGAAATTGAGTGTAAGACCTTTAATGTTGTCTTATTTTTTTTTTTTAAGATTGACTTAACTTACCTAGGACCTTTGTATTTCCACTTAAGTTGCATGATCAGCTCATCAACCTACACCAAAAATTTGCTGAGATGTTGATTGCAACTGCATTGAATTTACACATCAACTTAGGGTTCTATGACATTTTAATAATGAGCCTTCATTAAATTGTGTGTTTTTTTTTTTTTTTTTTCTGAAAAAAGCTTTGTATTTCATTTGGTCCAAT
Source organism: Plecotus auritus (assembly GCF_963455305.1). NCBI lineage: Eukaryota > Metazoa > Chordata > Mammalia > Chiroptera > Vespertilionidae > Plecotus > Plecotus auritus. The sequence goes on along the minus strand of NC_137776.1, from coordinate 120,104,149 downwards.
GCATGGGAGAAGGCTTCAGGGTAGTTAAAAGAATGACTAGTAGACACCAGGGGAATACAGAGGGGCCCCTCAAAGGCCTTTGCTAGCCATGCTTGAGGGTGAGCCTTTCAAAGAGATACTCACCCAGCCCAGCGTGGGGGCCGCAGCCTGCAGAGGTGAGTCAGGTGTAGCCCATCTTCTTGATGAGTTTTCCCTCCTCACCCTGGAAGTGGTTCTGCAGGAAGTCACAGAGATGAGGTTTGAGCGGGGAGAACCAAGGCCTGCAGCTCCACAAGGGCCTGGGTCAGGTTCCATGGTAATGAGTTTTGCCCACTCATCTTGGGAGGCTTCAGCACGTCCTGGAAGAGAATGTTTTGCAACTTTAAGAGATGCTCAGTGCCCTGGGGCTTCTTCTCTGCCAACTCGAAGAAGAAGTGGCCTATGCTCTCGAGAGCCACATCATCAAGATCGAAACAGAAGACCAGAGAGAGGTAGGTGTGTTCCCCCTCCTCCGCCCTCTCCCCCCCTTGGCAGATGAGGGTTGGCCAGGCAGTTGACTGCAGCCCCCACCTCGGTGGAATAATTCTGACGAATTTGAGAGGGCAGGGTTGTTCGGCAATAAGAAGTTAAGGTAGAAAAAAAGCCGGTGTTTTGGCTGGTCCCTTAGGTCAGTGGTCAGCAAACTCATTAGTCAACAGAGCCGCAGTTTGCTGACCACTGCCTTAGGTGGTTCTGAAGGTGGTGACTGGATAAGACGCAGCAGAGTGGCCTGAGGCTGGAAGAAGGGGCGTCCCTGGGTCTGTCCAAACACTGTTGAAGCAAGAGCCAGATCCTGGACCGCCGAGGGCACTCTTCATTAAATTCTCCATTAATTTAAGTATTCTCTAATTTGTCTAAGTAATATTTTGTAATTTTCAAAAAAGAAGTCTTACAAACTTTTATTAGAATCATTCCTTAGTATGTGTATTTTTATAGTATTATACATGACATTTTAAATTTTTTATTTACAAATTTTTTTTTGCTGGAATATTATCAACACAATCAATTTTATATATTAACCTTAGATCCAGCCAACTTCCTTAATCTACTTGTGAATTTTAATGGTTTGTAGACTCTTCTGAATTTTCTACATACAGAAACATACCATCTTGGAATAAAGATGGTTTTATTTTCTTTCTCTATATCAACTCATGTATAATGCTATATAGAAAGTGGCCTTAAAACTCACTGGCCTAATAATTATTTAGACTGTGAGTTTGAAAGTCAGAGATTCAGGACTTTTTTCTTTTCTTTTTGTTGTTGTTTTTTTCTGGTCTTTGCTGCATCAGCTCACTCATCTGGAGTTGCCTGGCTATTTTATTTGCTGAGCGGGTTGGCTCTCAGCTGGTGTGCGAGCTAGCTCCATGTTATTCCATCCAGCAGAATAACTTGGGCGAGTTGTCATGTGAAAGTAGAGGCGTGAAGGAAAATGAGTCCAATTGTGTGAGCAACAGTAAAACCCTTTGCTTGTGTCTTGTTAACTAATAGCACACTGGCATATCACATGGCTAACTACAATGTTTAGGGCTGGGTATAATACCGTACAGAGTGGAAGAGAACTCGAAAGTGACATGCAAAATGCAGAGATATGGGGAGGGGTGGAGAATTTGTGTCATTAATGTAATCTATCACATGTTTCAAATTTGATACTTTGTAATTCTTTTTCTTAGACTGGTTAGGTTGTCAGAACAATGTTAAGAGAAGGCCTGATGGCCATTTCGACTATGTTGATTCTTCTAATCCACGAAAACAGAATATCTCTCCATTTCGTTGTGTCATTTTCAGTCTCTTTTAATAATTAGTTCTGTGTAGTTTTCAGTATATAGGTCCTTCACATGCTTTGTTTTGTTAAGTTTATTCTTAGATACTTTATCCTTTTTGTTGCAATTGCAAAAGGAATATTTTGCATTTCTTTTACTGAAATTTCATTGTTAGTATTATAAGAATATAGTGAATTTTTAGGTGGATTTTGTATCCTGCAACTTTGTTTGTTTTGATTCAGGTCCTTTCTTTTAAAGATGTGTCTCTTATCTGTAAATAAATTACAAAATGAAATTTTAGAAAATAAAATTTCATAGTCATAGAAATGACTAGAAGTGACTGTACTAATAGATTCGTTAAATTCCTCTCCATAACTGATTCTCATTATTTATTGTGGATTAAATTGATATTTGAAATTTAACTTAAAATCAATTTAAATACAATATTTTTATAAATGTTCAAAACCTTAAATAAAGGGGCATGTTTGTCTTTTTAAGAAGACAATTCAATAATAATAAATTCCAAATGAATATCACTTATATATACAATATAGATAGATATAAAAAAGATATTTGTGATTAGGTATGAGATTTTTATTTCCAGTATTTTTACCAATACAATTTATACTTTAGAGAATAAAATTGTTTTGTTTATATTAAAAATAACATTTCCATTTTTTTCTGATGAAAATACATAGTATTGTAGACAATTTAGAAAACAAAAAAAAGCATAATAAAGAAAATAATTAAAAATTCATGATTCAATTACCTACAGAAAAAAATCAATACAAATTTTAGCAGTTATTCTGAGTATTTTGGAAGCAAATTAGTTTCATAATTGATAATATGCCTGCATGCATAAAAATATAACCATTCACCCAAAGTGTGGATTCACCAGCTATTTAGAAGCTCAAATCAAAACCACTTTGTTTTACTTTAGTCATATTTGAAACAACATCAGTGAAATCTTAGAGAAAGCAAAAGTTATTTTTTCTAAAACTTGCTAGTTAGAATGATCGTTTGTTTCTTTTAAGAGGACATGTTTTATGTATGTTTGAATATGTACACATCATTTATTTATTTGAGTAATAGGATTTTTCTATTAATTTTATTGATTGTGCATTCAATGGTAATAAGGACCAGATTCATAAACATAAAAATTCTCATGGCTGGACCATTTCCTTTGTAATAGAGTCTAGATGCATTCTGTTTTAGCTAATCAGCTCTGAAATGCCAGCAATCTTGGAAGTTAACAAGGTGGATCAAAAGTAAATCATTAGGTTCACTAGTGATACCAGTGAGAGAATGATAGCTTATTTTGTGTAATTGTGTGTATTTGCAAATGTAGAACTATTAACTTCAAGAGGAATTCAACTTGCTGAAAGTAAAGCTTTTAGAAAAATGCAGTTTGTTGTTTACTTTGTGTATTGTTGGTATTATTATTGCAGTGTTTTTTTTTATATTTTTTTAATCCTCACTGGAGGACATGCTTTCATTGACTTTAGAAAGGAAGTGAGAGGGAGAAAGACAGTGAAACATTGATGTGAGAGTGAACATTAATCACTCCTGGACTGGAGATTGAACCCAGAACCTGGGTATGTGCCCTGACCAGAAATCAATCCTGAGACCTTTTGGTGTATAGAACAAAACTCCAACCAACTGAGCCCCACAGGCCAGGGCAATAGTAGCTACTTTTCTTATTGGCATTACAAAACTAGTCTCTTAGAATTTCATTTGGCTATTTGGAGTGGCGAATGGGGATTATTTCTGAAGAAACTGTGTATTTTAGACACATTTTCTAGTTTTAGGTTGTATTCATCACTTCCTTTACTGTCCCACATGCATTATATGTATTTTGCATTAATATTCATTAAATTTAATTCCAAAAGAATCCATTGTACTTCCTCCAATCTCCAAATTGTCCTTTTCCATGTAGTTTTTATAAGCCTATCATGGTGGCAGTGCTATTTTTATCTTGAGGGGGGTTTCATAAATAATAAATAACCTTAAAAATGCAACTTAGCACTGCCACCACTATAGGCTTATAAAAACTACATGGAAAAGGACAATTTGGAGATTGGAGGAAGTACAAAGGATTCTTTTGGAATTAAATTTAATGAATATTAATGCAAAATACATATAATGCATGTGGGACAGTAAGGGAAGTGATGAATACAACCTAAAACTAGAGAATGAATAGATAAGAGGAAATAGTAAATTGCAGACAGAAGACATATAATTACAGGAAGGAAAGAAAATCAAATAAAACTATTCAAAGCTGCTTTCTTCTGCAAGTTTCTCATTTGGGTAAGAATGAGTTCTCTTTTATACAGTCCACATCATGCTAAAAACTTGAAGACCACTTAATTATAGATTCTACACATTTTTAAATATTGATGAAAATCTGTCTTTTTAAGTTTTGGGGAAAAAATCAACAGATTACAGGAGTATAAAAATTAGTGGATATCAACCTAGGCTGCCCATTAGAATCACCTGTGGTGATTTTGGAATTCCAATGCCCAAGCCACAAATCCAGTGTATTTAAATAAGAACCCCTGGTGCAATTTCAAGATTTCTCTCACTATTTGGGGTCCTTTGTGTTTCCATACAACTTTTTGGATTATTTTTTTCTAGTTCTGTGACATAGGTCATTGATATTGTAATATGGATTATGTTCAATCTATAGATTGCTTTAGGTAATATACACATTTTAACAACATTAATTCTTCCTATCTATGAACAAGGTATATTCTTCCATTTATTAATACCTACTCTGATTTCATTCTTCAATGCCATCGTTTTTTGAATACAGGTCTTTTACCTCCTGGGGTAAATTTACTCCTATGTATTTTATTTTGTTTTATTTTATTTATTTACTTACTTTTCTGGAAAATATATTTTATTACATAATAGACTTTCCTAGAGCTTTACTTATTAAATGGATATAAATAAATTATGAGTAGCATGCCTCTTTCCTGAACAATGACAGATATCCAACTCAGAATGGTTAGAAATGGCTTCAGGCTGGGCTGGATCTGGTTCTCCAGAAGCTTTGTGTTTTTGAGGTTTGGTCTGATTTTCTCTCATCATGAAGGGACTCCTTCCCTGCTACTGGAGGGTGTCTGTGGGAAGCAGCAGATTAGTCTACTTGTGCTTTTATTTATCTTTTTTTAAAAACATATATTTTATTGATTTTTTACAGAGAGGAAGGGAGAGGGATAGAGAGTTAGAAACATTGATGAGAGAGAAACATCGATCAGCTGCCTCCTGCACACCTCCTACTGGGGACGTGCCCGCAACCAAGGTACATGCCCTTGACTGGAATCGAACCTGGGACCCTTCAGTCCGCAGGCCGACGCTCTATCCACTGAGCCAAACCGGTTTCGGCCTGCTTTTATTTATCTTAATAGAAAGATGATTTCTCTTTGTGAGGATAGATTCCTGATGGTGTTTTCATTGTGGCTGGGGTGGATGATGGTCCCATTATTGACAGTAGGACTATGTGAATCAGGAAGAAATTCCTCTGAGGACATGGGTGGTTGTTATTAGAAGGATGATTTAAAAGCATAGTATTATCAGCAATACAAAGACCTCACATATAACTACAGTCTATGACATCAGTTGTTGACTTGTAAAAGCATGCCTGTTTTATACATTTCTTGGTTCATTCAAAGTTAGTGGTCTATATAAATAGTATAATAATTATCTCTTTTTTACCTATTCACCAAGTAAAAAATAAAAGTGTAAAAGAAAAATTTAGGCCAGTTCTTGTCTAAGTTTCTCAAATCTTTAAATAATATAGTTTAAGTTAACTGGGATTTATTTGTAAATGTAATTAGTCATTTTTTCCTATACTTTCAATATAGATAGACCCATAAACCTGCTTTTTGCATAAATTTGTCTTAGCTATTACTCTTAGTTTAGTTGATCTATTTCAACTTCCGTAGTAGCATAAAATTTTTGCTTGCGAGAAATGGACACGTCTCCAAAGTGAACATACAGATAGCCAGGAGACATATGAAAAAATGTTCAAAGTCACTAATCATCAGAGATGCAAATTCAAATGACAATGTGGTATCACCTCACACCTGTCAGAATGACTTTCATCAACAAATCAACAAATGACAAGTGCTAGCAATGATGTAGAGAAAAGGGAACCCTAGTACACTGCTGGTGGAAATGCAGACTGGTGCAGCCACTGTGGAAAACAGTATGGAGTTTCCTCAAGAAATTAAAAATGGAACTGCCATTTGATCCAGTGATCCCACTTCTAAGAATATATCCTAAGAAACCTGGAACACAAATCAGAAAGAATGTATGCACCCCTATATTTATAACAGCACAATTTACAGTAGCTAAGATCTAGAAACAGCCTTTGAGACAATGTGGAGGAACCTAGAGAATATTATCCTAAGCAAAATAAGGCAGTTAGAAGAACATGTTTCACATGATCTCTCTCATAGGTGGAATCTAATGAACAAAATAAACTGATGGACAAAATAGATCCAGAAACATAGAAGCATGGAAAAGACTGATGAATCTCAGAGGGCAGGTGGGTGTGAGAAGTGGGCATGGAGAGATTAACCAGGTGACATATGCATATATGCATAGCCCATGGACACAGACAGTAGTGTGGTGAATGCCTGGGACAGGTGGGTGCAGGGTGGAGGAGGTCACTGGGAAAAATAATAGGACATCTAAAATACTTTCAACACTAAAGATAAATTTTTTAATAAGAGAAAATTCCCCCAAAAGTAATATTTGGATTTTAATTCTTATTCTGTTTTTTTTTTTCCTGCCATTTTCTCTCATGCTTACGGAGCGAAATTTTTATACTATATATTTTATTTTGATTTTGATAAAATTGTAAATGGGTTTCTTTGTTTCCCTTTCTGAGAGGTCATTATCTATATATATAAAAGGCTAAGCGACTGGCCGACCGGCTGTTAGGTATGACGCGCACTGACCACCAGGGGGCAGACACTCAATACGGGAGCTGCCAAGTGACAGTAACTTTGCAGAGTGCCCTCTTGCACTCCAGGACCCCTCGGGGGATGTCAGACTGCCGGTTTCTGCCCGATCCCCACAGGCCAGGCCGAGGGACCCCACCTGCCGGAGGGACCCCACCTGCCAGAGGGACCCCATTAACTCCTCAGATGCCCTTCGAGCCCCAGTGCTACCCCAGGTGCCCGGTTGGGGAGGGACCACAGGAGGTTGGCTCCAGGGCATGTCTGGCCCATCTCGCCCAGTCCCGCCCCACTGGCCACCTTCTAATTAATTTCCTTTCAATGTGCACGAATCTGTGTACTGGGCCTCTAGTTGATGTATAAAAATGCAACCAATTTCTGAATATATATTTTGTTTCTGCTACTAAATTGAATTCATTTATCAGTTCTGATACTTTTTTTGGTGGAATCATTATGGTTTACTATATATAGTATCAGATCATTTGCAAATAATGACACATAAGTGCAAATGCCAACACTACATGCACACACAGGAAAAGGACTGGAACTGTGAGCACCTGGGTCAGGGCTCTCCTCCCTGGGTGGACTTTGTTCTTTACTTGATTCTGAATTCCTTTAAAAGTCATTGTTATACTATAATACATTTTTATTTTCCTTGTCTAAAGTCTCTTAACAATAAAAACTAAATAATGTACTTTATGTCATAGATGAGTGATACATGCATAACACTGAACATAAGACTTCAATATTGTTATAACTATCAAAGTCATACATGCATTATAAAAAGCTGGACATAACCTAAAAGAGAAGATGAGAGATTTGCAAGTCCCACCCCAGAGTCACCATCATGAGGGGTTCAATGGGTATCTCTCAGGCTTTGCCTCTCTCATTCTGTTTCATCTGTTTCTGTCACATGCAGACTCATTTTTCACATATGTATGTCTGCCAGTTGAAATCACATGCATGTGGTCTAACAGGTGGAATCCAGGATGCTGAAGGTTGGTCCACGTGTCTCACGTGAGAGGAGCCTGAGGTCTTTGTCTGTTGGCACATAGAGACCCTTGCTCTCACTCTAGCAGCTGCTCAGCTTTCCTTCTCCATGTGGATCACAATTGGTGGATCCCATCCCCTCTCCATGGACATTCGTGTTTTTACCGGTTCCTGGCTATTTCATCAGTACTCTGATGGGTAGTCTCAAAAATATGTATTTGAACAATTGTGCACAAATTTCTGTGGGGTAACCTCCTAGGATGAGCCCTCCAGGTGATGGTGTGCACCTGTGGAACTTTGTCAGGTCTTGCACACTGTTCTCCCAAGGGAGAGGCCTTTCTCCCTCTCTCCAGGGGACCTGCTGGGGCTTCTGCTTCCTCCCTTTGTCTTCAGAGCTGATAGCCACCAGACCAGAAGCCTGCCAGCCTGATGGTGACAGGACTGTCTCCCCAGTGTTGACAGTGTGCTTGTCCCCATCAGGGTGGTCACACATCTCTGACATGTATTGCCTATCATTAGAATTGTGTTTGCCCTTTGTCCCCTTATACAAAACTAATTTTTGAGCATTTTGTGCACAACAGGGATGTTATACCTCTCTCTGGCCATGGGTTGTGAGGCACTCTTTCCAGCTTGTGGTTTGTCTTTCCAGATTTCTGCATTTTCCTCATTTTTATTTTGGCACAGGAGGAGCCAGCCATTGCCCAACCAGCTTCTGGTCCTTTGGTCACACTTACCACAGCGGTCTCTACCCTGAGATGATGCACGCATTTACTAAAAGGGATTCTTTTCTTACATCTTATCTCTAATCCATCTAGGGTTGCTCTTTGTTGGGTCCTTGCCCCTCTGCTAGGGACAGGACCTCCTTAGGAGCCGGGAACTGGAAGAAGACAGGAGCAGTTGCAGGTAGATGGGACATGCTTTATTGCAAACAAAGCAGCCAGCCACCAGCTGGTCAGTAGCACATTTTATACTAATTCAGACAAAAGAGGCTTCGTGCCAAATAGTTACGTCAGTGTTACATCAACTAGTTACATATTTGGGTTATAGAAAGGTGCGCCTGCACAGTGCATACAGAGAAACTGCTGTGTCATTGCCTTTGCACATGCATATGGCAGATGGGCCTTTAACATCCGGTGTACTCTGGCTGGGGTCCCAACACTCTTTCAAATAGCTAAAATGCTATTCCAAACAAAAAGACACCCATTATTTTAAGATTCCCTTTATAGGAAACATCCTTAATAAGTAAAGGAGCAGAGACAGAAAGCTGACCAGGGGCAGGAGGACTGGGCAGCACAGCTGGTGCAGGGTTTCCTTTGGACGTGATGGAACATTCTGCAACTAGATCAGAGGCAATGTCTGGTGGGAGAGGGAGAGCAGGCTGAACAACAAGCGGCTCTGGAGCTGGCCCTGAACCACCTTCCAGAGGGAGCTAGTCCTCTAGCAGGAACCTGGTTCGGTGAGGGTTCTTCAGGCAGGGGTGCTGGGGCTTCAGTTAGGTCAGGAGATGCTGCACAGGCAGCCCCAGCTCCAAGGCTGCAGCCAGAGAGGTTGCTGGAGGTGGCACAGCTGCTGCAGGTGGATCCCCTGGAGGTACTGAACAGCCTCAAGGTCTGCCCCTGCATCGGGCTCCTCAGGATGCATGACAAGAGCCAGCTTTGCCACCTAGGCAGCTGCTGAAATTGAAGGTTGAGGAAAAGTCATCTACATGCCTGCATTTCCATGTGTCCCCCTCCCCCAAGACAGAATACAGCCACAGACAATGATGTCTCCCCATGCCCCTACCAGCAGTCCAGCAGATAGGTGGACTGAGGCTGGTCTTTGCTCCTGGCCAGCCATTTGGGGTGCTCCCTGTATGTCTGGCACCTATTCCTTCCCAAAAGCTCACATGCAACTCCACCCCCGTCCACTCCCTCATCCCCCACCTTCTCACCCTTGGGCTCTGCCTGCATGGATTGCATGTCCTCTGTCCTTGTTGGTTGACCGTGGACAACAAAGTACTCCAGGTTGGAGTTGGAAAGTGAGCTGCCTGTGGAGTCTGAGCGGCGTTGGGGGAGGAGTCCTTTTCTGGCCATCCATGGGCTCTGGTGCCCCAGGCCCCCAGGTGGGAACATTCATTTTGAGCCTCATCTGGCCCTCATTGGTGTGGCGCACCCACCCTGCACTGGTGGCGATGGGACAGGGTCTTCATTGACCCGCTGCTTTCCAGTGTTCTGGGGTGAGTTCTGCAATGTCGGTGACCAGCCACTGTTTGGGCAGCCTCAAGCCCTACTCACTGCTGCTTCTGCCCACTGGACCTTCTGCTTCTGGATCAGGACCAGCCCTGTGTCTGCACAGACCTCCACCCAGGGGAAATGAGATGTACCTCCAGGGTCGGGATAAGCCTCGGGCAGAGGGTGCAGCCCACAGTCTATGTTCACCCAGCCAAGCATGACCTGGGGTGTGAACACGACAGGCCCACCAGGCTTCTGACCCTCTCCTATCCCTAGCCTGTTTATTCGTTTATTCTCAGGGCAGGCCCTCCCCACATGACCCCCCTTACACACACACACACACACACACACACACACACACACACACACACACACACACGAAGGGGACATGGGACTGCTCAGGTGGGATCAGGGTGATGGCCTGACCCAAATAGAACCACCCTGGACCTCCCTGCGTTATCTCTGGATTCCCCCATGAAAAGGGCCACAGGCTATCTGGGCTGAGTCAGGACCCAGCTGCTATTGCAGCGCAGAACAGGCTGTCACCACTGGCTCTTTAGCGGTCTTGCCTTCAGGACTTGGGCAAACAACAGCAAGGCATCCCTTCGGTATGAATGTCTCTGGTCAAATGACCTGCGTAGGGGCAGTTATAGAATGTAACTGCCTGGTTCCCAGGGTTCCCTTTCTGTTGGGCTCCATCATCAGGAAGTGAGGTCAGTGCTCTTGTCAGGAAGTGAGGTCGGTGCTCTTGTCAGGAAGTGAGGTCGGTGCTCTTGTCTGGGGAGAAGCTCTAGGTAAGGAACCTAGGCAAGGGCCAGGAAAGTAACCTTTACAAGGTTCATTAAGTCTCCTTGGACTCAACATCCTTTACAATTTTTTCTAAACCATAAAATAATTTTGCATGTTCGCAAAGGTGTAATTTTTAAAAAATCATTATACAGTGAAATTGACTCTTTAGTTCTTTTTGTTGTACAGTTATACGAATTTTATACGATAAAATATGCATGTTGCCATCACTGAAGTCTACATCACCTCAAAATCTCCCTCCAGCTCTTCCTACTCTTGGCACTGTTCGCCAGTTCACCATTGCTACAATCTTGTCTTTTCAGAATATGTAACTTTGGAGGTTGGCATTTGCCACTCTGGAGAAAATTTTCAGATCCAACCATATTGCTGTGTGTGTATATCTATAGTTTGTGCTTTTTACTCTATGGATGTACCACAGTTTATCCATTCACTTGCTGAAAGGGAATTCCATTAGGGGTGAGTTCCTATTGAGTGATTTTGCATAGAGCTACCAACAACCATGTCTAAGTTTGAATGTGATCAGAAGTTTTTATTTCTCTTGGAAAAAAAAACAAACACAACAAAACAAAGGAGTGGGATTGCTGGGTTATTTGTTAGTTGTGAGAAACTTCTATGTAGCTGAAGCATGTTGTTTCCCACCAACAAATAAAAAAAGAGAAGGATTTACAGTTGCTCCATATTCTCATCAGTCATTAGGATTGTCAGTATATTTTCATTTGAACAATTCATAGGTGTGTGGTGGAATCTCATTGTGATTTTAATTTGCATTTCTCTAATGGCTAATGTTATTATCTTTTCATGTACCTATTTCCTATTCTTAGATAATCTTTTGTAAAGTGTTCAAGTTTTAACACAGTTTTAATTATATATTGTCAGGCCAGTGTGGCTCACTGATTGTCAACCCACGGTTTGATTCTTGGTCAGGGCACATGCCTGAGTTGCAGGCTCAAACCCCAGTAGGAGGCATGCAGGAGGCAGCTGATAAATGATTATCATCATTGATATTTCTCTCTCTCCCTTTCTCTCTGAAATCAATAAAAATATATTAAAAATAATAAATATATATTTTATTATTTTTGTGATTTGAGAATTGTTTGTATAGTCTGAAATTCTATTCCTATATTAAATTTTTGGTTTGTAAATATGTTCTCCAAGTCTGTACTTAGTCTCTTCATTTTCTTTTTGTTTTTAAATTAAATTTATTGCTGTGACATTGATTAATAAGATTATACAGGTTTCAAGTGCACATTTCCATGATACATGAGCTGTATAGAGCATTGTCTGCCCACCACCCAAAGTCAAATCATCTTCCATCATCTGATATTTGTCCCCCTTTTCCCTTTACTATCTTTTTACCACCATTTCCTCTGATAACCAGCATACTGTTGTCTGCATCTATGAGGTTTTTCTTTTTTGCTTGTTCATTTGCTATTCAGTTTTATATCCCACATAGGAGTGAGATCATACGGTTCTTAACTTGTTCTGACTGACTCATTTTTGTTTTGGCACAGGAAGAGCCAGCAATTGCCCAAACAGCTTCTAGCCATGTTGTCGCAAATAGCAGTATTTCTTCATTTCTTATGGCTGAGTAGTATTCCATTCTATATATGTACCACATCTTCTTTATCCAATCATCTATTGAAGGACACTTTGGTGACTTCCATATCTTGGCCACCTTGAGTAATGCTGCAGTGAACATAGGGGTACATATACCTTGGCAAACAAATGTTTTTAAAATTTTCAAGTAGATAACCAGAAAAGGGGTCATAGGTAACTCTCTTCCCAATCTTTTGAGGAACATTCATACTGCTTTTTATAATGGCTGTGCCAGTTTCATTTCCACCACCATTGAATGAGGGTTCCTTTTTCTCTACCACCTCTCCAACACTTGTTATTACTTGTGTCATTGATAATAGCCCTTCTAACATGTATGAGATGGTATGTCTAACACTTGTTATTACTTGTGTCATTGATAATAGCCATTCTAACATGTATGAGATGGTATGTCATTGCATTTCCCTGATAGCTAGTGACGTTGAGCATCTTTTCATATATCTGTTGACCATTTGTATGTTTTCTTTGGAGCAGTGTCTGCATTTTTTAATTGGATTGTTTGTTTGGTGTTAAATTGCATGAGTTATTTATGTATTTTGGATATTCACCATCAGATACGTTGTTTGCAAGTTTGTCCCATGCACAAAAATTAATTCAAATGGATCAGAGGCCTAAATATAAGATCTGAATCAATAAATCACTTAGAAGAAAACATAGGTACTAAACTTATGGATCTGGGTCTTAGAGAAGATTTTATGAATTTGACCTCAAAGGCATGCAAAGTAAAGGCAAACAAAAATGAATGGGATTATATCAAACTAAATAGCTTTGACACAGCAAAGGACACTGCCAGTAAATTAAATTTTTAATATCATGTTTGAAATAAATATTATTAAACATTCTTACTAAATTGTTCTAGGTTTTTAAGTGATTAGTAGTAACTCTTAATTCATGAATATTTTCTCCAGCGTTATGTACTTGGTCTACATTTTGCATGCTATATTCTTTCTATTTTTCTATTTTTTTATGTATCTGTGAAGTAGAATTCTGTATATCATTTAGGTTTGTGAGACAGCTTTCATTTTCTCTTTTATCTGAAGCAGTCCTGGTAATTTTTCTTCTCTTCTCATTGGACAATAAACCATTTCTACAAAATGAGCACTATTTTGTGAGTGGTTATTTTGTGTGCTATGACTCTTCTACAACCTAGTGGAGGTTATGCTACAAAAAAAGATGAGCTGACATGCTAGTAGTTATTTTTAGAAGCTCTGTATTCTGTTCTTTTTTTTTTTTTTTCCCTAAGGTTTTGTTTAGTGTCCCATTCTAGGCTTTAGTTCATCTTGTCTGGGAGAAATATTCCATTGTTGTGAGGGAACTTTTCAAGATAAAGAGCATTCCACAATTAGGTGTTAGGATCTAAGGCTTTAGTTTTACCAGCAAGACACAGTTCCATAACTTACTTTCCTTTTTTTTTTTTTTTAATCTCCCTTCCCCTTTAGCAATCATTCCTTTATACCATTACATTAAACATATGAAAAAGGTGGTTTGGGTGAAAATGACAACTGATTGTGAAACCTCAGTTCTGATTTGAAGATCTGGTTGTTCAGGAAGGTAGTGAGAGTAAAGTGATTTAAAATATACGATTTCAATAGTTTATTTTCATTAAAGTGTTTCATAGCTATGAATTTCTAAGCATCCTGAATTAATGGATAAACAAAGTGTTAAATCTATAAAACTTTATGTAAGTAGAAAATTACAAATAATTAAATCTAACATTCTACTGTGTTATCTCTATATATAGCAAAAAACCTAGATATTTAGAGGTATTTGAATAGGTTTGCAAACTCCATAGCAGCCTTAAATATTGAGTTTTTCTTTATGCAGATGCGTAGATAAAATTAAGTGGCAAACTGAAGAGTTATATGATTTAGTTTCCCTGATGCCTTTACCTAAAATTTTGGCAACTAAACATTGAAGAAAAGTACCACCTAAAGCAAACTACTTGAGGTTAAAATTTTAGACCAAGTTAATACCTACAAACAAGTTAATAACCGATTTTTGGTAGGGCAAAAGAACAAGCCAAACTATACCTCAAGCAGATCATTTTGTCTTGATTGGCACCAATACCTCTGTCTTAGAATTTGCTTCATATTTGAAAACCATTTTCTCTTGTGACTAGCCTGCCCCTTTAGAGTGATGGGTGCTGTGTTGTCAAGTAACACTTTATGCAGTTTCTTTTTGGTTAACTTAAAAAAGCTCCATATTACTTCACTTTTAGGGAGTAATACAAACAGGGGTTTAAGAGGTTACTTTTGTCACGCAGGTAGTGGCTTCGTATGGTATTCCAGTCTGATCATGCACAAGTGACTTGCATGGAAGATTTATAATGAGGAATATTTTCCTTACTTATAGCACTCTATTCTTTCAGTGAAAGAGTAAGATATGATTCTATTTGTAAACAACTGAAGCATACTATCTGCAATACATCATGTAAAGGTATAATCACTGTCAAAGTGCCAAGCTGCCACCATGGAAAGTGACAGCGAGAATTGACAGAGATGGTGATGGGGCTCCAGAACCATTTGCTGATTGCATATTCATGATTCCACTTTGTAACATGCCACAGTTACTCTGAGAGTTTATTCTAAATGGATGTTTTAGCATCCCAAGACTGACACTATGTATTCTGAGATTTGTAAGTCTAATCTTTAACACATCTCTTTCTGCTTTGTCTTGAAATCGCTAACTGGTGAACTGGGAACGTAGCTCTTGGTCTGAATAACAGGTTGCATGTTTATGCCATTGTCACAGTGCAGTCAGATGAATTCATCTCTGTCTTACTTCAGTTCTTAAGCTCTTTTTGAAACTTTAATGTACACATTGGTGGTCAGTGAAAACTAACTTCTAAATGCCATAGCACTGTTTACATGGCCAATTGTTTAGTCCCTCACTGAGAGAGATTTATACAGCAGTGGATAAAAATTATTGTGGAGTCATATGGTGTGTTCAATCTACATGTCATGTGGTATTTCCACCCATCTTGACAAACTGATCTTGTGATGTATTGAGACAATTTATAAATTCCCCTTGAATAACATAGGATGTTGATTTACAAAACTTAAATATATCAGCTTTTACATGGGAATTAATGCAAATAGTACAGAGAATAAAATATAACATCTCCCAATATTAACTTTTGGTTTAATTTATTCATTATGGTAGGAAAAACTGACTGGGTGTATGAAGAAATCAGTAAGTTGTACCACAAACCTTTTCACTAGGCTGAAATGAAGGCCGGGGGAGATGTAGAAAATCAAGAAAACATTCAAAGTGAAGGGGAATTAAGCCCCTTTTTAAAAAGTTTAAGAAACATTCAAATGTTTTTTCATATAATACAAGTCTAGATTTATAAGTACATTTAAAATGACATGAAAATTAGAATAGGCACATTTATTAGTTTCAAATTTTGATGTAATATTTCTCAAGTGTTTTAATTATTTAAATAATATTTCAGATTTTAAAATAAATATTTTATTAAAGCATGATATATACATGTGTAAGTATGTATATATAGAAATGTGAAATATTTATTAAAATATATAATTATTTTATTAAAGTACCATAGATAGATAGATATATCAACATATATATCATGCTTTTCCTAAACTACTTTCCTTAACATGAAAATCAAGGAGTAATTGAGTAATATTAAAATGATCTCCAGGGTAGTTTAGAATAAAAATAATGATACCTCTCTAGGTCATTTGTCTCTAAGAACCCTAGTTTTAAACCAAGCCTATAGCTCTTTCATCGGGCAGTCTGCCAATGCCATGTTGGTAGAAACAATTATGGGCAAGTTATGCTGATCATAATGAAACTTGAGGGACAATCCTGAAACCCAAATTATAATTTAATTTCTACAATTACAATTAATATCCCCAATTAAGTGTACATAGCACATCTTAATGCTCATAGTTTTCCTTCATAGCTTTATGCAGATGCTGTTTTCTTATCTTTATACTAGTGGCCTGGTGCATGAAATTCGTGCACATTAAAATGGTATTAATTAGAGGAAATAATTTAATATTGCTATTTGCCCTTTCTCTATAATAGAAGTGTCAGAGATGAAAGAAAATTAGTAAAATGTATATGAAAACCTTCCTCCTGTCAGAGTCTGGGGCTCACCATGAGACCCAGAGTCAAGTCCCCACCCATCCACATGTGCCTCAAAATCGCGTGAGACCCAGACCCAGCCAGACCCCCCACATTGGGCTAGATCCAGACCCAGTCAGTTCCACCCTTGTCAAACCCCGCCGGGCAGGGGCGTAGCCTCAGGTCCCCTGGCCCGGCACCAGGACAGGGGGCATGGCCTGAGGTCCCCCAGCCCAGACCGGGGCAGGGGGTGTGTCTTGAGGTCCCCCGTCAAGCCCCGCTGTGGGGGGGGCATGGCCTGAGGTCGCCTATCAAGCCCCGTCAGGTGGGAGGGCTCAGCCTCAGGTCCCGCGTCAAGCCCTGCTGGGCAGGGGGGCACGGCCTGAGTTTTCCAGACCCAGCACTGGGGGTGCACCTTGAGGTCCCCTGTCAAGCCCTGCTAGGTGGGGGGCATGGCCTGAGATCCCCTGTGAAGCCCAGCCAGGCAGGGGGGCGCAGCCTCAGGTCCCCTGGCCCGGTGCTGGGGTGTGGGGTGCGGCCTGAGGTCCCCCAGCCTGACGCCAGGGTGGGGGGCGTGGCCTGAGGTCCCCTGTCAAGCCCTGCCAGGTGGGGGGCGCAGCCTGAGGTCCCCTGTCAAGCCTGGGGAGGGGGGGGCGGGGAGTGGGGGAGGGCGTAGCTCAGTTCCCTGCTGATTGCTTGTTAAGGATCTTTATGGGAACTTGGCCTCAGCTGTGGGTGCAGCCATCTTTGTGACAGAGTGATGGTCAATTAGCATATTCCCTCTTTATTAGATAGGATGCCATATGCACCTGAAGACTGCCAAAACTATTTTAGATTCCATGCGCTCCATTATGTATTGGAAACAGTATTTCCAAAAAAGTTATTTGAATCAGAGGAAAATACTTACAAAAATCCATCTAAAATCACAAGCTAATATCATTAGAAGGAAATTTCCTTTTCTTCTAATTTCTTATCTAGGACCTATTGTCATTTATTATTCATTTTTTAATCCTAAACACATTTACTATATTTCCTTTATATGTCTAGCTTTGTTTCAGGTATGGAATTTTTTTTTTTTTAAATTGATGGTAAGACCTCAGGGTCTCTGTTAAGGTATTATATAGGGCAGTTGATCACAGCGGTTTCCATTCATCCATTTCAACAAGTAATCATTGAGTTCCTGTAGTATGCCAGGAAAATTACAGGCATTTTGAATAAAGCATTTAATAAAATAGAATAATTCTCAGCCTTTTAGAGCCTGTATTCTGATAAAGGTGACTGGTGATAAGTGAAGTATATAAGTAAGCATGTAGTGTGGTGGGTTGATGAGATATCTGTCCTTAATTATCTCCCTGTATCCAAGCCCCTTTGCAGTGTGGCTTTGCACAAACCTTGAATCTGGGCTACTTTTTAAACTTGTTTTTGAAAATAGAATATGATGGAAATGACAGTGTGTTTCAAACCTAGGCCTAAAAAAAAAATTCTTTCACGTTTCTACTCTCTGGAAATGCTCCCTCTCCCATGAGAACACACTGAGAGGCCCTCCTGGACCAAGTGCTCCCATCCAAGCCTACAGTAGACCCCAGATGGTAGGTGAGCCCAGGCATGACAGCTGAATTCAGGACTAACCAGCAGAACCATCCAGGCTACCCACAGTCATGAGTAAAAATAAGTGTTCATTATTATATGCCATCGAGACTTTGTGTTTATTGTTATGCAGCACTGTGTGGCAATAGATAACTGGCATGTGTGATACATTACATAATGGAAATTGTTAAGGAGAAAAAGTAAATATGAGACACAACATGCAAAGATCAAGAGGACGGCCAGAAATGCTTTAGTGAGAAGTTGAATTTTGAATAAAATTCTGAAGCCATATTATGGATTACAGGAAATTTGCAGGTTTGACCATCAATCCTTGCATTTAAAATAAGTATTTGTTAAATGACAACACAACAAAATCTGAAGCAAATGATGGAGGAAGCCAAGAGGGTATTCAGTGAAGGCCATTCCAGACATAGGGGACACTGAGAGCAAAGGCCCTGAATAAATAGAAAGGTTGGGTTACCTGAAGAACAGGCAGCATATTAGTGATGTTATATTAGAATGTACTAAAAAGAGAATAAAAAGAGATAAGATCAAAGTCTTGCCAGACCTGGAGAAAGGGCCGAATTATTTAGGACTTGTTTGGGCTTTATAAATTTTTTGGGTTTTATTCTGAATGAGATGGAACTTGTTGGGGGTGTTGAATGATGGCTTTTGATGTTAGTTTTACCAGTATCACTCTGCATCTGTTTTAAAAATAGATTGCATCCTATATAATAAAAGCCTAATATACAAATTAACCGAATGGCAGAACAACCAGTGGAACGAACAGTCACTATGATGCACACTGACCACCAAGGGGCAGACGCTCAATGCAGGAGCTTCCCCCAGGCCGCAGGCCCCAGGCCAGCCAAGGTGGGTGCCAGTGGGGGCCCCCCAATCACCCCAATGGTCACCCCACGGATCAGCCCTGATCACCAGCCAGGCCTAGGGACCCTACCCATGCACAAAATTCGTGCACTGGGCCTCTAGTATTGTAATAACTATGTAGGGTGTTAAATGGATACTTGAATTATCAGGGTTGGAGGAAATAACCCCATATTAAATAATTCTCTAACCACCATGCTGTACCTCTGAAACGAATACAATATTGGATGTCAATTGCAATTAAAAAATAAAATGTAAAAAATAGGTTACAGAAGTTCAAGGGTGGTAGGAACAGTGCTTAGGAGACAAACAATAATCTGTAAAGATAACAGTGCTAACATCTATTCACGATAAAAGTTCTCAGCCAACAAGTAATTGAGGGAAATTTTCTCAACTTGATGACAATTAAAAAACACACCTATTGCTAACATTATAATAGTGAGAAACAAGCTTTCATACAAGTATAAGGTAAGGATGTCCCTTCTCATAATTATTTTTCAACATCATTCCTTGAAGCAAAAAAAAGCCCTTGCTAATTCAATAACACAATAAAGGAAATAAAAGGTATACAAATTGAGAATCTATAATAATAAAAGCATAATATGCTAATTAGACCAGACGTCCTTCCAGATGTCCTTCTGGACAAAGCTGCAGTGGGTCTCTAGTAAAGAAATAAAACTGTCTTTGTTCAAAGGTGGTATGATTATCTATGTAGAAAATCCCCAAAATTGACCCCGCCTCCCTCCCTCTCCCCCCCCACAAAAAAAAAAAACCACACCTGGAATAACAAGCAATTTGCAGGATCAATATATACAAAGGTCAATTGCTTTCCTATATACCAACAACTAAAATGTAGACTCTGAAATGAAAAACACAATGTAAATTGCATTAGCATCCCCCAAAATGAAATGCTGGGTATAAACCTAAAAAAATATGCACAAGCTCCATATGAGCAAAACTACAAAATGCTGGAATGAAATCAAGGATCTAAATAAATGGAGAGATATTTCATGTTCATAGATAGGAAGACTCAATATTGTTGAAATGTCTGTTCTTCCTAAATTGATCTATAGATTCAATGCAATCCCAATATAAATTGCAGTAAGTTGTTTTATGCATATCAACAAACTGTTCTAGTTTATGCAGAGAGGTGAAAGTCCTAGAATAGCTTATATAACATTGAAAGAGAAGAACAAAGTCAGAAAAAAGGAAAGAAGAGAAAAGAAAAGAAAAATAAATCCTTGATCTAATTCTCACAACTTATTCAAAATTAGCTCAGAATGAATCATAGATTTAAATATAAAACATAAAATTATAAAACTTTTACTCTAGGAAAAGGAAAAGAGCTTTTGAAAGTTGTTACCAAAACCACACCCATAAATGGAAAAAATGATAAATTGGATCTCATCAAAATTTAAAATGTTTTCTCCAAAAACCCTGTGAAGAGGCTGAAAAGAATAAGCTATAGACTGAGAGAAAACATTTGCAAACAACATGTTCAAAAAAGGACTGGTGCCTAGAATATATAAAGAACTCTCAAAAAGCAACAGTAAAATAACATTCCAAATATAAAATGGACGAAAGTTATGCACAGACATTTCATTGAAAAAGTTATACAGATGACAAATAAGCACATAAAGAGATGTTCTACATTACCATTAGCCAAATGAAAAATAAAACCACAATGTCATAGCTCTGCATACCCATCTAAATGGCTACAATTTTTTTAAATGTTGGAGAAGATTTAAAGAAACTGGGTCACTTATATACTACTTTTTGTGGGAGTGCAATATGTGAGAGTAAGGCCACTCTGGAAAACAAGTTGGCATCCTATCTGATAAAGAAGGAATATGCTAATTGACTGCCACACCCTCAAAGATGGCTGCACCCACAGCCACAAAATGGTGGCACCCAGTCCCCTCAGCCCCACCCAGGGCCGGCCCGAGGGACGACCAAAAGACTGAACAAGCAGGCTGAGTAGGGCGACCAGGCCGGCAGGGGGGTTAGTGAGGGACGACCAAACAACTGAAGAAGCATGCTGCTTGGGGTGACCAGGCCAGCAGGGGAGCCATGAGGGGCGACCAGGCTGGCGGGGAGGGGGGCAGTTGGGGGCGACCAGGCCAGTAGAGGGGGCTGTTGGGGGCAACCAGGCTGGCAGGGGGGGCAGTTGGTGGCGACCAGGCCAGCAAGGGGGGCACTAAGAGGTGACCAGGCTGGCAGAGGGAGCAGTTGGGGGCAACCATGCCACCGTGGGGTGGTGCAGTTGGGGGCAACCAGGCCAGCAGTGGGGGGCAGTTGCAGGCGATTAGGCTGGCATGGGGGGGCAGTGAGGGGTGACTAGGCCAGCGGGGGAGCAGTTGGGGGTGCCCTGGCCAGCAGTGGGGGGCAGTTAGGGGCAACCAGACTGGCAGGGGGGGCAATTATGGGTGATCAAGCCGGCACAGAGAGGCAGTGAGGGGTGATAAGGCCGGCGGGGGGGCAGTTAGGGGCGACCAGGCAGGCAGGCAGATGAGCAATTAGGAGCCAGTGATCCAGGATTGTGAGAGGGATGTCTGACTGCTGGTCTAGACCGGCAGTCAGACATCCCCCGAAGGGTCCCAGATTGGAGATGGTGCAGGCTGAGCTGAAGGGACCCCCAACCCATGCACAAATTTCATGCACCGGGCCTCTAGTTTCTTATAAAATTAAAAACAGTCCACTACCATAAATGAAAACTAGTTCACATAAAAAAAATTCATAACAATTATATTCCCAATAGCCATTAACAGCTCAGATGTCTTTCCATAGGTGAATTGTTCAATAAACTGTGGTATATCCATACCATGGAATACTAAATAGCAATAAAAGGAACAAACTATTACCATAAGCAACAACTTAGATGAAACTTAAGAAAATTATACAGAGAGAAAAAGACTGCAATAAGTTATATCTGTATGATTTTATTTTTATAACATTCTTGAATGACAAAATTGTTCAGACGGAGAACAGATTAGTGAGTCCAGGGATCAGATGGGCCTAAAGTTGGAGAAGGGAAATGGTCTTGGCTATAAAGAGTAGCAGAAGGGATTCTTGCAACGATGAAACTATTTTGTGTTTTCAAGATGGAGGAAGAAACACAAACCTGACCATGTGATAAAATTGCATAGAACTATACACAGACACACACAAACACGAATACATATAAAGATGGCAAAATCTCAATAAAATTTATGGATTATATCAATTTCAATTTCCTGGTTGTAATATTGTACTGTAGATATCATTGGGGGAAACTGACTAAAGTATACTTGAAATATCTCTGTATCTTTCTTTTTTATTTGTTTAATATGTATTTGGGAGAGATGATAGGTGAGCTCAGGCAGAGAGAGAGAGAGAGAGAGAGAGAGAGACATTAATTTGCTATTGACTTGTTGTTCGATTTATTTAGGCATTTATTGGTTGATTCTTGTATGTGTCCTAACTGGGGCTTGAACCCACAACCTTGTTGTAGCAGGACAAAGCACTAACCGACTGAGCTATTGGGCCAGGGCTTTCTGTATTATTTCTTACACTTATATGTGGATCTACAATTTCCTCAAAATAAATAGTTTAATTAAATAATAGTGAAATATAGACATCATATGACTGATCAATTATGTGACCAAATTATGTTTTAATGGGATTACTTTACCTCTATTGTGTGAAGGATAGTATCAGAATATATCATATAGGAAACTTTTCTTTCCTTCTATAAATTCTTTAAATTTAGATTTCATTTTCTTGAAATGTGTATTTGTTCAAGTCCGAGAATTAGCTTGACACTCAAGATGTTCTCTTGTGTGTACATTTCAGAGCCTGTCCATCTACTAAAATAAAATAGGTTGTCAACTTTTCTATCAACTGACAGTTTAAAGATAAAAACTTATCTTCAGATATTACAAAAGTGGTCAAATAAATAGTTACAAAAAAACTTGCTGTGAAAACATCCAAGTAACTGCATCATGATTATAAAAGAATACATCCAAAATGACTTTGAAATGATTACATGCAATACACATTTGAGAGAATTTAGTTGGTACTTGTTAAAATGACTTTTTGTTTTGTGTGTGAATAAAAATATCACCGACCCAAGAACAGCCACATGGTGCCATCAGAGAACGTAAGTCACCAAGCACATGATAAACAAAACAGTATTAAGTCAATACAAATCAGTTACTTTTGCTAATGACTGTCACGAATGGTAAAAATAGACAGCGAGCTCCCTTCTGGCAGAATTAACAAGCAACTACTTAAAATGGAGCATAGACATTATAGTAAATAGAAAAGAACAAGAGTAGTGGCAAAGAGGAGGCAGATGAGGGAAGTCTAGCAGTTGCTCATATGCAAGCCCAGCATTTAGCCCATCAGTAACATGAACTCAGGCATTGCGATGGAAGGAAAGCTGCAAAAATAACAACTCAACACGCATGTCCCAGCAATGCCAAACACCTTTCTGGGGAAAACAGGTTGTTAACCTGTTGACAGTGGTCCCAGAAAACTGTTAACCAGGTAGTTCAAGTCAGCTTAAATTTTTAGTCTTGCTCTAACAGCCTTTGTTTTACTTCTTTTCATCTGATAAACACTTGGATCTTTTAATACCTTGGGTGTTATTTTCAAGAAAACAACAACAACAGTGCTTGTCTGAATGAAGAGTATTTTTGTATCTTTTCCTTTTTCATTTAACATTGGCATTGATATAATTATACATAATTAAAATGCCTATTGCAGTTTAAAATTTACTGACTCCAAGATACTTTTCTGGAACCATCAGACTAGGTGGTTCTTCTTGTCATAAACCTTTAGAGCAGCTTACATCAATAAATGAGTGAATGAATGGTTTATGAGTGCCATGTAGCATGTGCCAGACATTAGGTAGTGGGTGGTATCTAGAATACTCAACAAAGCCACTGCCTTCATTGAGTTTATCTTCTGTTGTTGGAAAGAGAAAAACATGCAGGTAATATAATCTCAGGTGGTGCTAGTTGTCAAGAAGCAAAATAAACAGAACAAATTGATAGGGAGTGAAAGAATAGGAATTATTGTAGATAGATATATTACAAAAGGCCTACTTAAGGAGGTGATATTATTCAGAGACCCAAATAAAGTTGTGTTAGTTTTCTATTGTTGTTAAAACAAATTGACACAAATTTAATGGCTTAAAATAATACATTCTTATTCTCCTATAGTTGAGTAGGTCAGAAGTCTGACATGGGTCATATTAGGCTAAAATTAAGGTGTCTAGAGTAGGGTTTGTTTCCTTGCATTTTTTAGATACTAAAGTCCACCCATATTTTTTGACACACACCCCCCTTCTTCCATCTTCAAAGCCAAAAGATCATGTCTTATCATATCGCATATCTCTGACCTTTTTCTATTATCATATGTTGTTAATTTTAATAAATGTTCAAAGTCCCCTTTGCCATGTGTGGTGACATAGTCACAAGGCCCAGGGATTAGAACATGGATACCTTTTGGGGTAGGTGCATTATTATGCTCAACCCAGAAGTGAACAAAAGTAACATGTAAAGATGTAGGGAAAGAGCACGCTAGGAAGAGGAATTAGGCAAATGCATAGTCACTGAAGTGGAAACAAGATTGACGTGCTTGAATTTGCAAGACTAGTATGTCTAGAGTGGAGGGAATAAGAAAATATTAAGTGATGATTTCAGTGAATTATTCAAGAGCCAGGGAAAGTACTGCCCTAAAGCCATGGTAATATAGCATTTTATTTTGATTATTTTAAAAAGTCCCAAGAGGGTTTTGGAAGGGATGGTGATATAATCTGTCCCCTCTGTTTAATGTGTGTGGTCACTACTAGAATAAGAGCAATTTGAGGATAGGTACCATGTCTGTCTCATACCCCATTTTACCTATAATATTTGAATTAGCTACTGACTCAGAGTAAGCCCACAATGGCCATTGTTTGGCCAATTTATAAATGAGTGAAACTTATTGTCCACAGCAAATAATCAATAATTTTTTCCTTGCATCCTTTGCACCTATCTTCCTTGTTTCCATTCTCTCTTTTCTCCCTCCTTTCCTTCCTTATCTTTCTTCCTTATATCCTTCTTTTCTTCCTTCCATTCTATTAGAAATATGGACACTATGAACACTTAAAATCAACTGCCTAGGGAAGTAGAGAATGCCAGTGATGTCTGTGGAATAGAAGCATGCTTATTTGAACACTAGAGGTCCAGTGCATGAAATTAGTGCACTCGGCGCGGGGCGGGGGGTCCCCTCAGCCCAGCCTGTGCCCTCTCATAGTCTGGGAGCCCTTGGGGGATGTCCGACTAATGGCTTAGTGCTGCCAGCCCTGAGCCTGGCTTCTGGCTGAGCAGCGCTCCCCCTGTGGGAGCACACTGACCACCAGGGCGCAGCCCCTGCATTGTGTGTCTGCCCTCTGATGGTCA
Organism: Plecotus auritus; assembly: GCF_963455305.1. NCBI lineage: Eukaryota > Metazoa > Chordata > Mammalia > Chiroptera > Vespertilionidae > Plecotus > Plecotus auritus. The sequence goes on along the minus strand of NC_137776.1, from coordinate 120,078,791 downwards.
GTGCATGTCATAGTGACTGGTCATTCCACCATTCAGTTGATTTGCATATTAGCCTTTTATTATAAAGAAGGATAAGAAAAGACTCACCTTATTACCCAGAAATCAGCTTTCGTCTGATAACTTTTCATAGGCTTGGTTCCCCAGATTAGACGTGACGATTTGGCCAGAGGGAGTACTGCAGAAACCAGATTTAGAAGACTCTTTTCTATCCTTTTGATCTGTTTCCTTACAGTTCATAAAATCTCCTCTTGGATTAATTGGTTTCCTGATAATTTTTATTTATAAGATGGCACTATACACTGTAACCCTTGTCAGACTTGTCAAGACCACACACCAAATTTGAGAACAAAGTTGGTACTTATCCATTCTACTTTATCATGTCAAAAATAGACATAAAGTCTCCCTCTATATTCAAGTTTTATTAAGTCACTGAATAGCTGTTTTATGCCAATTAATTGGGGCATTATTTGCACATTATTTCATCTGATTCCCACATCAACCTAGTAATAGGAGTTAAAGTCCTGTTTTCTCCATTGAACAAAATAAAATATAGAAAGTTTAACAAAACAAGGTGTACAAAGATGTACATAATAAGGTACTATTTATCTAAAAACAGGAAGAATGCAAATATGTGCCTGTGTGTGGAACAAGCATTAATATTTTGTTTTGAAGAATTAAAAAAAAAAAAAGCCAAAAATAAGAATGGTTTTCTGCTGGAAACAGTTAGAGGAGAAAGGGGCGGTTGGGCTTGATGTTTGACTTCGTTGAGTGTAACTGACTTTAGATTTGACTCTGGAACTATATAAATATTTTGAATAATTTTATAAAAAAATTAAATGTACACAAAAAAATCCACAAAATGAGAATATAATGAAATAAGTAAGCCTGTCTCTGAAGTTGTGGCATGACCACAGAGAGAAGTTATTTTAAATGATTTTAGGATACAGTTGTCTGCCTATATATCCTGAGAATAAAAGGAATAGAATAAAAATTCCTTTTTAAAACGTATTTTTTTTAGTGATGGAGAGAGAGAGAGAGAGAGAGAGAGAGAGAGAGAGAGAGAGAGAAATTGATTTATTGTTCCACTTATTCCACTTATTTATGTGTATGTGCTCTGACTTGGGATAGGGATTGAACCTGCAATCTTGACATACTTGGCATTCTAACTGAGCTACCTGGCTAGAGCATAAAATAATAATTCTTTTGTTTGTTTGTTTGTTTGTTTTGTTTTATTAGTCCTCATCGGAGGATATTTTTCTTTTTTTTTAACATTTTTTTAAACATATTTTATTGATTTTTTACAGAGTGGAAGGGAGAGGGATAGAGAGTTAGAAACATCGATGAGAGAGAAACATCGATCAGCTGCCTCCTGCACACCCCCCACTGGGGACGTGCCCACAACCAAGGTACATGCCCTTGACCGGAATCGAACCTGGGACCTTTCAGTCCACAGGCTGACGTTCTATCCATTGAGCCAAACCGGTTTCGGCAGGAGGATATTTTTCCATTGATTTTTAGAGAGAGTGGAAGGGAGGGAAGACACAGAAACATCAATGAGAGAGAGAGACATCAATTGCTTGCCTCCTGCATGTGCTCCAATCATGGCCGGGAATGAGCCTAGAATAAGAATTGTTAATCTCTTTTCAGTAATTATATTAAAGGTGGTGGCATTATTATTATTCTAAGACTGTTGTGTGTATAAGGTGGAATAATATAAATGAATATCTTCTTTTGCTGGGTTCTCAGATTGCTCAGTCTCTAAAAGGGTATATACAGGGTTGGTGAGATTAATTGAAAGTCCATGGTCCTAGAATTTTAATTGGAATTTTCAATATGTGCTCAGGTTTTTTTAAAAAACAAACAAAAAATATATTAATTATGGCCCCGAAAAATCAGTGGAACCCAAACCGCTTTTGGCCTGCAGTAAAAGTGTTTAATAAATGTAAGCCATACTTATTCTCTTGGTTTTGAATTGTAGTACTAAAGTACTGAGAAAAAAGAGCTAAGATTCAACTATACTCAGCTGCTTGAAACATCATTTATGCTTAAACTCTTTGACTGATACTTCTCTAATACGCAATGCAGTAACAATACCAAACAAATAATAATGGCAATGGAAAGAATAGAGTCTCCTTTACTTGTCACAGTCAAGGCTGGAGGGTCAGTGAAGCTTATCAGAAAAATATGATCATAACCAGTGATTTCCATTTCCAACTACATCTAGTTATTTTGCAAGAGCTCAACAAATTTTGAATTTTTCTACATATTACTTGACCTTCCACTTTTTATTGTTTCTTGTGGACATATATATTTCTATCTGCAGCTATTCTGTCAGTTAATCCTAAAATTTTATTGTCTATTTTCCTTGAGACAATTTAAAAGTATCTGCATTACAATTTTCTAACAGTGTATGGGTATGTTAATACAAATGTATGCATGTGTGCGTATGCATGTATGTGAATCTGTGCACTGTGTAGGAGAGTGTGTACCACGGAGTCCACACTAGAAATATGTAGACATGGATTCTAGTTTTGATGCTATTTATAACTTTTTGTTATATTTCTGAGCAAGTCACTGGTTCCTCATTTTTTTTGCTTTTAAAATGTTTACTGTGTACTAGGAACAGGGCGAGAATGGTTATGAAAGGTAAAGAATTTTGTTTACTGTATCTTATCGGGGCAAATCCTGAACTTCTTAACTCCAGAGATTAAAAAGCAACAATGGAAAATGGAGCTTCAGGAAAAAAGCAAACCCTAACTGAAAGAGTAAAGTTTTCTTACAGCTGTCCGTTTTATCTTAAAACTCCAAGGTCTTCCCCCTTCGCCGGTGGTGGGAACAAGACCCTTGGACCTGTCCCAGGAAAACAGCACTGAGTTAAGAGCAGATAAAGCAAATAGTGCTCTGACAGATAAAAAAAAGCAGGACAGGAGATTACAGGATGGGACTGTTGACTGAAAACTTAGGCCCTGTCATTAAACATGTTATTAACGAGCCCTGTTGGAATTTCCTGGCGGCTTTGTCCTCTCTTCCCCCTCACATGTGTAACCCCCCGATGTATAGTTTTTGCCTATATATACTTGTAAGACTGTCTGCTCGAGGTTCGACTCCTCGCTCGCGTGAGTCAGGAGTTGAGCCCCAGTGCGCTGGAATAAAGCCTTTTGCTGTTTGCATCAAGTGACGCCTCCTGCGGATGATTGGGGTTGCCGTCGATCCGTGAGATAGAGTAAGGGTCTCCCTCTGGGGGGTCTTACATTTTTGGGGGCCCGTCCGGGATCTGACGACCCCCCCCTCATCCGCGGAGTCGACCTTGGAGGTAAGAAGGGGTACCCCGAGGTTGTCTGTCTTTGTCTTGTGTTTTGCTAGTGAGTCTGGTCCTGTGTGCGCGCTTTCGGTTTTGCAGCCGTTCGGCAACTCGTGAGAGTGGCCGAACAGTGGTTGGTAGACGTGCCTGGAGGGCCACAGGTTGCAGCCCTGGGGGACGCCCCAAGGGTGGAGGAGAGCCAGGGACGCCTGGTAGTCTCCTACTGTAAGGGCGCTGATCGGGTTCTACTGTTGGATCAGAGATTGTCAAAATCGCGCCCATCTGATTCTGTTGCGTGTTTGTGGTGGACAAGGTGGAGTAAGTGGGTCCTTGTGTCTGTAATATTTTTGTTATTTGTGTTTCTGACGACGTACGAACTGACGATGGGACAGACTATGACAACCCCTCTTAGTCTGACCTTAGACCATTGGACTGAAGTTAAGGGAAGAGGTCGCGACCTATCAGTTGAGATCAAGAAAGGTCCATGGCGGACCTTCTGCTCCTCAGAATGGCCTGCTTTTAATATAGGATGGCCAACAGAAGGAACCTTTGACCTATCTGTTATTTTTGCTGTTAAGGAAATTGTTTTTCAGAGAGAACCTGAAGCCCATCCGGATCAGCAGCCCTACATCGTGGTCTGGCAGGACCTGGTGCAAAATCCACCCCCCTGGGTTCGACCTTGGGTTGTAAAACCCAAGCCCCGGCCGGCCACTCAAGTTCTAGCCGTCCAATCTCCCAGTTCTGGGGAGAAATCCAGTCACTCGGACCCCCCCAAGAAGATTTATCCAGAAATCCAGTCTGACCTCCTTCTCCTTGACTCACCTCCCCCGTATCCTCCTGCCCCGGCTCCCGTAGGGGGTCGGGAAGAGCCAGAAGCACCGCCGGCTCCTGCAGCTGCCCCCTCTGCTCCCCCTAACGAGTCTCTGCCGGGGCCTGCGCAGGGCACCAGGAGCCGCCGCGGAATGACTCCCGACACCACCGTCGCCCTCCCCCTGAGGGCTTACGGGCCCCCGCCGGCGGCGACAGATGGTGGACCGGCTCCTCTTCAGCCCCTCCAGTACTGGCCTTTTTCCTCCGCAGATCTGTATAATTGGAAGACTAATCATCCTCCCTTTTCAGAGGACCCCCAGCGCTTAACCGGGCTGGTGGAGTCTTTGATGTTCTCTCATCAGCCCACCTGGGATGATTGCCAGCAGCTACTACAGACCCTTTTCACAACTGAGGAGAGGGAGAGGATTTTATTGGAGGCAAGGAAGAATGTACCAGGAGCAGATGGACGACCCACCCAGCTCCCCAACATCATCGAGATTGCCTTCCCCCTCTCCAGACCTGACTGGGATTTCAACACGGCAGAAGGTAGGGAGCGACTGACAGTCTATCGCCAGACTCTAGTGGCCGGCCTCTGTGGGGCAGCGAGACGCCCCACTAATTTGGCTAAGGTAAGAGAAGTTATCCAGGGGGCCACGGAACCCCCGTCAGTATTTCTTGAACGCTTAATGGAAGCTTTCAGGCGCTACACCCCGTTTGATCCTACCTCTGAGGGGCAAAGGGCTTCCGTGGCCATGGCTTTCATAGGGCAGTCAGCAATAGATATTAAAAGAAAGTTGCAGAGAATAGAAGGGTTACAAGACTATACCCTGCAGGATTTAGTTAAGGAGGCAGAGAAAGTATATCATAAGAGGGAAACTGAGGAGGAAAAAGAACAAAGAAAAGAAAAGGAAAGAGAGGAAAGAGAAAGCAAAAGGGATCGCAGGCAGGAGAAGAACCTGACACGGATTTTGGCCACAGTAGTAGGTGAGAGAGGCCAGGAACAAACCCAGGGCAGGGCTAAAAAGTCAGGTAACCTGGGCAACCGCACCCCATTAGACAAAGACCAGTGTGCCTACTGCAAAGAAAAAGGTCACTGGGCTAGAGAGTGCCCTAAGAAGAAGAAGAACGGGTCCTCCAAGAAAGTGTTAGCTCTGGAGGAAGAAGAAGACTAGCGGGGATGGGGCTCGGAACCCCTCCCCGAGCCTAGGGTAACACTAAAGGTGGAGGGGAAGCCAGTTGAGTTCCTAGTAGACACTGGGGCTCAACACTCGGTCCTACTCGAACTGTCTGGACCCGTCTCCCACAAGAAATCGTGGGTCATAGGAGCCACAGGGCACCAACAGTACTCATGGACTACCCGAAGAACGGTAGACTTGGGAATGGGACGGGTAACCCACTCGTTTCTAGTCATCCCCGAGTGCCCTGCACCCCTACTTGGGAGAGATCTCCTAACCAAAATGGGAGCCCAGATTACCTTCACCCCTGATGGCCCGGAGGTGACCCAAAGCAAGAGAATGACTACCACCCTGACCATACGCCTAGATGATGAACACAGACTTTTTGAGGAACAGGGAGCAGAGAAAAGTCACATAAATGACTGGCTGAACAGGTATCCGGGAGCGTGGGCCGAGACAGCTGGAACAGGACTAGCTGCAGAAAGGCCGCCTGTAGTCATAGAGCTTAAGGCCACTTCAACTCCTGTGGCTGTACGCCAATACCCCATGACTAAGGAGGCCCGGGAAGGAATTAGGCCCCATATCCAGCGCCTCCTTCAGCAGGGCATCCTAGTGAAGTGTCAGTCGCCATGGAACACTCCCCTGTTACCTGTTAAGAAGCCTGGCACAGGAGACTATCGCCCGGTACAGGACTTAAGGGAAGTGAACAAGCGGGTACAGGACATCCACCCCACTGTACCTAACCCTTACAGCTTGTTGAGCTCTCTCCCCCCGGATCATATTTGGTATACTGTCTTGGATTTAAAGGACGCTTTCTTCTGCCTACGACTACACCCTTCCAGCCAGAACATCTTTGCATTCGAGTGGAGGGACCCTGACTCTGGGACCACAGGACAACTGACTTGGACCCGGCTACCCCAGGGGTTCAAGAATTCTCCGACCCTCTTTGATGAAGCTCTTCACCAAGATTTAGCCCACTTCCGTGCCAGCCATCCCCAGGTAACACTTCTGCAGTATGTAGATGACTTACTACTGGCCGGGGCCTCAGAGGAAGAGTGCCAACGAGGCACGGGACTACTGCTAGAAGAACTCGCCCGCTTAGGATATCGGGCCTCCGCCAAGAAGGCCCAGATCTGCCAAAAGGAGGTAACGTACCTGGGGTACGCCCTAAAAGGGGGGCAGAGATGGCTAACGGAGGCCAGAAAACAAACTGTGACTCAGATACCCGTTCCTCGCTCACCCCGCCAGGTGCGAGAATTTTTAGGGACTGCGGGGTTTTGCCGCTTGTGGATCCCCGGGTTCGCTACCCTGGCAGCTCCCCTCTATCCTCTGACTAGAGAGGGTGCCCCGTTTGAGTGGGGTGACGGCCAACAGCAAGCCTTTGATGACATCAAGAAGGCTTTACTGTCAGCCCCGGCCCTGGCATTGCCGGACGTAGCAAAGCCCTTTGTCCTATTTGTGGACGAGAGAAGAGGAGTAGCCCGAGGGGTGCTGACCCAGCCTCTAGGGCCATGGAAGAGGCTGGTAGCCTACCTCTCCAAGAAGCTAGATCCCGTTGCTAGTGGTTGGCCTGCCTGTCTGAGGTCCGTGGCGGCAGTGGCAGTATTAGTGAAAGATGCTGACAAATTAACTATGGGACAGAAGCTAACGGTCATTGCCCCCCACTCCTTGGAGAGCATCATCAGACAGCCCCCTGATCGGTGGCTGTCCAACGCCCGCATGACACACTACCAGAGTCTCCTACTGAATGAAGACAGGATCCAGTTCGGGCCGCCTACCATCCTCAACCCAGCTACCCTACTACCTGACACGTCCACCCAGGAGAGTGTGCTGCATACCTGTCAAGAAATACTGGCAGAAGAAACGGGGACCCGAAGGGACCTCCGAGACAAGCCCTTGCCAGACGCTCAGCTGACCTGGTTCACTGATGGAAGCAGCTACATAATAGAAGGTAAAAGGGTGGCCGGGGCGGCGGTAGTGGATGATGAGCAAATTATCTGGGCAAGCAGCCTACCCGAAGGGACGTCAGCTCAGAAGGCCGAGTTACTAGCTCTGACTCAGGCTCTGCGATTGGCAGAAGGGAAGAAGATTAACATCTACACTGATAGCAGGTATGCCTTTGCTACTGCCCATGTCCATGGGGCCATCTACCGGAGGCGGGGGCTACTAACCTCGGCAGGGAAGGAAATCAAAAATAAGGAAGAAATTCTAAGCCTGTTAGAGGCCGTTCACCTTCCTATAAAAGTGGCCATTATTCACTGTCCTGGACATCAGAAAAGAGGGTCCAGGGTTGCCGGAGGGAACCAAAGGGCTGACAGAGAAGCCAAGCGGGCAGCTCAGGGACTCAACGTCCTATCTTTGTCTGGGGAAAAACCGAGGTCTCACCCTGAGGATGCGGTATATCCCTCTATCAGGAACTTTGAATATTCAGAATCAGACCTTGAGGGAATGGACAGATTAGGATTTCGCCTGGAGACTCCAGAGGGGATCCGGGAAACTACAGAAGGAAAAAGAATCCTCCCTGAAAAGCAGGCTATCATTTTTCTCAGACACCTTCATAAGCTAACTCATCTGGGCCCCAAACATTTAAAAACTATAGTCCAGTCTTCACCGTATTATATCATGAAACTAGGGGAGCTTGCAGATACAACTGTAAAAGAATGCAAGCCTTGCCAGATGGTGAACGCCCAGCCCAGCAAGCTATCTCAGGGCAAGCGGCTCCGAGGAGACCGCCCTGGGAGTTACTGGGAGGTAGACTTCACTGAGGTAAAGCCAGCCAGGTATGGATACAGATACTTATTGGTATTCATAGATACATTTTCAGGATGGGTTGAAGCCTTCCCTACCAAGAGGGAGACTGCTCAGGTGGTGGCCAAGAAAATACTAGAAGACATCTTCCCGAGATTCGGGGTGCCCAAGGTAATCGGGTCAGACAACGGCCCTGCGTTTGTTGCCCAGGTAAGTCAGGGACTGGCCAAAATCCTGGGGCTTGATTGGAAATTACATTGTGCTTATAGGCCCCAAAGCTCAGGACAGGTAGAGAGAATGAATAGAACTTTAAAAGAGGTCATGACTAAATTATCCTTAGAGACTGGCATAACAGACTGGACAGTCCTCCTTCCCTTTGCTTTGTTTCGGGTACGCAATACCCCTGGCTCCCTCAAGCTAACTCCTTTTGAAATTCTTTATGGGACTCACCCCCCACTCATTACCATCCAGCACCTCCCTTCCCCAGAATCTTACTCCTCTCAATCTCTGTACACCAGATTAAAAGCCCTTGAGACTGTGCAAAGGGAAGTGTGGAGTCCGTTGGCTGAGGCCTACAAGCCAGGAGAACTGCAAGTACCTCATCAGTTCCAGGTCGGAGACTCGGTGTACATTCGGCGCCACCGTGCGGCCAACTTGGAACCAAGGTGGAAAGGACCATACATAGTGCTGCTCACAACACCGACTGCAGTGAAGGTCGATGGCATCGCCGCCTGGATCCACGCTTCACATGTCAAGCCCGCGCCACCACCAGACCCAGCGTGGAAAGTGGAGAAAATGGACAACCCCCTCAAGCTCCGCATTCACCGTGTTCCTGCTCCTGTTGACGCACCTCCCGCCGATAAGTAGTCCTAACCCTCATGCCCCCCAACGACTAACATGGCAGGTCCTCTCCCAGACTGGAGATGTAATATGGAGCACCACCAAGGAGAGCCCCCTTTGGACCTGGTGTCCGTCCTTAACCCCAGACATTTGCGCCTTAGTAGCTGGATTAGACAATTGGGATATCCCCACCGTGACCTCCGAGGAGGCTCACAACCCTTGGGTACCCTCAGACAGGCCTTTTGGGGGAGCAGAATACCGCCTTGTCGAGGGGTATGACCCAGGCTGTAGCTACCCACGCTCCCGTGACACTTTAAGCCAGACTCCTTTCTATGTCTGCCCCCGGGATGGGAGGTCAAGGAACGAGGCAAGGAGGTGTGGAGAAAAAGACCATTATTATTGTGCAGAATGGGGCTGTGAAACTACTGGAAATACTTATTGGCATCCCACCTCCTCGTGGGATCTGATAAAGGTACAGAAAAATCTTACGGCCACCAACTGTAACAATCAAGGGTGGTGCAATCCCCTAAACATCTCCTTCACGGAGAAAGGAAGGAAATCGCAGGAATGGATTAGAGGGAGAACTTGGGGAGTACGTTTCTATATGTCAAGTTATGACAATGGATTTACCTTCTCTATCAAGCTTAAGGTTGAAACCCCGACCGCCGTCCAGGTAGGGCCTAACCTAGTACTATCTGAACGACGATCACCAACCGCCCATATCAGACTGCCCGTTCCCCGAGTCACAACAAATAGGTCCAATAATACAGCTCGGCTCAACCCAGTTACTGGCCTCCCCAGTCCCCGGACTGCGGGCTGCAGCCGCCGCCCACCGGGGCCTCCTGCTGCCTCGGTCCCCGGCCTAGTAAATACACCCGAGATACCGAGCACAGGGCAGAGACTCCTTAATCTGATACAGGGAGCTTTCAGCGCTCTCAATGCTTCCAACCCTAACCTGACTGAGTCTTGCTGGTTATGTCTAGTGTCAAGCCCTCCCTATTATGAGGGGATTGCCTTCTCAGGGACCTTTAACAATACCACCTCCCATGACTCCTGTAACTGGGGGTCGAACAGTAAACTCACCCTTACAGAAGTCTCTGGGCATGGCACTTGCTTAGGTACAGTTCCTACAAACCGTAAGCATCTGTGCAATCGGACCATAGGAAGCCCCCAAACAACTACCAACTACTATCTGGTCCCCCCCGTAGGCGGATGGTGGGCCTGCAGTACAGGGCTGACCCCATGTGTTTCCTCATCGGTGTTCAACACCGCCAAAGACTACTGTGTCCTCGTACAGCTGGTGCCCAGAGTTATCTACCATGAGGCAGGCTCTTTCGAGGCTGAGTTCGACCTACGACCCCATAGACAGAAGAGGGAACCGGTCTCGCTCACTTTAGCTGTCCTGCTAGGTCTGGGGGTAGCGGCCGGAGTAGGAACAGGGACGGCTGCGCTCGTTCAGACTCCTCAGTATATCGAGGGGTTACGGGCAGCTGTAAATGAAGATCTAAGAGCAGTAGAGCAATCAATCACAAAATTAGAAGAGTCGCTGACCTCTTTATCCGAGGTGGTACTACAAAATAGGCGGGGCTTAGATCTCCTATTCCTCAAGGATGGTGGATTATGTGCTGCACTAAAAGAAGAATGTTGTTTTTACATAGATCACTCCGGTGTAATAAAGGACTCCATGTCCAAACTTAGAGAAAGATTAGAAACAAGACAACGAGATCGGGAGGCACACCAAGGGTGGTTTGAAAGTTGGTACAGCCGGTCCCCTTGGTTCACCACCCTCATATCCTCCCTGATAGGTCCCCTTATTATACTACTTTTAATTCTCACTTTTGGACCCTGCATCTTAAATCGCCTAGTCACCTTCATCAGGGAGAGAATAAGTGCTGTACAGGTACTAATGCTCAGGCAGCACTACCAGTCATTCCGACAGGGAGACAGCCTTGGGGAAGAGTATGTAAAGACAGAAGTTCCATGATTAGAACTTAACAAAAAGCAAATGGGGGAATGAAAGGTAAAGAATTTTGTTTACTTTATCTTATCGGGGCAAATCCTGAACTTCTTAACTCCGGAGATTAAAAAGCAACAATGGAAAATGGAGCTTCAGGAAAAAAGCAAACCCTAACTGAAAGAGTAAAGTTTTCTTACAGCTGTCCATTTTATCTTAAAACTCCAAGGTCTTCCCCCTTCGCCGGTGGTGGGAACAAGACCCTTGGACCTGTCCCAGGAAAACAGCACTGAGTTAAGAGCAGATAAAGCAAATAGTGCTCTGACAGATAAAAAAAAGCAGGACAGGAGATTACAGGATGGGACTGTTGACTGAAAACTTAGGCCCTGTCATTAAACATGTTATTAACGAGCCCTGTTGGAATTTCCTGGCGGCTTTGTCCTCTCTTCCCCCTCACATGTGTAACCCCCCGATGTATAGTTTTTGCCTATATATACTTGTAAGACTGTCTGCTCGAGGTTCGACTCCTCGCTCGCGTGAGTCAGGAGTTGAGCCCCAGCGCGCTGGAATAAAGCCTCTTGCTGTTTGCATCAAGTGACGCCTCCTGCGGATGATTGGGGTTGCCGTCGATCCGTGAGATAGAGTAAGGGTCTCCCTCTGGGGGGTCTTACAGTTAACAGAATGGCTAAGGCCAGGGCTGACCAGCAGCTCCTGAACGACGGATGGACAGGTTACTCCAACACAGTTTGACTGTGCAAGAGAGGGCTAAGGGCTCCTGGCTCTAGCAGCCAGAGCAGCCTCTATTGCCTGCCTCTTATTGCAGTTTTTATCTTCAGATACAGTCAGTAGGGTGAGTAATCTTGGGCAGACACATGTGTTCACATTGTGCTCTAGGCAAGGGCATTCAGGGATTAAGCATAAGGATTCCAGTAAACACCCCGGGGTCTGCACATGCACAGGCTTGTTTGGAAAGGTCAAGGAATAATTAGGGGCACTGACTTTGACACTCCCCTAAATCTCCCCTAAGTCGGAATTCTGATAAACAGGGCAGGCGGCCTTCCACACACTTCCCTTTTATCAGAATGTACTCATTACAACTTTCCAACCAAGACTCTTATGCTCCCTAACAGGCTAACATACAGCATTTGCACTTAAAGAACTCACAGTTTACAGTGTCTAGTGGAGATACAGTCACATAAATTCAGTCACGATGTGCATGAGAGTTTATTCAATTCCCATTATGTGCCATGCACTGTATATACCCTCTATTCATAATCAAATTTACAAATCAACCGAAGGACTTGTATGCATGCATATAAGCACAACCAACAGACTCAAGACCCTGGGGGCGGAGGGACGAGGAGGGGGTTGGGGAGGCCTGAGGGAGGTCAGTGCGGGGGGGGTGGGGGGAGGGAAAAGAGACATATGTACTACTATTTGTAATACCTTAAACAATAAAATTTAAAAATAAATAAATAAATAAATGATTCACTTTTAAGTATATATAGAAACTAAAAAACTCTATAAACACAATGTAACAGGTTTTTTTTTTAATGAGCAAATAAAATTTCTAGAAATGAAAAAAATAAAAATAAAAATTTACAAATCAACCCAATGAGATTTGTGCTATTATTAGTCACATATTCTAGATAAAAAAGCTAAAACTTACAGAGCTTAATGACTTCCCCAGTCATGACTAAGTGTTGCCATTTCAAACTCAAGACTCACTGACACCAAAGCTCCACTCAAACACCAAGCCATCCTGCCTCCCTCGTGCATGAGCACAATACTATGGCAATAATAGAGGTACAGGAGTGCCAGAGCCATACAGAAACTGAAGAAAATAGTTCTTTCTAGAGGAAGGCGAGGTGATATTTGAGCTTGGCATGTGGTGTAGGAGAATGTCAAATAATAAAGGAGTAAATAATAAGGCATAGGCACAGTAAAAAGGACAGTTCTGAGAAATATTGGATTAGTGAGCTGGGCTTTAGAACACTCAGGTTTGGCTAAGAAACATGAAGAAAGTATATTGGATATCAAACAAGAAGTGTCAGATTAGGTAAAGGTTATAAGGAGTTCTATATTACAGTGTTTCTCACATGTTAAAGTGTGTGTGAGTTACCTGAGATTCAATGAAGATCATGATTAGAAAATTTGGGGGAAGAGCCTGATATTATGCATTTCTAATAAACTCATAGATGGCAATGCTGATCTTTCAATAGAAAGATTACATACCATACAAGAAACATATTTTATCTAGCATACCTTATAAGTGCTACAAGGGATACATATGATTAGGTTTGTATTTAAAAAAATAATTTTTGCCTCACTGTGGAAGATGACTTTCCTAACTTCCATACATAAATGTGTAAGACCAAATAAGATCTATCGGGTTTTGAAAATATTCATTATAAAAAGAAACATTAGGTACTATTATCTGGAGTACTCATTCTTCCTTGATGTTGAATTGTTTTAAACATATTCTGAAAAACAAATAAGTACTCAATGATTCCAACTGAAATTTCATATACTAAATTGATCCATACACTTCTGTGATTTTTTTTAATTGTCAAGAAGCATGATTAGATGATTTTCTGTATTGATAGAGGTCTACTATTTGTTTTCCATATGGGACAAATTTAGGCTTATGAAGGAAAAGAAGACTGTTGTGCCTGCCAAATGGGTTAGCCATAGCGAACAGAGACTAATCACTCAGCAGGGTCTCTATCCAATAACTGTATCTGCTGTGTATGTATGTCCTGCACTTCAAAGAAGCCAAATTTGAACAAGGGCTCTTGAGATGCATAATCAGCCACTCTTCTAGCCTTTACAAAGATATGCTCCATTTGGTCCAAAAGCATAGCAGTAACATAGTTGTAACAGGACAGGATATTTCTTTTCCCCAAAGAGTGGGGAGTCAAAGAACTATGTATTAATTGTTATTGTCAAGCATGTAAGGCCTCTCATTAAGACCTAAAAGGGACTTTCGAAATACATGACTGCTGCCATTTACAAATCGGTCACTTGAGGTACACATGGAAATATTTGCTGCAAATCACAGATTTTAACATGGGAGGTTAGGTATAAAAGGCTATTCTTTACACATCTTAGAATTGAACTTCCTTGAGGATAGGTAGGACTGTCATGCCATCATCCTTCAGGAATTGAAATAACATTCTCAGATGAAGGACAGCTAAGATAATTGTAGCTATTACACAAAGAAAAATCTTTAGATAGTAGGGAACTGGTACCGGAAGGACATTTGGAAAATGAGAAATGAAGAGCAATAGAATAAAAGCAAAACAAAATAGATTTAATAAACTATTTTCCTTTTGAGTTCTTTAAAATACATTTGACAGTTGAAAGCAAAATATATAGGTTTATCTGAAATGGTTTTCCAGATATGTAGATGTAACATATAAAATAATTACAGCATCATGTAGAGAAATTAAGGAAATTTACTTGGTGCTAAGTATCTACCTACCAATTGAAGTGGTACCATTTTGATTCTAAATAGATTGTGAAAGTTAAGTATGCCTTTTGTAATCCCTAGAGAAACCAATAAATAAGGAGGCAAATAGCTGGGGGATAGGAAGTAGGAGGCATCATTTCTATCTGTAAGATTTTATGATAAATAAAAAATAAGTATGGTAAAACATTAACATGTATTACAACTTGGAAGTGGGTATATGGTGTTTATTGTCCCCTGTACTTTTTATGTTTAAAATTTCTTCTCATACATATTAATTAAAAATTAGTACAGAAGGGGGTTATATGATTATATTCCTGTGTGAAATCAAGATAAAATTTTAACTTTATTCACAATATTAAAGGGTCTGGTTCTAGAAATGCTATGTGGACTCAGCTTGAAATTGTATAACTTAGCCTATGAAATGTACATTTCTTCTAAAATAATGAACATTAACTCTTTTATGATTATAAATACAACACGTATTTATTGTAAACAAAGTTAATAAACCAGAAAAGAACAAAAAGAAAACTCTATTACTACCATCTTGAAAAAGAGCTCATTTTATATTTTAGCTAATTTCCTTACAAGCATTTTTTTTCAATATTTGTTTATATAATTGAAAACACTGTAATAAGCATTTTTATATTTTGGGTTTTTTGCTCAACTTCTAAATAAATTATTATCTTTTCCTCCATGATTTAAAGTTTTTATAATCAAGAAAGAAAATGAGATCAGATGTTACCAAAAAATATAAATTATGGGTTTTAGGTAACAACTTTTAATTTTCCAAATTATAATTTACATA
This sequence comes from Plecotus auritus, assembly GCF_963455305.1. NCBI lineage: Eukaryota > Metazoa > Chordata > Mammalia > Chiroptera > Vespertilionidae > Plecotus > Plecotus auritus. Next base: position 120,063,686 of record NC_137776.1, on the reverse strand, counting down.
AAGAAAGTTTGCTTACAAAGCCACTAAATTTTTAATAATGTATTAATCATCTGAAATTTTACCAAGGCCATATTCGAGATTTTTTGCTCTTGGTTATCAAATTAATCTATGGCTTCCTTCGCATCAAACTTAGGGGCATTTAAATGACAGCCAGTCAACTTTCAACAGTGTTTTGTGTACTTGCTGCCTGGGAGGCACTTTTTTAAATGTGAAGCTTGAAAATTTGTTGGAAAGGTACCTTTTGCCAAACACGAAGTATGACCTTTAAAATTCAGCAAGATAAATCACACATTGTGTCACAGAGAGTGCTTTTCCATTAACAACGTATACAAGAAGCTGTACAGCTTCTACAAGTTCTTCCCTCCAGGCCTCTGTACCATTAGATTTTTACAATATTTACAAATAAAATCATCATGACAATAAAAAATGAGGAATTTAGGCGTGAACACATCAGGTGACATTTAAATGAGCCCCATCTCATGAAATGAGAACAAGCAAATTTATGGAAATCAATCACAACAATTGATAAGCAAACTAGAGAAGCAATAACTGCTATAGAGAGAGAATTTAACATGGTAGGTAAGTGCATATCTTCTGATCAGATTGCTTGAGATAGAATATGGGTTGTGTGATTGAATGGTTGTAATTTTGCACAAGTTAATTAAACTCCCTAAGACCATATTTCCTTTTCTGTAAAGTGGGGATACATCTAAGATTATGTTCAGAATTAAATAAATTAATGTACATAAATCTTTGAGGACAGTGTCTGTCTAGGGTAAGCATGGTGTAATGTTTGGTGGTGGTGGTAGCAGTAGTTGTAATGTATTGAATATGGACCTTCGAGTCAGACACATGCAAACACAAATCTTTGCTCTTCTGTGAGTTCCTCAGAGTATTATGTAACCATCATGTCTATTGATAATTTGGAATTATTAATTAAGAAAATACATGATAAATTATTGGCACATAGGAAACTGTAACTACCATTATTACCATCACCATCACCACCATCATTATTATTAGTATTAACCAGCAAGAACTAGATGGCTAAACTAAGAAAAACATAATTTCTTATAAGAGATTAGAGATTAACTAATAAATCAGTAAGTTGCACGAAATCACAAAATAATTTAGTACTTTTCTTTAAGAATAGAAACTGTTTTGGTCATATATTTCTTAATGGCAGGTTGAGAAACATAAACCATAAAATCAACTTTGGCCATACTACTTATAGAATAATATTAACATTCTATGACATGTTATCCAACAACATTTTTAAATGTAACTAATTTTATGCAGAGAAAGCAGAAACCCATCGACTAGACCTAGTCAAAGTGGTGTACAGAGGATTTGTGTTAGTAAAAGCATTCAATCTCAGGAGCTGATTTTATCTCTAATTCATGGGAAATTTTATTAGCATCATGATAGAACAAAGAGAATTGCATTGTAATTAGTCCTGAGTTTTAGTGTTGATTTAAAAAAAACAAAAAAAAACAAAAAAAAACACTAATCCGAACCTGAGAAGCCACTGAACTCTTTTAAACTCCATTTTTCTTGTTTAAAGTAATAGTACCTATTTTATAAAACTTGAGGAGAAACAACATAATGACATAAGGTAATACTTTGGCTATAGTACTTACTCAAAACAAATACATTTGTGTATGTATGTATTCATTCATTTCATACTTTTAAGTTTTGCTTTGTTCTATAGTGAACTTGAACAACCTATCAAAATTAAAACTAAATATAGGACATCAAGTTTGGGGAAACAAAAATATAGATCAGGAAATGTAGGACAATTTGGGGAGAGATGAACAATACACAGGTGAACAGGTCTTAAGGACTTATGTAAGTCATAGAGCTGAGTCATATAGTTTGCTCTAACTTTTTTTGAAAGTCAGAGTGAAAAAGGGAAGCATATTTAGCTACATGATTCTAATTAGTCATTCAAAGAAATCATATTTTCTTACAATTAGCTCTAATATAATTTTTCTTTACAGAGCTCATCAAAAAATGGCACTATGCTATACAGTAGATAATTAGCAACATCTGACAACATACAACAGAAAGCATCTTATCGTAATGTTCCAAGAAATCTACCATCTCACTAAAATGCAAAATATTGAAGGAAGTTCTGTAGGTCTCTAAGACTAGCTGGTCCAACTTTTTAGATTTTATAGATTGATCCAAAAATTAATCATAGACTACCTAGAGGAGTGATCTACATGTTCTTAAACTAACTTCCCATAATTATCACTTTTCCTATTCAATAAGAATTGAACTAGACACTTTGAGGTTTGTTGCCTGAGATGGAAATTAATATCTGGAATACATAAAGTCTGATTTGTTGTTATTTAGCAAAACACAGATACTTAAGAGATCCAAGAATACATAGAGGTTTAACAAATCCTATAGGACTTATTTCTGATTAAATACATGTCTTAAAATAAATGGCATAAAAGCAAGGACTAATTTTATATGCTACAAGCAAAATAAGCATCAAATATCTTGGAAGCATCTTCTACTGGAAAACCAGAATATATAAAATACAGTAGGTTATTGGAAGACTAAATTTTTTTTTTGTGTGTGTATACTATACTACCAACTAATCATTCTTGATGCATACATTACTTCTAGACATACCACTGAGAAAAAAAGATAATTCCTGGGTCCTTTAGGAAAAAAGCACTAGAGAAGGAAACAATAAAGCCAAGTTAGAGTTGTGCATCATGCATAAGTATCTGCGTGACTTTGGATAAGACAATTACATAAGCCTTAGTTTCTTCATAAAAAAATTAGGATTTTGGGTTATGTTACATGTAAGACTTTTTGTAGATCCAACATTCAATGAGTTACTAATTCCATGAACACTTAACATATATATGCAGGAACTCATGTTAGGCTAAGCACTAGGAGAGGAAATTAGATTATGCTTTTTTTAGAAAACAGTATAATTTGAAGGCAGTGTGTTTAAGAATCTTCCCCAAGATCCTAGTAAAAAATCCAGTTTGAGATGTGTTTTTGTTAAATATTGCATGAATGCAATTTTGTTATTGTGAGTACAGATATCAAAATAATAATCAAGAATTATGATAATATACTAATAATTGATAGTTCAGACAGCTATTTCAATTGTTTTGAGAATAGTGTTTGATAAAGTCCAGGTTGTGCATTCAATATAAACATAGTATTCAGTTTCAAAAAGAATACGTTTTCTTTGCTTGTTGATGGTCCTTGATTTTAGGGCAGCCACTGTCAAGCTGTAGGAGAGACTGAACAAAGTGTGAAGCAAGCCATTTGAAGTCAGAACAAATGGTCTGTGGATATCAGTGCCTCCATACTAATGATGTTACTGCCTACATAACAAGGGATATTAAGGTACTCTCAGGAAACACTGAAAAAATAATCTGAGAGTTTGTAAAAAAGTAATTGCAAATAAAATATTTGGGCAAAACATACTCTGTGGTAGAATGCAAAAAACTTAAAAAGAAAGAAAGAAATTGTCCACAATTTCCTCTCATTTCTGAATGTATGTCCTCTGCAATATGACTTCATTGTTCTTCCTGTAAAGCTGTGGAATCTTTTTCTCTACCTTTTGAATCTGGGTTTGATTATGTAACTTGACTTGGTTCAATGGGACATTAACAAACCTGATTCAAACAGAAACTTAAAACCACTTGTGCACAAGGGCTTATTCTCAGTTCCTGTTTGGAGCCCCTGGGCCAGGTGAAGAACAGGGCTGGCCAGCTAAGTCCTGGAGACACGTGCCCAGTTTCTACCATTGTCCCAGGAAACCCCACCTCAAGCCCTTCAGAATAGGACCAAACGGCACCCAGACAACTGTGTAAAAGTAATATAGGAATCAAAAACAAGCACTTAGGCTGTTTCCAAATTTTAACTGTTGTAAATTGTGCTGCTATGAACATAGGGTGCATATATTCTTTCTGATCGGTGTTTCTGATTTCTTGGTATATATTCCTAGAAGTAGGATTACTGGATCAAAGTGCTTCATCAGCAGATGAATGCATTAAAAAACTGTGGTGCATCTACACAATGGAATGAATACTAAAAAAGAAAGAATCTTACCATTTGCAACAGCATGGATGGACCTGGTGAGCATTATGCTAAGCGAAATAAGCCAGTCAGAGAAAGATAAATATCACATGATCTCACTCATTTGTGGAATATAGTGAACAACATAAACTGATGAACAAAAATATATCCAGAGACAGAGAAGCATCGAACAGACTGTTGAGCCTCAGAGGGAAGGCAGGGGAGGATGGGAGGGGGGGTGTAAGAGATCAACCAAAGGACTTCTATGCATGCATATAAGCATAACTAAAGGACACAGAGAGTAGGGGTGGGGACATGAGCTGGGGGGAGAGTGGGCAGGGAGAGGTCAATGGGGGAAAAAGGAGACATGTAATACTTTCAACAATAAAAAAACAAGCACTTAGTATGGTCACTGGTTAGGGGAGTTTGATAATTGGAGAACTGTAAAAATAGATACATACTGCATTAACAAGTATATTATCTTGCTTCAGTTATGATTTCACTAGGGGCATGTCCTTTATAAAACAAAGGGAAGCGATAGAACAATCAAGTAATTAATCAGCAAATTAATTTTAACTTTTTTGTTGTAATTTTGACCACTCAGGCAAGTCATTTAATATTCTAGGCCTGACCTGCTAATTGATTTCCTAGCCATTAGTTTTGGCCCTGAATTCAAAATCCACAAGAGCTAACAGAGACATCTACTTAAAAGCTAAATCTGATAATAATAAGCCTCTCGTTTTTGTTTTTTTTTTAAAGACTCTTTATTTATATATGGCATAAGTTTGAATTTTTGTTTTTTTTTAGTTTCAAAAGGCTTTGGTTAAGTAAAATACTAGCTATCGATGTAAATAAATATCAATAAATAGAAACTGAGCTGGTCTAGTTAAAGAAGACGTGGAGCCAGAATACATCTCACTATTTTGTTGATGTCTTTGGAGAGGTCACCAGAAGACACAATTTGAAAATAATCTGGACAGAGATTATATGTCAAGATATTTAATACAGCCAATGACATTTATTAAACTCCTAAGGAGCATCACCTCTAGCAACTCTCTGTTTTGCATTTTATATTTCAGTAATGCCAAACTACTTGTATCTCCTGTAAGGTAGCATGTCTTTCAGACTTTGGTATTTCTGCTTTTGCTGTATTAATTCATCCACTTGGTAATATTTCTCCTCTTTATGTTTGCCTTTTAAAATCCACTTTAGGTTGATATTCTCCTAAAAATCTTTCCCTAATTCTAGATGGCATATCTTTGTGTCTTATACCCTATAAACCTGAGCCATATCTCTGTATTTGAGTTATATTTTACATATATGTACAGAAGAGTACAGCTGTATGTTATGAATTCTCACCACATGTCATATTTTAGCTGATCTATAAATGTTTGAGAATCCAACTTTGAGTTAGAGCAGGGCAAGCCTTATAAGTAAATAAAGTGGTCTAAGAAGTTTGGGGAGTAAAATCTCATCATAAAATATTAGCTCTCTCTGCTCTAACTAGCCAGCCATTCTAAAGTACATTCTACTCTCAGAGATAAATTCTTTAGACAATCAAAGTTTTATTGGTCTATAAGAGGCCAGTATACCACTAGAAGGAGGAATGCTTTATTTACCTTCTAATATTTTATGTAAATAAATTTATCAGAACTTATTGACAATATCAAGAACAAATTGGAATGACATAAATAGATGGGAGGAGAAATTAAAAGAAAAAAGATATCTATTCAAAAGAAAAAAATACACTAGTTGATATTAATATTCAATTAGAAATGGAAAAAATTAGTGCTTACACATTAGCCCAGGGGTGGGCAAACTTTTTGACTCGAGGGCCACAATGGGTTCTTAAACTGGACTGGAGGGCCGGAACAAAAGCATGGATGGAGTGTTTGTGTGAACTAATATAAATTCAAAGTAAACATCATTACATAAAAGGGTATGGTCTTTTTTTTATTTCAATAGTTTTATTCATTTCAAACATTTTAACAAGAAGAATGTAAACACTAATTATTATCATTTGAAACTTCAAAAAATGGAGGAATCATAGCACAATAACATACCTTATATTGAAGATGGCAAAGGCAAAATAAAATTGCCTAACAAAGGAAAAGTACAAAAGCCTTTCAAATTAAACTTAAATATAATAAAATAATTTAAAACTAAAACAAATAGAAAAGAACAAAATGTGTAAACAGTAAATTGAACATTTTCTTTAGTGCAACTTCCAAATTATGCCCGGGACGTAGATGTAGATGGCAATGTAGACTGGGTTGAAAGGTTTTTGGTCTTTAAAACATCAACTTCAGTGGGAACAGTGTTGTTGGTCTCCTTTTTAGCTAATGCTCTGATACTGTGCTCTCCAGGGGTGTGTCTCCCTACATCACCAGGATAACGTGTCTACTCATTCCCAGGGTGATGTCGGGGGACGCGTCCGCGGGCATTACAAGGAGCCTCTGGAAGAATGAGAGGTTGTTCCTTCTACTGAATGAAGAAGAAGGAGCTGTGGCCGTGTTTCCCGAAGTTGCCATGTTAACACTGCTGCTGGTGAAGGAGCGGAGGGGAGAGTAAGAGAACCCTCCGCTCTTTCGGCTCCGCGGGCCGGTAGAACAGCCGAATGGGCAGGATCTGGCCCGCGGGCCGTAGTTTGCCCACGGCTGCATTAGACTGCCATAAAATATTTTAGTGAGAGTTCGCATATCTGCAGGCACGAGTCACTCAAAATTATGTTACACAGACAGTGTCATACCAACTATGTTTTATCTGTAGGGACAGAGAAGTAAATTCATTTTTAGCAAAAAATTTGGAAGTTATGATTCTTCCAAAGGGGAGAATTATAGGACCCACCCCTCCCCCACCCACCCTACAAATGGCAAAGGGCACGAATGTGAAATGTAAGTCAATAGTATGCTCAAAGATGCCTCAGTTATATGAAAGGGGGAGATGAACCCTCTCTTTGTTAAAATAAAAACTTGGAATTATTTCAGAAATATAAAATTTTAAATAGAAATGAGGGCCTTGACATACTGAAGTAATTCTCCCACTACAAATTGGTGTGATACTGGAGTGTACTGAAACTCAATGAAGAGATGTGGCAGAAGCTGAATAATATAATCATGAGATAAATCTTGAACATATTTAAGCTGAATTCTCCTAGCTACATCTACATAAGAGGTTTTTCCAATTTCTCAAAAGGAAAGGAGAAAATTCCTTTTATTTTATCATATTTATAGATTTTTATTAACCAAATATTGTACGTTATGTAGTATCATTCAATATTTCTAGCCCAATTATTTTCAGTCAAATATTTAGGTGTTTTTATAATGTACTAAATGAAAGACACTTTTTGATATAGAACAGTGTTTCTCAATGCTACCTGTATATTAGAATACCTGGGGAGTGTTCCGAAATGACCAATGCCAGCACCAAAATGCTCCCAGTGATTCTAAAGTGCAGCTGTGGCTGCCTGATATAGGGGGATTCTCAGACAAAATAAACTTAAATTAATTGCAGTTATAAAATTCAGGTCCTAGCATAAACAGATCATAAAGTTACGGTATTAGGCCTTAAATGGTCTTATTTTTTTAATCTATGAGCTTTTTAAAAAAAATCTTTATTGTTGAAAATCTTTATTACATACTAGTAGGTCCTCTTTTCCCCCCATTAACCTCCTCCAGCCCACTCCTACCCCCCTCACCCTACCCCTCCCCCTCCCCAATCCACACCACCCCATTGAATGTGTCCATGGGTATGCATTTAAAGTTACAGTTAGGGCTGGTAACCTTCAAGACATTAAACCTGTGGTCATAGAGCACCTTAGGTTCAACTAGTTTTGTTGCTCCCACAACAGGATTGTGGCAAAGGGAATTTATGATTAAACAGTTTAGTATTTGTAGGAAAAACAGAGTTAAAGTTATATTAGATGAGATAGAACTGAATAAAGATTTTCAAGAAATCAGTTATTACACGAAAAACGAGAGGCAGAATATTGGAATGGAGAGTTGCTAAGCCTGCAATGTTAGAGTTTATAAAAATAACTAAGGAATCCTATATAATGAGAGGGATATGCTAACTAGCCGGGACACCCTCACGGGTAACATCCCGGGGGAGCGGGTGGGCATGGCTGCGTGCCGCACAAGGCTGGGCACGGGAGGCTGCGTCAAATAAAATAAAATAAAATGCGTTCACATGCCCGAAGTCCACTGGGTTCAAGGAGGAAGGGCTCCAGTTTTGTTTTCTCACACCCAGCTAAGAGGACTCCTGGGCGGCTCTCCCCTCCGAGCTCTGTGCAGGACGGGCACTCCGCTCCACCCAGGAGCCCCGGAGGGATGCGGAGGGAAGTGCTTTCCCTCTGGGACCCCGCTCTCCCTGGGAGTCCGGCGCTGAGGGTGCTCTCCCTGGGAACCTGGAAATCTGCCTCCCGGGGTGACTGTGCAGCAGCCAGGCCTTGCGAGCCGCAGCGAGGGCAACCTACCCAGAGGCCATGCAGCTGCCATAGTTGAAGTTGCCCTCGATGGAGGAGTGGGGGTAGTGGGGATCAGAGTCAGCCATTTCAGTAATGGAACCCCAGCTCCCCACCCAATGACTAGAGCACACAGACCTCAACGGTCATCGGTCACTTCCTGAGCAGCAGTCAGCCCCCACCAGGGATCAAACCCGAAACCTAAGTAAGTGCCTGACAGAATGGAACCCAAACCTTTGTTGTGGCAGGGGAGCTCTGACCCACAGCAGGGCCAGGACATGCCAGAGGGGTTTTCTTGAGGGGCCCTGACAGGCAGCCCGCAGCGCAGTGGGTTAGAACCTCCTCCTGATACAGCAAGGTTGCGGGTTGGATCCCTGGTCCGGGCACAAAGAAGCAACCAAAGAGAGCATAATAAGTGGAACAACACACTGGTGTTTCTCTCGCTCCCTTCCTCCCTCTAAAATAATCAATCAAAAAATATTAAAATAAAAAATAAACCCTCTGGCCCTAACCAGTTTGGTTCAGTGGATAGAGCGTCAGCCTGTGGACTGAGGGGTCCCAGGTTCGATTCCGGTCAAGGGCATGTACCTTGGTTGCGGGCACATCCCCAGTGAGGGGTGTGCAGGAGGCAGCTGATCAATGTTTCTCCCTCATCGATGTTTCTAACTCTATCCCTCTCCCTTCCTCTCTGTAAAAGTTCAATAAAATATACTAAAAATAAAAATAAGCCTTTTGGCTTGCAGAGTTGCTAAAACAGCTAGAAAGCAAATCCCATCCCTTCCTGTTCATTCATTCAAAAAATACTTCATATGCTCCTTCAATAATCACACTGGGAATGGGTGTTTGTTTGTTTGTTTGTTTTGGTTAATCCTCACCCGAGGACATTTTCGCATGGATTTTTTTTTTTTTTTTTTTTTTTTTTTTTTTTATTTTTTACAGAGGGTGGAAGGGAGGGAGAAAGGCAGAAACTAATGTGAGAGACAATCAATTGGTTGCCTCTTGCTGAATCTCCGACCAGGGCCCTGGATTAAGCTTGCAACCCAGGTATGTGCCCTTGATTGGAATCCAACCCAGTACCCTTCAGTCCGCCTGCAGAAGCACTATCCACTGAACCAAACCAGCATTTTTTTTCTTTTTAAGTCCTCCTCTAAGGATATGTTCTTTCATTGATTCTAGAGAGAGAGGGAGGGAGAGGGAAAGAGAAAGAGAAACATCGATCAGTTGCCCAAGCAATCCGACAGGGATGGAACCCACAACCTGTGTATGTGTCCTCACCTAGAATCGAACCCATGACCCTTTGGTGCGTGGGAGGACACTCTAACTACTGATCCACACCGACCAGGGCCTGGAGGTACATTAAAATTTTTTTTTCAGATCTGCCCTGGCCAGGTGGCTCAATTGGTTGGAGTCTCAACCTGTACACCAAAGGATTTCCTGTTGGATTCTAGGTTAGGGTACATACTTAGGTTTAGGTTAGATCCCACTGGGTCAGCAGGTGCAGAGGCAGCCTACTGGTATTTCTCTGTCACATGGATGTTTCTCTCTCTAAAAATCAATTTTAAAAACATCCTCAGGTGAGAATTAAAAATATATATATTAAAAAATTTTCAGATCTAAAATTTTATTTGCTTCTTTTTTAAATTTTATTTTTCATTTACAGTTCACATTCAATATCCTATCCTATATAATAAAACTCTAATATGCAAATTGACCAAACAGTGGAATGACTGGTCGCTATGAACTGACCACGACGGGGCAGATGCTCAACATAGGAGCTGCCCCCTGGTGGTCAGTGCACTCCCACAGGGGGTGTGCCAATCAGCCAGAAGCCGGGCTTACGGCTGGCAAGTGCAGCGGAGGTGGAGGGAACATCCACGGCAGCACTAAGGAGCAGCAAGCCGAGCAGTAGGGAGCACCAAGCAGGCAGGGGCAATAAGGAGCCGAGGGGTCCTGGACTGTGAGAGGGCACAGGCTGGGCTGAGGGACACCCTCCCCCTAGTGCACAAATTTTGTGCACCGGGCCTCTAGTATAAAACAAGAAAACAAGACAATAACAGCCTAACTAATTTAACCTTAAGCATAAATTCATTTACAACATACTATAATGCAGAATTAGCAATAATCTAATATATGATCTAATACCATAGATCTAACTCGAAGGCTTTTCAATATAAACCTTATTGAAAAACCCACTGAATTTTCCCTTATCTCTTTAGAAATTAAAAATGTAGATCTATAAGAACCTACCTGTTAGAACATAGTAGATATTCATGCTAAATAAACTTAAAGACTTCCACATGGTGGCAGTAAATAGCTGTTACATTCAAGGGAAAGACCTGGCAAATGCTTGGTATTTCCATGCTCTGAAATCTCTGCTATCCCAAGATGAGTGTCTGATAAGAATAAATATGCTAGAAAATTCAGATTTATTGTGAAAAGCCCATCTTTAAGTTGCCCTCTGGGACCCAGGTATAAGAATATGCACAGCACAATTCTGATTATATGGCCAAGCCATGACATCTGGCATCCACAGCCAGGAAAGACAAGACTCTTCCTTACTCTCTTGGCTCTGTCTACCTCTCCAGCCATGCCCATTGCCAATTCCATGAATAGTGTTTGTTCTGTAGTCCACTATTTACTGAGCCTTGCTTTACCTCACTTTGTGCTTGCTTGTTAAGGCTTTTCTACATTACTAAATACCACTCTTCATTCAGGATGCCCATAAGTAATCCCATTCCTCTCATCCTCAATTGGGTATTCATCTTAGAGTATCTCCCTGTTTACTTGTATATACAACTCTATCCTAATGTTGATTACTCAGTATTCTATTTATTTGATTCTCTGTTTAATAGTTCAACTAAGGTCCTTCATTTCTGAGATATTTCAGCACTCATCACATTCTTGACACACAAACTTCCCAATTCAACATCCTTAATACATATTTTGTTTTCCCTATTATGCCATCCAGTGATTATTTATATCATGACACTTATAACAATTATAGTGATTTTTTTTCACACCTTCATTTCTTTAATGTCTCTCTTCAGCCAGATTCTAATCTTTGTGATAGTGAACACCATGGCTGTTTTATTAGTTGCTTTATTACCAATTCCTGTAACAGTTCCTGAGACACACAAAACATGTTGGCTATATGTCAGATATTTATTTGTGTTAATTAATTAAATGAGTGAAGATTTTAGGGGTGAAGAGGCAATGTAAAAGATAAAGTTGACTAGAAAAGTATCTGATAATTCAAAACAATAATTATCAACTACTTCAAGTAATTGATAATGTTTTATTTCAGAATCAGTAGGTCATTCTTTTCTGCTTCTTACACTTTAATTATCCTTTATTAAGTACATTCATCATGAATTTTCTGGGTCCCTAAAAAATTTACAAATTCCTGGAGATCATGCATGTTTTCATTGCAGTACAGTTGTTTTATTTGTTTTGAGTGGACCTGATACTATCATATCTAAAATTCAATTCATTGCTTTCAACAAAAGTTTACTTACACATGAAAATAAATAAATTGACATCGAATTTATGCAGGTATTTATATCACCATGTTCATTTGGACAAGCATAATTAGTATATTACATTTCTGGAACAGGAAAAAATTAATAATAGAGTTTACTGAAGCAAATGTTTTCTCAAAAACATGGTTAGCTAGCTAGTAAATACTATAATATTTATTGTAGTTACTATATATAAATGCATTTGTGTTCAAGATTTCATACTTATTTTCTTAGGCATTTGTCATGGATAGCTGAAAGTGGGTGGGTAGTTGGTAACACTGCTTTATCAGCATATCAACAGAAAAGGTACTGAGTAAGAGGATGGGTGGTTAGAGGGATTTTTTCAGTAATCCCCCCAGGAGCACACATGGCAATTTCTAGACAGAAGGGTATATGTCTAGAAATTATGGGGTCAGGGGAGATAGAAGGAATAGGTTGTGAATATCAGAATGGCGTTATCATGAGCCAGATGATCCCAAGAATAGCCTGGAGAAGACCACTGGGAAAAAGCATTGCCTTAGCGCTAGTGTACCAGTATACTACAGGCTTCCACACAGATGTTTGATGAAAAGGACATGGACTTGAAGTTGGAGAACCTTCAAATCTTGCTGCTTTATTATTTGAGCAATTTAAAAAATATATTTATTCCTATAGGTCCCAATTTCTTCTTTGATAAACTGAGGGTAATAGTATTACCTTGGTGTTTTGTGAATATAGTTGGAACATAGTTGACTCTTGCTAAATATTCTGTTTCCTTTCTCTCCCAGATAAAAGTCATGACTTTAAGTTTGTTGAATACAAAGATTAATTTTAGTTTCTCAAAATTACCAGTGACTGACTTGCATTAAGAAAATAAACTTGATGGACAGTTGAAAAGTAACTAGATCCTTTTGCAGATTTGTGGGGGTCGATACAAATGCTGATAATAATGCCATGCATATTTCTTTCAAAATATATTGGGAGTGTCTTAAAATACCAGGGTTTTGTTGTTGTAACATTTATTTCTATAGCTTTGAGTTTTATTCTTTTTTAATAGTAACCCAGTTGATTGTAATATAAAGTTAATATTGAAAATCTTAAATTTAGCTTGTTAATTATTCCCATTCATCATAGAGGAGCCATTTGGGAAAAAATATGAAATACATTTGGAGGAGGAGAAGGTTATGAGCTTAGGTTACTGTTCAGGACCTTTGTAGTACTCTTTAGTATATGGGTGTAACCCAAGGGAAACTAGGTAGCAAGTCAAAAGGAAATTAGATCATTTGAACATGGAGGAAATATAAAATCAAACTTTACCCTCTTTAAAATTTTGTCCACAATGTACTCTAAAACAAACAAATAAATAACAAGAGCAACAATAAAAAAAGAAAAGTCAAGATTTATTTAAATTCACAAATAAAAATGCCACTTACATGAACATTGGAATGGTTTGTTTCATGATTCTAAGTCCTGACATTTCTATCTCCTACCACTCTTCCCGGACCCATCGCTATCACCTTAGTTTAGACCCACAATATGTTTTACCTGTGCTGTTGAAATAGTGAAATTAATTCTCATTGATTCCATTCTCTCCTTATCTTCATTCCATTCTCCACATTGAATCCAAAATGACTACTGTCAAACATCTATTCTGCCCTCTAAATTCCTGAGCCCACCATACAACTCCAGGATCTGACCTCTGTTGACTTTGCCTCTTTCGTTTGTCCTCAAATATATTTATTATGTATGCTTCTATAACAAACAAAACACCACATTTCAATGGCTTACTACCATAGAAGTTTGTTTTTCATACTCATATTAATAGCAGAATTGAGTATCCAGCAGGCAGTCTTCAATTTAATGATTTGGATACTCCTTCTTACCTGTGTTTCTAACATCCACTAAGATTTCCAAGTTCTTCACTTCATAAAAGCATATGAGTAAAAAGAACAATGAAGGATTATGCAACTACATGCTATTCCAGGAAGTGGTATACATAAACCCTGTTCATTTTCTATTGTCCAGAACTCAGACACATGACTCCTGCTAATATCAGCCAAGTGAACAGAAACAGCTTATGTGCTCACACCTTGTTTTGATGCCCTCTGAGCATTCTATGCCACATCATTCTTTAGACAGATTGGTGTATGTATATAATCCAAGGTTAACAGTGATTTTTCTCAGATGTTGAAGATACTATTCATTGCCTTATTTCCCATCATTGCTTTGGAGATATCATCTGACAACCTAAAAGCCCTTATAGGTGACTTGTAAGTGATCTTTTATATTTTTAATCTCTTTATCTGTCATTCATACTGGGATTATTTTTAAGTTCACTAATATGTTCTTTATCTATCTCTTTCTCCCCTGAAATGTGTCCATATACACACAAACATACAGATGTGTTCATTTTATGTATATAAAAATATATATAAATATATCTATAAATATACATATATACACACTCTGCACAAAGGTGTATGTAAATATAATATTCAATATATTTATAAAGATTCTTAATTGCTTTCTTTATTAACAGCTTTATTGTGATAATAATTTATATATAATATAACTCACTTGAAGGGAAACCAAGATGGCGGCATAGGTAAACACCTAAACTGATGCCTCACACAACAATTTCAAAACTACAACTAAAAGACAAAATGGACATCATCCAGAACCACAGGAAGGCTGGCTGAGTGGAAATTCTACAAGGAAAGAGAAAAGCACACTGAGACCCAGAGGAGCTGCAGGAGACAGAGGTACTGAGATGCGCACGTGGAGAGGACTGGCAACTGAGTGCACGGCTGGCTTTCTCAAGCGGGAGGGAGACAAAAGCTCCTGACTGCGCTGAACTCCAGTTCCTGGCGAGACTCTGTGGACCCAGACTCATAAGGGGTGAAAATGGACTGTCAGGAAAGAGAAAAGCACACTGAGACTCAGAGGAACTGTGGAAGACAGAGGTACCAAGGCGCGGGCACGGAGAGGGCGAGCAACTGAGTATGCAGCTGGCTTTCTCAATTGGGAGGAAGACAAAAGCTCCTGACTACACTGAACTCCAGTTCCGGGTGAGACTCTGGGGACCCAGACTCATTTGGGGAGAAACTGGACTGACTGGCAGTGGGCAGAAATCGAGGGCGGCTATCTCTCAGAGGTGCTTACAGCGATTACCACGGGACACTGAGACACAGGGGCCTATTAGGGCAGGGCTGACGGGAAACCAATGCTGTCTGCTCTGCCCTGAGACTCCGCCCCATCCAAGCTGAGCACAGAGCCTTTTGCAAGTCTTGTCTCATAAGGGTGTCTCCAGCACAGAAGTTCTCCCAGCAGAGACACAGCTGATCCTCACAGCCAATTGGCCTGGAGGTCAATTCCTCCCAGTGATACCAACAACAATCAAGGCTTAACTACAACAAGACTGTGCACACAGTCCACAAAGGGACAGAGCAAAATGCTAATCTTATAGTGGTGAAGAAAGTGTGGGTAATTTCTTTATAAAATAAAAAAAAATTGCCAAGTAACATTTTGTGAGTCAAGCCTTAAATAATAAAATCATGCTCACAAAACTATTTATACTTTTATTAAAATTTTATTAACGATTCAAATTTTATTCAGAAGTGCATCACAAACTTCTATTTTCTATATTCAATATTCTAGACCTTCTTTGAGAGCAAAGGCCAAATTAAAGTCTTTAGAGTGTCCAAGGAAACACATATGGTTCATCTTTTCACACAGGCAGAATTTTAATCCTTATGCTCACTTGGGCTGGTAACAATATTAAAGAGGTTCGATTTGCTTTTTAATATTCATATTTTATCACTACCATTTTGTGTGATAATGGGATTTGAGATGGAAACTAAAACAATTGGAAAGCTGTGATGGTTCCTGTAAGTTTTGTAATAATAATACAGTGAGATACTTTCAAGAGTCCTATGATGTTAATGTGCTCTATACAATTTGCCTTCCATCAAGGTGCTAATTTCCTTGCCTTTGGCAGAAAGAAAAAGGAGGATAAATAAATGTGACGTTCTTTTACATCCAAATGTCAGGCTACCAAAGGAAGCAAAATAAAAGGAAGAAAAGTGTACAGTATATAAAAAGGAAAATGCACTGAGTGGTAATGAAATGAAAAATTATCTCCCAACTTGGAAATTCATAAGGATAAAAAGGATGACAGCTAAAATTCAGGTGAGCTTTGTGAGTCTCTGTCAGTGTACCATAAACAATTATTATGGTTGGAGAAACATTATACTTAACCACTAAGCCCAGTACTATCAAGACAGTGACAGCAAAGCCACAGTGTGATAGAGATCTCCTAGCACTCAGAAGTAAGTAGTCAATACATTTTTTCCATTATAATATTCCTGAAACCAGATATTATGCCCATTAATTTCCCAATGCTATTTTATGGTAAATATGTCAAATTATAAAATTCAAATAAAAAACAGATGTTATTCTATTTATAAAAATAGTCTTAAAGAAAAGGAAGAAGACATATACCAACATAAAATAATATACAATTCAAATAATTTAAATCTGGTTATAATCACTAGATTTCTAGAAAACCAAGGTATATGAGTGAGTCAAAAAAATTTATATACATCATTATTCTCAGATATTTGTTCTATTCAATAAATATATACTGAGTTCCTGTCATGTTTTAGGGATTGGTCAATAGAAACACAATAACAGCCTAAGCAGATTTGTTTCTTAGACCCACTCAGTGAAAATTTTTCATAAAATAAAATATACAAATAAAGAACATCCTCATGTAAAGATACTGGAGTAAGTAGATATCAAGGAAAAATCACCCATACAATTTTATTACATTAAAGGAGGGCAATGTAGGATGATCCAGGAATTTAATTCTCTATTGTCTACTTTAAGAAGATATTTTTCTTAGGATGAAATTGAAAGAGTATGAATTTTTAAGGCAAATAGACATGGATTCAAATTGTGACTATGCTCCATTTACTAGTTATTTTATTTTCATAAATTTATTTAGTTATATTGAGTCACATGTTCCCCATTATATAAAATTTATTAATACATCTTGATTATTTGATTCCTATTAGGATTAAGTGCACTAATATATGTAAAGAGCCTAGTAGAAAAACTTATTCTTAGTAAGTCTTTATTATTAGCTCCTTCCTCTTTGTTATTGAAAGCAAAAATGTCTGATATTCTAGCAAAAGAAAACATACCATGTTCTATTTGTTGCCCTAATTTACTTCATCCATGGATTTGAATTATCTTTCAAAAGTTCAGGGTAATAGGATTTTAAGTAAGGTTTCAGCAGTAGAGGTAACTATAATACATCAAGTTTAATAAACCTCAATATTCTATGCAAATTATCCTAATTTTCCAAATTCTGTGTAAGTCAGACTATTGCCTTCAAGTCATGAGTTACTAAAAGTCAGGAATCATATTTTTTTTTTGCTATATCAAAACTCACACTTAGAGTACATCCAAGATAATTAAACATGATATTATTCTCTTTTCTCTCTTACTACATATACTCATCTAGATTAAAAATCATTGATTACATTGCCTTTTTTCCCATATACTCCAGCAACATGTCTCTGCATTTTAACAATAACCTACAAAGAATGTTTAGGAGAGAGAAAACCCACTTGACTTGTAGTTTTAGAGTAAGTTATTTGCAAACCAGACACCTGAACTCAGCCCCATTATGTTCGTATTATAATATGTTGGAAGAGTCTAGCAACAGGGCTGGGAATTTAGCCCAGAAGGACATGTAAATATTCTAAATCTGTTGCTGTAGGCTTGGTGCCTTGTCAGGAAGACCTTTAAGTAATTCAGATATTTTAGGAAGGGGCAGCAAGCTGAACAGACATAGACCAGCACAACCAAAAGATCAGACACTGGGGTAAGAGTGAGTTAAAATCCAGGCAAGCAGATGAGAACAAAAGTAGGCAAGGGAGAAACCAAGATGGCAGCATAGGTAAACACCTAAACTGCTGCCTCGCACAAAAATTTCAAAATTACAACTAAAAGACAAAACGGACATCATCCAGAACCACAGGAAGGCTGGCTGAGTGGAAATTCTACAACTAGAAGGAAAAAGAAAAGCATACTGAGACTCAGAGGAGCTGCGGAAGGCAGAGGTACTGAGACACATGCGCAGAGAGGGTGGGCAACTGAGTACATAGCAGGCTTTATCAAGCGAGAGGGAGACAAAAGCTCCCAACTGCACTGAACTCCAGTTCCAGGCGAGACTCTGGGGAGAGACTCATTCGGGGAGAAACTGGACTGTCTGGCAGTGGGCGGAACTCGAGGACGGCTTTCTCTCAGAGGTACTTGCAGCGATTACCATGGGATACTGAGACACAGGGGCCTATTAGGGCTGTCTGCACCGCCCTGAGACTCCGGACCATTCAAGCTGAGCACAGAGGCTTTTGCAAATCTTATCTCATAAGGGTATCTCCAGCACAGAAGTTCTCCCAGCATAGACATAGCTGATCCTCACAGCCAATTGGCTGGAGGTCAGTTCCTCCCAGTGATACCAACAACAATCAAGGCTTAACTACAACAAGACTGTGCACACAGCCCACAAAGAAGTGCACTAAGAGTGTCTACCTCAGGAAACTGGGGAGGCTGAGCCACTGGGCCCTATAGGACACCTAGCACACAAAGCCACTCTATCAACTCAGGGAAGCAGCCAAAATGCAGAGACAAAGAAACAGATCACAGATGAAAGAAATGGAGGAAAGCAAACGACTGGATATAGAGTTCAAAACCACGGTTATAAGGTTTTTCAAGAATTTTCTAGAAAAGGCCGATAAACTTAGCGAGACTCTTGAGGATATGAAAAAGGTCCAACTAGAAATTAAGCATACACTGACTGAAATAAAAAATATTATACAGACATCTAACAGCAGACTAGAGGATTGCAAGAATCAAGTCAAAGATTTGAAATAGAAAGAAGCAAAAAACACTCAACCGGAAAAGCAAAAAGAAAAAAGAATCCAGAAATATGAAGATAGTGTAAGGAGCCTCTGGGACAACTTCAAGCATACCAACATCCAAATTATGGGGGTGCCAGAAGAAGACAGAGAGCAAGATACTGAATACCTATTTGAAGAAATAATGACCGAAAACTTCCCCCACCTGGTGAAAGAAATAGACTTACAAGTCCAGGAAGCACACAGAACCCCAAACAAAAGGAATCCAAAGAGGATCACACCAAGACACATCATAATTAAAATGCCAAGAGCAAAAGACAAAGAGAGAATCTTAAAAGCAGCAAGAGAAAACCAGTTAGTTACCTACAAGGGAGCACCCATACGACTGTCAGCTGATTTCTCAACAGAAACTATGCAGGTCAGATGGGAGTGGCAAGAAATATTCAAAGTGATGAATAGCAAGAACCTACAACCAAGATTACTCTACCCAGCAAAGCTAACATTCAGAATTGAAGGGCAGATAAAGAGCTTCACAGATAAGAAAAAGCTATAGGAATTCATCACCGCCAAACCAGTATTATATGAAATACTGAAAGGTATTCTTTAAGAAGAGGAAGAAGAAGAAAAAGGTAAAGATAAAAATTATGAACAACAAATACATATCTATCAACAAGTGAATCTAAAAATCAAGTGAATAAAAAAATCTGATGAACAGAATAAACTGGTGAATATAATAGAATCAGGGGCATAGAAAGGGGGTGGCCTGACAATTCTCAGGGGGAAAGGGGTGTGGGAGATGCAGGAAGAAACTGGACAAAAATCGTATACCTATGGTTGAGGACAGTGGTTGGGGGGTAAGGGCAGAGGGTGGGGTGGGAACCGGGTGGAGGGGAGCTATGGGGGGAAAAAAGAGGAACAATTGTAATAATCTGAACAATAAAGATTTATTTTAAAAAATAATATAACTCACTCATTAAAATATACAATTCAATTGCTTTTAGTATTTTGATAATGGGTTCTTAACATTTATTTTTGTTATATTTCTCTTTCCTCTTAATATTTTCTTACTCCTCTTTAATAGAATGTAAGTATGTATATATTTAAGGAACAAGTTATTCCAAAATAGTTAGAAAATTTTGAACTGTTAAACTGAATTAATTTTATTTTTATAGAATTCATATAGCAACTGTTTATACGGTGGTCTTTTTATTGTAACATATTTCTTCACTTATTTAGAATTGAAGGTTAATTTTAATAGAGATCTTTTTTAGTATTATTTTTGAACTAGAGGCCTGGGGCACAAAATTCGTGCACGGGGGGGGGGGGGGGGGGGTTGTCCCTCAGCACAGCCTGTACCCTCTCCAATCTGGGACCCCATGAGGGATGTCCAATTGCCCGTTTAGGCCCGATCTCAACGGACAGTCGGACACCCCTCTCACAATCCAGGACTGCTGGCTCCCAACTGCTCGCCTGCCTGCCTTCCTGATTGCCCCTAACTGCTTCTGCCTGCCAGCCTGATCACCCCCTAACCACTCCCCTGCCAGCCTGATTGATGCCTAACTGCTCCCCTGCCAGCCTGTTTGCCCCTAACTGCCCTCCCCTGTAGGCCTGGTCACCCCCTACTGCCCTCCCCTGCAGGCCTGGGTCCCTCCCAACTGCCTTTCCCTGTAGGCCTGGTCGCCCCCAACTTCCCTCCTCTGCCAACTTGGTCACCCCTAACTGTCCTCCCCTGCAGGCTTTATCGCCCACAACTGCCCTCCCTTGCAGGCCTGGTCCCTCCCAACTGCCCTCCCCTGCTGGCCATCTTGGGGTGGACATCTTGTGTCCACATGGGGGCAGGATCTTTGACCACATGGGGGCAGCCATCTCGTGTGTTGGAGTGATGGTCAATCTGCATATTACTCTTTTATTAGATAGGATAGAGGCCTGGTGCACGGGTGGGGGCCAGCTGGTTTTCCCTGAAGGGTATTCCAGATTAGGGTGGGGTTCCCTTGGGGCGTGAGGCGGCCTGGGCGAGGGGCCTGTGGTGCTTTGCAGGCCAGCCATGCCCCCTGGTGACCCAAGCGGAGGCCCTGGTATCTGGGGTTTATTTATCTTCTACAATTGAAACTTTGTAGCCTGGAGCAGAGCCAAGACTTCCGCTCGCTCCGTGGTGGCAGCCATTTCTGTTGGGATTCATGTATCTTCTATAATTGAAACTTTGTAGCCTTAAGCGGAGGCCTGGGTCGGCCAGGGCTGCAGAAGCTTGGCTTCCTCCATCACCGGGGGCAACCCTAGCCTCCTGCTCTTTCCAGCTCCGTGGCTGCCGCCATTTCTGTTTGGGTTTATGTATCTTCTATCATTGAAACTTTGTAGCCTTGAGTGGAGGCCTAGGCCCGCAAGGGCAGGCGGAAAGCTTGGCTTCCTCCATTGCCGGGGAAACCCAAGCCTCTCTCCTGCTCTCTGTAGCCCTAGCCATCTTGGTTAGGTTTATTTGCATATTCGCTCCTGATTGGCTGATGGGCGTGGCTGGTGGGCATGGCTTGTGGGTGTAGCAGAGTGATGGTTAATTTGCATATTACTCTTTTATTAGATAGGATTCTATTCTCCTCTTTATGCCAAATGAATTAGATCTTGCTTTTACCTTCACCCCATGGGCACTAAAATCTTTGATACCACCTGCTTTCAGACAACAGTGCCAGCAGATCCATGGTTTCAGCCCATTTAACTGCTGTTCATTATTGCTCTATATCTATTCTAAGTAGAGTTACTAGGTAAGGTTGTCCCATGTGATGCTTGGGACATACTTATACCTAAAAATTATTTGTTTATATGGAACTCAAAAGTAACTTGGCATCCTATAATTTTACTTGCTAAATCTGGCAATCATAGATCTAAGACTTCCTTTTTCCTGTCTCTTTCTCTCTTTTTACCAAGCTTTACCTTTTCTAAATGTTTTAAGAAGGTAGTGTGAGCAAATGTAAGATAATTTTGCCATTCTGAAAAGATTCATACTTTACTTTTATAATCAGACATGTAGAACACATAAAAATATACAACTGCCTAGAAACTAGGGCAAAAATAGCTAAAATCATGTGCCCACAGTCACAGAACCCATAAAAAATACAGAATTTGAACTCATTGGACTACTGAATAATGTTTTCAAGACAATGAATTGTTTGGTGGTTCTGATATTACAAGACTATACAAGCAGGTGTGAGCTGGTTCAGGACGCACTCTGGTTCCAAATATTATACAAATGGTTATTGAACCAGGTCCTACTTTGACTTTATTTCCAGTGTTCAAATTGAACTATAAGTTTTTCAGGAAAATCTGTTCTAAGATTCTATCTTTCCTGCTCTGGCTGGTGTGGCAGTGGTTAAAGTGTTGACCATGCCTCAAAGGGTCTCAGTCAAGAGGCAGCCAATGGATATGTCTTGCTCATAGCTCGCTCTCTCTCTCTCTCTCTCTCTCTCTCTCTCTCTCTCTTCCCCCCCCCCCCACTTCTATCCTGGGATGAGGATTAACAACAAAAAAACAATTGCATCATTCCTTGAGGAGCTCTTTCTGTGATATGGGTCTATTGTACATGGGTTTATTTGAAATATACATTTTAAATATTTTTTGCTTAAAAAAATCTGTTGAGTTTTTTTGCCATATGTTAATAGGCTCAAAAAGAGCTCTATATATTGAAAATAATATTAGTTTTGCTTTGTTTTTTGATTTGTTGATTATTTATTACTTTATGTGTACTTTGAATATGTCAATGTATTCATCATTTGGTTTAGGTACTGTCTTATTGCTTTTTTTTTCTTATAATATTTTTATATCATTTTTGAAAGCTATGAGTCTTTCTTACTCTCAAATAATCCCTAGGATACAGAAGATATGAAGAGGGCCCTTTATTTGTATAATCCCTCTGACTATAATATTTTGTTATTTTCATTGTTATATCAAAATGGCTTTTTGCAGCTCTTTGAAGTAAATAGGAAGAGAATGAGATGAGATGAGCAGATATTGGATAATCAGAATCATAGAGTGTAGTCATGGTTACAATCAAAATAGTATGGCAAATGGGTGACTCAATCTGTCAAGAATATATATATATATATATATATATATATATATATATATATATATTTAAAGTATGTGTTGCCATTTTTGTTAATGTCTCCCTCAAAAATTTACAGGATTGACTAAGAAAACATGCAATTTTTATTATGTACTAAAATATGTTTTTGTTGATTTTAGAGAGTGAGGAAGGAAGAGGGAGAAAGAGATAAAAATATTGGTGAGAAAGAATCATCAGTTGGCTGCCTCCTTCATGCCCCCCACTGGGGATTGAGCCTGAAACCTGTGACCTCTTGGTGCATGGGACTACCCTTAACCAACTGAGCCACACTGGCCAGGCACATTTTTGCTACTCATCAAGATTGATTTGGCATGGATGGAAAAATGCAGAAACTCTAATAGGAAGACATGAAAGGAAGGGCTGAGAACTGATACAGATGCTTTTTTTCTTCTCTCACAAGCATATACTCAAAAACTCCCTAGTAGTTTTAGTCATTTCAGGGTACTATATAAGCTATATGTAATATAGATTTTCTAAATGTTCCCTTCCTCCCGGGGCAAAATAATATTAAAAAATCTAGAGAAGTTACCTTCTTATTAAAGTTTTAAAAATCACTAAATATTACATTTAAATAATCAGCAACACAAGTTATTGACAACTGTATGTTCAACTGCAGACAAATTAAAATAAAGTTACTAAATATGTGAATAACATTAAAGAAAACAATCTTTTTAAATTTAAAAGAATGTGCATTTTGTATCAGTTTAATGAATATTTATAAAACTGTCTACTAGGGAAAGTGAACCAGCTTATCCAACTGTATAATATGTTTTGTATATTATATGATTTATAAGTTGAGTGTCAAAGCCAATTATATTTTAAAAGTTATTGACTTTGTCAGTATAGGTAATTAATAATCGAGTAACTATGGATTATACCATTTTAATCAGATTTTTATCTAAAGGAACCATGTAGGTCTTATATAGTTCTAGAACTGGGGAAAAGGGTTCAGGATAGAGACATTTCCTGCCTAAAAACACTGGAGCTTCTTTGTTCCCATCCTAATGAGAGCTCAAATGAAACTGCAGTGTGGTCTGCAGCATTAGCCTTCAACTGAAGAACAACGTGGAAACACCTGGGGAAAATCCTAAAAGTCCGAAGAACACAGGCAAAAGTGAGCTGGGAAGTAATGAACCTATATACGTGATCCAAATTCCAGGAACAATAGTAGCAATTTTATGTTGATTTTTAATTGATGAGTTTGAGGGGAAAAACGATTATTTTGTTTATGTATAAAATAAATGATATTCAGAGCACAACAAAATATTTCTGCTATGTCAAGGAAGAATACAGAATAAAACGAAACGAACAGAAAAGTCTAGAAACCCCTTGATGCCCATGCTTCTCAGCCAGCCTGCTTTGCTCTTTAACTAAGGAATTGTTTCATTGACATTTGACCAATTTTTGTTCTTTTCCAAAATTGAGGAGGAATGGTTGAAACATTTCAGAAATAGTATACTTAAGAAGCTAACAGTGCTCACTTTTTATACAATTGCTTCTTAAATATATTGATTTATTCTATTTCATTATATATAGCCTTTGCTGATATAAGTGAATCTTACAGGCCTGATTGATAATTATCTAGTCTAATTTTTAAAAACGTAGGTACAGTCAATAAAACACAGATATATTTAATTAATCTAATATATATTAATTTTATAAACAGTCACTATAAGATGCAACGGTAAAAACTGGCAGGAAAATACAGAACATCCCTGGGCTTTATGCTTTCTTTTAATTAATTTTTTAATTTAAGTATAGTTGGTATACAATCTATATTGCTTATATTAGTTTCAGGTGTACAATATAGTGATTCAACATTTTTGTTGTTGTTAATTCCTACCTGAGGATACTTTTTCATTGAATGTTTAGAGAAAGAATGGGAGGAAAGAGGAAGGGGGAGAGAGAAACATCTATGCGAGAGAGACACATTGATTGATTACCTCCTGCAGGTGTCCAAACTGGGCGGTGGATCAAACTTGCAATCCAAGTACATGCCCTTGACCCAGAATCAAACCCTTGACCCTGGACAGAGCTGATTGAACACTTTTATACCTTACAATGTGATCACCCACTAATTCTAGTAATCATTTGTCACCACGTAAACTTATCACAATATTAGTGACTATATTACCCTTTATCTCTTAAAGTGAAATAGGAATACAAGTGCAGGAGCAAATACTCTCAGGTAGGAATGGGAGAAGTAATAGGAAAACTGTGAGGAGGAGAGGATAATTAAATTGGGCCTGGGCAGATGGTTAAAGGTTTTGTCACATGGACATGGAATGACATTCTAGGAGATACAAAACTAATAAAAAGGTGGATATGAAGGAAGCAAAATATTCCATTGCTTCTGTAGCATGTGAGAAAGCCTGGACAGAAAAGTCATGATCCCATTAGTTTGTAAACAAAACTAAAGAATTTGTAATTTCCTTAGAGCCAATGGGAACTCACTAATACTTCTTTCACCTATGGGCATAACATAATCACAAATGTCTAAGAAATCTGATGTGAGGAGGATGGTGAGATGGATAAATTGTGAGAGGAATAAATTAGATATTGAGGAATCAGGGAGGTAATAGAGAAGCCTTTCGAATATTAAGGAAACAGGCAACCTCTGTCAGTGTGGAATGACTGCGATGCAGTCAGTACCTTACCAGAGCTTCTCTAAGTGTTTTTGAAGTCAGAAACTAGGTTACTATTTAGGCACTAGCGTGCCAACAAAGTTTAGGGCAGTGTGAGGCTCATAGTAGGTTTTCAGGAAATGAATCCTGACTACAATAATAATAAGTGAATAAGCTGTAAATAAAAAGCACCATGTTGATTATGCCCTTAAGGACCACGGGTTGTCCCATATAAAGCTTTATTGAGTGCTAAATGTTCCAAGTCTTCTGAAATGGTTACATCGCTGGATGCTAGATTTAAGCACACTTTTAAATGTGTACTGAACAGGCTAGGAGTCTGGAAATGGTAATATTTCATGAACCATTGCAACAATCGTGTGATAGTTCAAGGAAAAGTTTGGAGTTTTTTATAAAGAATTTTTGAAAATGTCTAAAGGAAGTTCATGAATAAATACCAACAATCCGTTTTCTTCTCAGTAAGGGGTCAACACCTGCAATCGTAGCCACTGCAAAGCCAGGGATTCTCAGTGAAGGAATAAGGATGCCAGCTCATTGGCAGAAGCCTGCTGCCCACTGGGAGGTTTCAAAAGGAGAAGCAGAAAGTTAATGAGAAGAGCCCTTTGTGTTCCAAGCCATCCTCTGGCTGTGGCCTGGGCGCACAGAGCACTATTAACAGAGCCACTTGCAGGTTCACCTTTTCCCAGCAATTCAGGGCAGGCACTTTGATGTCTTTCTTGATTTGCCCCCTTGTTGCTTTCTCTTCAAAAGCTTGAGGATGATTGAGCTTGTATCTCACAGACACATGCAAACCTCAGTGCAACAACATTTCAAATTTGGTGCTTGTCTTTGAAGTGTAGTGAGAATTAAAATTCTTGCCCCCATAAGACTTCTTTTCTTGCAATCTTTCCTTCCAAGTAACCATACATCTCCCATACCCAATTGAATTGTGAGATCTCCAGCTGAGTCAGTACCCTTAACACAATCTTTCCTACTTCTCCTCATTGCAAGAGACACCACTATTTCCCCCCCTTGGCATCCAAACATAAAAGGCATGCAGCATTTGTTGATTCACCCTCTTTTCATTTCCTATATTCAGTCAAATCCTTCCTTTAAATATGCCTTGTGTCCATCCATCCCTTCTCTCTACCCTTCAATGAGTTCAGCTGAGTCAGCTTCTACTCAAAAGTGAAATGACATGATCAAGAAGTTGTGAGGTAAGAGGTGATGCGTGGCTATTCCCTACTCAAGAGTGTGTAGGATTCCAAGGAATCCCTATACATTGTATTAACAGATAACAGATGCTTCTATATTAATAGGTAATAGGCGATCTGACAGCATTGATATTCATTTGATGGTGATCTCTTAATGGATTACTGTGCACCTGCTTACCTGGTTTCTTGGGTTAAGAGGGGATAAGAAGTAGAAAACAATACACCGATAAAATGAGCAAGACAGTATGTAAAATGAAAAAGTTATACCAAATGATGTTAAGATAAGGCATATTGTAGAAATCTTATTTTTCAAAATAAGATGAATTTATATGTATATATCAGCTATCAAAGCTTTGGGATTATTTATAAATGTAAACAGGTCCAAACTTTCCTTCCTTCATTCCTTCCTCCCTCCTCCCCTCTCTTCCTTTTCCCTCCCCTCCCCTCTCATCTCTCTATCAATAACTCATGCTGCACATGGTACAAAATGCAAACGGAATAAAAGAATATACAGTGATAAGTACATCTCCTTTACATCCTTGTTACTCAGCAACCAATGAATCCTCCACAGAAGCAGCCAATATTGTCAAGTTCTTGAGTACCTTTATAAAACATCTATGTATACTCAGCTATATCTGAATAAAATAAAGTAGTTTCTTAAAAATCACATTATAGAGTTGGGAAAAGAAGGTTTTGAAAGAGTTAAATGATAAGCTTCAAGGTTATAAAGGAAGTCAGCAATGGAGTTGGGAATAAGCCCAGATTTTCTAATGTTTTTTTTTTTTTACTAGGCATTGTGCCAGCTTGCAAATTTGTATTTTCTATATGCCAATATCTCTGCCTTTTGTATGGATGGGCATATCTCCAAGACTTTTAAATTTGATTTTGGTTCAAAAGCTTACCATAAGAATAAATGAAGTCTATGAATCTCCTCTGTATGCAACATTTCAACCTAAGCAAGTAGGGGTGTCAGTTCAGGGCTCTCTCTGTTTTTTTGAGGAGGACACTTTAAGAATATCATCCTTAGCTTAAGAGGCATTTTTCAGGGTCATAGAATCCTGACTGAAACAAACAAACAAAAACAGACAAGAAACAAAAAACAAAATGCATTTTAAATAAGAATAGTTTTATCCAAATAGTTTGAAATTCTTAATGAGTTTAATTAAATTTAGTTTAAAACATATTTCTTCAGGTCCATATTTCAAGTATTTATTTTCAGTAGGTTTTCTCAGTTCTATAGGTTCTAGGTCTTCTAGAGAACTTGCCTTTGCTGGCATATTTCCATTACATGGGACTGCAGAAAATGATTGCTATAATGGATGGGTAGTATCCATCATTTGGTATTATCTCCTTGCTAGCACCTGTAACACAAGGTCTTCAGAAAGACGTTTAATTACAAAAAAAAGTACCAAGTGTTAGTTGAGTCAGTAAAACAAAGAAACTGAAAATATTTCATGCTCTAGCTTCCAAATATGTAAAAGTTTATCCTTCACCTTAAGAAAAGCTGACAGCCCGGCCAGCATGGCTTAGTGGTTGAGCATTGACCTCTGAACTAGGAGGTCACAGTTCAATTTTGGTCAGGGCACATGCCCAGGTTGCAGATTTGATCCCCAGTGTGGGGCATGTAGGAGGCAGGCAATCAATGATTCTCTCCCATCAATGATGTTTCTATCTCTCTCTTTCCTCTCCCTTCCTCTCTGAAATCAATAAAAATATATATTTTTTAAAAAGAAAGCAAAATGACAAAGATACATGTTTTCTTTCTGTTATAATTTCCCAACATGTCTCTGTCCAGTTTCCCTAAAATCTCCGGTTTTGTGTGGTGTTCTTACAGCTCTGTTCTTCTGGTTGTCTGCATTTGGTGCTCAGCTCTTCAGTTTTCTTTAACCCACTGAACAAGAGCAGAATACATACTTTGATGGGCAAGATTGTAAAGGGGAAATGTATGGTTATTTTTTCCTCAGTGTCACCATAATTTTTTTACTCCTCATTGGACAAGATTAAGTCAGAAAAGATTTTCAACAACAACAAAAAAATCTCTAAATGTGACTTTTACTTTCTCTAGCCAAAAAAAAAAGAATAGAAAGGAATAAATCTGTCACCATTTTTTCCCCAAGTCTTTTCCTCAGAAGCAGTCTTCTTCACTGATTTTGGAGGGCCTTCTGTTTTAATTGCTTGCTTTGTGTTAATCAGATAATGGAAGGAGATAATAAGGGAATGACAAATTGACATATTAAAATTTAAAGAGTTGCATCCAATTGACTACCTTAAAAGGAACAGTACTCATTTAGATGTATTTATTCGTCTGTTTGTTAATATAATGCAATCCATGCATCCTTTTCCCTATTGAAGAAACTTCATCAATTATGATAGATTATGTGCAGAGACAACCATCAGTGACACTTGACAGCCCGGTTGGTGTCGCTCAGTGGTTGAGCAGTGACCCAGGAACCAAGAGATCCCAGTTCAATTCCTGGTCAGGGCACATGCCCAAGTTGCA
Source organism: Plecotus auritus (assembly GCF_963455305.1). NCBI lineage: Eukaryota > Metazoa > Chordata > Mammalia > Chiroptera > Vespertilionidae > Plecotus > Plecotus auritus. The sequence goes on along the minus strand of NC_137776.1, from coordinate 120,034,302 downwards.
GGCTTGATCCCCAGAAGGGGGTGTGGGGGAAGCAGTGGATCAGTGATTCTCCCTCATCACTGACGTTTCTATCTCCCTCTCTTCCTTTCCTTTCCTCTCTCTCTCTCTCTCTAGAAAAAAAAAAAATCAATAAAAATGTGTTTTGTTTTGTTTTTTTCTAAAAAGTGATACATGACATTTTTTCCATCAAGAGTTTGAATCCCCTCTTCCCTTGAATCTATGCTGAACTTGTGACTTGCTTTGAATTGTGGTTATGCCAATTCTGGGTTTAAAACTCATGAAAACCTGTTTTCATACTATTGGAAACTACTGGAGAATCCATGTGGAGACAGAGATCTGGAGGTTAAAAGACCCCCTTAAAAAGGTCCCAGAGAATGACAGAACTAGCCCAGTTAAAGAGCCAGACATAGGCAGGAGCCATCTGAAATCTTCAGCCCAAATTATGGCCACATGAGTGAGTTCAGCTGACACAACATGGAAAAGAATTAAGCCATCCCAGCTGTTCCCTGTGTAGCTAATCAGTGCACTCATGAACAAGTATAATGATTGTTGTTTGACAATCAATATGTATTATATGAGACATGTTAATATTTGGGATAGTTTGTTACATTAAAACATAATTGATGTTTCCCCTTAAAAGATTCATATATTCTAAAGATAAAATTATTCACTATCTTTAATATTTATGTTTCCTATGATACAAAATGAATTCACATGCTATTTAAAATTTTCATGCTATTGTTTTTAATAACAAAAGAATTGTTTTACATAATACATTTTTAAAGAAGCACAATAGTTTAAACATGAGTCAAAAAGTAAAAATAACATTTACGCCCTAACTGGTTTGGCTCAGTGGATAGAGCATCAGCCTGCGGACTGAAGGGTCCCAGGTTCGATTCCAGTCAAGGGGGTTTCGGGCACATCCCCAGTAGGGGGTGTGCAGGAGCAGCTGATTGAAGTTTCTCTCTCAACGATGTTTCTAGCTCTCTATCCCTCTCCCTTCCTCTCTGTAAAAAATCAATAAGATATATTAAAAAAACACACACACACACACATTTACACTATTCATTAAGTTTCTCTGTGATCATTCTTTTTAATGCATGTCCAGAATGTTTAAATTTAGAAGACTTGGGTTTGAGTTCTTATCCTATTATCTTCTAACTCTTTGACTTTTTGCAAATTCCTTAATATGTTTCACATGCATTTATTTAGTTGTTAAATGGCTATATAAAAACTGGAGACAACACACATGTCCTTCACCAGGTGACTGGATAAACAAATTTAGGTATATTAACACAATAAAATTTTACCTAACAATAGAAAGGGTCTAGTTATTGATACATGCAGTATCATGGGACTATCTTTTAAAATATGATGAGAGAAAAGGCCAAAAAAAAAAAAAAAAAAGAAAAGAGAGAGAGAGAGAGAAAGCACATGTGTATGATCCCATTTAAATAAATTTCTAGAAAATGAACACTAATCTAGAGACAGAAACCAACCAGTAGTTTCCTGGGGATATTGAGAAGATTGAGTGGGGAATAAGTAGAGAGAGGCATGAGGAAACTTTTGGGGTGAAAATGGTCATTATCTTGATGGTAGTAAGAGCGTCAAGAGTTTATACATATGTCAAAACTTATCAAATTACATACTTGGAATATGTTCAGTTTAATATACTTCAATAATACATTAATAAAATGACAAAATAATAAAATGGCTATAACTGCTGTTTTTAATTTCAAAAATTTATTCAATAATAATTTGATCACTGTCAATGAAGGAGATATAAGTAAAATATCTCCCTTTATCAAGAAATTCAGAGTGGGCTGAGGAGACAAGAAAAAATCCACAATTACGATATAATGTTATGACACCCATGTATGAAACATTGTAAACATAGATGGAAGATAGTGATTATTTTTCAGTAATATAGACGAGTAGAACTATGCAATTTACAGAGGGTATAAAGGGCAAGAAAAGACATGCAAAGTCACTGAGGCAGAAAAGAAGGATGCCATTCTTCTAAGGGCAGTGTGACCCAAGGATAGGCTTGATGGCAGAAAATAGGATTCAAACTGCAGAGCCTGAATGCTATGCAAAGGAATTTGGACCTTATTATGCAACATAAATTATATCTATATTTTACTAGTAGAAAGGTAACTAAGGTAGATGAGAGAAGAGGGTATTGCATTTTTCAACAGAGAGATGATGAAGCCTTAAACTAAAGCAATGGCAATGAGAAGAGAAGAACCATATCAAACATGGAGATATAAATGACCAAGTTCTGCAGGACAAGTTCTATGTTCAAATAATTTTATGAACATAGATATATTTTAAAGGTCTCAATCACTATTTCATATAGGGTATCACTGAAATAATATTTTATTTTAATAATATAAAATAATAGATGGCTTTCTGTGGCATATTTTGGACGAATGTTTTCAGACTACATATGCAAACTCTGGTGGAATTGTAATTCCAAGAATATATGCACTAATATTTTATGGTGTTTATTACCAAATTAACTTCAATCAATAAATTTATGTTTTTCAGCAAATCAAGAAAATTATTTGATAAATTGATAGGTGAAAATATATTATTATTTATAATCTTAATTTTAATTTCTCCTAATGAATCATATAGGGTATCTTATACATTTGAAAGTCATTTATATTTACTTTCCTCTGAATTAAACCTTCAGATCTTCTTCCTATTTTTAATTGTGTTATCAACCATTTTGTTATTGATATGCAGAAAATTCTTGATTAAGTTTTAATATGCTTTTTGAGTTTGTCATTTACTTGTTTGGCATTAATTATAGTGATATTTCCATATAGTAAATATTATAGCAAAAATAAAATATATAATTTTATATTATTTCTATAACATGTTATAGAAATAATTTTATATTTATATAAAATATAAAATACTATATTTAGAAATAAATTTTAGAAAACTCCTGCTTTATACTCCCCAAAATCTTCAAGAATATGTTGGCTTATGAAATATGAGATAGAAGATGATAGAAGTAGAACATATTAAAATGAAAAGAGAGCTTTGCTGAGAGACCAACAATACCCTAATGGGCACAAATTCACATTAGGAAGAACATAATAAAATACACATGTCGTAACAATTTCCAAATGCAGTCTAAAGGCTAACTTGCTAACTTGATATTATAGAAAATTAATGAGTGATATAAATAACAACACTAAAAAGCTAATTCATTCAAGAATACTTAGCAACTATTTTAAACACACTATTATGCACTGTTCTTTTTTTTGAAACTGTCTACCTAGGTAGTGGTTATAACTAAATAAAATACTGAGTAATTTGAGTGCTGTAAAGAAAATAAATATTCAAAAAGTAGTGTTCATAAGAAATAATTTCAGACTAATAATTTGTTAGAAAATCAAATTGAAAAATTAAAAGGATAAGAGATCCAATATCTAAAAAGAAGCAAAAGTTTAAAATAACATTAATAAGGTCATTAAAAATACTTAATGCCAATATTAGAAAAAGCATAAGGTAAGAAGATATTTAATAAATTATTTGAATAAAAATATAGACCCATTATAATGAAGGAAAGATAAAACATAAAAAATAAAGTGATCCTCTCCTAACACAATCATAAATGTAAATACAATTGCAAACATAATCACAAAGAGATGTTTTGGAACTTGATAATATGGTTGTAAAATACATATGTCAAGTTTCTTATATTTATTTATTTATATTGACTTTATTGGGGTGACACTGGTTAACAAAATTATTCAGGTTTCAGGTACACAATCCTACTACACATCAATGTGAATAGTCAAGAAAGAATTATTAAATTTAATAAAATAACATGTTACAATTTTAAATTTATTATAGTCTTTTGATAATTAAAGCCTTATTGTATTCTAACAACATTATAGCTTCATTAGTGGAAAAATGTGTAAGGCTAAAACAAACACAAATGGAAGCATCAGCATTTATATTGTAATAAAGATAGAATTTTATATTAGTTAATGGACAAGTTACTTTTGTAAATAAAGGTGTTAGAATAATTGGTCACTATTTTTAGTTAAAAATAAAGTTATAACCTTTTTTTAAAAAATAAATTTCAGGTATATTGGATATAAACATTAAAAATGTAACTCATACAAGGGAGAAACCAAGATGGCGGCATAGGTAAGCACCTAAACTGCTGCCCCGCACAACAATTTCAAAACTACAACTAAAAGATAGAATGGACACCATCCAGAACCACAGGAAAGCTGGCTGAGTGGAAATTCTACAACTAGAAGGAAAAAGCAAATCTCACGGAGAAGGAGCAGCAAAGAGCTGAGGTATGGAGACACGCGTGCGCAGAGAGGAAGGGCGGCGGAGTGCCTGGCTGGCTTTCTCTGGTGGGAGGGGGAAAGAAGCCCCCAACTGCACTGAATCCCAGTTCCAACTGCACTAAACCTAGTTCCAGGCAAAACCCTGTGGACCCAGGCTCATACAAGGGGAGTTTGGACTGTCAGGTAGAGAGAAAGGCACCCGGAGACTCGGAAACTCGGAGACTCAGGGGAGCCGTGCCGGCAGGGGTCTGGAGGTGTGAGTGTGCACAGGGACTGACTGCGGAGGTTACCACAGGCTGTCCCTGGTGGAAGGGAGTCGGGGGCTCCTGACTGCACTGAACCCCAGTTCCAACTGCACTGAACCGCAGTTCCTGGCCAGCCCCTGGGGACCCACGCTCTTACCGGGGAAGTCTGGACTGTAGGGCGGAAACTCGAGAACTGCAGAGGGCTGAGGTCTGGAGACTCGCGCAAGGGCAGGGCTGATGGGAAGCCAAGGCTATCTGCTCCGCCCTGAGACTCCACCCCTTCCAAGCTGAGCAAGAGGCTTTTGCAATCTGGCAAGGCTAATCCTATAAGGCTCTCTCCAGCACCGAAAATCTCCCAGTGTAGACACAGCTAATCCTCACAGCCAACTGGCCTGGAGGTCAATTCCTCCTAGTGATACCAACAACAATCAAGACTTAACTACAACAAGGCTGTACACACAGTCCACAAAGGGGTGCACCAAGAGTGTCCACCTCAGGTTAACTGGGGAGGCTGACCCACTGGGTCATATAGGAAACCTAGCACACAAAGCTACTCTACCAACTCAGCAAAGCAGTGAAAAATGGGGAGACAAAAAAACAGATCACAAACGAAAGAAATGGAGGAAAACAAATGACTGGATATAGAATTCAAAACCACGGTTATAAGGCTCTTCAAGAATATCCTAGAAAAGGCCGATAAATATAACGAGACCATCGAAGATATGAAAAAGGACCAACTAGAAATTAAACATACACTGACTGAAATAAAAAATATTATACAGAGACCCAACAGCAGACTAGAGGAACACAAGAATCAAGTCAAAGATTTGAAATACAAAGAAGCAAAAAACACTCAACTGGAAAAGCAAAAAAAAAAGAAAAAAGAATCCAAAAAGTTGAAGATAGTGTAAGAAGCCTCTGGGACAACTTCAAGCGTACCAACATCAGAATTATGGGGGTGCCAGAAGAAGAGAGAGAGCAAGATACTGAAAACCTATTGGAAGAAATAATGACAGAAAACTTCCCCGACCTGGTGAAAGAAATAGACTTACAAATCCAGGAAGTGCACAGAACCCCAAACAAAAGGAATCCAAAGAGGACCACACCAAGACACATCATAATTAAAATGCCAAGAGCAAAAGACAAAGAGAGAATATTAAAAGCAGCAAGAGAAAAACAGTTAATTACCTACAAGGGAGCACCCATACGATTGTCAGCTGATTTCTCAACAGAAACTATGCAGGCCAGATGGGAGTGGCAAGAAATATTCAAAGTGATGAACAGCAAGAACCTACAACCAAGACTACTCTACCCAGCAAAGCTATTATTCACAATGGAAGGTCAGATAAAGAGCTTCACAGATAAGAAAAAGCTAAAGGAGTTCATCACCACCAAACCAGTATTATATGAAATGATGAAAGGTATTCTTTTAGAAGAGGAAGAAGAAAAAAGTAAAGAGAAAAATTATGAACAACAAATACATATCTATCAACAAGTGAACCTAAAAATCAAGTGAATTAAAAACCTGAGGAACAGAATAATCTGGTGAATATAATAGAATCAGGGGCATAGAAAGGGAGTGGACTGATAATTCTCAGGGGGAAAGGGGTATGGGGGTGTGGGAAGAGACTGGACAAAAATCATACACATATGGATGAGAACAATGTGGGGGGAGGTAAGGGCAAAGGGTGGGGTGGGAACCGGTTGGAGGGGAGCTATGGGGGGAAAAAGGAGAAACAATTGTAATAATCTGAACAATAAAGATTTATTAAAAAACAATTAACTCATAGCCCTAGCTGATTTGCCTCAACAGATAGAGCATCGGCCTGTGGACTGAAGGGTTCTATTCCAGTCAAGGGTACGTACCTTGGTTGCAGGCTCCTGGCCCTGGTTGGGGGCAGATGGGAGGCAACTAATCCTTGTGTCTCTCTCTCACATCAGTGTTTATCTCTCCCTTTCCCTTCCACTATCTCTAAAAATCAAAGGAAAAAATATCCTCAGGTAAGGATTAAAAAAAAAAAAAGTAACTCAAACATCCCTGAAAAAAGTACAGATAGGTGTGTAAATTAGAAGTAGTAGGGACTCTTAAAACATGACACCAAAGATAAAGAGTATAATTTAAAAATCTGATGAACTGGTTACACGAAAATGTTAAAGTTTAAAAACTGCATTTGAAAACACTATGCAAGATGAAGGCAAATCAAGAACAAGAACAATTTTTGCAATATCAATGCCAAGGACTTGACCTTTTATATACAGAGTAGAGGCTCAGTGCACGACATTCGTGTACTGGGTCAGGGGGGTCCCTCAGCCCAGCCTGCGCCCTCTCACAGTCTGGGACCCCTCGGGGGATGTCCTCCGAGGGGTTCTTAGTGCTGCCGCAGAGGCGGGAGAGGCTCCTGCCACTGCCTCTGTGCTCGCCATCCAGCTGTGAGCCTGGGTTCTGGCTGAGCGGAGCTCCCCCTGTGGGAGTGCACTGACCACCAGGGGGCAGCTCCTGCAATGAGCATCTTCCCCCTGATGGTCAGTGAGCATCATAGCAACCGGTCGTTCTGCCATTCGGTCGATTTGCATATTAGGGTTTTATTATATAGGATACTTCTTATGTAGTAATCCTATATATGTATATGTCCATGATATATGCATTACATAATCTGGATATTGGGACAACCTTGTCATTTAAGTTTTTATGTTAGTTTTGTCAATTTTCTAAAATTTTTTTACTGAGTATGTTACTTTCCATGCATAATACAATAAATGCTATTAAAATTAAAAATAATGATTTTTTATCAATTATGGATAGAGAGATGGATTGGAAAAATACTAAATATAAAACCGTAAGACTTGCCTTTATTTGCCTAATGTTACTATGTTAGATATATCTCCAGGCCTACTAGGCCCTAGGGTATGATTTAGCTACAAGATAATAATAAATGCTTAGCCCTGGCTGGTTTTGCTCAGTGGGTGGAGCATCGGTCTGCAGACTGAAGGGTCCCAGGTTTGATTCCGGTCAGGGGCACATGCCCGGGTTGTGGGCTCGATCCCCAATAGGGGGTGTGCAGGGGGCAGCCGATCAAAGATTCTCTCTCACATTGATGTTTCTATCGCTCTCTCCTTCTCCCTTCCTCTCTGAAATCAATAAAAATATATTTAAAATAATAATAATAAACACTTACACTTGGGAGTGCTTAGGAAGGCTCATGCTCCTCTTAGTTGCCAGGTGCTCTACATGAATGTACAATATACGTATATTTGAGCGGTGCCAGAGCAGTTGCCCAAGAATGTGTGTGCCACATAATGTCCCATTCACTTCCATATTAAATGCCTGCCTGGACAATATGCCAGCAAGGGTATAATGTTCCATTGTTAACACCAAGAGGTATTTTTTGCATTGTGGTGACTTTAAATAGATATTATAAATATTCTGTACCCTACAATATAAACTGTATAACAAAAATATAGAACTTAATACAGACATTTAAACTAACAATATACTAATGATGAACATCCAAATAACCACTACACACTGTCGTTGTTAATAGTCATTTTGTTGCTTTTCTGTAGTTTTAACATTTGTATGCACTCCTATATAATTTAATTTCAGTTTCCCCCTTTTTTTTGTCTTTATAAAAAAAAAATCATTGACATATTCATTTTATGTGTTGGTGCTATCATTCAAATGCATAGGTAAAAATTCATCCACTGTTATTATTGTAGCTCAGTTTCATTGTTTAAAAGTAGTTCCATGTCAAAATATAGCTTTTTATTAATTCTTTATACTGTTGATGAACAGGTGGATTGATTCCAGCATTAAGTTCCACTGTCAATGCTGCTATGAAATTGTGTATAAAGATCCTGGTCCACATGCAAACACCTGAGACTCTTTAACTGCTGGTCTCATGATATGCTCATCAGTAACTTAATTTCATAGCGACAAATTGTTTTCAAATTTACACCTGTTTGACACCACACCATTAGAATAAGCTATATCTTCATCAGTTGGTAAACTATGCTAAATTTGTGGATATGTAGAAAACCTTACTGTAGTTATGATTATAACTTCTCCTATTATTGTTACTGTTGAATACCTTCTCTTATATTTATTGTTTAATTAGATGGCTCTTTTGTAAAGTGCCAGTCTGTTGCACATTTTTTTCTATTGGTTTTTATTATTCACAGAAGTTTGTTATTATTTTTAAAATTTTTTTGTCTGGATATGAATGTTTCAGGCAGATGTGTCACAAATATCTTCACTCCTTTTGTGGCTTGCATTTTCATTCTTTGATATTGTGTTTTGGTAAACAGGAGTTCTTAATTTTAGATGTCTATTGTTTCCCCCCTTACGTTAATATTTGTATGTTGTCTAATAAAAATCTTGTATTACAACAAGGTAATGAAGATGTTTTCTGTGTTACCGCTAAGTGTATTTTTAATTTGCCTTTCACAATTAAGTCCATAATACAACTAGTAATGATTTTTGAATATGATATGTGGGAGGATGTTGGTCTGGTTTATTTAGTGTCTTTCCATGCTTTTTCATGTAAACTGCATGCTTTTTCATGTGTCCACTGAAGTCTGTGTTCTGTTACCTTAGTGGTTGGCTAGTGATTTAATAATTTCCTTAAATGCTTGTAGCCAAGAAGAGAGAAAATAAAAAGGAGAAAAAAAGAAAAACTCTTCTCCCCGTCTTTACAGATGGCTCTATGTTGGCTCACTCCTACCACACTTAGGGAGGCCTTTGGGAACTCTGCCTGAGCCTTCACTTTCTATTTGCATAGAACCTGCGGGGGCAGCCAGAGGGAAATGTTTAGGGTCTTCTCAACCTCTTCTGAACATGCACTTAGCCCTGTTTATGCAACAAACTCCTCCATTTCCAAGTGTATGAGCGAGACTTCAAAAAGCCCTCATTCCTTTATGTATCTTTTCCCCAAACTTGCATTCCCAGCTTCTCTCTGGGAAGACTGTCGTTTTTGTGTTTTTTTTTGTCCTGGTGATTATTCCTTGCCCCAGTCTGCTACAGCCAGTACTTTTGCCTTTATGTGTTTCTGACAAAAAGCCACCAAGGAAGTCACCTCAGCCCTGGAAGTACTTCAAGTATTGAAATAAAGGCAAGCCTTTATGTCAGTCCACCAGACAGCTCAAAACCACAACCACAGTGCTTTGCAAATAGGACCATATGCTCTCTCTGGCACAAGAAATCTGCCACATGTGTGGGTTACCATCTTGTGGCTGCAACCAACCTGGTACGTGGGAGATGACAGGTGGGCAATTGAAAATGCCACACTTACCACAATGCAGCAAATTCTTTCTTCCTTAAGATTTTCCCTGAATGTTGTTTTTTTGTTTGTTTGTTTTTACTAAATCCCATAATTCTGAAAAGGTTGATGCTGGTTGTTTTGTTTTGTTTTTCAGCTTATAAGTTTTCTCTGTGAATAACAGAGCCCTCCTCCATTTTCAGTGATGTCATTCATGGCCAGTTTTTATATGCAATATTTTCATTATCATTCAACTCCAAATATTTTCTAATTATTAGTATTTCTTATTTGACCAACAGGGCACTAAAACTGTATTTCTTAATTTCCAAACATTTGGGTCTTTTCTCTTCATCCTTTAAAAAAGTTTTGGTAATTTCAATATAAACGAAATGAATTTTTTTGTGTGATTCACTTTATGCTTACACTATGGTAAAATTTTGTAAATGTTTCATATATTATTAAAATAAAAAGTGTATTTTTTAGTTCTTGGATATATTATTTTATATATCTATTTAGTTATTTTTCCTATTTTTATCTATAGTCTTACTAAATTTGTTTATGCTTATCTGATCATTTATAGAAAAAATAGATATCTTTTCTCATTGGCTAAGTGAGGCTGCTGGATGAGATCATCTTAAAATCTCAGTGATATAATGTGAAGTCAGACTAAACACATGAATTTTGGTTCACTCTTAGCCTGAGAATAAAGATAATTTGATACATTTAAAAAGGATTATTGTAGTAGAGAATCGTCTGTAGTAGCAAAGAAAAGAACAGGGAAACAAGTACAGAGGTTATTGCATAAGCAGATAAAAGATGCTGGTGGCCTGGAAGAGAATTTTTAAAAAATAATTGGAGTTGGAAAGTTGTGGTCTGATTCCAGATACATTTTGAGTGTAGAAATTATAGACTTTGATTATGGGTTGGATGTGGAGTGTAGGGAAAGCAAGAATCAAAAATTCCTTTGAAGTTTTGGTCTAGACAATATTTTGAGTGGAGGTGCCATTTACTGATATGGGAGAGACCAGAAAGAAACAAGGTTTTTCCCAGAAATCAAAAATTTGCTAGTGGACATGTTAAATTTGAGATGACTAGTAAGCACCCAAGTAAAGATGTAAAAGGAGAGAACGATATTTATATGCCAGGGATTTAGGAAAGACTCAGGAATTAAGATATAAATTGGGAATCATATGCTACATGGCATCTGGAACTCATAGAGAGGCCAAGAATAGGTCACTTAGAAATGAATTAGACAAATAAAGGAGACATCAGGACCACATCCTGGGGAACTCCATCACTTATTGATCGATGAGAGGAAGAAGAAACCGCAAAACCCTAAAAAGAAGTAGTTAGTGGTATAGAAAAAAAAAACAACAGAAAAATTAAAAACATTTATTTGCAAAGATATGCACACCTGTGTATTCATTACAGCATTATTCATGGTGGCAAGGTCATGGAAGCAACTGAAATGTCCTTTGATAGGTAACTGGGTAAAGAAGATATAGTACATGTACTAGTAGACAATGGAATACTATTCAGCCATAAGAAAAAATGAAATACTGCCATTTGCAACAGCATGGGTGGGTCTTGAGAAGATTATGCTAAGTGAAATGTCAGACAACAAATGCTAAGAACTACATGATTTCACTCATATGTGGGATATAAAACTGAAAGCAGCAAATGAACAAGCAAGGAAAACAAAGAAAAACTCAGATACAGATAGCAGTACAGTGGTTACCCAAGGAAAAGGAGTGGTGGGTAATAAAAGGTAAAGTAAAGGGGGTCAAAGGTATGGTGACAGAAATATGTGACTTAAGAGTAGACACACAGTGCAACATGAAAATCATGTGTATCATAAAAAATATAATTGAAAACTATGTTAATGAATGTCAACCAAATAAATTTCATTTAAAAGAAAACCAGTAGGGATTGTGGTCTGTGAGGTCAATATAAGAAATCGTTTTTAAAATTATAGTGTTAATAGTATCAAATACTCTCAGTAATTCAAAATTAGAACCTGTCATTGAATTTGGAAATTTGGAGGACATTGATAATATTAACAAGTGCAGATTTGGATATATGATATGTAAGAATATCTTATTAGTGTAGGTTCAAATAAGAACTGGAGAGCCCTAGCTGGTTTGGCTCAGTGGATAGAGCGTTGGCCTGTGGACTAAAGGGTCCCAGATTCCATTCCGGTCAAGGGCATATGCCCAGGTTTCAGGTTCAGTCCCCAGTAGGGGGTGTGCAGGAAGCAGCCGATCAATGATTCTCTCTCTTCATTGATGTTTCTATCTCTCTCTCTCCCTCACCCTCTCCCTTCCTCTCTGAAATCAATAAAAATATATTTTAAAAAATAAGAACAACTGGAGAACAGTCAGTGCTTTTTTGAGAAGTGTTTCTCTAAAAGATAGTAGAAAAATAGGTCAGTACCTGGAAGAGAATAGGAAGGTCAAAGAAGAGTATTTTCTTTAATTTTTCAATTATAGTTTACATTCAATATTAGTTTTTATTGGTTTCTGGTATACAGCATAGTGGTTAGAAAATGATATACTTTACAAATTGGCCCCTCTGATATTTCAAGTACCTGCCGAGAACCATACATAGTTATTAAAATTTAGTCACTATATTCCCTATGTTGTACTTTACATCCCTGTAACTATTTTGTTAACTACCAATTTGTACTTGTTAAGCCCTTCACTCAGCCTTCCCACTCCCTCCCATGTGGTAACTACCAGTCTGTCTCTGTGTCTATGTTTCTACTATATTTTGTTTGTTCATTTATTTTTCTCCATAGATAACACTTATAATTAAATCATATGGTATTTGCCATTCTCTGACTTATTTCACTTAGTATAATACCCTCTAGCTATCCATGCTGTTCCAAATGGTAAGATTTCCAATTTTTACGGCCAAGTAGTATTCCATTGAGTAAATGTACCACCACTTTTTTCTCCACGCATCTATTGATAGGCACTTGGGTTATTCCGTATCTTAGCTATTATAAATAACACTGAAATGAACACAGAGGTACCTATAGTCTTTCAAATTAGTGTTTTGGGTTTCTTAGATATATACCTAGAAGTGGAATTGCTGAGTCATAAGGCAATTCCATTTTTAATTTTTTGAAGACCCTCTATGATATTTTTCATAGTGGCTGCAACAATCTGCATTCCCATCAACAATGCACAAGGATTCCCTTTTCTCCACATCCTCACCAACACTTGTTTGTTAACTTATTTATGATAGTCATTCTGATAGGTGCGAGGTGATATCTCATTGTGGTTTTAATTCGAATTCTCTAGTGATTAGTGACTTTTATCATCTTTTCATATGGCCACGGGCCATCTATATGTGGGAAGAGGTTTTTTGTTTGTTTGTTTTTGTTTGTTTGTTTGTTGTTGTTGTTTTTACAGAAGACAGTTTAGCTTATTTGACTCATCCAGTAGATGGGAAATGCAAACCATGCCCAAATGAAATGCTGGACTTGTATACCTGATTAGATATTCTATCATAAGAATAAATAGAAACAAATGAAGTCATGTTGGATGTTTTGGGAATGGGTAGAACTTTTCTCTTTACTACTTTTATTTTCTAAGGGAAAAAAGAAACAAGATCACCAAATTAGATAAGGAGCAGAGAAGAGGCTCTTGACCTTTGAGGAAATAAACAAAAATGTGAAATTTATAACTAGGAGACTGGAAGAGTGAATAAACAACGGAAATACAGAAGGATATATAGGCATCCTGAAGGCCTGTGAGTTTTGGTTACAAATATCAAGTGAATCCAATCATTAAGGTTGTGTGTTTATCCTGTGTGTATTATATTTTAATTTTGTGATAATGTAGATTTGCACATAGTTACAAGAAATGATAGAGAGATCTTGTACACCTTTAATTAATTTCCATCAAAAGTAACACCTTGCATAACTGAAGTACAATATCACAACCAGGAAACTGACACTTCTACTATCTACCAATATTATTCAGATTTTGCAAGCTTTGCATGCTCTCTATGTGTTTATTTGTATGTGTATGTTTTTAACACTGCAAAATTGTATCACATGTATAAGTTTTTAGATCTACCATAGTTCAAGTACAGAACAGTTTCACTATACGGATCCCTCATACTATACTTTTGTAAGCACAGCCACCACCATTCATCCCTGACCACCATTAATCTGTTCTAAATAAGTCTGTCATTGCAAGAATATTATATAAATGGAATGAAAAAGCATGTCACTGATGGAGACTGGATTTATATCACTCAGCACATTTCCCTTGAGAGTCAGCCAAGTTGTGGAGTGTCAATAGTTCTTTTATTGCTGAGTATTAATCCAAGGTATGGATGTACCACATTTTGTTTAACCATCATCCATTGAAGATCATCTGAGTTGTCACCAACATTTAATTATTACATAAAAGTTTATATAAGCATTTGTATAGAGGTATTTGTATAAACATAACTTTTGATTTCTTTGGGATAAAGCCCAATTACTAGTATGTAATCACTGTGTCATATACAAATGTTTAGTGTTTTAAGAAATTACATCCTCTTTACTAGAGCAGCTGTATCATTTTACAGTCCCCCCAGCAATGTATGCCATGTCCTTTGCCCACGTTTTTTTTTAAATTTCTTTATTGATTAAGGTATTACATATGAGTCCTTATTCCCCCATTACCCTCCACCTCCCATTCATGAACTCACCCTCCCTGTTGTCTGTGTCCATTGATTAGGCTTATATGCATGCATATAAGTCCTTTGGTTGATCTCTCCACCTTACCCCCACCCTCGCCTACCTTCCCTGAGGTTTGACGTTCTGATTGATGTTTCTCTGTCTCTGGATCTATTTTTGTTCATCAGTTTATGTTGTTCATTATATTCCACAAATGAGTGAGATCATGTGATATTTATCTTTCTCTGCCTGGCTTATTTCACTTAGCATAATGCTGTCCATCTCCATTCATGTTGTTGCAAATGGTAAGAACTCCTTCTTTTTTACTGCAGCGTATTATTCCATTGTGTAGATGTACCACAGTTTTTTAATACAATCATCTGCTGATGGGCACTTAGGCTGTTTCCAAATCTTAGCTATGGTGAATTGTGCTGCTATGAACATAGGGTATATCCTTTCTGATTCATGTTTCTAGTTTCTTGGGATATATTCCTAGAAGTGGGATCACTGGGTCAAATGGGAGTTCCATTTTTAGTTTTTTGAGGAAACTCCATACTGTTCACAGTGGCTGCACCAGTCTGCATTCCCAGCAGCAGTGCATGAGGGTTCCTTTTTCTCCACATCCTCGCCAGCACTTGTCATTTGTTCACTTGTTGATAATAGCCATTCTGACAGGTGTGAGATGGTACCGCATTGTTGTTTTGATTTGCATCTCTCTGATGATTAGTGATTTTGAACAGGTTTTCATATGTCTCTTGGCCTTCCTTCTGTCTTCTTTTGAAAAGTGTCTATTTAGATCAGTTGCCCATTTTTTGACTGGGTTGTTTATCTTCTTTTTGTTAAGTTGCATGAGTTCCCTGTAAATGTTGGATATTAAACCCTTATCGTTGATATCTTTGGCAAATATGTTCTCCCATGCAGTGGGCTTTCTTGTTGTTTTATTGATAGTTTCCTTTGCTGTGCAAAAGCTTTTAATTTTGATGTAGTCCCATTTGTTTATTTTCTCATTAGTTTCCATTGCCCTAGGAGCAGTATCAGTGAAGAAATTGCTTTCGCATATGTCAGAGATTTTTCTGCCTATGGATTCCTCTAGAATTTTTATGGTTTCCCATCGTATGTTTAAGTCCTTGATCCATTTTGAGTTTATTTTTCTGTATGGTGTAAGTTGGTGATCTAGTTTCATTTTTTTGCATGTATCTGTTCACTTTTCCCAACACCATTTATTAAAGAGACTGTCTTGACTGCATTGTATGTTCTGCCTCCTTTGTCAAATATTAGTTGAGCATAGTGATTTGGGGTGATTTCTGGGTTCTCTATTCTATTCCATTGGCCTATATGTCTGTTCTTGTGCCAGTACCAGGCTGTTTTGAGAACAGTGGCTTTGTAATACAGCTTGATATCTGGTATTGAGATCTCACCTACTTTGTTCTTCTTTCTCAGGATTGCTGCAGCTATTCGAGGTCTTTTTTTATTCCAGATGAATTTTTGGAAAGTTTGTTCTAGGTCTGTGAAATATGCCATTGGTATTTTAATGGGAAGTGCATTGAATTTATAGATTGCTTTGAGTAGTATGAACATTTTGATGATGTTGATTCTACCAGTCCATGAACATGTTATTCCGTCTATTTATGTCTTCCTCTATCTCTTTTTTCAGTGTAGTGTAGTTTTCCGCGTATAGGTCTTTTACCTCCTTAGGTAAGTTTATTCCTAGGTATCTTAATTTTTTTGGTGTGATGGTAAATGGGATTGCTTTTTTAGTCTCTCTTTCTGTAAGTTCATTATTGGTGTATAGAAATGCCATAGATTTCTTGGCATTAATTTTGTATCCTGCTACCTTGCCGAATTCATTTATTAAGTCTAGTAATTTTTTGATGGAGTCTTTAGGGTTTTCTATGTACAGTATCATGTCATCTGCAAATAAGGACAGTTTTACTTCTTCTTTTCCAATTTGGATGCCTTTTATTCCTTCTTCTTGTCTGATTGCAATGGCTAGTACTTCCAGCACTATGTTGAATAGGAGTGGTGAGAGTGGGCATCCCTGTCTTGTTCCTGTTCTTAGGGGAAATGGTTTTAGTTTTTGCCCATTGAGTATGATGTTGGCTGTGGGTTTGTCATATATGGCTTTTATTATGTTGAGGTATGATCCTTCTATTCCCACCTTGCTGAGAGTTTTTATCAAGAAAGGGTGTTGGATTTTGTCAAATTCTTTTTTTGCATCAATTGATATGACTATGTGATTTTTATCTCTCAATTTGATTATGTGATGTATCATGTTTATTGATTTGCGAATATTGTACCATCCTTGCATCCCCAGGATAAATCTACTTGGTCGTGGTATATGATCTTTCTGATGTACTGCTGGATCTGATTTGCTAGAATTTTGTTGAGGATTTTGGCATCTATGTTTATGTAATTCTCTTTCATAGTGTTATCTTTATCTGGTTTTGCTATTAGGGTGATGCTGGCTTCATAGAAGGAGCTTGGAAGTGTTCCTTGCTCTTGAATTTTCTGGAATAGTCTGAGGAGGACAGGTTTTAGTTCTTCCTTGAATGTTTGGTAAAACTCCCCTGTGAAGCCATCTGGCCCCTGGCTTTTGTTTGCTGGAAGCTTTTTGATGACTGCTTCAATTTTTTCCATAGTTATTGGCATATTGAGATGTTTAGTATCTTCCTGAGTAAGTTTTGGAAGGTTGTATTTTTCTAGGAAATTGTCCATTTCCTCCAGGTTGTGTAGTTTGTTAGAATAGAGTTGTTCATAGTATTTTTTAATAATCCTTTGTATTTCTGTAGGGTCTGTTGTTATTTCACCTCTTTCATTTCTGATTTTGTTTATTTGGGCCCTCTCTCTTTGCTTCTTGGTGAGCCTGGCTAGAGGTTCATCAATCTTGTTTATCCTTTCAAAGAACCCACTCTTGGTTTCATTGATCTTTTGTATTTTTTTTTTTTATCTTTATGTCATTCATTTCTGCTCCGATATTTAATATTTCCTTCCTTCTGCTCACTGTGGGATTTCCTTGTTGCTCTCTTTCTAATTCTTTGAGTTTTTGAGTTAGATGATTAATTACCATTTTTTCTTGTTTTTTGAGGTAGGCCTGTAGAGCTATAAACTTCCCTCTTAGGACTGCTTTCATTGTGTCCCATAGTATTTGCATTGTTGTGTTTTTATTGTCTCCAGTATGTTTTTAATTTCTTCTTTGATCTCATTGATAACCCAATCATTGTTTAATAGCATGCTATTCAGCTTCCAAGTGTTTGAATTTTTTGGAATGTTTTTATTTAGTTTATTTCCAATATTATGCCATTGTGGTCTGAGAAAATGCTTGATATGATTTCAATCATTTTTAATTTGGTGAGACTTTGTTTGTTACCCAATATGTGGTCTATTTTTGAAAATGTCCCATGTGCGCTTGAGAAGAACGTACATTCCGTGGCTTTGGGGTGAAATGCTCTGAAGATGTTAATTGGGTCCATCTGATCTAGTGAGTCATTTAGAATTGCTGTTTCTTTGCTGATTTTTTGTCTAGAGGATTTATTCAGTGATGTCAGTGGTGTATTAAAGTCCCCTACTATGACTGTATTGTTGTCGATCTCTCCCTTGATATCTTCCAGGAATTTTTTTTATGTATTTGGGTGCTCCTGCATTGGGTGCATATATGTTTATCAGGGTTATATCCTCTTGTTGAATAGATCCCTGTATTATTATGAAGTGGCCTTCCTTATCTCTTGTTATGGCCTTTACTTTGAGGTCTATTTTGTCAGAAATAAGTACTGCTACCCCAGCTTATTTTTCATTTCTATTTGCCTGAAATATGTTTTTCCATCCCTTCACTTTCAGTCCGTATGATTCCCTTTTTCTGAGGTGGGTCTCTTGTAGACAGCATATATACGGCTTGTGTTTTTTTAACCATTCAGGCACTCGATGTGTTTTGATTGGAGCATTTAGTCCGTTTACGTTTAAAGTTATTATTAAAAGGAACTTAATTGTAGACATTTTTATTTTTGTGTCTGTGTTCCTTCTTACCTTTTTATTTCTTCTTTTTACACCAGTCCCTTTAGCATTTCTTGCATTGCTGGCTTGGTAGTGATAAACTCCCTTAGCATTTTTTTTACTGTGAAGCTCCTTATTTCCCCTTCAATTTTGAATGATAACCTTGCTGAATAGAGTATTCTTGGATTCAGTCCCTTGGTTTGCATCACTTTGTAAATTTATTTCCATTCTGTTCTGGCCTGATGTGTTTCTGTTGAGAAATCATTTGATAATCTAATGGGAGCTCCCTTGTATGTAACTTTCTGTCTCTCTCTTGCAGCCTTTAAGATTCTCTCTTTGTCCTGAATATTTGCCATCATAATTATAATTGTCTTGGTGTGGGTCTTTTCAGGTTCATCCTGTTTGGGACTCTCTGTGCTTGTGTGACTTTTTTCTTTGCCACATCAGGGAAGTTTTCTGACATTATTTCTTCAAATAGTTCTTCTAACCCTTGTTCCTCTTTCTGTTGTTCTGGCACCCCTATTATTCGTACGTTACTTTGTTTCATGTTGTCCCATAGCTCCCTTAGGCTCTCCTCCTGTCTTTTAATTTTTTTCTCCAGTTACAATTCAGTGTGGCTGTGTTTTGCTTCCCTGTCTTCTAGTTCACTAATTCTGTCCTCCACTTCTAGTCTACTGTTGAAACTTTCCATGGTATTTTTTATTGCAGCTATATCACTCTTCATTTCTTCTTGATTCTTACATAAGGTGTTGATTTTTTCTTCCATCTGGTTTATGAACTCTATGACCCTTATTTTGAAGTATTTTTCTGACATATTGCATGCCTCTGTTTCATTTAGCTGCTTTTCTGGCGATTCCTCCTTTTCTTTCCTTTGGGGGTATCTTTGTCTACCCATTTTTGGTCTCACTGACTGATTTAGATGTCGAACTGTGCAGGGGCTGCTCCTTGGGTGGCAGTGGCTTCTCTGGCTGCGGTGGCTCCTTGGGTGGTTACGGTAGCAGCTGCTTCTCAGTTGGCAGCGGCTCCTCTGGTGGGTGCTCTTCGCAGCAGTGGTGCCTCCTCTGGCTGGTGGGGGAGGCTGCTTGTATAGCTGCTGTTCCTTGGACGAGGGCTGGGCTGATTATGAGGTTGCTGCTCCTCGGATGGGGACGGGTTGCTCGTGTCCGCTGCTCCTTGGACGGGGGCCAGCTGCTCATGTGGCTACTGCTCCTCGGACAGGGCCGGACTGGTCGCGTGACTGCTGTTCTTTAGATGGGGGCTGGCTGCGTGCTGCTGCTGTTCCTCAGATGGGACGGGCTATTCAGGATGCCGCCATTCCTTAGACAGGGGCAGGTTGCTTGCAGGGCTGCTGCTCCTTGTATGGGTGTGGGATGCTCGTGCAAATGCTTCTCCTCAGATGGGGGGCGGTCTGCTCATGCTGTTGATGCTCCTCGGACAGGGACGGGCCACTCACCTGGCTCCTTCTTGTCAGACAGTTTCAGGCTGCGTGTGGGTGCTGCTCCTCGGACCAGTGTGGACTGCACAGGGCTGCTGCTCCTCGGACGTGGGCGGTCTGCTTATGTGGCTGCTGCTCCTCAGATGGGGGGAGGCTGCTCGTGTGGCTGCTGCTCCTCAGAAGGGAGTGGGCTGCTCACACAGCTGCTGCTCCTTGGATGTGGGCCAGCGGCTCATGCATCTGTTGCTCCTCAGAAGGAGGTGGGCTGCTCACTCTGGTGCTGCTCCTCGGATGGGTGCAGGCGGTTCGTGTGGCTGCTGCTCCTTGGAAAGGGACAGTCTACTCACACAGCTGCTGCTCCTCAGAAGGGGGCGGGCTGCTTGCACAGCTGCTGCTCCTTGGAAGGCGGCTGGCTGCTCACGCGGCACAGCTGCTGCTCTTCAGACAGGTGCAGGGTGTGGGATGCGTGCAGCTGCTGCTCCTCAGAGGGGGGCTGGCTGCGTGGGTCTGCCGCTCCTCAGAAGTGGGTGGACTGCTCAAGCGGATGCTGCTCTTCTGATGGGGTGAGCTGCTTGCATGGTTGCTGCTCCTCATACGGGGGAACTGGCTGCTCACACAGCTGCTTCTCTTTGGACAGGGGCAGGCCACGTGAAGCTGCTGCTCTTAGGCCTGTGGCGGGTTGCTCACAGGGCTGCTGCTCCTTGGACAGGAGCGGGCTGCTCACGTGTCTGCTGTTCATGTGGTTGCAGTGCACTGGGCTAAAGCATTGGGCCGGTCAGAGGGGAGCCTGCTTCCGAACTCACAAGAGCCTGTGCCCAGGGTGGCTGGAGCCTCGTTGACTGTGGGATCACAGCCTAGGTAGCATGTCCCTGCAGGGGTGGCTATAGAGTCCCAGGTGTTATCTGAGGGCACTCTGGGTGGAATTGAGGCTAGGAACCCAGTTACAGCAGCTCTCCCCCTCAAAAAGGCTAGGCTTCTAAGGACAAGCTGGCCTCCCAGTACTGTTTGCAATGGTAGCAGAAGCTGCTTAGTTAGGTGAGCCTGATTAGCCTGCCCCTGAAGGTCCTGTGGGATCTAACTGTGCCTCACTCACTCTCTCTCTATAGTTGGGTCTGGGGTGTTATTGACCCGTTTGTGGATGGAGTTTCCTCTCTAGGTGTCTGGTAATGTGAGGATAAAACTCACCTCAACAAAACACAACACAGAGGGAACTAAGCACAAATGTACACACGACACCAATAACCCCAATATAAGTGACCACCTGAGCAAAGAGAGTTAGGGCAGAGAAAAGAGAGCACAAATGCTATCGAAGAGAGAGAAAAAAATAAGGGATAAAAGATAAAGGAATAAAAAGGAGAATATATATATGTATGTGGGTGTAAGACACCACCGAATCAATAGATAAACCAAAAATAAAAACAAAAAAAATGCAAACACCACACACCCAGCAAAGAGGATTGGGGCAGAATCTGTAGAGGCTGAGCTTATATAGTGAAAATAAGATTAAGAATTGGATGAATATGGGGAGGACCTCAATTTAGTATTGAGGAAGTAGAAAGGGAATAAGTGGATGAGAAGAAAGAGAATGAGAATAAAAAAAATAAATTTACAAAAAAAATTGATTTCAAAAATGGTATAAAAATTAAAAATAGCAAATAAAAAATAGTGATGGAAAAATAATGCGAAAAGAAATAGAAAAAAAGCAACAAACAAAAACAGGAAAAGAAAGAAGAAAAGAAGAAAAAAAGAAGAAGAAAAAGAAAAAAGGGATAATAAAAACAAATAAAAGTAAAAAAAGTGGAATGTTGTTCCTTTGGCTGGCTTATGATTCCAGTCGTCTGTACTGTACTGGTTCTCAGTTTCCAGTTGCTGGGGTTAAAGATTTCTTTTTAGGCCAGTTCCTACGACCTCAGGGAGTATTCAGAGTCTTTTATATTATTTAAGGTGGGATCTGGGTGTGGCTATATTGGTTGCCTAGAGACTGGAGGGAGGGTCTATCTCTCAGGAGAAAATGGTGGCCGGGGCTTAGATATGACTCAGCACCAGACTCGCTACCTCCTCTACTGGACCGCCGCCTACTCTCCCCAGATTCCACAAGTCCACACCTTCTCCCACACCTCAGTGACGGGTAAGTGTCTGTATCTGAAAGGTCCTACGAACTAGGTTCAGTGGAGAAAGGCACAGGCCCTAGCGCAAGGAGGGTCTGCATCTCTGCAAGCTCCTCTCTTGCCGGCACTGCATGGTCCGGCCAGCCCTTCAGGACTGCCTCTGTGCTCAGATCCCAAATCCAGACTCCAATGTACAAAATCCAGATTCCAAGGGCCAAAATCCCCTACCTCCTGCAGTCCTGTGGTCCCTTTTTTTTCACAGTCAGACCCTTTGTCTGTCCTCAGGGACACGGCTTGGCACCCTGTAGTTTCTCCCTGACTCTGGGCACAGAGGTCTGGCAGACTCTCTTGCCTAGATCCTTGATTTCACCTTTATCCAGGGGACCTCTGCCCTTCCCGGCTGCAAACTGTCTCACCAGCTATGTCTCCTTCACCAATTTGGGCTGAATTCCACTTGTTTCAGCCGCTCACTCTATTTGCTCTGGGACAAGGTTCAGGACACGTCCGTCTATTCCGCCGCCATTTTGTCTCTCCTGCCCACGTTTTAATGGGTGTGTTTTTTACTATTGAGTTTTGAGAATCCTTTATATATTCTAGATATTGGTCCTTTGTTAGATATGCGGTTCAGAAATATGGCCTCCAAGTCTGTAGCTTGTCTTTTCATTCTCTTCAAAGTCTTTTATGAAACAACTTCTTAAAAAAATTTAATGAAGTGAAACATCTTTGTTTTTTCTTTATGAAGATTGCTTTTGGTGTCAAGTTAAGGAACTCTTTGCCTAAATGTTCCCAAATATTTTCTAAAAGCTTTTTTTTAAAGTTTTGTAGTTTTACACTTGAGGGAAAGTGTGATTGATTTTGAGGAAAGTCTAAAGTTTAAGATTCAGTCTCGGGGGAGAAGACTATGGACTTCTAATTACTTTGTTTGTTAAAATATCTATTCTTCCTCCATTGAATTGCTTTTGCTCAGTTGCCAAAAAAGAGTTTAAAATATTTTAATGGGCCGATTTGGCTCAGTGGATAGACTGTCAGCCTGTGGACTGAAGGGTCCCAGGTTTGATTCCGGGTTGTGGGCTCAAACCCCAGTAGGGGATGTGCAGGAGGCAGCCAATCAATGATTCTCTCTCATCATTGATGTTTCTATCTCTCTTTCCCTCTCCCTTCCTCTCTGAAATCAATAAAGATATATATTTTAAAAAGGAATTACATTACATTTATTGATTCATTTGAGGAAAATTGACATCTTTACTATGTTATTTCCCTTTAATGACCACATTTGGCCTCTCCATTGATTTAGGTATTTTTTTATTTCACTCATTAGAATTTTTATTAGAATTATTACTTTCATTATGACTTTCAATGGTGATGAAAAAATAAAATAGAACAAAAAAAAGAAATTGTAATTTTGACAATACAAATTTCATTTGTATTTTGTTGTGTATATATACATTTTATAGATAATTTGTTAACCAATGTACATCATTTTCTTTGTAGTAAATTTAATGTTTTATAACTGTTTCTACATGTCAATTGCTAATATATAGAAATGCAGTAATTTATGTGATTTTTGTATCCTCCAATCATGATGAACTTACTTATTAGTTCTAGGAGTATTTTTTAATAGTTTTCTATATATACAAACAAATCTATGCAAACATAGATTTATTCCCTCCTTTCTGATCTTTGTGCCTCTTATTTCTTATTCTTACTTTGTTTCAGTGACTAAAACTTCCAGTATTTCCCTTTCTTGGTTTGGCTCAGTGGATAGAGTGTTGGCCTGCAGACTGAGGGGTCCCGGGTTCAATTCTGGTCAAGGACACATGCCCGTGTTGCGGTCTCAGTCCCCAGAAGGGGAGTGCAGGGGGCAGCACATCAATGATTCTCTCTCATCATTGATGTTTCTATCTCTCTCCCTCTCTTTTCCTCTCTGAAATCAATAAAAATATATTTAAAAAAAACAATTTCCAGTATTATGTTGAATAAGGGTGGTTACACTCTTATTGACTCTTTCTCAATCATTGCAGAACAGCATTCGGTTTTTCATCATTAAATATGGTGTTAGCTGTAGGCCTTTTGTACATACCTTTAACTAGTTGAGATAATTTCTCTATTCCTAGTTTGCTAAGAGTTTTTATCCTGAATGGGTGTTGAATTTTATCAAGTGTTTTTCTACACTAAGTGATTTTTATGTTGATATGGTGGATTACATTGATTTTTTTTAATGCTTTCAGTTGGAAAGAGCAGTTGGAAACAACATGTCATTAAAAGTTTTTTATTTTTCTAAATCTTACAAATACTCAACAATGTGAGCACAGTGTTTGTTCCATCTTCAAACCTTGGAAAGGAACTATGCAAGTTAGTAGATGTAGTATTTGAAAACGTATTTATAGCTCCATAATAGACTCTCTTAGCTATCCAAAGTTGAGATTCCTTATGTGGTGTTCCATTCTGTAAATCTTCGACAGAATTACTATCATGAGGGACAGAAGATGATACATTATAGTAACTGTCCAGCTCCCAATGCCAACCTCCTCTGTTTTCCAAGTATTACAGATGTTAATAGGATTGGAAAAATCACATAATCTTGATAAATAAAGAGTATATTGAGATTGATAAAATCATTGCTGTAATTCTAGTAGGGTCTAAGTAAAGGAACTCAACAGTAGATTTTGCAGTAACTTTTGACTGTGTTAGTGGGAAGGCAAATTGAAGTTGTGAGGGAGTCAGGAGAAGGGGAGAAGTCAATTTTCCCCACAATGATAAATGGAGGAAACAAGAAACAAATGATTCCCATGCTTTTTCAAGGAGGGAAATAAGCAAGAAATAAGAGCAAAAAGGTGGGGGGCTATTTAAGATTCTGAAAACTTGTCCCATGTTACTGCTTTTTGTTATTCCCTGAATGTTCTTCATTAGTGATTAGTGATCAAACCTTTATAGTAAAAAGAGCATCTTGCCTGGCCAGCATGGCTCAGTGGTTGAATATGCACCTATGAACCAGGAGGTCATGGCTCGATTCCCAGACAGGCCACATGCTTGGGTTGCAGGCTTGATCCCCAGTGAGGAGTGTCCAGGAGGCAACCGATCAATGATTCTCTCTAATCATTGATGTTTCTATCTCTTTCTCCCTTCTCTGAAATCAATAAAAATATCTATATATATAAAAGGCTAATATGCAAAGTGTCCCCTCAGGAGTTCGACAGGGAGAATGGGAGTTTGATTGCTTGCTATGATGTGTGCTGACCACCACAGGGCAGCGTGGAACATGGCAGGTGACCAGTGGTGGCGGTGGAGTGCTGAGGGAGTGAGGGAAGGAGGAGGCGGGGAGGCGGGGAGGCGGGGGGGAACTGCGTGGTGGTGGAACGCGGGTGGTGAGGGAAGAAGAGGCCTGGAGGTGGGGAGGTGGGGAACCTGATTGTCCCTGATTGCCGGCCAGGCCCAGGGACCCTACCTGTGCATAAATTTCATGCACTGGGCTGGCAGTATTTTAATAAAAAAGCTTCTTTTCAATAGCCTCAAGGAAGAAGCTAGTTATATAAACTAGTGAAATACATTTAAACATCTGTAACCTGCAATTAGAAAATAAAGAATGAATGAGAAGCCAGTCTGGGATCCAGAATGCCACCTAAGAGATTACTTAAATTGTAAGAGGTCCATAGAGGGTTTGTGTAACATTTATAACTTACTAATATAGATATTTTTATGATCTTATATAATAGCATCATTGCAAATGTAGCATTGAGATTGCAAATGTTAAAGATTATTTTAAGAATTACCAATTTTTGTTGCAATATACTATAAATGGAACAACAGCTAGTGTAAAAACAATTATATAGCAGATGTATTCTCAATCCAACAGGAAGAAAAATATCACAGTAAAAGTTCATTAAAAGGATCAGAAAAACTTCAAAACATTAATTTAGTTTACATTTATGTTTTAAATGGGTAAATGAATCTCCATACTTAAAATACTAACACCGAAAAATTGGACCTAATCTTTCCATTTATATGCATAAGGTTGTTTCCCAAAGGATTTCACACACACACACACACAAAAGAGGAACAGGGGGTAATTTAAAGTATGTTTAGATAAAATCTATGACTTTAGTGATGTGATTTTATCATAGATCATGAAACATTCAGGTAATATAATTTTAAGATTTCCAGAGATATTTGCATGTACCAGGATAATCATGTATTTATAAATAAGTACTACATGTACAATTAATGTCCTCAGACAATACTTGAAGTCTTATAAATAAAACTTATCACATGTCAGATATATTTAAGATCATAATAATGATAAAATTACAAATTTTTAGGTAGTAATTTTTGAACATAATAGTTTAAAAAAATGGAACCAAAAAATTTATTTCAAATGTTTGGTTTTCTGTAAAGAGACATATAATTACATTTAAGCACTTAATTACACTTTAAAATTTTAACAAATATTGAATACATATCACCATACTATATATTGACAATATAAATATATTATAATATTTAAAACAATATTTGGAGGACTTCAGTTCTGATCAAGATGCAGTAGCAACATTTTTCCAGGTCCTCCCTTTTACAACTAAAAAATCCTGGACATAACATCACAAATTAGCAAAGGCAGACTCTTAAAGGTGCAAAAAAGAGGGCAGAGTGCCTGGGGATATCAGACCCTTATAGCCATTGCTTTGAACTCTGTACCCAGTAGTTGCTTGCTTCCATTTAACTTAGTTCTTTTTCTGGGGATTTCTTCTTTCTTTTGTGACATGTTTCTTTGTCTCCGAATTTTGGCTGCTTCCCTGTGTTTGATTCTATGTGTTAGATAGAGCTGCTATGTCTCCTGGAAATGGTAGAGTAGCCTTGTGTAGTAGGTGTCCTATAGGGCCCATTGGCTCAGCCTCCCCAGTCACCTGAGCTGGGCACTGTAGGTTCGCCCCTGGGCGGGCTGTGTACACGGTCTTCTTGTAGTTGAGCCTTGATTGCTATTGGCGTCACTGGGAGGAATTAACCTTCAGGCCAATTTGCTGTGAGGACCAGCTGCAAGGTGAGTGGAAGAGCTGTGGTGCAGGAGATACCTCTATGAAATGGGACTTACTTCAGGGGGTTTTGGTGCTCACTGAATCTGCCCTTGAGTGTGTCACTTGTGGATGTGTAGAGTTGTATGATCTGAAGCTGTCCACTGGGTGCACTTGCTCTGGGGTCCCCCAAGAGGTGCAAAGTCAGCCGCTGCCTGGGGCCACCCAGCAGTATCTACAGAGCAATCTGCAGATGGCTGCTAATTGTGTTGGGCTTGTAAATACCCACATGAGGCTCAGCTGTGAAGCAAGGCAGACTGCCCTGCCCTAGTGCCAGGTCTTGGGCCTCTTATTTATAGATATATGGAATGCTGACACCAGCTTCTGCTTGTTAGATTTTAGGAAAGTATAAAGCCTGAGCCAGGACAGGCCATTGATATGGAAAAGCCACTACAAATAGCTTCGGTAAAGCTGCAAATTGGATGGGGTAGGGTCTCCTGGAATCAGCAGGGCAGAGTGAACAGTATGAGCCAGGCTGATGGAAACTCAGATATGGCTGCCAGTCAGCTCTGCAATGGGGGAGGTTCCAGCACAGGAACAATAATCCCTGTGACCACCCCTGTCTGGGAGAAAGTTGCCTCTGAGTTCCTTCCCTGATGCCAGACAATCCAGTTTCTCCCCATGTCTCTGGATCCCCCAAAGCCACCACCCAACACTAGCTCTTTAAAAGGAACTGCTTGCATCTCCAGCAGCCTCTGTGTTACTCAGCCACAGTCCCTGCTGGTTTTTACAGGCCAAAATTACAGGGACTTTTCTTCCCAGTTCTGGATCCATGGGCTGGGGTTCTGGTGTGGGGCTGGGTCCCCATGCTACTCACAGGAGGCCTCCGTAGCAGAGCTGTCCCTTCCAATTAAACAAAGAAACAAAAAAATAACACACACGTGTGTAGGATCAGCTCATTTCATGCCTCCACCCCTCCTACCAGTCTCAGTGTACTTTCTTCTTTATTTCTCTAGTTGTAGGACTTCCATTCAGCCAGATTTCAGGCGATTCTGAATGATGGTTGTTCTGTTTTTAAAAAATATGTTTTTATTGATTTCAGAGATAGGAAATGAGACAGAGAGAGAGAGAGAGAGAGAGAGAGAGAGAGAGAGAAACATCAGTGATGAGAGAGAATCATTGATCTGCTGCCTCCTGCATACCCCACCCTGGGGATCAAGCTGGCAACCTGGGCATGTGCCCTGACCAGAAATTGAAATGAGACCTCCTGGTTCATAGGTCGATGCCCAACCACTGAGAAACACTGGCCAGGTATTTTAGTTGCAATTTTGATGTGGTTGTGGGAGGTGGCAAGTACCAGCATTTACTTCTGTTGCTGTCTTGGTTCTCCAGCAAATGATGAGGGGCAGCTTTTCCATTTGTGTTTGGGTAGACTAGTGTATTGGTCAAGTGTTTTCTGTTCTGTTAGACTACCCTTTTCCAGATCTATTGATTACAAAGAATAGGCTTTTTTTGGAGATTTCTTTTTCTATCTGTGTCTGGTGGTGATCTTAGAGTCTTCTGGGATATGTGGAAGGCAAAAAGTAAATTTAGGGAACTCACTGCCCTGTCATTGGTCAAGTCCTGCTTGAACCACAGTATATCCATATGGGAAAAAGGTTTACCTTGAAACTTACCTCACAACATACACAAATATATGAGATGAATCATAGACATAAACATAAAATTAAGTGTATATACCTTTTGAGAAAACATAAAAAAAATTTTCTTAACTTTATGTAGAAAAAATTTATTTTTATATGACAAAATGTCACCATGTATAAAAGAAAAAATAGATAAATTGATCTTTACCAAATTAAATATTTTGCTCATAAAAAACACTGAGAAGGAAATGAAGAAGCAAGCTGCAGACTTAGGGAACATGTTCTCAATATATTTATCTCAAAAATGACTATATTCCAGAATACCAAAAATGATATATAGAAATCAATAGAGGAAAAGAAATTGAGACGGGAACATGATCAAATACTTCACACACACACAAAGGAGTTGGTGAAGTGTAGTTTCCTTCCTAGGAATTTACCTATAGTGAAAAAATAATTTAATTATGTTCTATCAAATACTTCTTTAAAAATCTTCACAACCATGTACTAATGTTCAAGGCAATTGTAATCATAGCTAGTGGCCCAGTGCACAGATTCATGCACATGGAGAGGAAATTAATTAGAAGAAAGACTCATGCAGTAATTACGTTGCTATAAAAAATTACATGTCAAAATAGTAAATATAGTATTATAAAATTAAAACATGCATGCAATTGGTGCCAGCTAGAGCTTTATATGTATTGCACATGCACGAGTCAACATTTATTTTTAAATTGCCAGTGCGTGTCATATGTACCAGCTGGTCAATCAGTTGGACAGTCAATGAATAAATTGTGATGTGGTTCACGTTGAATGTCAACAAAAACAAATTCACGATGGACAATGACAGATCGAAACACATGTGTGCGGCGGGGGGGGGGGGTAATGGGGGGATGAAGACACATACGTAATACCTTAATAAAGAAATTAAAATAAATAAATAAATAAATAAAACACACGATTGGCACCAGTGGGAGCTTTACAGGTATTGCGCATGTGTGGTCAACATTTATTTTTAAATTGCCAGTGCATGTCATATGTACCAGCTGGTTGGTCAGTCAGACAGTCAGACAGTCAGTCAGTCAGTCACTTAGACTTTTATATATAGACTAGAGGCCTGGTGCACAAAATTCATGCATGGGTGGGGTCGCTAGGCCTGGCCAGCGATCAGGGCCAATCAGGTTCCCCGCCTCCCTGCCTCCCTGCCTCCTCCTTCCCTTTACACCCATGTCCACCGCTACCCACCCCTGGTTCCCCATTCCAGCCCAGGACCTGATCAGGCGATTGGGGCCTGCTGGCCATGAGGAGGGGCCAATCGCCACCACAGCAGGTAGGCAGCTGATGGATCGGGGCCTCCCAGCTGGGGGGGTGGGGGGTGGGAGTGCCTGGGGCAGAGGGACCCAGGAGGTTGGCCACCAGCCCCAAGGAGGGATCCAGCCCTCAGCCTCCCTGGGAAAGGGGCCCTGTCCATTGCTACCCACCCCCAGTTCCCCATCCCAGCCTGGGGGCCTGCTGCTGTGGGGAGGGACTGAGAAGTTGGCTGGCAGGCCCATCGGTGATTTGGGCCTACGGGCTGGGGGCAGCTTCTGCATTGAGCATCTGCCCCTGGTGGTCAGTGCCCATCATAGCAACCGGTCATTCCAGTTGTTCCAGTCGGTCTGTCATAATGGTCACTTAGGCTTTTATATATATAGATAGATATTTCTGGTATTTTGTAAATTGTGTAATTTCCTTTCTCATTCTAATGAATATTTCACTGGTATCTAATTTTTTATTTGTAATTTTATATTCTTTCTCTGAAAAATATTTATATAATCTTCAAGTCCTGGAAAACTGAATGCAGAGTAAATGCAATATTTTTTCTATAAATATGCTTCTTTCAGACTTTCTCTCCTTCTTTCTTCTTTACTCCATCCAAAGTCACTATTGGTTTTTTTGTTTTTGTTTTTGTTTTTTTGCTTCACTTCTCTCTGTCCTCAAATTCTACCACTCTCATATACATCTTACTCATCTAATGGAGTCACTTTTATAGTACTTTCTTTAATAACTCAGAAAATATATGTGTTTCCATAGGTTTTTCTTATATTTCCTTTAACACATATCATTTTTTACATGGTCATAATTATACGTATTAGCCTGTCTGTCTCTTCTACTATCCTGTGGATTCTTCAAAGACAGGAAACCTCTTTTCATTTTCCTTTGGCACTATCAAATCCCACTTTGACATCTACTTCATCTACTCAAACAACTTCTCCCATTCTTCTCAGAGTTGTCTACCATGGACTAGGATACAATGCAAATATCACAAAATCATTGCTTTCATCTTGTTCTCTTGCATCCAAATGTTCAGAATGATCATCTACATTCCTGGCTTCACAAATAACTAAAATTCACAATTTATGGGTTGCTTCATGAATTTACTCATTAAGTGGACACTGAAAGAAAGTATAAATTCAAACAAATAAGTTGGGAAGAAGCGTTCATGATAAAGGAAATGGTTTGTGTAAAGACTGGAAATAAGAAACAGAATGGGGTTAAGAAACTAAATGTAATTTGTGGTTAGAATGCAGGGAGTTTCATTATGGTCAGGACTTTAGTGGCTTTATACACAATGACAAGGAGTTTGGCTGTCATCCTGGGAGTTTTCCAGTTAGTGTATTAATAGCAGTCAGTTAACAATTATTCATTGAATGTATACTAAACAGTTGATTTCTGCCTCCATAAAACACCATTTAGTGGAAAAGACAAAAATTAAATAAATAATAAAAATCTAATTAGTAAAATTGTTTTAAGCATGTAATTGCTATGAAAAAATATTCATAACAGTTCATGAATAACCTAGGCTTATGGGTCATGAAAACATACCTTGTTTCCTTTGCTCAACATTATATTCCCAGCATCCATAAGTGTGCCTAATTCAACATTTTTTTGCATTAATAAGCAAAGGAATAGTTTAATTGGACACTATCAAATGAATATGAGTTAGTTAAGTAAGATAGAGGGTAAATTAGCCTGAAGGTAAAAAACCTACAGATATAAAAGGCTAGGACTTTGACGGAGAGTCTGGTATGTTCAAGAACCTGAAGAAAACCCAATAGAGCTGAGGTGAAGAAAGAAATATATAGAATATTTTTAAATGAGGCTGGAGAGGAAGATAGAATCTGTATCATACAGAGTATTACAATTCATGTTAAAGATTCTGTAATTTATTCCAAGGCAATGGAAACTTATTGGTTAGTTTGTATCAGGGGAGTTAGAAAATTATTTTGCAACTTTAAAAGATGGTTTTAGCATTACTGCAGAGACTCCATATGTGAAGATTGGGAAATAGTCACAAGCAGATGAGTAGATGTGAAGATATAAGTTAGAGTCTATTTGTACAGTCTAAGAAATAAATTATTAAAATTGGGACTTTGGTGTGACAATGAGGATGGTAAGCAGCACATATACTGAAAATCTGTTAGGAGGTAGGATCAAAAGAAATGAGCATTGCTGAGTTGAGTAAAGTTTGGCAGGAGCCAAGGATAAGTTATGGGATTATATATTGAACAATTAGGCGAATGGAGGTTTACTGAAGAAGATACAGATTTTGAATATGTTCTTTTGAGATTCCCATGAGATTTCCAGGTAGACTGTTTGAATGAACAGTTGAGCAGAAATACACCAAAGATAATGTGAACCACAGTTAATAGATTAGGGCAGTGGTCAGCAAACCGCGGCTCGCGAGCCACATGCAGCTCTTTGGCCACTTCTTCAAAATAGATTGGCCCAGGCCAAAAACCGACTTCTGCGCATGGGCCAATCTATTTTGAAGAAGTGGCCAAAGAGCTGCATGTGGCTCGCGAGCCGCGGTTTGCCAACCACTGGATTAGGGAACTTAATAGTGATCCCAACTCTGGAAATGGGTGAGTTGTTTTAGGAAGAGAGAAAAAGGTATAGATGAAAAGGACTAAGAACAAAGCCCCATAAAGCTTCCATATTTAGTGAACATAGCCTTAAAAGCATAATTGTGAAAAATGGAAGACAGGGTGTCAGATATGTCAGTTCTTTGAGTTAAAAGTGCTAAAGCTCACTATCGGTAGGAGATTTCTACTGGCTGACTAGATGAATAAATCAAACCAAGGGGTTTATGCAGACACCTCTAGAAGAAACTCAGGCCTCAGACAATGCCATGTACAATATAATGTGAAATTTGCTACTCTTGGACTTGAATAAAAAGAAAAAAAAACACCAGCTGGGATTATGATTCTCCCACTTTATATAGTCCCTTATATATGAACAGTATTGAAGCAATCTAAAAATACATGGTTAAATTGGATCTTTAATCTTGCCTTTTTTGGAATTACTCACTTGTATGAGTTAAATTATGCTTCATAAAATACAATAAAATATAAAATGTATTTTAATATGATAATAAGGGTTAAACATTTTCATTGTTTAAAATTGGCAAATAAAAATGTCAGGAATAAAAATGCACTCATAATGCAGCACCCAATGAAAACCATTATTAATATTTTTATATATGTATAAAATGTATTCATTATTCATACATTGATATATAAATAAATTATATATACATAAATGTAGTTAATATCATAAAATAGAATATAGTTTACAACCTGTATTTAAGAATCTCTGAATATCTATAGGCTTTATTAATAAATAATGAAACTGAATTTTTAACATTCACAATATGAAGACAGGAATCATGATATTCTCCCTGAATCAACCAGTATAGTGAATAATAGTTCTCAATAAATCTCACTAACTGGTTGACTGCCACCAAAACAAAAATAATAAATAAGAATATTAACAAATTATTTTCCACTGGTAGAATAAACCTCAACAGGAGTCTGAGGAGAGTGTTTCTCAGTTCTCTTGGTTTCCAACATTAAGCATTTTGCAATGAAAACACACACACACAATAATTGGGTGTTAATGTCTAACTCTGATTCTATATAGAAGGTGATTTATCTGTAGTCAATTCTTAATGTTTACAGTAAATTGCTTTTTATTTTATATCATGTCTGATTTG
Organism: Plecotus auritus; assembly: GCF_963455305.1. NCBI lineage: Eukaryota > Metazoa > Chordata > Mammalia > Chiroptera > Vespertilionidae > Plecotus > Plecotus auritus. The sequence goes on along the minus strand of NC_137776.1, from coordinate 120,000,588 downwards.
TATACTACTTATAACTTCAATTACAAAGTACTGTACTATTTTCCTCAGGAATGAATTTACTAAGAACTTTTAAAATTGTCTACAAATAAATTGTTGTAATTGAAAACTGAAGAGTAATAGAGAATGTAGACAAATGCAAAAAAAATTTGGACCCTGATACTTTTATTACATTTGTATTCTTGAGCAAAACCATTTACTTTGAATAAATATGGCAACTGTAAAGAAAACACAAATAGTGTCCAGGCAGAACAGTTATCAGAAGGAGATTGCATCTCAGCACTAAGCTTCATCAATGTTAAAATGCCCATTCTCTCTAGTAGGGGATTGTGGAGATTTGTTTGCCATATTAAATGTGAATACTATAGATTCTTACCCTTGTAAAAATAGGTCAGGCTTCAAAAGAGACATTTTCATACTTAAAGTTACAAACAAACAATTCTCATGGGCGTTTTTCTGTTTACTTAGTTTTAGCTGCATTTACTACGCATGAAATTTGAAAGATTTATGGGACTAGCTAAAGGCAAAAATCATAATGGCTAATGCAACTCCATCCTAGCAAAAGCTATTTCTCAATCGGGCATAAAGTTAAGGTAAAAATAAACAACACAAAATGTAGTACATATGATATGAGTACTATGGGATTTATACCAAAGTTCTTTTACACTATACTGTGTCCTTTCGGCTCTTTGTCATTAAGTAAGCATCATTGGCAAATGGTGCCTGCACCAATTTGTTTATTGACTTGATAAATGATTATGGTGATTCAGACAATTCTTTCTTGACTCATCAAAAGGTGAAATTAATAGATAATCTTGATTTAGTATTGACCTTTCTGGCTTCACCAATAAAACACTGTCTACCCAGCACCTAAAAGAGTGCTTAGAACATAGTAAGCATCCCATACTTATTTATTATATAAAATAATGAATAATTATTCTTATTAAGAATATTCCATTTTTTTCATAGCTAGTCTATTCTGTAAACACCTACAAATATGCACACACAAAATCTGTGAAGCCATAAACCGGTGTAACAGAGAACATCTCACTGTGTAAAATCATAACAGAAAGCATTGGTTTCTTCTCGTTCAACCTAGGCTATTCCCCTATGTGTCACTCAGTTCATTTCTGGGTTCTGATATGGCTACAGTCCTTATCTTTTAAATTTCCCAACTAGGGTAAACATCTCCAAAATTAATGCAAATATATAATCATCTGCCTATTCCCTCTTAAAGCAATTAAAGCTAATATATTTTTCTAAGACTTTGAGATAAAGGAAAAAATAGACAAAATGGATGTGATAAGGTAAGGTTAGTTCTATGTCCAGGAAATGCTAACTCTAAACAGACTTGCAGTCTGATCACAGTGGGTGTGGCTCTTCCACTCTCAGACACCTGCCAGTATGTCCACAGATTTAGTTTCCTCATCTGAAAAGTGAGGGTATTGCACTGGATGATTTCTGGAGTCCCTTTGCAACTATAAAAAGTATTTTGAAATTATTAATGTAAATATGAATTTTAAAAAGTCCTTCTCTGGAGGCCCTTCTAGAAAAAGAAGAGGAGAGTTAAAAATATCTGACTCCCAGGGCCCTATTTAGATCAAAGTTCTTATTAATAGTAGTTTTATAAGATAGACACTGATATTAACTTCAAATTCTGTGAACATTCACACCCAACAACAATTACAGTTCTAATGGAAAAATAAGAGTAAATAATTATTTTTAATAAACGGGCATACTACCCTGAATAAAATGTGCAATCCATATGACAAGTTATAATTCAGACTTTAACTTTTCAATTCATGGCTTTACAATTCTATAAGTATACCTCATAGAAACAACTATATCTTTAACTCTTCTCTCTCTTGGTTATTTCCTTTTTATGGGACATAGGTTCAAAGCCTTTGGAAAGCAATAACATCAACCTTAAACTTAATAACATTGCTTGTGTTGATTATATTTATTTCAGTTATCTTTAATGGAAAGTGGTATTTTCTCTTCATTCACAGTAGTGATATATATATATATTTCTTCTAAAGTAGACTTAAGCAAAAGTGAAAGTGAATTGATTTTAAAGATATTAAATTGCTATAAGTACAGGTCATATACTATATAAGATAAAAATAATGAAACTTATAATTAGATGTGTTACGATTAGAAAAGCATAGCTTTGGAAGTGGATGTGATAATCCTCTCCCAGTTGGCTTCCAAGACTATTGTTTTGCTTACTGTAGGATGAGTCTCCATTACTGAGAGCCAACTATATGCCTTTTTATTTGTTAGATTTTGGAATTGACTGTTTAATGGTGCTTTTTGTTTATGGCTCAATTAAAAGGCAAAGATGTCTGACCTAACCAGAGTTTGTAAATGGGCAAAATACTTCAGGTTATGTCTTTGATAACCTCCCCAAGTTTCTTTTTTATTGAAAGGCATCTGAGGCAAGGTCTGTATTTCCCTATCGGTATTCCATTCTACAAGGGATAAAAATGTAAATGTGTATGATACCTATTAATATTTTAAACCAACATAGCTTTTCCCTCAAAATTCTCTTTCTAGGATTTTAGTCTAAAAACAAAACAAAACAAAAGCAAACACAAAAAACTATTACAGGTGAGCTATGATATAGACTTAAGGATGTTTATAGAAGCATTATTTGCATAGTAATAATTGGAGAGTAGGCAAATTTCCTTCTTCGGGACATATTTTTTACTCTTGTTTTCAATGATATTTCCTTCATTCTGGTTTTCCTACTACCTCTCTAGCAGATCTTTCTAGACTTCCTGCTTCTCTTCATCAACTCAAACCCTTAATTATAGAGTGCCTCAAGGCAAACTTCTTTCAACTCTTTCTTGAACTACTTATTTATGCCTTGGTATTTCTATCATTCTTTAGAAATAACCTTTATACATTAATGACTCACCTCTTTTTTCTCTCTTACTTGTCCCTTTCTTCTACAATCAAGGCTTATCTATATAATAGATTACTCTAAATGTCCACTTGCCTAGTATACATCTCAAATTCCATAGACCCAAGCTGAGCTCTTGATTTTATACTTTCCTCCAATCTTTCTTGCCTACTAAATGCATTCTACCAAGCTAAAGTAATATTTTTTCCTTTCACCCACTACTACATCAAATATATCAGAAAATCCTGTTTGTCCTATGTTCAAATTATTCCACAATAAAACAATAAAAAGCCATTATAGCACCATAATATATAAATTAAATTGCACAAAGAATTTGAGATGAGAAACAAGATGTTTCCAGTTATCACCACTTCCATTTTAGTTCATTAAGGCAAGAATACTAATAAAAGGGTAATATGCTAATTAAACCAGGAGACCTTCCAGGAGACGTTCCAGATGTCCTTCTGGACAAAGCCATGGTGGCGGGGTTGAGGCAGAGGCAGTTAGGGGCGATCAAGCCAGCGGGGTGGGGGGGGGAGGGGAGGCAGTGGGGGGGAGCAGGCTGGCAGGGGGGCAGTTGGGGACGATCAGGCCAGCAGGAGGGACACTTGGGGGTGAGCTGGCCTGAAGGGGGTGGCAGTTGGGGGTGAGCAGGCTTGCAGGGAAGCATGAGGGATGGTCAGGCCGGCAGGGGGAGCAGTTGTGGGTGAGCAGGCTGGTGGAGGTGGCAGTTGGGGGCAAGCAGGCCAGTGGGGTGAGGGGCAGTTGGGGGTAATCAGGCCGGAAGGTGGAGCAGTTGGGGGTGATCAGGCCAGCAGGCAGAGTGGTTAGGGGTGATTAGGCAGGCAGGCAGGTGAGCAGTTAGGAGCCAGTGGTCCTGGATTGCAAAAGGGATGTCCCACTGCTGGTTTAGGCCCGATCCCTGTGGCATCGACATCCGGCAGTCGGACATCCCCAAAGGGGTCCCAGGTTGGAGAGGGTGCAGGCTGGGCTGAGGGACACCCCCCCCCCCATGCACAAATTTCATGCACCGGGCCTCTAGTATAAGATAAAAAAAAAATTGTAGCCCAAGGAACATGCAGCACCTTTCTCTTCCCCTTCTACTTCCCTTCAGGTGTGTTACCTTTGCCTTTCTCCTAAGCGGTAAGGTCCCTTCTTCTGCCTCTGTAACTTGTTTCCTAAGTCTATGAAGCCCAGCTGGCTCACCACTCCTACCTCTGTACCTTTCTCAATAAATTTCCTCTTCTACTAGTAATTTGAGTTCCTGGCTCTGAATTATTTCTTTGCCTAATTCAAGAACCGAGGACCAACTTCACAGGTAACAACTGGTGTTTTGCCACCAACATTCAATATAAAATTCTTAGAAAGAGTAAGTAAAAATTCTCAAGATCATTGTATTAGTTCTCTATAGCCACTGTATGAAATTATCACAAATTTAGTGGCTCAAAACAAGACAAATTTATCATCTTACAGTTTCTGAGGTCAGAAGTCTGAATTCAGTTTCCCTGGTTAAAATGAAGTTGTCGGCATGCCTATATTCCTTGCGTTTTTTAGCTTTTGGAGGCCACTAGCATCTTTGGCTCATGACCATTTCCTCCATCTTCAAATATTATGTTAGCAGCATAGCATTTTCCAATCTCTCTCTACCCATATATGTTGCTGTTGGTCTCTCTGATCTCCTGCCAAACTCTTACAAGGTTCTCTATGTTTACATAGGGCCCACCTGGATCATTTAGGGTAATCTTCCCATTTCAAGATCCTTAACTCAATCACAGCCACAAAGTCCCTTCTACTATATAAAGTAACAGGTTTACAGGATTAATTAGGCTGTGGACTTTTTTTTTTTTGCGGGGGGGGGCGCGAAGGAGGGAGAGAGAAGGGATGTGTTTATTATTTAGCCTACCACAATGATATACTAGGTGATATTGGCTATAAAAGCACTGAAATGTTTTTTTTTTATTTTTTTTAATATATTTTATTGATTTTTTACAGAGAGGAAGAGAGAGGGATAGAGAGTCAGAAACATCGATGAGAGAGAAACATCAATCAGCTGCCTTCTGCACACTCCCCATGCAACCAAGGTACATGCCCTTGACCAGAATCGAATCTGGGACCCTTCAGTCCGCAGGCCGATGCTCTGTCCACTGAGCCAAACCAGTCAGGGCTGAAATGTTTTAATTGAAGGAGAAAATTTTTTCCAAATCAGTTGATTAAAGTCTATGTGAAAATAGCAAGAAAGGAAATATTTTTGTTTACAAATTTGCATTTCATCATTACTAATAAATATTAATTAGTATCTCAGCTTTGGAGAATAAAGGAACTAACTATGGGCTCATGTCAGGTACCAGTATCTTTAGTGTAAGTGATAATCCCATCAAATAATACTTATAAAATTTGATGTATAAGATCTCTTTATTATTTATAAAAAAAATTAAGGACTTCTGTACTTCTACTCTCAACTCTGCCCAGTAAATTTCCTACATGATCTCAAAAACCTCTTAGTGCAGAATCTAGCAAAACTTATTTTAAGAATATTTCTTTCCAGGCAAGTGTTTTATACAAAGGTCAAAATATATTTATGAGTTGTCTTAGTATAAACTTCCCACATCCATTGATTTGGTCAGACATTTATTTTATCATTTTTTTCTATAAACATTTGCTCAGTGTCTATTATATACCAGTGACTATGGTAGAATGTAGAAATATCGCATGTAAAAGGCAACAAACTTATCCTTAATTTTTCATTCAAATAGCATAAGAAATAAGGGAAGAAGGCACATTACAAGCAGAGAAAGTCAAATGTATTGTGCTAGGAATTTTGAGATATGAAGCTATTCTATTGAAAAGAGAATAAAAGAAACTCTTATCTCCTCCTACATGATACAACTAAGGATTCAAGGCAGAGGTGATAGTTCAAGATGATTCCGCAATGCATGAACACTAACATGCAGCTGGATAAGGCCAAGGAAACGTCATTCCTAACACAAAAAACAATATATGCTAAGCCAGTGGTTCTCAGCTGGGAGCAATTTTCCCCCCAGGGAGCATTTATTGATATCCAGAGATATTTCTGGCTATCACAATGGGATGGGGTGGGGAATGCTACTAGCATCTAGGGTTTGAGATCAGTGATACTAATAAGCCTCCTGCAATGCACAGAACAATTACCTTAGGATGTCAATAGTGGCAAATTTGAGAAACCCTGTCCTAGGCCATGCAGGAATGAGATAGCATGTCATGTTCCAAAGCCACAAGATCTGATAATAGCTGTTATTTATTAAAACCATACTATATATTTTACTGTTAGAGCATAAGGGCAAGTTGACTTGAAGATGAAGAAATAAATAGTGAGTGGTGAGGAAAGGCTTTACAAAAAGGATTAGTGGAAATAATGATTAGAAATTTTCATAAGGATATGAGGTAAATGATGAGATATTATCAATAAATATTGTCATTAAAGAACCCCACCCCCCAAAAAAGTTCAAATTATTTAAACATTGAATCTAATAAATACAGAGATAGGGCACCTTCCCCCAAAAGTCCAATATAGAGATTATATTTAGAAAAATATATTCCAAAATTAAGCATCTAGGTTCTTCCAGTTTACATATGTATTTTATATCATGACCTATTGTTTTGGAGATAAACTATCATGATTTTTAAGATCTCAGTTTTCTTTTGGCATCATACAAATAATATACACATATTTTTTAAACAAGTTCAAGTAAATGATTCCACAGAACAAAAGATAATTTTGTGATTTGATATCATGTTTCAGGAGACCAAAAGACAAAGTGTTCAAGTGTCTAGGAGTGTTCACATATCATCAGATGCAATACCAAAAACATGCCAAGTATTTTCAATTGTTTTGAGTGCCGTGGAAGAGTTTCAGAAACCAAATCAAGCTTGAAATAAAATTCAGAGACTTTATTATACAGTCAGCCCCCCAAAACTATCAGAATTGTGTGGGTGTTTGGATATTGTGGGTTTTTTTTTTTTAATTGCAGAGAAAACTCTATTTTAGTGCATAATCCCTTGGAGAAGTAACTGTCAATTATGCTGAATAGTGACATGGTTTTCAACGTGTAGAAAACAGACAGAAACTGACCTTAGAATCCTTGAAGCAATGAGCTCAGCTGGTTCCAAACCCAGATCCTTAGGGTGTCAAGGTAGCTGTGTTACCCTCTGCATAACCAGCCCCTGTGTGTTTTTTTCTTTTGATGTCCTAGGTTGTGCTTTCTCAGACAGAACCCAGCAGTCTAAGGTTAGTGTCCTTGGCGTCAGAACTTTTAAAAATGTCATTGCAATTTAAGCAACAGTGATCAAAAGTAACTATCTCATATCACCAGGAGCCAGTTCTAGTTTTTACACTAATCCAAAATAAGTAAAGAACATCATGTTCAAAGGGACTATTTTGTACAAGACTTGACTTTTAAGTCTGATGAATTTGTGGGTGAAAAATATTCCTTTTGATCCGAGTTCAGTGGTTGTTACCTCCTATCGAAAAGAGTTAGTGGAATAGATAATAAATTAGATTGGAATGTAAAACTGAGAAGGTACAAGGTAATAATTTCTCTGAAAGTTTGGTTTCAGAAAATGTCACATTCAGAAATGGTCCAGTCTCAAAACCATAGAAACTAGGCTGCAGGAGAGGAGGGGGTAGAAATTTGACCTTGTGGAATCCCTCCTTTGGATATAGCAATTCTGTTCCTTTAGTCATTAGGAGATGTACTCGGGCATCTGAGAGTTAGCTTACTCTCGATTCCAATAATTACAGGCTGTTGTTGTTCCTTGTGATTAAGCCCCTATCCCAGTGGTCGGCAAACTCATTAGTCAACAGAGCGGCAAACCGCGGCCGCCGCAGTTTGCCGACCACTGGCTTAGACCATTTAGTTCTTGTTTTCTCCTGAAACTTTTCATAAGTTTATACAACCCACTTCCCTTTAGACAAGCCCCGCAGAGCTGCCAATCTCATGGGCACCCAGGCTAGTCTGATGAGGTGCAGCTGACAGAAGTCTGAACACTGGAGGTGTATTAGGCAGTTATCGACTTTCTTCCCTTGTGGTCAATTTCAAAATTTATTCAAACAAGAAATGCTCTTCAAACAAATTCAATTTTGATCAAGAAATGAAAAATCAATACATCATACCAGTATGTGTGTGTATGTATATGTATATATGTATATATATGTATATATATGTATATGTATATGTATATATATATGTATATGTATATGTATATGTATATGTATATGTATATGTGATGTCAGGTATAAAAAATAAATGCATTTATGTGATAATTTCACTATTATCCTCAGAATTATTTTATTTTATTATATAAACTGATATTAGTGTGTACTTTTATATCATTTATCTTTTTTACTTGAAAAGGAAAGGAGATGATTTGATAATGTTATTTGGAAATATTTTCTGCTCACTTACATCTTTTTAAAATAAATTATAGTAGTACCAATGTGATCATCTAAAAATTAAAACGATGATCTTCAAAAATTAATATGAAAGATTTAATAAACTATTTGTGATATCACTGGTCAGTTTTATTGGACACTCATTCCTTTACAATTGATCTTCAAAACATTTACTAATATGTTTTGAAATGGCCAAGGAAAACATCTATTGATTAGCAGTATTAAACAGGAAATAGTCTTTAAATATTTAGTATGATTCCTCTTTTAAATCAAGTGGCTACACTGGCTTGTCGCAATGCATTGAAATTTAAAGAGAAATTCTATATTTCTTCTTTTCCATTGACCCCACCAAACAAACCAATACCTAGCTGCAAGTGGGGGCTGGGACATGCAGATGTACTCAGGCGGAGATATAGCTACAGTTCATTTACTATGAAAAAAGGGGAGAAGAGAATTAGTTTAACAGCTAGTAGTTTCCACCACACAATGTGTTTTTAAAAGTACAATTAGCTGATCTCTTTTCTCTAGGATGCTTTATCCTCTCAATAACTTTTATGCAATATGCTCCCTTTGGACCTGCCTCACTGTTCCATTAAATTTTCCCAAAAATTATAGCTTAGTTTCCAGCCAGTCTTCATCCTGGAAAGACCAATAAGACGTAATGAAGTTGAGTGCAGGAAAATATGAATTAGGGGACTTGGTTAGCTTAAACTTCCTGACTTGAACACTGAGTTCACTCATCTACAGTGACAGTGTTGCCCTGGCTGATTGGCCTTGTTTGTTTGTTTTGTTTTTACCTCTAGGGTTGTTGACAGGAGATCAGGAAGAATTTACTATGAAGCAAATCAAGCCTTAGACTGAAAAGGCCATTCATCTTACACACTTGGGGCGGGGTTGGGGGTGGGGAAGGGGATGTAACCCTGTAGTAATATGATTTTATAAATTTTGCAAGAGTAAGGCATTTTAATTGGAATTAGTAAAATACTTGTTTTTCTGTCATATTTTTTCTTGTGTCAGGAGCACTGATGAAACTGATATTTATACTGGTAATTTGGATTTCTTTTCTCTTAAAAGAAATTACAAAAATCTATGAGTCTCAGGCTCCACAAAAACTGCATCCACCCCTACTTAAGCTGTCTATGCATTCCTGATTTGGATACCTATAAACATAAGATAGTAGGGTAGTTCAGCCTATCATAATTGTAACAGTACAAACTGGAATGAAATAAACTCCCTAAGCTCCTTTCAGTCCAAAGATTCTTCTTACCTTTATACTGTAGGAATATTAGTTTCAGATTCTATGAGACAGTATTTGTGCCCAAACAGCAATTATAACCCTAAATAAAATCATAAGAATTGAGAATTGACTTCCTTTGGTTAGTAGTAAGGGTTATTGTATCTAGGAAAAGACAGTATCCATGGCAACTTGATGTTCATCTGTGAACACTTTGCCTTTTTCTTTATATTGTTATGATTTATAATCACACTAGTGACCTCTCTGTTAGGCATTTTCTGGCCATTAACCACAGGCTCGCTTAAAGGTCTCTAGCTTCACCTGCAGACCATGAGTGCCAAGAAAATATCCAGTCTGAAGGTCATTATTGCTTAATCACTAACTTGGAAAGTTATGCAAGGCTAGCAATTAGGCTTGCTTTTAAACTATTCTAGAAAGTCTGTATATGTAACTATTTTCTCTCTTTTCCGCGTCCAGCATGGCTAGAGAGCGGGTCCAATTCCTGAGTAGAGGTGGATGGGGATTGAGAAATAAAAGAAAGAGACAAGACACAGAGATAGAAAGAAAAGCTGGGGCCGGGTGGACCACTACCCTCTTCTGATGGAGAGTCAGTGACCCAGAGCCCATACAGCGTGTTTATTATATACCCAAATACCAGGAAGTTTCACCAAAAGGTCAAGACAAAAGGAGATTATTTGCATTCTTGAGTAGGCCCTGAGCATTCCTAGTGCTAGCCTAAATTTAGATATCAAAACCTACTTCCTCACACCATGGGCTGAAAAGAAGGTCAAGCTGACAACATCCTTGCCCTTTTGGCAAGACGTGTTCCCAGGGTGTGGCTTTGCCAACGCCACTGGGTTCAGCTGACAATAATTAAAGAATGCCCACGTGCCTTCCCAGGGGGCCCTCTACAGTATACACACCACAATCAGATAAAACAACAATAACAATGAAAGCCCAGGCCACCATATGAGAGCTACATACAGTCTGGAATTATTAACTTGCTTACTCTTTCTCTCTTTCCCATTAAGATTCCACCCACTCTTCCAGGAACTGTCTGCCCCAGAATGCACTTCCTGCTATGTTAATTACCTTGCAAAGTCAGGGGTATCACTGGCCTGTTTACGTTAATTGTCCTTGGTGGTTTACAGTAGGAAGGAGAAAAGAACCAAAAATTAATGTGGAAAGCTCTCAAGTTCTGCTATGGACATTTTAAAAATTGAAGAGTCATTTATGACATTTTGATTTTCATATACAAGCAGCATACAAAAGGGCAAGGGCCCTTTGGCCACAATCTACTTTTATCCTTCTTGCTCTCTTTGCACCTATGTCTCCACTTCATTAAAAATCTCTAAGCTGACTCCCACATTTTTCTTCCCCAAGTAAAAAATATTTCTAATGCTCCCTTCTTAAAAATGAAAACCTTTTATACCATGCTCCCTTCATAGCAATTTCTTCTTATCTCTCTTCAAGCTTATGAAAACTAGCTTATCCATCTAGTACCCTTTACTCCTTCATTCTTCAGTCTATGGAAATTTGGCCACGATCCTCACCATTCTAAGACATCACTACAACTAATGCTCCCAGAGATATCCTTATAACCAAGTTGGTTTGACACACTTCACTTCTTATCTTATCCTAGAGGCCTGGTGTACAGATTTGTGCACTGGTTAGGGACGTGGCCTGTGGGGATTGGCCTGCTGTGGGAGCGCTGCTCATCCCAGTCAGGTGAGCAGTGGGAGTGCACTGACCATCAGGAGGCAGCTCCTGCATTGAGTGTCTTCCCCCTGGTGGTCAGTGTACATCATAGCGATTGGTTAATTGGTCATTCTGGTCGTTCTGCCGTTCAGTTGCTGGGCTTTTATATATATATATATAGACCCCTTGGATCCACTTTTAACCACTCCATATAATCTCAAAAGTTTGTTTGTTTGTTTGTTTGTTTTTATCACACAGCTATATTAGATATTATATATAATACTAGAGGCCTGGTGCACGAAATTTATACAGCGGGCAGGGGGGTCCCTCAGCCTGGCCAGCGCCTTCTTGCAATCAGGGACCCCTTGGGGGATGTCAGACTGCCAGTTTAGAGGTTAGAAAAAAACCTTGTGAGATAAAAAACCAAAACAAACAGAGGCCACTCCAGCAAGGGTGAGTTCTGAGGAGCTAGGGTTAACTTCCTGCGTGAAGATTTGCCAGGCCAAGGAAGAGGGGAGGAAGGAGTGTGTGTATGTGTGTGCGTGTGTGTATCTGTGTGTGTGAGAGAGAGAGAGAGAGAGAGAGAGAGAGAGAGAGAGAGAGAGAGATACCCCCCACAAAGACTCCAGACTCTTTTTTTATAAAGCACAAAACTGCTTTCCTCACGTTTATTGCATGTCTAAACACAAACCATCATGTACTTCAAACAACATGTATTAGGGAAGGAGAATGCAGCCTTAAAGCCAAGGGTGGGGGTGTCAGAAGTGAGTAATTCCTCTCATCCCCCCAACTGAAGCTCCTCAGAGGCCTGCCTCTTTGCGAATCCACATTTATCTCTTGGCACATGGGAGGTTAGGGAGAGCAGCATTATCCTGGGAGGGGAAGGTCAATGGGACTACACCATGGTACTCGCCCCAAATTTCATTTTCTCACCCTCCTGGATCACTTTCCACCCCACCACTGATCCAGTTAATGGAGTCAGTGGTCTGCAGCTCGATGCCTCCAGGTGGAGAGTGTGCTGAGGGCCGGGAGAGTGTCCCTGCATCCATGGCCCACCCCCCTCCAGGTTCCCACCTATGGGCAGCAGCTCGGGGTGTTCTGTCCTGCTGTGCTCCAGACTCAATCCGACTGGGTGCGGGGAGAGATTGGGTGGCTCTGTGGCAGGCGGCTCCGCGCCTAGTGCCTTTGAATTGCGCACCACTGGGGGGAAAAGAAAAGCCTCCCCAGAAAGAGGTTTTTTAAAAGCCTTCAGGAACTGGGAGGTTGGCTGGCTGGGGCCTTCCTTCCCCTGGCTGCCAGCAGCTGGCCCCATCCTCTGCCCACATCCTCCTTGGCCTGGTGCCACCCGTGTCCGCCGTCACATACCCCTGGTTCCCCATTCCCCATCAGGCGGTTGGGGCCTACTGGCCAGGGGAGGGACCAGGAGGTTGGCCAGCTGGGGCCTTCCTTCCCCCAGTTGCTGGCAGCCGGCCTCGCTGCCCCCCCCCCCCCCCCCCCCGCACACCCGCCTTGGCCTGGTGTCACCTACGTCCGCCACCACCCACCCCCAGTTCCCTATTCCCCATCAAGCTATCGGTGCCTGCTGGCCAGGGGGAGGGACTGGGAAGTTGGCCAGCAGGCCCTGCTCAGGCGATCAGGGTGGTCAGTTCGTGTCATAGCTTGCTTCCAGTCATTCTGATCATTCAGTCGTTCCGCCATAATGGTCACTTAGGCTTTTATATATATAGATAATGGGAGTGGAACTCCCATTACAAAATCATCTGGTTAATCCCATTCTAATTATCCTTAAAATTATGCCAACTATAGCAATCTGTCCTTTCTTCCCTCTGTTCTCTATATGATTTTCCTGGGTGACTTATGATAATTTCCTGTTCTAAAATGCCACCTATCACCTAACAATATACAATGAGCCCCAACGGCTTTCTGTGATCTAGATCTATATAATCTTCCATTTCCTGTGTATATGTATTTGATTTTTCATTATCAACTTAGTATCTATTTATCCCAAAATTTATTTTAATGTGTATGTCCTTCCTCATTGAATGGTTGTGCTTCCTTTCACCCACTCACCAAAATTTAAAATACAAAAATTATCTTCCATTTCTTCTTTCCCACAACTCTCATATCCAATCTCTGCATCCTACGAGTTCTATCTCACTAACATTTCAAAAATCCATCCACTCTGAGATACCATACCACTGATATGGCCTGGTACTATTTCTCACTAGACATGAAGATTTTGTGTGTCCAGACGAAATCCATTCTCAAATATAGTTATCTTTTCAAAATACTAATGTCATCATGTTTGTTTTCAGTGACTTAATCTTTGCCCATATGATAAAGTTTGAATTTCTTATCATTGTTTAAAGGATAAGCCAAATGCTAGAATATAAGATCCTTGAGAGACAATTCCATTCATCACTTTATTCCCAGTCTAGATCTAACTGGACCACATCACAGGTAGAGCTTGAATGAATGGAAGGCCTTCAAATAGGCCTATGATTATTCCATCTGTTTAGCTTACTTGTCTGTCTCATCTCTTTACAAGTTCAAAGTAACATAAGAAGATATGTCAACTTTTACATCCATTTTGAACTCAGGATTGAAGCTTCTTGAATATGCCACTTAGGGTAATATTTTTAGATTTTCTTTTTACTCTGTTGCTTGGACTAGTCTACCCATTGGCTGTGACTGCCAATGTTTATTCACCTTTAAAATTTACCTTAAATAACATGTCTGAATACTTTATTGCATTATTATACATGTCTGTTTATGTAAAATGCCTATAAAATCAGTACGCACTTTACATATTTAATTACCTGTCTGTTTAATCAATAAAAGCAGAGTGTTGTGATGAACACATTTTTCTTTAAATAAAGAGGATAGAATAGAAAATACTACAGTCTTACTAGGCTGAGAATTATTATATGAAATTTTATTTCAGGCACACACATATACAGGTTGTGGATGTGAACTGCATTGTACCATAAAGTAGTCTTCATACTTCAATGGATCACAGCCTAAAAGCTTTAAAAAACAATGCTAGACTGATATTTTCTTAAAAACAGGAACTGGATTTATATAACTTTTATCTCCATCACAGAGCACTTTGTTAGGCATATATTAGCTGCTGAAAAAAATATTTATTATTAAAATGACTGTCTCTCAAAAAGCATGACTTCTAGAGCTTCTGAGTAGTGTTGTAGTACACGACTTAGGCACTTAAACTTTAGACCACTGTGCATGAGTTCAAATCTGTGGTTGATCAAAAAATGGACCCTTAAATATGTCTGCATGCTAATCCCGGGAAACTATGAATATAATACCTCACATGGCAAAAGGAAATTTGCAGATATGATTAAGTTAAGAATCCTGAGATAGAAATATCATGCAGGATTATCCAGGCAAAACCAAGATAATCCCAGAGGTGTTTTTAAGAGGGAAGAGAGGGCCTAAATCAGAAAGGAGCTATTGTGACACAGCAGAGGCATAGTGATGTGCCTTGACTATGGAGGAAGGGGCCATGGGCTAAGGAATGCGGGCAGCATCTGAAAGCTGGAAAAGAATAAAATGGATTCTCCCTTAGAGCCTGGAAAAGGAATTAGCCCTGACAATCTTGATTTTAGCCCAAAAGACCCATTTTGGACTTTAGATTTCTATAACTGTAAGAGGATGGATTTGTATTATTTTTAAGTTGGTGGTAAATTTTTACAGCAGCAATAAGAAATGAATATGCCATCTCACTCAAAGGAATACACCCCTCACATTGTATATTCCCCTATTGTTTGCATGTGTTAAGCTAAACATTCTAGAGTCTACGCCTAACTTCCACAATACTTCTTATTCTTTTTTTATCTTTTTTTCTTTATTTTTTAAATCCTCACCTAAGGATATTTTTTCATAGATTTTTTAGAGAGAGTGGAAGAGAGAGGGAAGACAGAAACATCAATGTGAAACACATCGATTGGTTGCCTCCTACATGAGCCCAGACCAGGGCCCAGCCAAAGAGGAGCCTGCAACCGAGGTACATGCCCTTGACCGGAATCAAGCCCGGGACCCTTTGATTCACAGTCCTATTCTTTAGGTTACTGGACAGGGAACCTGGCCCTGAGCAAGTCTATGAAGGGGAGCAGTATTTTCCCCAACATATGCTTCTTTGGCATAAGGATCATCTTGAGTTGGTTATTTTTAAGAAACAGTAGACATAGGAAAAGCTCAGAAAACCTAGTAAAGATACCCTTTGGTAAGAGATATTTACAAGAAAAATATTCATTTGTAAGGGAATCTCCTTCTTTGTACCCTGAAGGGAAGGATGACAAAATCTCTAGAAACTCTTATCAGTAGAGAAGGCCAAGACCTAAATCTACATAACAACCATAGCATCCTTTACTGTGCTTTGCCTGAAACCTCTCATTGTTTGCTCTCCACCCTCCAACATCTTCTTTTTCATAAGCTGAAGATGGTATTTAAGGTGGTGGTTTGCCATTACAGGGAGTTAATCAGTTTTCCTGGGTCTCTCCCATTTATAGAGACATATAAGTTATTAAACTTGTTTGTTTTTCTTCTGTTATTCTGTTATCTCTGGCCATCCAGTCACTGTAATACCAAGAGCTCTCAGTTTTGATATGTGTACAGAATATTATCTTGAATTTAAAAAAGCATATGCATGAGATAAGCACCACTCATGTTTTATTATGATGTCCAATAATAGTAAGAGGAATAGCCATACATGGCAAGTGCCATACATGTGTCAGAATCCTAGTCTACAGCTTTGAAAGTCATTGACATTTCTTCGGCCCGCACATGTTACAGGCTAACATTATGTGAAGAGGGTAACAATTACATGCTTTCTCTTCATTACAAGTTTTATTAACATATGCTTCCATGGACCCCAACTATCATTATTTAAAACATTTATCTTTTTTATCTGATTGTTTTTATTTGTGTATATTTTTTGGTATTTCCTCAATGTCTAAAAGCCCATAATTTTGTCAGTGGTATCCATAATCTATCTTGTTATCCAGGCTGGAGTCGAAGAATGAATCCACAGGCAGAAGGTGGTATAGCAAAGGTAGAAACTTATTAAAGAACAAGTACACACTCCCACGTGGGGAGGGGCAAAGGGTCCCACTGAGTTCCTTTCCCCATGGCTTATAAAGGCTGCAGATCCTGGTGCCTTGATATCCCCTCTGATTGGTCACTATTCCCTTAGACTGGTCACTATAGCAACTTCTGGGCTCAAAGGTTGAACCTCACATGGGACCCCTCCTTCCTTATTGTTTTCCTATTCCCTTTGGGCTTTCTTCTTCTCCTTCTGGATGAAGGAGTTCCTTCTCTTTATTTTGTAAATATAGACCTTTTGCTGTCCCCAGCTCCCTCATTCTATGGAAATGTACCTGTTGCAGCTTTTCAGCTCCCCTATTCTATCCTATGGAAATATACCTTCTGCTGCGCTGCAGCCCTGTGTTTATTCCATGTCCCCTTAATTTCTAAAATTTCCCAAAACCTGTCTTTTTCACCCCTAAAAATTCCTGTTTCACCAGGACTGGAAAGCAAAGATAAAAGTAAAACTGTACCCCTTAACCTTGGGAGAGGACTTTTCTTCTTGCCTACAATATTTTCTCTTATAGCTAATGCTGTCTATTCAAGGAACAGATCAGACATTCTGTCATTTTGAAAGTAACTTACAGTTCTTACTTATGTGTATCTTAATGATATAAGTGTGTATATTTGACATGTCCATGTGATTCTTGACAGCCTAAACAATGCCCATTTACTGGAATTTAAGAATTGAATTTGGAATATCTGATTGATCTTCCTAGTAATAAACTTTTGGATACTTGCGCTAAAAAGAATAAATGCATAAAATAATATTTACTGAAATAGAAGCTTGGTTGGCCTTTTGACTTCATTTTAAAAAGGTGTGAGCCCTGTAATTGCTCTGCTAGCATTTCTGGCATGGGTTATATCAATACATTATCCCAATATTGTTGTTATGCTGTCTTTATTTACCACTGTTATTTTTGACATTAATGTACTATGTAGAAAATAAGCAGGAAAAAACAGGTCATTTTTGCAAATGCACTGTAATTTGTTAGCTTCTATGAATTATGTATCAGTCTGCCTGTCATTTTATTACGATTTGTAGATATAGAGAACAAATGCCTCATTAATTTTAAAAAAATGCTTCTCTCTCCTTGTTTTCTATAGTAAGTTTTGAATAAGTAAAGCAGTGACACTAATGTTAACATAAAAAAACCATTGAAACCTGTAAAGAATTTTTGTGAGTTTATTTGAGCCAAACTGTCGACATATGCCGGGAAGCAGAACCTCAACGAATTGAGATAATGCTCCAGAGAATGGCAGCGGGTTACATTTGTATTTATACATTGCAATCAAAGGAGGGACATAGGTGGGTTACATGAAATTCATTGGTGGTAGATTAAGGAGGTGGGATAAAGCAAAGTATGGGGGGGGGGGACCCCTGGGATTGGATAAAAAGTAAAATGATGGACACATACTTAGGTGGGTGCAGGAACAATTAACATGATAATGAAGGAATTTGTGGCATCTGTCCAGGCGCCCACCACATTTGGTTGTGCCCCAGGGGCTCCAGAAAAAGGGAAGTTACAAGTTACCCAGACATTTCAAGGGTATGTTATCATAGATGCAAAAAGACAGATAGGCTCAGTTAAGGTAAAGGTTGACCTTGTCAGTGAAGATACTGGCCTAGGATGTAACTACCCACCATAACTGCGTTTAGTTAAAGTTTAATTTCAGACCATCCTTTGTGGTTACTTTAGGTCTCTGATTTTACAAGACTGTCATGCAGGCCTCCCCTGAGCTTGTCAGGTCAGCATGTGGCCCCTTTTGTCCACACTAACGTAAGATTATGGACAATTGAAACAAAACAAAAATCACATTTATTGAGACCATTGCCTGGTTTCATGTAAGCACTGAACTCTGACTTAGGAATCCTGGGTCCTACTTTAGGACTGTAACTAACTAGACAACATTTCTAGACTCATGGGTATTCTCCCTTGGAACTAGTTTGCTCATGTGAAAAGTAAAAGACTAGATTAACTCTAAGTGGCATCATTGTCAGATAGTGGAAAGTGTATATAGGCTTTGAAGGTAGATTTGCATTTAAACTTTTTATAATATTTATTAGTTGCATTAATGTGAATGGATTTTTTTTTTACTATTTTAGCATGAATTTCCTCATTGGTGAAATGTGGCTAATATACATCTGAAGCATCCATCTTATATAAAAACTGCTGTTTGAAATTTTAACCCTGCTATTTTGGCTTCTGTAAATGCTTGCTTGCTTAAATAATAAGGAAATAAGACTACTCCCACTTCAGAGAGGCCATAAAACTTCCCCGGACGAAGTTATCAGTGCTGGCACCAGGCCAGGCCTTTGGTTGAGGTCTCAAAGCCCCAACACATAGGGCTCTTTAAGAACTTGCAAAGGGGACCGGAAAACCCCATATTTGGGAGACAAAGAGGGTAAAAAGGTATAAATACAGGAAACTTCCTGTGTGACTTGGCCCAGAATTTGAGAGACATTTTTCTCTGGGCCCACACATAATAATAATAAATGTAACTCCATCTCTCTAAGCGTTGCTTGGTTATTCTCTGGTTTTCTGTAACACATCTATCACTGAGAGAAGTAAATAAAAATGAAATATCTAATTATAGCTCAGATGTCATAGATATTCATTATTCACCATTAGATTTGCCCTTATAATTCTTTTCAACAAAAACTAAAGTTAATTATCCATGCTTACTTAATTGGTAAGTGGCTAAGGTGGAACTTGCACACTCTGGATCTAGAGTTCACGCTCTTGGTTATTATGTTGACAACCATGAAACAATACCATCTACCATGTGTTATGATATACATTTTTCTAATTTTTAATTATGTATGTACATTAGAAACAAGATTTGAATAAAAGTTAAGCCCTAACTGGTTTGGCTCAGTGGATAGGGTGTCCATCTGCAGACTGAGGGGTCCCAGGTTCGATTCTGGTCAAGGGCATGTACCTTGGTTGCAGGCACATCCCCAGTAGGGAGTGTGCAGGAAGCAGCTGATCGGTGTTTCTCTCTCATCGATGTTTCTAACTCTCTATCCCTTTCCCTTCCTCTCTGTAAAAAATCAATAAAATATATATTTTTTAAAAACTTAAAAAAAAAAGTTAAGAGACCTGACTTTTGGATTGATCTTGTCCATCGCTAGCTGTAACGTGTAACCACTTTGACCCACTCTCTATATTAATAGGTCATAATGATATTTACCTTCTCATAATTCCATTTAAATAAAATATGTGATATGTAAAATGAGTGTGGGTTCTAAAGTAATAGCTAAGTAATCTAATTTATACCTGCAATCATGAAGTCAAAGTTATAGAGCTCATACAAAAAGTAAGTAAATAAATCAAGAGCCCTCATTTCCTTGTTAACTGCCGAAACCTTATCAGCAACACTAATTCAAACAAGTTGATTCCACAGGGGTGAGGGAAATCAACATGTATTCAAGATCTTGATTTTGTGGAACTGTATTTGTGTCCTCTCATTTAATACTCATAAGAATGTTGCCAGGCTTGTACTGTTCATCCAGAGGATCACATGCCAAAGTTGATCAAGTAGGAAGGGGAAGACTCAGCATTTACATCCAGATACATGCTCTTTACACAAACTATCTACCACTCAGGCAGAATCAGAAGAAGACTGTGGTGTTGAACTTAACTTTGAAAAAACTTTTCAAAAAAAGACTTGGAATAAAATTTTGCCCATTAAAGTTGGGCTATTTTTTTCTTAAAATACGTTTTATGCCTGGCCAGTTTTCTCAGTGGTGAGAGCATCAGCCCACAAATCAAAGGGTCACAGGTTCAATTTCCGGTCAAGGACATGTTCTTCGGTTGCAGGCTCAATCCCTGGTCCCATGCGGGAGGCAACCAATCAATGTGTCTCTCTCACATCGATGTTTCTCTCTCTCTCTCTCCCCGCTGCTCTATTCTCTCTAAAAAAATCAATTGAAAAAATATCCTTATCCTCGGTGAGGATTAAAAATAGATATATTTTAGAGGAATTAGATGTTTCTCATTTTACATCATGACCAATAATAAAACAAAACAAAACTATTTTATAAATTGTCAGCATGCTTCTAACTCAAAAATTTTATGGAATTGGTTTCTCAGTCTTCCCCAACACTTATTACATTTTGTTTGACACTGACCATTAAAACTAAAGGAAGGAAGACAGAGGGAGCACATTAAACAAGAGGTGGAGAGTGTGGAGTAAGAATGAGAAGAAACTTCTAACTTTATTTAAGGAATAAAAGAGAGAAAATACGAAAGTGATCAAAACAATTGAAGTTGCAGGGGGGTGGGGGGGGGAGTGATATTTCTTTTTCTTTCTTTCTTTTTTTTTTTTTTTTTTCCAGAAGCCTAAAATGCTGTTAAACTCTAAAATGGTGTGACTCTGGAAGTCGTAAGGATAGGGACAAGTTGTAAATAAAACTCATTTTCCCTTTCATTGTTAATAAGTTTTGATAACTTTATGAAAGTTATCCGAATTAACTGGTGGATTTCTTGCTCAGGGATGTATACTTCAAAGATTATGTTAGGACAGTGACTTCATACGAGAAAGACAATGTGACATTATAGAAATACAGAATCAACTGATTCTTTGAAATGCTTTGAATATAGTCCTTGTTTCAACCTGACTGTTGCTTCTTATTTGATTTTTAATAGAACTTTACAAATTGGTGAAAATTATCAAGCTATATTTCAGATTCAATTTGTAGTTCAAGAGTCTGTCATAAAAATATGACCACCCACTTTATAAAAATTCTTATATTTATTAATTTTTGCAAAAGTGTTCTGGGATGCCTGTGGGTCACTGGCAAATGCATGAGGTCTACTATTATGTATAATTTAAAATGTAAGAGATACAATCAAGGAAGGAGCTGACAGGCGTTAAGGGAAGAATTTGAGAAAATTGAAAGTCAAATTCGCTGGGGAATGTGACACCCAGATGAGTACAGACTGACTCATTGGGCATACATCTGCACATAGCTCATCCCAGAAACATCAGGTCCTGGATCTTTGACACAAAAACTGATTCAAAGGTCTACTCAGTTATTGTTCAGGAGCAACTGGAATATTAGCAGGTTGAATTGATACCGTTGTGATTTAACCCAATTATTAACTAACTGGAAAGAAGAAAGGGAAGGCAAAATATTATAGTCACTTGTGCAGTGTTGCCAGGAAGCTGTAGTTTAGACACGTGCCCAGTAAAGTCTGTGTGACATAGGGAAGGTACTTGTCTGTCAGTCACAACTGGGAACAGGTCATTGGCTGCACAAAGGAGTTCGATCTCTTGGTTCGCACAAGACGGTTAGGACTCTTGTTGCAGGGGGTGCACTCTCTGGGCTCCCCTGCATTCGCCCACACAGCCCACAGCCACGTGGACGCCACACACAATGGATTAATGCACTGTAACTAGCCTAATGCTAAACTGGACCCAGCTCCACCAAGGAACAGAAACTCTGGACAGTGGCTTAGCTTCTAGCTCTGCTGAACCCCCCCACTGCACCTCTTCCAGGACTGGATGAAGGGAAATGAGACTTTAGAAACTGAAGGATGTAATTCCATGAAAATAAAACCTTCTACTACGTCTCATTCTCTCGTGGAGGCCTCTGGAAATACTTAATTCCCATGGTACCCTGAGAACCCACCTCCCACTGGCAACAGAGAAAGATTATCCACGCATTTCTCCAGTAACATAACCATGTTACATTGGTGATAGAAAGTATCTTTGATTCAAACTTGGATGGGGTGGGAAGGCAGAGGCAAAAGCAACTTACACCTATTCAAAATAGAAAAGTGTTGCTTTAATGTGTTAAAAGATGTTTTATAATCCTGAAAAGGAAAGCCATTCTCCTATTGTAAAAAAAAAAAAAAAGAGAGAGAGAGAGAGAGAAACAATTCAATTTGGGGATTCTTTATATAACAATGAAACAAAAAAAATCATGACACTTGAAACACCTTTGCTGAGGTTTCACTGAGTCTATGCCGACCACAGCATGTTTTAAGGAAGAACTGATTAGTTATTATGGTCCATTTAAATCAAGTCTGTTCTACTTACAAAAATGTGCACATTCTAACTTAATTTTAGATAGCTGGCCTATAGGAGCCAGAAAAGAGAATGTAATTGTTGGTAGCACTATGTGACGAAATGTAACCATCTGCAAAAACGCACTCTTGCTGAAGGAAGTGTGCCTCAGTGAGATACCGCAGCACATCCAATCCCACTGCAGGACGCAGGACGGAGGGTTTGCTTTCTTTCAGAGGCGTGTCCTACTTAAAAAGTGCAATCCAGGAGGCCAGCTGCCAAGTTGCAAGGCCTAATAAAACAGTTATACCCCATCAACCAAAATGTGTTTCAGTATCAGGAATGAGTTTTAGTTATAATCCTCCAAAAAGATGCTAAAATGTGGTTTATGCAAAGCGTGAGAAATGGTATACAAGGCTAAACATGCTACTTTGATTATCACAGACATGATAAACGAGTTAATTTGTACTTTGAAAGCTTCCTGCAGCACATTCTGCATTGTCTACTTTGAATTTCAGCCATCTTTGCATATCAGCTTTGGAAGCTCTCAGGACTGCGGTCATTTGTGGAGATTAGGTCTGCCTTCCGCAGATAAGTCTCTCAGGTAATTTGCAGCACAAGGGAAATATGTCATGCTTTTGATGGTCTGAAAGTAGGAAATATCTCTTGCCCAATTAACTAATGCCTTTCTTTTAAATTTCCTAATTGAGATTTGTCTTATGTTCTTGCCCATGTGCACTCCAATGGGCAGCTTCAAAATACCCCGCCCCTCCCCCCCCCTCCCCCCCCCAGTTGTGCTTAGAAAGAAACACATCTGTGGAGACAGCTGTATATTTTGCTGAAGAAATATCAGGTAAACATGTATGTCTGAGATAAAAGAGTACTGGTTAATTCCCTGGGTCTTGGGGCAATTAGACTCAGGTTGTGCCACCCCAGCTCTATTTGGTAATTGTCTAACGTTTCTAAACCATAATTCATTCCTTTGAGAGATTAGCAGTAGTAACACCTTCACAGAATTTTTATGAAGAATAATTAAAAATTTAAGTGTAAAATGATTAGTATAGTGCCTGGCCCATAGAAATTTGTGTTTTTGCTATTTAGGTTTATTAGGGCTGTCCTTTTATCTTCCGAAGGACAAAGTAAACTCTCTTTGAAGGGGGAGACAAAGAATTTTCAATGAGTGAGAATTTCTCTCAAATGAGCTGTTTCTTTTTATAAAATATATTTTTATTAATTTCAGAGAGGAAGGGAAAGGGAGAGAGAGATAGAAACATCAATGATGAGAGAGCATCATTGATCAGCTGCCTCCTGCACCCCCCACACGGGATGGAGCCTGCAACCTGGGCATGTGCCCTGACCGAGAATCAAACCCTGACCTCCTGGTTCATAGGTCAATGCTCAACCACTGAGCCAAGCCGGCTGGGCTCAGATGAGCTGTTTCAAGCAGACGTGAGAGGATTTAAGTTAGAAGAAACTGAGTTTTAGCTGGAAAACAAGTTCTCCCCATTTACCCTATGAGAAAGAGGGAAAGAATGGAAGAGTTCTAAAGCATTAAGCTTTAGTTTATTCACACATCTAAGCTTGCCCCTCTTAAATCTGTGCCCTCTCCTTTCATGTTAAGGGGACTTCATGTCATTATTCAGAAAATATTTACAGATGTTTCTGCATGTTTACTTGATAACTTTATATGCAATAAAGAATAGGTTCAAATGTGATCTCAGGGAAGAAGACATGCACACACTCCACCACCCAAGTCAGAGTACAAAATGGCAAGACATTCCTAACTTTAATACAAAAGAAGTGCCAACATCAGACACCAACAGGAAATAAATGTTTCAAAGAACTAAGGTATTCATAAAAAGTAGTAAACACTATGTTTTAATCTTATAAAATAATTTTAATGCAGAAAGGACTGGCTACGTAGTTTGGGGGCCCAGTGCAAAATAATTAATGTGGCGTACCCTGTTTAAAAATTATTAAGAATTTCAAGATGGCAACAGAAGAGCGTTAAACCAAGCATGAACCCTTCGAAGTAAAAAGTCCTAGGCAACTGTGCTAGCTAGGTAGTTAGCTAGTTATTAATAAAGAAAGGGAGCAAAGGGAATCAGACATTGAGAATAATAAACTATTAAGCTTAATAAAATGGGGAACTGAATCAGATATCGGGCCTGCTTCGTTAGAAAGTTACAGCATTCCAATAAGCTTGATTTACTAGGAAGCTGTAGCATTCATAGACTTACTCGCACACTCCAGGAGATGGCTGCATCCTCACCTTCAAGACTTTATCCTCCAGGAGAGCAGGAAGAATCTCCCCTGGGAAGCAACTGGGCAGCAACCAGGATTATTGGGGGGAGAAAAAGGGGGTGGAGGTGGAATTCTTCTGTTGGGCTAATGCCTAGTAGTAACCAACATGGTGCAGGGGGAGGTGCTTCCACTTTAAGGCATGTACAGTAGAAGCCAAAATGACAACATGAAGGGGCGGAGCCTGGCCTGGGAAAAGAATATGATTGGATAAGGAGCACAGAACCCCTGAAAATCTAGGAAAAACATTGGTTAGAGGGAGGGTCCAACTCAGCACCACTCTCCTCCCAGAATAAAAGAAAGGAAGTGGATTGGATGTTTGAATGACTGCTTGCTCCTTAGGGAGAACCAAGAAATACATAGAGGTTACCAGGAATCTCTGGGCAGTTGCTACTAGTGCCTGCTGGCCCTCCACATTCCTTTCTCCCAACACTGCAAAGAACCTGTTTTCAGCATCAGCTGCACATGCCTCATCCACAGAAAGCAGGCCCAGCACTGAGAGGAATTCAGAAATTACAGTAAGGCTTGATAAACTGGAGTGGAAGATGGAATGAGATATTTCAGAGAGGGGGAGAGTGTCAGTTTGAGTCCTCCAGGAAGGGGACACCACTGAGGAAAGGTTAGGCGTAGAAAGTTTTTTTTCCTTTTTTTTCAGGGAGGGGTGGAGGAGATAATGCCTGTGAAGGATAAAGTGAAAGGAAAGGAAGTAGGGTTGAGCAGTGAAACCCTTCACATTGTGAAGAAAATCTGACACCTGTGGAAGGAAAGAGGATAGAAAGAAAAATTAGGCATCTCAGATTCTACTTCCGGCCTGACAAAGTCTCAGCTAAGCGGATGGAGTGTTCCAAAGTATAGGGCTTATTAGAGAGGACGCAGTTGGTTGGAAAAGGCCAAGCCTTTAGTAGCTCTGCCATGCTTAGTTATTGGCTGAGAGCTTCCCAGGAAGAGTATGCATGGACTCTTGATGCTGTGGTGGATACTGAATGTGCTGTAGTTGGAAACTGCCAACTGCTCTCCTTGTAATTAAATAACAAGTTCTATCTTGAAAAGAGATCGGAGCAGGACACCTCTAGAGCTACCACAGGGAGCAGCATCAGTATTTTTCTGAATTGGGGAGAATTAAAGAAGGAATTCAAGCTTACAAGCTTCTTTCAACTCTAATTTAAAAAAAAAAAAAAAAACCCTTGTACTTATCCATTACTTTAGGATTTTCAAATCATTTTCACATTCATATCTCTAGCTTCATCATAAAACTATTTGTTGCCAAAGGGTTTACAAGTAAATGCATCAGCCTGAGGTTACTCTAAGACTGTGTTCTAAATTTCCCAGCAGGGAGAATAAAAATGCTGGGAGATGACTATCTTCTTCAGAGTATTTGCTTTGCCATATCTCTTATCAAATTGGACTTTCCTAAAGATTTGTTTTACACAAATTATATATACAAGCAAATTTCAGCTGCAAGGTAATTTAGAAATTGCTCCATCTATGTATGTTTAAAAAAAAAAAAAGTTGCACTTTCACTTTATGGCCAAAGAATGGATCTTGTGGATTAAAACAGTTTTAAAGGTTACCTAACATATTCATTCATTCAATCATTTAATCCTCCATTTATTGGAGTCTAGTATGCATCAGATACTGTGCTAGAAACTCAAGATAAAAAGAAATGTATTTGAATGTTCTGATTTTAATAACTTTCATTAGGTTTCTGAATAGAGTACACATCTCTAACTCTTTTAAATAATTATATCACCAATGTTTAAACAACTTATTTTAAAAGTCCCATTGGTAAACTTAAGTAAAATTAAGGACATAATTGGATGCCTTTTCTCACCTCATAACTCTGACAAATGTAATGTTAATACCAGTGAAAGCCGAGCAAATAAAAATTCAGCAGTCACAAAAGAATATCTATATATATAAATAGCCTACGCGACTGAATGACCATTCGATTGGTAGCTATGACACACACTGACCACCAGGGGGCAGACACTCAATGCAGAAGCTGGGCTCATGCTGGCAAGTGCAGTTGCAGTGGCACAAGCCTCTCTTGCCTCCATGGCAGCACTACTGAGCGGCGGCAACAGCAGGTGCAGTGGGGCCAGGATGAGCAGGAGTGAGCTGATGGGTGCCTGGCCCGGGCTTGGGCTTCTCCCCAGCCGCCTGCCACTTTGCGCAGTACTACATCCCTCAGGGCCTGTGGGGATTGGGCTGAAACCAGCAGTCCAACATCCCCTGAGGGGTCCCAGATTGTGAGAGGGCGCAGGCCAGGCTGAGGGACCCCACTGGTGCATGAATCCATGCACCGGGCCTCTAGTTGAATTATAATGAGTCATAAGACAAAAATTTTCATTTTTAAAAAATTTTCATTAGCTCTATAATTGAGAAAAAAAGTGTTTTAAATGATTTTAAAAGTTGTTGATTCTGTTTCACAAAAACCATCAAGGCCAAACATTTTTCTGAAAGAAAGGTTTTATTGAGCTATCTGCTAGCCAGGGAAAGGACCAGTTCCTGGGACATGCATGTAAACCATCAGTAGTGGAACTAGATGGAGAAGACAAACATGGCTGCCATTCTGGGGTTGACAATGAGTTTGGAGAAGAAAGATGTAAGCTGTTTTGAAAGAATTCACATTGGCTCTAGATAAAAGAAGTGGAAGAAGGTGAAACAGAGGAAGTTCTGGGATAGGTGCAGAGTCTGTATGGAAGAAGTATTTGCTCCTTTTGGATTGGTTGTGGGCAGTAGTCCACTGAGTTCATGCATAAGCAGGATGCAGTGGCATCTGGTGGTTGGCTATTCTCTCCAGGATAAGAAATGAAATAGTCACCTGGAAGTTTATTCAGTTTCAACATTCAACCAGAAATGTGAGCAGTCTTTTGTTGGTTTGGGCCCTTGGGTCTGATAACTGATTAACCTCCCTTCTCTCTCCCCCTGCCTGGTGTAACTTAATTTAGGATGTCTTAGAATTTTTCTCTTATCAATTCCAAAACTGCCTTATAAAGTCCTTAATTCACCATAAACCACAACTTACCCATACTGTAATCTTACAAGCTATTCTGCAATTTTACAATAATTGCATATTATATGTGTGTATATATATATCTATACATAAACATACTTACCTTTGCTTTTATTAAACAAATAAGTAACATGTTCTACTATGAGGAAATTTTGTTTTAATTAGACTTAAAAGAAAACAAAATGAAGATGTTTTTAGCAGATTTGTGATGGTGAATTAAAGTAACATTTGATCTTTTTTAACCTTGTCATAATGTAAAAACTGAAAATTATTTGAGTCTATGAGAGTGAGATTTATAAATATCCATGTGAATAAATAATTAACAAAAAGCTCAAAAATTTTCAACTTGCTAGATGTGTAATTCAGTCATATTCCACAAACAAAGGCACAGTACTTTATTTCCATGAGGAAATGTAGCTACCTGCATGACCCTGGACCAAGTATCAGTCTCTGTATGTAGACAAAATAAATTGAAAACTTGTATGCTAATATACTGTAGGTTACATGTAGCCATGCAATGTCCTGTCTCTTTTCTATGCAGTCTATAAGGCCAGTCATTCTATTATAAAGTCATATTTAAGACACCAGAGTTATTTCTAAAGCAAAGAATAAGGACCATCTTAAACAGAGTACTTTTATTGAAGTGATGTTGGCTTTTGATTTAGTTAGAAATTGTGACTACATTGTGGTTCAGAAACTGTTGGAAAAATATTGCTGTAAATATATATATATATATATATATATATATATATATATATATATATATTTTACAAAGAAGAATAAAACACATATCTGACATATACAGGACCAAAGAGCTTCCTACTATTTTTTTCTTTGCAAATTTACATTACATGGGTTTTTCAGATATAAGAGTACTAAAAAGTTATAAAAACAATATAATGCATTAATATCTAATAGAAGTTTATACACATGCACATAGATAGATATATTTGCTTTTATTAAGCAAAAAATGGAATCATATTCTCCTTTGAGAAATATACACACACACATACACACACACACACACACACACACACACACACACATATATATATATATATATACATATAAACATATACATATATATATACATATATTATAAGTATATCTATATACATATATATATATATATATATATACTTATAAAAATACTGGAAGAATATACACAAAAAGTAAATGTAAATTACCTCTGGATAATATAAATGTAGGTACTTCATTTTTTAAAAATTCTAAAAGTAACATGAATTACTTTTACAGTCATTAAAAAGAAATTAAGATAGTCTATAAAAATAAATAACGTGTAGGTTGTGCTTAAAAGAGTTTGCAAGCATTATAATTTATATTTTCTAAATGAAGCAGCCGAGCCAGTGAAGTAAGTTTTATACTAGACCCACTTTGTGTTTGAGAGGTATCTTGACTAAAAATCCAATAGGAAGAATAATAATTGAAGTTCCTTTAACCGCTATGACAGATTATATTAAAAACTCAGCATTTTGTAAATTAAATTCATTGACCTACAGTTCTGAATTTTGACTTGAAATACTTCTGCCAAGAGACTACAAATAGAAATCAAAATAAAATTAAGAGAAATTAGGAACTGTGTTAACAAAATATGTCTAATCCCTCATTCACCAAATTACAGCTATCTGAATTTGCCACTTGTAGCTACTTTTGAGAATTTTATACATTACAGAGTATTTTTTAAAATAATTTTTTTTCATTGAGCATGACTTTGTTAAGACCTTGACAGTCCCTGGGGATGACCCTGAGCCCTGTGGCCACATGGAACATAATCCATACCTTGCACCATATACAAAAAATTAAGTCAAATGGATCATAGACCTAAATGTAAAACCTAAGACTACAAAATGTTTAGAAGAAGACTTCAGTCAGATGGCAGTGTAGGTAAACCTGGTACTTGTACTTGCATCCTTCCACAACTATATCAAAATTACAACTGAACTGCAGAACAACCTTCCATTTAGCCTGAAATCTGGCTGAATGGAAGTCCTACAACAAGTGAATTCAAAAAGGAGCCTGGTAGGAGGGGCTGAGATGTGGAATGGGCTGGTCCCACACCCACATGTAGTGACAAAAAAAAAGGAGAGGGATATCTCAGCTGCAGAGGCCCCCTTTGAGGAGTGAGGGGTCCCAACCTTACACCACCCCCCCTCCACCCTCCAGCCCCGTAACTGCTGCTGTAAGAGAAGTCCCCATAACTGCTCGGTGTAAAAAAGAGTGGAAATTGAGACTGAGTAATACTGAAGGCTTCTGAAGTCCCAGGCAGTTCCTCTTAAAGGGTCAGCTTTGGACTTATTTGGACTCACTCCCTCTGAGCTCCATCCCTGGGGCAGCAGCTTGAAAGGCACCAGAGACCCAGAGAAGAAACTGAATTGTCTGGCATCAGGATGAGAAGGGGGGAGGGGGGGGCAGCTTTCTCCCAGACAGAAGTGCTTTGGAGGCTATTGTTTCTTTGATGAGCTCTCCTCCCACAGAGCCAGGAGGTGGCACTATATTTGAGACTCCAACAATCTGGCTCACACTGTTTGCCCCACCCTAGTGATTTCCTGAGACTTCTCTCCACCCGGCTTTTGGGCCAATGCAAGCTATTTCAGTGGTTTTTCTATATGAATCATCTGTCTTGTCTCATGCTTTAGATTTTGCTAAAATCTCTCAAACAAGTAGCATCTGGCCTCAGCAAGCTTCTTCCGCTCCCTAAGTGGCCCTAGCAGCAGCTGTCCATGGCTCACAGCTTGGCCTTGTCTGGGCATCTCTAAGCCAAGCACAATTAGAACCTATCTACAGATAGCTCATGTCTGGTGGCCCTGGGCAGAATACAGCTGGCAGCTGACCTTGGTTTGTACCTCCTGGGAGGCCCCAGCACTAGTGCACTCAGTGGAAAGCTTAAGACCATGTCAAAGCACCACCAACCAACCACCTTCACAAGTGATACACTCAAGTGGCAGACTCAGCATACACCAGAGCCTCACTGAAGTAAGTCCTGCTCTAGGGGGTCATCGCCTGCATAGCTGACACTCCACAGTGGTCAGAGGTCAATGATTGCTGGTCATAGCCAGTTTTTGTAGCCAATTTACCTGTGGGTAAATCACTCCCATTGATGTGCCAATAGGAAACAAGGCTCAACTATAAAAGGAGTGTGTATACAGCCCACATGGCGAGAGGGGTGCACCTCGAGTCCCAGGTTGGGTGATCAGTGAGGTTGTGCCACTGGACCCTATAGAATACCTACTACATTAGGCCACTAGACCAAGCCTGAAAGACATAGCAGCTCTCTCTAACACATAGAAACAAATACAGGAATGAGGCCAAACTAATGAGATAAACAAACATGTTTCAAATGAAGGAACAAAACAAAACTCTGGAAAAAGAACCAAACAAAATGAAGATAAGCAATCTACTAGATGCAAAGTTCAAAACACTTGTACCCAGCTGGAGTTGCTCAGTTGGTTGAGCATTATCCTGTGCACCAAAAGGTAGCCAGTTTGATTCCCAGTCAGGGCACATACCTGGGTTGCAGGTTCAATCCCTGGTTTGGGCATGTACAGAAGGCAAGTAATCAATGTTTCTCTCTCACATTCTGACATAATTATTTTTCTCTCTCCTCCCCCCTCTCTCTAAGCATGCCCTTGCGTGAAGGTTTAAAAAAACAAAACAGCCCTGGCAGGTTTGGCTCAGTGGATAGAGTGTCAGTCTGGGGACTGAGGGGTCCCGGGTTCGATTCCGGTCAAGGGCATGTGCTTTGGTTGCAGGCACAACCCCAGTAGGAGGTGTGCAGGAGGCAGGCAGCTGATTGATGTTTCTCTCTCATCGGTGTTTCTGGCTCTCTGTCCCTCTCTCTTCCTCTCTGTAAAAAATCAATAAAATATATTTTAAAAAAACACACAATTGTTATAAGGATGCTCAATGAACTTAGTGAGGGCTTCAAAAGCATTAAAAAAAGGCCAGTCAGAAATGAAGGGTACATTAACTGGGAAAAAGAAAAATTTATATGAAATCAACAATAGTATAGATGAAGTTGAGAATCAAATCAGAAATTTGGAATAAAAGGAAGCAAAAAACCACCCAATCATAACAGCAGAAAGAAAATAGCATCCAAAAAAAATGAGGATAGTGGAAGGAACTCTGGTCAACTTTAACCATACTACCACTTCCATCATGTGGGTCCCAGAAGGAGAGGAGATAGAGCAAGAAATTGAAACCCACTTTGAAAAAATAATGACAGAAAACTTCTCTAATGTGGTGAAAGGAAATAGACATATATGTCTAGCAAGTGCAGGGAGTCCCAAGACAGATGAAGTGACAGAGACCCACACCAAGACATATCATAATTAAAATGCAAAATATAGAGGGAATCTGTTTTTATAATTATTATAGATTGATTTTAGAAAGAGAGAGGAAGGGAGGGATGATACTTAGATGATAGATAAATGATAGATAGATAGATAATAGATAGATAGATAGATAGATAGATAGATAGATAGATGATAGACACAGAGAGACAAACAGAGAGAGAGAGAGACATTGATTTGTTCTTCCACTTATTTATGCCTTCAGTGGTTGCTTTCTTGTATGTGCCTTGATTTGTGAACAAACCCACAACGTGGCATATCAGGCCAACACTCTAACCAACTGAGCTACCTCCCAGTGTGACAAAGAGAGAATCTTGAAAGCAGCAAGAGAAAAGCAGTTAGTTACTTTCAAGGGAGCTCCCATAAGACAGTCAGCAGATTTCTCAACAGAAACTTTACATACCAGAAGGGATTGAAAAGAAATGTTCAGAGTGATGAAAAACAAGGGCTTACAACCAAAATAACTCTTCCCAGCAAAGCTAACATGTAGAATCAAGGATAGATTAAGAGCTTCCCATACAAGAAAAAGCTACTGGAGTTCATCACCATCAAATCAGTATTATATGTAATGTTAAAGTGTCTTTAAGAAGAAGAAAAAAAATAAAAAATATGAACAGAGAGAAACCAAGATGGCGGCATAGGTAAGCACCTAAACTGCTGCCTCGCACAACAATTTCAAAACTACAACTAAAAGACAGAACGGACACCATCCAGAACCACAGGAAAGCTGGCTGAGTGAAAATTCTACAACTAGAAGGAAAGAGAAAAGCTCACAGAGAATTGGAGGTACGGCAAAGGGTCTTTGTGCACGCAGAGAGGAAGGGCGGCTGAGAGCCTGGCTGACTTTCTCTGGTGGAAGGGGGAAGGAAGCCCCCGACCACACTGAACCCCAGTTCTGACTGCACTGAACCCCAGTTCCGGGCGAGCCCCTGGGGACCCACGCTCTTGTGGGGGGAGTCTGGACTCTCGGGCGGAGACTCAGGAGCTGGGGAAGGCAGAAGTCTGAAGGTGTGCGCGTGCCAGTGCGCACAAAGGCAGCGGAGGTTGCCACAGGCTTTCCCTAGTGGAAGGGAGTCAGAGGCTCCTGACTGCACTGAGCCCCAGTTCTGACTGCACTGGACCCCAGTTCCAGGCGAGCCCCTGGGGACCCACGCTCTTGTGGGGGGAGTCTGGACTCTCGGGCGGAGACTTGGGAGCAGGGGAAGGCAGAAGTCTGAAGGCACGTGCCTGCCAGTGCACACAAAGGCTGCAGAGGTTGCCACAGGCTTTCCCTAGTGGAAGGGAGTCAGAGGCTCCTGACTGCACTGAGCCCCAGTTCTGACTGCACTGGACCCCAGTTCCAGGCGAGCCCCTGGGGACCCACACTCTTGTGGGGGGAATCTGGACTCTCGGGTGGAGACTCGGGAGCCGGGGAAGGCAGAGGACTGAAGGCGCACACATGCGCGCAAGGGCAAGGCTGACGGGAAGCCAAGACTGAGTCTCCACCCCATCCAAGCTGAGCACAGAGGCTATTGCAATTTGGCAAGTCTAATCCTATAAGGCTGTCTCCAGCACCAAACTTCTCCCAGCATAGATACAGCTAATCCTTACAGTCAACTGCCCTGGAGGTCAATTCTTCCCAGTGATACCAACAACAATCAAGACTTAATTACAACAAGGCTGTACACACAGTCCACAAAGGGGTGCACCAAGAGTGTCCACCTCAGGTTAACTGGGGAGGCAGACCCACTGGGCCATATTGGAAACCTAGCACACAAATCTACCTTACCAACTCAGGGAAGCAGTGAAAATGCGGCATCAAAGGATCAGATCACAAACAAAAGAAATGGAGGAAAACAAGCGACTGGATATAGAATTCAAAACCACGGTTATAAGGCTTTTCAAGAATATCCTAGAAAAGGCCGATAAATATAACGAGACCCTCAAAGATATGAAAAAGGACCAACTAGAAATTAAATATACACTGACTGAAATAAAAAATATAATACAGAGACCCAAAAACAGACTAGAGGAACACAAAAATCAAGTCAAAGAATTGAAATACAAAGAAGCAAAAAACACTCAACTGAAAAAGCAAAAAGCAAAAAAAAAAAAAAATCCAAAAAGTTGAAGATAGTGTAAGAAGACTCTGGGACAACTTCAAGTGTACCAACATCAGAATTATGGGGGTGCCAGAAGAAGAGAGAGAGCAAGATACTGAAAACCTATTGGAAGAAATAATGACAGAAAACTTCCCCGACCTGGTGAAAGAAATAGACTTACAAGTCCAGGAAGCACACAGAACCCCAAACAAAAGGAATCCAAAGAGGACCACACCAAGACACATCATAATTAAAATGCCAAGAGCAAAAGACAAAGAGAGAATATTAAAAGCAGCAAGAGAAAAACAGTTAATTACCTACAAGGGAGCACCCATACGATTGTCAGCTGATTTCTCAACAGAAACTATGCAGGCCAGACGGGAGTGGCAAGAAATATTCAAAGTGATGAACAGCAAGAACCTACAACCAAGACTACTCTACCCAGCAAAGCTATTATTCAGAATGGAAGGTCAGATAAAGAGCTTCACAGATAAGAAAAAGCTAAAGGAGTTCATCATCACCAAACCAGTATTATATGAAATGCTGAAAGGTATTCTTTAAGAAGAGGAAGAAGGAAAAAATAAAGAGAAAAATTATGAACAACAAATACATATCTATCAACAAGTGAACCTAAAAATCAAGTGAATTAAAAATCTGAGGAACAGAATAAACTGGTGAATATAATAGAATCAGGGGCATAGAAAGGGAGTGGACTGATAATTCTCAGGGGGAAAGGGGTATGGGGGGGTGCGGAAAGAGACTGGACAAAAATCGTACACCTATGAATGAGGACAGTGTGGGGGGAGGTAAGGGCAAAGGGTGGGGTGGGAACCGGGTGGAGGGGAGCTATGGGGGGAAAAAGAAGAAACAATTGTAATAATCTGAATAAAGATTTATTAAAATAAAAAAAATATGAACAATAAAATGGCAATAAATATATATCTATCAACTATTGAATCTAAAAACCAAGATAAATGAACAAGTGGAATAACAGCAACAGATTCATAGATACAGAGAACATTTTGAAGGTTACAGATGGGAGTGGGGTTGAAGGGATAGGTGGAAAAGGTTAAGGGATTAAGGAGTACAAATTGGTTGTGCCAGAATAGTCATGGGGGTGTAAAGTACAGCTTAAGGAATATAGTGGATAATATTCTAATAGCTTTGTATGGTGTCACCTGGGTACAAGATTCATTGGGATGATCACTAAGTAGGTTATGTAATGTCTAATCAGTGGAGTGTACACATGTAACTAATATAAAGTATGTCCACTGCAATTGAAAAATAAAAAATGATTTAAAAAATAAAATATCTAGAAGCAAGCATAGAAAGTTTCACATTAGATTAGACAAAAAATTCTTAGGTGTAACACAAAAAGCAAGAATCATAAATGGAAAGAATGATCAATTGGACCGCAGCAAAATAAAGCTTCTGAGCTTTGAAAGACATGCTATTAAGAAAATAGACAACCCACAGACTGGGAGAGATGTTTGAAAAACACAAAGGATTGATACTCAGTATATGTAAAGAAGTAGTATATATCAATAAGAAGACATATTATACAAAATAGATATGGAAAACATTTTGAACAGATGCTTCAAAGTCACAAAAATAAATAAGTACATAAAAAGAGGTGCATCATCACAATATTTGGGAAATGAAAACTAAAACCACAATGATACCAAGACCCATGTATTGAATGGCTAAAATAGTGTTAATAGTAATAAAATCTGAAAATGTCAAATGATGACAAAAATGTGGAGCAATTGGAACTTACATACTCTATAATAATGTTTATGTAACACTAGACCAGTGGTTGGCAAACTGCGGCTCGCGAGCCACATGCAGCTCTTTGGCCCCTTGAGTGTGGCTCTTCCACAAAATACCACGGCCTGGACGAGTCTATTTTGAAGAAGTGGTGTTAGAAGTTTGAGTTTAAAAAATTTGGCTCTCAAAAGAAATTTCAATCGTTGTACTGTTGATATTTGGCTCTGTTGACTAATGAGTTTGCCGACCACTGCACTAGACGCGCCCGACGCACGAAATTAGTGCAAGAGTAAGCCTTCTTTCCCCTAGCTGCTGGCACCGGCTTCCCTCTGACACCTGGGACCCTGGCTTTCCTTGCAGCCCCAGCTTCTTCTGGAAGGTCATCCGGAAGGACATCCAGAGGGCGTCTGGTCTAATTAGCATATTATGCTTTTATTATTATAGATTCTGGAAGATATTGACTTCAAAGGGGTCTTTTTGGGATGATGAGAATGTCCTCTAGCTTGGTTGTAGTGCTGTATAACACAACTGCAATTATTTGTCAAAGTTAATCAAAATGAACATGCAAATAATTTAATTTTTCTTCATATATACTATATCTCAATAAAACTATTTGTGAAACATTGACTCTCAGGAAATGGATATTTCACTGATAATAATTAAGTATGGGGAAAACATAAACATAAATATTCAGCTTTGTTATTGTGGCTCTGTCCTACAGTTTATTTTTTCCACATTCCTAGAGATCTGTTCACACCACTCCTCCTTTTAAAAAATTGTTTTGCTACATTTGAACCCTGATAAACTTTAATTAATAAACTTTCTTCAAACATCCTTTCTTAGAAGAAATAATCGAACTTAATTTCTTGGTGTCTTTATAGAAATCATCCTATATAATAAAAGCCTAATATGCTAAGTGTCCAGTCATCTGTTCAACCAATCCAAGTGTATTATGCTAATGATATGCTAAGGCTGCTCAAACCCTCGCTATGATGTGCACTGACCACCAGGGGGCAGACGCTGCGACTGGTAGGTTAGCTTGCTGCTGGGCTCCAGCCGATTGGGACTGAACGAGATGGGCGGGACATGCCCTAGAACCCTCCCGCTGGCCAACCTTCTGTGTCCCTGCTGGGCCCCAATCGTGCACCAGTGAGATCCCTCAGCCTAGCCTGCACCCTCTCGCAATCTAGGATCTCTCAAGGGATGTCAGAGAGCTGGTTTCGGCCCTATCCCACAGATCAGGCTGAGGAACCCCACTGGTTGCACGAATTTGTGCACAGGCCTCTAGTAAATTATAATAAAAGTAAAATAAAGTTCTTCTCTGGACATATTTCAGTTTTCTGTGGTCACACTTTCACCTGAGAGAATATGTCATAACTGCCCACTGGGTCATCATCAACGTTTTCAAGTACAAAGAACTGATCTGCTATCAAAACTTCTGGAAAGCACTGGAAAACTGCTACTACAATAACCTCTACTTACTTTCATTCATGACTGCTTATATTATTTCGTGTATAAAGGCAGCTTAGAAAATCCACATTATGCTAATGTGTGGGATGTGGAGGTAATTAAATTTTGTCAGATACAATATTTTATCCTGTAAGCAAAAAATGGATTTAATCAAACATTATTTATTCCACACAGAAAACTCATTCCATCATTGAGCATATTTTAGACACTTAACATTGTAGTCCCTCAAAACCAGGATTTAATATTATGGACAGGCTGTTACAAAATATATACACACACAAAAAAACTTTCATTATCTTTAGAGTAAAAATTCACTGCTTCCTGACCCTTAACCAAAAAAAGAACCCCATATACTGTAACCTCAATTAAAAACTTCATTTCTTTTCTCTTGCCATAAACACACACGAAAATTTACTTTCCAAGGGACGATCATCTCTGATAACTTCAAATCACATAACAAGCCACTTACAACTAAAGCAGAGTTTCTTGAATAGAATATGTAAAATAAATGCATATATATGTATAGTGACTATAGTGATTTTTTTCTCACATGTTACTCTACAATGAAAAGCAAATACATTTAAGCTTTCCACCCCAAATAAAGTTAACAGATTCCCATTTCTGCTTTCAATTTGTACATGTATTTTATGTGACATTAGGAAGGGGCAATGTTTTAGGATATTATGGAGTTACTAGAGGCCCGATGCACGAAATTCATGCACCGGGGCGGGGGGTGTCCCTCAGCCCAGACTGCACCCTCTCCAATTTGGGACATCCCTCTCACAATCCAGGACTGCTGGCTCCCAACTGCTCACCTGCTTGCCTTCCTGATTGCCCCTAACTGCTTCTGCCTGCCAGCCTGATCACCCCCTAACCACTCCCCTGCCAGCCTGTTTTGCCCTAACTGCCCCCCCCCTGCAGGCCTGGTCACCCCTAACTGCCCTTCCCTGCAGGCTTGATCTCCCCCAAATGTCCTCGCTTGCTGGCCTAGTCTTCCCCAACTGCTCTCCCCTGCAGGCCTGGGTCCCCACAAACTTCCCTTCCCTGCAGGCCCAGTCGCCCTCAACTTCCCTCCTTTGCCAGCCTGGTCACCCCTAACTGCCCTCCCCTGCAGGCTTGATTGCCCCCAACTGCCCTCCCTTGCAGGCCTGGTCCCTCTCAACTGCCCTTCCCTGCTGGCCTGATCGCCCACAACTGCCCTCCCTTGCAGGCCTGGTCCCTCCCAACTGCCCTTCTCTGCTGGCCATGTTGTGGTGGCCATCTTGTGTGTTGGAGTGATGGTCAATTTGCATATTACTCTTTTATTAGATAGGATAGAGGCCTGGTGCATGGGTGGGGGCCAGCTGGTTTGCCCTGAAGGGTGTCCCGGATCAGGGTGGAGGTTCCCTTGGGGCATGGGGCAGCCTGGGTGGGGGGCCTGTGGTGGTTTGCAGGCTGGCCATGCCCCCGGGTGACCCAAGTGGAGGCCCTGGTATCTGGGATTTATTTATCTTCTATAATTGAAACTTTGTAGCCTTGAGCAGAGCCAAGCCTCCTGCTTGCTCCATGGCCACAGCCATTTTTGTTGGGATTTATTTATCTTCTATAATTGAAACTTTGTAGCCTTGAGTGGAGGCCTGGGCCATCCAGGGTGTGTGGAAAGCTTGGCTTCCTCCATTACCAGGGGAAACCCAAGCCTCCTGCTTGCTCCATGGCTGTAGCCCTCTTGGTTGGGTTAATTTGCATATTTGCTCCTGATTGGCTGGTGGGCGTGGCTTATGGGTGTGGCAGAGTGGTGGTTAATTTGCATATTACTCTTTTATTACATAGGATACTATCAAATATTTCTCATTTTTAAGCTAGGGATACAAAATTAATATTATTATTCATTTCCTTTTATCTTTGCCTTTCTGAAATATGTAGACCAGTTAAAAAGTAAAACAGGCCCACTTACTAAGCCTATGGTGAAGTAACACACTATTAGATGACTTTGTCCAATCTAATTTTGAAATCTTAGTTCTATAAGGGGCAATATTAAGAAGGAACATCCAGGGAAAATCAGAATTCTCTATCTTTGAGCTTGGAATGGATGGGGTACCCTTAGGTTATAAAGTCAGAAAGGATTGTGGGAGGAGATGATACTCAATTGAAACCTGAATGAAATAAGTAACCTTAGGAAGGCCTGAGGTGAACAGTATTCTAAAGTGAGAGAATTGTAGTGCAAAGGATCTAAAACAAGCACAGGTTTGCTTATTCAGATTTTAAAAATGTTTCAATGACTTAGGAAACCATTGACAAAATTGGATATTATTTTAAACACTTGCCATTCAAGATCATTGTTTATGAACCAGAAATTGGGCTCAAGATTTCCTACTACCTTATCATTTTTATTTTTCAGTGGTTAAAAAAAGTTTACTTCCTACTATGTAATCTGCCAGAAAACCTATTTCTGATCTCATCAAAGTCCTAAGGGCTTGCACCTGAAAAAAAGTATGGCTGCAAACTTAGCTTCTGCTTCTGTGGAGCTTCCAGTTATTGTAGGTTCTGCAAATCCACAGTCTACCTAATAATGCTGTTTTCCCAGAATGTTTCTTCCACTCTTTGGAAAAATAAAACAGAAGGAAAAAAAGGAAGGAAGAAAGGAAGGAAAGAAAATATTATTTAATGATTCCTAAGGATTATTCAAGATCTTAATGAAATTGCTCAATGCCTTAACTGGCAAATCAGTGACTAACAAGCTTAAAGTTTTATTTTGCTGGCATAAATTTTGTCTTTTAGAAGGGATCTGTAGTTAGTTTGAATTATTATTAAATTAATAGAAAATTAACAGTATTTTGTCTGTGAATTCCCTTTTCAGAAAGGATGTTTCCAGACTCAGTGCAAAGGATCTAATACAAGCACAGGTTTGCTATGCTTATTTTAAATGACTTAGTTAGGAGACAATTGTCAGACTTGCATATTATTTTAAACACTTGACATTTAACATCACTGTTTATGAACCAGAAAATGAGCTTATATTTTTATTTCTAATATCTGATATCATCAGATATCATAGCAAATGGTCAGTTGCTTTGACTAGTTATCCTGTTACTTAAAATTATTTCAACTTATTTCCTTCATGAGACACTACAGCTCCCACATATCTGTCCATGCTCTTTTGCTTGAAAAATTAATTTGGTTATGGTTCTTTTACTTCTAGAACTGAATTTTTTTTTTCTATTTCAATACATTTTCATAACATCTTGCACATGCTTTTAAACTGAGTTTACTGAATGTAATATGATCTTTTAAAAATTATATTATATTGAAAATCAAAAGAAAAAAAGATAGCTCTTCCTATTTTTGCTAAAATAAGGTCCTGATTTGGTGTCCTCTAAATTTCTATCTACTTGTAGCACTGAACTTTTAAAAATCCTTCAATAAGTGTACCTAAAGAAATATTTTTAAAAATCTGAAATATTTTCTACAAAAATTTAGATTCTTGTATAAACAAACATTACTTACTATCTTTGCTCCTTATCTACACCCAACTAGCTTCCCAAAACATTTTGGACACAGATTAACAATATCAAATTCCATGTACATACTAATGCCTTATTTAAAATTGAAATATAAATTTTATATAGGCACAGAAATTTTATCTTTTCCTTCCTAAAAGTAAAATAAACACTATATCTAAAGACTCTAATTCCATTAAAAACATGATTAATATTTATCATGATTTGGAGAAGTAACTAATATTGCAGATGAAGTTGGCATGGCACAGAGTTAAACAGAATCATCTCGTTGGCCTAGGAAGTCATGGCTCTACCCCAGACTTTCCTTCTTTTCTTTGTAATTGTCTGAAGATCTTGCTTCTTTCATAGACATCAAGATATATCTCAATAGCAATTTGGAACTACAGTCTACTAGGTTAATTGAAGAAAAATTAAAACCAACAGGTATATAGTTATTACTATATCCTAATTTCATAAATTACCACTTAATCCTCCCAACAATCCTTAAGTAGGTACAATTATCATAACTTTTTAATGCAAGAAATCTGACACTAATGGAGTTTAAATAATTGTCCCAAGGTCACACAACTAGTAATTGGTAGTTAGAATTGGAACAAAAAAGTCTGGTTCCAAATTCACACTATTTTTTTAAAATATATTTTTATTGATCTCAAAGAAGAAGGGAAAGGGAGAGAGAGATAGAAACATCAATGATGAGAATCATTGATCAGCTGCCTCCTGCACGCCCCCCCTCCCTCCCCCCCCCCACCCCCGCACTGGGGATGGAGCACTTAACCAGGGCATGTGCCCTTGACTGTAATTAAATGTGGGACCCTTCAATCTTCAGGCCAATGTTTATCCACTGAGCCAAACCAGCTAGGGCCCAAATTTGCACTCTTAATCTCTATGCTCTGCTTCCCTTAATATCCAGCATTCATGATGTCAACTTACATAAACCACATTGAGGACAAGGGTGTAGAGAGAATGTTGGCCACCACGACACTTTGGCAGATCCATGCAGCTATAGGATGGCTTCACAGTTAGTGAGTCACCATGACCAGAACCAGAGAAGCATTTGCCTTATCTTGGTTTCTTAGAAACTTGTTTGAGTGCATGTGTAAATAAGTGCGCACATAAGAAGGAAGCTTTCCTCAAATCGGTGCAGAAAAAGCAGGGAATCTGAGATAGCCCTTGCCAAGGATGATAAGTGGTTCTACTATAACCAATCAAGTCATTCATTGGAACTCCCATTGGACCAGTTTACTATTCTATTTCCTCTCTGCCACTAGAACTGTTTATTTTTATCTCAATACTCTTCTCCCCCCTGGGCTGATTTATTTTTGCTTCTAGCTCATCATATTAGATAGAAATGTTTAAATACAGTCCTCAAAAACACATAATCACAACACGTAATCACTATGTAGTACTTTAACACATTTAAGTCACTTTTTAGAACATTAATTTAAAATACCTATGAAGTTTATTGTGAAAGATGGCTTTATCTCCTCTATCAAAGCCTGAAGTGGATTGTGCTATGCTGCCTCTAAAAGCTTGCAAACCTCTTAAATCACTTTGGATGAATAAAGTTTTGAAGTGCATAGAGATACTAAATACATTGTCTGCCATTATATTTAGCACTCTTGTTTTCTGTCATTACAAT
Organism: Plecotus auritus; assembly: GCF_963455305.1. Lineage (NCBI taxonomy): Eukaryota > Metazoa > Chordata > Mammalia > Chiroptera > Vespertilionidae > Plecotus > Plecotus auritus. The sequence continues at coordinate 119,958,067 of NC_137776.1, read as the reverse complement.
TTAGCTACTGCAGAAATGATTAATTGAGGCTTAACTTGCTGTTTACAGCCCTCCCAGCTTTCTCTTGGCAACATGTCTAACACCTGTCAGGAAGGAGGGTGACTCACTTTTAAAGTATTTGGATAACTTTAAACTGGCACAATTCATTCCTTGTGAGCATTGAGCTTTCTTTGCCGATTCCCGCAAATTACTATCCACTCTAAAAGGTAATGCAATCTGCCAACGTTAAAAAGGGGGATATGTTACTTTGTATCCACACTAGAGTCCTGATATTCTCTAGTGCAATCTGAAATCATGAATGCTTTTCCTTCTAAAACACTCAGTGGTATAAGGGATCAAGATACGAGCATGACCCAAAAGCCAAAGATAGCCAGAGCTGTCAAGTGTATGTCAAGACATTTCAGATCAGAACAAGGATGCATCAAAAACAAGTTCATTTCCTTCCTTCCCTTATGTAAGAACTGTCTGTGAATGTTGAGCTCATTGCAAAGCAGGGGAGATTTTGCCATGCAGTGTTTGAGGGGTTTTGCCAGCTGCATTTTTAAATTTGAATGAAGTCTCCCTCTCATCCTATATAATAAATGGCTAATATGCAAATTGACCAAACGGCAGAACGACTGGTTGCTATGATGCACACTGACCACCAGGGGGCAGATGCTCAATGCAGGAGCTGCCCCACAGGGGGAGCGCTGCTCAACCAGAAGCCAGGATCATGGCTGGCGATGTGCTGCCATGGAGGTGGGAGAGGCTCCCACCACCGCCACTGGGCTCTCCATCTGTGAACTCGGCCTCTGGCTGAGCAGTGCTCCCCCTGTGGGGCAGCTCCTGCATTGAGAATCTGCCCCCTGGTGGTCAGTGCACGTCATAGCGACCGGTCGTGGGCTGTTCAGTCGATTTGCGTATTAGCCTTTTATTATATAGGATTGCTCCCCTGCCCCCTTGGTGTTTAGCTGCAGTCATTTCAATATCTTGCCCATTTGCCTGTCATGTTTTATAGGGTGATGGTGAGAGACCTAAATCCCAATTGTTTTTATTTTGGGTGAATGTAAAGAGTTGTCAGCCTAGTGAGGTATGGCCCTTCTGGTGAGGTGAGTACAGCTGCAGACAGCTAGCCAACTGCAGAGCCAAGGTTAAGAAAAAGAAGATGCAAATCAGTTTTAGTATCCAAAACAGCTCTTACTGCACAAAGGGGACTGAGCAGAATATATAAACACGAAGCAGCACTGCTGTGCTATTCTTTCTGTGTGGAGCGAGGTGCCTAATTAAGACAGTGGGCCCCCATCGTGCTGAAAACAGGTAGTTAGGCAGGGAAAGTACGCCTGGCTGCCATGTGAATCCTTGTCCTTACTCTGAGTGTTCACAAAGTACTAAAGCTCCCCCTTCCCACAGGTTCCCACATGTTTATTTGCATCTTCCTTTTTGAACCACAAGACCATACAGGGCTGCTCGCAGCCAAAGGCTCCCGCTGCTCCTGAGAGACGGACCACCACTGCCCCGGTCATCAATGTCTTTATAATTAGGTTGATGTCCACAGTGATTTAGGGTCACTGCTTCTCTAAATGACTTACTTTCCAGGATGCTTGGAGGGTTCTGATCGCCCTCCTTCCCATTTCTTACAGTTAATTTCCTCTCTATGGGCACAACCCCAGGTTTCCTCCTAATGAAGAAAGGCATGGCAGTGCCAGCAATTTAGACAGCAGGAGACACGAAGAACAAAGGGAGCGGTGGGTGTGGCAAGGGGCTAAATTGTTGACCATTGGTTGTAGATGTAAGGACATGTGATCCTGGCAGGTAAGAAGTTGAATCTGGAGAAAAAATAGTACTGCAGGCTCCTTTCCAGTTCAGACAGGTCCGGTTCTTCTGTCTGCTAGAGCAGAGGCTTGCAGACCCTGACATACAGGCACACGCACAGACACATACACACACACACACACACACGCCACATCACCACTGCCAGGCAGCCCACGGGCCTTGTTTCTGTATAAAGAGAATTGTAAGATAGACACTAGGAAATTACTCATTCCCAACACTTCTGTGTCAGGTTCAGGGCTAGAGTTCCAATACTGTCACCTAATCTTCCACATTTAATTATGTTTGCATCTTGTCTTGTAGAATTTTCCAAACATTTATGTTTTCATGATTATGAAACCATTTAAAGATGAAAAACAGTTTGGGTTTTACTTGAAGTTTTGACTGGCTTCCAGAATTGGCAGATTCCTCAACATTTCTCAAAGACATTGTTTTCAGGGGAAATGCTAGCATGAGAATGGCTTTAAAGGTGAAGTATGTCGTTGGTGCTCTTAGGTGAGTGTCCCTTAACTGTATTTGTCAGAGTCCCTGCTCTACCAAATTCCTGATTGCTGCCCTAGCCGGTTTGGCTCAGTGGATAGAGCATTGGCCTGTGGACTAAAGGGTCCCGGGTTCAATTCCAGTCAAGGGCACATGCCCTGGTTGCAGGCTCAGTCTCCAGTGTGGGGCGTGCAGGAGGCAGCCGATCAGTGATTCTCTCTCATCATTGATGTTTCTATCTCTTTCTTCCTTTCCCTTCCTCTCTGAAATCAATAAAAATATATTTTTAAAAAAATCCCGATTGCCATTTTCACTGGCTTTTTAATGTTACAACCCAGTCTATGAGGTATTGCCTCATAGACTGGCAAGCATTTGCTGCTTAACCCTGACCCTGCCATACGCCATCATTAAGCAGCTCTCTTTTCAGAAACCAATGCACTTAAATCTTCCAAGCTCTTTCAATCCTTTGCACCTCTGCTAAATATGTCAGCGATGATGACAACAGCTTGCTTGTGGTCATGGCCACTGCAACATATTTCAATTGGCCATTTGACAATATACATATATCATTGATATTCTGAAATCCTAGGTAATGTTGAGTTGCAGTATTGAGGTATTAGATTTCTGATCTAGACAATTGTTAACACTTGTGTTGTTTTAAGACATGGCTGATATGAAAAAACAAAAAAGAAATGTTCAAGATGCTAGTAAATATTTAATCAACATTGAATACATAAACCATATAGTAACCTCTTTTATGTGGGCAACTGTTTTTTGTCCTGTAAAGTCATCATACTTAAGTTCTCAAAATGTAAAAAGAACAAAAAAACTCTCAAATATTTTCTGTCTTTATTTAAAATACTGTAATTTTTAAAAATTAAAAATAGTCATAATCTTATTCTATATAAAGCACTATTATGCTCTACATACATTTTTATTTAAATTGGGCCACACCCCATTTAGCTAATACAAAAAAAGTATTTATTAAAAAATGATCAAATTCCACATATTTCTTCAAATAAATTATGATTCTTTAGCCAGGAAAAAGGAATATAAATAAAGCCAGGGTACTGACTTCAATTAACTCAGTCTATTAGATGATTGTAGAGCAGTGATGATGGTGAGACAATAGAAAGCAATTTTTAGAACCCTTGCTAAGAAAATGTGTTAAGAGAGACTTTCCAGTTTTAAAGGCAATTGGAGAGTTAAGGTAGGAGGCAGACACATAATATTCCTCTTTGGTCTTTCTAAAATGACAGGCTTCCTCTTTGATGTGCAGAACTTTACTAAGCCTGCTGTTCCCTTAATTTATTCTCCCAACTCTCTCCTTCCACTTAAAATTAAACATCTACCACTGGAGGTTTGTGATCTGTTTTTTTTTTTTCCCTCTCTCCTCATCACCTCCTACCAATGCAATATGCAAACATAGCTTTTATTTTATTTTATTATTTATTCATTTGCCTATTTTTATTGAATTTATTGAGGTGACATTGGTTAATAACATTAAATAGGTTTCAGTGTACAATTCTATAATACATCATCTGTTATTGTATTGTATGTTCATCACCATAGTCATTTATGTCCCCTTTGCCATTGCCATTTATCTCCCCTTTACCCTTTTCTACCTCCCTCAACCCCATTTCCCTCTGGTAATCACCATACTGCTGTCTGTGTCTATGAGTTGTTTTGATTTTCTTTGTTAAACCCCTTCACCTATTTTACCCAGCTCCCTCAAGTTTCCTCTCCTCTGACATCTGTCAGTCTATTCTCTGTATCTATGAATGTATTTCAATTTTGTTTGTTTAATTTGTTCACTAGATTCCACACACAAGTGAAATCACATGATATTTTTTCTTTCTCTGACTGGCTTATTTCATTTAGCTCAATACTTTCCACATCTACTCATGCTGTTGCAAAATGTAAGATTTCCTTTTTTTTATGGCTGACTGGTATTCTATTGTGTAAATGTACCATAGTGTTTTTATCCACTTGTCTACTGATGGACACTTGGGCTGCTTCCAAATCTTGGCTATTGTAAATAGAGCTATAATGAACATAGGGGTGCATATATTTTTTCAAATCAGTGTTTCAGGTTTCTTCGGACATATTACCAGGAGTGGAATTGATAAGTCATAGGAATTCCATTTTTAATTTTTTGAGGAAATTCCACACTGTTTCCCACAGTGGCTGAACCAATCTACATTCCCACCAACTGTGCACCAGGGTTCCCTTTTCTCCACATTCCCACCAATACTCATTTATTGATTTCTTGATGATAGCCATTCTGACAGGTGTGGGGTGATACTCATTGTGATTTTAATGTGCATTTCTCTGGTAATTAGTGACATAGAGCATCTTTCTTATGTTTATTGGCCATCTGTATGTCCTCTTTGATGAAATGTCTATTCAGGTCTTTTGCCTATTATTTTACTTGGATTGTTTGGGGTATTTTGGTGTTGGATTGTACAAGTTGTTTATAAATTTTGGATAGTAATCCTTTATCAGATGCATCATCAATAAATATGTTCAATCATTCAGTGGGTTGTCTTTTCATTTGCTTATGGTTTCCTTTGCCGTGAAAAATACTTTATAGTTTGATATAGTTCCATTTGTTTATTTTTTCTTTTGTTTCCCTTGCCCAAGGATATATATCAGATAAAATATTACTATGAGATTTTCCTGCCTATGTTTTCTTCTAGGATTTTTATTGTATGGAGTCTTACATTTAAGTCTTTAATCCATTTTGAGTTTATTCTTGAATATGTTGTAAGAAAATGTTTGTTTCATTTGTCTGCATGTATCTGTCCAATTTTCCCAACACCATTTATTGAATACACTGTGTTTACCTCATTGTATGTTTTTGTCTCTTTTGTCAAATGTTAATTGACCACATAGGCCTGGATTTAGTTTTGAGCTCTCTATTTTGTTCCACTGATCTATTTGTTTGTTTTTATGTCAGTACTATGTTCTTTTGATTACTGTGGCCTTGTAGTAGTTTGATATCAAGTAGCATAATTCTGCCAACTTTGTTCTTCTTTCTTAAGATTGCAGTGGCTATTCAGGGTCTTTTGTCATTCCATATACATTTTTGGAATTTATGCCCTAGTTCTCTGAAATATGCTATTGGTATTTTGATTAGAATTGCATCCTGGGATGCAAGGATGGTAGAATATCTGTATATCAATTAATATGATACACTACATTAAAAAATGAAGGACAAATATCACATGATCATATCAATAGATGCAGAAAAAATTTTAACGAAATCCAGTACCCATTCATGATAAAACGCAGCAAAGTGGGAAGAAAGGGGACATATCTCAACATCATAAAGATCATATATGACAAACCCACAGCTAACATCATAGTCAATGGGAAAAAATTAAAAGCATTTCCCTTAAGATGAGGAACAAGAGGTATGTCTGCTTTCATCACTCTTTTTTTTTTTAATATATAGGTTTTTATTAATTTAAGAGAGAGGAAGGGGGAGGGAGAGATAGAAACATCAATGATAGGAAAGAATCATTGATTGGCTACCTTCTGCATGCTCCACACTGGGGATGGAACCTGCAACCTGAGCATGTGCCCTCACCTGGAATCGAACCATGACCTCCTGGTTCATAGGTCGACACTCAACCATTGAGCCATGCCAGTTGGGCTTGCGTTCACCACTCTTACTCAACATAGTAGTGGAAGCCTTAGCCACCTCAGTCAGACATGAAGAAGAAATGAAAGACATCCGAATTGGAAAGAAATAAGTAAAACTGTCATTATTTGCAGATGGCATAATACTGTATGTAGAGAACCTTTAAAATTCCACCAAAAAAATAGCTAGAACTGACAAGTGAATTTAATAAAATATCAGAATACAAAATAAATATTCAGAAATTGGTTGTATTTTTTATACGCCAATAATGAACTATCAGAAAGGGAAACTAAGAAAACAGTCCCATTTGCAATTACATTTAAAAAATACGTAGGAATAGCTTTAACCAACGAGGGGGAGCATTTTTCTGTCTGTTGAGATTTTGCTTCCAGGCATATCTCTGGCTCAAATACATTTTTATAGAAATTCTCAAAAAAATTTAACTAAGGATATGAAGACCTGTACTCAGAAAATTATAAGACACTGAAGAAAAGAACTGAAGAAGATACAAATAAATGGAAGCATATACCGTGCTCATGGATAGGAATAATTTACATTTTTAAAATGTCCATATTACCCAAAGCAAACTATAAGTTCGAAACATTTCTTTTAGCATCTTAAACTCAGAAGCAGTGAAAGAAGACAATTGGCCCTGATAGTTATTTCCTACCAAAAAGAAGTTACCATGTATTTAAATGACTAAAACTCTGTGAATTATTCATTCAGCACACATCTGCATCATACCCAATATCACCAGGACCAGTACTATCACAAAGAAAAAGAAAAAGCCCTCGATCTCAAGTAGTTCACTGTTTACAAGCAAGAAAGGTAAACAAGTACGTGTACTTTAGTGACAGCATAATGTAGGAGGAAATCTATTCTAACCTGGGTTCAGGGAAGGTCCAAAGAAGTGTTAATATTAGAACTGATTTGGAAGGTTGAATATAAGTCCCCTTTATGGGAGAGAAAGGGCCAAAAAGGGGGGACTTTGTTGGGCCATTGTGCAATTTATCTATGTATTGGTGTAATTAACAAACAAATAAAAATATTAGTAATAATATCACATATTGACATACCAATATTGTCATGCAACCTAAGCACTATGTATCAATCCAGTGTAAGCATTTTCAAAAATCATTTATCAGCTCATTAAATATCACTGTCCTATTCAAAGCCTATTGAATAAATATGAAAAATGAGCAAATATAAATAAACGGAATACAAGTTACATTTTGATATTAAGAGAAGAGCTAAAAATATGAAGTTTTTTCACTTATGGTTAGAGAGGAGAGATAAATGTTTGAAAATTGATTGGGGTAGAGCAGAACTCAGAGTGTTAAAAAAAAAATAGGAAACATGCAACCGAATGAAATACAATTAGAGTGGAGGGAAACATAAAAGGAAACCTAAATAGAAAATTTAATGAAAAAGAGAATAATGTAACTTTTTCTATCGTTTTTCTTTCACTTAATAGAATTGAATCTCTCTGATAACTAAAATGCTAAGGTAAAAGTGTTTGCACATAGAAACAAAACGTTTAGAAATATTGCAAAAAAAAAAAATCAGTAGGTGTTACCAACTCTTTCATGGTGATTTTTCATTATTTTCTTTTGTGCCTAAGGGTTGAAAGTAAAAAGTTAATTAAAAAGGACCAATTCCTTCTACAATTATGCTGTTTCCATGAAAGATGCTGGAGGGGAAAAAAGTCTTTGTTACTAAGGGCAACATTTGAGATAAAGCAGCACATCTGTGCCTATGTGATAGTGACCAATGCATTGTTCTATGTCCCCAAATATGTTAGTAATTGATTCCTGGCCTTATGTGGATTCAGGATTCTAAACAGGTAAGAAATTCCTTCTCTCTTCCCTAAATCTTTTGGGCGATTGAAAGAAAGTGAAATAGTAAGAGTTATCTGAAACAGGTATAACTTCATCTGAGGGCCAGTGGTGCTCAGTGGTCTTGAGGACGTGTGAGGTCTCATGCTAGAACAGGTCATGGGAGATGAAGGCTGATACATGCATAGGACTTTTTTTTTTTTTTTCAATATCAGTTTAGTGAAACTACCCTTCACCCCTTCTATGTTAGATTTTTTTTTAATGCCAAGGCAATTTGACACTCTAGTAGTCACAACTTGACCCACTAGACAAATAAAGATTCTATAGATTTTATTTATAAGATAAATCAAGTTGTACCTGATGATGCCATAGTATAAACTGCTGTGACAATAATTCCAGTTCACAGAGCTACAGACATTAGCTGATCTAGGGGCACAAATACATGCCAGATTAAAATGGGTATTTTTCTTTTTTTTCTGTCTCTCTGAAAAACAGATAATTGAATGAGAATGCTTGCCTTACATGAAGTATATGATAGTGTGTGTGCTGGTAGGGGGCAGGGGATTATAGTGGTGGGAAAAGGAATGCTGTACAAATCCAGAACTAAAGCAGCCCTTCCACTTAATCCTTGCCTTATTCCCATCCCAATCCCACACTCTGCACACTGGCCATAATGATATTTATTAATGCTGTTCACAAATATTAATTCTCATTCACTTGGGGAATATGGATCCCCTAATTTTAGCCAATGAAATGAGTGGAACGATTTGACAGGGTGAAACCTTCCAGAGCTTTCTTTACCTCTAGCACAGCAACCAGAAATATGGCTGCTTCATTAGACCTGGTCCCTGAGTGATTATGGTGAACAGGTTCTTCTTGACAACCTGTGATAGAAAAGAAATGTAATTCAGAAATCAGTCTTTGTGGTTTTCAGCACTGAGATTTGAAGGTTGTTTGATATCATAGCATGCATAGCCTATCTGATCAATACAACTGGCCCCTGCCAGTCTATCACAGTATCTCTCATATATTTAGAGAGATCTTCATCAAACTGTCTCTCAGAAAGAAGAATATAGATAAACATTATTCCCCTATTAACCTATGATTTTATAAGTTGTTTAAGATAAATACTTAATTCTTGTTTTCTAGGATATGCACAAATTGTGAAAATGCTAAGCTTTAGTAAATAATATTTAATTATCCTATATAATAAAGAGCCAATATGCTAATTAGACCAGATGGTGGACGACCTTCCAGAATGACCAGTGGGCGGGGCCGTGGGGCAGCCAGGGCTGAGAGGCAGCCGGGGCTGCGAGGGCCAAGCCCCTTGCACGAATTTTGTGCATTGGGACTCTAGTTGATTTATAAAACACTCACTATGTTCCAGGCACTATTCTTAGCAAATTATTAGTATTAGCTCACTTTATCTTCATATTTTGTTAATGGGGAATTGGGTACCCAAGGTTTCCCAACCAGCAAAATTTTCTGTTGGTACTATTCACTCTCTCTTTTCTGCCAAAACCATATCCTCAACACACAAATATGTTTTCTTCTTCTTAATGAATAACACTGTTTTCTCACATAAACAAATGAGAATTTTTATACATAACAGAAGTATAAAGTGATAGTCCTTTTAGTGGCTATTTATTTTCAGAGCTTCTCCTTACAATATACTCTAATTTTTTAAAAAAGATCTTTCCATTGATTTTAGAGAGAGAGGAAGGGATAGAGAGATGGAAATATCAATGAAAGAGAAACATTAGCATCCATTGGGTGCCTTCTGCACACGCCACAGTAGGGATGGAGCACACAACCAGAGCATGTGCCCTGACCGGCAATTGAACCAGTGACTTCCTGGTGCATAGGTGGATGCCCAATCACTGAACCATTCTAGCTGGGCAATATATTCTACTTTTAATTTATTAAACAGTATAGTTTTCCATGAGTCTGGCCTCCATATTTGATATGCTACTGAGAAGAAGAAATTCAGAAGTTGGGAGTGTTCAGATAGTGATGTGATATACAGATCTCTAGTCCTGGTATTCTAAAATTCCTATCGTGTCTTTGTTTGGATAAGACTTATATTTTCTGTAAAATTGAGAAGGTTTTCTGAAAATAAGACAAGTCGAGTAAAGTTAAGATCTGAGGGAAAAAGGGAAACTAAATATAAAGCTAATGAAACGAGCAACTGTATATTACTTTTATTATTCTTGGAAAACCAAAGTAATTTATTTGTGACTGAAAATTTCCTGAAGTTTAATTTTGAGTAAAAGTATCTGCTAATGGTAGAGAGAAACTAGATTAAGTCTCTGAACAAACCTGTGGGGGAGGGAGGGTGAGAGAGAGAGAGAGAGAGAGAGAGAGAGAGAGAGAGAGAGAGAGAGAGATGATTGCAAAAGACATCAAGAATGAGAGAAGTGAAATGACTAAGGTTCTATAATTTTTAATGAGGGTGATATTTCCACCAAGGGGGTAAAATTAGTTTGTGGAAGCCAAAAAAATCATACTGTTTTATGTATAAAGCACATATTATATATAATATTTAAATAGATATATTGTATATCTGTGGAATTAAAATTTTATGGTGGGCAATTAGGGAAAATTTTTCTAAAAAGACTATAAAGTTGAGAAATATTGTTTGATAGATGTTAAAAGAATAAAAATGGAATATTATACTTATAGCCCTAACCAGTTTGGCTCAGTGGATAGAGCGTCGGCCTGCAGACTCAAGGGTCCCAGGTTCAATTTTGGTCAAGGGCATGTACCTACTGGGGATGTGCTGGAGGCAGCTGATTGATGTTTCTCTCTCATCGATGTTTCTGACTCTCTATCTCTCTCCCTTCCTCTCTGTAAAAAATCAATAAAATATATTAAAAAAAACACACAAAAAAACCTTATAGAAATAAATTCAACAATCGAGATGCAATAGGCAAATTTTTTAAACTGTCAAAGCTCACTCAAAAAGAAGAAATAGCAAGAACAGCCTTATGTCTATTACGTATGTTGTATTTAGGATAAGTATAAACCTTCCTCAAAGGAAAACTTCAGGCCCAGATGACTATACTAGAAAATTCTACCAAAATATTTAGAGAAGAAATTATACCAATTCTGTAAAGCTTTTCCAGAATATTGAAGATATGAGAATGCATCCAAATTTATCCTTTAGGCCAGCATTATACATTACCAAAATGACCAAAATAGAAAAATAAAACTATAGAAGTTGCTCCTCATGAACATAGATAACAAAATCCTCATCAAAATATTAGCAAAGTAAATCTAGATAAATATTAAAAGATTGTACCTCTTGAAAAAAGGAAGTTTATCCCAAGAGGACAAGACTGGTTCAACATTCAAAAATCAATGTACTTCACCATATTAAAAGACTAAAATATATTTTAATAGACAAAGAAAAACATTTGACAAAATTAAATATTAATTTCTAATTTAAACAAACAAAATAAAACAAAACCCTCAGCTAATTAGGACAAGAAAGGTATTTCCTCAACCTGAAAAAGAAAATCTATTAAAAAGGTACCTTCATATTTATTAGTAGAAGATTAAAACTTTCCCCCCTAAGACAGTAAAAAGCCCAGGAAATTCAGTCTTATCACTGCTATTAGACATTGTAATGAATGTTCTAACCAGAGCAAACAAAGAAGAAAAATAAAGAAAAATAAAGGAAGAACTCTGACTGTTTTGATTCACCAATAGCATGACCATCTAGGTAGGAAATCATAGGTGGACTGTACCAAAATGCTACTAGAATTAGTATATGAATTTAGCAAGATTTGCAGAGTGAAAGATAACTATCACAAACCAATTATATTTATGCACAATATGAGATTAAAATTTTGAAAATACCATTTAAATTAGCATAAAATTTAAATTACTTAAGAATAAATCTGACAAAATATTTGAATGAGTTAGACACTGAAAAATGCAAAACACTGCTGAGAATAATTTTAAAACTGAATAAATTGAGATACATTTCTTTTTCATTGGTCAGATGGCCCAACACTGTTCTCAATTTTCCACAGTTTGAACTATATTTTCAATGCAATCTTTTTAGAAAAAAAAGATTTATTTTATAAAATAAAGTTGATTCTAAATTCATACCCAACAAAATTAAAAGTACCCAATGAAATGGAAAGTACCCAATGAACAACTATAACAAACCCTTGAAAAGTAAGAAAAGATTATAAATCTATAGCAAACAGAAGAGTGTCATGTTGAAAACCAATGAAATATGAAATATGACAGAGAGTCCAAAAGCAGATCCCCACTGTATATGAACAACTGAATTTTGGCAAAAAAATGCAATTAGTGTTTGCTGAGGGGTATATCTTCAACACTCAACCAGGTATTTATTAACTCTATGTTTATTTTCACCTAGAGGCCCAATGCACGAAGATTCGTGCAAGAATAGGCCTTCCTTCCCCTGGCTGCTGGCACCGCCTTCGCTCCGGCTGGAGCTGCCTTTCTCCCTTTGCTCTGGCCTGGAGCCACCTTTCCGCCTTCCCACGCTGCCCAGAGGCCTGGAGTGGCTGAGGCGGTGCAGAATGCCTGCATCATCGCCGTGGCGATAACACAAGCATCCTGCCTGGTTGCTTGGCACCTGTGTATGCAAATTAACCTTCCATCTTTGTTGGGTTAATTTGCATACTCACTCCTTATTGGCTGATGGGCATCACAAAATTGCAGTCAATTTGCATCTTTCTCTTTTATTAGTGTAGATAACTGCTCCATAGATTCACAAGCTCAGCCACAGATGATAGAGCTGAGGGTCTTCTTATGATTTTCTGAGAGAGAAAGAACAGCCTGGAGCATGTGCTCTACACATCTATGTGGCCTTCTAGATTTCAAGAAATATTGCAGAACTTCCCCAAGTCTTATGCACATCTATTTCTAACTTTTCCTCTTAAGATTTTATCTATACTACTGTTTGCCCCAACTCTTACCTACTACCTCAAGAAACCATGAAGTTAAACAATTGCCTTTAATTTTTCATGACAAATACCCTCCCCAACAAATCCCTCAGGGAAATTGTTTTCATCCTGGGTGAGCTCCAAGTCAAGTCAGTATAACTTTGCAAGTGCAGTCTTCTAGGGAACTACCAAACAATTCAAGTACTACGTAGGTGTACCGGTTAATAATGCGGATTTTTTTCAATAGATGAAGTTACACATATGTTGATAGAAATGCGATTTGATATGTATGCTATTTTGTTGTATTGGCAACAAGCTTCAAAACTTCATATGTCAAATTTGCTGAAGGTGTTAACATCTTAGATATTTTTACACTTAAAAATGTCGAATTTCATGCCAAAAAAAAGCATTTGCGGGAAATTTTAATTCATTACTTTATTTTGAAGAAAAGTGCTGCTGAATACTTCGGGAAGCTTATGGTGAACATGCTCCATCTCAAGATACTTGTGAACGCTGGTTTAAACGGTTTAAAAGTGGTGATTTTGATGTGAAAGACAAAGACGTCCAGGTCAATCAAAAGAGTTTGAAGACCAACAATTACAAGCATTATTAGAGAAGATGTGAGTCAAACTCAAAAACAACTTGCAGAAAGATTAAACATTGCTCAGCAAACAATTTCTGATCATTTACAAGCAATGGGAAAGATTTTAAAGGAAGGAAAATGGGTGCCACATCAACTGAACGAAAGACAAATGGAAAACTGAAAAGTCATCAGTAAAATGTTGCTTCAACAGCTCGAAAGAAAGTCCTTTTTGCATCAAATTGTGACTGGCGATGAAAAGTGGATTTATTTTCAGAATCCCAGATGCACAAAATCATGGGTTGATCCAGGTCAACCATCAACATCGACTGCACAGCCAAATCGCTTGGGAAAGAAGACAATGCTCTGCATTTGGTGGGATCAGGAAGGTGTGGTGTATAATGAGCTTCTAAAAACAGGTGAAACCGTTAATACTGATCGCTACTGACAACAAATAATCAATTTGAACCACGCCTTGATCGTGAAATGTCCAGAATGTTCCAGAAGACACGGCGAAGTAATTTTGCTTCATGATATGTACCATCACACACTTCAAAACCAGTTAAAGATACAGTTAAAAGATCTTTCCTGGGAAGTATTAGCCCACCCGCTGTATTCACCAGACCTTGCTCCTTCAGATTACCACTTGTTCCGATTGATGGCACACGCACTTTCTGAGCAGCACTTCAAAACTTATGAAGAAGTAGAAAATTGGGTCTCTGAATGGTTTGCCTCAAAACAAGAAAAGTTCTATAGGGACGGTATCCACAAATTACCTGAAAGATGTAGCTAGCGATGGACATTACTTTGACTAAAGCACTTTTGATGTTTCTCTTGAAATTACCGTGTTTTCTTTGATTACAAATTCTGCTTTTATTAACCGGTACACCTAGTAAATAAGGGCAGTTCTTTGAGAATGACCGAAAAGGATCTAGCCCTCTTCAGCTCTCTGTGGTGTCTGACCTGTTGGTTTTCACTTGCAAATGTTGGAAGAGCAGGGGATAGGATTAGACAAAGCTAAAATGCCACAAAACAGACAGTCCTTAGCAAGACACAGCTATTTTTCCTGAATAAATGTTCCTCTGGTTACTACAAGCCTTTGCTTAATTTCTAGAGCTTTGAAAAAGTGAATTTAAACTTTTTTTTTGCCAATTTTCTCATTTCTTTTATGGAGTAGAGAATGTTCAGAGGTCTTCTTTGGACCCTACATTTTCTCCCAATATTTCATTGCCTTCCTTGTCATCCTTACCTCATTTCCATTACACTTCCTCAGTATCTCCTTTTTGTCCTTAAGTTATAGTTGATCATTTCAGCCAGATTATATCCAGCCAGATTATATTGATTCCCACATTTATTTATCTGCCTTTACGGCCTGTGCATTCCAGAGAATGGCTATGAAAAACAACTAAAACTTAGATTTTAGTGTCACCATCCTATCTAATAAAAGAGTAATATGCAAATTAACCATCACTCTGCTACACCCACCAGCCACACCCACCAGCCAATCAGGAGCGAGTATGCAAATTAACCCCAAACAAGATGGCTGCAGCCATGGAGTGAGCAGGAGGCTTGGGTTTCCCCGGCAATGGAGCAAGTCAAGCTTTCCACACACTTTGGCAGGCCCAAGCCTCCACTCAAGGCTACAAGGTTTCAATTATAGAAGATAAATAAATCCCAGATACCAGGGCCTACACTTGGGTTGCCAGGGGGCGTGGCCAGCCTGCAAAACACCACAGGCCCCTCGCCCAGGCCACCCCACACCCCAAAGGATCCCCCACCCTGATACGGGACACCCTTCAGGGCAAACCAGCTGGCCCCCACACATGCCCCAGACCTCTATCCTATATAATAAAAGAGTAATATGCAAATTAACCATCACTCTGCTACGCACACAAGCCACGCCCATCAGCCAATCAGGAGCAGATATGCAAATAAACCCAACCAAGATGGCTACGGCCGCACAGAGCAGGAGAGAGGCTTGGGTTTCCCCGGCAATGGAGGAAGCCAAGCTTTCTGCCTGCCCTTGCCAGCCTAGGCCTCCACTCAAGGCTACAAAGTTTCAATGATAAAAGATACATATATCCAAAGAGAAATGGTGGCAGCCACAGAGCTGGAAAGAGCAGGAGGCTAGGGTTGCCCCTGGTGATGGAGGAAGCCAAGCTTTCTGCACATCCTGGCCGGCCCAGGCCTCCACTTAAGGCTACAAAGTTTCAATTATAGAAGATACATAAGTCCAAAAAAAAATGGCTGCTGCCACAGAGCAAGCAGAAGGCTTGGCTCCGCTCCAGGCTACAAGGTTTCAATTGTAGAAGATAAATAAACCCCAGATACCAGGGCCTCTGCTTGGGTCGCCAGGGGGCGTGGCCAGCCTGAAAACCACCACAGGCCCCTCGCCCAGGCCACCCCACGCCCCAAGGGAACCCCCACCCTGATCTGGGACACCCTTCAGGGCAAACCAGCTGGCCCCGACTTGTGCACCAGGCCTCTATCCTATCTAATAAAAGAGTAATATGCAGATTGACCATCACTCCAACACACAAGATGGCTGCCCCCATGTGGTCAAAGATCCTGCCCCCATGTGGACACAAGATGGCCACCACAACATGGCCAGCAGGGGAGGGAAGTTGGGAGGAACCAGGCCTGCAGGGGAGGGCAGTTGTGGGCGGCCAGGCCAGCAGGGGAGGGCAGTTAGGGGTGACCAAGCCGGCAGAGGAGGGAAGTTGTGGGCGACCAGGCCTGCAGGGAAAGGCAGTTGGGAGGGACCCAGGCCTGCAGGGGAGAGCAGTTGGGGGGGGACTAGGCCTGCAGGGGAGAACAGTTAGGGATTGGGCCTAAACGGGCAGTCAGACATCCCTCGAGGGGTCCCAGATTGGAAAGGGTAAAGGCTGGGCTGAGGGACACTCCTCTCCCCCGTGCACGAATTTCATGCACTGGGCCTCTAGTCCTATCTAATAAAAGAGTAATATGCAAATTGACTATCACTCCAACACACAAGATGGCTGTCCCTATGTGGTCAAAGATCCTTCTCCCATATGGACACAAGATGGCCACCACAACATGGCCTGCAAGGGAGGGCAGTTGGGGGTGATCAAGCCTGCAGGGGAGGGCAGTTGGGAGGGACCCAGGCCAGCAGAGGAGGGAAGTTGGGGGTGACCAGGCCTGAAGGGAAGGGCAGTTTGGGGGGACCCAGGCCTGCAGGGGAGGGCAGTTAGGGCCAAACAGGCTGGCAGGGGAGCAGTTAGGCATCAATCAGGCTGGCAGGGAGTGTTTAGGGGTGATCAGGCTGGCAAGCAGAAGCAGTTATGGGCAATCAGGAAGGCAGGCAGGCAAGCAGTTGCGAGCCAGCAGTCCTGGATTGTGAGAGGGATGTCCAGCTGCCCATTTAGGCCCAATACTACTGGGATCAGGCCTAAACGGGCACTCAGACATCCCTCGAGGGGTCCCAGATTGGAGAGGGTGCAGGCTGGGTTGAGGGACACCCCCTGCTCCGTACATGAATTTTGTGCACCGGGCATCTAGTATAGATATAATTGTAGACTTCAATAGGTCCTCAGTGCAGCCAGAAAATGTTTACTTTTCTCTGATTGCATCCTGCTCTAATTATATTGATCAGATGTTTTGCTATATTTTTGTCACTCTTCTAAATTTTTGGTCACTGTCCTGTACAGTTGAGCACTTCTCTTTTTTTTTTTTTTTTCAGAGAAAATAGAAAGCATCTTATGGGAATTTTTACAAAATTCCTGGAGTTCAATACTCTCAAGCCATATCTTTACTAATACAAATTTTATATGGCTTCTTTTCATTCATAAACTACAACTACTCCCTTTGCCAACCCAAAACTAAATCCTCTCTGTGGGCTTTAAAACTCAGGGTCTTCTGTCAAAGAGTAGATAGGATAAGGACATAAAAATGAGTGTGATAAACTGATTAGGAACAAGTACATTTGTTTAAGAGAATGGGTATAAGAATTATTCTGGCTGATCTCCAAATCTGCATATATTTGTCTGAATATAATATAGTAGAGGGGATTCTTCAGCAGTTATGTGAATAGTCCACTTTTGTTGTTGTCTTTGGGGGAATGGTTAGATAATATGTAAATTAGTGTGCTGTCACTCAAGTCATATTCTTTATCCTCTCTTAAAAATTTCCTTTTTTTCTATTTAAATTTTTCATTGATTGATTTGAGAGAAAGAAGAGAGAGAGAGAGAGAGAGAGAGAGAGAGAGAGAGAGAGAGAGAGAGACATCAATTTGTTGTTCCACTTACTCATGCATCCATTACCTGATTCTTGTATGTGCCCTCACTGGGGATCCAACCTGCAACCTTGGTGCATCAAGACAATGCTCCAACCAAAAGAAATATTTTTTTTTCTCCAAAATCTTCTAATGACCCTCAGTACCCATTAAGCCAATTTCAAACTTTTCTTTTGGGGGTTTAATTTATGCAGCTCTTAGTCCCTAATATATTTTCCCAATCATGTATATTTTTCTCAGTTGATTGTCTTTTTGATCCTGTGAAAAAGAATTTCTTGGTCAATTTCATTTATTTTTAATATTAGATTTATCTCTCTATGAGATGTACCTTACAATGTACCTTGTGGATACTGTTGACTTGGGAATGTATAGTGAGTGAGGAGTCTAAAGCTTCTGAATTAATCCAATTATTTATCTACAAAAACACCTGCAGCCAGAAAGTAAGATAACAAATTCACTGAAGAAATCAAATCAAATAAAAATCTCATTTTATTTTGATGATTTTTTATTGTAGGTATCTACCTCAGCACATCAATAAGATAATTAAGATAATTTTGTGTAGTAAAACAAAGGAGCTCATTATAAGGATATAAAAACCAATGACATTAAAAGCTGCACTAATGCTCAGCAGACTAAAACCAAGTAATCTAGTATAATGAAATGATTAGGTTGGAGTCTTAATAGACTGTAATTGTTATGAACATAAATTATAGCTAAAATATTTTCCCATCTACAGGGTAGTTATTGAAAACAGTTTTAATATACACAGGCGTAAACACTAAAGGTAGAATAATATTTTTTCTTTTACAGTATTAAATAAGAGCAAATGAAATATATATTACTAAACTACTTTTTTAAAATTTTAATTGTTTTGTCATCACAAACTCAAAGAAAAATCATTTCAGATTCCTTTGGCGAAAGAGCCAGAAAGAAAGTTACTTTGTAAACATCTTTATTGTTTATTATCTAAAATAGATTGTTCTATAGATAGCTAAAATGGCTCAATTTACAAAAGTAAATTATTTGTTAGAACATTAGCAAATGTTAAGTAGACCAATTAAAATAAAAAAATAAAATAAAAGCATGTGGATGGGAATAAGCCAGCCAGGCAAACAGCATATACTAGAGGAAATTGTCTAGCCTAGGGCAGGAACTGAACTGGGGGAAAGGAGAGTTTACAAAATACAACTGTTCCTCAAAGAGAGTTGGTCATTCTCTGAAAAATATTTCTATTCAAAAAAGCAACTGCAACTAGATAGATAAGCATTAGCTTTCTGGTTTCTCTTTTCTACCATTATACTTGTAGTTTTGTAGTATTTGGAATATGCAAAAATTACTGGCAGAAGTAGCTTAAGAGCCAAGTATAGATTCTGGTGTCAGCAAAACTTGACTTCCTATCTCAACAGTGTCACTTATTAACAGTGTAAATGAACCCAGGTCTGGCTGCTTGCCACAATGAAATCCAAACTCATGAAACAGGTGCTTATGGGAAGGCAAGTGGTTTATTCAAGTGCTGGCCCCCTGCAAAGATGGGGGACTCTCCTCCCAAAGCCCACTTAACATCTCAGTGCAGGCAGAGGTTTTTTAAGGTGGGAGAGGGAAAGCAGAACAAAGAGATCAGGTGGAGGGGCTGTGGACATGCAGGCAGTGTCCTTGCTGGTCCAGTACTGATTTTCACTGTCAGAGTCCTTGAGTTGTCCATCTGTTTTTGTCAGCTGAATTCCTGTGTTTGGGCAGTAGGCAGTAGCCAGGCCTTGAGGTCAGGCAGCTCCTATTCACACAGGAACTGAAACTGCTGAACTGTAAAGTAAAAACTTATAACATGCCAGTTCTAGTTTCAAGAGAAAAATCAGGTTAGAGTTACAAGCTGGGTTTAACATTTACTAAGATTAATATGGGTAGCTTTATATAAAAATAGCATATTCATTCCCTGTTACCAACAGTGTCATCTTGGGCAGGTCATTTACTTTTTCTGTTCTATAATCCATAATCCAGTTATAACAATAGTTCTTAGCTCATGGGATTATTCTGGGAATTAAAGTGAAATAATGCATGCAAGGTACATAGTACATTGTAAGGAACTTTTACATAAATATTAGCTGTTTTTTATTACATATAAATATAGGACAAATAAATTATGAATATTGAAGAAGTACTCAATACTTCTAACAAGTACAATCTATTAAGACTCCAACTTAATTATTTCATCATGCTGGATTACTTGGCTTTAGTCTACTGAGCCTTTTTCGCAATTTATTTATTACTAGAGGCCGGGTGCACGAAATTCGTGCATGGGGGTGTGTGTCCCTCAGCCCAGCCTGCACCCTCTCCAATCTGGGACCCCTCGAGGGATGTCCGACTGCCCGTTTAGGCCCTATCCTGGTAGGATCAGGCCTAAACGGGCAGTCGGACATCCCTCTCACAAGCCAGGACTGCTGGCTCCCAACTGCTCGCCTGCCAGCCTTCCTGATTGCCCCTAAATGCTTCTGCCTGCCAGCCTGATCACCCCCTAACCACTCCTCTGCCAGCCTGATTGATGCCTAACTGCTCCCCTGCCAGCCAGTTTTCCCCTAACTGCCCTCCCCTGTAGGCCTGGTCACCCCTAAATGCCCTCCCCTGCAGGCCTGGTCCCCCCTAACTGCCCTCCCCTGCAGGCCTGGTCACCCCTAACTTCCCTCCTCTGCAGGCCTTGTCTCCCCCAACTGCTCTCCCCTGCAGGCCTGGGTCCCACCCAACTGCCCTCCCTGCAGGCCTGGTCACCCCTAACTTCCCTCCCCTGCAGGCCTGGTTCCCCCCAACTGCTCTCCCCTGCAGGCCTGGGTTCCTCCCAACTGCCTCTCCCTGCAGGCCTGGTCGCCCACAACTTCCCTCCTCTGCCGTCCTGGTCCCTCCCAACTGTCCTCCCCTGCAGGCTTGATCGCCCCCAACTGCCCTCCCTTGCAGGCCTGGTCCCTCCCAACTGCCCTCCCCTGCTGGCCATCTTGGGGTGGCCATCTTGTGTCCACAGGGGGGCAGGATCTTTGACCACATGGGGGCAGCCATCTTGTGTGTTGGAGTGATGGTCAATCTGCATATTACTCTTTTATTAGATAGGATAGAGGCCTGGTGCACAAGTGGGGGCCAGCTGGTTTGCCCTGAAGGGTGTCCCAGATCAGGGTGGGGGTTCCCTTGAGGCATGGGGTGGCCTCGGCAAGGGGCCTGTGGTGGTTTGCAGGCCGGCCACGCCCCCTGGCGACCCAAGCAGAGGCCCTGGTATCTGGGGTTTATTTATCTTCTACAATTGAAACCTTGTAGCCTGGAGCCGAGCCAAGCCTTCTGCTTGCACGGTGGCAGTAGCCATTTCCATTGGGATTTATGTATCTTCTGTAATTGAAACTTTGTTGCCTTAAGTGGATGCCTGGGCTGGCCTGGGTGTGCAGAAAGCTTGGCTTTCTCCATTGCCGGTGGGCAACCCTAGCCTCCTGCTCTTTCCAGCTCTGTGGCTGCTGCCATTTCTGTTTGGGTTTATGTATCTTCTATCATTGAAACTTTGACTTGAGTGGAGGCCTAGGCTGGCAAGGGCAGGCGGAAAGCTTGGCTTCCTCCATTGCCAGGGAAACCCAAGCCTCCCTCCTGCTCTCTGTGGCTGTAGCCATCTTGGTTGGGTTTATTTGCATATTTGCTCCTGATTGGCTTGTGGGAGTGGCTTGTGGGCGTGGCTTGTGGGTGTAGCAGAGTGACGGTTAATTTGCATATTACTCTTTTATTAGATAGGTTTTTATGTGTCATTGAAACTATATCAACAATCACAATGAAAGAGAGACAGAAGGAGGAATAGGTTGGAAGTTAAACTTGGGCATAATCAGGCTGGTGAAGGGACCAGATTTTGGCTATGAAGAACCTAAGAGGTCATACTAAAATCTATTTTATGTAAAGAAATGGGAAGCCATTTAAAGGATTAAATTCAAGGCAAACCTGGAAGCCAATTTTGGCAGAGCAGATTTTGAAACCACTTTTGTCTAATTCTTCTCTACATCTCAGACAAGATTGTTTAAAGGGGTTGGACAATATGATTGGAAAACTTTACAAATGAGCTAACTTATCTAACTTTACAAAGATAGGCATGCTATATTAAGTTTACCTGGTGGTATCATATCTATATTGGACAGTATGTTTTCTGAGAAGTAAAACAGGTCCTTAAAACTTAAATGTATAAGACACAGATTATGTGTCTAAATTATAGATATTATTAAAGGTTAATTAATTTATGTAACAGTTCTTCACCTAGCAGGTGTGTATTTATACAATTTTCCATGTAAAAAATGTCCAAGCCTGTAGAGGATTTGTATGAATTTATTTGAGCCAAACTGATGATAGTTGCTGGGACATAAAATCTCAATAGATTGCAAAAAGGCTCTGAAGAATGGCCCCTTTGTTGTTTATTTACACATTCCAATCAAAGGAGAAGTGATAAAGAGGGTTACATGAAATTTATTGGTGGTAGATTAGGGAGGTGGGAGAAAGCAAATCAGGGAAATCTCTGAGTCCGGATTACATTGGTGGACATAGGATAGTTAATAATTAATATTTACAGCACAGAGAGATGGTATTTGGGCAACAAGATAACAATGAGGGGTTCCTTGTTATCATAGGAGATTGTGCCCTGAGGGGCTTGGGAAAAAGGAAACTACACAGACATTTCAAGGGTATGTTATCTTAGATGCAAAAAGGTAATAGACAGGCTGAGTTAAGGTCTGATAAATACCAACACGCTGTTCCTAGTGACAAGAACTTTGAGAATAGTTGGGAAGATTGACAATAAGTAAGTAAATAAGTAAACAAAGTCAAGCAGTAAGAGTGCTGTGAAAAAAACACACAAAACAAACAACAAAAAGAAATAAAGAGTAACCAGGGTGCAGATGTGGCTGTAATAATTAGGAAAGTATCTGAAGAGGGGACATGTGAACAGGAACGAAAAGGTACAGGCTATGTGGATATCTGAAAGCAGCACCTTCTAGTTAGAGGCAACAGTAATTCAATGACCTGAGATTGGAGTGTGTTGGTAATGTTTACAAAAACAAGGAGGAGTGAGACTGGAAACTAGCAAGCAAAGGCTACAGTGTTAGAAATTTATGTTGTCAAGGAAACCAGAGATCAGATAATAAGAGATATTTATTCCCAGAATATGAGCCTTTTGTCTGTAAAATGCATTGCAAATTATTTTTCTAGTTTGTCTTTTGACTTTGACTTTGTTTTTGGACAACAATTTTGCTACACAGAAGTATTCAGTTTTTACCTAGTCGGGCTTAGCATTTTACTGTTTGTTTATGGCTTCAGGGATTTCATTCCAAGAATATTAAACATTCCTTTCTTTGTCCGTTAGTTACCACTTTCATGGTTCCACTATTTTATATTTAAATTTCTGCAACACCTGGGATATATTTTGGCACACAGAGTGAGATAAAGATGCATTTATGTTTCCTCACATGGCTAACTAGTTGTCCCAAGAATATATACATATGTATACACATACATACGTGTTTTCCTTTTGGTAAAACCAATTTTGCCACTAATTGAAAAGCCAACTTTATCATATACTGAAATCCTTTTTAAAAATGTCACTGGATTCCATATTCAGTTCAATTAAGTCTTTTAAGGCAATAACATCAAATTTTTGAGCTACTACAACATTTTATTATTTGTTAATGTGTGACTGAACCAGTCACCCCTCATTATTCTTTTTTAGAGTTTTTCTATCTATTTTCACATATTATTTTTAAATGATCTTTACAGTTACCATGTTTAGTTTTAAAATGGTTTGCATTTTTTAGTGGTTAAACATTTAACTGTATGCTACTTTAAGAACAGGTTAAAGTTTGAATTATTAAATATACCATGTTTTGGCATTCAAATTTGTGAATTTAATTTTTATTCTCATTGCTAATTCATTTATTTTGCTTTCCTTAGTCTCACATTGTCATATTTTGTCTACTTCTTTGAGTTTAATAATAATATTTTTATTTGATAATGTAGCCATTAAGACTATGAAATAAATTTGAAGGTATAGAAAGGGTAATTTACCTAAGCAAACATGCTTTTCTGAACCTTACCTATCAAGCCAATTCTGGCTCATATATTCAGGAGTGCATTGTTCCACCTAGGTTCTGATTTTCCCCCTTAATTTTTCTGAGATTCAGACACTTTAACTTACACATTATTTTTCTCATTGGTTTAGGAATTGTGAAAAGAATTTACTTTCACAATTTTATTTAAGGCAGACCACAATTAGTAGAGCCTTTTGCATTGTTGTTAAGAAGAACACAGCTTCAAATTATTTAATCGCCATCATTACCAATTTATATTGTTAAATCTATACTGTTTGTTCAATTAATTCCAAAACATTTAATTTTACTCTAAAAAGTACAAACTAAGGAATTTCTTAGAACATTAATGAGCACAATCCATGATATAATCTCTGTTACATTTTGACTTTGGGTATCCACAAATGTGACTTTTCAAAAACTTTTTATTCTGAAAAATTATAGATTCTGAAATTGCATAAATAGTACCTTTCATTCAGTTTACTCTACTGGTTACACTTTATATAAAAACTAGAGGCCCAGTGCAATCTGTGCACCCATGGGGTCCCTTGGCCTGGCCTGCAGGGATCAGGCTGAAACCAGCTCTCTGACATCTCCCAAGAGCTCCTGGATTCTAAAAGGGCAGTTCTTGGGTGATGCATCCTAGAATCGGGCTCCCTCCTCTCTGGTTCCAGATTCATCACCCAAGAACCTTAGTTGCCAAGTCACTGCAGCTTGGCAGCTCCTGCATTGAGCGTCTGCCTCTGGTGGTCAGTGCGCATCATAGCTCCCGGTCGGACCGTCTGTCCCCTGGTGGTCATTGCGCATCATAGCTACCAGTTGGACGGTCAAACGGTTGGACAGTCGCTTAGGCTTTTATATATATAGACTATAGACTCAGCCCGGCCTGCCCCCTCTCACAGTCCAGGAGCCCTCAGGGGCAGGAGGCAACCCAGTGATCAGGGGAAGGCGATGCCCCATCACACCTCTGCTGCTGCCACTGCTGGCAGCTCAAGCCTCAGCCGGCCCTGGCCAGCTGGGCAGCCGCCATCCAAGGCTTGCCTGCACCTCGGGCCGGCCCTGGGTGGCTGGGGGACTGAGGGGTCTGGGGGACTCTGGAGGTGGGAGCACAGAGCTGAGGGGACTGGGCACCACCACCTTGTGGCTGTGGCACCACCATCTTTGAGAGGGGGGCAGTCAATTAGTATATTCCCTCCTTATTGGCTGTGGGCGCTGCCATCTTTGAGGGCAGGGCAGTCAATTAACATATTCCCTCCTTATTGGCTGTGGGCGTTGCCATCTTTGCAATGGCATGAGGGTCCATTAGCATATTCCTTCTTTATTAGATAGGATATATTATTGTCATGTATTGCATAACTGTTTTGGTCAATTATAAATCACATATACCAACGGTGGTCCTATAAGATTATGATGGAGCTAAAAAATGTCTATTGCCTAGTGACATCATTGCTGTCAGAAATGCTGTGATGCTCATGTAAACAAGCCTACTGAGCTGCCACATGTATAAAAGTATAGTGATACAACTATGTACAGTGCATAATATTGGGTAATGATAATAAAAGACTGCTACTAGTTAATGCATTTTTACTGTACTTTTCTATATTTAGATACACAGGTATTTACAGTGATGCTACAGTTACCTACATTATTCTCTACAGTAAAATGCTGTATAGGTTTGTAGTCTAGGAATAATAGGCTATCTCATATAGACTAAAATATACAGTAGGTTATACAATCTTGGTTTGTGTAAGTGCACACTATGATGGTCACACAATAAAATCACCTAACAATGTACCTCTGAGACTGTATCCCTGTTGTTAATTGATGCATTCCTGTATTTAACTAGGAAATTTAATAAAAATAGCAATAGCACAGGTATACCTCGGAGATATTACAGGTTTAGTTCTAGACCACTACAATAAAATGAAAATTATAATAAAGTGAGGTGCATAAATTTTTTTATTTCCCATGCATATAAAAGTTATGTTTACACTAAACTTTAGTCTATTTAATTGCCTATAGCATTATGTCTAAAAAAAACCAATGCACATACCTTAATTAAATAGACTTTATTGCTCAAAAATGCTATCATCTGAGCCTTCAGGAAGTCACAATCTTTTGAGCTGATGGAGGGTCTTGCTTCAATGTTGATGGCTGCTGATTGATGAGGGTGATGGTTGCTAAAGGTTGGGGTGGCTTTGACAATTTCTTAAAATAAGACAACAATGCAGTTTGCAGCATCAATTGATTGTTCCTTTCACAGACAACATCTCTGTAGTATTTTTATGCTATTTGATAGTATGTTGATCACAGTAGAACTTTCAAAATTGGAATCAATCTTCTCAAATTCTGACACTGCTTTATCAACTGAGTTCATGTAATATTCTAAATTTTTATTGCCATTTCAACATCCTTCACAGCATCTTCACCAAGAATTGATATCATCTTAAGAAAGCACTTCTCTTTGTTCATCCATGAGAAGTAACTGCTCACTGTTAAAGTTTTATTGTGAAGTAGCAACAATTGAATCACATCTTCAGGCTCTACTTCTAATTCTACTTGCTATTTCCTATACATCTGCAGTTACTTTCTCCACTGAAGTCTTGAAACCCTCAAAATCATCCATGAGAGTTGGAATCAACTTCCCTCAAATTCCTGTTAACGTTAATATTTTGACATCCTATCTAATAAAAGAGTAATAGGCAAATTAACCATCACTCTGCTACACCCACAAGCCACGCCCAACAGCTATGCCCACCAGCCAATCAGAAGCAAATACGCAAATAAACCCAACCAAGATGGCTACGGCCACAGAGAGCAGAAGGGAGGCTTGGGTTTCCCCAGCAATGGAGGAAGCCAAGCTTTCCACCTGCCCTTGCCGGCCTAGGCCTTCACTCAAGGCTACTAAGTTTCAATGGTAGAAGATACATAAACCCAAACAGAAATGGCGGCAGCCACGGAGCTGGAAAGAGCAGGAGGCTAGAGTTGCCCCTGCGATGGAGGAAGCCAAGCTTTCTGCACACCCTGGCCAGCCCAGGCCTCCGCTTAAGGCTACAAAGTTTCAATTATAGAAGATACATAAATCCCAACAGAAATGGCTGCTGCCACGGAGCAAGCAGAAGGCTTGGCTCTGCTCCAGGCTACAAAGTTTCAATTGTAGAAGATAAATAAACCCCAGATACCAGGGCCTCTGCTTGGGTCACCAGGGGGCGTGGCCGGCCTGCAAACCACCACAGACCCCTTGCCCAGGCCGCCCCACGCCCCAAGGGAACCCCCACCCTGATCCGGGACACCCTTCAGGACAAACCAGCTGGCCCCCACTCGTGCACCAGGCCTCTGTCCTATCTAATAAAAGAGTAATATGCAGATTGACCATCACTCCAACACACAAGATGGCTGCCCCCAGGTGGTCAAAGATCCTGCCCCCCTGTGGACACAAGATGGCCACCCCAAGATGGCCAGCAGGAGAGGGCATTTGGGAGGGACCAGGCCTGCAAGGGAGGGCAGTTGTGGGCGATCAGGCCAGCAGGGGAGGGCAGTTGGGAGGGACCAGGCCTGCAAGGGAGGGCAGTTGGGGGCGATCAAGCCTGCAGGGGAGGGCAGTTAGAGATGACCAAGTTGGCATAGGAGGAAAGTTGGGGGCGACCAGGCCTGCAGGGAAAGGCAGTTGGGAGGGACCCAGGCCTGCAGGGGAGAGCAGTTGGTGGGGACCAGGCCTGCAGGGGAGAGCAGTTAGGGGTGACTAGGCCTGCAGAGGAGGGCAGTTAGGGGTGACCAGGCCTGCATGGGAGGGCAGTTAGGGGAAAACAGGCTGGCAGGGGAGCAGTTAGGCATCAATCAGGCTGGCAGGGGAGTGGTTAGGGGATGATCAGGCTGGCAGGCAGAAGCATTTAGGGGCAATCAGGAAGGCTGGCAGGTGAGCAGTTGGGAGCCAGCAGCCCTGGATTGTGAGAGGGATGTCCGACTGCCCGTTTAGACCTGATCCCGATGGGATCAGGTCTAAACGGGCAGTCGGACATCCCTCGAGGGGTCCCATATTGGAGAGGGTGCAGGCTGGGCTGAGGGACACCCCCCACCCCGTTCATGAATTTCGTGCACCGGGCCTCTAGTTTTCTAATAAATCACAAATGCTCTTAATGGTATCTAGAATTGTAAATCCTTTCTAGCAGTTTTT
Organism: Plecotus auritus; assembly: GCF_963455305.1. NCBI lineage: Eukaryota > Metazoa > Chordata > Mammalia > Chiroptera > Vespertilionidae > Plecotus > Plecotus auritus. Next base: position 119,930,286 of record NC_137776.1, on the reverse strand, counting down.
CAATTTACTTTGCTCAGATCCATCGGAAGAATTACTATAGGACTTGAAATTTGAAATTATTCTTTGAAATATGGGTTGCAGAATGGATGTTGTATTTGTAGGCATGAAAATGACATTAATCTCATTGTACAACTCCATCAGCATTGTTGGGTGTTCAGGTGCATTGTCAGTGAGCACTAGTATTTAGAAAGGAATCTTTTTTTCTGGGTAATAGGTTTCAACGGTGGGCTTAAAATATTCAGTAAACCGATTCTTCTCTTAGACCAAGATCCATAGGCTTAGTACCTATATTTTATTTTATGTAATTTATTGTTTGGGGTTTTATATTATGTATTTAATGAATTTTGAGTTAATTTCTGTATATGGGGGTAAGCAGTAATCTAGTTTATTTTTTTGCATGTGGCTGTCCAATTTTCCCAGCACCATTTATTGAAGAGACTTTCTTTTTTCCATTGTATGTTTTTGTTTGGCTCCTTTATAAAAAATCATTTGCTGATAAAAATGTGGGTTTATATCTGGGCTCTCAATTCTGTTCCATTGTTCTGTGTCTGTTTTTTGCCAATACCATGCTGTTTTATTATTATCACTTTGTAGTATAACGTGAACTCAGGGAATGTGATACCTCTGGCTTTGTTCTTTTTTCTCAAGATTGCTTGGGTTATTGGGATCTTTTGTGGTCTCATATGAATCTGATGATTATTTGTTCTATTTCTTTAAAAAATGTTACAAGGATTTTGATGGGGATTGCATTAGAACTGTATATTGCTTTGGGAAATATGGCCATTTTAACTATGTTGATTCTTCCAATTCATGAACACAAAAGATCTTTACATTTTATTGTTTTTTAATCTTTTAATAATACTTTATAGTTTTCAGTATATAAGTCCTTCACATCCTTTATTAAGTTTAATCCTAGGTATTTTATACTTTTTGTTGCAATTGCTAAAGGAATTGTTTTTTCATTTCTTTTCTTGAAATTTCATTGTTAGTGTATAGGAATACAGTGGATTTTTGTACATTGATTTTATATTCTGTAACTTTACTGTATTTGTTTATTGTTTCTAAAATTTATGTGTGTGTGGAGTCCTTAGAATTTTCTATGTAAAGAGTCATGTCTTCCTCATTCCCAGTTTGGATGGATTTTATTTCTTTTGTCTTCCCTGATTGTTTTGGCTAGGACTCCCAGTACTATGTTGAATAAGAGTGGTGAGAGTGAGCATTGACCCAGCAACCCCTCTTCTGGGTACTTACTTGAAAAAGTTGAAAACATTTATTTGCAAAAATATATGCACCCCTCTGTTCATTTCAGCCTTATTCACAATCGCCAAGACATGGAAACAATGGAAGTATCCTTCAGTAGATGATTGGATAAAGATGTGGTACATATATACAATGAAATACTACTCATCTATAAGAAAAGATGAAATACTACCATTTGAAACGATGAGGATGGATTTTGAAAATATTAAGCTAAGCAAAATAAGTCAGACATAAAAGTTAAGAATCATATGATTTAACTCATGTGTGGGATATAAAACTGAAGGCAACAAATAAATAAGAAAAAGACACAAAAACTCATAGACACAGAAACAGTATGGTGGTTACCAGAGGGAAGAGGGGGGTGAGAATAGTAAAGGATAAAGAGAGTCAAATATGTGATGCTGGAAGGAGAATTGACTTGGAGTAGTGGGAACACACCGTAATATACAGATGATGTAGAATTATGCACTGGAATTCTATGTAATATTATTAACCAATGTCCGCCTCAGTAAATTTAATTAAAAATATTCAGTAAACCAGGCTGCAAAGAGATGGGCTTTCATTCAGACTTTGTTCCATTTATAGAGCACAGGCAGCATAGATTTAGCATAATTCTTAAGGGCTCTACAATTTTTGTTATGGTAAGTGAACAATGGCTTTATTTTAAAGTCATCAGTTGCATTAGCCCCTAAAAGGGAGTCAGCTTGTCCTTGAAGCTTTTAAACCAGTCATTAACTTCTCTTCTCTAGCTCTGAAAGTCCTACATGACAGCTTCTTTCAATATAAAGCTGTTTCATCTACATTGAAAGTCTGTTGTTTAAGTAGCCACATTTATTAATTATCTTAGCTAGATCTTTTGGATAACTTGCTACAGCTTCTACCCAGTTTTCCCGAAAATAAGACAGTGTCTTATATTAATTTTTGCTCCCAAAGACGCACTAGGTCTTATTTTCAGGGGATGTCTTATTTTTCCATGAAGAAGAATACGGTACACATTTATTGTTAAATGAAAATAAAGGAAATTTATTACCTGTATACTGTACGGTAGTACAGTAGTTGTCAACACAAACCAGACAAACTGAATCCTACGGTATCAAGAATTTACTCATTTATTCAATGACAATCATGTCATCATCTTCTGGAACATCATCATAACAATCCAATTCCTGAATTTCCTGGTGAATTTCTTGTGACTCCATTTCTTTCAGAATCAGTGGACCAAATCTCTCATGTTTAGCAATAGCACTGTCTTTAAATGAGTACTTCTTGTCAAGGTAGCCTGCTCGCAGTGCATTTGCAATGCAACTGTCAGTGATTTTCTCCCATGAATTCTTCATCCAAGTTACAACTTCTTGCAGTTTAGGTTTCACAAAGTTTCCACGCTGATTTCTCTCCATTCTATTTTCAATGTAGTCATTAATTTCCATGTGCAAATTGTCTTTGAATGGCTTGTTTATTGCAATATCAAGAGTCTGGAGATAGGCCGTCATTCCTGAGGGAATCATTATCTGACCTATTTTTCTTTCGTGAAGAAATGTCTTCATGTCTTTAGCACAGTGAGTGCTGGCTGCATCCCAGACTAGCAGACGTCTTTGGTTCCCTCGCATAACAAGTGGCAGCATTAAATCGACCCACTTCCTTATAACTGCTTGCGTGGCCCAGGCTTTTTCAGTTTCAAGAATAAAAACGCCCAAAACACGTTCAATCTTTTCCTTCTTGCCCTTAGAAATGATTAAAGGTGGGATTTTAGTGCCATCCAGACGAATTGCCAAAATACAGGAAACACGTGCACTTTCGTAAGCAGTGGAGGGAATGTACGCTAAGGAGGCACCCCGCTGTTCAATTGTTGTTTGAGATGATTGGCCCATAAACACTGCAGTTTCATCCATAGCAATCATGTTGGAAAGATTGTATTTAGAGAAGTCAGCATCATCAATAAAGGACTTGAATGCAAGTGCTCGCTTAATAACTTGAGTATCTTCCAACCTAAACAATGTTGTAGATCTTCTTAAAGACAGTTCACTTCGCTGAAGGAAATTATCCAGCCAGTGTTGTGATGCTTTGAAGTCTTCGGGGGCTATGTCAAACTGTGGTGCCATTGCAAGGGCAAATTCTTGAATCTGAGCCCTATTCACAACCAAAGCCTTTGCTCTCCTGTCAACAACCCATTCACAGATCAGGTCTTCCAGCTTGGAAAATAATGGTTGCCGACCTGATCCACACTTGCGCTTTTTAGCATTTCCCTTGTCCACTTGTTCAATGAGGTTACCATACTCTGCTCGCCATTTTCAGACCAATCGGATACTCAACATCTTCTCTTTGCAGAAAGCAGTAAGATTTTGGCCCCAAGAGTCTTCCACGATTCCTTTCTTGTACTCCACGGAGTAGCTTTTTCTTTTTGCGCTCATTTCTAGGGGTAAAAAAAAAGGAATTGGGGTATCAAGGTGGGGGGAGGGGGATCACTCAAAATGACACAGGGTGGATCAGAGGGGGGAATCAAAATGGCAGAGGAGAATCAGAGGGGGGATTACCATTTTAGTAACCCCTTTTAATCCTCCTGTGTCATTTTGATTGCCCCCTCTGATCCTCCTGTGTCATTTTAAGTGATCCCCCTCCCCCCACCCCTGTGCCACTGAACACCTTCACCAGACATCCCCCCTACCCCTTTATCAGACATTTACCCCCTGGGGCCTGCCTGGGGACTGTCACTGGGCTTGCTGGGGCCTGGATCTGGGCTGGAGCAGGGTCTGCCACTGACTGAGAACCTTCAGTCATCATGAAAGCGGCTGCGAGCATCAGGTAGTGTCACCAGAGACAGACCAGCACTCACCACCTTCGCCGCGTCCCGTCCGCTCTAATCCTCCTGTTCTTCTACACGCATCTGCGAAAGTCTCCTCCTCTCTCCCGCCCCGCGCTCACCGCTCACTCCGACCTCCGCTCCGCCTCCACATAGCAGTGATGTCAGGACTCCGCGTAACGTCACTGGTTGCTAGACGCCAGTCGGGGCGGCCCTAGCGACCAGTTTACGGTAAATTAATTTTCATTCTGAGACAGAGCCTGGGGCCTTATTTTCGGGAGATGCCTTATATTTCACTCAGAAGGAAACCTGTAAGTAGGTCTTATTTTCGGAGGATGTTTTATTTTCGGGGAAACACGGTATATCAGCACCTGTTGCTTCACCTTGTACTTTTATGTTATAGAGAAGGCTTCTTTCCCTAAACCTCATCAATCAACCTCTTCTAACTTCAAATTATTCTTCTGCAGCTTTCTCCCCTGTCCCTCAGCCTTCATAGCATTGAACAGGGTTAAAACTTTGCACTAGATTAGATTTGGGCTTATGGGAATGTGGCTCGTTTGATCACTAAGACTTTCTCTGCATCCGCAATAGGCTGCTTCACTTTCTTTGCTTTCATTTGTTCACTGGAATAGCACTTTTAATTTCCTTCAAAAACGTTTCCTTTGAATTCACAACTTGGCTAACTGACACAAGACGGGTATCTTTCAACATGTCTTCCTCTCTAAGCTGAATCATTTGTAGCTTTTGATTTTAAGTGAGAGACATGTGACTCTTCCTTTCACTTGAACACCTAGAGTCCATTGTAGGGTTATTATTTGGCCTAATTTCAATAGTGCTGTGTCTCAAGTTATAGGGAACCTTAAGGAGAGGGAGAAAGATAGGGGAATAGTTGTTCGGTGGAGCAGTCAGAACACATACAACATTTATTGATTAAGCTTGATGTCTTATATGGGCATGCTTTGTGGTGCCCCAAAACAATTATAGTTGTAACAAAAAAAGTCACTGACATCATATCACCACAACAAATATAAAATATACTAAAAAGTATAATCAACAACCATCTAAAAGCAGTTGCCCAGGCACTGTGTATGGTGTGTGCTTCCTGCTGAAACCCAGATGATGTTTACCTTGTCTGAAGAAGCCAAACTGTCAGACAGTCAGTAAACAAAGATTTGTCTCTCTGGAGATGCCACAGACTGTAAATGCCAAACTGGTCAGCTGTGGCTATTTTAGAGTTCATTCATATTAAAAACATAATACTCTAAGTGTAAATTTAATATAGTTAGGGTTTTGCAAACATTAGTGGGATATGGCTTTTGGGAAAAAAAATCTCTTATGATATGATTTTCCAGTAGAGTCATTTAAGACCATATTCAAAACTGTGGATAGCTGCCAAAAAGGTCACTTTGAAGTGAAAATACCAACTTTTATGATTCAGAAAGGCATAACCTTTTGAATCAGTATATAATAATTTTGCATTAAACTGGGCAGAATACATATATATATGCATATTGATTATTAAGTTATGCATGAAATCATGGAATCAGATAAGTAGGAAAAAACCCCAAAAACCTCAAAAGGTTATTTTTCCCCCCAACTATTTTCTTCCAGATTGGTGATTATGAAGCCCAATGCGTGGGCAGGACAAATTTATTAATAAACTCAAAAAACCTCTGCTGAACCCCTATGACTCGCCAGGCACTGCATCAGGTGCCAGGTCTATAAAGAAAGAATCTATGCCTTGCTCTCAAAGAGGTGAGAATCTAGAAAAGAGGTCCTGGCCAGTGTGGCTCAGTTGGATGAACACCACTCTGTTCCATTTCCCAGTCAGGGCGCGTGCAAGAGGCAACGGATTGATGTTTCTCTCTCACATTGATCTTTCTCTCTCTCCCCCTTCCCCTCTCTCTAAACTCAATAAAAAACATATAAAAATTTAGAATAGAAAAGAAAGCATGGAACAGAGTCAATTATGTCTGGGAGATGTTTTTCAAGTAGTGCTCATCCAAGTGGTTTCTATTTTACCATGAGAAAAAGGGACATGTTGGTAAAAATTTACAACTATTGCAGAAAAAAGTAAAAGATGGTGGAGGTCAGAAAAAAATAAATTTTGAATTGCAAGCAAGAAGCATAATATAAAACAGCCACTGAATGATGCCAAGCTTCCATGAGCATTGAAAAGATCTGTCCAATAGAAAAATTACAATAAAAATAGCTAAGATTCTAGAGATGAATTTGTCAAAAACTTTATATATACAATGCAAACTAACTGCTAAATTACAGCCAGAAGGTGAGAAGTCACAAAAATAAGTACAAATGCTATGATACCTAGAGATGGTTTTTCTAGCACAGATTAGATCATGTTGTGGCTCAAGATGGGTCATAGAAACTAAGGCAACAACATGGAAGAAGATAAATGACCCAAGACAGAAGATCTCAATGGGTTCTGAAAAGGCTTTTCTTCTGGTGAAGGCTTTACCAATGTATTAACTCAGCAATATGGAAAGATTGTTTTACATAGACGTTCTTCACTCATACATAATGTTTACACAAATTTGTATTAGGGTTCATCTATAATCCCTAAAGCAGTTTTGTTAGCAATTATAATGTCCTCAGGCAAGGAAATTCAGTATACAGGGCATGGGAGGGTTCACACTGCCTTAGCAATCACCCTTTCTGCCACGAAGCTGCCAAAATAAAAATGGGAGAGACTGAATTGCTCATGTGGTGGGTCCAGCTGAAACATATGATATGTTTCTGGTTCACAGGTCACGCAGGGGTCCTCAAACTTTTTAAACAGGGGGCCAGTTCCCTGTCCCTCAGACCGTTGGAGGGCCAAACTATAGTTTAAAAAAAAAAACTATGAACAAATTCCTATGCGCACTGCGGGCCCGGGACGAGTCGGCTGCTAAGCAGGACAGGCAGCGGCACCCGGAGGGCCGGATAAATGTCCTCGGCGGGCCGTAGTTTGAGGACTCCTGGTTAGGCTTTCCAGCTTTTAAAAATTGATGTGTGCAGTGCACTACAAATTCACACACCATCTTTGGATGAACTATGGAGTTAGATGGTAGCTGTTTTTAAAAGCAAAGAGTGCTTTGCCCAGAACATAAGATAGGCGGCAGGAAATGAAATGGGATGCAGAGCTCAAAAAGGAAAGAACTCTTTAAAGAATGACTTCAACATAGGCTACAAAATAGGAGAACCCTGGAAATAATTCCCTAGGTTGAGCGATTCTAAAGCCCAAGAGATTGTCAAGGCTTTCCTTTCCCCCTAAAGTTTTCTTCTTTATAGCAACCATGTCAGGAAAAGATTGCAGTGGATGACCACAACTGGAGGTTTTTACAAAGTTCAGGGCATATCTGGTTACTTTAAATAATAATATATTGAAAGATATAGTTTTATTCAAAAACTCTAAAGTCAAAACAGAAATGACTGAAGTCTCTGATAGATAACATACAGTAGTGAATAAGGTACTAAACCATACCAAAATATACAGCCTGATTTAATTATGTATTAAATCATAAAATGAATATTTTATAATGCTTTATCAATTGTTTTAATATAGTTAAGTGGACACTTCATTTTTCTTTTTACCCTTGTGGCCATGCCAAGTCAATTTTTCTTGGTCTCATATCTACTATTTCTTCATTATTGTCATAATATTCATAATTGTAAATCAGCTCAGTACTACTTTATGGTTTAAATAAAATATCTTTCTACTCTCAGCCTCTTTCTATTCGATGTAAGTTCTACACATTCTTCAGATTAATGTAATTACATTTAGCCTTATATGGATCACTGTTCTGCTCAAATTTTTTTATGGTTTTGTCATATTCTATAACAGCATTCAAAAATCACCCAACCTACCTTTCCAACTTCATTACTTAATCATTATCTACATGTTCACTCCACTACTCCTAATTATTCTACTCACTGTTCCCAACACGTTCTCTCTCTTTCCCAACTCCATGTCTCTATGTTTTCACCTACCACTTAGACACAATATATATTTGTAGTAAATATTAACAAACTCAATTCAAATCCTCACTTTTATTAGTCTATTACTTAAACTATGCAAGTAAGTTGCAAGATTGATCACTTAAATGTAATTTTTGGTATTTTTAATTTTTGATAGTTTCTTAATGGTACACAATCCAAAAACAAAAGAGTTTTTCCAGTATTCCTGTTTTTTACTTTATTTTTTCTTTATCTTGGAAAAGGAAGAAACAGTGGTTTTTTAAATATACTTTTTAAAATTAATTTCAGAAAGAAAAAGGGAGAGAGATAGAAATATCAGTGATGAGAGAGAATGATTGATCGCTGCCCCCTGCACTCCACCTACTGGGGACCGAGGCCACACCCCGGGCATATGCCCTGATCAGAAATCGAACCCATGACCTCCCGGTTCATAGGTCAACGCTCAACCACTGAGCAACACCGACCAGGCTAGAAACAGTGATTTTTAACTAAATATAGTCCTTATAATTTGGATACAAGGAGACCTGGATTCTAATCAGATCTCAATATTGTATCTATTCCATTGGAAAATAGTCAACAACTTAGTGTGATATTTTTAACAAATAGAAAAATTCCTTTTCCATTTATTCATTCAAAATAAATATGTTAATATTTATAATGTATCAAGTTGGTAGTCAAGAACAGTAGGAACAAGAAAGTAATTCCAACCAATGAAAAAGGCATAGTGGGTACATAGTATTATAGACATATGACTAGAATACCTTCTACCAAGAACAAGATAACAGTGCCTGGTGGAGAGTATTGTGCTTTTGTTTATACTTCTTTCTCTTACCTACACTGCTATGAACTTACAAGATTTGCAAATAATACTTGCAGATTTGTGGATTACATTATATTTTATTTTATATACATGTCTTAAAAGAGGAAACACTCAAATCCTTTTTCTCAGCTGACTAACTACACCTACAGGAAGTCTAATTGTTTGGGTTATGTAGTATTTTAAAACACTGCAACATGCCTAGGATTTATTATGTCAAACACAAAGGAGAACCAAATCAACTTAGTAAAATGCATGGCATTTACACTGACTCACTTTGAGCTGGCTTCCTCCAGCTTCCTTCTAGCCAGCAAAGGTAGAAATTTAAAACAATAATAAAGATGGGTTTTCTTGGCTGAATTTAAAATCTGGTTGAAACCTTTAAGCACTCATAAAGCTAAAGAACTGAACCATGATATTTCTACCTAAAACTATTCTCCATGTAATATTGCACTTACCTGATACCATATTATGTACTTAGTGTAATTAATCTCTGCACATAATAATTAAGACCTTAATAAAATTACATTACAGTGATAAAGGTACATGGAGGTATATATTTTTATTACTTAACATATCTTCTATGAAATTTGGATCCTTACAATGATATGCTGTTAATTAAGTTCAGGAGATGGGAAAATTCTGTGGTTTGCAATTTTACAGTGTGGAAAACTAAGAAACAAAGAAATGAAGTAACTTGCTCAAAGTTACAAATATTGGACACATGGCTTAAATTACTTTATAACTCACTTTAGAAGTTTTTTCCACGTTAAAAACCCTTAGAACATAGAACTAGATATCTCATATCCTGACTTACACAGGGTACATATGGCTGAGCCACATGCTGAAAAACAAACATTGCTTTTCTATCTCTATTCAGTTAATTGATTTTCTTTTTATATTCTTAATATGGTCATTTACATTGGTTGATTTTTAAATATTAAGCCAACCTTCTATTTCTGGAGTAAATCCAATTTAATCATGATATACCTTTTTAGATATAATTGATTTTAATTAGTTAATATGTGTATTTAGTATTTTTGCATGAGATAATTTTTGCTATCTTCATGAGAGTGTTTTGCTATCTTCACCTATAATTTTTCTTTATGGTAATGACCTAGTCAGATATTTGTATCAGGGTTATGTATGCATTGGATCCCACATATGAGTAAAATTATATAGCTCTAGGCATTTTCTATCTGACTTATTTCACTGAGTATGATATTTTCAAGATCCATCCATGTGGAATATAGAAAGGAACAAACCAAACCAACCAATCAACCAAACAAACTCATAGACACAGACAATGCAATGGTGGTTATTGGACGGGAAGGGAAGTTGGAGAAAGATAAAGAGAGTAAAAGGGGTCAAATATGGTAACAGAAGGAGGCTGAAGTTTTGGTGGTGAGCATACATGCAATATACAGGTGATATATTATAAAACTGTACACCTGAAACGTATATAACATTAATAACTAGTATTATCCCAATACATTTAATTTTTAAAAGATTATACATTGGAAAGGTATTACTTTTGTGTTTTCTAAGTACAAAACGTATAATTTAAAAATATGTAATATTTATTGGTGAAGCTCTACAGACCTAGTTTCCTTTGGGGAAAAGGTGTTCTTTATGTATTCAATCACTTTAACAGATATAGGACTTTACAGATTATCTATTTGTTTCTGTGTTAATTTTGATACATTTACTTTAATAGGAAATTATCCACTTCACCTAAGTTGACAAATTTGCTGTTGCAAAATTTCTCATATTATTGCATTATCTTTTTAATGCTTATCAATTTACATAAATATTATCTTTTAAAATTCATGACAGTGCTATTTATATTTTCTTTCCTTTTCAACCATCTTTCAGTCATGCATCAGTTTTATTAATCTTTTTATAGAGCCAATATTTTTTCTATTATCCAAACCTTGATACAAGGTTTCAAGTGATAGTAGTTTATTTAGCTGATGAAGTAATCACCAGTATAGAAGTAGAAAAGTAAAAGGAAGATAGTAAAAATGATCTGTTTATTAACCTGTGTGTTAATAATATCACTGGAAACACTTTGGAAACCAGTGTAAAACACATTCCTTATAGTTGTTCCTGTCACCTTAAAAAGGATTCAGGGAACTGAACAATATGTATATAAAATCCCATTGGTTCATTGGATATTGGTTGAGAGCTTGTGAAAAATTGTTGTATAGAAAAGAATAAAAAAAAATTATATAATTTTTTTCATATGTATGCTACATTTAAAAAATCTTTAAAAAATATTGATAGCACTTATTTTTCAGTAGTGGATTTTAAAAGATTATAATTTTCTAATCCTATCTAATAAAAAAGTAATATGCAAATTAACCATCACTCCACTACACCCACAAACCATGCCCACAAGCCACGCCCACCAGCAAATCAGGAGTGAGTATGCAAATGAACCCAACCAAGATGGCTGTGGCCACAGAGAGAGCAGTAGGGAGGCTTGGGTTTCCCTGGCGATGGAGGAAGCCAAGCTTTCCGCACACTCTGGCAGCCCAGGCCTCCGCTTAAGGCTACAAAGTTTCAATTATAGAAGATAAATAAATCCCAACAAAAATGGCTGCCACCACGGAGGGAGCAGAAGGCTTGGCTCCACTCCAGGCTACAAAGTTTCAATTGTAGAAGATAAATAAATCCCAGATACCAGAGCCTCCGCTTGGGTCTCTGGGGGGCATGGCCGGCCTGCAAACCACCATAGGCCCCTCGCCCAGGCTGCTCCATGCCCCAAGGGAATCCCCACCCTGATCCGGGACACCCTTCAGGGCAAACCAGCTGGCCCTCACCCATGCACCAGGCCTCTATCCTATCTAATAAAAGAGTAATATGCAGATTGACTGTCACTCCAACACACAAGATGGCTGCCCCATGTGGTCAAAGATCCATCCCCCATGTGGACACAAGATGGCCACCACAAGATGGCCAGCAGGGGAGGGCAGTTGAGAGGGACCAGGCCTGCAAGGGAGGGCAGTTAGGGGTGACCAGGCTGGCAGAGGAGGGAAGTTGGGGGCAAACAGGCTGGCAGGGGAGCAGTTAGACATCAATGGGGCTGACAGGGGAGTGGTTAGGGTGTGATCAGGCTGGCAGGCAGAAGCAGTTAGGGGCAATCAGGAAGGCAGGCAGGCGAGCAGTTGGGGGCCAGCAGTCCTGGATTGTGAGAGGGATGTCCGACTGCCCATTAAGACCCAATCCCGGTGGGATCGGGCCTAAACAGGCAGTCAGACATCCCTCGAGGGGTCCCAGATTGGAGAGGGTGCAGGCTGGGCTGAGGGACACACCCCCCACTCCGTGCACGAGTTTCGTGCATCGGGCCTCTAGTTATTATATAAAACTCAAATTTTCTATAATATGTATATATTTTAGCAAAGATTATTAACAGCATAACATGTATCTCTTCAATCAATGGACATGAGAAATATAGGTTAGTCTGAATTTTTGTTCACTCATATCTGTCAGTTCATATAAAAGAAAACCTAATATACATTCCAACTTGTTTATCCATTGGTTTTAGATGTCCTTTGGGGACTTCAGGTGCTTTTCTTGTGTCCAGAATCATAAGCTTACTGAATTGAAATAAATGATAAATTATAATAAATACTATAACTTAGTATTTCTTATAGTAGGGGCAGCTATCATCATGCTGTTAAGTGTCACCCAAGGAAATGTTAGTGTCCCTTAACTATGCAACAGTGGAACATGGCATGCCGAAACCCAAATCAATTAAGCCATCTAATAACTATTGTTGTCATTTGCCTGTGGGCTTTTTATTCTATTTTTTCCCAAGTGTCAGAATTCTATATGAATTATTTGGTTACTTGGATGCATATTTTTTATTCCAATGCACAGTGGGCTAGAATTTCCCCAAAGTCCCTTTCTTGGAATCTTTTGCTTTTATTTACCTTCTTGTCCTCCTCTCTTCATTGAGGTAGTTATTGAAATATGCATTGTTTTAAGGCTAGGGAGTTCTGTCTTTCCTCAGTGGATTAGAACTAGGTCTATAGATAAAGCCATGAGGTTGGTGTAAAATAATTGTCTCCCTGTAATTTAATTACTTAATACATTTTCAGCTCTATTTTACCTGCTTAGCAGTAGTTAAATAATATTATTCAACTTGAGTATCTAACACATAAGCACCCTCTTTGATCAATTATTATATTTTTGAGAGTGGAAATATTTGCAAGATAGTAAGTTGCTAGTAAGTATATTCCTAACATTTTGACCCACAGGAAAGATTGGATTGAATATTAGGTAAAACAGAGCAATTTTAAGTTGAAATAACATTGCTGCCAGAAAATTTGATCTGAAGCATAAATACCACTTCTGATGTCTATAACCACCTTAAATGAAAAGGCAATTTCACTTGATATGGGGACAGTATATATAAAAAATCCAAATTCCCTAAATTGAAGGAGTCATATTGAAACATTTTTATGCTTTTTGCTAGCAGATAAGAATAATGTTCTTTTTAAACATGCCTTCATTTTATGTGTTAGAAAACAGTGTAAGGATAGTCTCCCAGATGCCCCCTTTTTATACTCACTCTTAAATTAAGGCACATTTACTGGTACTTACGTCTTCCATTCAAGGAATCTCCTATGAGATCTAACCACAAGTATTGGTTACCTTAATATGTTTTTTATTTAGTTTTTGTAGAAGCTGCACTATTACAATTCAAATGAAAAGTGCTTTACACTTAGATTATCAAGTCTATGTAGACAAACCTAAAAACTATTACCAGTATTTATTGGTGCTCTCTGCCTTTCTATGTTCTACAAAAGGTCTGTTAATGCTATAAGGAAGAGGCCTTAGAGAGGTGATACATAGTGAAATTAAGAAAATTGTGTACTTCAGATTTATTCATGAGTTTTTTCACTTATGTTCATGTTCAGCAACAATTTCAAGAGAGGTAAACCCAGAGCAAAGCACTGAGCCTTTCGTCCCTGATTATTCTGAAACAAAGATTTTAGTCATTTAGGGCCTGAGTAGAATAAATAAATTTATCAAGATCACATTAGTGTAATTTTCACAAAAGCAAGTTTTACTTTTTTTCATATAGTCAAGATTCTTTGAAGGAGTGGATTTTGTTGCATCTCTCTCCACAGGCTACCAAAAAAAAAAAAACCTGATAACTCTAGAGTAAAATATTCTAACAAATTATAAAAGTAATTAAGGACTGAAAATGCAGAATATTTAAAAACAACCAAATCTGAGCAGCTGGGAAAGCTAGCACCAAGTCTCATAAAGTATCACATGTGCTGGGGTTAGAGTTGTCAGAATTACTTACTAAGATTGAGTGGAGGAAGGAAGTATGCATGGGCAAATGGCAACCATGATAAGTACAATGTGTGTATTACAGAAAAAAGGGGAAAATTGGTATGCTTTATAAAATATTTATTCAGTGATAATCACGTTTCAGGCAAATGGAAGATAATGACACAAAGACTAAAGACAAATGGTTTTTGACATCAAGGAAGTCAGAGTTTAGACAGGCAAATTTCAATAATAAGCATTATGATAAAAGGATGCACAGAGAGCCATTCAAGCTCAGAGCAATAGGATTTGACTCTACCTGAAGGGAGGTTATCAGAGAATGCTTCCTGGAAGAAATGACACATGAATTTACTCTTGACATATGAGTAGAAGATAGTCAAGTGAAGAAGTAGAAGAGAGAGAGAATTTCAAACAGAGTTTTTAGACTGAGTAGAGAGAGAGAGGAATGAAATTAGGTCTATAGATGAAGGCCATCAGGTTGGCATAAAATCATTGTCTCCTTGTAATTTAATTACCTAATTCATTTTTAACTATTTTACCAGTTTTGCAGTAGTTTTAAATAATATTCAATGATTATCTAACACAAAAGCGCCTTTTTAAAAATCATATTATTATCGGTTTTGGGACTGCGAATTCTTGCAGAATACTAAGTTGCTAGTATTTCAGTGTTGCAGCTAAAGTGTCATGAAGAAAGACCAAACATATAGGCAAGGGTCAGTTTATGTAAGTTGTTTTGTTTTAAACAGGAGACTTGAAATTTACCTTGTAGACAATAAGGCTCCACTGGAACATTTTAGCAAATGAAGCCATGGTCAGAGTTTCTTGTGTGAGTCATGCATGGAGAAGGACAGGATGAGGAAAAACTGGTTTAGCTATTTCAATGGTTTGGGTGATAAGTAAGGGTCTGACATAGAGGGAGTAGAGATGTAAGACACATGGATTTAAGAAATATTTAGAAATTAGCATTGTTAGACATCAGGTATGTGAAATGAGAGAGTAAAAACAAGAAGTCAAGGGTATTTACCAGGAGGAGAAATGCACGCTTAGGGGTAAGAGAGTTCTATTCTATCACTCTACCTACTAGCCTTGGAGAAGCATTACTAAGCCAAGTTTGGTAAGCTACCTTGGAAAGTCTAGCCCTGCTCTTGAGAAAGTAGAGCAAGAAATAATACCTGTCTTTGAAGACCATATTGTGTTGCTGACACAAGTTGGTTTTTTTATTCTAGGATGTTTGGGGCCTAGTAAAATAATTTCTCACACTGAAAATAAGTAATTGATTCTGGAAGTCAACAGTCTGATTTTTGACACTCAGATATAGAGTTCAAGCCAAGATAAACTTTCTGTACAGAGGAATATTGACTGGTTTTTGAAAAATAATGTAAAGTAGTAGGACATTTTGTCCAGTTTATTAACTCTTCCTTTGCCATAGCATGACCCACAGTGGCATCTAAATTTACTTATATCCCATGAGTCCATAATGAGAAAACTCATGAAATAGGCTTCTAAAACATGAGGTCTTTGAGGGATTTGGGTATATCTTATGCATCCTTTTTTTAAATCCTGACCCGAGGATATGCTTTTTTTCATTGATTCTAGAGAGAGAGAGAAAGGGAGAGGGAGAAGGAGAGAGAGAGATTGATGTGAGGGAGAAACATTGATCAGTCACCTCCCGTATTCCCCCTGTCCAGGGATTGAATCAGAAACCTAGGTATGTGCTCTGCCCTGACCAGGAATCAAACCTGAGACTCTTTGATGCATGGGATAATGCTCTAACCACTGAAGAACAGGGGCCAGGGCTCTTGTGTATCCCTTATACACATTTCACATAGTGTTTAGTACATAGTAGGAATACAAATTATAAATGATTTAATTGAATTACATTAAGATAAAGCTGTTTTACTAATTATGTTCATAGATTAAGCTCATCAAAATGTGTTATAAAGCATTTTAGCATAATATCTTTATGATTGAAATTATTACTTTAGTTGCTCATAACAGGGTTAAAGCAAGAAATATAGTTTTTTTTTTTTCAAATAGCACCATAGTACAAAGATAAGGAGGATAAGCTCATAATTTTGTTTTTGATGTGCCAGCCTAGAAGGACCCTAGGCCCTAATTATCAAGGAGTCGGCTTCTCTAATCATCTCTCTCTCACAATTGTCCTGAGGCTTAAAGTTGCTAAATTCTATCCTACTGGGTTATAGTTGACTTTACCCTTATTGCAGTTCCTGTCTCCTTTTCCTCTTGTGGTATTTATATATTCCTGCCTACCATGCTGGATCTTGTTTTACTACAAACTTTTTTTAAAGCTCTACAGAGTGCACACATACCTCACAGCATATTTTTATAGGAAGGAAAATTAACATTTATTGAGCCCTCAGTATGTACCCAAAAGTGTGCCAGATAGTTCACACTCATTTATTTAGTATTTGCAATATTCTATGGGGTAAGTGGTATTATTATTATTATTATGTTTTAATATATTTTTATTGATTTCAGAGAAGAAGAGAGAGGGAGAGAACAACAGAAACATCAATGATGAGAGAATCATTGCTTGACTGCCTTCCAGATGCCCACACTGGGGATCGAGCCTGCAACCCAGGCATGTGCCCTGACAGGGAATCAAACTGTGACCTCCTGGTTCATAGGTCAACCACTGAGCCAAGCTGGCTGGGCGGGTAAGTGGTATTATTATTATTATTCCTTTTGTACACATGAAAACCATGCTTGAAGAAGTTAAATAACTTCTCCAGGTTTCACAGATATAGCAAATCAATCTGGGTCTCCAGGCATCAAAAGTTGTGGCTTTCCACGGAATCTATACCTTAACAAATGCACATATGAGGAACCTTCCCATCTTCTGTGTGTGAGGCTCTAAATAAATAGAGAACCCTGGTGCCATCACCATGTCTTCAGATTTAATTTCCTAAAATGCCAGACTACTTATTCAGTACTTCACTTCATTTCAATTTATCTTATTCCTGAATACTGACATTGCTATCTATTGTATTGTTATATTATTTGATCATCTCTTCAACTGGTTCTATTCAAGTCTCTCTTGGATGTGTGTCCACTATTCTTCCAGCTGCATTTTATTCTGCCCTACTGAACTCTAATTGCTCTCATGGTCCTTCAGTCCCTCTCTTCTAGATGCTACCCTTACCTGTAGTCACTCCCCACACTCCACCAATCTAAACTGAGTAATATAATAAGATCATTCTCCCTGCTTCTTAGCCTTCTTCCCACCTCTGCCTCCAGCCTACACACCAGACACTCTAAAATGCATGCAGTTTCACAAAATTAACACATTATTTCATCCCACTGTGCTTTTGTTCATGCTACTATCTTTGCTTAGAGCTTTCCAATCCTACCCTATAGGAGTATACCTGTCCATCACTCAATATTCATCTCAAATGAACGGTCCTTTAAAACATATAACACTTCTGAAGGATAAAATACTGTTCAAGCCACTGATTGTAGGTCATATAAAAGCTTTGTCAAATGTAAGATATATGTTAGTCAAAGCGGAACAGAGATATAATAAGATGATATGGGAAAGGCTATCTGCTTTTTCAAAACAATGGTTCTGCTTTCTACTGAGTGTAGCCTCCATGCCATAGCCAATTAGGTGAAGGAGCTCGGTGGTGGTTTATGCTTTCTCTACCCCAAAAAAGGATTTGATGGTTAGGGTGTATGCTCTCAGTACTACCTCTGCTGACCCAATTTCTAATAAATTAGGGAAGTTTAATTTCAGGATCTTTTCTCCTTGTGTATCTCCCAGTACTCATTTCTATTTGCTTTTATTTTAATAAAAGCATCATCACGTAAAGAAAAATATGCAAAAAAATAAGCCTAATTTCTTCCTCTTTAAAGAAAAATAAAATGAAAATACTGAAAGTTCCCTGGGTATCCATGAAACTGTGCCTTCGAAGGCTCAAGATGCTATGCCAGCAGAGAACAGTGAGCTTGAAGCAGGGCTATGGCTTACTTTGAAGATCAAGCACCCAGCTGATAAACTTGGTATCATTTTAGATGTGACTGGGGTTCCTCTTAGTTTTTAAATTCTGTTAAAAATCCTAGCCAAGGGTGATAAACTGATTCTAATTTAGTTTCTTCTTGAAACAGAATCTAAGCCCAGAAATGAAGCCAGCCACACCTTTGAAGTGTTGTTGAACATGGCAACTATGTGGGGGGCTGGAAGAAGCAGAGAAAGAGAGCTGAGACTCGAGCTGAGTTTAAAAAGAACCACAGGATTTGTGTTGCATTTGCTCAGCCTCTGGGTTGTTCAGCTAAGGGAAAAAATACCATTAAAAATAGTCGGGGACACACAAAACACTTTAAACAACATGTGCTCTGGGATTTTTTATAGCCAAGCCAAGCACTTTAGATTCATTTCAGGTTCCACATTGAAAATAGAAAGGTCCTGAGAGTATCTGTGTCTGCAACTTATATAAGGCATTAGTTTTTGAAACCATGTACCCAGGTTACTTCCAGTTTATCTTTAGAAGTAACTTCCTAGCAACTAGATCTATTTAAATTTCTAAGTGATTTTATGGTTCTGTCCAAAACCTTTTCTCTGTCTAATACATTCTCCAGAAATACTTTCTCAACAAAGTAGAAATTCTAATATTGAAAATTATTTTAGGAAATTGAGACATGGCATGTTTTGGATTGCTTTTAAAATGGATATATCTCTGGGAGGGATAATAGTAATCCTGTAACACTTTAGAATGACTTTATCAGAGCTTAGAAAGCAATGACTTGACAAAAGGTTCCAAAGGACTCGGATAGGGCACAGGTAAGGTTTGATCTGTGAGGTGAGGGAAAAGAAGGTTGATGAGCTAAAGGGTGATAGAGGACCACAGGCGTTTCACAGGCGGAGCAGGAGAAGGCAGGAGTACCGCAGAGGAGTCTGCACTGTGGGAATTCCTGTGAATATTTTTGTCATCATAAATACCAGACAGAGATAGAATGGAAAATGAAACAACAGCTCAAACAAATCACTTGTGACTCATTATGAAAAATTCTTTCTGTTATATAACCCTTCAGGCTCTCAGTTTTCCCAATCTGGAAAACCAGAACATTGGACTGCTCTCTTAGATGATGTTTAAAGGATCTTTTGGGTTAAATATGTAATTATGAAATATAACAATAATAATAAATAATTATATATAATAAATAATTAATAGATATATATTAATTTATATAATATATTAATTTATACAATAAATTATTATATAACTAAATAATATTGCATGTATTTAATTAAAATGTACTTTAATAATCTAGTCCAATGTATAACTGTCAAATACATATATATGGACATATATACATATATATAAGTTTATCCCTTTATGTCTCTTTAAAAAGCTTTAAACAAAAGCCCAGCAAATGAATACTGAATTGGGAACCAGGAGTACCTTGATCCATTCCCAGATCTAATAATAACTTGTTGAATGATAATAGAAAAGTATTTACCAGCTCTTGCCCTTAGTGTTCTCCTCAGGAAAAGAAAGAATTAGACTCAAGGACCCTTAAAGTCCCTTTTGTTTCTGAGCTATCCTGGGTAGATTTATTACCTCATACTTTCTGTGGTAAGAATTCTAGGTGCAGCTTAGCTTGGCTCCCCGCCTCAGGGTCTTGTCAGGCTGCCGCCTGGGTGTCACCTGGGGTTAGAGTCTCATCAGAGGTTCAGCTGGGAAAAGATATACTTCCAGCCTCCCTTCAATTGTTCTCATTGTCAGGATTCATTCCCTTGTGGTTATAGAATTAAAGGTCATGGTCCTCTTTTTGTTGTTGTTGTTTTTTTCTTCCCTTTTTAAAACTGAATTTATTGGGGTGACATCCTATATAATAAAAGACTAATATGCAAATTGTCCCCTCGACTGGGAGTTTGACCAGGGGGCAGGGTTGGCCGGCCAACTGCCCACGGCCCCTCCCCCCGTCTGGCCTGGCCCGAACTGCCCCAATCAGGGCAGGCCAGCCGGACCCCACCCATGCATGAATTCATGCATTGGGACTCTAGTTGGTTAATAAAATTATGTAGGTTTCAGGTGTACAAGTCTATAATACCTCATCTGTACATTGTCCCCTTTCCCTCTTCTGGTAATTATCATAATGCTGTCTGTGACTGTGAGGTTTTTTGGGTTGTTGGGTGTTTTTTTTTGGTTTTGTTTTATTTTGTTGTTGGCTGTTGACTGGACTGCTCTCTGATCCTAGAATTCTACCCCCAGTTCCCTGTCATGAGACCCTCTCCTCAGCCCTCTCACACATGGTGGCTTACTTTCTCAAGCCCAGCAATAGACAGATGCTTCTATGACTTCAGGGAGCTTCCAGTCACAGTTTTGAGAGCTATCAACTGATTGTTATGCCCACCCAAGATAATCTCCCTTTTGATGTATTCATAATAAACTGATTTAGGACCTAAAGACATCTGCAAATTATTTAGTCTTTGCTATAATCTCTTGGTTAGGAGCAAGGCACAGCTCCTGTCCATCCTCAAGGGAGGGACTGAGACAAAGGTGCAAACACAAGGAGTGGGAAATGGATTTATTGGGGGCACCTTGGGGTTTATCTGACATAGAAGTAGCTCCTTTTCACTTGATTGTCAGATGAGCATTCATTATTGATCTATTAACAAATAGCTCTGTTGTTTTTTAGGGGAAAATAATTGTAATTGCCTTATTCCATATGACAATTTTATGTGAGCCTCAGCAGGGAAATGGCAGGTGATCTTTGCTTTCTCCTCCAGTTCATAAGGTATTAGAAGTAAATGAAGTACATGACTGAAGTAACTGGTGCCCTTTAAATATCATACCTTTTGCGCAGCCTTGGTGGCTCAATGGTTGAGAGTTGACCTGTGAACCAGAAGGTCATGGTTCCATTCCTAGTCAGGGTACATGCCTGGGTTGTGGGCTCGATCCCCAGAGGGGGACGTGGAGGAGGCAGCTGATCATTGATGTTTCTGTCATCATTGAAGTTCTCTCATCATTGATGTTTCTGTCTCTCTCTCCCCCTCTCCCTTCCTCTCAGAAATCAATTTTTAAAAGATAAAATAAATAAAGATCACACCTATTTTGTTCATATTATGTTTCATTTTATATAAAAATTTTATCTTTCAAAGTCTTTTATAAGTCTACTAGAGGCCCAGTGCATAAAATTTGTGCACGTGGGGGAGGGGGGGTTGTCCCTCAGCCCAGCCTGCACCCTCTCCAATCTAGGACCCCTTGAGGGATGTCTGACCACCACTGGGATAGGGCCTAAACGGGCGGTCGGACATCCCTCTCACAATCCAGGACTGCTGGCTCCCGCTGGTTCCCAACTGCCCTCCCCTGCAGGCCTGGCCTCCCCCAACTGCCCTCCCCTGCAGGCCTGGCCTCCCCCAACTGCCCTCCCCTGCAGGCCTGGCCTCTCCCAACTGCCCTCCCCTGCTGGCCTGGCACCCCGCCAACTGCCCTCCCCTCCAGGCCTCATCCCCCACAACTGCCCTCCCCTCCAGGCCTGGTCCCCCACAACTGCCCTCCCCTGCAGGCCTGCTCCCCCCAACTGCCCTCCCCTGTAGGCCTTGTCTGCTCCAACTGCCCTCCCCTGCAGGCCTGGGTCCCCCCCAACTGCCCTCCCCTGTAGGCCTGGTTCCCCCCAACTGTCCTCCTCTGCCGGCCTGGTCACCCCCAACTGCCCTCCTCTGCTGGCCTGGTCACCCCTAACTTCCCATAACTGCCCTCCTCTACAGGCCATCTTGTGGCGGCCATCTTGTGTCCACATGGGGGCAACCATCTTTGACCACATGGGGGTGGCCATCTTGTGTCTTGGTGTGATGGTCAATTTGCATATTACTCTTTTATTAGATAGGATTCATGTGATTACCATCAATAATTTTTCTATATGATAAGTACAAAATAAAATAATATTTTATCATGACTTAATATTTAAATATATATAGAACCAGTGTGTATCAAAGTATAGTCTGTGTATGATTAGGTATCTTCCTGTGTGCCAGGCACAGTGTCAATTACTTTGTGTATTAGCACAGCAAATGCACACAAAAACAATTTCAGCTAAGTAATGCTGAAATTTAAAGGCAAGGAAATCATGTTTAGATGAGTTAAGTAACTTGCCTATAGTCATACTGAGTCAAGATATGGATATACTCTGGATTCAAGTTCAGGACTATCTGATTCTAGCTCACATCTGCATTCTTCATTGTTATACTACTAGAGGACCAATGCATGAAATTTGTGCAAGGGGCTCGGCCCTCCCAGCCACGGTGGCTTGCCTTGGCCCTGGAAGCCCTGTCTTCATCCAGAAGGACGTCCGGAAGGTCGTTCGGCTGTCCAGTCTAATTAGCATATTACACTTTTATTATTGTAGGTAGTAAGGTGTAAAATATGCAGTATACATTATTGTTCTGATATTATGAAGAAAAAAATTGAGCTATTTTTCTAAAGTTAAAGAGTCTTTTTCATTTGCTTGTGGACTATTTCAAGGCAAAAACTCACTTTTGCATTCTCTTCTTAGCACATAATGGTCAACATATGCAGAATGATTGAAGTTGATCAAGGTCAGGACTTCAATCTATCTCTGCTACTTTTGAGGTATTTGTATTTTCCTCTTCCAATCAGTATCTTCCCAGACTTGGCCCTTAATGTAATAAAATGCCACCTTGAACAATCTGTAATTTATCCTGTGGATCAGGATTCAAATCTTTTTAATATACTTGCTTTGCAATATTGTTAAAGAAATTAATGAGTTTTAGGGGGAAAATTTCTGGGGAATAAATTATTTTGTGAGCACTTTTGTAAGCACATTAACTACTTGAGCCCGTGTGAATAGTACTTCAACCAAGCAAATGGTGCCCTAGTGGCCTTTATTTTAATGAATTTCCCAAAGATGGTTGACTTACCTCATCTGGCGAGATCATTTGGTGAAATGATTTGATCCACTCAGAGGGAGAATTGATAAGAATGCAAAGTGATTGAAATGTAATAAAAACATTCTGAACTAAAGGAAGTGACCTTTCATGAAGTTCAAGATCTTCTCTGAGATAATTCAGCTCTTAATCTAAGCTTGTTCTACACATGACTAAGAGCAAGGCACTGAACTGCTGCTTAGCACATGCTATGTGATTACCTTGAATATGAGATAAAGAATGGCCATTTTTGTTAAGTTTTTCACTTTTTATTTTTAAGTATTCTCTTACTAGAGAATAGCTAATCATTCTCAAGCACAGAATTAAGGGTTCAATTTACTAGCACTCAAAAGCAACATCCTAATGTCCAATTTACAAGGATAGACTTTTTAAAAATTAGCTTACACATCCCAGTTGGCAGAACTAACCAGCAAGATGCTTTTGTTAAACTTTCAGCAAACCAAAAACTTCTCCTCTTTTCAAGATCCTGAAAGCAGTACATATTTCTCTTATTAGAATTATAGCACACATCCCAGCTGTTGCTCATACCTCCTGCTCCAACCCGAATGCTGGTCTTCTCCCCAGTTCCAGTAAACCTAAAATTATTTCAAGCTACTTAATACATCTTCCCTGAAAATCATGTTTATTGTGAAATCTTACCAAAATCAGCCACTGTCTTTGTCCTTACTACATATGTGAAGCCCTTCAGCATGTAAGTTTCCTTCATGTTATTATTTAGCTACAAATATGTCCAGTTTTACCTGCTCTTTAGAACCTTTCTTATTCGCTGAGCCACACCGACCAGGGCAGAACCTTTCTTATTAATTGCTTAAGTGGAATAGTACATTATCAGTTCTAGGGAGTAAACACTTGATGAGAACGAGGTGAGTCAGTGAATCATATGCTGCTTTATTGATGAGTAAGCCACAGAGAAAAAGAAGCAGTGACTTTCCCAATGTCAAACGCATCAGCAAAAACCAACTTGCAAACCATGAGCCCATGAATTGCCATCCAGTTGCTTAAAGTGCTGAGCCAAACTGCTTCTCTTTAGTGTCTAAAATAAGTTATTTCCATAATGGTGGCTGAGTTAGAACCTGTTGTGTTTTCATGGGACAGATTTTTGAGATGATTGTGCTGTCAAATAGATTGGTCCAACCTTCTCATTAGAAGAAACTTGCATGCTACTGGTGTTCTAACTTTTAGAATCCATAAATTTCCAAGAGTATGCATCAAATGGTGTGAGGGGAGGAAGAAGAAAAAAATGAGATGAGAAAAAAGAAATAAGAGATCACATATCTTCTTATATCCTTTCAATGAGAGAAGCTTTTAAAGCTTTAGATAAAGAGTTTCCCATTGGATTTCTTGTGATGAAAAGTTTCTATGCTAAAAAATATTTGAAAACTATGAATGCATATTGAGGAATATCTTTTACATTTTATGCAGACATCTTAAAATGTGTATATCATTTGCATAGATCTAGAGACTATGGGAATCAAAGGAGAATTCAGTCTGTATATTATAATGAAAAAAGAAGATGTTATAAAGGAGAGTTTCTTATGAAAATATACAACCCTCATTTTAAATTTGCACTAACAGATGTATAGATGGCCTACACAAATTTTTAATCTGAGTCATCAATAGGAAATAACTTGCAAAAGCCCTCTGCTGGTCAGTATGCAACTGACTGTGGTTAGACAAAGCAATGTTATTAAAAGGAAACAGCAGTTATAACTATAAATTAGTAATGTCATGTTGAAATATGAGACTTAGAGAAGATTGTAGTCATTCATTCAACCAATTAATCAATACCTAAAGGAATATTTATTGAGTTCAGTTATGAAACCAGTTGCTATTATGTACTCTATAGACAGAACATGAGCAATTTGCAACTCCCGAGTTTAGGTTGTAAGGGAAGAGATTGTAGAATATTGGGAAATGAGCAAGACAGATATTATGTAGATAATCCTTAAAATAACTGGATGTATCCTCAACATAGCTTCATAATCAAGGAGCATGTATCAAGCAGCCTTTAAGGGGTTTATAAAATAACACAAATTTTGTAAACACGTTCACTGTTGCAACAAAGACCAGCACTGCAGAGACAAAGTGGATGTGGGTTGTAGCCCTGGATTGTCCCCCTTTATCTACCATAACCTCACCTTCACTTGCCATTACATTCCCTATTTTTCTCCCCTCGCCTAAGGCACTAGCTTAGTTCCTTACATGCAGTATATGGTCAATGAACTTTTGTTTGTTAAGTACATGCATGAATAAGTTAATATGAAAAACATTTCAAAATATATGCCAATTTCCTCCTGATAAACTAGTACTTTGCAAGTGGTTAATTAATTAGAATAATGTGTTGCCTTTTTCGAACAAGCTATTAGGAAGCTTACACTGGCATTTAGGTTCAACTGCTGCATTTTGCCCAATAAGATTTTCTTTCAAGTTTTTTATTTTTTCACCCCATTTACTTATAGGCTTCTTTCCTTTTGTTCTACATTACATAATTTTAGCCTTACTCTTCCTGCATTTTTTAAAGCAAGCTGAATTAATTTTCAGAAAGCAAACATGTTCTAATTGATAATACTCTTTTGCAAATTCAGAGGAGAAAATAAAAACATTGAATTAGTACATAATGTTTAATCCCCAAGCATATTTTCTTGGTTTTTAGGGGGCGGGGGGGCTGGTCAGGAAATGCTATAAATTTTAGTGTTGTCATCAGAGAAGGGGAACAAAAGATACAGGTAATTTGCTTATACATAAACTTTCCTTTCCTAATTTTAATAGAAAAACATTACTGTAGGAAGCAATATTAAAAGGGGAAGAAAATTAATACCATTTCTAATATTTTGGGTATAGTTTCATCTAGTTGTGGAGAGAAAAATAGGGATGCATATTTTGAACTTATTTTGTTAATAACAGTGTGAACCCAGATTACTTTTCACTGATATATGTCACAAGCTTTCTCAAAAGTCTGTAAAATGTTTTTAGACATACTTTTATTGGATGCATCTGATCATAGCTTATTGAACACTCTCCTACCATCATTCACTTAAGTTGTTTTATTTTTTTATTGGGTACAGAATGAAAAGTTATGTACAATGATCCACCGGAATTTTGTCTGACTCTTGTATTTCCTCTGGATGTCTCCTGTATGGCCAACATACAGGTGTGTGTTTTAAGACAGTATTCCAGATGAAATATCTTTTCATGTATCTCTCATTGTTCTATTGCTCTGCTATCTTAGAAACTGATTCCCATTTGTCAAAGCCTAAAGCACACTAAGCCTCAGATATGATCAATCTAATGAAGAGAAATATGGTGCTACCATTTTTTTTATTCTATGTTTTCATTAGGAAACCCCTCGATTGTGCCAGCCTTAGTTTCTACAGCAATGGCATGTTGAGAAATAATATCTAGCATATGGTTAACATCTCCCAACACATACATTGGCCTTTTGCATTTGTGTTACTGTGTGAGCTCCATTTATTGCCATTTCTGTTTAGAGAACTGAGGAATTTGAGTGTTTTTTTAAATGTTCAGTTTGTATTATAACCCCTTTTCTGTTCTTGAGTCACACCCTTATTCAAGAATGTCCCAAGGTGTTACCAATTCATTTATTCACTTATTTAATTTTTTAAGTCATTTAACAAATATTTATTTACCTCCTAACTTGTGCTGGGAACTTTTCTATGTGCTGGGGATATAGATGTGAGAGAAAGCAGTCAGTTATATTAAAGTGTCTGGAGGCTTTGTATAAAAAATGCTCAAACAAACAATTTTAAAACTTAATTATAGAACATAACAAACAATATCCTTTGGGTGATAAGAAAAAATGAAAGACTAGAATAATATAATAGTAGAAACAATAATAAAATTGATGATTAAATATTATGTCTCTTTGTGACTAACAAACCCAGCAATGTTTCTATTTTGAAACAAAAAGGGTTGCCTATGGTCTATATAAGGTCTAGCAGAAACACTGCAGTATCCGGAGAACAATGACAAAGCCAGCAATACAATAATAATATATTCACAGATGCTGCACTCAGACTGTTGGTAAATACACAATAGTGAAAAGACCCATAATTAGAATAAGGAAACAGAACGTGAAACCCTTTCCACAGTACTTCACAGAATATAATTGCTGCTCTAATTTTCATGATGGAACACCTGTTTTGAACACCTCATTTCACTATACAATGTTAGTTTTTCAGAATTTAATTATTTGATTGTTTAATCTAGGAAGTTAGACCAGGAGGTTATTATGTTGAGTATGTATGGCAAACATAGGGATGTACCACCCAGATATCATTTTAAAAACGAACTGGATGTCCTTAAGAACTGGCAGAGTACAAGGAGGGCAGTCAGGAGACAGTGCTCAGCTCTCTACTCGGGCGAGGTCTGCCTGAGCTGCAAGATCACTTCCCTTAAGATCAAGCCTTTTCAAGGCAGCCTGCCTCCAGTGACAGAGTGAGAAGAGGGTGTTTCAACCAGGCAGGAGACACTCTCCAGGGCTGCCTATAGGGCTGACCCAGGCTTTATAAGCCTGCATTAGTTTGATTTCTGCCTCTCTCCAATCATGCTCTGAAGGGACTTGATGAACTAGAATAGCCTTGCTAAGAAAATACCATTGCAAAGACATTAAAGAGAGCATTACAAGGGACCAAATAGAGCTTTCTGAGTTTTACAAAAGCTTACAGTGTGGGAGGAAATAATTCTTATCTGATTCCATAACATAGCACATGTAAAACACTCATCTGAGTCCTGAACATGGGAAGGTTCTTTCAACCACTAAGTAAATAATTTCTACATTGCAGGCCCTGCCTGCAGGAAGTATTGAAAATATAAAGATAAATTTTAGGCCCAGAAAGGAAGAACTAAACAAACAGTGACAAGACTAAAGAGCTTGTAGGTATCCAGTATGCGTTAGTTAAATCTATCTAAATGGCAAAAAAATTAAAAATTAAATAACATAAAAAAACAAAATAAAATGAATAATAAATTGAATAGCAGAGAATTGTGAAGAAGAATTCCACGTCCCCCAAGGTTTCCAGTTTCTGTGCTCAATGATATAGCTGGAGAGCGCTACCCAGCAGAAGTCAGAAAGGATAATAAGAACCATACATGGTGCCATCTCTGTAGATTACTAAGAACAGACTTCACAATTTCTTCAATTTGCACAATTCTTTTTCCCCTGAGACTTCTCCTCCACAAACAGAAGCACATTACAAGCTAATCATTTAAATAAGTCACTCTGGAGTCTTGCTGACACAAGAGAGGATTTGTGTACATTTTCAAACTGTTCTTTTTTATTTCTGATGGGGACAAGATAATGGACCAGCATTGTGTCAGAACAAAGAGGCCTGGGTCCATTCACAGACATAAAAATGTGAATGCCAAATCCAGATGAGACATGAGAGTGTTTGGGGGACTCTATAGACAGGCAAAGATGTAGAACGTACAGCCCACTATCCAGGACCAGCAACAAGAAATTGTGGGGGAAATGGAAATTCCCCTTGTTCTAAAATGGTTAGGATTTCAAGACCAGGAGAACATTAAACCAAGTGCATGCCCTTCTGAGCATGGGCCCTGGATAAGTACACAGGTCAGAAGCCTGTGAAGTCGGCATTGCCACTACCTTGCCATTAAGTGGTGGAGAGACCAACTGTCTCTTGTCTACATGCTGAGACTGACCCAGAATAAGCACTCAACAGGCATTTTCTAAATGAATAAATGAATATGCTCACTATGCTTTCTATTTCATCTTCCACACTCAACCTGGTAGTAAAAGGGGGTCTCGTTAACTGGTATCATCAGCCTAATGATGCCTGAATTTCCCATGATGCTTTAGGCAATGCTGGTGATTCTCAAGTTTCTCTAATTCTAGTCTGTCCTGGTTTTGTTTTTTTCTCCTTTCCCCTACTCAGAAAAATTATCTATATATATAAAAACATAATATGCTAAGTGTCCCCTCGGAAGTTCCACTGACCGGCAGTTTGACCACTCGCTATGATGTGCCATGTGCTGACCACCAGGGGGCAGCATGGAACGAAGGAAGGCCTCAGCTGGCAGTTGCTAGGGACCCTACCTGTGCACAAATTTTGTGCACTGGGCCTCTAGTATAAATATATAATAATCAACCCAAAATATTTTAGCCAGCTTAAAAAGTACAGTAACTGCATTAAAATAGAAACATTACCAACCTTTGAATTAAGACAAAATAGATGGAAACATGGAATAAAACCAGAAAAAAATGATAGGAAGGTACACATTCCATAATAATACATAACTCGCTCTAAAATTAACAAAAGCAAATGAAAGCATGATTAGTTAAAAAATTCTCATTGTGTATAGGAACAAAGTTGTAATAAACATATTGAATAAGCAGGACTTGTAGTTTCATTTATAACTGAACAACGTATAAGCAACATGTTGTTTTATTTTTCTGTATGGCAATTTCTTTCTCTCCCCCTGAATGAAATATGGGATAAGTCCCATTAAACTTTAATTACTACAAGTTAATAAAAGTTCCCCTAATCAGTAATCTAAATGTATAATTCAGCAATTTAAATGGGTGAAGGAATCAATAGGTCAAACCTTCTCAAAGTTATAGCTACTCCCCTCACCAGTTTGCACAAGCCATAGGCCAGCCCCATGCAGTGGGGAAGAGGGTATGGTTGGCTTCTGCTCTCTTTCTTCACCTTGTGTGGTTTTTTTTCTTCTTCATCATGCTAATACCCATCATAGATTCTTCCCGACAGTATTACCCTTAGACCCAGAAACTAGGGCTCTTACTCTGGATCCTGTGCTTTAGAGAGTTCATGTTGGCTGTCTTCTAGTCTTGCTCTGGCTACATGGAACACAGAGATTATCCTTTTCAGAATCAGCATCCTCTAGTCTCACAATGCTTGAAATATCAAGGACCCTGTCATTTTTTGCCCAAATGTTGTCAAGCCTGATACCATGGTCTGAGCAGGGTGCTTCCCTAGAGTTCACAGTCTTGAAGGAGGGCTGCTGTGCTAGTGTGAGCACTCCTTGGGTGGGGGGTCAGCTAGGGCCAGTTGTCTGTGGCGGTTTGGTTAAAGCTAGGTTTGGTCTGAGGATTTGTATGTGTATCTGTGAGATATCCTTGGTGCTGTAAGGGGCTGAGGTAGGAAGAAAAGGAAGGCAGGCTTCAGGGTCTCCCAATGGGTGAGGAGGTCAATGGTGGGCTCTTCATATGCTGCTATTGTCCTGCAATGGACAAAAAGGATGTCAAGAATTCTAAATTCAACTCTAATCTCTCAGGTATTTAGGAAGTTATATTTGTCAGGTAAGAGGAGGAAAGATTTTATTTAACAGTTTTTTACTTTAAGTCATTGCTAACTTTTCAGACAGATGATGTTGTTTGGGCCTCTCAAATATTAGTCTGTCTCCAGGATCAGTTGAGGTAGGTAGAGATGCTGGAGAAAAGGAGAGGACAAATAATTTCCTATTTCAATAAAAGTATAATTCTGTGTCAAGCTTTCTGAGTCTGACAGGTGTTTTAAAATAATACATCTTCTTGTGAGACATTCTGTGGGTTCTCAGAAACCTTGCCTCACTGGGAAAAGGACAGATATGTTATGGCCAGTATATTTATTCTTCTATTCAAGAAATATTTGGATTACCCTCTAGGCAATCTTCTTGATGAATCTCTAGGAACCCCATACCAACTCTCTCTGTATGTGGTCTATATCTATCTTGTCCACAGGAAACTTCCATACATACTTTGCTCTGATAACATATGGCTTACCATGGCCATCTCTGTTTTTCTATTGGAGAATGGTTAGCTCTCCAATCTACTATCCTTGAGACTTCCTAGGCTTGATAGGACATCAGTTGATTTTTGACTCCACATTTCAAGGGGAACATAATTTCTCGAAGAGTTTTCCTTAAAATTTTGTTCTTTGAAACAAGAACAAGGGTGAAACCCACTATGGGATTAGTTCTCATACAACCAACTTTCTCTCTAAACAATTATAATTGGACCTACTTCCTAACCTCTTTATATCCTTGTTGTGATGAGGTGCTTAAGAGTTGCAAAACAGTTTATCTATAAACTTATTCACAGCAGTCTTGTACTTCAATTTATATTGCTTTGGGGCTTTATTTGAAACTGAGAATGAAAGAGTTGCACTTTAACATTTTTTTACAAATGCATATGATCCAATTTTCAGGAGAAACAAGTATTTATCCTGAAACGTAGATCTAAACATGGTTAGGACTAAGGTCTTTATGTAAGGGATCTTACAATCTACACTAATAAAAGAGAAAAATGTAAATTGACTGTACTTTCACGATGCCCACCAGCCAATCAGGAGTGAGTATGCAAATTAACCCAACAACGATGGTGGCAAGTAGCCTGGGGGCGGGATGCAGCCTGGGGGCGGGATGCTTGCATTGTTGCCATGGCAACAATGCAGGCGTTCCGCACCACCCCAGCTGCTCCAGGCCTCTGGGAAGTGTGGGAAGGCAGAAAGGCGGCTCAAGGCAGGAGCAAAGGCGGAAAGGTGGCTCTGGCCAGAGCAAAGGCAGTGCTGGCAGCCAGGCGAAGGAAGGCCCATTCTTGCACGAATCTTCTTGTATTGGGCCTCTAGTAAATAATAATAACAATGATAATATAACAACTAACATTTAGCCCAGTACAAATTGCAAAAGTGCAAGTCAGAAGAAATTCTGAGAAGGCAAATATGTAACCTAGAACATTGAAAGGAGCATTATTTTCTCAGGGTCATTCTGGGGAGTCAGTAAAATCCTGGAAATTCTTTGCAAGTGTTGTATGTAACTTTGTATTTTTCTGAGTAAAAGGTCCTTTGCTTATTGTTATTCTCATAAAGTCAGTCACACCAAAATAATTAACAACATTGACTAAGAGGGTGACAAGATCAGCATTGCTTATACAAATTAGGGAACCACACCATAATTCTCACTAGATGAAATGGTCATCAATAAAAATGGTTGTAAGATCAATAAATGTCAGGATTGGTTGGTGCTATATTTCTACCTCTTTTTCTAAAGTGAGTGTGTACTTGAGATTCACTTGTGAAAGTTTTTAAAACTTTGAATGCTCTGGTGCTATTCAGACCATTAGTTCAGAATTTGTAGTAGCCTGGGAATGTGTTCTCTCTCTTTCTCTCCCTCTCTCTCTAAATAAACAGATGATAGATAGATGGTAGATAGATAGATAGATAGATAGATAGATAATAGATAGATAAACTCATAAATATATTTTAAAATTTTCTGGTTGATTTAAAAAAAGTAAACAGGTTTAAGAACCACTTAGAGTCCTGACTAGAGTGGATAAAAGGAAAACAAGAATTCTCAAAACACCCCTCAAAAGATGAAAATAGCACTTCAAAAAGGTCAGTTAGGAAACAATAATAAGAAATAAAATCAGATTATAGGAAAATAAGACAATACAAAGAAAATGGGGAAGAAAATATATGAATTCAAGATTTTTATCCATAGTGTTATTAACCATAGAGATTAATATCTCATGATCCAAAACGTCCCATTATATAACCATAATACCAAAGACAATAGGTTCTAATTACATAGAATGTTTAAAAATATGCATTTACCTTAAGACTTCCAATATCTGTGGATTTAGATATTTTAAATGGCATTGAAAATTTGTGAAATTCTGAACTTTTCCATTGTAAAATGTTTACTTAAAGATATATTTACCATGTGAATTTCCAGCACAACACAGTCATGCAAATATTTGTTATTTTGTGCATTCATCACACCATTCATATTTCAATATTTCTGGAAAGTTTATATACTTTTTAAAAATTCTTCTTTTAATGCATTCAGATACTCCCATGAAGACAGCATGTGGTTTTATTACTAACAATTATCAATGTTTCTACTTAGAGATGATAATAGGCGTAGGTGTGGTATAATTAAGTAACTTGACTATATTTAAAGTCTAAAGTCATACAGTTAGAATAAT
The DNA here is from genome assembly GCF_963455305.1 of Plecotus auritus. NCBI lineage: Eukaryota > Metazoa > Chordata > Mammalia > Chiroptera > Vespertilionidae > Plecotus > Plecotus auritus. Next base: position 119,897,237 of record NC_137776.1, on the reverse strand, counting down.
ATTGGAAACTCTTCCTCCCTTGATTTCATGCATCCCTCCCACCTTATGTCAGATGAAAGTCTTTTTCTTGCAATAGTGTTGATTCTACCAGTCACCAGAAGCCTAGTAATTGTCTGAAAGTGAACAAAACTCCCCTTGAAAAAGCTACTTCACATTTTGTTCCATATTTCATGGACGCCTATGTGATATTTTCAAATCAAGCAGTTTAACTACATATAAAAATCTGATTCATACCAACATATCAACAAATATATGGAAGCATGGTACTTGCTTTCTTGTTGTTTTATCACACTGGAAAATATACTTAAAATAGGTGGTTGGAGGAATTGTGTAAATTCTCGTTAGGTGAGCAATTCAATTGCCATCTATATATATAAAAGGCTAATATGCTAAGTGTCCCTCCGACCATCCAACTGGTCGCTATGACATACACTGACCACCAGGGGACAGACGCTCAACACAGGAGCTACCTTGATGCGCACTGGCCATTTACAAAGAAATGGCACAGTGGACCTGGTGCCCACAGAGTAACACTTCCCCCAAGTGGGACACATGCCCCACCACCACCCCACCAAATCACAGCCAATGCTGCTGAGACCCCATCATGCAAAATGTGACCCAGAGCCCAGCCCAGCCCAGAAATGGTTGCTGTGGGCGCTTGGTGATGATGTCACATAGCAATGCCCAGCTTCCTCTCCATAGGACTAGCCTTCTTGGAGTTTCTTTAGCCCAGGAACAAGACTTGCTTTATAGCCAGGTAGAAACATTTCACACTGTAACCAAATGTCTGTGAAGCATTTTCCCGTGCCTGATCTCATTTGATCCTCACAGAAGCCTTGGAGTAGGTAGATAGGAGACTCAGTGAAATCCTATTTTCTTTTCATTAGCCAGAAAACTGAGATTTAGAAAGTTTAGACATTTGACCAGACTGAAAAGAAGTAAGAAATGGTGGACCTTGAAAATGACTTCAGGTTTTCTCACTGCGCAGAATATAGTCAAACACTGCTGCAGTTAAATATTTTACCCTTTGTTCTCCCTGAGTGATCTACAATAATAATCTGCTTCGTGTTGATATTTTCTGCTGTGTTGCTGACAATTACCTGAAAGAGAAGTTGGGGTGCTTCACTGGGCTAGAAAAAGTTTAGCTAAATCAGAAAGCAGGTCTAATTAAGCAAGTTTATTCTATATAAAAGGCTAAGTTGACTCGCACATGTGCGATACATATAAAGCTCTTGCTGGCACCAATTGCAGGTATGTGTTTCGATCAGTCATTGTCAATCATGAATTTTGTTGACACTTCTATTATAGAGAAAGGGCAAATAGCAATATTAAAATATTTCTTCTAATTAATTTTCTTTCAATGTGCACAAATCTGTGCACCGGGCCACTAGTTAGAAATAAAAGATGATGTTAAGCTAAAGAAGCCAGTCAGAGAAAGACAAGTATCTCACTCATATGTGTAAACTAGTGAAAAAAATAAACTGTTGAACAAAATAGATCCAGAGACACAGAAGCATGGAACAGACTGTGGAATCTCAGAGGGAAGGCGGGAGTGAGTGGGTGGGTGGGAAGAGATCAACCAAAAAACTTGTATACATATATGCATAATCCATGGACACAGATAATAGGGTGGTGGAGGCCTGGGGTGAGACAGAGTGGAAGGGGCAGATTATAAGGAGTCAATGGGGGAAAGAAAGGGACATATGTAATACTTTCAACAATAAAGATTAAAAAAAAAAAAACAAAAGAAAGAAGTAAAAGATGAACCAGGTGGAAATAGATCTTGATAAAAGAAAAATTATAGCAGTTCATTAGATGGGCATTAAGTGCTTGTGAATGTTTTGTAATGGTATTGACTCTGACATTCCACCAGCATTTCTTGCTCTTCCATAGTCAGCCATGCTCACTCAATGGACCTGATTTTGTCCAGCTGGGGAGAAGGATAAATCCCATAATCCAGGATGTGATTCTACCCTCTGATTCCTATAAACTCACACAATTTGGCAGCTGCGGAGACACAAAGTGTGGTCCCTGGGCTGTTCTACTTTCCCAGTGGGGCGGATTGACTTCTCACAGAAAGCAGGTTGTCAGAACACTAACTTTTCCAAAAGATAACACTGGAATCTTAGCATCGGGTGGACTGAACCAAGAAATCGTGGTTCTATCTAGTTATATATTTCATGCCTGATCTGTTGTAGCTCATTCTATGGAAAAGGGAATAAAAAACACACAACAAACTTTATTTCTATGTCAAGCTTCTCAAAGCATTTTAGGTACTTGCTCCTTGGCTTGCTATATTTGAAATATGAATTTTGAATTCATGGCTTATCAATAAAAACACATTGACTTTCACAGAGGTTGCCTGGCGAATTCTAGTACAGGAGTAGAAACATTTACTTACATTGTGCTCACAGCTGATAAACTTCAGTTGCTAACAGTTTGTTAATTAAATCTTAGTTAAGCTTTGTCCTTCCTGCTTAGAAAGGGGAACTCTTAACATTAGAGGCCGCAATTTGCATGCATCAGTCAACACAAATGCTGAACAAAGTGCTTGTTTAGGTAATAAGATAAGGAGGTGCCCTCTCCACATTTCAGCTCTAACCGCCTCAGAGGCAACATTTCCCAAGATTCCCAGCTGCTGCTTGTTCAGGCAGCTCTGTGGTTTGTGCTGCATATTAATTTCTGTTCGACACGGGAATTCAATTTGTACTGTACATTTCATTTCTTCACAGATTTAGATTTATTTCATGTTCTCTGCTTTTAATTAACTCTCTGGCACAGCTGCTGGACAGGATAGAAAAACTCATTGCTCTCCCTGTGTTATGAGTACACCACCAATCATTTGCCACTTAGATGGTGGTGCAGGAGCTATCAGTTTCTATGGCAACCAGAGCCGTGGTGATTGATTCCTTGCCAGTATGGCATCACCACAGGGAGTGCAGCTTGTGATTTTTCTATGCTCACAACATCCATCTAATTAAAACAGGATTATGGAATCATCCCAGTGTATGTTCGACAACTACACTGCAATCCGTTTATATAAATGTCAACACTATTAAATACGATAGTCAGAGTCTTTACGAATAAATAGATATTTTAGTCTTTGGTTTGTGCATTGGAAAGCGGGTGCCCAACCACCTGGTTTTGTCTGTTATAGTCTCTTAAATGGTAGCCTTCCATCCCGCACAGTCATTTTGTATTTGAAAATCATATGAAGCAAAGCCACACGCTTACCATTTCAATGGATGCAAAGCGAGCTAACTCTAGAATGCTACACGAAGCCTGCCTTGAAAATTGGTTAATTACTTAGTGTACATGAATTATTTATTCATCAAAAGCTCTTAATTCGTGTGATTGATTTTTCCTTCCGAGGCCTCCCTTGAGAGCAGACTATCCCTCTGCTCTCAGCATTTCCTTTCCTTCTCACAAAGCATTCCTCAAGTCCTCCAGCAGTTACTTGCGGCTTGGGGATGCCTCACCTGTGAGGGGAGATGACAGATACAGTGTTCGGTTGCCCACGGAGGCCCCAGATGAGAGAGGCAGCTCGGGGATTTCGTGCAGGGCTAAATGGGAAGGCAAGCACTTTAGAGAATTGTGAAATGTGTATGCAAAGTTAAAAGGAAGGACAGAAGGTGACGGATCTGTTAACGGTGTTGTTTTATATATTACAATGTTTTGCGGGATAAGGCTGACAAAGTACTCTGTTAACATGAAAAAATGGCAGTCTGCACTACCTTATAGCTTCATGTCCCTATGCGTTTCATTTTCCAGAGTTTTTGTATGTTACAGAAGCTACCACTATGGCATATATAAGTATATGCTATATAGTATGTGTTTTTGCTGTCAAAAATCCATTCATTTTACAGATGTTTCCCCCTTGCTTTCACGTATGTTATATGAAGAAACTGCACATTCAGATGACACTGTCAGAGGTACTCTGGTTAAATTTTAATTATTGGTACTGTACTTTACAAAAGTTCTGTGACATTTCACAGTTCTCATGAATTGACAGTAAAATTACCCCCAAAGTAGGACATTCATAAAATGACAAAAAAATATAAAACATTTTGACTAGAGAAATAAAATGGCTTCTAATACCAGCACAGCCATCCACAGAAGGTAATGATTGGTTGAGATAACATTGAGGAAAGCAGGAGTGCTTCACTGAAGATAACTTTAAAAATATGTATTTTCTCTGGTTGTGATACTGCTGGGAATGTACATCTATATAGTGGGTCTGTTTTGCAGTATTTTCTTAGGCACACAGTTTATACTGCATGTATGTATCTATAGTAGACAATAGCATGTTCACCGTTATTTACAATATATGTTTTTCATTAATTCATTAGTATGAAGCTAATGGGCATCCGTTTTAACCATCATGGTGACAGCATCTTTCATGCTATTATAATGTCTACTGTACTTTCAGGTGTTTATGCTACTATCAAAGTTTCCTTTGAGAAAAAAATTATTAACACAAAAACCAAAAATATATTTCTGAGGATTTCTTTTTGAAGGAAAAAATTATATATTATAAATGCTACACATCCTATATAATAAAAGCCTAATATGCAAATTGACCATCACTCCAACACACAAGATGGCCGCCTCCATGTGGACACAAGATGGCCACCACAAGATGGCCAGCAGGGGAGGGCAGTTGTGGGTGATCAGGCCAGCAGGGGAGGGTAGTTGGGAGGGACCAGGCCTGCAAGGGAGGGCATTGGGGGTGATCAGGCCTGCAGGTGAGGGCAGTTGGGAGGGATAAGGCTTGCAGGGGAGGGCAGTTGGTGATGACCAGGCCAGCAGGGGAGGGCAGCTGGGTGCCACCAGGCAGGCAAGGGAGGGAAGTTAGGGGTGACCAGGCCTGCAGGGCAGTTGGAGGCAACCAGGCCTGCAGGAGAGGACAGTTAGGGGCGACCAGGCCATCAAGGAAGGGCAGTTAGGGGTGACCAGGTTGGCAGGGGAGGGAAGTTAGGGGCAATCGGGCTGGCAGGGGAATAGTTAGGGAGAGATTACACTGGAAGGCAGAAGCGGTTAGGGGCAATCAGGAAGGCAGGCAGGCAAGCAGTTGGGAGCCAGCAGTCTTGGATTGTGAGAGGGATGTCTGACTGCCCATTTAGGCCCAATTCCAGTAAATGGGCAGTCGGACATCCCTTGAGGGGTCCCAGATTGGAGAGGGTGCAGGCTGGGCTGAGGGACAACCCCCCGACCCCCTCTGTGCACAAATTTCATCCACTGGGCCTCTAGTTTTAGAATAATCATGAGATTTAATTTTTCAAATAATGTGACCAAAATGTTAAGCTCATTTTTAACTATCTAATTATTTTTTCTTATTTAAACCCAAAGAATATAAAATGCTTTTTAAAAAATTTTCTCCATTAAAACAAGGTAGTATACTTTGTCTTACAAAAGTTATATTAGAAATTTGTATTGCTTAATTTGTATATAAATACTGAATATCCTCACCGAATACTTGACTAAAAAGGTATAATTACACAGCTAGAACTAGTCATTTTTAAAAATTTATCTTTATTATTGAAAATATTATATATGTTCCCTTTGTTTGTGTGTATTTTTTCCCCATTGACCCCCTCCACCCCGCACCTGTCCCTCCCAAGCCTTCACCACACTATTGTCTGTGTCTATGGGCTATGCATATATCCATATAAGTTCCCCCAGTTAATCTCTTTCCACTCACACTACCCACCCCCACCTTCCCTCTGAAATTCATCAGTCTGTTCCATGCTCCTATGTCTCTGGATCTATTTTGTTTATCAGTTTATTTAGTTCATTAGACTCCATATATGAGTGAGATCATGTGACACTTAATATTTCTCTGATTGGCTTATTTCATTTAGCATCATACTCTCCAGGTTCCTCCATGCTGTGTCAAATGGAAAGAGATCCTCCTTTTTTACAGCTGCATGGTATTCCATGGTATAAATGTACCACAGCTTTTTTTATTCACTCATCTACATAAAAAGCTTCTGCAAGCAAAAGAAATCATCAACAAAATGAAAAGGGAGCCACTGGTATAGGAGAAAATATTTGCCCATGTTATATCCAATAAGGGTTTAATTTCCAAAATATATAAGGAACTCATACAACTTAACAAAGGGAAGACAAACAACTCAATTAAAAGTAGGCAAAGGACCTGAATAGACACTTTTCTAAAATGAACATGCAGATGTCCAAGAGACATATGAAAAAATGGTCAAAGTTACGAATCTTTAGAGAGATGCAAATTAAATCAACAATGAGGTATCTCCTCACACCTGTCATCAATAAATCAACAAATGACAAGTGCTGGTGAGGATGTGGAGAAATGGAGCACTGCTGGTGGGAATGAAGACTTGTGCAGCCATTATGGAAAACAGTATGGAGTTTCCTCAAAACTTAAATATGTAACTGCCATTTTACCCAGTGATCCCACTTCTAGGATTATATCCCAAGAAACCTGAAACACCAGTCAGAAAGAATATATGTACCTCTACGTTTATAGCAGCACAACTTATAATAGCTAAGATCTGGAAACAGCCTAAGTGAACATCAGTAGATGAGTGGATAAGCACAGCTGGAACTAGTAAAATGTTAGACAAATTATCTATGTGTCTCTATAAGTAACCCCTGTCCTCAAAATTATATATTGCAGTTTTAAAATAATCACTATCTACATAGTTCATAGGTAGAAACTGATATTTTCTTGAGTAGTCACAAAGTTTGTCAGAAGTACAGTTGGGCCCAGCCAGCATGGTTCAGTGGCTGAGCGTTGACCTATGAATCAGTAGGTCATGGTTTGATTCCTGGTCAGAGCACATGCCCAGAGTTGCAGGCTCCATCCCGAAAGTGGGGCGAGTAGGAGGCAGCCCATCAATGATTCTCATCACTGATGTTTCTCTCTCTCACTCACTCTCCCCTTCTCTCTGAAATCTATAAAAATATATTAGATTTTTTTTACAGTACACTTGGACATGTTTCATGAATTAAAAGAAATTGTGCAGAGATAATGAAAACATTTCAGAGCCTAGAATACCCTTAAAATAGAAAATATTTACCCTCTTTCTGAAAAATATCACAAATATTATTTAGATATCTATTATTTTATACCCTTTTTATGGATCATATCACCTTTGATTGCTTCCCATAATTTCCAAAAATAACACTATGTACTACTTCGAAGTAGTAAAGTCTGTTCTGAGAGGTTATCGTTTAAGCTCCTTACAGAAGATCTGGAGTGGGTGAAATATTGAGTCAGGACTTGCTTATGCTGCATTCCAGATGGCTGGAGACATTTTGACAGGGCAGGTACCATGCTAATCTGACAGCATTTTTTCAGTGTGTTTTAGGTTGATGAAACTCAGGGAGTCATTGCCCATCTATCCACATGCAGGGAACAGGTGGCCAATCCAAGATCAATACTTATGAGTCTGCAATACTTTATTCAAGCTTTGATGGTCTGGAAAATAGAAGAGACATGGTCTTTCCCCTTTTCTTTCAGGTGTAACAATTGAGTAAAAAGGAACAAAACATTCTTTATTGTTGAAGTGAATGCTCTCAACTAAGACTTCATTCCAAATACACTTCAGTTGAATTGGATCAAAGGAAATGTTTCCAAACTCTACTTTTTCCTTTGTTCTCTGGCCTCCTTTCCTTTCCTTATTTCTACTATGTTGGCACTAAGCTGACAGACCCAGAGATATGAGCCTGAGAACAGCCAGTGTTACATGTTAGGAATCTGGGAAGGATAGAATGTGATATGTACAGATTTAAACTTGAGTTAATGAGTTAAGCAACTAAACTGTAAATATGTGGATGGATAAACAATATAACATTACAAATAGAGACAAAAACAAAGATGAGAGAAAGATGAACATATGAGCATGATGTCAAATGTATTTTTAGTATGACATTTTTAAGAATGTTAGACTGGTTCTGATATGGAGAAACAGGAAATAGTGGCTACACAGTGTAGGTATACCAGTCATAAATTGGCTAAACACATAATAGTTATTGCTTATTGACTACTTATTGTGTTAGGCACTGTGTAAAAACAATTTTATAAAATCAACACTTTTAATTATCACAACATCCCTGAGAGATAGGCAATCTTTCTCTGTTTTACAGATGAGAAAACAGACTTAGTGAAGTAAAGTAATATGTGCATGGTCACATAGATAGCCCATGGTAAAGTAGGAACTCAAACTCAGAAGCTCTAAGTGCGAAATTTTGTTATGATATATTGCATAGCATGTGAATGTCCAGTATGTAGCATAAAATATGACCTGGGAGCAAAATAAGAGGCTTTGGAAGAGACTAAGAGCAATCAACATGGTTCCAGGAAACTGTGCCATCTGAGGACATTGGAATGTTTCTAGCATATCCCCTGAACTTGCTAACTTGTGCTGTACTTTGATGATAACTCATTCTTTTCAGTGTTGTCCCAGCCTCCAGGGCCACAAAAGAATGGTATTGGTCCTTTGGTTAGAAAGTTATTACTGAAATAAAACAGTCAAGGCCCAGAGATGAAGATAACTCCTCAGAATATAATTAATAGCATCACAAATATCCACTAAATCCTCTTTCTATTCGCCTCAGTTTAATCTGGGTTCATTTCTTGCCATTTGGCTTTGTAGACTTCAGCTAACAGTTCCTTAAATTTACATATTAAATATATTTGATGATGGTCACAAATCTTATTATTATTAGATATGGACATATTACTTTGGAATTTTCTAGTGCTAAGAAGAGGAAAAATTATATGTATTTGGAGATCTAGTCAAACTTAGTGTGAATTCACATTACAAAAATTCTATGAATTATAGGAAATCACTTTTAATTTTCTCTCTCTTAGTTCTCTTGTGTCAGTATGCATTTGCTGCCTCTATTCTACCACAAATCAATCTAGATGTAAATTCCGGCCCTATCATCAAGTCTTTCAAGGAAATTAACTTGATAATTTTGCTGAAAGATCTTATGCCCTTACACAAAGTGACTTTGACTATGATTGTATCATCCTAATATATAAAAACCCTGGGTCCGTCACATCCACAATGACCAGGAGACTCAACCAACTAGGAAGTCAGTCCTGCAGTCAGCTCTGGGTTGCCTTGGCAACCCAGCACTGAATGCTAAGGCTGCAGGCACGGTGACCCAGCACTGACTGCTGAGGGGGCTGCGAATCAGGCCTGGAGAGAGGCCTGAAAAGAGAAACAGGGTCTGATCTGTAGCCTCTGTGGCAGCTGTTGATCAGCATTTGCCTCTCTCTTTCTTTCTGGGCCTGGTCAGTAGCCGCACCTCCATTTCTCTCCAGGCCTCCACTGGGGCTGCTGATCAGCCCTGCCTTTCTGATCAGGCCCCATTGATAGGCCCAGAGACTCTGACTGGCATAGAAACTGACCAATCAGAACCAAATTGGCTGGCAGAGGAGGGAAGTTGGAGGTGAGATCAGGCCTGCAGGGGAGGGCAGTTGGGGCTGAGATCAGGCTGGCAGGGGAGGGCAGTTGGGGGTGATCAGGCCAGCAGGGAAGAGCAGTTGGGAGGAACCAGGACTGCAGGGGAGGGTAGTTGGGGGCCATCAGGATAGCAGGGGAGGGTAGTTGGGGGAACAAGGCTTGCAGGGGAGGGCAGTTGGGGACCATCAGGCCAGCAGGGGAGGGCAGTTGGGGATGAGATCAGGTCAGCAGGGGAGGGCAATTGGGGGTGAGATCAGGCCGGCAGGGGAGGGCAGTTGGGGGCGATCAGGCTAGCAGGGGAGCAGTTAGGTGTTAATCAGGCCGGCAGGGGAGCGGTTAGGGGGTGATCAGGCTGGCAGGTAGAAGCAGTTAGGGGCAATCAGGCAGGCAGGCAGGCAGGTGAGCAGTTGGGAGCCAGCAGTCCCAGATTGTGAGACCATGAGGGGTCCCAGATTGGAGAGGGTGCAGGCTGGGCTGAGAGACACCCCCTATCCTAGTGCACGAATTTCATGCACTGGGCCTCTAGTATAGCTTATAGTCTTATCCATTTCACTAATTCAGCCCCATTTTCCATATTTTCCTGCTTGAATTGCCAGAGAAACAAGGACATTCTTTGTCTCATATATGTAAAACAATGGGGTCACACTTTCTGCCATACATTTTGACTGGTATATCCCTTTCTACAACATGTGTGGAAACTCTACTCCTTTCCTAAAAGAAATTTGAGAGAATAGAATGACTTCCAGCTTATTCTTACTAAGTTATTTTCTCTCTTTTATATTGTTGTATATTTTTTCTATCTTATTAAAAGTGTATCAGTGCAACCAATGCAACCTAGAATTTCAGTTGGAATACAGTAGGTATTTATGAGATTGTCATTGTTTTTGTTACCTTATTATTATTAGCCTAAGTAAATAATTAAAATTATGAATTTATAGGCCTAAAGCAGTGTTTCTCAACCTTTCTAATGCCGCGACCCTTTAATACAGTTCCTCGTGTTGTGGTGACCCCCAACCATAAAATTATTTTTGTTGCTACTTCATAACTGTAATTTTGCTACTGTTATGAATCGTAATGTAAATACCTGTGTTTTCCAATGGTCTTAGGCTCTACAGCAGCGGTTCTCAACCTGTGGGTCACGACCCACAGGTTGAGAACCGCTAGCAGGGTCACCTAAGACCATCGGAAAACACAGATATTTACATTAGGATTTATAACAGTAGCAAAATTACAGTTATGAAGTAGCAACAAAAATAATTTTATGGCCAAAACCGGTTTGGCTCAGTGGATAGAGCGTCGGCCTGCGGACTGAAAGGTTTCAGGTTCGATTCCGGTCAAGGGCATGTAACTTGGTTGTGGGCACATCCCCAGTAGGAGGTGTGCAGGAGGCAGCTGATCGATGTTTCTTTCTCATCGATGTTTCTGACTATCTATCCCTCTTCCTTCCTCTCTGTAAAAAAATCAATAAAATATATTAAAAAAAATAATAATTTTATGGTTGGGGGTCACCACAACACGAGGAACTGTATTAAAGGGTCGCGGCATTAGAAAGGTTGAGAGCCACTGGTCTAAAGCAAACTATGTTATGAAAAGATCTCCAAATCATTGGGATTTTTTTCTCTCCTCAGATTTAGGCCTCTGACTCCCTTAACTGAAACAATTTAGGGAAACAAGTAAGAATTTTCCAAAAGCTTAATTTTAAATAAAAAAGGTATAGGCCTCTCATGCTTATGTTGAGTCTCATTATTATTGTAGATATGCAAATATTGGTGGAAAGTGAGGGGATCCACTTCCTGGGCCAGATTTAGACTTCTATCAAAGTTATTAAATACATACTAACACTCAAAAATAGTGTTATTGAGTGAAATCTATTTTGAATTTATTCTGTTATGGAATAAATTGAAGTTCATTCAGTTGTGGATTTATTCTACTATAGAAACAAACCTAATAAATGAACTGGATTTAGTAAATAATATGTCCATGAAATGCCATTTGATCTAAAATAATCAGCAAAAGAAAAATCGTTTTTAATTCAGTATTCCTGGTTACAATCTTTTTTGCAGTTTCTTTTGCTTATTATGCTAATTTAGGGTTAGTCTTTTTAATTCTCAAGTAATGTATTTCCCTTGTAAAAAGTTCCAATAAGATTGAAGTCACTGAGGACAATGGAAACATTTCTCACTCTCCCACTTTTTCAATATTTCCCTCCACAGGTAACAGCTGTTACAAGTTTAATGTAGATTTTTCTAGTTAATTTTTCTGTTCACGCATAAATAATAAGTATAGGACAATATGTGATTCACATTTTGGAATTTACTATTTAATAATATGCTTTAGATATTGTTTTATATAAGCATAATTTTTGTTTTATCTACCATAATTTATTTTCTTTCATATTGAAGAATATATAATGTATCAAGGATTATCAGTATGCCTACTTCAAAATCAGTCACTATACATAGTGCTTTATGTACATATGCAAACATTCCTTTATAATAGACTCCTAGGAGCAAGTTTGCTGTGTCAAAAGTAATGCACATTTTAAAATTTTATTGATACCACTTCTTTGTCTTTAAAAAGGGAGGGGTGAGATTTACCAACCCATAAATTTAAAGATTTTTCTTTGCCTCAGGCATCAATATAGCTAGACATGCTACCACATAATCTGATTTTATCTCTATTTAAATTTTTGAAACTTTATCATTCATTTTTTTCACACTGATCTTTGAAAACTTTTCATTAAATAATATTTATTATGGTTATTAAAGTTTTTGTCAATATGTTCCTTAGTTTTGTTATTTTTGAACTTTATAAAATTAATACCATACTATGGAGTCTTCTGGATTTAACTTCATTTTTTTTTAAATTATGTTAATATATTATTTCATTTACTACTATAGCATTTCATTGTGGAGGTGACTATATCATAAATTCTGTATTCATTTTTAATAACTGACAGTTTTCATGAGGTTTTTCTCAATGGACAGTTCCTATTAATATTCTTGGACACATCTCCTAATTATTCATGTGCAAATACCTTTTGAAGGTAAAGAATTGCTGAGCTGTAGGGTATGTATGCAGAGAAGTTCAGTTATCAAGATAATAACAAATTGTTTTCTAATGTTATTGCACCATGATGAATATTAAAATTTTTAAAATATATTTTTATTGATTTCAGAAAGGAAGGGAGAGGGAGAGATAGATAGAAACATCAATGATGAGAGAGAATCATTGATTGGCTGCCTCCTGCATGCCCCCTACTGGGGATCAAGCCCACATCCTGGGCATGTGCTCTCACCAGAATCAAACTGCGACCTCCTAGTTCATAGGTGGATGCTCAACCACTGAGCCACACCGGCTGGGCATGAACATAAAAATTTAATTTTAATGTGGTTGTATGTGTTCTTTTATGGTTAGTGCATTTATTTTATCTAAGTTAGCTCCTTCTCTAGCTGTGACATACTGCCTTTTCCAAAGCATGCCCAGCTGTCCCGTCTCATATACTCTTCTGTAATGTAATCTCATCCTGCTCCTATCAAGAGGTGTGGTGTAATTCTGCCCTTTTACCGAGGCTGGTCTCTGAGTGTTCTGCAGCAGAAGTGACATTCTGGGACTTCTGTGCCTAGGACACAGAATAAGTTTCGGAATGTGACCACTTGGGATACTTACTTACCAGCCAGGAGGTTCTGAGAAGCCCAGCCCACAAGGAGAGGCTGTCTATAGATAATGGGACATAGCTTCCCTGAGCTCTCTGCCAGTCAGAATTGGCTGCTGCTCAGCTCAGCAAGCCAACCTGGGTATCCAGCCATGTCAAGCCCTCAGAAATCTCTAGCCCATCCAAATATGTGCCCATCCACTAGGACTATCCAGCTATGAAAGATAATAATAAATGGCTGTTTTAAACCACTGTTTTAGAGTAGTTTCTTATGAATCAATAGATAATTGGACTATTACCCATAGTACAAAAAATAATTTGTTTTTAAATTCCTCTAATTGTTGACTTTAAAAATAATATTAATATCCAAATCCTTAATCCAATTGCAGTTAATATTTTGTGTGAAGTTATAGACCTGATTTTATACCCTTCATAAGATTATAAAACTTGTTATTTTTTAAACTAGAGGTCCAGTGCACAAATTAGTGCACCAGTGGGGTCCCTGAGCCTGGCCTGCGGGATTGGGCTGAAACCAGCTCTCTGACATCCTCCGAGGGGTCCCAGATTGTGAGAGGGTGCAGGCCAGGCTGAGGGACCCCATTGGTGCATGATCGGGGCCAGGGAGGGACACAGGAGGTTGGCCAGCCAGGGAGGGTCTGCAGGAGGGCTCCAGGGTGTGTCCAGCCCGTCTCACTCAGTCCCGATTTGCCAGACCCCAGCAGCAAACTAACCTACCAGACTCAGCATCTGCCCCATGGTGGTCAGTGCACGTCATAGCAACTGGTCAACCGGTCGACTGTCTGCCCCCTGATGGTCAGTACACATCATAGCGAGCAGTTGAGTGGCCTTAGCATATCATTAGCATATTATGCTTTGATTGGTTGAATGGAAGACCGGTTAACCGTACGTACACTTAGCATATTAGGCTTTTATTATAGAGGATTATATAGGATAGTGGTTGTTTCTAGAATCTTTTCTTGATTTTGATTCATTGGCTTTTAGGTGGGTGTGTTGTTTTTTAATTAACCCATGGAAAATTTCAAAAATGTAATTTTCTGTACATAAAGTATCTAAGATTAGTCATTATGAGTTAAATAAATAAATTACTAAAGCAGCAGAGAATAATGATTAAATATAACCTCTTAGGAGCAAATAAATTAAATTCAAATCTCATGATCACAAATTTACTTAACTTTTTCATCTCCTTTTAAGAAACAACCAAATTCATATTTCAGCATTTTTTGTGATAATGAAATAAAATAATCACATTAAATTACATAACATTAGAGACTGGCATAAATTAAATTCTCAGTAAATGGCATCTCTCTTAGCCCACAAAAGGTAGAAAAGAAAATAAGTAATTTGTGAAAAAATGTGTTGGATTTTAATCTATATCCTTTTACCTGATGCTTTTTATAAATACAGCCATTCATTTTCATGAAAGATTTAGGGGCAAAAATATTTATATTACTTTATGATATTAAATGTGCTTTTAAATCCTTTTCTATAATGTTTTTAATTCTGTTTTTTCATTTTGTAAATTATGAAACTGTGTTCTTCTGAGAAAATGTTTCTTCATAAGGACTAGTAATAAATTAGCCCAGCCAGCATGGCCCAGTGGTTGAGCATTGACATGTGAACCAGAAGGTCTAGACCAGTGGTCGGCAAACTCATTAGTCAACAGAGCCAAATATCAACAGTACAACGATTGAAATTTCTTTTGAGAGCCAAATTTTTTAAACTTCAACTTCTTCTAATGCCACTTCTTCAAAATAGACTCGCCCAGGCCGTGGTATTTTGTGGAAGAGCCACACTCAAGGGGCCACAGAGCCGCATGTGGCTCGCAAGCTGCAGTTTGCCTACCACTGGTCTAGGGGTTCGATTCCCGGTCAGGGAACATGCCTTGGTTGTAGGCTTGATCCCCAGTGTGGGATGTTCAGGAGGCAGCTAATCAATGACTCTGTATCATCATTGATGTGTCTATCTCTCTTCCCTCTTCTTTCCTCTCTGAATCAATAAAAATATATCTTTTATGTATTTTGATAAACCGTTCACCTTCCTTCTATATCCACGGTAGTGAATATTAAGCCTTTTGGGGGACAGTGGTTTTATTTAAAGCTATGCTTAATCTGATTATATATGTAAAGATGTTACATTAAAAATGATATTTTCCTCATGATCTCATATTCTGTTAAAAAGAGTTCTGGTATGAATAATCAAGTATTTGCTGGGGTATAATTCTATACTTATTAAATAATGTAAAATTTAAGCTACTATACTTTTTGTTTTTTTAGTACTATTTTAGGTTTTGTGGAAAAATTGATTAGAAAGTACAGAGAATTCCCAATAACCCCTCCCTGACCCCCCACATACATAGTTTCCCCTATTATTAACATCCTGTCTTAGTGTGGTACATTTTACAATTGATAAGGAATATTAATACATTATTTATATGTTTTGTTTTTTTTTATTTCAGAGAGAGAAAGGGAGAAGGAGAAGGGGATAGAAACATCAATGATGGAAATCATTGATGAGCTGCCTCCTGCACGCCCCCTACTAGGGATCCAGCCTGCAACCCCAAGCATGTGCCCTGACCAGAAATGGAACCTCAACCTCCTGGTTCATGGGTCCACACTCAATCACTGAGCCACATCTGACAGGCAATATTGATAGTTTATATTTGGATTCACTTTCTATTGCATATCATGTGTGTTTTGACAAATGTTTAATGACATGTGTTCACCAATACAGTATCATACGGAATAGTTTCACGGCCCTAAAAATCCCATGTGGTCCACCTGTTCATCTCTCCTTCCATCCAAACCACAATCAGCCACTGATCTTTTCATTGTTTCCATGGTTTTGCCTTTTCCAGAATGCCATATAGTTGGAATCATATAGTTTATAACCTTTTAAGCATTACTACTTTCAATTAGCAATAAGCATTTAAGGTGCCTGCATGTTTTCTAGAGCTTGATAGTATGTTTTTATTTTTGTTTCTCAAATCACTAAATAATAATTCATTGTATGGGTATAGCACAGTTTGTCTCTCCATTAACCTGTGAAAGAATATCTTGGCTGCTTCCACATTTTGGCAGTTCTGAAGAAAGCTTTTAGAAACACTCATGTGCAGCTTTTGTGTAATGATATATTTTCAACTCATTTGAGTAAATATCAAGAGGTATAATTTCTGAATCATATAGTGAGAGTACTTTAGCTTTGTAAGAAGTCGCTAAACTGTCATCCAAAGTGGCTCTTTCCACTAACAATGGAAACAGTTCCTGTTGCTCCATCCAAATCCTCACCAGCATTTGGGGGTGTCAGTGCTTTGGATTTTTGCCATTCGAATAGGTATATCATTGTTGTTTTAATTTGCAGTTCCCTAAAAACATCGTTTCACATGCTTATTTGCCATCAGTATGTCATTTTGATGAGGTACCTGTCATATTTTTCACTCAATTATTAATTGGGTTTGTTTTCTTATTGCTGAGTTTTAAGTGTTTTTCTTATATTTTGGACAGCAGGCCTTTATCAGTTATGTGTTTGGCAAAGATTTTTCTCACAGTCTGTGAGTTGTGCTTTCATTCTGTTAATAGTGTCTTTCACAGAGCAAAAGTTTTCCATTTTATGAAGTCCAACTAGTTGTTTTTCTTTCATAAATTGTGCTTTTGATGTTTTATCTAAAAACTCTCACAAACTCAAAGTCTAGATTTTCTTCTAAGGGTTTTGTATTTTTGCATTGCACAGTTAGATGTATGAGCCATTTTGAGTTAACTTTTGTGGAATTTATGTCTAGATTTTTTTCTTTTTTTTCCTTGTGGAAGTCCAGTTGTTTCAGCACCATTTGTTGAAAAGACATCTTTCACCATCAAATTGCCTTTGCTCCTTTGTTAATGATCAGTTGACTATATTTGGGTGAGTCTATTTCTGGGCTCTGTTTTGTTCCTCTGATCTATTTGTCAATTCTTACACAATGCCATACTCTCTTGATTACTATATTACTATTTTTAAGTCTTGAATTTGGATAAGGTTAGTTTTCAGACTTTGTTCTTGCCATTCAACATTGTGTTGGCTGTTCTGAGTTTTTTGCCTTTCCATGTAAACTGCAGAAACAGTTTGTCAATATTGACAAAAGCTCTTAATAACGAATTTCTCAGGATGTATCCCCATCGTTAAGCAGCGCATAATTCATTTATCTTAGGATGACTTTTGACAGATTGTTTTTTTTCTAGAAGTTGGGTCCATGTAATCCAAGTTATCAAATTTATGGACACACAATTGTCCATAGCATTCTTTTATTTAAAAATCCATGGAATCAGTAGTAATGACCACTTGTTTATTTCTGATTTTGATAACTCATGGCTTCTCTTGTTTTTATTTCACATGGTTTATAACTTTTTAAAATTTCAATTCAATTAAAATGATTTAATATTGTCAAAATAACTAGCTTTGGTTGTGTTCATTTTTTATATTGATTTAATGTTTTCAATTTCATAACTTCATATTCTAAATTTTATTATTTCTTTTTATCTGCTTACTTTGGATTTAATTTGCTCTTCATTTTCTATTTTCTTAAACTGAATGCTTAGATGATTTATTTTAGGTTGTTTTTTAAATTATGCATGTAATGTTACAAATTTCCTTCTATGTACTACTTTATCTGCATCCATAAATTTTGATAAGTTGTGTTTTCATTTATTTAAAATATTCTGAAATTTCTCTTGAGGTTTCTTCTTCATCCTTTGTGTTATTTTAATAGTGTTGTTTAACCCCTGGTTATATTGTTGTTGTTTTTGGGGGATTTTTTTGCAGTCTTTCTGGTAATATATTCCTTTCTTATAAAATTGCTGTCATTCATTTCACATGTTAATGAGTTATAATCATTGATTATATTGTTCCTATTACTATTTGTAGTAAACTGCTATTTGTTAGACAAATTAAGGATAAGAAACATAAAAGAGTAGATTTTACCTTCATGTATTCCTTTTCTAATATTCTTCCTTTATGCAGATTCGAGTTTCTTATATAGTTTTCCTTCTCTCTGAAGAATTTCTTTAACATTTCTTGCAAGGCATGTTTACTACTAATAAAATCCTCAATTTTTGTTTGTCCAAGGAAGTCTTTATTTTCATTTTATTTTTGAAAGGTAATTTCAGTGGACAGAATTCTAGGTGGGTAGTTTTTTTCTTTTAACACCTTAAATATTTCACAGTACTCTCTTCTTTGCACTAAAGAAAAGTCAAATGTAGTTCTGATCCTTGCTTCTTTATATACATACTAGAGGCTCGTTGCAGGAAGATTCCTGCAATAGGGCTTCCTGCGGGTCTGCTTCCCTCCCTTCTCCCCCGCCCTGCCTGCTTCCCTCCCTTCTTCCCTGCCCCGCCTGCTTCTCTCCCTTCTCCACAGCCCCACTTGCTTCCCTCCCTTCTCCGCAGCCCCACTTGCTTGCTTCTCCACAGCTTCGCTCCCTTCTGCAGTGCTTGGCTTCCTTCTAAGCTGTCTTCAGTCTTTGCTCTACTCCTGGATATGCAAATTAGCCACCATCTTGGTTGGGTTAATTTGCATACTCGCTCCTGATTGACTGGTGGGCATGGCTGGTGGGTGTAACGGGGTGATGGTTATTTTGCATATTACTCTTTTATTAGATAGGATGTTTTTTCCCCTGTTGCTTCTTTCAGAATTTTCTTAGTCCTTGATATTCTGCAGTTTGAATATGATATGTCTAATTATAGTTTTGAGGGGGTGGTATTTATCCTACTTGGTGTTTGCTGAGCCACCTGAATTTTTCATTTGGTCTCTGTCATTAATTTTGGAAAATGTTTTGTCATTGTAACATTGTCCCTTTCTCTCTATTCTACTTCTGGTACTCTTTTTAACATTTGCTGTACCTTTTGTTGTTGCCTCCTACTTCTTGGATATTGTGTTCCATTTTCTTCCATCCTTTTTTCTCTTTTTATTTGTCGTATAAGTTTATATTGACATTTCTTCAAGCTGACTGATTCTTTTCTCTAGTCTTGCCCAGTCTATTAATAAGCCCATCAATGTTTTGTTACAGCATTTTTTATTTCTATCATTTCCTTTAGATTCTTTCTTAGTTTCCATCTCTCTGCTTATTTTACCCATATGTTCTTTTGTGATTTACTTTTTCTTTTTGAGCCTATTGTATATTAATCATAGTTGTTTTAAATTCCCAATCTGATAATGCCAAAACCTCCATCTTAGTCGAATCTTCTTTTGATGATTAATTTGTTTCTTCAGACTGTATTTTTTGTCTTTTCATATACCTTGTAATTATTGGTTGAAAGCCAGACATGATGTATCAGTGTGAGGTTTTATGTTTATCTGACGAGGAGTTAGGCTGTGCTCATTGTTTGCTGTGTGGTATCAGAAGCTAACATTTCCCCTAGTGTCCTTGTTTTGTATCCCATGTTGTGTTGTCGTTGGATTTCCCTGGAGTCTTCTTAAATATTGTCTGAGATGTTTCATTTTTTTCAGTTGAATTCCCCTCTTATTACTCACCACCTATATTCAGACGATGGCAGGGTGTGGTAATGGGAGGAAAAACGTTCTATAGTTGTATGACTAGATCTTAATCTTTTAGGGACTCTGTGTCCTTGGTCTGTGACCTTCACAAGTGCTTCTCAGATACGCATTATTGTATTTTCCCACATTTGGTGAGACAAGAGAGCTTGAGGGGCAGCTGGAATTGGGTAATTCCTTGCCCCACATGAAAACTGGAAGGTGATAGAATTGTGTATCTTTCTTCACACAGGTAGGTTAGGCACTAGTATGATTCCAGTGAGTTAGGTTTTAGAAAAATAATTTCCCGTTTGTGTAGGCCTTGTTAAGAAGAACATAACATATTAAACTTATTTGAAAATAGCTACTTTTATCTTCCACCTGTTGGAAGTATAAGGATACTTTTCACTGATCTTCACCGTGAAAACCTGGTAGAGCTCCTGAAAGAAAATTTCAGAAAGGTGTGGGGACTCCTGATTACAGGCTCCCTTCTGGAATTTTAATTCTCAGTCTTGTGCTCACCGAGCCTCCAACAAATCATCAATAGCAGATTACATTTTCTTAACCCTGTACTAGCACAGCAATGGTTTCTGCTCTGGCAAACTGTGAGTCCCTGTATCTTCCTGTCTGTCTCTCCAACTGCGAGGGGGCGAGGAAGGGTAGCAGTTGGCCATGTTATCTCTGTTTCCAGTTTACTCAGGTTTTTCTTGTTGTGAAGATGGAAGTAAAGCTGTCCAAACCTCTACATCCCAAACCAGAAACCAACACACGTCCACACTATTTTAAAAGTGTTTTTTTTTTCTTTTTAGTTATTGTACATTCACATGCACTGGTAATAAGTAATGCAGAGATATCCTGTGTACACTTTCTCTGGTTTCCTACGATAGTAACATCTTGCAAAGCTATAGTAAAAGTTTACTATCAGGATATTGCATTGACACAAGCCACTTATCTAATTTAGGTTTCCTCAGTTTCACTTGTACTGATTTGTCTTTTTGTGTGTATGTATGTTAGGCTCTATGCAATTTTATTGCAAGTGTAGGTTAGTGTAACCGCACGTCAGTCAAGGTAAAGAACAGTATTTCCAACACAAGAATCCCTCTTATTGTCCTTTAATAACCACATCCATTTTCCTCCCACCATATTCCACTTTAACCCCTGGAAACCACTAATTAGTTTCCATTTCTATAGCTATTGCTCTATTTTGACACATTGAATTTTTATCTTGTATGCCAAACAATTTTAGAATATTGGCAAGCAAATGCTCCTTCCATACCAAGTTTTATGAACATCAAAATGAAATTTTCTGATCTATATTTTTTTCCTGTGGAACATATGAAAAGAAGGAGCATCTACTTCAAACTGGAATGCAATCTCACTGCCCGAGCCTGAGATATGATTCCTGAGATGAAAGTCAGCCGATGCCATTTGTCCTCATGGAATTCCTTCCCCTGTCAGTGAATATAGAATTCTAATAGTAAGAGAAGATAGTACCTAATGTCAAAATGGCCTCTCCCTATGTGGTTAACAGCAGAATGCCCCTATTAGAGGTCTCCCTCAGACAGGAGACCACTTTCTCTCTTTAAAAATTAATCAAGCGGAGAGTGTTTTTGGATGAGTGACTCTATAGGGGAAGGATTCAGAGAACATGAGATTAGATATGGGATACGGTGGGAGGCTACAAGGCATTGGTCTATTTTCTTCACTGGATTTCCATTTTATTAGCATACATACAATTTAATGTAACTATGTAAAATTATAACTTTTTAATTTCACAGAAGAGTGTGTTATTCTTCCCCTGACTTTCCTTATATTTATACATATTTATATTTCCTTATATATTAAAATATTTTATAGATTATCTTAATTGGATATACTAAACTAGTCACATAGAGCATTTTGCAAAAAAAGAAATCTGAGTGATCTCATGTATGGATGTGGTGCTGTATTGATCTTTGTGTTGATTATCCATTCCACTTTTAAATTATGCGAAGTTCCAGTTAAAATGTAAAA
Organism: Plecotus auritus; assembly: GCF_963455305.1. Classification (NCBI taxonomy): domain Eukaryota; kingdom Metazoa; phylum Chordata; class Mammalia; order Chiroptera; family Vespertilionidae; genus Plecotus; species Plecotus auritus. The sequence goes on along the minus strand of NC_137776.1, from coordinate 119,875,595 downwards.
ATAAATGTAAAAGAAAAGAGTTGGGTCTTTCAAAATATGGGGCTTGGATTAATACACTTTATTTAGGACATCTCTGCTTTTTGCATCTGTGTTTTGAACATATCTGGTTATATTTTCCAAGAATAGACATAGATATTACCGAGAAATTCTCCTTTTAAAATGTACGCAGTAACTGTTCACTAATTCTTTCCTTAGGGAGCTTAGTCTTCTAAGTATAATACAACATATTCTCTTGCATGCACTGAGTAAATGCCAAAGCAAGATTCCAAAGATACCATGATTTAAATACCCAAGGATCCTGAAAAAGGAGATGGTTTCACTGATATCTATGACACAAGGATTTTGCAAAAGGAAAAATATTTGACATTATAAAGTAATTGTGGAGGATATAAGTTTGTATCATTATTCTGATTCCAAAAATATTACATCATCTTGTCTATTTGTTATCTTTCTATACTGTGTATATTAGAGAGAGAGAAAATTCCCATATACAACAAAATTTGATCAAATCTAATAAGCGTAGGACAATGTCATGGGTAGCTTCTTGTTCTGAGAAAAATATTGTTTCCAAACAGAAATATGGCAAACCATCATGGCATGAATACAGCTGCCCTTGATCTTCATCACTTAGAAAAAATGTCAGTATCAAAGTTATATGTGTATATTTGCTCTGTGGAAAAGATTGAGTCACTGTTGAGAGTACTTTCCTTATCTGATACTTCTCATCTCAATTGCAAAATTTCTCTTTTAAGGACTCAGGTGAATCTACACGGGCCAACTCACACAGGCATTTAAAATGAAAAATAAAGTCTGTGTAAAAAGTAAGCATGTGATGAGTCTCATATCCCCTGCCCTTATGTGGGTGATGGAAATAATTACTTCCAGGCATATCATTGCACTGGGCACAGTTGGCACACGGGAGTCAGCCAGGTGTTAGACGTGATAGGAAATGTGCCGCCTGATTAGACAGACTGGAATCCAAGTGCAACAACGTTTTCTTTTAAATGAGATCAGGGGCGGGAATTTAAAGATGCTATTTAATTTTTCATCTGTGGCCAACACATGTCAGTGTTTCAAGATGATTTCGTTAATCACATGGGACTATTCGCTGAATGTGGTAGTGAACGGACAGAGAAATGTTTTTCTCAAACAAGCCAAACACTGTCCAACTCAGTTCCCATTTCAATCAGTTCAGTGGAGGGTTTTTTATTATCTTGGTTTAGTTCCTCTGATAACTGCATGAGCACATCTTGCTTTGTTTTGTTTCTACTTGAGGCAAAATCTTCTTTACAGCCATCCTAAGATTTTCATTTCACTGCAGCTTTTTTTTTTTATGGTGATAATTCAGTCCGACTCTGGACCATATGGATGCTCTGGATGCTTGATTCCTCCCAGAGAGCTGGAGGACAGAGTTCTCAGCCAGGAAGCTGGAAACCCTTTGTATAGATCATATAGTATGATTGTTTCACTTGCATGCTTATTCATTTATTTATTTTTGACTCCTGATACATATTAAGAATTCATTAATAGCAATAATAGGTAGCATTTACTGAGAATTTACAACAGACCAATCACTGTGCCAAGCATTTTATACTTATTACCACATCGTTTAAATATCATGATAACTTTTCAAAATTAATATTATTATCATCACTATTTTAGAGCGAGAAAGTCTTGCCAAGAGAAGCTTCAGAAGCCACTCTTGGTCAGGTGGCATAGCAGTGGAGGCACTAGCACTTTTACTAAAATCAAAGTCTAGCCCAGTGCATGTGGCTCAGAGGTTGAGCTCCACCCAGGAACCAGGAGGTCACTGTTCAATTCCTGGTCAGTGCCCATGCCCAGGTTGAGGGCTAGATCCCTAGTATGGGGCATGCAGGAGGCAGCCGATCAATGATTCTCTCTCATCATTGATGTTTCTATCCCTCTCCCCCATTTCCTTCATTTCTCTGAAATCAATAAAAATATTATAAATAAATAAATAAAAGTCTATAGACTGAATCACTCTGATGGATACATCATTTCTTTTTAGTGACTCTCAAAGTCTGTTTCAGGCAGTTCATCAAGTAAAAATTATTTTCATAATAATGTTGACATGCTTTGTCTAATAGATTCTGACTTTCATGCAAGGAGTCCATGGATATGGTAGCAGATTTTATATTACCACTACTTTTTAAGAAACTATTAATTATCTAGTTTTAATGCAAAAATAAAGAAGAATAATCCAATTATTTATAAAGGCTATTACAATGCTCCTCCTTTTTCCTATCTGTTTGAGGTCAGATTTTCTCAATATACATAAACCAAAACAACGTATCACAACAGATTGAATAGAGAAACAGACATAAGAATTCAGCTGTAGTTTATTAAGACATATATTTAGGAATCTGAATAAAGATGTCACTCTTCACTTTACTTTTTTACTTATTTGGGAAAATATAGTTAATTTTTTAAAAAATTGTTATTTATGTTAACATGTAATGGTGTTATTATTAAATGAATTAATAACAAAATATTTTGTTTTATTTTTAAATTTATTGAGGTGATATTGGTTAATAAATTTATATAGTTTCAAATGTATAATCCTATGATACATCATCTGTATATTGCCTTTTGTGCCCATTGCCAAAAGTCAAATCTTGTTAAAGTAACGATATTTTAAATGTATCTAGGTTTTGATTTTGAATATTTTAAGTATTAATTGATATAAACAACATAAATCAAAGATCTCAATAACTTTGAAGGGTCTAAAGGGATTCTAACAACAAAACTTTAGAACCACATCCCTAGCACATTCACCAGAAAAAATATCATTCTACCCTAGTTCCTACATGTGGTTCAGCAAGTGAAAATGTTACTTTTTATTCCTTTTATCCATATAACCAACAGATATGATGTGATAATGCTGACAGCATAGTAACTTCTAGGCAGAGAGAATTTTCTTCACCAACCTAATAACATAATTACAGTTAAGCATTAAGACTGTCCTTAACCAAAGAATTTATATGCATATATGCATAGCCCATAGTGAGGGGAAGGCATGGGGAAAGGTAGGGAGGAGGGGGCAAGACGGGGGGGATGAAGCGGGTCATTGGAAAAAAGGGGACATCTGTAATACTTTCAACAATAAAGATTTTTCAAAAAAGAATTTTCTTCAAGTTGCATTGAGTAGGATAATCTATCAAGGAGCCCAATTGGGATGTTATTAGATTAGTAGAGGTCAGAAACAGCAAGAATGGAAAAGAAAAATTGAACCCATAAACAGTGACTGGCACAAGATTGAAGTACTATAACTAGTTTCAGGATTAAGAAACACTGCAGTGTTAGGATGACATAACTTAGAAGCAAGTATCAAATTGATATGTAGGGCAGAGAGAAGGAGAACACACAGAGAGACTACATGGAGGTTTTGAGACATATTGCTGTATATCTCAAATTTTAACATTAGTAGTTACCATAAAAACTATCATTTTAAAAATTAAAGCTGCTTAGCAAATAAAAATGAAAAATAACTTTGTTTTGTACATATGAAACTTATATTTTTCAAAATGAATATTATCACTATTTTAAAAAGTAGGTAAGATGGTTTTCTCAACTACAATGTATTCTCCACTAGAACACAAGCATCTATTTTATTTACTGCTGTATCCCTAGACTCTAGAGAGTACTTGGTATATAGTATATGTTAAATAAATGTTTAATGAATTAATATAATGGTTCTATTGTAGAAAATAAACAGAGTGTGTTTGATCATGAAGGATCTGACCATCCAAACTGGCCCTTCTTTGTCAGGTTAGATCCTGAAACCCCAAGCAGAATTCGCAATATCTAAAAGCTTGTGATTAACAGGATTCAGGAGCCAGGACACCTGACTGATACCCTAGAAAGGAATGAAAAATTCTTCACCCCTAATGACTGCATTTGTAGTAGAGATATAAACAGGACCTCTTCCAAAATACAATAATTTAAATTTCAGCTACAACATATATGTTTCACTTTATATTTTTTTATATATCCCCCCATCTCAAAAGGAAAAAAAAAGGTAAATGAATATTGAAATCTAGTTAATAATATGCATGTTGAGGAGTTTAAGCATAGTAGTGGAGGAGAGGAAAATTCTCTATGCTTTTTGGGTCTCTGTCTGGGCTTATGAATTAAGCTGACATAAGTCAGATTAACAGGACATATTACGTTCATTTAGTTTTTCCATGTACATGAAGGCCTTCACAAGAGAATGAAGACTCCAAGAAGTGACCAGAGCAAGAGGCTTTCATATTTTTTAGAAAAAGAAACAATAAATATGTGAAGAACCGATGAGACATAGGGGTTTGGGCCATGGGTAGTAAATGGTGGAGAAGTAACAAGGTTTATTTATACATATTATTGGTCCTAAAATTTCCCCATCCTTCTTCAATGAGGAGGATGTCTCTCTTCCTTCTGGTAAAGGGAGGGTACCTTCCACATGGGAGATTTACCTCCTGTTTTCAGGAAAGAAGGGTGACGTTCCTGCTTCTGCTGTTTTCTTAGCTTAGGATCATCCTTTAGCTTAGGATAGTTAATATGCCAGCGTGTCATATTTGAGGAAGTATGTTATGAACCCCATGAGTGAACTGATGACTGCATATCACTTTGATATATTCATCAAAACTATCAGACACATTGACAGAAGTTTGTATAGAAAGATGAATAGATGGAAAGCTATATCATAAAATAAATGTAAAAATTAATTGTAGAACCTACGTAGTGGGTATATTTATGTTTTATTGTACAATTCTTTCCTACTATTTGTTCCTGAATAGGTCATGCAAACTCCATAATGGTGATAAGGCATATTTATTTCTATTATCCTGGGAGAACACAGAATAGTGCTTCCTTCTTGAAAATACGTACTTGCCCTGCAGATCTTTTTATAAACTGAACACCCATGGTTTTTGTCTGTTTTCCACTCATGTTTTATATACCTTGTGCAGTAAATGGTCAGATGTCAATGGTTTGATCAATGGGACCCAATCCTTGAAGAGTCAGTAGGCGGTGGTTATTCTGTAAGAAGAGTCAGGAGGTTGGGGTTATGCTTTCATGTTTGTTGGGCACTCTGGAAGAGTTCATGATAGCCTTGCTTATTTTTCAGTGAAAATCACCATCTCATATTATTTTGACATCCCTTTCAAATATGCAATTACCTTATTTTTCACAAGGTTAAATTTTATTCAGGTAGATGATGATGTTTTCCCAATTTAAATTTGCAAATGAGTCAGCGTAGGAAGATGTATTATGCAGGACCCCTGGTATTTAGGGGTTCACATTCAGATTAGTGTGTAGGAAGGCCATGAGCTGGTGAAAGATTAACTCTGACGTAAGAACTGTTTTTAGATCTGCTGGGTAACAGTTTTCATTTTATTTAGGAGCCTCATATTTTAAATTGGCGTTTATGCTGGGCAAAGTGTGAAATTATTTGACTGTGAGCAGACTTCTTTACAAATTCAATGTGAAAACTGACACATCTCATATGCTATTTGTATTTTAAATATATTGGAAATGATACAATTAAAATATCTGAGCTTAAAGAGTAAAAGGGAATGATACAGATCCAGTTGAGAAATAATGTTTGAATGAACACATATTTAAAAAGTTATAAATGGAAGAGAAGCAATATGAACTGCATATCTCAATGCCTGAAAATAGGCAGGAAGCAAAAATAAGACCTGCTAAGGCTGGCATCCGAAAAGGACTTCATGAAATGTTAACCTAACACATTGAAATCATATTACATAATTAGTACTGGGTGAGCCATGAATGTTCCTAAAACCACCTAGAAGTTAGTACAGTTTCTTTCTCTCACTCTCTACTCTTGCTGTCATCTTCATACCATCAAGTATGAATTTCTCAATTGAAGATTGTGTTCCTAGAGAGTGTGCATCTTGTCAAATGATAACATATTACAACCTCAGCTGAGTTCTTTTCTGGTATTTAGCTCTGAGTGAACTCCGGAAATTTAAGGGTTGAAGGTCAGGTTTGTGCCTGACTGCTTGTCATTTACCCTGATCTCTTCAATTTACCTGGCCAACAACAGATAAAGGACTATATATAACCAAGAGGTTAATAAATCTTATTAATTCTCAGGAAGCTAGGAAAAGGAATTATACTATAATCACTAGCAAGGAAAAAAAATCTAACACAGCACACACAATTTGTTCCCTTTTTGTAACTCAAAATTTCTGACTCACATTTAGCTAATTCGTTTCCTTTTAGTGAATGTGTCAGTATCATTCCTTTCAAAATATTCCTTCTTCAGAATTCCCCTCTGCATTCAGAAATGACATTCAATAGCAATAGCAATAATTATAGTAACAATAATACCTTGTATTTAGTGATTCAGGATAGAGTGATTGACACTGAAGACAATTATTGCTAGCTTATAGTAAAGAAAAACTGGTTTGTTGGTAGGTAGAAGCATAGGACACTTGGCAACTAGTGAAATGATGAAATCTGTTACCAAACACAACTCATCAGAACCAGGGAGTCTGTCATGCTGAGGGTGGCAGCAGAACACTGTACACTTTTAATTGTTATGCATGTATCACTTTATCTCACTACCGAGCACACAGTAGGCACTTAATCAATGCAGTTCATTTTATCAGTGAGCACTGCAGAATAAGTTTCTGAGAAAAGAAGACTTGAGAAATCCTTGAAGAATGAGGAAAGATTTCATTCCTGGAAAGAAAAAGAAAAAATAAAAAATCTGTGAATCAGAAGCAGGTAGAGAAGCCAGGAACAATACATTTATCATTTATATTTCATTGATTTAATTATTTTGTTTATACATAATTTAGGGATTTATAGAATTGAAGAGTTTCAATTTTGCAATCAAGCAAGTGCAGGTTTTACTTGATTTTTGCCACAAAAAACTCTATATCCGTTATTAAAGACTTCCACTTTTATTAATAGGATGCATCCTATAATATTGTTTACACTTACAGTCTTATATAAAACATGAAAGAAGCAATTTATAATATTAAAAGTATAATATGCTAATTAGACTGGGTGAGGCAGGGGCTGCAAGGGAAGCCGGGGTCCAGGGTGCTGGAGGGAAGCTGGTGCCAGCAGCGGGGGGAAGGAAGGCCTACTCTTGCACGAATTTCATGCATCGGGCCTCTAGTGGAGATATAAAGATCTATTTTGGTAAAAAATAAACAAAAGCCACATTTTTAATGAAATGAACGAACAGACATCATACCTACAATGTTTATACATACTAGAGTCTCATCTATTTTAAAATTTTAATGAAAAAGTTATATGTGTTATCTCTTTTAATTTAGAAAAAGTATAGGGTTAACTTGCCAAACTTGAATGTCTGGTTCCCTCATAACCTCCACAATGCCATATAAAGATCAATGCAGAAAAGAAAAAAAAGAACAATGAAGAAAATTATGCTATCCTGCATGTAAAAATGATGCTATCCTACATATGAAAATGATGCTATCCTGCATATGAAAATGATGCTATCCTGCATATGAAAATGATGCTATCCTACATATGTAGTTTAGTTCCTCCCTTTGGGATTAATCATGGACACCAGCAGTTCAAGTTTTGTTATGAGGGATAATATCAATATTTTCAAGGCTTCATGTGCATTTGTTATGAATATCAGCTGATATTTTAACCACGGGGGAAAAATGGCTCATTTGTGACTTATTATTCTGCTTATGTGTTTATACAAAAATCTAAATGTTAGTTTATTAGCCTTTATGCTTTGATCACAGGTGTTAACATATGAATGTGGTGAATAATCTTGACACCCTGATGTGAAATGCAACTTGAGTAATTCAAACCTACTTGGGAAACTCAAGAACTGTTTCATAGATTAATAATCACTAATGGCCTATGCATGCACAATCTATTAGTCAAACAAGAAAAAAATGTGTCTGTAATTATAAATATAAATAGAAAATTTATGAATTTTCATACTATTTCTTTATTTACTTTTTCTATTGCCATTTATCCCTTCTATTCCCTCTTCAACCTCATCCCTGAAATTACTGGTGCTATTTTATTTATTGCATACTTTAGTTGGTCTTGTGGATTCAATTGTAGTTGAATAGTTAACGTTTTAGGACATCACCAAACAGATCAGATATATCTTTAGCTCCATAAAACATAATGCTTACCAACACCATATTTAATTTCATGACTTTGTATTGAATTCATTCTCTCAATATTTTTTGCTTTTTGTACATTTGTTTAATGATATTTTGCCTACCTAACCAGAATCAGCAGTCGAGAATTCTGAAATGCAATTACATTTTGGAGCTATTTACTTTAAGATCATTAATGTTCTGTCCCTATTGAAAGACAGAGTTTACTGCATCTATAATAATAAAAACTAATATGCTAATAAGAACAGAAATCCTTCTGGACACCCTTCCGGACAAAGCTGAGGCTGTGAGGGCCGAAGCAAGCTACCGAAGCTGTGAGGGCCGAGCCCCTTGCATGAATTTCATGCATCAGGCCTCTAGTTGCAAGATAATCACCTTAAGAGGGCTTCATAAAGAAGCAATATCTTTTGGCAATAATTTAGTCATTCTTTTGATTAATACAATAATTAGGAACAACATGTGAAGGGCAAGATTCTGTGGTATAAGATTAACTGTTGCCCTAGCTGGTTTGGCTCATCAGCGAATAGAGCATAGGCCTGTGGACTGAAGTGGCCTGGGTTTGAATCTGGTCAAGGGCACATGCACAGGTTGTGGGCTTGATACCCAGAGGTATATAGATGACTCGGAGTAGGTAGATAGGAGACTCAGTAGAATCCTATTTTCTTTTCATTAGCCAGAAAATGGAGATTTAGAAAGTTTAGAGATTTGACCTGACTGAAAAGAAGTAAGAAATGGTGGACCTTGAAAATGACTTCAGGTTTTCTCACTGCACAGAATATAGTCAAACACTGCTGCAGTTAAATATTTTACCCTTTGTTCTCCCTGCATGATCTACAATAACAATCTGCTTTGTGTTGATATTACTGCTGTGTTGCTGACAATTACCTGAAAGAGAAGTTGGGGTGCTTCACTGGGCTGTAAAAAGTTTATCTAAATCAGAAAGCAGATCTAATTAAGCAAATTTATTCTATATCTATAAAAGGCTAAGTTGACTGGTGCATGCACGATACATATAAAGCTCTTGCTGGCTCCAATCGCATGTGTGTGTTTCAATCTGTCATTGTTGATCGTGAATTTGGTTGACACTTCTATTACAGAGAAAGGGCAAATAGTGATATTAAAATATTTCTTCTAATTAGTTTCCTTTCAATGTGCACGAATCCCTGCACCAGACCACTAGTTAATTAATAAAATATTGTTAAACAGGACACATTAAAAAAATCCATTAAATTTATTGAAAAGGCAAATCAGAGATGAGGGAAAATACTTTTAATACATATACTGACATCCTGCTCTACAGAATATGTAAATATAGTCTATAAATCAGTGAGAAAAAGATAAAAGATATATAATGTAATGAAAATGCTTGGATTCTGTTTTCCACCAAGATGGAATAGCAGGGAAAGACTTACTTTCTTGCCTTGAGTAATTAGAAATATATGAAACAACTAGAGTATGAAGTACTCAACTGCAAAGCACCTAAACAACAAAGCAAATGAAACAACTAAAATACACACAAAAACCCTTCCCTGTTTAATCTGACAATTAAACACTGCAGGACTGTGATCTCTAAGAAAAGTGAAAGAAACAAACTAAGCTTTGGGATTACCTATGATTACACCAGCTTAATGCCTAGAATGGCAGTCTCTGAACTGATGAGTCAGAGATTGCATGTAGGTCAGGAAATCCAAGGCGGGGCTACCCCACCACTTTGCTTTTTCTTTTTTAAAGCAAGGGGAAAGTGTATTTTACATTCATTGTAATCGTGCATATATTTAATAACGATTACATACATACAATCCTTCGTTATTACCAAATGTTACAATCCAAGCTGACTCTTTCTCCTGGACCTCACACAATGATAGCTTAAGTCATTTCTGTCAGTAGCTGCAGACTGACTGCAATCACAAGCACAGACCAATGGGAGAGAGTCATGGCTTAAATAGACAGCACACTTTGTCATTTTCAGAGATAATGAAGTTTCCACTTAAATATAGTAAAATTAAGAATTTAACATTTCTTCTTTCACTTAGTTTCATAGATCTGTTAGGTGCTCTCTCACACAAAAATACAGTTTACAGTTTAAAAGCATGAACATAATACCAAAAATTTCAAGATGGTGTTTCTCAAGTGAGTGGGATTGGAACTAGTCAGGTAAGAATGCACATGGAAGTTTCAATAACTAGAGGCCTGCTGCATGAAATTCATGGACGGATAGGGTCCCTAGGCCTGGCTGGCAGATCAGGGCCGATCTGTGGGGCTACCGGCCGGGTGATCAGGGAGCCCCCGCTGGCACCTGCCTTGGCTGGCCTGGCGCTGCCTGCTTGCCAACCAACCCCCCCCCCATCACTCTGCCGCCGCCACCAGTCACCTCCCTCTGCGGGGTGACCAGCCGGGTGATCGGGAGGGCCCCCATTGGCATATCTGCCTTGACTGGCCTGGGGCCTGCAGGCTGGGGGCAGCTCCTGCATTGAGTGTCTGCCCCCTGGTGGTCAGTGCACATCATAGTGACTGGTCGTTCCACAGGTAGTTCTGCCATTTAGTCAATTTGCATATTAGGCTTTTATTATAAAGGATATTAATGTTGTTACTTAGCATTCATATTATGCTGCTGTAAAAATAAATTCCAAAATACAGTAGCTTAAATAAGACAGAAATAATTATTCTTATTCTTCTCTTCCTCTTCCTCCTCCTCCTCCTTGTTGGGGTAAAAAGACATACTTTTCCTCCCACCTTTTAAGTTCTTCTAGTTGGGCTAATAATGAAATTAGCAGAGACACATTTAACAAGATGAAATGTACAAAATTTATTATATGAATGCACATCTGGAAATGCCATATAAAATGAGATCCAAAATGCATTGAGCAGTTGAGGTTTATATGTCATTATAGACAAAGGAGAAAGGGCTGGCAGGAGCCTGAGATTTTAAAGGAAAGAGCAATTCACAAGTAACTGAGGAAGAGTGGAACGTACATGGCAAGCGAATTCTTGCTAGGCAGTTTAGAAACAATGGGACTTAGTAGGTGATCTAGTTTACAGGCTTCTGCTTGGAGCCTTATTATGTACATACTAAGGTGACTATGATAAGGTTTCCTTTCAGGAGCAGGTCTTTTCATCAGAATTTCTTAGGCAGGAAAGGGGGAAGGGTCAAAATTTCTTTCTGAGTCTTATTTCTTAACAACCAGCTTAAAATCAATATCCCAAAAGGCAGTTTTAGGGTGGCAAAACTTTGGTCGCTTTCATCCTCTTCTTTCTTTTCCTTCTCCCGCATCATCATTATTATTTTCTTCTCCTTCTTCTCCTTCTTCTCCTTCTTCTCCTCCTCCTCCTCTTCCTCCTCCCCCTCCACCTCCTCCTCCTCTTCCTTCTTCTTCCCCTTCTTCCCCTTCTTCTTCCCCTTCTTCTCCTCCTCCTCCTCCTCCTCTTCCTCCTCCTCCTCCTCCTCCTCCTCCTCCTCCTCCTCCCTCCTCCTCCTCCTCCTCCTCCTCCTCCTCCTTCTTCTTCTTCTTCTTCTTCTTCTTCTTCTTCTTCTTCTTCTTCTTCTTCTTCTTCTTCTTCTTCTTCTTCTTCTTCTTCTTCTTCTTCTTCTTCTTCTTCTTCTTCTTCTTCTTCTTCTTCTTCTTCTTCTCCTTCTTCTTCTTCTCCTTCTTCTTCTTCTTCTTCTTCTTCTTCTTCTTCTTCTTCTTCTTCTTCTTCTTCTTCTTCTTCTTCTCTCTCACTCCCCTCTCTCCAGTGTCAATAACAAAGGCCTGTGTTGATATTATTTGCATTTTTGAACATAGAACAAAACTACATCATTCTACTAGCCCATTGGAATGGAGAAAAAGAAAAATGAGATAGAAATTATTGTTCTTTTATTTTTTAAATGATAGTTTGGAGGATTTATAGGTCACTTCCATTGTTGTCACTTTACTGAGAACCTAGTGTTATAGCCACATCAATATAGATTTAAAATTCTAGACTTTAACTGTACATTGTGTGTGGAGATAGATAGAATATGTATTACCATAGAATAAGGGGAAACATGCAGGAGAGGACAAATAGTCTCTGAAAAGGGTAATGTTTTAGATCTTTAGTCGAATATTGAGTTTTTGATTACTTGTTTATATCAACTTTTTAAAATTACACATTTGATTTACATATTAATTATTACATCAGATTTAAAAATAAAAAGAACATAACCAATTTTATGTAGTCTAAGGTCTATGACTCTAATTGAATAAAATTAGAAATCAGTAATGGAAGCATAGCCTAAGTTCTAAAATCAAAAACTATTTTATTAGGTTAAAAGTGAGTTACAGGGCAAATCATAAGAGCAATTACAAAGTGTATAAGCTTGAATAAAAATTAAACATTATGGCAAATTTTATAGAACATATATAAATATTTACTTAGGGGTGATTTTATTATCATTTATCAGAAAAAAAATATTGGGAAAAGTTACCTAAATATTCAAATTAAAATGTTAAGAAAATAAAAATGGACAATTTAAAGACACAAAGAAGAAATAACAATAAATGTAGTGGCAAAATCAAGGTAATAAGCAACAGAGTAACAAAATCATTTTGAAAATTAAATCTTGTTCTCTTAAAATTTACTAAAATATTTTGTAGTTTTCTATTTCACTTTGCCTAAGGACTTTTATTTCAAATTTTTGAACCACACCATTACATTCATTTTTAATGTTATTTTGATAATATTCTAAAAATAATAATTAGGAAAATGTATTTTCTTTATCTAGATCAAAACTAAACTTAATTTTGTCATAGAAGAATTATAAATATTGAATATCAAACAATACAAGACAGACTTTAGATCATTAGCTATCATTGATCACTTTGAGTCTTTAGTTTTTCAGAACTTTCTGATATTCCATTCCTCAGACACCCATTTTTTTGTTATTGTATTACTGAACCTTTCTTTTGTTGACTGATTGCCCTGTGTAAACTATAACATTGTATTGTGAAGTCATCTTTATTTTTCTTTTAATACAAGTGGATGTTGTCCTGGAATTGAAAGTGCCTTTACAGAGCACTTCCTTTGATTGCCTTGATTCTGAAGGAGTCAGTGACCCTGAATTCACTTATATTTTACTTTTTAACCTTCTGACTGCTGCTACATATTGCTGGTTCTCCTTGATTCCTCTCAGGTTACTTTTGTGGCCTTCAGGCACAGCGTTCCTGTTCAGTCCCAAGAAGGAGAAGGAAGGTTTCTAGCCCTCGTTTACAGGTTCTGTGCTCCATAAGTTTATGTTAGGGCTTCCTTTTCAGGTGCCTTGTTTTCCAGGGATCCAGAGCAAACAACTTCAGTCCCCAGGTGCTAAGGTCTATATTATAAATCCCAAACCCTGGAGGGCCACTGGCGTTATCAGCTTTTACTTTCTAAACTGGTTTTGGTTTTGCTCTTTGTTTCTAACCCTTGAATTTCACTTTAATTAAGGAAGCTATTCCTTTTGAAAATAGTTATATTATATATATATATGTGTCAGTTGTTTCTCCTCATCATATCTGCTCAAGTTACCTTAGGAGGAAGGTCAATCTGAAACATTTTTCAGGTGGAGATTTTACCAAACATATCTCGTCTGAAGGGTAGATATACTGTATACTGTAAACTATGTTATTATCTTTCTTTTTAAAAAATATTTTTAAAAGTTTAAAGAATGTATTTGGTCATGGTTTGCTATCATTTTATTTACATACTAGTGTTCCAGTGCACAAAATTTGTGCACATTAAAAGGGGGACCCAGAGTCAAGTCCCCACCCACCCACATGTGCCTCAAAATTGCACGAGACCCAGACCCGGCCACCCCCCCATTGGGCTAGATCCAGACTCGGCCAGTTCCACCCTTGTCAAGCCCCCCCGGGCAGGGGGCGTAGCCTCTGGTCCCCTGGCCCGGTGCCAGGATGGGGGTGTGGCCTGAGGTCCCCCAGATAGGGTGGGGGGCATGCCTTGAGGTCCCCCGTCAAGCCCCTCCAGGTGGGGGACATGGCTTGAGATCCCCTGTCAAGCCCCGCTGGGTGGGGGGCATGGCCTGAGGTCCCCTGTCAAGCCCCACCAGGTGGGGGGTGTGCAGCCTCAGGTCCCCAGCCTGGCACCGGGAGGGGGGGCGCAGCCTCAGGTCTCCCGTAAAGCCCTGCCGGGTGGGGAGCGTGGCCTCAGGTCCCCAGGCCTGGTGCCAAGCCAGGAGGTGTGGCCTGAGGTCCCCCAACCTGACACCAGGGCTGGGGGCAGGCCTGAGGTCCCCTATCAAGCTCCACCGGGGCAGGGGAGAGTGTAGCCTCAGGTTCCTGCTGATTGCTTGTTAAGGCTCCTTAAGGGAACTTGGCCTCAGCTGTGGGTGCAGCCATCTTTGTGATGGAGTGATGGTCAGTTAGCATATTCCCTCTTTATTAGATAGGATATTTTATATTAGAATATGTTTATAAGGTTAAAAAGTCAGAATAATTATTTTATTTGTAAATATGTCAAATAAGTGCCATTTTGCCTAGTTCTAACTCCACAACTTTTGCTAATTTGAGAAAATTTTTCATTTATTATAATCTGGAATAATATCTATTCTATAGAAATTATGGGTTTTGTAAAAGTTTTAGAGCTTTAACTGCTAACATCATTTAATTTTATAAGTACTATTTAAATAATTTATTAGGTATTATCTTAGAAAATATTTCAAAGAACTTTTGTAGGCTAGATAGAGATGTTTATTTGGTTGGAGTATACCTTAACATTTGAAATTAGATTCTTGATTTTTAAAATACATTTTGCATATATAAGTATGTTGATATCCAAATCTATCTATCATTATTTTCCCCAAAATGATAATCTCATAGAATAATAAACAATACACATGCAGTCATATATCTTTATGAGTCTTGCTGAGGAATATGTTCTATTAATTATAAAAACACTAGTCAGCATTTACTTTTCCTGTCAGCCAAGGACACAACTCTTAATGAGCATACTTAATTTTTTATATATATATTTTATTGATTTTTTACAGAGAGGAAGGGAGAGGGATAGAGAGTTAGAAACATTGATGAGAGAGAAACATCGATCAGCTGCTTCTTGCACACCTCCTACTGGGGACATGCCTGCAACCAAGGTACATGTCCTTGACCGGAATCAAACCTGGGATGCTTCAGTCCACAGGCCGATGCTCTATCCACTGAGCCAAACTGGTCAGGGCGAGCATACTTCATTTTTTCTTTCATTGAATTTAAGGATTTGTTAACATGTCTAAGTATTCATAAAGGATTTTTTTCTTAGCAATAATAGTGTAGATAACTTTTGAGTTAATGACACTTCCCTAATCTAGAATATTTTATAATATTTAGATAGTTTTTCTTAACAATAAAGAATTAAAATTAATAAATCCATTGCATATTTTTGGCCATTAACCAATGATTAATATTAATACATATTGTGAGACTCACTATGTTGCTACCTCACTAATGGGCAGCATGTCTTTTTTCACTGAATTTTATTGCTACAGCTCTATATTCTTATGTAATGTTAATAATTATTTCATTACTAGAGGCCCGGTGCATGAAATTCGTGCATGGGGGGTGGGGGGCAGTGTCCCTCAGCCCAGCCTGCACCCTCTCCAATCTGGATCAGGCCTAAACGGGCAGTCGGACATCCCTCTCACAATTCAGGACAGCTGGCTCCCAACTGCTCGTCTGCCTGCCTTCCTGATTGCCCCTAACTGCTTCTGCCTGCCAGCCTGATCACCCCCTAACCACTCCCCTGCCAGCCTGATTGCCCCTAACTGCCCTCCCCTGCAGGCCTGGTCCCCCCCAACTGCCCTCCCCTGCAGGTCTGTTTACCCCTAACTGCCCTCCCCTGATGGCCTGATTGCCCACAACTCCCCTCCCTTGCAGGCCTGGGTCCCCCTGCCAACTGCCCTTCCCTGCAGGCCCAGTTGCCCCCAAATTCCCTTCTCTGCAGGCCTGGTCACCCCTAACTGCCCTCCCCTGATGGCCTGATTGCCCCCAACTGCCCTCCCTTGCAGGCCTGGTCCCTCCCAACTGCCCTCCCCTGATGGCCATCTTGTGGTGGCCATCTTGTGTCCACATGTGGGCAGGATCTTTGACCACATGGGGGCAGCCATATTGTGTGTTAGAGTGATGGTCAATCTGCATATTACTCTTTTATTAGATAGGATAGACAGCATAATTTTGCATTGCTTAAATTTAGCCTTTTAAAATCTTTATATCATTCTGTTAAATTAAGGGGCATATTGATTTTTAAAGATTACAAGGGCTGTGTAGATAACTTTTTAATTACTAAATATAGAACTTTGGAAAACTTGGTCTTTTTCAATTGTAGTTTAAGTTCTGTGATTTAGAAGTTTTAATTCTTTTTCTTTTACTTATTAGTTTTCCAAAGTCAACTTATGCCTCTTGCAACAACTCTTCTGTCCTATTTAAAAATAAATGACCCACTCTAAGAATAGAAATTTGCTAGTTTTATAAAAAAATCAATATAATACATAACTTTTTCCTGGCTTAGTAGCTAATCCAAGCCATAGACTCCAACTGATGGATGCCCCAGACATTCTTAAGTGCAGGCTTTAAGCACAGATATTTCATCATATAAGTTATTTTATTTTCCATAAGCAGTTTATACTTAAACTTGTACCTCTTATGATTGTCTTATGCAGCACTATGCAAAAGTTGGGAGGCTTTTTAAAATACTGAATTTAGACTGAAATAATTATAGGCACCATGCACAAGTGGGTCAAGCTGGAAGAGAAAAATTGCACTGCCAGCTTTGAGTAAAACCCAAGAGGCAAGGCTCAGAGCACATGATGTGGATCAGCCTTGTTTGATTATTTTCAATGGAGCTCCTCAGCTATTGTGACCTAAATCTCCATTTAGGTTGCTTGTTTTCCTTGGTACATTGCTTTAAATATGCTGAGTTTTTTAAGATTACCCTTAGACAAATAATAAAATATCTATGAGGGCCTGTCTTACTTGTGGAAACTCCCTGGAGTTGCTTCTTTACAGAGGACAAATGTATAAGCTATTCTTCTTTATGTCTTGAAAAACCAAAATTACTATGATACTCCAATGATTAAAATTACTTATTTTTATAAAGTTAAGCCATACTTGACTAATTAGACACCTCTCCTTGGGTTTTAGAACTTGTTCTTTGAGAAATAATTGTTAGTTGCTGATGGGCAGTAGAGATTCAAGGTCAAGGTTAAAACAGAGAATACCAACCAACCAACAATATGATTTTTCTTTCTTTTTTCTTTTCCCTTCTCTTTTCTCTCAGACAATTCAATCGTGGACTCTGGAAACTTAACTAAAGGCTAAGCCCTAGAGGGGATGAAAAATAAAAAGCAGTAAAAATATATGTTACTATATCTATTTGAAACATTGAATTCATTATAACAACTTTCAATAAAGAATATTCCAAGGCCATATTATTATACTGGTAAATTCTATCAAACTTTTTAAGAAATAGTACCAATTTCACAAAAGTGCTTATCTCTATATATATATAAAAGGCTATATATATAAATGAGCAAATTATCCACTCAGGAGTTACACAGGGAGAGTGGGAGTTCTATCACTCGCTATGATGTGCGCTGACCACCAAGGAGTGGCATGGAATATGGCAGGCAATCAGCAGCAGCGGGAAGTGTTGAGGGAGTGAGGGAAGGAGGAGGTGGGGAGGCGGCGAGGCAGGAGGGGGGACCTGTGGCGTGGCAGCACTTGGGCGGTGAGGGAAGGAGGAAGCAGGGTGGCAGGGAGGCGGGGAACCTGCATGAATTTACTAGGCCTCTAGTAAAAATATAAAAGGATAAAGTATTTTTTTAAACTGTTTTTATGAAACCAATGCAACCATGACACCAAAATCTGGCTACGGTATTAGAAGATAAAAGAAAATTTGAGACTATCATCCCTCATATAAATTGATACAAAATTTGTAAACCATGTGTTACCAAATGGAACCCAGAAACACATAAAAATGTAAGACATAATGACCAAGTAAATTTACCCTAGGAATAAAAGGTTGGTTTAACATAAAGAAATCATCATCATAGATGCATCAAAGAGTTATAATAAAGTTAAGAAAATGCCATGATTGTTTTCAAATTTAGAAGGAAACTTCCTCCTCAGAAAACTAAGTCAACATCTATTGAATGGTGAAATATTAAACTTTTATCCCTTACAGGAACAAGGCTAGGATACCTATTCTTATTTCTAATCAGCAATTATATTGGAGGTTCTATCCAGCATAATAGCAACAAGTAAATTAAATAAAAGGTATAAGTATTGAGAAGGAAAAAGTAAAATTGCTTTCATTCTCATTTAATAGCATTGTCTAGGTAGAAAACCCTAACAATTCTTTAAAAAAAAAAATGACTAGTAAGTAAATTTTGCAATGTGGCATGACACCAACATGTACCTCTGTGTTTAAACATGGATTCAGTGCACCACCAAGCCAACGGCATTCCCAGTCTCATTTAACATGCTCAGTTTGCCTTAACATTGCCTCCTTTTGTGAAAATACAGAACTTCACAAGGGCTGAGATCTTCTATCAGTTTGCTTCACTAAGATACCATCAGTGCCAAGAACAGTACCTGGTAAGTGTTAAACACACTCAATAAATACTTACTGAATTTAAATGATTTATATTTATTGTTTGTTTTTTTTTAAAAAAAACATGGTAATAGAAAAGAATTGTTTTATCTTCCCCAAAGTACTTTAACTGGTTAATAAATTACAGCAAGTCCAATTATTTTGTACTTCTTTTGCTAGGAAAAGATGTTATGTTGAACCAGACCTACACAGTTATAGCTTTCTTTTGAATACAGAGTACTTGCATTGTTTCACAAGAGTGCTGGACAATTGTCACAGAGAGAAAACTCTCTAAACAAAACATAGTCATTCATGGCTTCTTCATGAATAAAGCATCTTATATTTTATTGGCTCTACAGTTTCAATTACTTTTACCTATATTATCTGATTGATTTCTTTTCAGAGTTCAACAAGACTGCTAAAGGGTCACTGAATTCAAAAGCTTTTAAGAGAATTAATACTCAGATGATTTTATCATTTTCTAAGTGGTCATGGATATCTTACTCATTTTTGCGAATCTATTTAAAGAGAATGTGTGTGCATAGCTATATATAAATATAGTCATAGTCATATAGATATGTAGAAACAAGTGCATGCACATAGTTAAATTACTTTCAAGTTCTTTAAAAAAAATCTATTGCTTTGCTATCATGACCTATGTAATCTAAGTCTTGTTAATTTTAAAGATTGCTCATAAATGAATTGTTTTTGGAATTTACAGTGAAGAGTCTAAGTGATGCACAGTAGTTACAAAACCTGTATTGAGAATGTGAGAAGGAATATTTTTTTGAAGATTATAGATCATTGAGAATGACTAGACTTTTCCAGATGCATATGTTGTTTGCGATTGGAAAGACAGTGATAAAGAAAGTTATTTGACTCTTGTCAGAGTGATGAATTTGGACAATAAAGGAAAAAATATAAAAAATGACATGGGAAATATTTGGAAAGTTTCAGCAGTACAGTAACAGATGCTTATAGGTGAACTTCACAGCACCTATAATTTTACATTCATGTTCACAGAAAAAGTGATTTTTCTATGCTAGGCAAAATTTTCACATTAAAAATAGTTCAACTATATCATATAAAATAAATTTCTTTCCAACAGATTTTACACTTCCAAAACCCCTTGCCATTTAGTCCCATTTACACTAAAATGCTTACAAATTAGTTTTTTAAAAATATGTTTTTATAGATTTTTAGAAAGAGAGGAAGGGAGAGGAATAGAGAGATAGAAACATAGATGAGAGAGAAACATCATTGATCAGCTGTCTCCTGCACATCCCATACTGGGAATCAAGCCCACAACCCAAGCATGTGCCCAGACTGGAATCAAACCAGTGACTTCTTGGTCCATGGGTTGACACTCAACCACTGAGCTAAACTGGCTTAGCAAATGGTTCTTAATTTGAAAGGCACTTGCCTAGAATCATGGATCCATGATTTACTGGTAGATTTATAAAGCTGACTCAAACAATGTTACTTTTCCAAAGTGATATTATTAGAAATATCCCTTTTCATATTGGTATGCTGGCTTATTATATAACCTTTCAGATCTATTGTTTTTGTCTTCATCCATTTAAAATTTTTGTCATTCTCCCTGGCCTCAGTGGGTTGGGTGTCATCCTGTGCACCTAAACATTGCTGGTTGGATTTGATCCCGCACAGGAGGCAGACAATCTTACATTGATGTTTCTTTCTCTCCTTTTCTCTTCCTCTCCGCCTAAAAATCAATAAAAAGTAAAAAATAAAAAATAAAATTTACTTGTTATTCATAATACTAGAGGCCCGGTACATGAAATTCATGCATGGGTAAGGTCCCTAGGCCTGGCCATTGATCAGGGCCGATCTGTGTGGTGACAGGCAGGGCAATTGGGGGGCTCCCGCTGGCACCTGCCTTGGCTGGCCTGGGGCCTGTGGGCTAGTGGCAGCTTCTGCATTAGGTGTCTACCCCCTGGTGGTCAGTGCACATCATAGTGACCAGTCTTGCACAGGTCGTTCCACTGATCGGTTGATTTGCATATTAGGCTTTTATTATATAGGATTACTTATATAGTAGTCTTTCCCCTACCTCAAGAGGACTATGTATATTCCTTCCAATTACACTGTGCAATTTGTTCAAAGAAGAGAAGTTTCAAGTCTATTTCTAATTGAAAATATGTTTATTCAAGGCAAATATTTGCCAAACTTATTACTGGGTTTTCACTATATCTCTTACCTTTACTAAACTGTCAGAATCTGCCAGCAGAGCATAAATCATGAAATAATATGATGTAGTTTTATATTAGCATCTCAGGAACCCTAGTCTTGGTGGGATGAGGGACATGGAGCTAGAAAAAACTCTCCTAGAAGCGATGGCATCTCTACATGATTGGTGAATTGGGTTTGTTGAGACTGCTGAGTCAGTGACCAGCAATCCATACTTAGTTTTCATTGTGGCCTGGGATCTATGCTGGGCCCCAACATGTCTGAGACTGTCATTCTTCCTCCTGGGATTGCCTCTTTAACTGGAGAATACCTGCTCCAATAGGAGAGGACTATGGCAGTGGTTCTCAACCTTCCTAATGCCGCGACCCTTTAATACAGTTCCTCATGTTGTGGTGACCCCCAACCATAAAATTATTTTCATTGCTACTTCATAACTGTAATTTTGCTACTGTTAATGAATCGTAATGTAAATATCTATGTTTTCCGATGGTCTTAGGCTCTACAGCAGCAGGTTGAGAACCGCTAGCAGGGTCGCCTAAGACCATCGGAAAACACAGATATTTACATTATGATTCATAACAGTAGCAAAATTACAGTAATGAAGTAGCAACAAAAATAATTTTATGGTTGGGGGTCACCACAACATGAGGCACTGTATTAAAAGGTCACGGCATTAGGAAAGTTGAGAACCACTGCTCTATTGGGAAAATATTAAGATGTGGCCATTCAGAGTGAGAAAGCTGCATTTAAAAGAAAGGACTTTGGGTTTCACATAGTTATTTTTGGTTTTCAATACCATGTATCAATCCCATCAAGTGATGTTAACCCTCCCACCATTGGAAAGTGTGTGTGTGTGTGGTGGGGGGGGGGGGTGTACAAAAGGAAAAACCTTCACCTTAACTTAATCAGAATTCCAGTCCTTGATTCTCCAAATTATAGGATAATTGGTAAAATCTGCTAATGCATTACCTGTGCTCCATACATTTTTTTCACTATATTTTTAAATTAAATGCATTGGGGTGACATTGGTTAATAAGGTTATATAGGTTTCAAGTGCACATTTCTATGGTACATGACCTGTATACTGCATTGTGTACACACCATCCAAAGTCTACATGTGGGTCTAGCAGCCAACTGGGCCACAGCAGACCACGCAGGCTCCAAAGGACTAAGCATTAATATGAAACAAAACTCTGGACTCTGGCCTTTGTTTTGGTCTTCATGAAGACAAAATTGGACTTTTTCTACGGTGTGACTGTCAGAGATGGGAAATTGGAAACCCAGGTGCAGCCTTGTATTTCCTGAATAAGCTGAATAAATCTTGACACATAACAATCTCCCTGAATGGGTCTGTGGAATGCTTTCCATGCAATCCTGTGAAAGAACACAATCTCCCCCAGCAATAAAAGGAAAAGAAAGGATAAATAGAAACAAACAGAAAGAAAAACACAATAATGAATGAGATCAGTTTCTTATAGGAGGTGATAGAAATAGGTTGAAAATGATGGAGAGATTAAAATGGGAGAGAATGGATACAAAAAGTGGCATTCAATATAAATATGTAAGTACAGTAATCTGAGATGTATTTTTAAAGAGTCACTCTAGCTACTTATTAGCAGCTTAGGAGAGACATTTCTTTAAGGAAAAGATTTAAAGCTAGAGGCTAAAAGGAATTTTTTGGATTGTCTGTGGCTTTAACACCATCCTTGATAATCAGGAACTTGGATTATTTTAGGATACAAATCAGAAGTCAGCTTCTGGAAAGCTGGCCTTGCATATTTATTTCACCTTTTCCAGGAGATTTAATTTATCATATATTCTTATATCTATATTATAAGTTAGTTATAATGTGGCTTAATTTAAAATCTCTTTCCTAAAACTACAATATTTAAAAAATAATATGAAAATGTTTGATTTTAAAAGATTGTCATTAAGATTCTTTTCTTCTCACCCAGTCCCCAGAGGCATAGCATAGTAACATGGAAAGGTAGTTTGAGATAAAGTCCAAAAAATAAAGAAAAGAGAGATTTCCTCTAAGTGTCTATTATATGTAAGAGAGATAAAATTCTTGCAAGGAGAATAATGCTATTCAAGAAGACTTTCTGAATAAAGATTGTTAAGCCAATAGTAAAAATTATAGGAATCACTTTGAACCAGTTTTATGCCTCTTGAAATTTAAAAATCAAGCCGTTAAAATTAACAGTTGCAGTGTTAACAGTGAATGCCTGTTAAAACGAAGCAGTTAATCACCAGGAACAGCATATTAAAACTGTTAATTTGTAGGATTGAAGCTTCCTTTAATTGGAGCTGTAGGAAAAGTTTCTTGTTCAGAGCAAAGCTGAGATCTCATGGTTCTGTCATGCTTGTGAAATTTCACAAAGAGAAGTCCTTTTAGAGGGGAGGGTCAGGGTGATGAAGGGGAAATTCAACTGCTTGATTTTGGAAGATTAACCAGTTTGTTTCTCTTGGCTTTTGAAAATAACCTATACTGAATGGCAACGCTTTTGATTTCTGGGAAGTGACAAAAGCCTGCCCAGTGGATACATGTTATGTAGAGTAGTGGTTGCATCTAGATGACACAGATATTAAATGAGAAAGCAAGAAGACATTTCAGGAAATAAGGTCTAAAAAGCTACCATCATAGAGGCCGCTTTTAGGAATAAAGGAATTGTTGATTATGTATTTGAGGTCAGTAGGTTTTGGTTCCTGAGGTCAGCTTCTCTAACCAGTACCTCGCTGATTCCAGTATTACCTAGGAGAGGTTTGTAAAATGCGGGATGCTTGGCCATTGCAAACAGAGATTGTGGTTCCATCAGTTTGAGGTTAGCCAAGAATCTGCATTTAGTATGCATGGTAAGAGATGTTTATGCAGGCACTTCAGAGATTGACTTTAAGATCTGCTTCCTTTGGCACAACCTGGAGAACGTATTTTAGCCTCTAACTTTGGTGAGCTCTCTGTATAAATGAGAAAAACCAAAAGAAAGCAGAGGGTACTGTAGAAACTACATTCATAAATAAATGACAATTACAACTATTGAGGAATTTATAATACCAAGAGGTGAAAATAACAATAAGCTAAAGAAATGAAACTATTTCTAATATAGGTACATTTATACCAACTAATTACAAAATGTGCAGTGAAAATGGACAACCTCAAAAAACCCAACAACCAGGAAAAGTTACATCAAACTACCTCACGCTATTGAGTTCACATATGGACTTCTAATTCTATCCTATATAATAAAAGGCCAATATGCAAATAAACCAAACGTGGAAGAACCAGTAGCTATGACACACACTGACAACCAGGGGCAGACACTCAACACAGGAGCTGCCCCTTGGTGGTCAGTGCACTCCCACAGAGGGAGCACCGCTCAACCAAAAGCTGAGCTCAAGGCTGGCGAGTGCAGTGACGACAGTGGCGGGAGAGCTAAGGATGTCCGACTGATGGATGTCCCTGGGGAGCAGGCCTAAGCCGCCAGTTGGACATCCCCTGAGGGCTCTCGGACTGCAAGAGGGCACAGGCCAGGCTGAGGGATACCCCCTCCAGCCCCCTGGGTGCAAATTTTGTGCATTGGGCCTCTAGTTCACAAATAAAATAATAACAAATACTTTGTGTATATGTGTATTGAGCATTTGTCACTCATTCTGTGCCTAACCAAATAAAAACATATTTCTAGGTTCTCAATTCTAGCAAAATATATGGAATATAGCAGATGCTCTGTAAATGTTTCTAGATTGTGATCAATTTCCATGAATATTCCTCGATTTCTTTCCACCTGCTACAGCCCTGCTAAAATACCCAACTTCCGGCAGCTGCCCGGCAGCAACGGCAGTATAGGGTGGTAGATAGTGATGCCGGCCCTGAGCCAACCAGACTAAATTGCTAACATTTAATATCTATGTGCAGTTACTCATGCCTTTACTTCACTTCTATGAGTCTCACTATACTTAGTTATAAAATTAAATGATAAAAATAACTCCTTTAAAGGATGTTTCATAGATTAAACTAGCATTGTGCCACATAAATGCATAATAAATATAACCATTCACCAGAACAGTCATATAGAGTTATGAAAATTCTGTTTACTAAAGGAAAACTTCATGTTTTAATCGTATATATGTTAGACTATTCACTATGTTAATGATTGTCAAGTCAGAAAACTAAAAATCCAGGCTATGCCAGTACATTGTAATTTAAAGAGAGATACTTATGAAGAACGCATGTATTCTTGGGAAAAGATAATTCAGAAGTAAATGCTACAAGGAACTCCTAGTAAAACTGTGATGTATATTTATTCATATACACTACACTCCAATACCTATGTGCATGCATATATACATACAAACACTCCACACATATGTCCAGTTATACATTTTTTGTATATAGGGAATAACTATAATTGTTAACAGCTTTACTGAGATGTAATTGACATACAATAAAGCTACACATATTTAAAGTTTATAATCTGATAAGTTTTAGCACATGTATATAGGTGTGAAATACAGTAATCAAAAGAACATATGCATTATGCCATAAAGTTTCCTCATATCCCTTTGTATCTTCTCCTTACCTAATGCATTGTTTCTTGTCTGTGGAATCTTCTTCCACTACTGGTTTTTAAAATTTGTGTGCTTTTTATTTCTTCCAGTTTAGTCCATCTATAGCAAGCATGTCAAACTCAAAGGCTAACACGGGCCAAATAAACAAGGTTTAAGTTTAAGTGGGCCACAAAAAAACAAAAGCTTCAATTTTCATAGAAACGCAGGTTTATTTCAATAGAGGCATGCTGAATACAAAGGGCTGAAATAAATGAGTAATCATTAACATAAAATAATAGAACATTTTAATAATAATTAAGATTTTTTTGAACATTAACTTACCAGACACTGAATAACTGCACAAATTAATACGCATAACACAAATAAACCTATTTTTCTTGTTCTCCGAAAGCGAAATATTTCCTGTTGCACACACTAAACAAGTCAGTCCAAGACTAATGACGTGGCAATTGGCTGCTAAAATATTCACTGCTAGTATTAGTGGCGAGAAATGGTACACCTGCGCATAAGTCGCATAAGGGAAATGAATGCAACACGATTATAGTAATCAGTCATTAGAGAACATTGTAGTTTGTTATTAATAATGTATAAGAGGATATTAATTATGTATAAGAGGATATTATAAAAATTAAGTTATGAAATTTTCATGAAAACGTTTCTTACATACCGTTATATTGGCTGGGCCGCAAAAATGCTCATTGTGGGCCACAGGACACGACTTTGCCATGCTTGGTCTAGAGATTTATCAATTTTATTGATATTTTCTAAGAATCAACTTTCGATGTCATTGGTTTTCTTCCTATTGAACTATGCTCTCTATTTTATTTTTGTGTTAAAATATCTTACTATATTTTTAATGTGAAAGTTTAGATCAGTGGTTTGTATACTTTTTAAATTAAGCATTAAAAGCTATAAATTTTCCTCTAAACACCTTTTTACCTACATTTCATAAATTTTGAATGTTTTATTTTTGAGGAGATCAAATTTAGTCTTCATCTTAGAGCTAATTCATCTCCTCTTCTCCATGTGAGCTTATGTCATCTCTACTTAATTCCTTGTGTAGTCAGTGAGGTTTCTCCTCTCTGGCTTTGGAGAAACATAAATGATTGCCAGTTCCGTGTTTACTCTGGGAATGGTTTCCATACAGCTACCATATTAATTGTTCTTTTCTCGTAAGTTATTCTTATACAACAGAATAGGTTTAACCCTCTGTATACGCATACAGGCAAAGTTTCATGAGGACCCCTATGCAGAATTCTGGACCTCTTTATCTGCCTAGCCTACATTGGGTGAATAAAAAACCCCATAAATAATAATGCTAATGTCTCACTCTACACATTTGGTTGCTTATTATCATATCATTAAAGCGTAAGGAGAAAAATAATATTTTGAATTAATTTGCCTCAGGGGAAAACAACATGATACTTTTTTCTAGATCAAAAATATCTTTTCCACTTTACTATAGCAATAAGAGGAAGGGATCATTGTAATTTGAAAATAATTAAAATTGTCCCATTGTGTTAAATATTTATAAACAGTGATATGGTAAATACAGCATTAAATTATTATTTAAAAAAACAACCTCTAATCTAGATCAAACTTTTAGTCCTCATCTTAAGAATTTTAGAATTATGTTATTTTTAACAAGTACTCAAAGCACACAAATACATGTTATACTTAAAATGATCCTTTTCCAAACTAGGAATAATATGCCTCCTTGGGTTGAGAATAAGAAAATATATTTTGTCAATACTATTTTAAAGAGTTTTTTAGATATGGAGTAATTTGCATATGCATGTAAATTATAAAGTTATAATATACTTTAAAACTTATTACTCTGAATATCTCTTAATAGCCTGAAAATTATATCTTTTATAACT
Source organism: Plecotus auritus (assembly GCF_963455305.1). Taxonomy (NCBI): domain Eukaryota; kingdom Metazoa; phylum Chordata; class Mammalia; order Chiroptera; family Vespertilionidae; genus Plecotus; species Plecotus auritus. The sequence goes on along the minus strand of NC_137776.1, from coordinate 119,848,204 downwards.
TAACAAATTCTTCTATTCTTCCAATGAGTAATAGATGATTTTGCTTTATGATACACTAGAGGCCCGGTGCACAAATTCCTGTACCAGTGGGGTCCCTCAGCCTGGCCTATGGGATTGGGCTGAAACTGGCTCTCTGAGATCCCCTGAGGGGTCCTGGATTGCGAGATGGTGCAGGCCAGGTTGAGGGACCCCACTGGTGCACGATCAGGGCCAGGGAGGGGTGCGGGAGGTTGGCTAGCCAGGGAAGGACAGTGGGAGAGCTCCAGGATGTGTACAGCCCATCTCTCTCAGTCCCAATCGGCCGGACCCCAGCAGCAAACTAACCTACAGGTTGGAGTGTTTGCCCCCTGGTGGTCAGTGCATGTCATAGTGAGCAGTTGTGTGGCCTTAGCATATCATTAGCATATTATGCTTTGATTGGTTGAACAGAGGACCAGACAACTGGACACTTAGCATATTAGGCTTTTATTAAATAGGATATTTGGTTGCTACCATCTATACATCATAGAAAATATTAATGCAATAAAATATAACTCAAACTATTTTATTATGAAATTAAATAATTTGATATTTAATTTCACAATAAAATACTACAAGTTATGCTGATTTTTATCATTATGAGCATTGTAATCATGAAAATCCACTTGAATTACATAACAAGATTGCTGGGCAAATCTTGTGCACTCTTTAGCCACTACAGGTATAAAGTATGGGTCATTAAAATGTCTCCAGATAAGAACAAACAGCTCATAAACAACTAAACAAACCATTAATTTTTCTCTCCAGAAATATCTGGTACAGCTGATATCATCAAATATGTAGGGTTTCATTCTCATATACATTTGAACTTGACCCTCATTCCCTAAAATGCCTCCCTTTCTCCATTCCTCACTAGACTCTCTCATCTACTTAAATGCCAGATAAAACAAGAGTGTGGTTGACTCTAAACATATGCATAAGCTTTTGCCCAGAGTATTACTCTGTGATATTTACCAATGGTCTCAATATCTTAGGAAAGAAGTTTTCCAGTCTTTATGTAACAAAAAAAATTAAATATTATATAACAAAAAGTTATAATTGACCTAAAAATATATAACTACCTATAGTACATTTTCCCTTTCTCTTATATCCCAGCCCTCTATTCTACCATGGCTAAGCAAGTTATAACCATGTAAGACAGAACAGGTGATTTAAGTCCACATAAACTGAGATTTAAATCTTGGTGCACATGGTTACTATTTATATAATATTTGGCAATTATGTAAACAAAACCTTAATTTACTCACTGATAATATTAGTTTCAAAATATTATGAGAATTAAAAATAAGCCATAAGTACCTGGAACAAAAATATGATATATTTATTATAATATATAATAAAATAATATATTATAAAATAAGCTTTAAATAAACTAAATAGCTTTGGAGTTTGTCGAGTCCAAGCAAATGAATATTATAGACAGTTTTCCTGAAGAAGTTAAGATCTCTAATCCTCAGAGGTTTCGGCATTGGGTGGTCAGTGTCACGGATAACTTCCTGTGAGACATTCCATTACATTCTGACCTTTCATCTCTACTTCCTATCCTTTCTTTGAAAATGGGCTCTCTCTTCTTTTTAGAGAATGTGTTACTATGGCATTGTGGAATTCTATTTATCTCTAGAGCTTTTGGTCTTCCTCAAGATTTTGTCTGTTTGTTCATTTCTCAGATGGACTGACAAGATTTTTTAGGATGCAGAACCTTCTTATCATGAGAAAACTCATCCCTGAGTTTCCCATCTTCTTTAGATGAGATAGTTCTCATGCCAGTGTATAATCCTGATTCCTTCTTACTACAAATACTTCAAGAGGATGGAACAATACAAAGCCACACTTCTTTCACTGTGCAATACTACCCCTACTTTTGGGTGGGATTGTTCAGTTTTCTGTGCAATCTTCTTCACCATTTCTCACATTCCTGGACTCTCCTTTCTAAGAGACAATTTCTGTTTGTGTGTTACTCCCAAGTGAACATCTCTGTCACAACTCCAAGATATTTTGTCTTTTATTGCAAATTTAAGAAACATAGCATTTGTTCTTAAAAGTTGGTAACCACTTTTATATTTTTGTTATCAATTGAGTAGAGAATGTTTCTTGCAATATACCATATTCCAACAGAATAAAACAGCAATCATTTAAGTGAGCCATGTGTTATTTTTTAGTTTTGAGCATATTTAAGGGAGAAAAACACCTAATGGAATTTTGTAGATTAGGGAATTTTTATTCACTATAATTTGCTACATGATGAGACTGATGAATAATTTATAATATTAGAACTCAGAGGGAAAATGTTATTTTAAGAGCTCATCCCCAGCATTTTTCTCAAGGAGAAAATTTGTCTGTTTTTGGACATACTTTAATGTGCTTATTTGGTGTGAAGTTGAGGCTAAGTATATCCTGAAGGACTGATATCAGACCCAAAGAATTAGCTAGAAACAATATTTCTGCTAATAAACAAATATGATGAATATGATGTGGGATGTGTAGTTGTGATTCAGCAAGCTGGGAGTGCTAGAAGAGGAACCAAAAGTGTGCTGGAAGGCCAGAATTCTAATGTAGGAATGAGTTGTATAAAGTTTCTGGGGAAAGGAATTACAAATAAAGTTTTAAGAATGTGAATTAATGATATCAGTAACATTAATATGCTACATGTATAACATTATGATGTCATTTGTCTACTGATATCAAAACATCACTAGATAGTTACCTCAGTCCAAGTCTTATGCTACTATCCTTATATGGAAGGGGAAAATGAGATTTTAATAAAGAAATGCAGAAAATACAATAGGCACTGTTTCAAAGGAATCACAGAGACTGAGTGAGGGAATTTGGAGCACAGAGGTACCCTGGAGAGAGAGAAACTCCCTGCCACTCTAAAAGTAAATGAGTAAATCTTCAGATATTGAAAGAAACACTAAAATTTTCACTTAAGAAGTTTCAGTCAAATTTAATCAAAATTTTCATAGACAGAATATCTTGGTTAAACTATAATAAATGACTAAGAATACCTTAGTCTGATATTGTGTCTGATAGTTTTAATATATAATTTGTCCTCATTCATTGTATTTCTCAAAGTCATTAATTTATTTTAATCCATGTGGTTGAAAGTAACTATGAAAATGTGTTATTAGATCATGCTGAGGACATTTCAGTAATATGGACCTTAAAGAAGGTCACATTCTAGGAGTCAGGTGGACATAAAGTCATTGCATTTACAGATTCAGTTGTGTTTGGTATTAAGAAGTAAATATAGGTGGCTTTGCTAACAATAGTGACATCTAAACTCTGTACCCATAATGACTGTCCTTCATTTTATAAACACAACTAGAGGGCCGGTGCACGAAATTCATGCACTTGGTGGGGGGGGCTCCCTCAGCCTGGACAGCGCCCTCTCACAGTCTGGGAGCCCTTAGGGGTTGTCTGACTGATGGCTTAGGCCCGCACCCCAGGGGGAGCAGACCTAAGCCATCAATCGGACATTCTTAGCATTGCCGTGGAAGTGGGAGAGGCTGCCGCCACCACCGCTGTGCTCACCAGCCATGAGCCTGGCTTCTGGCTGAGTGGCGCTCCCCCTATGGGAGCACACTGCCCACCAGGGGGCAGCTCCTGCATTGAGCATCTGCCCCCTGATGGTCAGTGCACATCATAGCCACCCGTCGTTCCTCTGTTCAGTTGATTTGCATATTAGCCTTTTATTATATAAGATTAGAGACCTGGTGCACAAATTTGTGCATGGGTAGGGTCCGGCTGGCCCACCCCAATGGGGGTCAGTCAGAGCCCTAGCCAGTTTTGCTAGGTGGATAGAACATCGGCCTGTGGACTGAAGGTTCCAGGGTCCCATTCTGGTCAAAAGCACGTACCTCAGTTTAGGCTCCTTCCTGGTCCTGGCCCTGGTCAGGGCGTGTGCAGGAGGCAACCAATCAATCTGTTTCTCTCACATTGATGTTTCTCTCTGTCTTTCCCTCTCTCTTCCACTCTCTAAAATTATGGAAAAATACCCTCCAGTGAGGATTAAAAAACAGACACATACAAAACAGAGTGAAAATGTAGCTACCCCTCTAAGACAAGTTACACATTTCACTAGTATATAAAAAAATAGATGCTGCTGATTAATACATTAACTTAAAGTTCATTAGAATCTACAAATGGCAAGCTGATTTTCTTAGATTTCAGTGATGTTTCCCAACAATTTACAGCTTGTTGGTGAGTGAGATCAGAGTGCAGTAAAATTCCATGTTATGTTACAGGATAGTACCTTACTGCAATAAGGGACCTGAACACTTAGGTCAGATAGTTGGTGTCCTTTAAAGTCTACAAACAAAAGTTGTTGATATAGCCATCTGAGTGGAAAGTTAATGACTTTGCTCTGGAAATGCATATTTAAGGGACAGATTATAAACAGCTTTGCAGGGTTAGCGGTGCATGTAGGCTAAGGATATGCTTGAAGAAGATTGAGGTCATGTAGCTGATTGCACTGGGGAATATTTGCATTTGTCTAAAGACCTACCTTCAATAGACTTAAAGAAACAGCAGAAAACATTCTACATGAAGAAGAATCTGGCAATAAAGGGAGATTTTTATCTGCTTCACAAGGACTGAGAGGCTAGAGAGGGATTAATTCTCTATCAAGAAAGTTTAAAAAGCCAGCTGGCTAAAACATTGCTGTAGAGAGACCAGATACATACACCATTGGACACCCATGACAAAAGAGACGTGAGCCAACTAAAGGAAGACAGCATTAGATTTAACCAGAAAACAAATGAGATTGTTTGTGGCAAAAGGTATTTAAAAATAGGAAAATAATTTCTTCTGTATGCTGAACTATGTAAAAAGAATTTTTTTCTGAGTTTTATGGGGCACCAAGCTTTGAACAGATGGAGTGGGTGGGGTAGATCATAGCCCAGCAAAAGATTAGAGCGAGAAGAAATGTTATACCTAAGTTGGTCCAACCCCCTCATTTTGCAGATGAGAAAACTGAGACCCAAAAGGAAAAGTCTTGCTCTAACTCACACTCCAGTGAAACTGGAACCCCAACCACTTAACACCTAAATAGACAACGTATTTCTGGAATAATTTCCTCCATGACTAGGAGTGGAACTCCTTTTGTATGAATATTGTTATTTTTATTTCTGAAGATATAGTTATCTTGATGCAGTATAGATTGGAGGAATCAGCACAAATCTGTGTGTGGGATAAAATTGTCCTCTTTCTTGGTTTTCACTGATGGATCTAGCTAGCTCTCTGAGGAGATTCCTTAGAGAGGAGAATCTGAAAGTTCAGTGTTCTGGCAAATTTTCTTTTTTCTTTTCTATGTTATGTCAATAAAGAAAAATTCCATATGCCTCAAAACATGTTATACCAGCAAGCCAAATGATTCATGTATGATTGTTTATCCTTCGCTCCATTAAGTCTTTAGAAAAGTCTCTTTCCTTTTAAAGTGTATCAAATTTTTCTCAGTTTTGTATAAATAAGTAAAAGAGAGTTTAAGTATATAATTGGGCAAATGCTTAAAAAGAGTAGTCGCATTGCTATCTTATACAGTATCAGAGAATAAAAGAGATGATTAAAATAAAACTATAATCTGGAAGGGCTAATGCAATATTCCATTACTAATTAGATACATTACGAGTTTAATTCTCTGTCCTTCCTGTTAACAGATTTGCCATTTTTTATAAATGACTCAAAGTAATGTATGAAAGACATGTTTATTAATATAAAAACAAAAATTATGGAGAAATAAAAATTATAATAGTTATAGAGTTAATATCTAAGATGATCTCCCCAGGTTAAACAAAGGGCCAGATTTTAATAAGATGAAATTGAAAAGCAATGAATATAAAATACTGCATTTATATTTTTAAAAACTCAGTCAAACAAGTAAAGTTTCAAAGAAACTGTTATTTCTGAAAGCTTTTAAACTTTGGAAGCATATGTTATTTTTTATACCAATCTTTAAAGTGCTGCTTTCCAGTTTAATTGCTGTATGGTTGAAAATGAGTTTTGTGGGTAATCATTTCTTTGAAATTATAATGAATTTTGTATAAAAATATGTTGAGTTTAAGGATTTCTTTCTTTCTTTCTTTTTAAAAATATCTTTACCTAAGGATTTTTTTTCCCATTGATTTTCAGAGTGGAAGGGAAGGGAGAAGGAGGGAGGGAGAGAGAGAGGGGGAGAGAGAAATGTTGACATGAAATTCATCATGCCCCATCCAGGCCAGATTGAACCTGCAACCAAGGTACATGCCCTGGATTGGAAATAAAACCCAAAACCCTTCATTCTGAGGACTTGTATTTTAACTGGCCAGGGCAAGGATTTCTTTTTTTTTTAAATATATTTTATTGATTTTTTACAGAGAGGAAGGGTGAGGGATAGAGAGTTAGAAACATCGATGAGAGAGAAACATTGATCAGCTGCCTCCTGCACACCCCCCACTGGGAATGTGCCTGCAACCAAGGTACATGCCCTTGACCGGAATCGAACCCGGATCTTTCAGTCCGCAGGCCGACACTCTATCCACTGAGCCAAACCGGTTTCGGCACAAGGATTTCTTTTTGTATCTGCATGATTTATCAGTGTCTGGTGAAGTTGCAATGCTTGCAATTTTTACTTTAATAATTTCTCAACTATCTGGTTAGGTACATAAGATTTCCTAATTTTATGTCTTCATGGTAAATTTTCTTTGTCTTATTATGCCATATACCTATTAATAATTTTGTCTTAATTTTAATTTTCTATAATATTGTATTGGTTTAATAGCATTCTTCTGAACAGTTCTTGTTCAATATATCTTTTGTCCATTTCTTTATTTGGAACATGTCAATGTGATATTATTTGTGATGTAGCTTTTAAAAGTAAACAATAGCTAGAAAACTTTATTTCTATCAAAAAAGTATTTGTGCTTTAGTAGATATTTAATCCATTTACATTTATTGTGATTAGATAGTTTAATTTTTTCCAACTTTCTGGTCTGTATTTATGTTTTCCCTTTTTTTTTTCTCTTCTGCTACCATGAAATTAAGACATTTTTTCCTTCAACTCATATTCTTCTTTTATCCATTGATTGGTTTGGAAGTTATAATATATAACATATGTAAGTTATTATACTGTATATAGTATAGGATATAATTTTAATACAAATTTCTGACATATTTATCTAATAAAGCCAATTGTTATTAAATATTTTTGTCTCCCTTTCAATATGGCAGTAAACCTTGTCATGCTTTACTATCCCAGTCTATACATCATAATATTTTAGTGTTTATTTTACTTTTTTAAAGTCAGAAAATAGTTATTATATTTACAGTTAATAAAATTTGACTATAAATCAAATTTAAAGTCAATCAAATTTATTCACATCATTTGTCAAGCTCTGTGCTTGTTGTTCCTTTTTTTTTTTTTTTTTCCTTAATCCTCACCCCAGGATATTTTTCTATTGATTTTCTGAGAGAGAGAAATTTCAATGTGAGTGAAACACATCCATTGGTTGCCTCCTGCATGTACCCTGACCAGGCCTGGGCTGGGGAGGAGCCTGCAACCGAGGTACGTGACCTTGATTGGAATCAAACCTGGGACCCTAAGGTCCGCAGGCCAATGCTCTATCTACTGAGCCAGACGGTTGAGAGCTTGCTGTTCTTTCTTATACCCGGTGCATGCTCTCTGGCTTCACTTACCTTCTTAATCAAGTGCATTCTCCAAGAGTTATTTGGTACCTTAGGGTAAATTCTTTCTTTTATAATATCTTGAGCTATATTGATTTAGCTCTCACTCTCAAATATTAATAAACTGGGTATAAAAACATAAGATAAATAGCTTTATCTTTTAATGGCTACATAAATTTAGGAATGTCCTTTAATTTCCCTGGGCCTCAATTTTCTCATTTTTAAAATGGGAATAATAATAGTAACTATCTTCTCAGATATACAAATTATTTAGAACATGAGTAAATCCAATGTAACAATTAACTACCATTATTACTTGAAGTAACTCCAGTTTCTTCAGGAAAATATTGTTGCTAATGATACCCATTTGTTAATATGTATCTATTTTTGTTTTTGTTTTTTTCCTTTCCAGTAGATTTTAAGATTGTTTCCTTTGTCTTTATTTTCTATAAATTTACTACCGTATTTCTTGGTATGGATTTACTTTTTATTTTAAAAGATGTAGGTTACTATTTGAAATGAACTTTTTAAAACTGGAAATTCACATCTTCCTTTAAGTCTAGAAACCTCTCAGCAATTATTTATTCAAATATATACTGTAATTATTTATATTTATTATTTCAAAATATACCATTAAATAAATTCTGGTGTTTCTCCGTCTAACCTCTATGTTATTAAAATGTTTTTGTATATTTTAAAAAATCCTTCTGTGCTCTCTAAAAAAATTCTTTAGTTTGTTTTTAGAAAGCCACAGTAATACCTTCCAGTTCATCCATTGGTCTGTTACTATGTACTGTAAATTTTCTTCTGTTTAATTTTTATCTAAAGAAATAAATTTAATTTTCAACTACTTAAAATTAATGTATATGTTATTAACCTTTCCTAGTTTAGTTTCTGTATTTTTGTTTAAAATTTTTGTATTTTTTTAGAGAAGTCATGTCTTCCTTTTAATTTCATCAGTCATGATAAAATACTTACTTTGTACTTTAAGAAAATGTTTGCATAAAATTAATTTTCACTGTGCTTCAGTGAATTCATGTCCTGCTTGTGCTTTTTGGCAGTATACTTCTTCATGTATTTTAGCTGCTCTTTCTGTAAACTCATTTTAAGTGAAGGTTATTTCCTTTTATTTATTTATTTTTTAATCATTTTTTATTTTTCATTAATTAAGGTATTACATGTGTACATATCTTCCCATTGCCGCCCCCCCCCCCCTTCACCACCACTCCCATAAGGTTATTACCTTTTGAAAAATAATGTTTTTCTCTCTCCTCTCTCTCTTCCCTCTGTGCTTATTCCACAGGGCCAGGGATTGTGCAATCTACTGTCCCTCAGGCATTTTGTCCATAACCAGATTTTATCATTCCAGTTCAGGTTTTCTATTGCCTCGTGGTGTTACTGGGAAGGGTAACAGAGTCATCAAGCAAGTGTTTTCAGATTCTGATGAAAAGGGGCTCCCTTATTTCTTAGTCTCTCTAGCTCCTGGTGTGTGTGTGTGTGTGTGTGTGTGTGTGTGTGTGTGTTCATTTCCCATGTAGAAAATAGACGCAAATTTTGTATTTGTTCACCTGCTATAGTAGCTAAGGATGACAGAAGTCCAAACTCAGTCCCTAATTTCTAGACATTAGCCTGGCTCGGCCCTCTGTTTTATATAGAATACTTTTAGTCATGTTTAGCCCATATTAGTCAAACTCTAGATATCCCTCCCTGCTTCTAGTTGTATGGTCATTTCTTCCTTGACAGCTGCATAGTACTTTCTAGTTCTTGTCTGTTTCTTAGTCACAGGCATACACTTTTTTTTTTCTTATTTTCCTGGGTCATTTTGGTTTATTTACTTATTCATTTTGAAAATTGTATCTAGTATTGTTGTTTAGAGCAAAGGAGGTTTCAAGGCAAACACTTTACTCACTGGGTCAACTTTTCCAAAAGTCAATATATCTATAATAATAAAAGCATAATATGCTAATTAGACCAGACGACCTTTCAGATGAAGCTTGGGCTGTGAGGGAAGCCAGTGCCAGCAGCTGGAGGGGAAGGAAGGCCTACTCTTACACAAATTTCGTGCATCAGACCTCTAGTAGGGAGGGATATAATACTTTACAGCATGTCCACTAGTCCACCACAGCCACTGAAACACAGCATAGAATAATAGTTAAGAATATAGGCCACAGTTCACACACGCTCACATATTAGCTCTATCATATACCTTAGTTGTGATGACTTAAAGTGTTAATTCATTTAAAACATTTGGAACATTTTCTGGCACATAGTAAGTTCTCAATAAGTACCACTGTTGCTGATTATTATGTTGAAATAAGCAATCATCATTTTCACAGTCTTTTTTTTTAAATAAATCTTTATTCAGATTATTACAATTGTTTCTCCTTTTTCCCCCAATAGTTCCCCTCCACCCAGTTCCCACCCCACCTTCTGCCCTTAACTCCCCCCCACCACTGTCCTCATCCATAGGTGTATGATTTTTGTCCAGTCTCTTCCTGAACCCCCCATACCCCTTTCCCCCTGAGAATTATCAGACCACTCCCTTTCTATGCCCCTGATTCTATTATATTCACCAGATTATTCTGTTCCTCAGGTTTTTAATTCACTTGATTTTTAGGTTCACTTGTTGATAGATATGTATTTGTTGTTCATAATTTTTATCTTTACTTTTTTCTTCTTCCTCTTCTTTAAGAATACTTTTCAGCATTTCATATAATACTGGTTTGGTGGTGATGAACTCCTTTAGCTTTTTCTTATCTGTGAAGCTCTTTATCTGCCCTTCAATTCTGAATGATAGCTTTGCTGGGTAGAGTAATCTTGGTTGTAGGTTCTTGCTATTCATCACTTTGAATATTTCTTGCCACTCCCGTCTGGCCTGCATAGTTTCTGTTGAGAAATCAGCTGACAGTCGTATGGGTGCTCCCTTGTAGGTAATTAACTGTTTTTCTCTTGCTGCTTTTAATAGTCTCTCTTTATCTTTTGCTCTTGGCATTTTAATAATGATGTGTCTTGGTGTGGTCCTCTTTGGATTCCTTTTGTTTGGGGTTCTGTGCGCTTCCTGGACTTGTAAGTCTATTTCTTTCACCAGGTGGGGGAAGTTTTCGGTCATTATTTCTTCAAATAGGTTTTCAGTATCTTGCTCTCTGTCTTCTTCTGGCACCCCCATAATTCTGATGTTGGCACGCTTGAAGTTGTCCCAGAGTCTTCTTACAGTATCTTCAACTTTTTGGATTTTTTTTTTCTTTTTGCTTTTCCAGTTGAGTGTTTTTTGCTTCTTTGTATTTCAATTCTTTGACTTGATTCTTGTGTTCCTCTAGTCTGTTTTTGGGTCTCTGTATAATATTTTTTATTTCAGTCAGTGTATGTTTAATTTCTAGTTGGTCCTTTTTCATATCTTCGAGGGTCTCATTATATTTATCGGCCTTTTCGAGGATATTCTTGAAAAGCCTTATAACTGTGGTTTTGAATTCTATATCCAGTCATTTGTTTTCCTCCATTTCTTTCGTTTGTGATCTGTTTCTTTGACGCCGCATTTTCACTGCTTCCCTGAGTTGGTAGGGTAAATTTGTGTGCTAGGTTTCCTATATGGCCCAGTGGGTTGGCCTCCCCAGTTAACCTGAGGTGGACACTCTTGGTGTACCCCTTTGTGGACTGTGTGTACAGCCTTGTTGTAATTCAGTCTTGATTGTTGTTGGTATCACTGAGAGGAATTGACCTCCAGGCCAGTTGGCTGTAAGGATCAGCTGTGTCTACACTAGGAGAAGTTCGGTGCTGGAGACAGCCTTATAGGATTAGACTTGCCAAATTGCAATAGCCTCTGTGCTCAGCTTGGATGGGGTGGAGTCTGAGGGCAGAGCAGACAGCCTTGGCTTCCCGTCAGCCTTGCCCTTGCGCGCACTCGTAGACCTCTGCCTTCCCCAGCTCCCCAGTCTCCGCCCGAGAGTCCAGACTCCCCCCACAAGAGCGTGGATCCCCAGGGGCTCGCCTGGAACTGGGGTTCAGTGCAGTCAAAACTGGGGCTCAGTGCAGTCAGGAGCCTCTGACTCCCTTCCACTAGGGAAAGCCTGTGGCAACCTCCGCTGCCTTTGTGCGCATTGGCACGCGTGCTTCTTCAGACCTCTGCCTTCCCCGGCTCCCGAGTCTCTGCCCGAGAGTCCAGACTCCCCCCAAAAGAGCGTGGGTCCCCAGAGGCTCGCCCGGAACGGGGGTTCAGTACAGTCAGAACTGAAGTTCAGTGCGGTCGGGGGCTTCCTTCCCCCTTCCACCAGAGAAAGTCAGCCAGGCTCTCAGCCGCCCTTCCTCTCTGTGCGCACAAAGACCCTTTGCGTACCTCCAATTCTCTGTGAGCTTTTCTCTTTCCTTCTAGTTGTAGAATTTTCACTCAGCCAGCTTTCCTGTGGTTCTGGATGGTGTCCGTTCTGTCTTTTAGTTGTAGTTTTGAAATTGTTGTGCGAGGCAGCAGTTTAGGTGCTTACCTATGCCGCCATCTTGGTTTCTCAAGAAAATAACTTTTTTCCACAGTCTTTTTTTTTAAATATATTTTATTGATTTTTTACAGAGAGGAAGGGAAAGGGATAGAGAGTTAGAAACATCGATGAGAGAGAAACATTGATCAGCTGCCTCCTGCACACTCCCCACTGGGGACGTGCCCACAACGAAGGTACATGCCCCTGACCGGAATCGAACCCGGGACCCTTCAGTCCGCAGGCCGACGCTCTATCCACTGAGCCAAACCAGCCAGGGCTCATTTTCACAGTCTTTAGAGAAGAGGTTACCCTATATATGTAGATGAAGACATTGACCTAGTGAAATAAGAAGTCACTCATAATGACTCAAAAACTTGAATAATCCCCTAGAGTGGGAGCAAGATCTCTGATTTGTTTCTAACCAATAGCATATGGCAAAGGTGATGGAATGCCACTCCCACAATTGGATTATATTGTGTATTATACTGTATAAGGTACTGTTTAGAAGACTGGACGAAGAGACTCTTTATGTGATGTTTCAAGCCACTGCTTGTTATAATTTCTTATATGGCAATAGAAAACTAATACAGCAATGTAGGTATGAGATTCTGGGTATACCATGAAGACATTTTCCTTTTCTAGATATGCATTTGCCCTCTATTGGTCCCATGACCATATAAGCTATATAGGGTTTTTTATTGCTTTTGTTATTTTGATTGTTATTGTTACACTATTATTGTCCTAAGATGTTAATAACAATAAGGCATTAAACAGCATTTTAACAGAGCCTAAAAATGCCAAGTCTCTTCTATACAGGAGTATGCTATTCAATACAAAAAAAAAAAATATTCTCAGGAAAGGCATTAAAAGAAAGCCAAATACAAATAAATGCACTTTATGCTACTAAAACTTTTCAAGTTTATTTCAAAGCCACTTCAGGGGGAAAAATGTACTTTGAAAATAAGATCTATGACAGTGCTATTTTATACAAGGGTGCCCCAAATCCTTGCACAAATAAGAACGCCCACGGAGAGCTAAACCCATATTATACACATAAAGGGTCATCTGTCAGCATCAGCAAATTGATGCCTCGTATAAAACATTTCTCAGTGAGAGTGGATGTGGGGGTGGGAGCATGTCACCTCTTTCGTTAATGATATTGCAGCAGTGAACGTATTCAAATGCCTTGGCTGTGAAGCTAGTGCCATTTAATGAGCATAATCACAACATACAACATATTGCCTCAACTCAGAAATACATATGCAACACACAGCTCTGAGCGCTTAACAGCTTTAAAGATCCCTCATAAACTACGATTGGTCACCTCCTCTCTGATCCACCAGACACATACAGATTAGTGCTGGGGTTAGGAGTGCGCATACATGCATATGTTATCTCCATTTTCCCCAAAGCATTATATTTGTATAAACTATACATGTTGTACCCATTTCCAACAACCTTGTATTTCACTCTTAGCCCAAAGGTGGCAGTTTAAAAAAAAACACAAAACCCTGATATAATATATGGATAAGTTCACACAAATAACTTGTAATGTTGAATTAAAATAAATTGTTATCAACAGACCTCATCTGTCAACAACCATGTATCAGGAGCTTTATCTGTTCAAAATTAGCTGTAAGATTGACTTGACTTTTAAAGGCAGTATGTGAGTTTCTCATTAGCCTTATTATAATTTCGGAGTCATAAATATGTAAATGACGAGTTTCACACCGGAGATTTAATGCTGCACTCTTATTTCTGATTAGCTGGAAACACACTCTGGCTCTGTCAGATAATTGGTAACACTGCACACCAATAAGGCATTTCCCTACGCTTCATCAGAAGCGGTTGAAATTAAAGAAGGCAGGGCTGTTACATTTTTGACAGTTTTGTTACACCAACTTGTTAAAGTTTTAACTCAGCCATTAATATGGTCCATGAATTATTAATGCAATTTTTATGTCAAGGTTCTTTTTTAAAGTTGAGATCTAAGACTAATGTAAAATGTTCTGGGAAAGAGAATGCTTTCATTTTTCCATCATGTTTTTAAAAACTCTACAATAAACAATGAGCACCAATGTAATTTGAGCACAAGGGGAGGAAAACATATTGCCCACTTACCACAAACCATCTACTCCTTAGCTCATAGTGCCAAAATATTTGTAAACCTCTAAAAGTTCGACACTAGGTGAACTTTCACTATGTTAATATATGGTGTTTCATACTAAATATATACAACTTAGTTTCTTTGTTAATAGGAATTGCACATGAGGAAAACGTATACCAATTTTTCTCAAGTTGCCTACATTCTAGAAATGAAGGCCTTTCCGTTTACTTCAAACTAGAGAAACCTAAGCAGTTTTCATTCCTAAGGAATCCACATTGTTATACCCAGAAGATAATGAGCTCCTATGGATAAGAAGTAACTCTGTGTCTGTTCTTTGTCTTCCACACTAGTATACAACAAAGGTATGCATTGAATGTTCACTAAATAAACAAACAAGCTGCCTCAAAAAATATATTTCAAAGTATGCTAGCCATAACCTTCAGTGAAAATTTATATTAAAAATTTGTCCATACTTATATTTATATAAATTACAAAGTGAGCAACCCGATAGTCTAGGATCCATCTGATACCATGCACAGTTATTACAATACTAGAGGACCTATGCACGAAATTTGTGCAAGAATAGGCCTTCCTTCCCTCAGCTGCTGGCACTGGGTTCCCTCTGACACCCAAGACCCGGGCTTCCTTTGGCCACCAGCAGGCACCCGGGACCCGGGCTTCCCTCACAGCTCCAGCTTCATCTGGAAGGTTGTCCGGAAGGATGTCCTGTCTAATTAGCATATTACACTTTTATTATTATAGATTAGAGACCCAGTGCATGAAATTCATGCACAGGGGTGGGGGGTAGGGTCCCTTAGCCCAGCCTGCACCCTCTCGCAATCCGGGACAGCTGGCTCCTAACCGCTTTGCCTGCCTACCTGCCTGATTACCCCTAACCGCCTCTGCCTGCTGGCCTGATGCCCCTAACTGCTCCCCTGTCTGCCTGATTGCCCCTAACTGCCTCTGCCTGCCTGCCTGATCTCCCCTAGCCACCTCTGCCTGCCGGCCTGATCTCCCGTAACCGCCTCTACCTGCTGGTCTGATCGCCCCCTAACTGCTCCCCTGCCAGCCTGATCACCCCTAACTGCTCCCCTGCCGGCCTGATCACCCCCTAACTGCTCCCCTGCCTTCATGATTACCCCTAACTGCCTCTGCCTTGTCCTCCGCCACCACAGCATTGTCCAGAAGGACATCCAAAATGACGACCAGAAGGTCGTTTGGTCTAATTAGCATATTATGCTTTTATTAATGTAGATTATTTATTATATTCCCTATGCTGTACTTTAGAGTCCCATAACTATTTTTTGTTGTTGTTAATCCTCACCTGAGGATATTTTTCCATTGATTTTTAGAGAGAGTGGAAGGGAGGGGAGGAAGAGAAGAAAGAGGAAAGAGAGAGAGAGAGAGAAACATCAATGTGAGAAAGACACATCAATTGGTTGCCTCCCACATGCACCCGGACTAGGGCCAGGGATCAAACTTGCAACACAGGTACATGCCCTTGACCAGGAATAAAACCCAGGACATTTCAGTGTGCAGGACAATGCTCTAACCTCTGAACTACACTGGCCAGGGTGCATAACTATGTTTATAACTTCCAATTTGTACTTCTTAATCCCTTTGCCTTTTACACCCATCCTCCCAAATCCCCTGCCATCTGATGACTATCAAATTGTTCTCTAAGAGTTAGTTTCTTTTTTGTTTGTTTATTTTGTTGTTTAGCTTCCACATATAAGTGAATCATATATTTGTCTTTATCTGTCTGACTTATTCCACAGCATAATACACCATGTTGTTGCAAATGACAATATTTCACTCTTTTTTTATAGCTGAGTAATATTTCATTGTATACATGTACTACCTCTTCTTTATCCATTCATCTATCAATGGATACTTAGATTGCTTCCTGATCTTTTTTTAAAATAAATCTTTATTGTTCAGATTATTACAGTTGTTCCTCTTTTTTCCCCCCATAGCTCCTCTTCACCTGGTTCCGACCCCACTCTCTGCCCTTACCGCCCCCCCACTGTCCTCATCCATAGGTGTACAATATTTGTCCAATCTCTTCCCGCACCCCCACACCCCATTCCCCCTGAGAATTGTCAGTTCACTCCCTTTCTATGCTCCTGATTCTATTATATTCACCACTTTATTCTGTTCATCAGATTTTTATTCACTTGATTTTTAAATTCACTTGTTGATAGATATGTATTTGTTGTTCATAATTTTTATCTTTACCTTTTTCTTCTTCTTTCTCTTCTTAAAGAATACCTTTCAGCATTTCATATAATACTGGTTTGGTGGTGGGGAACTCCTTTAGCTTTTTCTTATCTGTGAAGCTCTTTATCTGCCCTTCAATTCTGAATGATAGCTTTGCTGGGTAGAGTAATCTTGGTTGTAGGTGCTTGCTATTCATCACATTGAATATATCTTGCCACTCCCGTCTGGCCTGCATAGTTTCTGTTGAGAAATCAGCTGACAATCATATGGGTGCTCCCTTGTAGGTAACTAACTGTTTTTCTCTTGCTGCTTTTAATATTTTCTCTTTGTCTTTTGCTCTTGGCATTTTAATTATGATGTGTCTTGGTGTGGTCCTCTTTGGATTCCTTTTGTTTGGGGTTCTGTGCACTTCCTGGACTTGTAAGTCTATTTCTTTCACCAGGTGGGGGAAGTTTTCAGTCATTATTTCTTCAAATATGTTTTCAGTATCTTGCTCTCACTCTTCTTCTGGCACCCCCATAATTCGGATGTTGGTATGCTTGAAGTTGTCCCAGAGGCTCCTTACAATATCTTCATATTTTTGGATTCTTTTTCTTTTTTTTTTTCCAGTTGTGTGTTTTTTGCTTCTTCGTATTTCAAATCTTTGACTTGATTCCTGTGATCCTCTAGTCTGCTGTTAGATCTCTGTATATTATTTTTTATTTCAGTCAGTGTATGCTTAATTTCTAGTTGGTCCTTTTTCATATCCTCGAGGGTCTCGCTAAATTTATTGGCCTTTTCTAGAAAATTCTTGAAAAACCTTATAACCGTGGTTTTGAACTCTATATCCAGTCATTTGCTTTCCTCCATTTCTTTCATTTGTGACCTGTTTCTTTGTCTCCGCATTTTGGCTGCTTCCCTGAGTTGATAGAGTGGCTTTGTGTGCTAGGTGTCCTATAGGGCCAGTGGCTCAGCTTCCCCAGTTAACCTGAGGTGGACACTCTTGGTGCACCCCTTTGTGGGCTGTGTGCACGGTCTTGTTGTAGTTAAGTCTTGATTGTTGTTGGTATCACTGGGAGGAAGTGACCTCCAGGCCAATTGGCTATGAGGATCAGCTGTGTCTATGATGGGAGAACTTTTGTGCTGGAGACACCCTTATGAGATAAGACTTACTTCAGTGGGTCTTTGGTGCTCACTTAGTCTGCCCCCTGAGTGTGTCCCTTATGGATCTGAGCAGTTGTAATCTGGATGGTCCCACTCTGACCCTTGGGTACACTGGCTCTTGGATCTCCAAGGAGGTGCTAATTTAGTCTCTGCCTTAGGCCACCCAGCAGGAGCTACGGAGAGATTTGCAGATTCCTCTTCTTTGTTTGGGTTTTGGCGTTCTCAGATGAGGCCCAGCTGTGAAGCAATGCAAACTGCTGCGGGGCCTTTGGCCTTCTTTTGGATGTTCTGGGTCTCACTGACTTAGCTGCAGTTTGTTAGGTAAATTTAGAATTCAAAGGACCCTGTCATTCTTATGCAAAAGCCTCTGTGCTCAGCTTGGATGGGGTGGAGTCTCAGGGCAGAGCAACCAGCAATGGCTTCATGGGGTGGGATCTCAGGGCGGAGCAACCAGCAATGGCTTCCCGTCAGCCCTGCCCTAAGAGGCTCCCAGGGTCTCAGTGTCCCGTGGTCATCGCTGCAAGCACCTCTGAGAGAAAGCCGCCCTCGAGTTTCACCCGCTGCCAGACAGTCCAGTTTCTCCCCGAATGAGTCTGGGTTCCCAGGTCTGGCCCAGAACTAGAGTTCAGAGCAGTCGGAAGCTTTTGTCTCCCTCCCACTTGAAAAAGCCAGCCGCGTAATCAGTTGCCAGCCCTCTTCGCATGCGTGCACGCCTCCGTACCTCTGCCTTCCGCAGCTCCTGTGAGTCTCAGTATGCTTTTCTCTTCCCTTCTAGTTGTAGAATTTCCACTCAACCAGCCTTACTGTGGTTCTGGATGATGTCTGTTTTGTCTTTTAGTTGTAGTTTTGAAATTGTTGTGCGAGGCAGCAGTTTAGGTGTTTATCTACGCTGCCATCTTGGTTTCTCCTCCCTGCTTCCTAATCTTAACTATTATAAATAATACTGCAATTAACATAGGGATACATATATCTTTTTGAATTAATGTTTTGGATTTCTTCTGATAAATACCCGGAAGTGGGATTGCTGGGTCATAAGGTAGTTCTATTTTTAATTTTTTGAGGAACCTCCATGATGTTATCCATGGTGACTACATCAATTTACAATGTGAGCAACAGTGCAGGAGGGTTCTCTTTTCTCCACATCCTCACTGACACTTGTTTGTTGTTTAATTGATGGTAGCCTTTCTGGCAGGTGTCAGGTAGTATCCCATTGTTGCTTTAATTTGCATTTCTTTTATGATTACTAACCTTGATCATCTTTTTGTATATCTATTGGCTATCTGTATGTCGTCTTTGGAGAAGAGGTCGTCTGCTACTTTTTTTAATCAGATTTTTTGTGTTAATTTATATGAGTTCCTTATATATTTTGGGTATTAATCCCTTATCAGATGTATCATTGCAGAGTATGTTCTCTCATTAATGGTTTCCTTTGCTGTGCAGAAACTTTTTAGTTTGATGCAGTCCTACTTGTTTACTTTTTTGTTTGTTGCCCTTACCCAAGAAGACATATCCCCAAAATTTTTCCTAAGAGCAATGTCAAGGAGTTTACTGCCCATGATTTCTTCTAGGAGTTTTGTGGTTTGGGGTCTTACATTTAAGTCTTTATTCTATTTTGAGTTTATTCTTGTATATTGTATAAGAAAATGGTTTTATTTTTGCATGTATCTGTCCAGTTTTCCCAGCACCATTTATTGGAGACACTGTCTATACCCCATTGCATATTCTTGCCACCTTTGTCATAGATTAATTGACCTTGTAGTAGTGGACTTATTTTAGGGCTCTCTATTCTGTCCCATTGATCTATGTGTCTGTTTTTAGCCAGTACCATTCTATATTAATTACTGAAGCCTTGTAGTATAGTTTGATATCAGGTAGTGTTATACCTCTAATTTTGTTCTTTTTTTTTTTTCAAAGTTGCTTTAACTATTCAAAGTTTTGTGGTTTTATATAATTTTTAGGATTATTTATTCTAGTTCTGTGAAAAATGCTATTGGTATTTTTATAGAGATTGCATTGAATTTGTAGATTGTTTTGAGTAGTATGGGCATTTTAACAATGTTAATTCTTCCTATCCATGAGCTTGGTATATCCTTTCACTTGTCTGTTCTTCAATTTCTTTCTTCATAGTTTTATAGGTTTTTGAGTAAAAGTCTTTTACCTCCTTTGTTATATTTATTGCTAGGTATGTTTTTTTATTGATGAAATTGGAAATAATATTGTTCTCATAATTTCTCTTTCATATAGTACATTATTGGTTTATAAAAATGCAACCAATTTCTGAATATTAATTTTGTATCCTAAAAATTCACTGAATTCACTTAGTTCTGATAGTTTTTTGGTGGAATCTCCTCTATATATAGTAACATGTAATCTGCAAACAATGCCAGTTTTACTGTCCTTTCCAATTTTGATTCCCTTTATTTCTTTCTCTTGTCTGATTGCTCTGGATAGGACTTTCAGTAATGTTTTGAATAAAACTGAAAGTCAACAGCCATGTCATGTTTCTGATCTTAAAGAAAAAGCTTTTACCTTTACACCATTGATATGCTATTAGTTCTAGGTTTGTAATATATTATCTTTATATGTTGAGATAAGTTTTCTCTGTTCCAACTTTGCTAAGAGTTTTTATCATAAATGGATATTGGATTTTGTCAAATGCTTTTTCTGCATCTATTTATATGATCATATGATTTGCATTCCTCATTTTATTAATGTAGTACATCACATTAGTTGATTTGTAAATATTGGGAATAACCTTGCATCCATGGAATAAATCCTACTTGATCATGGTGTATAGTCTTTTTAATGTATTGCTGAATACAGTTTTCTAATATTTTGTATGTATGTTCATTAGGGAGACTGGCCTATAATTTTCTTTTTTGTAATGGTGTCTTCTGGTTTTAGTATACGGGTAATACTATCCTCATAAAGTGAGTTTGTGAGCCTTCCTCTCTTCAGTTTTTTAGAATATAGGTATTAGTTATTCTTTGAATGGTTGGTAAAATTTAAAACCATCTGTTCCAGTACTTTTGCTTGTTGGGCATTCTTTGATTTTTTTTTAAATATATTTTATTGATTTTTTACAGAGTGGAAGGGAGAGGAGGGATAGAGAGTTAGAAACATCGATGAGAGAGAAACATCGATCAGCTGCCTCTTGCACGCCCCCTACTGGGGATGTGCCCGCAACCAAGGTACATGCCCTTGACCGGAATCGAACCTGGAACCTTTGAGTCCGCAGGCCGACGCTCTATCCACTGAGCCAAACCGGTTTTGGCCATTCTTTGATTTTTGATTCAATTTCATTAGTAGTTACCTGTTCAGATTTGGTTTCTTCTTGATTCAGTCTTGGAAGATTATATGTTTCTGGAAATATATCCATTTCTTCCATGTTTTCCAATTTGGGGCATGTAATTGTTCATAGTATTTTCTTTGATCCCTTGTATTTCTGTGTTGTTGGCTGTCTCCTCTTTCATTTCTGATTTTATTTTATTTATGATGAGTCTATTTTGTTTATTTCCAATCTGATCTTTATTATTTCCTTTCTTCTACTTACTTTGGCTTTTGTAGGTTCTTTTTCTGTTTCTTTTAGATGCAGTTAGATTGTTTATTTGAGATTTTTCTTGTTTCTTGAGGTAGGCCTGTGTTGCCATGCATTTCCCTCTTAGAACCGCTTTTCCCCATGTCCCACAGATTTGGGGTCCTTGTGCTTTTATTTTCATTTGTATCAAGGTAACTTTTTATCCCCCCACCCTGGATCTTGTTGCTAACCCATTCGTTGTTTACTTGCATGTTATTTAGTCTCCATGTGTTTAAGTGTTTTTCAGTTTTCATCTTGTAATTGATTTCTAGTTTTATACCACTGTCATTCAAGAAAATGCTTAATGTGATTTCAGTTTTTTTAATTTAATAAGACTTGTTTTGTGGCCTAACAAGTGGTCTATCCTGGAAAATGTTCCATATGCACTTGAAAAGAATTATATTCTGCTGCTTTGGGGTAAAATGTTCTAAAATATCAATTTAAACCATCTGGTCTAATGTGTCATTTAAGGCCACATTGCCTTGTTAATGTTCTCTCTGAATGACCTATCCATTGATGTCAATGAGATGCCGAAGTGTCCTACTATTATTGTATTACAATCAACCCCTCTCTTTAAATTTGTCTATGTTTGCTTATATATATTTAGGTGCTCTTACATTAGGTACATAAATGTTTATAAGAGTTATATCCTCTTATTGGATTAATACCTTTATAATTATGAAATGTTCTTGATTGTACATTGTTACAGCCTTTGTTGTAAAGTCTATTTTGTCTGATATAAGGATTGCTACCCAACTTTTTTGTTTCCATTTGCATAAAATATCTTTTCCCATTCCTTTAGCTTCAGTCTGTGTGTACATTTCATGCTGAAGTATGTCTCTTGTAGGCAGCATGTGTACAAGTCTTGCTTTTTTAATTTATTCAGCCACCTTAAGTCTTTTAATGGGAACATATAGTCCATTTACATTTAAAGTAATTATTAATAGGCATGCAATTATTGCTATTTTAGTAATTGTTTTCTGATTATTCTTGTAGTTCTTCTGTTTCTTTCTTATTCTCTTGTTCTCTGATGATCTTTCCATAATGTTGTATTTGGATGTCTTTCTCTTACTTCTTGTATATATCTTGCAGATTTGGGGTTTGTGGTTACCAAATGCTTCATATATACAAAGTATGCTTGTAGCAGTCTATTGTTTTAGTTGATGGTCTCTTACATTTGAGTATATTCTAAAATCACTACAATCTTTATTCATCCCCTCCAGTTTATGTTTTTATCATTATGTTTTACTTCTCATGTGAATGTGCTTGTGTTTATCCCTTAATTTATTACTACACATGATCTTTCTACCTTTTCCTTTTAACCTTTATACAGCTTTATAATTGGTTGATCCACTGTTTTTATTCAATGTTTGCCTTTGTCCATGAGAAATTTTTCTTTCCTATATTTCTTTATTCATACTTTTTAATCTATGATTTTATTTTTAAAGAAGTCCCTTTAACATTTCTTGTAATACTTGTTTAGTGGTGATGAACTCCTTTAGCTTTATCTTGTCTTGGAAGTTTTTCATCTCTCCTTCAATTCTAAATAATAGCCTTGCTGGGTAGAGCAATGTTAGTAATAACTCCTTGCTTTTCATTACTTTAAATATTTTGTGCCAATCCTTTCTGGCAAGCACAACATTTACCTACTCCACCATTTTGACAGGAAGTCTGGTGTACTATTGATGTTGCACTCATTCAAATTTATTGTTCCTAACTGCTTTTATTGATTTTCATGACTTTTTCCAAAGCTAATCCATACACAGCATCAATTTTCAGTATTGAGTCCAAACAAAGAGTATTCCAATGCCAGTTAAAATAGTAATATTTTAAATCAATACATATTTGTCTAGAGTGGGTTAAATATTTTAATAAAACTCATAATGTATATTTTTTAAAAGAAGGATGTGTTTAGAGTTGAATAAAGGATATCTGTGGTATAGGTAAAAGATCACACAGCCATTTCCACAGGCCTTTATTCTGGCTTCTCTAAAGCTAATTCTTTCACACCTGATTTTTCAGCTTACGTAAATTTTTCCTAAAAAAAATAAATGAGTTATTAAATGGAAATCCAGATTTGGTGCAAAATTTAACTCCAACTGTCAGCACACACAATTAAATAAAGTACATTGTCTTCAATCAATTTGTACTTATATTCACTCACACATTTGATGAATCCACAGTAAGTTATGAAACAAAACAAAAATACTAGAAAATGTGCTGATTATTGCTAAACGGAGAGATGGCTAAATGTGTAGAATGTTATATCTAAGACATACAAATCAGTCATATGAGAACTATGTAGATAGCAGGATATCTAATGTAAGTGGTAAATTTTCCACTGAGATAGAAATGTAGCTTTTAGATGTGAAGCATCATATCTATGACTATAAAAACATGAGACTACATATTCTTGGTAATTAAGAATGGATGCTCACTACTGATCTGAGAACTGAGCTCAGGTGCACTTCACACATGAACCAGCCATATAACAAAATGAGAAATGAGCTATTAATTCCCAACTCAATTATCAACCATCATGAGCTGAACAGTAGGGCAGCATAATGCCACAATTAACCACATGTACTGTGGGCCCAAGTAGGCCAAATTTCAAACTCTGGCTTCCCCATTAATTGGGCACCATATCTTTGAGCCTCACTTTCATTATTTTTTTTTAAATATATTTTATTGATATTTTACAGAGAGGAAAGGAGAGGGATAGAAAGCTAGAAACATCGATGAGAGAGAAACATCGATCAGCTGCCTCCTGCACACCTCCCACTGGGGATGTGCCTGCAACCAAGGTACATGCCCTTGACCGGAATCGAACCAGGGACCCTTCAGTCTGCAGGCCGACGCTCTATCCACTGAGCCAAACCGGTTTCGGCCTCACTTTCATTATTAATAAGCCAGGGGAAGGAAATTTATTTCATATCTTTTAACAACATATACATATGCCTTAAACAATAAACATTTTGTTTGAGAAAGCTGTAAACATTTAGTGAGAGGACTTTAATAGTCAAATACCCCACATAAGAGCAGTCTGCATGGTTTTAGCTTGTCTTCTTTTAAAACTCTCGTTGCCCTTCCCCTACTTCCAAGCATGTAAATGGGTTCTAGTTTTGGTAAAATCTTTACCTTGACAGCAGGGCCACCTCTGCCCTCCTCCCCATTCTTTGGCTGAGATAGTTGCTGAAAAACAGCTTCTGGATCAGGCCCTGATTCTGGCATTTGAAAGTGCCGTAAGCTTGATAAATTCTCTTCACTCACATCAGGACCATCTTTGGCCTCACCCCAGTCCTTGGGTGAGCCAGTTCTTGGAATTCAGCATCCAGGTCAGACCTTGAACCACAGGGGCTCCTGCATCTTCTTCCTCTTGATTGGGTTAATGTATTGACTCTCACTTGGCAGTTCCTCTTGTTAATTTGTTCATCACTGGACTACTGGGTAACCACAGGTCCAACTGGCTGGGAATATGCATCATCTTCTAATCATATTTCCCATATGGATCTTAATCATACATGCCCACTCATACTTCACCTCATACTTAAAATCCTGGAAGGACTGATCTGTAGACCTACCAATTGAGTCTCTAATAAATATTTTTTACAATTGTATTTGGTACCCTCTTTCATTCTCAAAAGTCTCTGAGTATGGGACACATAATATATGGCCACTCTAGCTAAATTTATATTGGAGAATGTCACTTAGATATGGGGTAATATTTGACTTCTGAATAATAAATTCCATAATTAAACAGACATGTCTAAACAGTTGCAGGCAGTAGGCAATCACCACAGGCATTCTCATGTTGTGAACTAACCCTGACAAACTTCCAAGAAGGAGCAGAGCAGAATGTTTGCAGCTGTCCTCTTGGCTCTTTGGAAAAATGGGTCAGAAGGTCTGTGTGATGCATGCCCGACAATTTCCCCTGATCTACCAATTTGGTATTTACTCTCCATCTATAGGTAGGAGTTAGAACAAGGGCAAGTGTCCAAGAGTGCTTTACTACTGGGTGTTAAGCAATGTACAAACATAAGGTCAGGGAAAGGAGCGTCTGTCTTCTAAAAAAAAAGTGAGTCTGGCTTTCTGTCTTAGAGAGGTCACTCAGTAAAAGCCTGAAGGAGCATAAAAGTTGGCTCCCATTGCATTTTTAAATGTGACCTAAGTTTTTGTTATATTATTATTTAAAAAATGGAAAATTTAGAAACATAATTAAAAAATAAAAACCAACAATCCAATGACTATGACATATATTTTCATATATATCCTCCTGGTATTTTTTAAATATATATGTATCTAGATAAATAGAGAGAAAGTATGAATATAGGTATGTGGTCTTACTTTACTTCAAGACACTTGAGAATTTGTCCTTTGATTAAATCCTCCTTTTAATGGTAATTCAAGAAACTATTAGAGTATTACAATATCCTAAAAAAATGCGATTCTGATCAAGGTGGCATGTACAGGATCAATCTGAAGCTTCTTGCCAGACCTGATACATGAAATTTGTGCACAGGGGTTGGGGGTTCCCCAGCCTGGCCTGTACCCTTTCGCAATACAGGACCCCTTGGGGGATGTCCAACTGCCGGTTTAGGCTGATCCCAAGATCAGGCCTAAACTGGCAGTCAGACATCCCTCTCGCCCTCTCGCAATCCGGGACCACTGGGTCCTACCTGCTGGCCTGCCTGCCTGCCTCATCACCCCTAACCACTCACCTGCCTGCCTGATCACCCCTAACTGCCTCTGCCTCAGCCCCCACCACTGCAGCTTTGTCCAGAAGGACGTCCAGAATGACGTCTGGAAGGTCGTTCAGCTGTCCGTTCTAAGTAGCATATTATGCTTTTATTATTATAGATACTTTATGAGATGTGGTTACTGGAGAATGGAAATTAGTCATGTGTACCTCAAAAGGCTACAAAACGCTAAGGTATAAAAGCTGAAGCCACCACAGATCTCTTAGCATCCCTGAACTGAAGTGGCCCATACCCAGCCAGTGTAAAACTTTGTGTCCATCAGGACCCCAAATGCAAAATGGATAAAGTGGATGGGACATTGAAAATTCACACTGAGGAGTATTTTGTATTTCAACACCACTGTGGAGTTGTCCTTTGTTTTGGTTTTCTATTGTTATGTAACAAAACTCAGTGATTTAAATGAGCGCCATTTACTTGCTATCTGCACATGCAGGAGGGAAGCACATCTCTGCTCCCTGTGGCACCAGCTGGGATGGCTCAGCTGGGGCTCAAGGATTAACATCCACATGTTCCTAGGATGCTCAACTGGGGCTGTCATCTTGGCACCTTTATTCACCACATGAACCTTTCTATGTAGCCTATTAGCAGTTGGGTCCAAGAAAGAAGAAGCACAAGCTGCCAGGCTTTCCTCATGCTTATCCTCAAAGCCCCAGAGCATCAGTAAGAAGTGAAAGTTCCAGCCCAGATGTGAGGGGAAGAAAATATCTCTGTCTCTTGGTTGGAGAATTATATAGTGCATAGAGAGATGAGGAAGAATAGTTGCAGTCTCTAGATACACAGGGTTTAATGGGTTTACTGTTTTCTATCCTTTCTTTACTCAATATAAACTTTTTTTCTGGGAAAACTAAATCTTACCTCATGAACTTGGTTGAAAATCCAAATCAAGACCACTGCTTTTAGATGAATAAAGTGAGTGTTGCAATAGATATATTAACATCCAGAGTTAGAGAAGCATCTATCAGACCATCAAACCTCAGAGGGAAGGCAGGGGAGGGCAGGGGAAAGGGGGAGAGATCAACCAAAGGACTTGTATGCATGCATATAAGCATAACCAATGGACTCAGACACTAGGGGCGTGAGGGAACAAGTGGGGGGAGGGGGTGAGAGAGCAATGGGGGGATAAGGACACATATGTAATATCCAAATCAATAAAGAAAAAAAACATTGCTTAAAAATAGATATATTTGCTTTTAATGCATGAATATCATCATGTTATACTGCTGTGTATCATTTTATATTCACTTAATATTAGATTTTGGGAAAATTTTTATGTCATCAAATGTCTTCAAAAACATGATATTTATATAGTGAAGTATTTCATTTGGTGAAGTATTCAAACTTCTTGACTAATGTTATTGAATATTTTGCTTGCTTTTGCTTTTTTAGAAATAATTATTGATGATGTTGCTACATAAATATTAGTACATTCATGGGTTATAGTCTTAGGTTAAATTCCTAGAAGTAGACTTGCTAGGTCAAATTGGTTTAAGATTGTAAGGTAGTTTCACAAAATGTCTTTAAGAAAGTTTTTATATTTTATTGCCATTTCCAACCAATTTTGAATTTGTTATTTAAATATTCTTATCAGTACTTACAAATGCCATCTTGTTGGGTTTGGTTTGGTTTGGTTTGTTTTGAGTTTTTCCCATTACTTTGAACATTGTACTACTTGCTAAACACATTTGTTCTTTCTAAACATCTTTCATATTTTTTTCAAAAATGACAAAGCTGTCTTTTTTTTCTTTCATTTTACTCTAGAAGTTCTTCTAAATTTTACAAGTCAGTGATATGCACAACGCAGGATGGGTTTTCAATACAATCATCTTGCACATCACAGCCTGGCATATCCTTTCATTACCTTGTGAATAAACATCTCCACCTCCTGTAAACTGCATCTCCGTTATCATGGTACCTGGGCTGTAGTCCTTGACTTCTCCAAGTGAACTTTTTTCCTGTGTCCCTACTGTGTTTTCTGCATACTGTTACATACTGTTGAAGATTTTTCTTAACATGTTTGTAACCATTTCTGTTCCTTACCAGACTGAGAATTTTTAAAATTAAAATTCAACAAAATTTGTGTGCTTACTTTATGACAAATAGTATGCAAAGTACTTAGAATGCAAATGTAATAATATATTGTTACTTATTTATGGACAGAACAGCACATCTTTTTCTTGTACCTTCCACTAGAATACAGTAATTGTAAAATGTTCAATATTGAATAAATGAATTACTAGAAAAAAAATAAGCTAGTCTCAAGCCATTTTCAGAGAGATCTGAGAGAAAGTCCTTTTCTAAAAGGATTAATCAAGAAATATAGTCAATTATATTCATTGTGGAATATAATGAAGAACATAAACTGATGAACAAAAACAGATCCAGAGACAGAGAAGCATTGATCAGACCATCAAACCTCAGAGGGAAAGGTGGGGGTAAGGGGGGAGATCAACCAAAAGACTTGTATGCATGCATATAAGCCTAACCAATGGACACAGACACCAGGGGGGTGAGGGCATGAGTGGGGGGGGGGGGCAATCGGGGGATAAGGACACATATGTAATACCTTAATTAATAAAGAAAAAAGAGAAATATAGTCAAAACTGCATCACCATGGCATAGCCTATGGAGTTTTTAAATGTTTTGTATCTCAATGAGTATTTGTCTCCTCAAGCATAATTATTAGGCATCACAAACAAGACAAAATGAAGATTTGCTTTCATCTTCCATTATTTTCATTTAAAAATCACAAAGCATCTGGGGACCTATCTTTTTATCTTGCTGGTTAGATGCTTCTATTCCCTGATGTTATTAGTCCCAAGGATAAAAATGTGAAGTTTCTATAAATGACTTTGTCAATTTTATTTAGAAATCCAAGTTTCAAACTGACACCAAGTCAGGCAACTCCAAATGTTATTGAACTTCACCCTCATGTGTGTACCTTCAGGGGAATTTCCTGGCACAAAGAAAAGAAGTGGCAGCGCGAACTGTTTGCTAAAGCACAGAATGATTTCCCTTGCTGGCAGTGTCACCGATGTAATGACAACAATTTCAGAAAAGATATCTGAGTTTTCCATTTTGTTTGGTTAAATCAATTCTCAGAAGAGATAAATAGTTTTTCAGTATGTTAGATACATTTATTTTTCTTTATTGTTGTTTCTGTTGGGTTATATTACTTAATTTCTGCACAGCCTGCCACAATACACTAACACACCTGGGGATAATTAAAATATTAAGGATGAATATGTAGACAATGAATATGTAGAATTAGTGGAAACAGGTTAAGTAATATTTATCTGGGTTGAATAAATACATTTCTTTGTCCTATATTGTAAGCAAGAATAACCTGGTCAAGCTCAGCCAGTGTGGCTCAGTTGGTTGAGCATCAGCCCATCCACCAGGAGGTTGCCTGTTTGATTCCGGGTCAGGGCACATGCCCATGTTGTGGGCTCAATCCCCAGTAGGGGATGTGCAGGAGACAGGGGTCAATGTTTCTCTCTCATCGATGTTTTTATCTCTCCCCATTCCTCTTTCTGAAACCAATAAAAACATATTTAAAAAAAAAATAACATGGTCAACATTTGAAAAACAATAAGTTGTAGAATAAGTGGTAGGGAGGGGAAGCAATGAAGTAGCAAATAGAAAGACTAAAGAGCTTTTAAATTGAAATTAGATTGGAATTGAAATTAGGATTTGAATTGAAGTCACAATGGAAGTATAGATATGAGGAAGTTATAGGGTTTCTGAAATAGTGACACATCTTAGAGTTCTATCAAAGTTATTAGAGAGTCAGAAAAAGTAGTCAAAACAAGCTTGATGACAAGGAGAAGCTTCAAATTGCCTTTGGCAAAAATAAGTGTGTTCATGTCCATTTGTCTGAGTGACTGTGCTGAGATTTTCTGTATTTTTAGAGGAAGACATAACAAGTCATCTCATAATGTCTTACAGTAATATACCATCACTTCCTCAGCTCATGTTGCTCAACCTCATCTGCCTCTAGGTTTATTCTAGCCCTACTCTCACTTAATCAGAATGAACCTCATAGATCCTTCCCAACTATTTTGAAAATACGCATTCAGATTCTCTTGATTCGGATTGGACTCTGACCTCGTAATCTCGTAACACTGGACTTAAACAGCATTCCTGAGACACCACCTCCATTTGTGTCTCAGTTTGGATAACGGTGTCTGTTCTTTCCTCTACCTTAGTTCCTATTTTTATCATCGGAGAAATTCCCTAGCGCCTTTAGGACTACGCCGGTCCTTTGTTCATGATACTCTCCTAACCAGAGAAGTATCTGAGCAGCTGCATCCCACCAAATACTCCAACTCTGGCATTCGCTGACAGACCAATCTTTGCCTGGTGGCTTATGCTGTGGCTGCCATGTTACACCAGCTTGTTTGTTCGCTATTAGCCTACATTGAAGAACATTATAGGAACTCGCCAATTCTGTGAAATGTATCTCACGCGCACTAGGAGGCTGCTTTGGAGGCTGTTTCTCACCACCTTGCACAGTGCACTCTTTATTTGGATTCATAGGAAGACTTTCTCTTTGAATCCAGAAGCTGGAATCGTTATACTTTATCTCAAACTCACTATTTTTAACTGGCTTGTTTATTTTTGAACACCTGACACTTCTGCACCTATTGATAGCTATTAGAAAAATTCAGCATTCACCTCTATCCATTATGCAGGACTATACAGCCGATATTTGTGTGCATTAATCTCATTCCTGATTCTATCAAGTTTATCTCCCCGAAGTCCAGAAAGGTTCACCTAATAACTTTTACTTTGCTTTTAGCTTGCTGAATCGAGTATATTTTTATGAGCTATTTGTAGGTTGGGGGAGGATAAAAGAGGATTCAAATGAGTCAATTCTACAGAAACACTGCTTCCTGTTCCACCTGCAATCATGGAATGCCAGTTACTTCAGGGAGGAAGCTCCCACGTCACACTGTCCTGACACTCTGCTCTGGCTGCTGGGTTCAGAACCGACATGGGATGCTGCATCATCAGTATCTGCCGAAGGAGATGGGGCAGGATAGTTGCAGGATCTAAGTCTTCAGTGTGCTCTGTGCTGCTGAAGATGACTTGTAAAAATCAAAGTCAAACAGTCTAATATTTTATCCCTGGGCCTTCAGGTATAATCAGGTCCAACAGCACAATTCTCACCTTTTTAAAGTTCTTTAAAGAAAGAAATCCCCCCTACCTCATTCAATAATCTATTTTAATGGATAAGGCATTCCAGGTTTAGGAATTTCTATTTGTAACTAACAAGTCTTATTACTTCGCATTCAGCATATTGTCAAGGCTCAAGGGTAACAGAGAGCATCTATTCATTCTCTCCTCATTATTTCAAAGATGACCATGAACCATAACCCCAGATCTAAATGTTTTAAGAATATTAAAGTAATGTATTCTTTAAGTTTTAAATATGTCACCAAACATTTATCAGGTAATGTATATGGGTAAGGTACATACAGGGTTAGCTAGTATTATTATTATTGCCTGTCAGTGATCTCACATCCAACTCTACGTATGAATTTATGTAATCCTCTAAAAAAATCTCATGAGGTGGAAGCTATTATTATCCCTCTAGTGCAGATGTGGAAATTGAGACACTGAGATATTTAGGAATCTTCTGTTCACCACCAACTTCAAGGGGTGAGCCAGAATCCAGACTTGGGACATCTGTCACTAGAACCTATTTGTATGCTCTACTGCCTCTAAACTCCCAGGCCCATGCAAGTGCCCAGATGTACCCAATCTTTGTAGAAATGTCTTTTTTGTTGTTGTTTCTTTATTATCACCTAAGTAATCCAAGTTTTACTGGAGCAACATCTAATATAACACTGTAAGTTTTATATGAAATTTGAGTATTTTGATTTAATGAGTGCTATTATAACCAGGCAATTTTCTATTGTTTTCAGTGCTCCAGGGACAGTATTTTAGTTAAGGCTTGTGTGAACTTGTCTAGACTCAACTCTTCACAATTGTGATCTTGTTTCTATGAACAGAGGGGAAAAAGAATTTCCACTTTTTATATATCTGGACTTAAGGACTACCAACCAATAAAGAAACAATATTCATAATTGAAAAGTTAAGAATCTAACTCCACTTTACATAAAACTGGTCAGAACTATCCTTAGATCTATCAGCTATCATCATACAACTATCATATCACAACTCTCATTTCAACAGTCATTTCTTTCCACACCTTAAGAACCCTCTGACTGAGAATTATTAGCCCAATTTGTCAGGTGAGAAAAATCAAAGCTCATTTAGTTCTGAGGTAGGATCAGAATGTCTTTTGCCAGGTGTGTCTAATAGGAAAAAACAAGGTGTTATTATAGGGGTTTTATAATCCAAATCCAAGCATAACTATTTACAAGCATGCAACACTTGTCAGACACTCACAGATGATTGCCCCTTTGCATCAAATTATATTAAAGTTATTTGCAAACTCTCACTGAACCAATTTTGCAAACCAACCAAAAAAAGGATGGTGGAGTATAGCCCCTTGACCACCAGGGGGAGCAAAATCCAGAATCCATCCTAAGTGGCATTCCAAACTCAGCAGGCCTTTCCTTGTTTGTATTAATTTGGTGGCATATAGAAAGGGAAAACCTAAGCATAGCGTAAATCTAAGGGACTTTTGTAAATCAAAGGTCAACATCCTTTGAACTACACCTGGTGGTAAATGTATGTCTTTGAGTTTGAAAGTTGATTGAGCAAGGACTGACAGAATGTGATA
Source organism: Plecotus auritus (assembly GCF_963455305.1). Lineage (NCBI taxonomy): Eukaryota > Metazoa > Chordata > Mammalia > Chiroptera > Vespertilionidae > Plecotus > Plecotus auritus. The sequence goes on along the minus strand of NC_137776.1, from coordinate 119,815,488 downwards.
AAAAGATTAAAGATTTAAAAAGTTTTAAAAATTAAAAACAAAAGAAATCAAAGAAATGAAACCTCTACTTCCTCTACACTATTTTAAGCATCATAAAAATTTGAAAGTATCTGGCAGAAGAGTTAGCCACAAGGGTTTTTTTTTTAAGGTATTGATTTCTGGGAGACAATTTTTCTTGATAGACAGCCTGCATTTTAATGATGACCACTTCTAAAGGTGATCTTGCCTGTCTCCACGTCAAATCATGCAAATTGCATAGAGTTGGGTATATATGCCCAGCAAGACAGAATGTGTATTCAACTTTGTGTATCTTTCTTTCTGGAAGCACGGTTTGTCTATCTAAAATTTATGTGAAAGCTTTTTTCCTTGGAGGTATAATGCAACTATTGTCTTATACCTGGGTCACTTTTGTTTGAGTCTTTCTATTGTCATACAGATTGTCAGCATGGCCCACAATTATGACAAGTCTCTGATTGTAAAATCAAATAATAAAGAGTAAAATCAGTAGGAGAATGCCTGGGGTGAATTTATAATTCATTTGAAGTGTGAAGCTGTCCATTTAACCCTTAACAATATTCATTTTCTTCACAGTGTGCAAACCTTGTCAGTAGTTTGAAAAGCCATGAATTTAAATAACCTTAAGCAGCCTGAGAAATGAATAATTTGATAGGTATATCTGCCAGATGGTTGAAATGTCTAAGCCCCCCCCCCACACCCCTCCCCCTCCCCGCCCGAGAATATGTTGTAGGATTTCTGCCAAATTTAGGTTGTAAGGAAGGCAAAAATCAAACAATAAACTCTCCATATTTGCAAACTACCAATACTAAGGTAACATTTAAGGACAATAGTTGCCAGCCCCACCTCCCTGGACTCTTAGAGGAATGACCTGAAAAGCAAGAGGTCTTTGCTGTTGTTGTTGTTGTTTGTTTTTAAAAGATTTTTTTAGTTTGTCAAATGAATATTTAATCTGACTAAGATGAAATCAATGCCTTGCTGGAGCCTCTCCAACTTGTCTTTATTTTTTTGTAAAGCTTAATGCTCCTTTCAGTATTAATGCAGTACTGACAACTCAACTAACATACTATGATTGACATCTCATTGAAGAGACCCTACAGAGCATACCTTTTTTCCTTCTGGCTGTTGTTGATGTGTGCAGATACACTCCTTGTTGTGCAAATACCTGAAAATAATATTGTAGAACCAGGTGAACACACACCTTTATCAGGATCCATTTATTAAAAACCAGAGTAATTACCAGAAGCATGATCTGGATATAAAATAACCCAATGGCACCTGGTGCTGTGAAAGAAGATTCTGATACAAGGATGCCAAGGACTGATCTGATTCACATTGACCACTGAGTATGTGTGCCATGATCCAACAAAGGAATATATATTTTCAACATTCCAAAATTATCCTCCCAAGAAATGGTAACATGGTAGCATTCTTTGGAAAGTGTCAAATGGGCCCTAGTGGGTTTGGCTCAGTGGATAGAGTGTTGGCCTGTGGACTGAAAGGTCCTGGGATCAATACCAGTCAAGGGCACATGCCCAGGTTGTGGGCTTGATCCCCAGTAAGAGGCAGGCAGGAGGAAGCTGATCGATGATTCTTTCTCATCATTGATGTTTCTATCTCTCTCTCTTCCTTTCCCTTCCTCTCCGAAATCAATAAAAAAAATATTTTTTTTGGGGGGGGGAAGAAAGGGTCAAGATGCGAGAAGACATTTTTAATTAAGAATCAAGAATATACTAAACATAAAAGGCTATTAATTTATTAACCCAAAGTTATATTGGCCTGCAGAGGATATGTACAAATCCAAAAAGTTATTGGAAATTTCTGATAACAAAACTCTAAATTTAATATGATATTATAATTTCTTAAATACTTCAGAACATTGGGCTAATAATAATAATAACAGCTAAAAATATAACATATTTTAATATATCAAAACAACTTATAGACTTGGTTTTATTCAAACCTCACATCCTAACAATGATACAGGTGCATCAAAGCAGTAAAGTCATCCAATTAATGATAGAATTTAGAATACACATTTTTTTCATTTTTAATTTAATACACAAAGTTGCAACATGTTTGTAAAAATTTATTGTAAAAGAGTTTTGATTTTATAATTGAAAGTGAAATAAAAAGTCACCTCTATCAATATGCCTTACAATTTTATATGAAAGTTTTAAAAATCTGAGGTTATTAAAGGGAGGGATCCAAATCATTTTTAGGGAGGTAAGAATTTAGCTGAGATCCAAAAAATTAATTAGCTTTGTTTTTTAAAAAAAGTTAGAGTTCAATCTGGCCAAGGGAACAATATATGCAAAGTCATGAGAATACTTTAGGGACAATTATGTTTGAGGAACCTAAATAGGGCCGGTGAGCTCATATGCCAAAGGGAAGAGTCAGGAGTTCAGCCTTGTACAGCTGATAGAGACCAGATTGTATGGATCCATGTAAGGACAGGTGAAAGGTTTTGCTGCTCATGCAAAGGTAAGTGTTTTTTATACAAGAGCGTGACATGGTTCCATTTACAATGCTGAGTCTCAATTTGCTAGCCTCATCTTCCAACCCTTTGTTGCTTAAACCTTTGTTCTAGCCAAACTAATCTACTCATTAACTTTTAAACATATCATTTAATTTTCTATCTTAGCACCATTATCTCCATCATTTTTCTTGCCTAAAATTATTCATACTTCCTGCCCAATAGCCTCTATTTGGAAATACAACTAGGCCTTGGAAGGACTGAGCACACCTATGTTTTCACATATTATGAGTATACCACTGAAAGGGACAGAAAAAACTTTTTCCTCTGTTTTCTTGGGTTCAGTGCCTGGGACCCACAAATTGAACTGACAAAAGACAACTTATCATGGAAAAATAGCTATGTCTTATGCATATGGAGGTGTCACAGAAATTAAATGAAAAACCCCAAAGAGGCAATCAGACCCTGAGGCTTATATACTGTTTTAACAAAGGACAGCAAACTTGTGTAGAAGCTACAAGAGAACAGAAAAAGGTTTTGAGTTTTGAGGGTGGTAAATTGTGGGAAGGCAATTATATGAAGAAAATATTGGAAAACAAGGGTTATTCAGTAAAGTTTGTGCAGGCCCCTTTTGGTGCTTGCTTTCTATTTTCTCATGCACTGAAACTCCCCTGGGAAATGGGATTTGTGGCGTACTTCACTTCTCAGAAGTTTGTACTCTGTTAGGTAACAGCTCTGAGAAGGTATCTTTCTGCATCCGTTGATATTCAACGGCCTTTAAATGGAAGTAACCCATATGTGAAAGTAGTGTGGTTGGGGGCAGCATAATATGATTCCCTACACCACTTTGAATAACTATGATAACATATGCATGCTGCATTTTACCCTGGAGAAGAGTCTTTGTAAATAGGGAAAATTCTCCAGTTCTCATCGAAATAAATGCTACTGGGAAAGACTCAGAAGAAAAAATAAAAAGGCCAGGAAATGGTCAAGATGTATGCCTGAGTATATAGACGTATTCCTATAGCCAAAATTCCTAACATTCCAGACATGTGTTTATTTATTTATTTAGTTAGTTAGTTAGTTAGTTAGTTAGTTAGTTAGTAATATGTGGCTATTGATTTTTAGAGAGAGAGAGAGAGAGACCTCAGTGTGAGAGAAGCATTAATGGGTTGCTTCTTGTATGCACCCCAACTGAGGATCAAACCTGTGACCTGGGTATGTGCCCTGATTGGGAATAGAACTGACAACCTTCTAGTGCATGGGATGATGCTCAACCAACTGAACCACACTGGCCATGGCAAAACATGTATTTAAAAAGAATAAATACTGAGTGCTGAGAAAACAGAGAATGCTATGTGTGGGCCTAGAATGTTAGAAATTCTCAAAAGAGAACTATGGATTGAATTTATGAAAGTACCTAGAGCCCTAACCGGTTTGGCTCAGTGGATAGAGTGTCAGTCTGCGGACTGAAGGGTTCCAGGTTCGATTCCAGTCAAGGGCATGTACCTTGGTTGCGGGCACATCCCCAGTAGGGGGTGTGCAGGAGGCAGCTGATTGATGTTTCTCTCTCATCGATGTTTCTAACTCTCTATCCTTCCCCCTTCCTCTCTGTAAAAAATCAACAAAATATATTTTGAAAAAAAAAAAAGAAAGTACCTAGAGCATATGTATATACAAATACAGTTCTGGAGAAGTGGGGAGTTTTTCATAAATATTCTAAACTCAGAAGTAATAGATAAAAAGTATAATCAGAATTCCTGGGAAAAGGTGAGGCTGATCTCTGAGATAAAGCACTTAGGACAGCCTAAAAGCTGGGCCTCTCAAGGAGTGAACAGCAGGCACATTTCCTGGTGAATATGGGCAGTTACACCTGAGAAGCAGGCAGTGGCCTGAGAGGCGCTTTAATCTTTATGCAGGCTTTATGGAAAAATTACTAATGAATGTCAGTGAGCAAAATAAAAACAAATTTCTTGTAAACTCCCTAGGGTGAGCTATAGCACATTCAGTACTGTCTACTCAGCAATTACAAATTACACAATAAGCTAATTCAACAGTGAGTTTCCGGTGCTCAGTCACTGTATAGCATTGATCTTGGATACAACATACTTCTATAGGGTCTTTGACTTAGAATTACAAGTAGAATTCCACCAGCAACCAAGTCTTCATGTGTTTCTAATAATAGAGCAAAGGTCACAGGCCACCTTTCATATTTCTCCTTTCAGATCTTAATGATTAGATCATTATAATTGGCAACATTGATATACTTGATAATATAGAACACTGCACACAATTGCAGGATACATGTGATTTTTAACCACATTTGGAACATTTTCAATATTTATAATATAATTCAAAACTTCTGAAAAATTCCAATGACTTGACCAAAATACATTAAGTTAAAATCCATGTAAATAGATAAGCAGAAGATGCTCATCTATCAGAAATTGGAAACTACATACATATCTTAAATAATTTAGGGTAAGATTAGTAATTAGAATGAAAGCTAGAAAATATCTTTAATTAAATGTTAACAAGGGTGCACATAAATCTATCTTTATAAGAAAGTTATAATCTTAAATCCATACATTGAAAAAGCAGAAGAAATAAGCTAAGTATCTAACTTAAGAAATTAGAAATATAAAGCAAGTTAAATATAAAGAAATTAAAAAGAAGGAAACAACAAAGATAAAAACACTGATAAAAGAAAATAAGGAAAGAATCAACAAATAGAAATGTTAGATATTTGAAAAGCCAATAAAATGTTGTTCTCCTGGAATACTAATCAACAAAAATAAACAAAAGGCACAAATCACTGACATTGAGAATTTAGAAAGAATACTACTAAAAATTTAATAGTTATTAAAACTAGTATAATATAATATTAGAAATAAATTAGTGGCAATAAATTTTTAAATGTAGATATCTGCAGGATATATCCCTAGGAATAAGAAAAACTGACATTAGAAGATATAATAAATCTCTATAGCTTTACAACTATTAAAGAAATTGTTCATTTTACTTAAAATATTTACACATAAACCTAGTTGAGGCACAGATGGTTACTATAGGAATTCCTTTAGCAGTTTAAGTTTCAAGTCTGATAATATTAAAATTTCTGCCATACCTGAGTACAATTCTGAAGCTTGATAACACAGTTGGTAAAATTCAGTATTTTTTATGGAAAAAATAATGCATTCAAAATTAAGAATAGAAAGGAACTTCCTTATTATGGATTTAAAGATCTACAAAACTCTTTATAATACATACTAGAGGCCCGGTGCACGAAATTCGTGCATGGGGGAGAGGGGTGTCCCTCAGCCCAGCCTTCACCCTCTCCAATCTGGGACCCCTTGAGGGATGTCCAACTGACCGTTTAAGCCCGATCCCAGTGGGGATCAGGCCTAAATGGGCAGTGGGACATCCCTCTCACAACCCAGGAGTTCTGGCTCCCAACTGCTCACCTGCCTGCCTTCCTGATTGTCCCTAACCGCTTCTGCCTGCCAGTCTGATCACCCCCTAACCACTCCCCTGCCAGCCTGATTGATGCCTAACTGCTCCCCTGCCAGCCTGTTTGCCCCTAACTGCCCTCCCCTGCAGGCCTGGTCAACCCTAACTGCCCTCCCCTGCAGGCCTGGTAACCCCCAACTGCCCTCCCCTGCAGGCCTGGTCCCCCCCAACTGCCCTCCCCTGCAGGCCTGGTTGCCCCCAACTTCCCTCCTCTGCTGGCTTGGTCACCCCCAACTGCCCTCCCTTGCAGGCCTGGTTCCTCCCAACAGCCCTCCCTTGCTGGCCATCTTGTGGCAGCCATCTTGTGTCCACATGGGGGCAGGATCTTTGACCACATGGGGGCAGCCATCTTGTGTGTTGGAGTGATGGTCAATCTGCATATTACTCTTTTATTAGATAGGATAGAGGCCTGGTGCATGGGTGGGGGCCAGCTGGTTTGCCCTGAAGGGTGTCCTGGATCAGGGTGGGGGTTCCCTTGGGGTGTGGGGCAGCCTGGGCGAGGGGCCTGTGGTGGTTTGCAGGCCAGCCACGCCCCCTGGCAACCCAAGCAGAGGCCCTGGTATCTGGGGTTTATTTATCTTCTACAATTGAAACTTTGTAGCCTGGAGCGGAGCCAAGCCTTCTGCTTGCTCCGTGGCGGCAGCCATTTTTTTTTTTTTTTTGGATTTATGTATCTTCTGTAATTGAAACTTTGTAGCCTTAAGCGGAGGCCTGGGCCAGCCAGGGTGTATGGAAAGCTTGGCTTCCTCCATCACCGGGGGCAACCCTAGCCTCCTGCTCTTTCCAGCTCTGTGGCTGCTGCCATTTCTGTTTGGGTTTATGTATCTTCTATCATTGAAACTTTGTAGCCTTGAGTGGAGGCCTAGGCTGGCAAGGGCAGGTGGAAAGCTTGGCTTCCTCCATTGCTGGGAAAACCCAAGCCTCCCTCCTGCTCTCTGTGGCCATAGCCATCTTGGTTGGGTTTACTTGCATATTCGCTCCTGATTGGCTTGTGGGCGTGACTTGTGGGTGTAGTGGAGTGATGGTTAATTTGCATATTACTCTTTTATTATATAGGATTACAAAATATACCCAAAAATCTATAACATATTTAATTGACAATATTGAATGTTTTCTCTTTCAAGTAGAACAAACCAGGAACCCAAGATCAACATTCTTTTTCCTACAATCCTATTGATTGACTTTTGTAACAGGAACATTCATTGTGTTAGGTCTCCATAAGCTTTGAATTTTTAAATGTCATCTAGAATAGACCAAATGCTTTGTGTCTGCCAGAAAGATTATTTATTGTGTTAATATTTATTTTTCTTACCTCCCCCAAGCAGTCATTACCAAATTACTCCCAATGAATTATGGGTTACCCATTCTGCCTATTCTCTCTATCTGCCTCTCTACAAATTGAAGGAGATTGGTTTGATTTTCCTGGATTTAGGGGCCTCACCTTTCTCCATCTGATTATGTATTTGAAGCATGATGAGTATCCTCACTAAACTATATAAAATATTTCTGTGGATTTTGGACACTACTTCCTTCTGGTTTGTTTCTTTTCAAGCAAAAGTTTTCAAAAATTTTGGGATTCGTGGTAACCTACCTTTTGTTTTAAGTATTGGTATTCCCTGCTGGTTCTAATTTAGTTTAGATCTTTAGGTCAGAAATAGTAGAAGTTCAGATCTGCTATCTTGGTGTAGTTTATATCCAAAAGTGTGCACTCTGAAAGTTTAACATTATTTATTAAATAATGTAATATTCTTCCAAGCATTGACCTAACAAATAACAGTTGAATAATCAGACCATGTTAAATACTGTTATTCAAAATATATAACAAAAATAGTTTTATCTTTGAGTAATTTCTAATTACCATTGAGACTAATTAAATCTGTCCTTCTCTTGTGCTTTATACCACCTTTGAGAGAAGAGGGATCAGAGAGGCAAGGGGAAAAGATGGAAAGATACCGGGTGAGAGAAATAGAAGGAGGACAAGCTAAAGAAAGAACAGAGTGGAGAAAACCTAGGAAGGGAGGGAAGTTGGCTGGGGGGAGAGAGGGACACAAACTCATTTAGGCTAAAAATATGCCATTTTAAATATAATTTTATTTTAAAATGAATGTTTATATAGAATGATAATACCATTAATTTAGATAGGAAGTTCTTCTCTACCTCACTTCAGAACTGAGGATCCAAAATTCTATTGTGATTGCTATGATTAAAGAAGTCATTCTGCTGAAACTATGTGGTCGGGAAGTGACAGATATTTATAGTAGTTGCTTGGCTGTTTTATACATGGATCAAACCTATGTTTTAAAAGATAATAATATATATTCTGCATCAGCTGGCAATCAGAAGAACAAGAAAGACCATGAGTAAATCTTTTACATTCCCCTTTCTCCCAACATAATTAGGAGAAAACAATGAAACACACAAAATTTATTTACACACGTGCGCGCGCGCGCGCGCGCGCGCACACACACACACACACACACACACACACACACACACCAGGCAAACTCATCTCTTAAAATCTAGAAGCCAAAGGTGAAGAGAAAAAGGGAAAGAGTGGGTAGTGGTGTATTGTTATAGCAGAATCACTTTTCATATTTCAGCTAGACAATTGTTTACAACAGAGTGTTGGAGAACCTGCATATATTAAATCGGTTACATTTCCCAGCACCAATGCAAAGTACTCCTTTGCTTTAGTTTCATACTTTTACAACTGTATGCATTGTGTTGAGACCTTGTAAAACAGAGTGTTACATGTGAAACTTTGATCTCCAAAAAAATTTCAGGATCAAAGTTTTTCCTGATTAGGACATAAATCACAGCTAAAATAATGTGATAATGGTCTAGTCAAGAAGAAGCCACCTGGTACAATGCCTTTGAATTGGTGTTACTATATGTGGTTGGTGCATTACTGAGTTAATTAATCATTTCTTTGAACTTCCATATTCTGCTGACGCTAGGTGAGGAGTAAATGCTAGTCACTGTTATTCGATTTGACATCCATTTCCAGCACTAATATTTTGTAAATAGAAAGAAAAAAGAGAAAAACTGTAGCTCTGAGAAACACTGGAGAGAAAGTTCATGATGTAAAGAAATTCACAGACATGATTTAACATCTTTTCTAATTGGAAAATTCTTATCCTAAATAAAGGGCTGATTGAATTTGTGGCTGTGATTTTTTTAAGTTAATTTGAGTGCCAACTACTTTAATTAATGCACTTATTAATGTGAAGTTGGGCAGCCTGAGCTTGAATCACAGCTCCTCCAATTACCAATTACTTGAACTTGAGTCAATTGTATGACCTCACTAAGCCACAGTTGTTCCATTTGCAAAATGGGGGTGTTAATAGTACCCCTCATATAAGATGGTATTAAGCACTAATAAGATACAATCCTAAAGTATTTTATGGTGATTGTGCAATATTTCCTGCTCAAAATTAATTATTGTTGCAGATATTCCAAAATTTTTAATGGCAAGAATGTTGATGTCTGTTCTGAGGAATTATAGAGATTCTCTAGAAGCAGCTAAGGAGAGGAGTAGACTGGGCTGAGAGTCTCCACCCCTGACTCAAGACAGTTCTACTCATAACTGCACTCATGCATGTGTTCTTTTATGGAGAGTTTTTAAAATATTTAAAAGGAATGAGAACATTATAATAAACACCCATGTGCCCATCACCCAGCTTTATACAATTAACATTTCAATATATTTTATTAGTCTGGTTATTCACAAGATTTGCCTTGCCAAGTATTTCTGATTCTAAAAAAAAAAACAAAATAAATTTGAAAATTACTAACAGGCTAAATGAATTCTACCAGAAAAAAAAAATTCTTTAGTCATCAATTTGAGATAAGGCACCAAAAAGAATGCCTGTATAAAAAGAACTTAAATTCTGATTCAGTCATGTATTCAACTTTCTTATCTGTGTTCTCTCTCTCTCTCTCTCTCTCTCTCTCTCTCTCTCTCTCTGTCTCGCTAATCCAATCCCCATGACTTTAAATGCTCCTGACAAGCCAGTCATTCCAGATGCTATCTCTAGCACTGACCTCTGGGAGTGCATAAAATATCTACATGGGTATCTAATAAGCATTTTAAACATAAAATGCACCAATCAGAACTCTTCATTTTCTCACCCACAACCATCTCAGTCTTATCCATCTCAGTAAATGACACCGCTAATCACGTAGTTACTCAAACCAAAACTGTAGTGATCATTTTCTCTCTGTCTCTCATCTCTCTCTCATCTCTCTCTCTCTCTCTCTCTCTCTCTCTCTCTCTCTCTCTCTCTCTCAACTATTCACATCAGAATGTTGGTACTGAAAAAAAATCTCATTTCTATTCACTCCTAATCATATCCACTACTACGACCCCAACTGGTCTCCGCGCCTATTCTCTTGTCCTTTATAATCCATTCTTAAGGCCGCAGTAACCTGAGTTATTTTTGAAAAAGCATAAGTTAGCCTGGCCAGCATTGCTCAGAGGTTGAGTGTTGACCCATTAACCAGGAGGTCACAGTTCGGTTCCCAGTCAGGGTACATATCCAGGTTGTGGGCTCTATCCCTAGCAGAGGGCATGATGGAGGCAGCTGATCAATGATTCTCTCTCATCACTGATGTTTTTATTTCTCCCTCTCCCTCTAAAATCAATAAAAACATTTTTTAAAAATAAGTGGAACAATTGATGTTTCTTTCTAAAAAAAGAAAGAAAAAGCATAAATTGATAGCATCAATTCCCAGCTTAAAGTCCTCCAGAGGAGTTATATTGTTCTCTCAATGCAATCCAAACTCATCCCACACCCTCTGCCCTCCACCTCCTCCGGTGTTACTCTTCCCCAATTTATTTACTAATCTCCAAACACAGGACTCCTGGGCATTGTTATGCTGTTCTTCACATCACCATATTAGGCGTATTCCTATCTTTCCCTCTCTCTGGAGCACTTTTCCGTTAGATTGTAAGAGGTTGTCCTCTTTACAGCCTCTACATATCCTACAGGTCTCGGCTTAAATAGCATCAGATAGTCCTTTCCTAGTCACCAGTCTGAAGAATTCCAGCTCCTTTCCCAGTCACCATAGTGTACCTGAGAGTACTAAGCACTTAGCATTGTCTAAATTGATCTTTTCCATGCATTTGTTTTATTTTTTTTCTCTTTTCCTAGAAAGTAATCTCAATTTCAATGATAGCAGGGAGTTGGACTTTCCTGTTAAGTGATTTTTTTTTTCTCCAGTGTGTAGATATTGGCTGACATCTATATATATATATATATAGATGGTGGGGTAATGTAACCCACCCAACCATTCTTTTGACATTGTTTTTGTAAATGCTGACTGTGACTAATATGTAGCTTGCAGATGAACAGCATGTTTGTATAAGAAAACTTGGAACTAACTTCAGAAAATACAGATGACCTTCAGTCATCCAAGTTCCAAGAGATTTGCTGACCTTCAACTGTAGAACCAGGATGAAGTAGGACCAGGATGACAAAGACCAGGATGACACACACCAAACCATTACTTGACCAGTTTCAAGACCCTTATCCGATTGGGCTGTGCTAGCCTGCACTTAGAGAACTTTTCAACCCCCCCACCTTGATTTCTTTGTTCTTCTTTCCTTTTCCCTCCTTGTATAACCCTCTGCCTGCACTGAGGCGGGGAGATGGGTTTTGCAACAAGAATGTCCCCTCTTCTCAGATGGCTGACACTTGAATAAAACTCTTTCCTTTTTCACTAGCAGCTGTCTCATGAGTTTGGCTTTTATGGCAGTAGGAAGCCAAGCCTTGGTTTCTGTTATAGGTATGTCTTCCTGCTGTTGTTAGTGTCTGGATGCCTCACTATACAAAACTTTATAAATAGTCCTTTCCTTAATTAACATTAGCTAAACCCTTTTAGGTGAGCATATGTTTCCTGCCTGGGTCATGATTGACATATATATTACATGTGGGCACTTTCTACATAGCCTACCTAGCACATACTTTCAAAAACATTTATTGTCTATTGCATACCAGGCACTAAGCAGGCAATCAATACTACTTTGTATCTGACATACATACATAAGAGTCTTGTCAATGCTTTAATTAAATAAAATAGAAAGGCTTTAGGCAAAATTGAAAGTTAAAATAAAGCAATACCAAATTAAAATATGGGTTAACGAAAAGCAGCAAACGATTTGTGTTCTGTTATGTTACTGTTATGTAAAGAGGGAATGAAGCCACCTGAGTAACCTTGCCTCTTTATGAAATCATCAGGGAACATAAATAGATCTCTTTTTTATGAACTCAAGTTTTCATTCCTCATCTACAAAGCAAAGGAAGTGAATCTGTTATAGTGCTTTTCAAAGAGTTGTACTTGAAACATTTGTTTAGGAATGACCTAGGATAGTGGTCGGCAAACTGCGGCTCATGAGCCACATGCGGCTCTTTGGCCCCTTGAGTGTGGCTCTTCCACAAAATACCACATGCGGGCGCGCACATACAGTGCGATTGAAACTTCTGGCCCATGCGCAGAAGTCGGTTTTCGGCTCTCAAAAGAAATTTCAATCATTGTACTGTTGATATGTGGCTCTGTTGACTAATGAGTTTGCCGACCACTGACCTAGGATCTTGCCTTTAAATAACAGATTGCTGGCCTCGATGCCCACACCTACTGTCTGAAGAAAGAAAGGCTTTTGGAGAAAGGAGAAGAGGCACCAGAACTACCTTACTTTAAACAAGGATCTCATTCTTTAAAGCAAGTATTTTCATTCACATGTAAGTTTTGAAAACTGTTGGGGTAGAAATGGTATATTCCATTGTCAATACTCAATGAAATATGTCAAATCATTATCATTATATTGGAGTTATATTCCTGAAGTGGTGCCTGCCCTCATACATTAATGTGAAAGTCAACAATGGTCTAAAACATACAGACCTTTCTCTCTATGTTAAAATCATTGCCACTTACCTTACCTTTTAACTGGAGTTTTTGCATCACCTCACTTTTAACATCCACAAAAAAAGTGTAGCCTTAATGGACTGTGAAGCAGTGAGCCAATCACAAAGGCAACACAAAATTCAATCACAAACACCTGCAACTCATTATAAATTTAGCAGCACAAATGCCAGAGGCTGTAATGGGTCTCAGATAGTTTGTGCAACTCTGCCAATACTCACCTATAATTTGGACTTGACATTTACAAAAAAAGACAACATTTACAAAAAGAAAAGGGCAAAGAGTTTTACCAACCAGTCCCACTCTTTCAATTCCCCCCTCCCTTCTGAGGCACTGCAGAGGGGAAAAAATCAATTCTAAATACAGGTGCTATTTGTATTCCTTCTGGAGTGCTTATGAAACCAATTTAATTGATGAAGAATTAAGCCAATATTCATTAAGGGATTTGTGGGTATTACATCTTTCCCAGAAAGTAACATTCTCTGTAAATGTCTTTAACATTCAAAACATAAAGAAGAAAGGGGAAAAAAAGGAGAAAAAGAAGGAAAGGAGAGTGGAAATAAAACAAATGCCAGTTTTCTTCTTAGATTTTCTTTCTATTTTGACTTCAGGATTAGCAATATTCTATACATGTAGACTTGAAATCTTACAAATGAAAGCTGTCACACTTGCAAATATGGATCATTGTGCTTGTCACTGTGTGGAGTGGAAAGGGAGCCGAACTCAAGAGAGCAATTCTGATTCTGGCTTCACTGCCAGCTGGGTGACCTTGGAAATGTCGTTTAGCAGTCTGGGATTCTGTTTCCCCCATTTCCGCTTTTGAGGACTGCAGACTCTGGCTTGATATCTCCCTCAATGTTCTCACTTCCAATGTAAGGACTCCTCATAAGTAAGCTATGACTAATAGACAGTTAATTATTTCCTCCACACTTCCTTCAATCTTCATTCTCCTCCCTGTTTCTCTCAAGATTAGTCTGACAAACAGAGCAGATCTTTCATGTGTTACTGTTAACACACCTACTATACTCAGGAGAAATTTCCCTTTGTACCTTCTTCTGGGATGTTTCAAAATCTTAGCATGATTTTCCTCTGCCCATTATCTCAGAACATTTTGGAAATTGCTTTAATGTAATTTGATGTAAAGTTAGGAAAGTAAACTTATTTTAATATTTGAAATACAAATAGAAAAATAGTCTGTTATTAAGAAAATCACATGTCCTCCTGTGACAGAGAAAGGGAAAAGGAGAGAGAGAGAGAGAGAGAGAGAGAGAGAGAGAGAGAGAGAGAGAGAGAGAGAGAGAAACACTGATGTGAGAAACATTGATTGGTTGCCTCCCATAAGCACCCTGACTGGGGCCAGGGATCAAGCCCACACCTAGATATGTGCCCTAACCAGGAATCAAACCCATGACCTTTTGGTGTACTGATATGATGCTCCTACCCACTGAGCCACACTGGCCAGAGCTAAGGCCAGTCTAATCAGAATAGGATCTTGCCCTTATGATCTTAATTTAATGTTAATTACTTCCTAAGGACCCTATCTATCTCCAGATACAATGAGGGTTGGGGCTTCAACAAGAATGAGTTCAATCTCCAATGGCCAGTAATGTAATCAATCATGCCTATATGATTAAGCCTTCATAAAAAAAAAACAAAAAAACTGGATTTGGAGGCTTCCCAGTTGGTGAACATGTGGGAATTTGGGGAGAGTGACACAGCCAGAAGGATCATGGAAGCTCTGTGCCCTTCCCCCATACCTTGATTATGCCTCTCTTCCATCAGACTGTTCCTGAGTTATATCCTTTTATAATAAACTATAATCTAGTAAGCAAAATATTTCTCTGAGTTCTGTGAACAGCTCTAGCACATTAATTAAACCTAAGAAGGTTATAGTCGGAACCTCCAATCTATAGCTGGTGATAAGGTGGGCTTTGCACTAGCATCTGAAGTGGGGGTGTGGGTAGGCAGTCTATAGGACTGAGCCCCTAGCCTATAGAATCTATGCTATTTTCAGATATACAGGGTCAGAGGGAGTTAAATTGTAGTCTCCCAGCTGGTGTCAGAGAATTGCTTGGTGGTGTGTAAACTACCCCCCCCCCTCCCCCGCCAACACACACACATGAGAATTGGTGATGAGAATCTTTGCTTACAAATAATATATTTTACCCATTAATAGAAAAATAAATAGAAAGATATGCTCAGTATATTTATAATGGTTGCTTCTGGGTGGTTGGATTATAAGTGATATCTAAATAACTTTAATTTTCTTTATACAATTTCTTGTAATTAGGAAAAAATATTAATAAATGTTATCTGAGTGACCTGAAATATTCTGGAAAATAATCTTCTAATGCCTATAGTGATTTATAACCCTTTACCTCAGATCACTATAAGTGAAACTATTTCTCTGTTCCAATGAACTCTCAACCTCAAAATGCTTTTGTGAGTTCTCCTGGAGTGTAAATTATGAGATTATTTCTAACCTTGTCAGGTTCCAGTGACATATTGCCTACTATAGTATAATAGAAGCAATTCACAAAACATTACTTCACCTGAACCAATTTCAAGTTCTGTGGCTTGCATCTCCCACTGTTCTTGTTGCTCCCAGAATGTTTAATACAGGAATCCTTTATGGGACAGAACAGATAGTTGAGAGCTATTTTACCTGCTAATTCTTGACGTTGATACTCTGGCTTTAAGATGGTGTTAGAAGGAGGCAAAACTGATTTCTAAAAGATGAGGACCCATGCCCATGTTGGTACTTTGTGGCATGTGATACTGAGCCAATATATCTTTGGAACTGCCAGGCAGGGTCTGGGGGCAGATGGAAACCCTAGGTTGGTAAAGACCTGTACAGAAAGCCTCATCAAGGAGTACTTGGATAGTTGAACAGTACATCCCCCTGTAGTTGTCACCGGCAGCAGGCATAGTGTGGGACATTCAGCACTCACCATTCCTTAGGGGAAAACACAGCATGGCCCTACTTCAGCAGCTCAATGCAGAAGGTGAGCCAGCTTCCATCAAAGGCAGCCAGGACTTTGCTAAAGGAACTGTGCTCCAATCTAAGGAGCACCATGCCACCCTCAGGTGTGGGCAATTGGGTCAGGGGTGAGGGACAGAGAGAGTCAGGGAAGGGTTCTTAGCATGCACTGTGCCAAGCACCCATCTTCACATTAAAATATGCACTTCATTGTGCAGCTGATAAATTCTTTCAGTGGCATCCAAACTTGCCTCATGAGTGACATCTGCAACAATGTGTGTTATTTTTAATACTCACTATCTCTGTTGGCTATGACATTAAAATGCTCGTGAAGCAATGGGTTAACCAAATAGCCTTTTGTCATAATCTAAATTCAATTATGGGAATATAAAGCAAAGGAAGAAGATTTAAGATATTTGGTAAATAAAAACTATTAAATATGTAGACTTAGTGTCTGCCCACTTAACTGCCTCTTTGACTAATCAGTAGATGGCTTAAAATTCATTTAGTAGTTCCTTTGCTGCTAAGCAAATCCTACTGCACACGCTTCTCTGAGATGTCTGCTTAGTCGCATCTTCAGTCGCACACTGCTTTGGCTGGCAGCTTACCTCATCATAGAGCTAAGAGACCTTGAAGAATGTTTATTTCACATTCCACTAATTAGGTGTGTGCATTTGACCTTGCTAATCTCTTCAGAGGAACCTGAAGCAAAGTATTGCATTTTTTGACATAATACTCTCTGAGTGAGAGCTAGTATGAGAGGCAAACCTGTTATTTACTTTCCATCTCCCTCCTCCCCACACAGCATCCCACCATTTTAAATCTGATAACAGGAAGGAAGCTAACATCAAAGACCCAAAGACTTTATTTTTATTCTCCACAGAAGAGTAAGTATAGGGTTATGATTGAGAACCTATGTTCAAGTGTTAACGAAACAGGATTAAAATCCCAGACTCACTGTGCAATCCTGGATGCAATATCTAATCTTAATTTCTTTGTTTTAAAATAACAACCATCAGAGCATTACTGAACTAAAGGGGTTCATTTGCTTGCGCCCATCAAAGCCCAATAAGACTCGAACAGGAGTTTGCAGCACAGAAAGTAAAGGACTTATTTTAGGAAATAGAACAAGCCTGAAGACACAGATGAGCTAGTAAAGCCGGTTTCTGGCTGGCCTCTAGGGGATAGATTATATACCGGGAAAACTCATTAATCATGGCAACAAAGGGACTTGGGGTTGTGGTGTCTACTGATTGGTTGGGGCCAGGGTAGGGAGTAGTTGATCATTGTCACAGGTCCTCATGTCAGCCATGGTGTTGGTTCTGTCTAGCTTCATGAGTGAGGGTGTGGACAGTGGGGTCATTCTGCCTTCAAGGAACTGAGGCTGAAATCCAAATGAGGTCAAGATGTTATCTTCAGTTTTACCAAAACTGTGTTCCCTTGACCAATAGCCCTGAGGGTTTTTCTTAAGACAGTTTTGATGCTGACCAGAGCCTGAGGTCCTAAAGGAGTGAACATGCAGTGTGTGCAAGGGTGGGAGGATCTGGTTGAAAGGAGGCAAGTGAGTGCTGGTGCTATTAGGCTGGACAAGACTAGCTTGAATTAAGGAAATAATCATATTAAAGGAATGAAGTTCCATGCGGTTACAAGAGTACAGCTTGAGGATGAAGTGAAAAGCAAGTACCAGGCATATAATGATTACACAAAAGAACTTTACGTTCCTATTATCTACAAAAGTTCACTGACCTAGTAATTATTATTCCCAATTTACTGTGGAAAAAATAAAGGCTCAAAGTATCAAATATCATGTCAGAGTTTACATGGTCGGGAAATCACTATTCATGTATTTTTAACTCCAAAATATATTTTCATCAGTATGCAATATAGATATACCAGAGGCCCGATGCACAAAATTCGCCCTTGCAGCTCCGGCTTTGTCTGGAAGGTTCTCCAGAAGGTTGTCTGGAAGGTCGTCCAGACAGTCATTCCACTGTTCGGCTGTCTGGTCTAATTAGCATATTACACTTCTATTATTATCGATTGGTTTTTATTTTTATTTTTAAGTGTCAATAAGCTGTCATCAACTTCTAGAAAGGAATTAAAAACAAACAAATGTTTTACTCCCTCCCCTAAATATATATTCTTGATAGACATATATTAAAGACTAATGAAATCCCACCAGAATGGCCAGCTTCAACCTTTTCATCTTCAAATCCATCAAGTTATGACTGACGTGCACCAATAGGAAATATGCAGAATGCTTTCTTGCTAATTGAATTTGTTTGTGTGTTTGTCTCTTTCTCCCCTGCCAGGTCTGCATAAACATTCTCTTTCTTTTATGAAAAAAAATTCAAATGCCAAGATGAAGCAAAACATTTAATCCACACTAGTAGGTCTGTGAGACATTCGGCCTGGGAGTAATTTAATCCAGCCACCATGGAATTTGAAAATTGCTTCTTCTGGCCCCTGCAGTACCCAAATCTGAATGTGGAAAGAACAGTTTCAAAAACCAGAGCTCCTGAGTGCAGTTTCTGAGGGGCAAAGCCACAGCGGTGTACCACAGTGGGGGTTAACTGAATTCAATTTACTCAAATTAAGAGAAATGACTGTAGTTCCACTCTCTTACAGAACTCTTGGATGGAATTTAAAAAAAATAAGAATTCAAAGCATCTGACTCATTTAAGCATATATGAGCTAGATTGGACCCAAAAGCAAAGGGATGGAATCTCTGGAAATTCAGATAGCACTCATTGATAAATTCAGGTAGCTCCCATTGATAAAATAATCCCTTCTGAGCCAAAACTAACATTGTAATGATGGAGCCTTGTACAAACTACCCTAACACACACACACACACACACGTTAAGAGCTGCTGGCTTATAATATTCTAGATTCTTCAAGAAAAAATAATATAAACTTGTTTGAACCCTATTTTAAAAGGTTCTTGGATATTTTTCTTCTAATCAATGCACATGATTAAAATAATGATGCCTCTTTGCCAAAATATAAAAGGCTCTCCTGTCCTGTAATAGCCCCATTAATTTGTTCCTTTTTACTGCCTACTCTAATTTATTTTATTTTATTATTTTCTCTTTCTTGGGTTCTTTAGTGGGCTTTCATTTATCCATATGGTTGGAGCATATCCAAATATGAGCATCATAAGTATATTGAGTTAATCCAGTGGCCAAGAAATGTAATTTTCATAAAATATAAAAGGCATCTCCAAGAAACACAATTTGGTAGGAATATTTTCAAAGATTAAAATAATTTCTTTTTCCCCCCAGCAAACAGTCACTATTATATCCCAGAACACAATAACACACACAAAAGAAGGCATAGAAGCCCCTCTGACTGTATGCCATTGCTGAGTTTGGGGTTAGAGAACCTGCTGCCAGAGGTTGGTACTGACTCTTCACCCAGCTATCCATTCAGTCAGTTGATTTGACAAATCATTTTAAATATTTTTATATCTATAGAGCCTGCACAATAGGCAAAGATGGAACAACTAAAGCCCCTGAAGGCTAGTTTAATGAGTTAGTCATCTCATAGTTACTTTCTAAACGGAGCCAACTCATTAAACTCTCTGAGTTCTAGTTCTAGCACTTACTGAGTGGGGATACCATTACTTTATAGCCTTCTTGAGAGGATTAAATGAAGTTATCTTTGTAAAAATACCTGATACATGCCAAATGTTTTAGGCATACAATGATAGCTGATGACTTCACTCCAATGTTAAAAAAGATACACAGTTAATAGGGAATTATTACCTTGTCTCTGTTAATTTTACCATGATCAAGGAGAGCCTTCTCACTGGGAAGACATGCTATAAGGAGCATTCACTACTGGATCAATTGATAAAATGTAAATACAGATAGTAAATTAGATAAAGCTGTTGGGTCAATGTTAAATTTACTAAGGTTGGGAACTAGTATATGGTGAGTGTGTAACAGAATATACTTATTCTTAGGAGACACACACTGAAGTATTTAAGGTAAAGGACCATAAAGTAAACAATTTACTCTCAAATGGTTCAGGAAAAAACACATATCCATGTATATACATACATATATATATATATATATATATATATATATGTATATATATATATATATACATACACACACACACACACACATATATGTCTATATACACACATATATACCAATGGAGGAGGGGCATGTGACAAGCAAATGGGGCAATAAATTAATAATAAGTGAATCTGGGCAAAATGCATATGGATTTTTTATACCATTCTTGTAACTTTTCTGTAAGTTTGAAATTAAAACTTACAAATAAAAATTAAAACAATTAATTTTAGTCTGCTCTCCACACATCCTGTAGCTCAGTAACAGTCCTTCCTTAAAGAGCCTGTATCTCCATGTGGATCACACTTGGTTATGCCAATTTCCATCTTGCATAATAAACTTAGGAAATGATGATTTAATCATATATATATATATATATATATATATATATATATATCCTATCTAATAAAAAAGTAATATGCAAATTAACCATGGCTCTGCTACACCCACAAGCCACGCCCAACAGCCAATCCGGAGCAAGTATGCAAATTAACCCAACCAAGATGGCTGCAGCCACAGAGTGAGCAGGAGGCTTGAGTTTGAGTTGCCCCCAGTGATGGAGGAAGCCAAGCTTTCTGCACACCCTGGCAGGCCCAGACCTCCAAACAAGGCTACAAAGTTTCAATTATAGAAGATAAATAAATCCCAAGAAAAATGGCTGCAGCAAGGGAGCAAGCAGGAGGCTTGGCTCCGCACAAGGCTACAAAGTTTCAATTATAGAAGTTAAATAAATCCCAGATACCAGGGCCTCCACTTGGGTCGCCAGGGGGCGTGGCCGGCCTGCAAACCACCACAGGCCCCTCACCCAGGCCACCCCATGCTCAAAGGGAACCCCCACCCTGATCTGGGATACCCTTCAGGGCAAACCAGCTGGCCCCCACCCGTGTACCAGGCCTCTATTCTATCTAATAAAAGAGTAATATGCAAATTGACCATCACTCCAACACACAAGATGGCTGCCCCCATGTGGACACAAGATGGCCATCACAAGATGGCCAGCAGAGGAGGGCAGTTGGGAGAGACCAGTCCTGTAAGGGAGGGCAGTTGGGGGTGATCAAGCCTGCAGGGGAGGGCAGTTAGGGGTGACCAGGCCAGGAGAGGAGGGAAGTTGGGGGTGACCAGGTCTGCAGGGAAGGGCAGTTGGGGGTGACCAGGCCTGCAGGGGAGAGGGCAGTTAGGGGTGACCAGGCCTGCAGGGGAGGGCAGTTAGGGGCAAACAGGCTGACAGAGGAGCATTTAGGCATCAATCAGGCTGGCAGGGGAGTGATTAGGGGGTGATCAGGCTGGCAGGCAAAAGTGGTTAGGGGCAATCAGGAAGGCAGGCAGGTGAGCAGTTGGGAGCCAGCAGTCCTGGATTGTGAGAGAGATGTCTGACTACCCGTTTAGTCCCAATCATACTGGGATTGGGCCTAAACGGGCAGTCGGACATCCCTCGAGGGGTCCCAGATTGGAGAGGATGCAGGCTGGGCTGAGGGACATACACCCCCATGCATGAATTTCGTGCACCGGGCCTCTAGTATATATATATACCAATGATGAGAAATAATCACTGATTGGCTGCCTCCTACTCCCATGGAAGATCAAGCCCCCAACCAGAGCATGTGCCCTGACTGGGAATTGAACTGCCACCTCCTGGTTCATAGGTCAATGCCCAAACACTGAGCCACACCAGGTGGACTAATGCTTTAAACTTTTAAGAGCAAACACATTATCTCTCAAACCAAATATATACTAAACTGCCAAAGACAGAACGCTGCGGGATATGACCATTGTTCTCAAATGCAATTTTTCTTTGATTCTTTCATGCCTGTCCTTGATTGTATGTTCCTGGTAATAGGAAGTAAGTTATGCAAGGAGTGTATTTGCTTGGCATAGTATTCACACATCACAGAAGGAGACAGTTAATATTTTTTTATGATGATACCCTCTTTTGTCTTAAAGCCTGCTTTAAATAAAACCGAACATGTTTAACATTATGAGCTCTCCTTGCTCCTAAATATATTATAGTTTAAGATGAACCATTATGGTCACAGTTCGATATAATTAAAGAAGCATTAGAATTGGTGACAAAGAGACATACTAGAATGGGAATTACCAATACTAACCACCAATAAAAACTTAAGTGAATTCAACTCCTCTTTCCTTTCTCTATGAAAATTGGTTGAGTCAATATATGTCAAAATATTTTACAAACTGTAAAGCACCCTAACCCATAAGGGGTTTGCTTTGTTATTATTGTCATCCTTATCAAACCTGGCAATATTGTTATGACATAAACAATGGAATATAGTTACACGGAAAGATATAGAATAATTAGGCCTTCATTTATTTATGCATTTGTTCATTCAACAAATACTCTTTTTGAGGATCTATGATGGATCAGGCCCATGTTCCACGCATGGAGTGCATTATTGCAGCCAATGAGGCATCAGCAGGAAAAGGTTTAATAAGATGTGAACATAATTTGTTGTTGTTGGGAGAGCTATAACTTCAGGCACAGCCACCTATTAATTAAAGCTGATTATTAGTATTAGGAATCTGTGCCAGAGGACAGACAAGGGAAAGATAAGTGCCTGTTGTTAAATGTTTGCCATTTGGGTCCTGCACTCTCATCTCTGTCAGCACAGGCAGTGGCTCCTTTGGAAACTACTTGATATCCAATTCATCAACCATGCTTCCCCTCAAAGAAATTGAAGATCAAAAACACACTGGTATATTCTGGAATTGTGTCATCCAGGCAGTGAAAGTGGACTGCCAGAGAGCCCAGCTTGGTCTCAGTGAGAAAGTGTTTCCCTCAATCTTTGTGGCATATCAGTAGAAAGGATTGGGGAGCAGATGGCAGAGAAAGGCAGGCAAGTTATATCCTTTTTTTTTAAAAAAAAAAAGAACTCTGCTAAAAACTTCCCAGGGCTCTTAAACATATAAATCATGTATTTCACTCATCTGAAATGTTCTATCTATTCTGACACTGCTATATGACACAGAATGAATTAATTACATCTCTGGTATATTGCAAACCCCTCCTGTTATCATTCATCTCTTGGAGCAGAGAGAGGTGGGAGAAGAAAAGCTGGGAGGAATGAGAAGATGTGGAGGGAGGAAGATAAAATGAATATGGTGTATTTCATTTTATTAACTTTCAGAAGACTTTGTAAGTTATTGGGGAAAGGTATTTAGACAACATTTAAAGTAAGTGAATTATTTAATAAGCAGATGCCAAGTGGAATGCATAATTTATTGCTAATATGCATAAGCTAGTTTAAGAATTCCAAGGTTTTTCCTTGTTGGCTAGACTAAAATATTTCCACACATAACCTTGGGTAACAACTGAGGGAAAAGTCATAATCAAGTATTTCTCTATTTAGTGCAGCAATTACTTATACAGCGTATATATTTTCTTATGTGTCTTGTGGGGTACAGATGTAATTGAAGTTACAGAGACTTAAAGAAGAAAATACATAAACACAGAAAAATTCAGTTTGGAGTCATCTCTTTCACAAAATTTCTTAAAATGCTCACCTTGTCCAATTGAACTAATTTTGATCATATCTTCACAAATTCAGGTCCTGGAATGCTTCTCTCCACTTCTCAGCCAATAAACATATGTTTCTTTCAACACACAATTCAAAGGCACTTTCCTCACCTCCCCAGCTGGCGAGTTGATTAATCTACTGCATTTCATATATGCATTTGATAAAAATGTATTATAAAACATATCACAATATGGAAATTATTGGTTTAGATAAAAATGTCAGCTAGTTTACTGTGAGTTCCTTGAGCTCAGGAAAGATGTCTTATTCTGCTCAAGAAATAGATAAGGTATTATTATTGTTATTTATTGAAATGTTAAACATTGTGAGAAAAAGAGTGAAGAAAATTATGAGGTTAGGAATATAAGCAGAAAAATAATGACTGGATATTCTTAAACTTTAGCATCCACCCCTCAGTGACTCAGTTTCATCATCTCTAAAAAAGGTACAAACATATTTTATTGATTTTGGAAAGTGAGGGAGAAAGAGATAGAAACATCAATGAGAATCATTGATCATTGCCTCCTGCATGCCCCTACTGGGGATCAAGCCCCAAAACTGGGCATGTGTTGACCAGGAATCCAACCATGACCTCCTAGTTCATGGATTTACCCTCAACCACTGATCCACACCAGTTGGGCAAATTATAATTATTTTAAAAAGTGGTCTAAGAGTTTGTCGAAGAGTAAAAACTTGAAAGGGAACAGTACTGACACATGGTAAGCTCTCAAAAAGTGTAATTATTGTGATGATGTGATGATGATGGTCTTTGCAAGTTCTTTGGTAGTTTGGAAGTAAAATATTTGAATGGTTGGTTGTCGAGAAATTTTAGTTGTTGCTTCTGTTCTGCCATGAGCCAGTGATATAACTCGGGTAAAACATGACACTCCCTGAGTCAGGATCCCCATCTGTAAAGTGAAATGTTTGAAAAACAGTTTTGCTAAGGTTTAGAGATTTCCCCCCATTAAATTTAGTCCTGTTATTTGTGGGTTTAAGGCAGAATATTGATCAGAGGAGTTTTAAAATTAGTATTTTTTTAATGCAGGGATAGGATAAAGAATAGATCTGTTACTTAATATGGAGGCTTATGATGTCACAAATATAAATGATGAGAGATTTTCTCTGTCAAAAATAATAATTTTACTTAGTAAGTTTTGAGCAATGACTACATTAAGCATCATCATACAAGACACTCATAAAAATTAGAGTGGATATTTCAGTCCATTGAGCCTAAGCCATCATGGATATTCCATCAAGTAAACCACCATTAGCAAGGAAAATACATAGAGGAAGGCCCTGGAGATCCTAGAAATGGAACTAATCTTTCAGACAGCCCTTTTTACTTCCAGCATTTCTGACTCAGAGAATAAAAGTAAAAGAACTTAGGTGGGTTTCATAATTGCTTTGTTCCTAAAGCAAGATGCTCAGTTCAAAGCACCCCAGTAGTATTTGGCTTCACCACAAAGCTCCCTCCTATACAATTAAATTGTGAACTTGTCTGGACACTTTTTTCTGCCATAGCAAGAAGTCTTCGGGTTAAGATTGCATATTTCCTCTGTACAAAGACCTGTGTGGCCATTGCTTCATGTGTACTCTGCATGCTGTTCCCTGGATGTTTAGTGTCCGTGAAGGCCCTCCATCCAGATCCTTGCCTACTTTTTTTTTTTTACTTTTTTTTAAAATTTAATAAATCTTTATTGTTCAGATTATTACAATTGTTCCTCTTTTTTCCCCATAGCTCTCCTCCACCTGGTTCCCACCCCACCCTCTGCCCTTACCGCACCCCCCACCACTGTCCTCATCCATAGGTGTACAATTTTTGGCCAGTCTCTTCCCGCACCCCCCACACCCCTTTGTCCCCAAGAATTGTCAGTCCACTCCCTTTCTATGCCCCTGATTCTATTATATTCACCACTTTATTCTGTTCATCAGATTTTTTTATTCACTTGATTTTTAGATTCACTTGTTGATAGATATGTATGTGTTGTTCATAATTTTTATCTTTACCTTTTTCTTCTTCCTCTTCTTAAAGAATACCTTTTAGCATTTCATATAATACTGGTTTGGTGGTGATGAACTCCTTTAGCTTTTTCTTATCTGTGAAGCTCTTTATCTGCCCTTCAATTCTGAATGATAGCTTTGCTGCGTAGAGTAATCTTGGTTGTAGGTTCTTGCTATTCATCACTTTGAATATTTCTTGCCACTCCCGTCTGGCCTGCATAGTTTCTGTTGAGAAATCAGCTGACAGTCATATGGGTGCTCCCTTGTAGGTAACTAACTGTTTTTCTCTTTTAATTATGATGTGTCTTGGTGTAGTCCTCTTTGGATTCCTTTTGTTTGGGGTTCTGTTCGCTTCCTGGACTTGTAAGTCTATTTCTTTCACCAGGTGGGGGAAGTTTTCTGTCATTATTTCTTCAAATATGTTTTCAGTATCTTGCTCTCTCTCTTCTTCTGGCATCCCCATAATTCGGATGTTGGTACGCTTGAAGTTGTCCCAGAGGCTCCTTACACTATCTTCATATTTTTGGATTCTTTTTTCTTTTTGCTTTTCCCGTTATGTGTTTTTTGCTTCTTCGTATTTCAAATCTTTGACTTGATTCTTGCGATCCTCTAGTCTGCTGTTATATTTCTGTATAATATTTTTTTATTTCAGTCAGTGTATGCTTAATTTCTAGTTGGTCCTTTTTCATGTCCTCAAGGGCTCGCTAAATTTATCAGCCTTTTCTAGAAAATTCTTGAAAAACTGTATAACCGTGGTTTTGAACTCTATATCCAGTCATTTGCTTTCCTCCATTTCTTTCATTTGTGACCTGTTTCTTTGTCTCCGCATTTTGGCTGCTTCCCTGAGTTGACAGAGTGGCTTTGTGTGATAGGTGTCCTATAGGGCCCAGTGGCTCAGCCTCCCCAGTTACCTGAGGTAGATGTTCTTGGTGCACTCCTTTTTGGGCTGTGTGCACAGTCTTGTTGTAGTTAAGCCTTGATTTTTGTTGGTATCACTGGGAGGAATTGACCTCCAGGCCAATTGGCTGTGAGGATCAGCTGAGAACTTCTGTGCTGGAGACACCCTTATGAGACAAGATTTGCAAAAGCCTCTGTGCTCAGCTTGGATGGGGCAGAGTCTCAGGGTGGAGCAGACAGCCTTGGCTTCCCATCAGCCCTGTCCTAATAGGCCCCTGTGTCTCAGTGTCCCATGGTAATCGCTGCAAGTACCTCTGAGAGAAAGCCGCCCTCCAGTTCTGCCCACTGCCAGACAGTCCAGTTTCTCCCCGAATGAGTCTGGGTCCCCAGAGTCTCACCCAGAATTGGAGTTCAGTGCAGTTGGGACCTTTTGTCTCCCTCTCACTTGATAAAGCCAGCCAGGTACTCAGTTGCCCGCCCTCTCTGCGCATGTGCCTCGGTACCTCTGCTTTCTGCAGCTCCTCTGAGTCTCAGTGTGCTTTTCTTTTTCCTTCTAGTTGTAGAATTTCCACTCAGTCAGCCTTCCTGTGGTTCTGGATGTTGTCCGTTTTGTCTTTTAATTGTAATTTTGAAATTTTTGTGCGAGGCAGCAGATTAGGTGTTTACCTATGCCACCATCTTGGTTTCTCCCTTGCCTACTTTTGTTCTCATCTGCTTGCCTGGATTTTAACTCACTCTTACCCCAGTGTCTGATCTTTTGGTTGTGCTGGTCTATGTCTGTTCAGCTTGCTGCCCCTTCCTAAACTATCTGAATTACTTAAAGGTCTTCCTGACAAGGCACCAAGCCTACAGCAACAGATTTAGAATATTTACATGTCCTTCTGGGCTAAATTCCCAGCCCTGCTGCTAGACTCTTCCAACATATTATAATACGAACATAATGGGGCTGAGTTCAGGTGTCTGGTTTGCAAATAACTTACTCTAAAACTACAAGTCAAGTGGGTTTTCTCTCTCCTGAACATTCTTTGTAGGTTATTATTAAAATGCAGAGACATGTTGCTGGAGTATATGGGAAAAAAGGCAATGTAATCAATGATTTTTAATCTAGATGAGTATATGTAGTAAGAGAGAAAAGAGAATAATATCATGTTTAATTAACTTGGATGTACTCTAAGTGTGACTTTTGATATAGCAAAAGCAAATATGATTCCTGACTTTTAGTAACTCATGACTTGAAGGCAATAGTCTGACTTACACAGAATTTAGGGAATTAGGGTAATTTGCATAGAATATTGAGGTTTATTAAACTTGATGTATTATAGTTACCTCTACTGCTGAAACCTTACTTAAAATCATATTACCCTGAACTTTTGAAAGATAATTCAATCCATGGATGAAGTAAATTGGGGAAACAAATAGAACATGGTATGTTTTCTTTTGCTAGAATATCAGACATTTTTGCCTTCAATAACAAAGAGGAAGGAGCTAATAATAAAGACTTACTAAGAATCTTTTTTTCTAGTAGGCTCGTTACATATATTAGTGCACTTAATCCTAATAGGAATCAAATAATCAAAATGTATTAATAAATTTTATATAATGGGGGACATGTGACTCAATATAACTAAACAAATTTATGAAAATAAAATAACTAGTAAATGGAGCATAGTCACAATTTGAATCCATGTCTATTTGCCTTAAAAATTCATACTCTTTCAATTTCATTCTAAGAAAAATATCTTCTTAAAGTAGACAATAGAGAATTAAAGTCCTGGATCATCCTAACATTGCCCTCCTTTAATGTAATAAAATTGTATGGGTGATTTTTCCTTGATATCTACTTACTCCAGTATCTTTACATGAGGATGTTCTTTATTTGTATATTTTATTTTGTGAAATATTTTCACTGAGTGGGTCTAAGAAACAAATCTGCTTAGGCTGTTATTGTGTTTCTATGGACCAATCCCTAAAACATGACAGGAACTCAGTATATATTTATTGAATAGAATAAATATCTGAGAATAATGATGTATATAAATTTTTTTTGACTCACTCATATACCTTGGTTTTATAGAAATCTAGTGATTATAACCAGATTTAAATTATTTGAATTGTATATTATTTTATGTTGGTATATGTCTTCTTCCTTTTCTTTAAGACTATTTTTATAAATAGAATAACATCTGTTTTTTATTCTGAATTTTATAATTTGACATATTTACCATAAAATAGCATTGGGAAATTAATGGGCATAATATCTGGTTTCAGGAATATTATAATGGAAAACATGTATTGACTACTTACTTCTGAGTGCTAGGAGATCTCTATCACACTGTGGCTTTGCTGTCACTGTCTTGATAGTACTGGGCTTAGTGGTTAAGTATAATGTTTCTCCAACCATAATAATTGTTTACGGTACACTGACAGAGACTCACAAAGCTCACCTGAATTTTAGCTGCCATCCTTTTTATCCTTATGAATTTCCAAGTTGGGAGATAATTTTTCATTTCATTACCACTCGGTGCATTTTCCTTTTATATACTGTACACTTTTCTTCCTTGTATTTTGCTTCCTTTGGTAGCCTAACATTTGGATGTAAAAGAATGTCACATTTATTTATTCTCCTTTTTCTTTCTGCCAAAGGCAAGGAAATTAGCACCTTGATAGACGGCAAATTGTATAGAGTACATAAACATCATAGAACTCTTGAAAGTATCTCACTGTATTATTATTATTATTACAAAATTTACAGGAACCATCACAGTTTTCCAATTGTTTTAGTTTCCATCTCAAATCCCATTATCACACAAAATGGTAGTGATAAAACATGAATATTAAAAAGCAAATCAAACCTCTTTAATATTGTTAGCAGCCCAAGTGAGGATAAGGATCAAAATTCTGCCTGTGTGAAAAGATGAACCATATGTGTTTCCTTGGACACTCTAAAGACTTTAATTTGGCCTTTGCTCTCAGAGAAGGTCTAGGATATTGAATATAGAAAATAGAAGTTTGTGATGTACTTCTGAATAAAATTTGAATCACTAATAAAATTTTAATGAAAGTATAAATAGTTTTGTGAGCATGATTTTATTATTTAAGGCTTGACTCACAAAATGTTACTTGGCAATTTTTTTTATTTTATAAAGAAATAACCCACACTTTCTTCACCACTATAAGATTAGCAGTTTGCTCTGTATAAATTAAAGTACCACAGGTGACATATAGAATGTACCTTCAAAAGTTTATAGCATGATAGTATACCACTCAAAAATATCATATTTTTCTCTGTTTGACTTATTTCACTTAGCATAATGCCCTGTAGTCCATCCATTGTTGCAAATGGCAAGATTCCATTTTTTTATGACTGAGTAATATCCCCTTGTACATATCTACCACATCTTTCTTATCCAAGCATCTATTAATAGGTACCTAGTTTTTTTCCATATATTGGGTTCTATAAACAATACTGCAACTAACATAGGAGTATATAAACCTTTTTAAATTATTTTTTTTCAGGAAAATATGTATGAGTGAAATTGCTGGGTCAAATTGCTGTATCACTGATCATAAGAGAGATGCAAATTAAAACAACAATGAGGTATCACCTCACAGCTGTCAGAATGGCTACCATCAACAAATCAACAAATGACAAATGCTGGCAAGGATGTGGAGAAAAGGGAACCTTCATACACTGCTGGTAGGGATGCAGACTGGTGCAGCCATTAAGGAAAACTGTTTGGAGTTTCCTCAAAAAATTAAATATGGAACTGCCATTTGATCCAGTGATCCTACTTCTGATATTATATCCTAAGAAGCCTGAAACACCAGTCAGAAAGAACATATATACCTCTATGTTCATAGCAGTGTAATTTACAATAGCTATGATCTAGAAACAGCCCAAGTGCCCATCAGTAGATGAGTGGATAAAAAAGTTCTGGTACATTTACACCATGGAATACTATGCAGCTGTAGAAAAGAAGGATCTCTTTATCTTTGAGACAGCATGGGAGGACCTGGAGAGTATTATGCTAAATGAAATTAGCAAGTCATAGAAAGACAAGTATCACATGATCTCACTCCTGTGTAAAATCTAATGAACAAAATAAACTGTTGAACAAAATAGATCCAGAGCATAAAAGCATTCAATAGACTGTTGAATCTTGAAGGGAAGGCTGGGGAGGGTGAGTGGGAGGGGAGAGATCAACCAAAGAACTTGTATGCATATATGCATAACCAGGGACACAGACAATTGGGTAGTGAAGGCCTGAGGTGGGGCATGAGGACAGCCTAGAAGGGGTGAATAGGGGAGAAAGGAGGATATATGTAATCCTTTCAACAATGAATGTTAAAAAGTATAAAATATATATTTTCTAATTGGTTCATCAGATATATCTCAAAAAACTCTATCCTGATAAGCAACAGACCTAAGGGGGAAAATTACTGAAAGCAAAATTAAAGACATGCACAAAGGACTATTGGGAAAATCCAAGCAAAATAATGCAGAGGTTTCAATGTTGCTATCTGACAATAACAATCAGACAAGAAGCATTAAGCAAGAGAAAGAACAATGCTTCATAACACAAAGTCTATAATTCACAATGAATATAGATCAATTCTGAGTATCTATACATCAATCATCACAGCAGCAAACTTCAGAAAGTAAATACTGAAGATCATGCAAGAAGAATTGTACAGACTGAGTAATAATAGGAGACTTTGACACAGAGCTTCTTTCTTGAAACAGGTCAAGTAGACCTCCCCTTCCCCAATTGTGAGGATACAAAAGACCTGAACAATTTAATCAATAAGATATAACTTATGGATATTTATCCAGATTGCCACTCCTGGATATATTCTAAAAATCTTTCCTTAGCCTGAATTTTATGCTCATCTTCATAACAATAGGACTAGTTTTATTCTTTCAGACACCATTATTCAATGAATTTCAATTCTCATATACAGTACCATAATTTTCATCACCATCACTATTAACTAACTAGGATCACAAATGTGGGAAGTTTAGTCTGCATTAGTAAAAGATTGAAGAGATTTAATTTTCCCTTAACATAATTACAATTGAACTCTCTGCCTCTTGCTGCCGACTTACTTTTTTTATTGATTGCAGGGATGGTTTTATGTATTCATTTTAAATCAAACATTTTCCCATTGTTTGGACTCTTGATTTTTTCATCTCTTCAGTCGGCAGCTGGCATGTACATAATCTTTTATTTAGAGTTTGCAATGATTTTGGAAAATGGCATGGGCAAAATTTCCATCACAGACTCAGATGGCACATTTTACTGACATCCAATCATTTAGCTCTGAGAAGTTTGTATTTAAAACTCTAAGAAAAAATGTGCACATTAAAAAATCACTTTGAATTTTTTAATTATTCTGCTTTGGTAACAATATTTATGGAATACCAGTTAGCTCTCACATGTGAATCTCTGAAACTGCTAATTGAATTTTCCTAGTTTGGGAAGCACATGTGCATTCATAAAGAGAGATGATGATCAGCTATTCTTTGAAGATGATGGTAATATTTTTGATTGTTTTATTTGTTATTAAATTACTACTCCAACCAACATGGAACTGGCAGGTTTTGCCACGTTTTGGAAAGAGGATTCTCCTTTTGGAAGTGTGATGTAAATGCCCTACTTGCTATTTCAAGCTGTTCTGCTTTCATGGTTTTATTATAGAAATGTGTTCAGTTCCTATACATTCCAAGTTACTTTATACTTACTTCTATAGTGATACAAACTACAGGATCTCAATCTATAGTATCTACTTTTGTTCAGTTTGGAGAATAATTATCACCCCTCAACCATCAACTGCGAGACCCTAGAATATTCAACACAATAAGTTTCTTAGAAAACTTTTCTTTAATTGTGACTTTATTTATAGAACTCTGTGCTCCCCTCCCCCATAGTGAGGATATAGAAAACCTGAACAATTTAATCAATAAGGTATAACTTATGGATATCTATATAGTTTACCACTCTGGAATATATTCTAAAAATTCTTTCTTAGACTGAATTTTATGCTTATCTTCATTAACAATAGGATTAGATTTATTCTTTCAAGCACCATTATTCATTGAATTTCATTATTTGACAATAAATCTGTTGTGTTCTTAAATAATAAAGTATATAGTGTTAATTGATACATATTGCTTACTATAAAATATTAGTATCTGCTACCCTTAATTGTAAAAGAGATAAGACTGAAAGTGGTATATGCATATCTTTGACAGAAGGAGGGTGAAAAGGGTCCACTGGGGTAGAGAAAAACACAACTTTGACATTTACTTTTTATTGTTATATTCTATTAAGCTGACTATTTGTATATGTCTTATGTTATACATAATATATTTATGTAAATTTATAATAATTTCATTTTCTTGATTCCTACTAAACAGAGTATAGAATCCACTGGATTGGATAGGTTTTGCTCAAACTTCAGTCCCTCACATATGATTTTATGAATTTTGCTATATTTGACTATCACTAAAGGTAATTAACACACTGCTGAAAAGGACATAGTGAAGGGCTTGGAAATTCAGAAAGTAAAAATCCATACTACATAGACAATAGATACTATATATATATATATATATATATATATATATATATATATATATACACACACACACATATATATATATATATATGATAGATGAATTGGTAGATAAGTGGTTGAATAGGAAGAAAGGAAGAGAAGAAAGAAAGAAAGAAAGAAAGAAAGAAAGAAAGAAAGAAAGAAAGAAAGAAAGAAAGAAAGAGAGGGAAAGAAAGAAAGGAAGAAAAGAAGCAGAATGACATTTTCTCACCTAAAATATATTTAATAAACACTTGGAACATTCATGGTCTCCTCAGAAACACAACAGTAATTTGTGTTTTCTTTATAAACTAGATTACAATAATCTACCTTATTTTTACTTTTTCCTAAAGAAATAATATAGTTGGATACAAATTATAGCACACTATACATGTTTATAATACAAATTAAAATAAATACATAACTATTAAAATAATTAAAATAATGCCATCTAAAATATCTTTCTCATTCACTCCCCGTACACATGTTCCCTTCTGCACTTGGGAGTAATTAACACTAAATGCCCATTTGGCTTGGTAATCAGAGGCTAATATATATAATGAACATGAGAAGAGTCTGGGATTTTTTTCTTACCTCTTTCACATTCAGATTTAAGTCATTGAGCAAATAATTCATATATTCCAACCCTCAGATTTCACTGCAAAGTGGAGATGGTAATACCCGGCTAAGAGGAATGAACATTTGACACTCTGTAGGGGACTAGCTCAGTGTTAGGCACATGGTAAGGAACTTAATATATTAAGTAGAGCTACCAGCCTCTGTAACTAATAGTGTCTTTGTGTTTGTGTTTCCACTTTGTCAGAGGAACTTCCTGTTAATATCAATGTCATGAATCTAGTCTTAATAAGCCTTCAGATGCTGTCCTATCTCTCTCCTCTGTGTTGAAAGCTTGGATTTATGACTGTGGCAAACCAGGAAATTAATTTCAGATCCAATTTTGCAATCTCCAGTATTCCTTTTTTCAGGTATCTACATGTTGATTTTTCTACATCAATGTTCATACACCACATATGAGGAAATGATCTGGTATCTACCTCCAAAATCGTGGCTATATCTCAGAGCTCACAGCTAATATTAAGAGTCCTCTCAGACTAATTTCTCCAAGTTTCTGAGTTCCTTGAACTTCATTGAAGGTGGATACACTTATCAGCCTTTCTCATTTTCCATTTGAAATGAGAGTTCCTTTCTGCCTTCTTCTCTGCCCAAAGCAGGAAACAACTCTCCTTCGCCCAGCAGTTCTCACTATGTTTTTAGAGGCACTGTTTGCAATTTGGAATCATTTTTGGCTTATTATAAGGGCTCATACTGTACTTCATTAGCAGGGCTGCTGTGAAACTATGAAACATTTTTGTGAAAATTACAAGATATTTACACTTGTTTCTCACTGAAAATATGCAAAACCCTTCAGGGAAAATACAGGTAGATGGTGTTTGAGATGTTTATTGTTTTCCTATGTATTAAGAAAGATATTTAGGAAATATAGTAGCATATTAATACACAAACTATTAAATTAAAGGAGCTGTGATACCCATTGCCATCTTACCAGTCTTTTTCTTTCCCGTCATTAATGTTTTGAAAGGTTTCAGAATTGATTCAAAATTGATTCTTGAAAAGCTCCAAAAAAAGCAAAAGCAGCAGCCTCTTTTTTTCCCCCGGGTACATTTTTTTTTTGGTAACTCATATAAGCTCTATAACTAACACTACCAAAAATATTATTATTTCTCCTCCATCATGTATATAGGAATATTGCTTGTATCTACCTAGAAAACTGTAGGTAGCACAAATTTACAGCCATCTAGAAATGAACTGAATTAATTCCTGACCATTTAAAGGTCTACAAATTTAATTTTTATTTTTTGCAGATTATCTCTGGGGAAGGCTTGTGATTTTAGGAAGTTTACAGGTGCTACCCTGAGGACTTTATTGGAGCAAGTGACAGTATGTGAGTAACTGTGTGTGAAGGAAAATATTCTTAGTTCCTATCTACTTTGGCCACATATTATTACAAATATCTAAGGCAAGAAGTTATTTACTAGCTGTAATAGCATTCAAAGAGAGCTCAAATCTCCAATAATTGATTTAAACTTTTCCCTTCTACTTTGCCTAATGTCATTTCCCCCTTCACATTCCATTCTTTTGTTTACCAGTTTTGTTTACAAAAAGGCCGAGAAAAGGTCCAAATGAGGTATTGGCTCACCAGAAAATGTGTCTAAGGGGTATATAGTGGTAATAAAACATCTTTTAGAGCACGCCTTTGAAGATATGTTATCGATAAGCCAAGCTATTTTAGTGCAAGACATTTTATTGTATTTTGACAGATTAATTTTCTCTGGCTGAAGATGAATACAAATCCAGGGAGAAAACATTCGATGATAGTGAAAAAAAGTTAAGCTAGTGGATCATATTATTTTTCTGACTTTTACAAATGGACATAGTCATTTTCCCAAATATTATCATAAGAATTAAAGTTAGATATTGAATTACCTGTTTTTTTTTTTCTTTTTCACCTTTGCTGTATTTCCCCATATTCTTGTTTTTACACAGAGATTAATAAATGACACACTTCAGAAACTGCTGGAAGTTTATGAAGGGTTATATTGACTATGAAGATGCTCTTGATGCCATGAATAACATTTAGGTGTCCCTCTTAAAATGTGATGCTGAAGGATGAGCTCTGACTAGTCCAGCTCCACATTCTCTACAGACTGTCCATATGAGCAGTTTAGTGAAAATCACTCATATTAAGTACTAGGCATTTAAATGTGAAGAAGAAATGGTCCCATCTACTGAACAACTCTATCTAGTGGGAGAGATTATTACAATATAGTTATCTAAGTCTTCATTCATAGTTTTTAGTACAAAAATAAAGTTAAATAAAATTGGTTTAAGGAATACAATATTGAAGGCCTCCTCCAAGATGACTTTAATCCTTTCTCCTCTTGCTTCACCCTGCTTTTGAATTTGAGTGACTTCATTTATTCAAAAACATTCTTTAGATGAATTTTTTAACATCTAGCAGAGCCTTCTAATTACCATAATCCCCAGTCCACTCTTTTTCACTTTGTCCTTAAGAAATCAAAAAAATGTTTTTAAAATACCTGGCAGAAACCATGATGGATCCTCCGATGAATAGAGAAGGTTGAGTACTCTTTCTGCAGACCTGGAAGACTAAGACTACAAG
Source organism: Plecotus auritus (assembly GCF_963455305.1). Lineage (NCBI taxonomy): Eukaryota > Metazoa > Chordata > Mammalia > Chiroptera > Vespertilionidae > Plecotus > Plecotus auritus. The sequence continues at coordinate 119,779,274 of NC_137776.1, read as the reverse complement.
CCACTGTTTTGTTCTTCACGACAAACATAAAAGCACCTGGCACTATCACAGTTATCATCTTTCTTTGCCTTTCATATGCAGAAAATAATTATAGATGCATTAATATCATTTATAGAATGCAATTCCCCCATTACCTCCATTCCTCTTTTGCTCCTTCCCTGAAAATCAAACCCAGGTGTTTAAAGTTTGATCACATAAGTAGACTGAGAGAAGGAATTTCAAGACAGTTCCCATAAAGCACTGGGAATTAAAACTTTCTTCAGAGGTTATATTTGCTTAAGAAAGCCTGACATAATTAGCTACAATACCTTGAACCCACAATGTAGCTACTTTGGTGCCCAGGGCATGTGCTCTAGAAAATAAAGCACCTTAGTCATGTGCAATTCATTGAGTTTCCTGCTTCAGGTTGTGGCACCTCACCCAGGTACTCAGAGTTAATGGATCTGTCACCTGATAATGATAGTTCTGCTTCAAAAATAATATTATACTCTAGAAACACCACTGTGAATTAATGATGAATATAGTTTACCAAGATGAGTCATACTACCAGCTTCAAAGAATTGAGCTTGACTGAACTGTGCTGGAAGAAAACCAACCAAGCAACTGTGGCTAAAGACATATATATATATATATATATATATATATATATATATATATATATATATATATATGTGTGTGTGTGTGTGTGTGTGTGTGTGTGTGTGTGTGTGTGTGTGTGTGTGTGTGTATGTATTCGGAGAGGAAAGGAGAGGGAGAGAGAGAGAATCATTGATGGGCTGCCACCTGCATGCCCCCTACTGGGGATCGAGCCTGCAACCCAGGCATGTGCCCTTGACTGGAATCGAACCCAAGACCCTCCAGTCTGCAGGCCAATGCTCTATCCACCAAACCAAACCAGCCAGGGCAAGACAGCTCTTCTTGTTGTGTGGAACCAATCGTAGTGGACTCAGGACCACCAACAGGTGCACAGATCACATCAGGCATCTTGACATCTGGAGGAGATTAAAATTTAGCCTTTTGGGGCTCTCAACATTTACTAAAATGGGATACAACTTCACATTTCTGAAATAAAATAGGATGAGGGCAAAGAAGGTGGCACATTGTAGAATCATGAATATATTGAAGAAAGGAGCTTTAAAATAACCATGAAGGCCCCCCCTCCAACATCTTGTAGATTGTGAAAAGTAGACTCAAAATCAACAGGTAATGTGACCTGAGCCATACCATAAAGTCGGGTTGTAAGTAGAATCTGGTTTATTCATTCAATGAATATGTATTAAGTGTCTTCTCTGTGCCAGGTATTATCCTAGGTTCTGTGGATAAAGTGGTAAACACAACAGCATCTTTCTCCAGTTGGGCTTGCTTTTGAGTGAGGGAAAGAGACAAACAAATATAGAGTATCTATAATAATAAAAGCGTAATATGCTAATTAGACTGGACAGCTGAATGACCTTCCAGATGTCCTTCCAGATGAAGCTGTGGTGGCGGGGGCTGAGGCAGAGGTGTTTAGGGGTGATCAGGCAGGCAGGCGATTGGTTAGGGGCAATCAGGCAGGCAGGAGAGCAGTTAGGGGCCAGCGGTCTTGGATTGTGAGAGGGATGTCTGACTGCCAGTTTCGGGCCTAAACTGGCAGTCGGACATCCCCCAAGGGGTCCCAGATTGTGAGAGGGTGCAGGCCGGGCTGAGGGATGCCCCCCTCCTATGCACAAATTTCGTGCACCGGGCCTCTAATCCTATATATTAAAGATGTAATATACAAATGGTCGTTACGCTGTGAAGCGTAATGACTGGATCAAGGATCAGCAGGAGAGTGGGGCAGCAAGCTACAAGTGGGCAACGGAGAGCGACAGGAGGGGGCAGGGCAGCAAGCTATGAGGGCAGGGCAGGAGGGCGGAGGGAGCTACAGGAGGGCGGGGCAGCGGGCGAAGAGCTACAGGAAGGCGGCAGCGAGCTACTGGCTATAAGCGGGCATCAGAGAGCTAAAGGAAGGGGCAGGACAGCAAGCTATGGCAGAGGAAGGGGGCAGGAGGAGCTACAGGAGGGTGGGGTAGTGGGCGGAGAGCTACTGGAGGGTGGCAGCAAGCTATTGGCAAGCTACTGGTGCACGGATTCGTGCACAGGGCTACTAGTGTATATATGAAAGAGATCAAGGAAATGAACAATAAAGCAGAGGACAGGGAATATGGCAGTAAGGAAGTAGAAGAAAGTTCTTATTTTATATAGTGTTTTAAGTAGAAACTGAAAGAAGTGAAGGAGTGGGCCATCTGTTTATCTCCTTACTCCTTTTCAGTGCTTTCCCACCAAACCAGGCTACCTTCATGGCTCACGACCATTAGAACTTTTAATCCTATGAAACTGACACAGACTTTGTATCATTAAAAAGGCCACCTTTCTTTAATCCAGGATGTTCCAGAAGTAGTTCTGCAGAGTTCATACTTTCTAATCACCTGAGCTAATGGTCCTTCATTCTCCTTGATTTCCCAAGCACTGTTGTCCTTGCCTTTTATGTTATGCTTTTCTGTCTTGGATATTGAAAAACTACACAATTCCGATTTTCCTAAAAGCTCTCCAAGCCATGTCCTCTTCTGCTCTCTTCACAAATTCCCTGACTTCATTTGGTTCATCAATGTGAATTATCCTATAATGTTCTGAAATTTGGGCTTTGTGAATAGATTGCCTGGGATTGAAACCCCGACTCTGACACTTTTTAGCGGAGTAATTTTGTGGAATTTACTTAATCTTTTGTTCCTCTCTTCCCTTGTCTGTCAAATAGGTACTATCATAATAGTATCTTCAATAATAATATTACCTTGCAGGTTTGTTGTGTGGATTAAATGAGCTAATTTGTGAAAAGCATTTAAAACAATCTCTGGCATACAAAACATGCTCAATGTGTATTAGCCGTTACTATTAGTCCTTCAATGTCACCTATTTTAGATTATATGCTTTGAATTAACATCTCACGTTCTCAGTTTTCTTCTGAGACTTATCTTCAGAGTTCCAAATTTATGTTGAGGTCTTCCTAGATCAAAGCTTATAACCTCAAATTACCCATGTCCCAAACTTCACTATTTATCCTCCTTCAATTCACTCCTTCCCTGTTTCTGACTCATTGTGTCATCCCATTTTGTTAGACTGTCCTGTAGGTATAGAAAAAAAAAAAAATTTAAGCCAGCAAGAAAAACTCTCTCAAATGAGTCTTTATTTTTTTCTTCAGGATTGCCTTATTTCTTTTGAAAAGAAAGTTAAAAACATAATACTTAACCATTTATTGTAACATATAAATTACCAGGAATAACTTAACACTGAATCTAGAAGCGGGACACAGCAGGTAACATGTTGGGTTACGGGACAAGTAAGGAAAGGCAGTGTGCTACCTTTTCTTTGCCCCCCCCCCCTTTCCCTTTGATGTATATTTCTGTTTTTGTTCCATCAGTTGTGGTTGCAAGAGTAAATGAACATCTTTGTTTTTGTGAATAAATATTCATAAATCTATGTATACATATCTATAAAATGACAGAAACGTTTAAATTACTAGAAAATCTCAGGAATTCCTAGTCATAACAACATTCAGAGTAAGAAAAGGGTGCACTTCCTGGCACAAGTGCTGTGCAGCTGCTGGGACCCCACCCATCACCAAGCAGCCTGCATGGGCTCGTAAGTGGCTGCTGACGTCCTGGAAGCCAGCTATAGACTGGAAGCACATAGAGATCAAAGGAAATAAAAAGAAGTGAGAAAAAAGAGAAAAAGATTTTTCGTGTTTGCCCCGTGGAATTTGAGTTCCCATAATGTGTGTTATGCACTGCAAGACCCCTTGGCTGACCTCTGTACGAATACATACAATAATATTCATATTATCTGGGTTCTTAGTGAATAATAATCACATGATTTGGGTTTCCAAGAAATTTGTGATTTCTTGGAGAGGAACTCCATGAGAAAGCCGATCCATGTATAACATCCATATATAGAAGGAATTAGAATATAACCCCATAAAGATTTTTATTGTCTACTCTTATGACTTCAGATGAAGCTATCTTAACATGTGATACTAAATCACCTGTAAATAAGGTTCACTAAAATCCTAGCCAAGACATCAGTATTCAAACACATACAGGTAAATACAGAGGTGGGCAAAAGTAGGTTTACAGTTGTGAGTATGTGAAACAGTTTATTCTTGAATTATCATTTTTTCAGTAATTATTGTATTAGCTATTATTATTTTTAATTTAATTTTATTTTTTTAATTGTTTTAAGTATTACAGATAGTAGTACATATGTCTCCTTTTTTTTCCCCTCATTGACCTTCCCCCGGCCTCCCCTACCCGCCAGTGCATGCCTTTACCTGCCCCCCCCCCCCCCCGCCCCAGTGTCTTGTATCCATTGGTTATGCTTACATGCATGCGTACAAGTCCTTCGGTTGATCTCTTACAGCCCCCCCGCCCAACCTCCCCTGCCTTCCCGCTGTAGTTTGACAGTCTGTTCAATGCTTCTTTGCCTCTGTATCTATTTTTTCCCCATTTCTTTCCTTTAAAAAATCTTGCCTCTGCAGACTAGAAATAAACATATAATAACAAAAAATGTTTGAGTCCCAATTTCAATGTCCAACAGTTCTGAGTCCCCGTTTCAATGTCAAACAGTTCCTTATGTGTACATGTCAGCAATGATATCTGGATGGTGGGCACATGGTGGCAATGCAGGTCTGACCCTCTCTGGTTTGGTCCTAGGCAACCTGCTGCGACAGACAGCTGCTGACTGCTAGCATGGCAAGGTGTCATCAGCGTCTTCCATCTCTGGACTGTTTCTCCTCTTGTCTTCGTGGTTGGAGCAGACCTGTCAATTCCTCTCTGTTGCAGGAATCCACATGGTCTTGGAGTTGTTTTCTGAAAATATACAAACATATTCTAGACCAAAAGTTAATAAAGGAATCTTTTCTATATAATGGATTTGGGATCCTTTTTATTTTTGCCCAGACTATTTTCCTTTGTCTTATTTAGATACCATGTGTGTTTTTCATGGGTGTCTTGCTGTTAGCATTACAAATGAAAATTAATTTTGTAAAGTAAAAATTTTCTAGATGTAATTTGCTTAAAGGATATTTTTCCTTACATGATATTACCCTACTATCCCCCCTTTTTTGATTAATGGGGGCTTTTGTAAATTTTATAATGCAGTCTTGATAACTTTAAATTTTAATTTTTTGCACAAAAATATGACTGCTTTAGTTTCATTGCATGTTCAGGAATTTTACCATGAGATGAACTACCAATAGAAATTTTAGTTACCACTTTAGGAACAGCTTTTTGTCCAGTACAATTAAATTTTCTTGAATATTCACTTATTTCAATTAGCCTATTTAAATTAATCTGAAAACTTGATTATTATTTTACTGTCAAATTTAATACTCTACCAACAATCTTAGTTTACCCTGTAAATGTTAGTGGAAAGGATTATTTGCATTCTTGCGTAGGCCCTGAGCATTCCTGGTGCTAGGCTGGATTTAGATATAGGGTAGCTGCTGTGGGCCAAGTCTCTGTCTGTTACCTGGGTCCCAATCTGAGCTGGGCCAAGTCACTGTCTGTCACCTGTGTCCCAATCTGAGCGGGGCGTGGGAAGCAAAGCAGCCATGGGGGCAGCAGACCTCCCTCAGACAGGGTGAGGGTTCAGGCCCTTGCAAGGTTGCGGGGGTGAGGGTCTGTGCCCCACCTCTGTTGATCCCCAAGTTCTCTCCTGATGGCACCTCTGCGACTGTGCCTGTCTTAGGTTGTTCCTTCCCTGAGGAATCTTACCCGTCTCTGGCTAACCAGTCATCCTCCGGGGCCAAGCAGGGTGATGTGAGGTTCAGTTCTGTCTCCTTGGTAGCCTATGCCCCCGTGGCCTCCACGCCCAACACTTGCCTTGGGATCCCCTGGCCTACTGGCAGGGCCCCAGCACTGATCACATATCTCGGGGAATTCAGGTTTCTTCTCCAGGGAGGGCCCAGCTCACACCATTGGGCGAGAGACAGATCCATGGTATCAGCCACCACAAGGCTTCAAGCTCAGCATGAACAGAAAGCTCAGGCAACAGCTGAGGGCAATTGGATTGTGAGAAGAGGGTCCCTCTTGGCACAAAAGGCAAGAGGGGCCAATATAGAATGCTCAAGTGCCTTCCCAGCGCCTTAATTCCTTCTGAAAGGGATTATATCATTTCCTGTCTGTTTTTTGTTTTTTTTTTTAATTGCTGCCAAACATTCCAAGAATTAGTTTGTAAGTTTGTTTGGGATAATTGTACAATATGCTGTTGTAAAATATCTAAAATTATAATGACATTGTAGAATAATATCATGTAAGGATATTCTATGGCAATTCAATTTCAAACTGGCTGTCAATTTCTTTTTGTAACTTTATATAAATTTTGTCAGGGAGGCAAAAACACAAATTACTTACTTTAGTTCAAGAGGCCAAATATATTGACTTCCAATTACAATCCTTACGACTTTTGAAGGAAACTTCTCTTTGTTTCCTTCCAAAATAATTTTCGGGCTACAGAGTGTTTCATTTAAAAGTCTTTGTCACATGAAACAATTTCTCTTAAGGTTATGGTGACCACTAGTATGGATTAAATTTAATATTTTATTTTGATTTAATTTTATTTTTTTATAATTTTTTTATTTTTTTAAATTATTTTTTACATATGTGTCCTTATTCCCCCATAACCCCCCACCCCCCACTTATGCCCCACCCCCTTGTTGTCTATGTCCATTGATTAGGCTCATATGCATGCACACAAGTCCCATGGTTGATCTCTTCCCATTACCCCCACCCTCCCCTACCTTCCCTGAGGTATAACATGCTGTTCAAAGCTTCTCAGTCTCTGGATCCGTTCCCGCTCATCAGTCCATGCAGTTCACTACATTCTACAAATGAGTGAGATCATGCGACATCCATCCCTCTCTGCCTGGCTTACTTCACTTAACACAATACTCTCCATCTCCATCCAAGCTGCCGCAAATGGTAGGAACTCCTTCTTTTTTACCATAGTGTAGTATTCCATTCTGTAGATATACCACAGTTTTTTAATCCACTCATCTGCTGATGGGCATTTAGGCTGTTTCCAAATCTTAGCTATGGTGAATTGTGCTGCTATGAATATAGGGGTGCATATATCCTTTCTGATTCGTGTTTCTAGTTTCTTGGGATATATTCCTAGAAGTGGGATCACTGGGTCAAATGGGAGTTCCATTTTTAGTTTTTTGAGGAAACTCCATACTGTTCTCCACAGTGGCTGCACCAGTCTGCATTCCCACCAGCAGTGCACGAGGGTTCCTTTTTCTCCACATCCTCGCCAGCTCTTGTCATTTGTTGATTTGTTGATAATAGCCATTCTGACAGGTGTGAGATGGAACCGCATTGTTGTTTTGATTTGCATCTCTCTGATGATTAGTGACTTTGAGCATGTTTTCATATATCTCTTGGCCTTCCTTCTGTCTTCTTTCAAAAAGTGTCTATTTAGATCAGTTGCCCATTTTTTGATTGGGTTGTTTATCTTCTTTTTGTTAAGCTGCATGAGTTCCCTGTAAATGTTGGAGATTAAACCATTATCGTTGATATCATTGGCAAATATGTTCTCCCATGCAGTGGGCTTTCTTGTTTTGTTTTGTTTTTTTATGGTTTCCTTTGCTGTGCAAAAGCTTTTTATTTTGATGTAGTCCCATTTGTTTATTTTCTCTTTAGCTTCCATTGCCCTAGGAGCAGTATCAGTGAAGAAGTTCCTTCGGCATATGTCTGAGATTTTTCTGCCTGTGGATTCCTCTAGTATTTTTATGGTTTCCCGTCTTATGTTTAAGTCCTTTATCCATTTTGAGTTTATTTTTGTGTATGGTGTAAGTGGGTGATCTAGCTTCATTTTTTTGCATGTATCTGTCCAATTTTCCCAACACCATTTGTTGAAGAGACTCTCTTGACTCCATTGTATGTTCGTGCCTCCTTTGTCAAATAATAATTGAGCATAGTGATTTGGGTCAATTTCTGGGTTCTCTATTCTATTCCATTGATATATATGTCTCTTCTTGTGCCAGTAACAGGATGTTTGTTTTTTTTTTCAAATTTTTATTAAGGTATTATATGTGCACATATCTTACCATTGCCCCCACCCCCACCCCACTCCCATACATGCCCTCACCCCCCAATGTTTTGCATCTGTTGGTTACTCTTATATGCATGCATACAAGTCCTTCAGTTGATCTCTTATTTCCCCCACCTCTCCCTAACCTTCCCGCTGTAATTTGACAGTCTGTTTGATGCTTTACTGCCTCTGTAACTATCTTTTTGTTCATCAGTTTATAATGTTTTTCATTATCCGCAAATGAGTGGGATCATGTGGTATTTTTCTTTCATTGACTGGCTTATTTCACTTAGCATAATGTTTTCTAATTCCATCCAGGTGCCTACAAATGGTAGTAATTCCTTCTTTTTTATGGCAGCATAGTATTCCATTGTGTAGATGTACCATAGTTTTCTGATCCAGTCATCTGCTGATGGGCACCTAGGCTGTTTCCAAATCTTAGCTATTGTAAATTGTGCTGCTATGAACATAGGGGTGCATATATCCTTTCTGATTGGTGTTTCTGGTTTCTTAGGATATATTCCTAGGAGTGGGATTACTGGGTCAAATGGGAGTTCCAATTTCAGTTTTTTGAGGAAACTCCATACTGTTCTCCACAGTGGCTGCACCAGTCTGCATTCCCACCAGCAGTGCACAAGGGTTCCTTTTTCTTCGCATCCTCACCAACACTTGTCGTTTGTTGATTTGTTGATGATAGCCATTCTGAGAGGTGTGAGATGGTATCGCATTGTCGTTTTGATTTGCATCTCTCGGATAATTAGTGACTTTGAGCATGTTTTCAGGTGTCTCTTGGCCTTCCTTCTGTCTTCTTTCGAAAAGATTCTATTTAGGTCCGTTGCCCATTTTTTTATTGGATCCTTTATCTTCCTTTTATTAAGTTGTATAAGATGCCTGTAGATGTTGGAAATTAAACCTTTATCAGTGATACCATTTGCAAATATGTTCTCCCATACAGTGGGGTTTCTTGTTGTTTTGTTGATGGTTTCTTTTGCTGTGCAAAAGCTTTTTATTTTGATGTAGTCCCATTTGTTTATTTTCACTTTGGCTTCCATTGCCCTAGGGGCAGTATCACTGAAAAAGTTCTTTTGGCATATGTCTGAGATTTTGCTGCCTGTGGATTCCTCTAGTATTTTTATGGTTTCCCGTCTTATATTTAAGTCCTTTAGCCATTTTGAGTTTATTTTTGTGTATGGTGTAAGTTGGTGATCTAGTTTCACTTTTTTGCATGTATCTGTCCAATTTTCCCAATACCATTTATTGAAGAGACTGTCTTGACTCCATTGTATGCTCATGCCTCCTTTGTCAAATATTAATTGCGCATATTGGTTTGGGTCGATATCTCGATTCTCTATTCTATTCCATTGATCTATATGTCTGTTCTTGTGCCAGTACCAGGCTGTTTTGAGGACAGTGGCTTTGTAATACAGCTTGAAATCTGGTAATGAGATCCCTCCTACTTTATTCTTCTTTCTCAGGAATGCTGTGGCTATTCGGGGTCTTTTTTCATTCCAGATGAATTTTTGGAGAGTTCTTTCTAGGTCTGTGAAATATGCTGTTGGTATTTTAATAGGGAGTGCATTGAATCTATAGATTGCTCTGGGTAGTATGGACATTTTGATGATGTTGATTCTACCAATCCATGAACATGGTATGTTCTTCCATCTGTTTACATCTTCCTCTATCTCTTTTTTCAGTGTTGTGTAGTTTTCCGCATATAGGTCTTTTACCTCCTTGGTTAGGTTTATTCCTAAGTATCTTAATTTTTTTGGTGTGATGGAAAATGGGATTGCTTTTTTAGTCTCTCTTTCTGTAAGTTCACTGTTGGTGTATAGAAATGCCATAGATTTCTTGGTGTTAATTTTGTATCCTGCTACATTGCCGAATTCATTTATTAAGTCTGTTAGTTTTTTGATGGAGTCTTTCGGGTTTTCTATGTACAGTATCATGTCATCTGCGAATAAGGACAGTTTTACTTCTTCTTTTCCAATTTGGATGCCTTTTATTTCTTCTTCTTGTCTAATTGCAATGGCTAATACTTCCAGTACTATGTCAAACAGGAGTGGTGAGAGTGGGCATCCTTGTCTTGTTCCTGTTCTTAGGGGAAATGGTTTTAGTTTTTGCCCATTGAGTATGATGTTAGCTGTGGGTTTATCATATATTGCTTTTATTATGTTGAGGTATGATCCTTCTATTCCCACCTTGTTGAGAGTTTTTATCAAGAAAGGGTGTTGGATTTTGTCAAATGCTTTTTCTGCATCAATTGATATGACTATGTGATTTTTATCTCTCAATTTGTTTATGTGATGTATCACATTTATTGATTTTCGGATATTGTACCATCCTTGCATTCCTGGGATAAACCCTACGTGGTCATGGTGTATGATCTTTCTGATGTACTGCTGGATCCGATTAGCTAGAATTTTGTTGAGGATTTTGGCATCTACATTCATGAGGGATATTGGCCTGTAATTCTCCTTCATTGTGTTGTCTTTATCTGGTTTTGGTATTAGGGTGATGCTGGCTTCATAGAAAGAGCTTGGAAGTGTTCTTTCCTCTTGAATTTTTTGGAATAGTCTGAGGAGGATAGGTTTTAGTTCTTCCTTGAATGTTTGGTAAAACTCTCCTGTAAAGCCGTCTGGCCCCGGGCTTTTGTTTGCCGGAAGCTCTTTGATGACTGCTTCAATTTCTTCCATAGTTACTGGCATATTGAGCTGTTTAGATTCTTCTTGATTGAGTTTTGGAAGGTTATATTTTTCTAGGAATATGTCCATTTCCTCCAGGTTGTCCAGTTTGTTGGAATAGAGTTGTTCGTAGTATTTTTTAACAATCCTTTGTATTTCGGCGGGATCTGTTGTTATTTCACCTCTTTCATTTCTGATTTTGTTTATTTGGGTCCTCTCTCTTTGCTTCTTGGTGAGCCTGGCTAGAGGTTCATCAATCTTGTTTATCCTTTCAAAGAACCAGTTCTTGGTTTTGTTGATCTTTTGTATTGTTTCTTTGGTCTCTATGTCGTTTATCTCTGCTCTGATCTTTATTATTTCCTTCCTTCTGCTTACACTGGGCTTTTCTTGTTGCTCTTTTTCTAACTCTTTGAGTTGTTGGGTTAGGTAATTTATTACCATTGTTTCTTGTTTTTTGCAGTAGGCTTGTAGAGCTATGAACTTCCCTCTCAAGACTGCTTTCGCTGTGTCCCATAGATTTTGGATTGTAGTGTTTTCATTGTCATTTGTTGCCATGATGTTTTTTATTTCTTCTTTGATCTCTCTGGTAACCCAGTCATGGTTTAATAGCATGCTGTTTAGCCTCCATGTGTTTGATTTCTTTGGATTGTTTTTATTGTAGTTGATTTCCAGTTTTATGCCACTGTGGTCTGAGAAGATGCTTGATATGATTTCTATCTTCTTGAATTTGAAGAGACTTTGCCTATGTCCCAACATATGGTCTATCTTTGAAAATGACCCATGTGCACTTGAGAAGAATGTATATTCTGTGGCTTTGGGGTGAAATGTTCTGAAGATGTCAATTAATTCCATCTGGTCTAGTGAGTCATTTAGGATTGATGTTTCTTTGCTGATTTTTTGTTTAGAGGATTTGTCCAATGGTGATAGTGGGGTATTAAAGTCTCCTACTATGATTGTATTGCTGTCAATCTCTCCCTTGATATCCTCCAGGAGTTTTTTTATGTATTTGGGTGCTCCTGTATTGGGTGCATATATGTTTACCAGAGTTATTTCTTCTTGTTGGATTGCTCCCTTTAGTATTATGAAGTGGCCTTCCTTATCTCTTGTTATGTCCTTCAGTTTGAGATCTAATTTGTCAGATATAAGGATTGCTACCCCAGCTTTTTTTTTCAGTTCCATTTGCCTGGAAAACCTTTTTCCATCCCTTCACACTCAGTCTGTGTGCGTCTTTTTTTCTGAGGTGGGTTTCTTGTAGACAACAGATATATGGGTCATGTTTTCTTATCCAATCCATTACCCTACGTATTTTGATTGGGGCATTTAATCCATTTACATTTAAAGTTATTATTGATAGGTACTTATTTGTTGCCATTCCTATTCTTTACCCCTGTGTTACTTCTTCGCTTCCTATTTCTTTTTTTTTTTTTTTTTTTTTTTTTTTTTTTTACAGCAGACCCTTTAGCATTTCTTGCATTGCTGGTTTGGTGGTAACAAATTCCCTTAGTCCTTTTTTGTCTGTGAAGCTCCTGATATCACCTTCAATTTTGATTGATAGCCTTGCTGGGTATAGTATTCTTGGATTCAGACCCTTCCTTTGCATGACTTTGTATATTTCATTCCATTCCCTTCTGGCCTGATGAGTTTCTGTTGAGAAATCAGTTGCTAGTCTGATGGGGGTTCCTTTGTATGTAACTTTTTGTCTCTCTCTTGCCGCTTTTAAGATTCTTACTTTGTCGTTGGTGTTTGCCAATTTAATTATAATGTGCCTTGGCGTCGGTCTTTTGGGGTTCATTTTGCTTGGGACTCTGTGAGCTTCTTGGATTTGTGTGGGTTTTTTCTTCTCTATATCAGGGAAATTTTCTGTCATTATTTCTTCAAAGAGGTTTTCTATTCCTTGCTCAGCTTCCTTTCCTTCTGGAACCCCTATTATGCGGATGTTGTTTTGTTTCGTGTTGTCCCAAAGTTCCCTTAGGCTCTCCTCCTGCCTTTTATTTTTTTTTTCTAGAAGTTGCTCTACTTGGGTATTTTTTCCCATCTTGTCTTCTAGCTCACTGATGTGGTCCTCTGCTTCTTCTAGTCTACTCTAGATGCTTTCTATTGAGTTCTTTACAGCAGCGATGTCATTTTTCATTTCTTCTTGGTTCTTCTTCATTTCCTCTTGGTTCTTGCTCATATTGTCGAATTTGTCTTCCATTCTTTTGAGCCACCTTATGACCATTTCTCTGAATTCTTTTTCTGGAAGGTTGCTTGCCTCCATTTTGTTTACTTCCTTTTCTGGTGATGCCTACTTTTCTTTCATATGCGGGCTGTGTCTTTGTCTCCCCATGGTCTCTCTTCTCTGGGTGTCTGGTTATGTAGTTCTCTCTCTCCTGCATTGATTTAAAGGCACAAAATACAGCACTAACAGGTACAACACACAAGGCACTGAACAGAAATGTATTAACGATATTAATAACCTCCAATAAAGGTGACCACCAGAGAAAGGCAAATTAGAGGATAGGAGAGAAAGAAGAAGAGGAAAAAGAAAGAAAGAAGAAGAAAAAAGGAGTGTCAAAATGAAATTGGGAAAAGGGAAAAAAAGAAGAAAAAAAAAGTAAGAGAGACAAGAAAGAGACTAAGAGAGAAAGGGAAACAGACTATCTATATTGGGGATAAAACTCCAATAGAACAATCACTTATCCCAGCAAATGCCAGCAAAAAGTACATGGGGATTAATACAAACTACAACACCAACTAATATTGAGTGAGGCAAGGGAAAACAGAAGCACTAAACAAACAAAAAAATAAACAAAAGAAGAATAAGCAAAACAATCTCACAAAAAAGCATAAAAATTCTATGTAATCTACATTCAAGCGAACAACAACAAAAGGACAGAGAAAAAAACAATTTTTTGGATAGGTAAGACAGCGAAGAGAGAGGTGTGTATGGACTTGGAGCAGGGGATTGGAGATTAGATATATAAGTAGGGTGAAATTTTAACAGGGGGTAAACAGAAAGAATAGGGAAAATCTAAAGCAGGAAAGGGGTAAGATAAACAGGACACCGAAAAGGGAAAAGTGAGGAAGAGAGTGATGGCATAAAGGTAGAGTTGAGATAGAGTAAAATGATGCTAAAGGAAAGATAAAAATAGAATGTAGAACATTAATCCCAAAACAAAATGAAGAGAAAATAAAATGACACTTAAAAAAAAAAAGATAAAATAGCAGTAGTAATAATACGGATTGAAAATAAAAATGTAATAATTATAAAGGTAAAATCAAGTGAGGAAAAAAGAAAAAAAAATAGTTTCTTGAGTAAAAGATGCAAAAAATGAAAATAAAAAAATAAAAATAAAATGTGGAGTAGTGAAGGTCATTCACTTCCTCTGTTGTTCTGTTTGGCACGCCTGTTTCTCAGTCCGGACAGTACTGCAGTTCCCTGCGTTCCACTGCTCTTCAGTGATGTAAGCCAGTCCTGATTTTAAGCAGGCAGTGTGTCTTAATTCGTATTCCTTTATTTTTGATTACACAAGAGTCAATTTGTGATTCAGCCCCTGGGTGGCAGTGTTTCTGGATTGACTTCCGGGTTTATCTATGGCCTCTCTAGGGAGTGTTAGAGCCTTCTTTCCCTGTGGCACTCACTACTGGTTTGTGGGAGTGGGCTGCCTCAGAGCTGGCTCTCCGATGGTCACTCCCCGCTCCAATCCCCAGGTTCTAGAAAAACAACTTTCCCCTGCAGTCTCCCAGGGTGTCCCCAACTGGGTGATCCTATGTATTGGGCTTAGTAATCAGAAGCAAGAATTTCAAGAGGAAAAAGCCCAATTGTGCGCACTCCGTGGCTGCACGTAAGTCTAGCACACCCCTGAAATTCTTAGGGTGTCCCTGCACTTCAGATCAAAATGGGTTGCTTTTTAGAGAGCCCTTCTGTTAGCAGCTCTGAGCACCCCCTTCCACATTCACAGATCACGCCAGCCCCAACAGCCACAGATTTTTCCAGGCACAGACTTCCCTGGTCCTCCAGCTCCCGCAAAACGCGCGTTCCTCTCTCGCGCTGGGACCAGAGACCTCACCTTATCCCAGGCGAAATCTGACCTTTCCGTGGTGGAGTGTAGAGCTCCTCTGAACCCGTGTGTTTGTGCCAATTGGGGAGCGTTGTTCTGGGGCTTGCAGCTGTTCCTTGGGTGCCGCAGTTGTGGATTCTCAGGCTTCCGATAAGCTCCACTTTCCGGTTCCAGATGGCGGAGACTCCGCGTCCAAGCCCGCAGCTCCGGGAGAGGACCCAGCCGCAGTGGGAGCTGCCAGGTCAGGGGAACCCCATCTAGCAGTCTCCCACCTTCTTCTGGAGTTCAGCTGTCCCCCAACTTGCCATCAAACACTCCTAGTGCGACCCTCAGCTGTTCTTTCTTTCTGCTCCGGGACAAGGCTAGGAACACGTCTGTCTATTCCGCCGCCATTTTTCTCCTCCTAGCATCCAAGCTATTTATAGTAAAGCCCATTATGTGTAGAGTCCCACGTGGCTTATGCACAGGAGAACATATCCCCTGCCACAGGAGAGTCAGGATCCCAGTGCCAGGGAGAGAGACAGTAACAGGATGTTTTAAGAACAGTGGCTTTGTAATACAGCTTGATATCTGGTATTGAGATCCCACCTACTTTGTCCTTCTTTCTCAAGATTGCTGCAGCTATTCGGGGTCTTTTTTTATTCCAGATAAATTTTTGGAAAGTTCGTTCTAGGTCTGTGAAATATGTCGTTGGTATTTTAATGGGAAGTGCATTGAATTTATAGATTGCTTTGGGTAGTATGGACATTTTGATGATGTTGATTCTACCAATCCATGAACATGGTATGTTCTTCCATCTGTTTATGTCTTCCTCTATCTCTTTTTTCAGTGTCGTGTAGTTTTCCACATATAGGTCTTTTACCTCCTTAGTTAAGTTTATTCCTAGGTATCTTAATTTTTTTGGTGCGGTGGTAAATGGGATTGCTTTTTTAGTCTCTCTTTCTGTAAGTTCATTATTGGTGTATAGAAATGCCATAGATTTCTTGGCATTAATTTTGTATCCTGCTACATTGCCGAATTCATTTATTAAGTCTAGTAATTTTTTGATGGAGTCTTTAGGGTTTTCTATGTACAGTATCATGTCATCTGCGAATAAGGACAGTTTTACTTCTTCTTTTCCAATTTGGATGCCTTTTATTTCTTCTTCTTGTCTGATCGCAATGACTAGTACTTCCAGCACTATATTGAACAGGAGTGGTGAGAGTGGGCATCCCTGTCTTGTTCCTGTTCTTAGGGGAAATGGTTTTAGTTTTTGCCCATTGAGTATGATGTTGGCTGTGGGTTTGTCATATATGGCTTTTATTATGTCCAGGTATGATCCTTCTATTCCCACCTTGCTGAGAGTTTTTATCAAGAAAGAGTGTTGGATTTTGTCAAATGCTTTCTCTGCATCAATTGATATGACTATGTGATTTTTATCTCTCAGTTTGTTTATGTGATGTATCACGTTTATTGATTTGCAAATATTGTACCATCCTTGCATCCCCGGGATTAATCCTACTTGGTCGTGGTGTATGATCTTTCTGATGTACTGCTGGATTTGATTTGCTAGAATTTTGTTGAGGATTTTGGCATCTATGTTCATGAGGGATATTGGCCTGTAATTCTCTTTCATTGTGTTATCTTTATCTGGTTTTGGTATTAGGGTGATGCTGGTTTCATAGAAGGAGCTTGGAAGTGTTCCTTCCTCTTGAATTTTCTGAAATAGTCTGAGGAGGATAGGTTTTAGTTCTTCCTTGAATGTTTGGTAAAACTCCCCTGTGAAGCCGTCTGGCCCCGGACTTTTGTTTGCTGGCAGCTTTTTGATGACTGCTTCAATTTCTTCCATAGTTATCAGCCTATTGAGATTTTTAGAATCGTCCTGAGTGAGTTTTGGAAGGTTGTATTGTTCTAGGAATGTGTCCATTTCCTCCAGGTTGTGTAGTTTGTTAGAATAGAGTTGTTCATAGTATTTTTTAACAATCCTTTGTATTTATGTGGGGTCTGTTGTTATTTCACCTCTTTCATTTCTGATTTTGTTTATTTGGGTCCTCTCTCTTTGCTTCTTGGTGAGCCTGGCTAGAGGTTCATCAATCTTGTTTATCCTTTCAAAGAACCAGTTCTTGGTTTTGTTGATCTTTTGTATTGTTTTTTTGGTCTCTATGTCATTCATTTCTGCTCTGATTTTTATTATGTCCTTCCTTCTGCTCACTGTGGGCTTTTCTTGTTGCTCTCTTTCTAATTCTTTGAGTTGTTGAGTTAGATGATTTATTACCATTTTTTCTTGTTTTTTGAGGTAGGCCTGTAGAGCTATAGACTTCCCTCTCAGGACTGCTTTCATTGTGTCCCATAGCATTTGCATTGCTGTGTTTTTATTGTCATTAGTCTCCAGGATGTTTTTAATTTCTTCTTTGATCTCATTGCTCACCCAATCATTGTTTAATAGCATGCTATTCAGCTTCCAAGTGTTTGAATTTTTTGGAATGTTTTTATTATAGTTTATTTCTAATATTGTGCTATTGTGGTCTGAGAAAATGCTTGATATGATTTAAATCTTTTTGAATTTGGGGAGACTTTGCTTGTGACCCAGTATGTGGTCTATTTTTGAAAATGTCCCATGTGCACTTGAGAAGAACGTGTGTTCCGTGGCTTTGGGGTGAAATTCTCTGAAGATGTCAATTAGGTCCATTTGATCTAGTGCGTCATTTAGAATTGCTGTTTCTTTACTGATTTTTTGTCTAGAGGATTTATCCAGTGATGTCAGTGGTGTATTAAAGTCTCCTACTATGATTGTATTGTTGCTGATCTCTCCCTTGATATCTTCCAGGAGTTTTTTTATGTATTTGGGTGCTCCTGCATTGGGTGCATATGTGTTTACCAGAGTTATATCTTCTTGTTGAATTGCTCCCTTTAGTATTATGTAGTGACCTTCCTTATCTCTTGTTATGGCCTTTACTTTGAGGTCTATTTTATCAGATATAAGTATCGCAACCCCAGCTTTTTTCTCATTTCCATTTGCCTGAAAAATGTTTTTCCATCCCTTCACTCTCAGTCTGTGTGAATCCTTTGCTCTGAGGTGGGTCTCTTGGAGACATCAAATATATGGGTCATGTTTTCTTATCCATTCAGCTACCCTATGTCTTTTGATTGGTGCATTTAGTCCATTTACGTTTAATGTTATTATTGACAAGTACACGTTTATTGTCCTAATTTTCCTTAGTGTTTGTGTTTCTTTTTGCCTTTCTCTTTCTTCTTTTTACAGCAGTCCCTTTAGCATTTCTTGCATTGCTGGCTTGGTATTGATAAAGTCTCTTAGCCCTTTTTTGTCTGTGAAGCTCCTGATTCCACCTTCAATTTTGAATGATAGCCTTGCTGGGTATAGTATTCTTGGATTCAAACCCTTGCTTTGCATCACTTTGTATATTTCATTCCATTCCCTTCTGGCCTGGTGTGTTTCTGCTGAGAAATCAGTTGATATTCTAATAGGAGATCCCTTGTAGGTAACTTTCTGTCTCTCTCTGGCAGCCTTTAAGATTCTTACTTTGTCATTAGTGTTCGCCAATTTAATTATGATGTGTCTTGGTGTCAGTCTTTTGGGGTTCAACTTGTTTGGGACTCTATGTACTTCTTGGACTTGCATAGTTTTTTTCTTGCCAATATCAGGGAAGTTTTCTGTCATTCTTTCTTCAAACAGGTTTTCTATTCCTTGCTTCTCTTCCTTTCCTTCTGGTATCCCTATTATTCTCATATTGTTTCGTTTTGTGTTGCCCCAAAGCTCCCTTAGGCTCTCCTCTTGCTTTTTAAGTCTTCTTTCCAGTTGCTGCTGTGTTTGTGTGTTTTTTCCTACCTTGTCTTCTAATTCGCTGATGCGGTCCTCAGCCTCTTCTAGTCTACTGTTTAAGCCTTCCAATGTGTTCTTTATTGCATCTATGTCGTTCTTCATCTCCTCTTGGTTTCTTTTCATGTTGGTGAGATTCTCATTCAGCTCCTTATAGTTCTCATTGAGTTGTGTGTATTTGTCATCCATCCGTTTAAACATCCTTATAACCATTACTCTGAATTCTTTCTCTGTTAAGCTACTAGCCTCAATTTCATTTAACTCCCTTTCTGGTGATTCCTCTTTTTCTTTCCTTTGGGAGTTGCTTTTGTGTCTCCCCATGTTTTCCTGTAATGTTTTAATTGTAGATCCAATTGCTTTGGTACCCAGGTTCTTTTGGTGATGGTGCTACTGGTGTAATCTCTCAGGTCTCCTGGGCTTGGTAATCTAGTGTAGCTCCCTACTTGAGCTATTTGGGTTCTCTTGATGTAGGCCTGCGAGCTTGAGAGGCACAACTGTGGTGTCTAGAAGTCAGCAGCTGTGGAGGGGAGTATCCCAATTTTTGCTGTGTTGCACCCTTAATTGAAATCACGCATGCCCAGTGGGGACTCCCAGTGGCACCAAGGAACTGTCTGTCAGGGTGATGTGGCTCAGGGGGCCTGCACTCTGGAAAGGTGTGACTGTGATGCCCAGAGTTCTGTAGTTATGGGGTGGGCAGACTCAGCTTTCGCTGCTGCACCTGTGGTGGATAGGCACTTACTCCCAGTGGTGGCTCACAGGAGCACTTGCGGTAAGTTTGCCAGCGAGGCACACTGAAGCACTCTGAAGGGCCCTGGCAGTGTAGCTGTGTAATTGAGGTGCTTAACTTCTAAAGATTTCTCTTTAGGGCAGATCCTATTACCTCAGGGAGTATTCCGATTCCATGGTGTTATTCAGGGTGGATCTAGGTGTGGCTATATTGGTTGCCTGGAGACTGGAGGCAGGGGCTATCTCTCAGGAGAAAATGGCGAACAGGGCTTAGATTTGACTCAGCACTAGACTCGCTTCCACCTCTCCTGGACTGTCCGCTGCCTACTCTCTCCAGATTCCACAACCCCACCCCTTCTTCTGCACCTCAGCCACAGGTAAGTGTCTGTATCCTAAAGGTCCTACGAACTTAGTTCGTAGGACCTTTAAGTAAGAGACTAGTGGCCCAGTGCACAAAATTCGTGCACGGAGGTCGGGGGGAGAAACGCGCAGGCCCCAGCATGAGGAGGGACCGCGTCTCTGCAAGTTCCTCTCTTGCCGGTGCTGCGTGGTCCGGCTGCTCTTCAGGGCTGCCTTTGAGCTCAGATCCCAAATCCAGACTCCAAGGTCTAAAATCCCCTACCTCCCAGAGTCCCATGGACCCTTTTTTTTTTTTCCCCAGTCAGACGCTTTGCCTGTCTTCAGGGACGCAGCTTGGTGCTGTGTAGTTTCTCCCTGACCTTCTGGGCACAGAGGTCCAGCAGATTCTACTGCCTAGATCTTTGATTTTACCTTTATCAGGGAGATCTCTGCCCTTCCCGGCTGAAAACTGTCTCACTAGCTGCGCCTCCTTCGCCAATTCGGGCTGGATTCCACTCGTTTCAGCTGCTCCCTCTATTTGCTCCGGGACAAGGCTCAGGACATGTCCATCTATTCCGCCTCCATTTTGTCTCTCCTCCTAAATAGAATCATTTGCAACAGCATGGATGGAACTGGAGAGCACCATGCCAAGTGCAACAAGCCAGTTGGAGGAAGACAAACATCACATGATCCCACTCATCTGCGAAACACAACGAACAACATAAACTGAAGAACAAAAACAGAACCAGTGTCATAGTAGCATCGAACAGACTGCCCAACCTATGAGGGAAGGTGGGGGGTCTAGCTATTATTATTAACCTATTTTTGCCCACTCCTGTATAAACTATATGACCTATAGGTCTCTTAGGGTTCTGATTCTAATATACTGTGGCCAGACAAACCTTCCAAATCAGTGGCAGTGAATATAGGAAGTGATGTATTTACCTGGTACTATAGGTAAGTTTCAAATATTTCTGTGCTATTGGAAGATAAGTACTAGTAAATGAAGCAGAGGAAGTGTACATTCAGGGTGAGCAAAAAAGACTAACATTAACCTGATTCCCACTTTCTTTCTAATATGTCAGCTCCCTATACTGCTGACTGCCTGTTAGAAATAATGCTCCTATGCTCATCATCGATAATGTGACTGCAACAGAGAAAATTCAGGCCAGTTACAATGCCTGGTATAAAACTTTCTAAAATTCAAGTGTAGCTGTTTCAGCTTGGGTCTTATCTCATTTGAAATTGAAATATGTTTGCAATGCTTGAATGTGGGAAGATTAATTATCACCTGTTTCAAAATAAACAGCAGTAGTAACTCATCACATGCAAATGTGAAAGTGACATTGTCGACAGCTAACAAGAGAGGTTTTCAGCTGGAAAAGAGTGCAAACAGAAACAAAAGCATTTATATTTATACTCTGCAGCTGAACAAAAATGGTGTTTGATACTGGCTGAGCTTGCCTGGGAAAGCCAGGCCCCATTAGCGTTAGGACCCTACAGGCATGGAGTTCTGCCTCCCAGTTATATCGAGTGAGTTCACATTTCCAAGGTCAGCATAGGTTACACTTTTTACCCAGTAAGAGAGGAAAACACCCACAGTTTCAACGCTGGCTATCAATGTGGCCTTAAGCAAAGAAATTGATCTCTCTAAGCCTCAGATTCTCCATCAATAAAATGGACATAAGTACATGCTTAAGTCACAGAGTGGATGTGGGTCTGTTGTGTGTTAGTATAAACAATTAGCACAGCATCTGGCATGCAGTAAGAGCTTAATAATTGTTAATCGTTGCTATTGCAAAGTTACCATTCTCTACTGTATAATAGCTAAAACAAAAATTCTTCCTGTCTAATGACAGAAACATGAGGTTTGGTTTATCCCTTCTTAAAATTCAGTGATTATAAGAGACTAGTGGCCCAGTGCACGAAATTCGTGCATGGAGGTGGGGGGGAGCTGTCCCTCAGCCCGGCCTGCATACTCTCCAATCTGGGACCCTTGAGGAGATGTCCAACTGGGATCAGGCCGAAACCGGCAGTCGGACATCCCTCCTGCAATCCGGGACTACTGGCTCCTAACCGCTCACCTGCCTACCTGCCTGATTGCCCCTAACCACTCTGCCTAACAGCCTACTCACCCCCAACTGCCCATCCCCGCTGGCCTGCTCGCCCCCAACTGCCCCCCCCCCACAGACCAGATCACCCCCAACTGCCACCCCCGCCGGCCTGATCACCCCCAACTGACTCCCACTGACAGCCTGCTCACCCCCAACTGTCCCCCCCCGCCGGCCTGATCACCCCCAACTGCCATCCCATCCTGGCCTGATAACCCAAAACTGCCCTCCCTTCTTGGCCCCTAACTGCCTCTACCTTGGCCCCGCCACCATGGCTTTGTCCAGAAGAACATCCAGAAGGTCTCCCAGTCTAATTAGCATATTACCCTTTTATTAGTATAGATAGAGGCCTGGTGCATGGGTGGGGGCCAGCTGGTTTGCCCTGAAGGGTGTCCCGGATCAGGGTGGGGTTCCCTTGGGGGGTGGGGAGGCCTGGATGAAGGGCTGGGGCAGTTTACAGGCCAGCCACACCCCCATGGGGTGAGGGTCCCCACTGGGGAGGTGTGGCCAGCCTGGGTGAGGGGCTGAGGGCCATTTTCATGCTGGTCATGCCCCCCAGCGGGACGCTCATCCCAATGGTGGCATGGCCAGCCTGGGTGAGGGGCTGAGGGCCATTTGCAGGTGCCTCCCTCGGCGAGTGGCCCAGGCAACCCAAGCCTCCAGCACGCTCAGGCTGGCTCCGTGGCCACCGCCCACAGGTCCCTCCTTCAGCGGCTGGCCAGGGCAGGCAGGAAGCTTGGGCCTGGTGACAGAGAAAGTCAAGCTTCCTCTATTGCTGGGGGTGACCTAAGCCTCCCGCTTGCTCTGGCCTGCTCTGTGGCTGCCTCCCATAGGCCCCTCCTTCAGTGGCCAGCCCAGGCGGGTGGGAAGTTTGGCTTCCTCCATCGCTGGGGGCGACCCAAGCCTCCCGCCCCCTCCAGCTGGCTCATGGCCACTGTCATCTTTGTCCCACTAATTTGCATATTCCCTCCTGATTGGCTGTGTGCATTGCAGAGTGACAATTACCAAATTACTCTTTTATTAGATAGGAGGATTATTTCATTCCGGAAAGATACCTTTTCTTTCTTTTTTCTTTTTGTTTTTTTGTTTTCTTGTTTTTGTTTGTTTGTTTTTAAATGCCATATCTGGACTCCCATAGTTAATATCAGGTCTTTAAGAAAGGTCTCTTGGCCCATCTGAGCACTGGTATTTGGGAGCCCAGGTCTCATTATGAATCTCTTTTACTCATAGGAAGGTTGGAAGTTAGTAAGTCTGCTGTCTGTACCATACATTAAGATAATGAGATGAAAATGGTATCAATTCAAATTACTTAGCCCCCCTTACCCCCACCCCCCACCCCATCTCTATTTCTCTCTCAATTTATGCTTCACTATGACATAAAGCACCACCTTGCAGGTGAGCCTGTCCCCCATGGTTAATCATCCTGATACATGCTGAGATACCCCACACTATAATTTAACATGAAGAACAGCTAGGGGTTGTGTTGAAACTGTCATGACTCACAGGAATCTACTAATTTTGTCCTGTTCACCCCCATTCTATAACTTTGCGAGAATTTTTGCCAACATTGGCGGGGGTGGAGGGAGAGGGGAAAGAGAGAACATGAAGGTCTTTGTGAAATGGCACCGGAGTCCATGACATTGACAGCGTCTGCCTGATTCCCCCGGCGAGCTCTTTCTGAGCCACTGGAAGCCGATTCTCCAGAGACATTTTCTTTTATGAAAGTCGAGCTTCCTTCTATCAGGCTCTCACATCTTGCGCAAGGGTAATCATTCCTGAAGCTGGAAATGTCTGCTATCTTCATGCTGCTGGTGCTGAAAGAGGCAAACAAAATCAGCCCAATTGTTTTAGGTTTGGATTAGTCTGGAGTGTGTAGAGAAATATTTTAAAAGGCTTATTTTGACTATCAAAGTGAGTCGATATGACAGCAGTTGTCAGGGGGAAAATGTGCTCCATGCAAACACACAAACACCCCAGAGCAGCCATCTCCAGCTACTCTGCAGTAGCACCTCAGAGGGAAAATTGCTTTCCTGAACATCAGGGAGAAAGAGGGCAGCTCTCCAAGTCTCTTAGGGAAAGCCACACCTCAGAGGCATCCAGGATGACAGGGGTCAAAGGAGTTTGGAAACAAACTCTTGTTGCACATAATCTCATTGCATTGTTCTGTGGTTTGATACACGTGCGCCTGTGAAAATGTAATTATTTTAAATCATGCTCAGATTGGCAGATAGTGATCAGTTATGCTCAAAGAAACTTAACAAAAAGGAGGATAACTTGGGTTCAGATATTGGGGGAAAACAAACTAACATATAAAAAATAAAGGTAAAAGCAAAATGAATGAGCAATTATGATAACATTTACTTGCTAGAAGTAGTTTAGAATTCAGCACAACCACCTAAAAATCTGAGTTTGTGAATGAAAAGCTACTTAGACCATTATGATTATATTATGTGGTCCCTTTTTAGGTTTGCCATTCAAATGAGAAAGCTCCATTAATCTGGCATGAGAACTGCATGATTTCTCAACAAAATGCATAAAATTAAAGGTGCATTCTTGCTAATACTTTAAGTGATCAGATTGCTATTTAATCAATTTTAATTGTCATATGATTGCCATTTTCCAAGAGAAATTCAATTTTCCAGTGTTTATCCCAGTAAAATATTGATGTCTACCTTAACACAATTTCCATTTACCAGCTCTTTTTGTTAAAAAAGAAAAAGAGCAAGCTATTTACTCACTTTGACACAAACAAGTACTATTTGGAAAAATCATCCTCAATATGTTCCCAAGAAGCAGACACACATTGTTGTGTGATATGTTCCAAATTTACAGACCTGAAAACAAAGCAGGCTAATTTCCTCCTATTACTTAGAAAAGATGATGGCAAAAAATACTCTGGAGAGAATATAGAAAATCATATTTTAAAATACTTCTAAAAGCAAATATTCAGAATAGTTGTTTTCTATATACTATATTTATGTCCAAATTTCTTGTTTCTTAATAGTTAGATTCCTACACTAAGCAACAAAACAAATTCCAGGTTAATTATAGAGATTAATACTAAAACCACATCATGAAAGGAAAATGGACCTTCATCTTGTTTGAGAAGCATTCTTAGGATTTTTAAGGCACATGCTCAGAAGTTCCTACCCAGGATGTAGACTTCTCATAGGAAAGCCTGGGCCTCAGACCCACTTCAACTGACAGCTGGTTTGGGACTGGCTTCCACCTGACCGTTTCCTCAACACCAGGAGGACCAGTTCAGGCAGGCCTACAATGAAATTACTGATGTTTATTTCAAAACCAAAGGAAATTTGGGCTGAGATATTTTTGATAGAGTAGGTTTCACCTACTTATGTTCTTGACTTATCTTCATTCTTTGTCAAATCAATTCAGGCCTTAAGTTTGGAAAAGAATCAAATAACATTTGGCTTCATGGTGTATTCCTAGAATAACCTTCCCCATTCCTTCCCTATTACTTCACCAAGAGCCTGAACCCCAAGTTTAATTTTCTTCTCCCCAAGAATACTATTTTGGTGTAACTGACCTTTTCCGTGGTCGGGGCTGTTGTGGTTTGTAGAGGCAGAAATTCAATTTGAATTGGGCCAATAGAAAGGCTCATGAACATGGTACAGATGGGGCAGAGCTGAAACCAGGAACAGCATGCTATTTCTTGCCCCTGCTTTTCTCCACCGGTTGTCTTCCTTGTTCACTACGGTATGTGTCACCAACAGTTTCTAAGCTCACATCCTTCCACTAACCATCCAGAGGAAGAAGTGCTTTTCTTACTCAACATCACTTCCAGTGATTGAGGTGTGGTGGGAACAGATATGGATTGCAATTGTCTTAGTTTGAGCACCAGCTCAATTCTATGCTCAATGAGTTGACATAATTGGCACACCCTCCTTCAACCACATGTAAAAATTTAAGTATAAAGATTTCCCCCAAAGGATCTTATTGGGGGAAATGATGATGAGGGCATGTAGTTACCAGAAGAAGCGGGGTATGGATATGACAAAAACTTTTGATCACAGCTCCATTTTCCCTTTGCTATGGACAGATTGTGGCTGTTAAGGAGACAATTCATCAGATTAAACATTCATACATGTTTGGATTTCTCTAACATTTACCAAATACACCCTCTTAATGTAGAAAAATAAAACTACCCTCTGTGTGCTTTTTTTCTCTGGGAAGCCCTAAAGCAAGAACACAATTTAGAAACCCCAACCAGAGTGTGAGTGCCTCTGTACTGGATGGAGACAGAGTTGAAACCAACTTGAACTTTTCAAGGAAACATTGATGTGACCCAGGAGAAAACAAATCTCCGAATTAGTATATGAATCCTGAAGCCCACTGGGCAATTCTTACCTTTTGCAATTATCATCTTCTATAATAATAAAAGCTTAATATGCTAATTAGACCAGACATCCTTCCTTCTAGACAAAGCCTCAATGGGCAGGGGCCACAGCAGAGGCAGCAGAGGCAGCAGAGGCCCTCCCCCACACCCCCCCATACACACACCCACCACAGTGGTGGCGGGCAGGGGCAGGGGCCAGGGCCAAGGCTCTTGCATGAATTTCGTGCATTGGGCCTCTAGTAATATATAAAGCAGAATCTAAAGACAAGGCATAGGACAAAGAGAGCATCTTATTACATCTCTGCACCTCTCAATGCTAGCTCTTTTGTCATGGTACCTCACAGAGATTTCATGGAAATTAAATGGAATAATGTATATAAAAATAATCAAATATTGTAACACAGGGGCATGGATAACATTTAGTTCCCTTTTCCCCCAGAATAGATATAACAAAGCAAGCCTAAGACTGCTATCCTTAGAAAGGACGTCTTGATTGGCATTTGGGAACTGGGATTTCATGAGGGTTCCCATCTTTTTCTAACTAATAATAATGACTCACTGTGCAAACTATACATTTCATACTATGATAATTTGCTACTGGAGTTAGTTATATAGACAATTAAAATATAACCATATATTCTCCATATAAAAATTTCAGTCTATAGCTCTAGTTGAGGCAACACAATTATTTTACATATACAATTGATGCCCAAGCATTTATGTCATAAGCATTTTTACAACACTTTTAGTCTAAAGAAGATTTAAGGCAGGTATGCCAAGATCCCTGCCAAAAAATTATAAATCAATAAGAACTGAAAGTATGCCTAGCTTTCTAGCAATGCTAATGTATAGTGAAATTTCCAAAATAAAAAACCTGTAAAATCCACATTAAAGTAACTGAATGAGGTGACTTTGTGAATAGAATTATTGTTACTTTGGACTTCTTCCTATAGCTCATTATTTCTCCTCGACTGATAACATTAAACCCTTTATTTTCATGTTTATATGAAGAAAGTAAAATTAATTTCTTTAATACTGAAAAATTTTTCTACTTATCTTAATCTGTCAGTAAAAAATAAGTCACATCACCAGCATTTACCATGAGCAGGTAAAATAGGTCTTTTCTTTTTCCAAAATTAATAGGTTCTACCAGTATAAAAAGTAATAGGCCCACAAAACAATCCTAAGTAGGAGTTAACATAGTCATGCATGTGGCTAAAAGGAGTCCTGAGACTTTAGAAGATAGCAGAGTTCAGAGCTGAACCCACACACACAAGCCTTCTATTTTCTCTGCCAAGGGCATAAGATGGCATGTGCTGCCCTTGTCTCTAAGAGCTTTCTCATCCTCCCAAACTTACAATTGTTGCCACCTTTGTTGACATATAGTTGAAAAATAAAAAGTGCATATATTTATTTGGTAAAGAATAAAGCACAGGGAACCAGCCACAACAGAAGGCACCATACCAAAAACAGATTTAGTAAAATTCCAAATCTGACTCTTGAGACCTGCCATGGCCAATCCATCACCTCTCCCTAACTCAGTTTCTACTGGCAGACAGGCATATTCCCTCCTCCCAGTGAATCAGGAGGACATGTTTTTCTTTACAAAGAAATTGGCCAGCTTGAGAGAAAAATATCTACAAATTTGTGAACAGCTTAATAAGAAAGCCATGTTCCGACCTGATTATCCAATAACTAGTGGTCAGGTGCACAAATTTGTGCACATTGAAAGGAAAATAGGAGAAATATTTTAATACTAGAGGCCCAGTGCAAGAAATTCGTTCATGGGGGGGTGTGTCCCTCAGCCCAGCCTGCACCCTCTCCAATCTGGGACCAAGTGGGATTGGGCTTAAACGGGCAGTCGGACATCCCTCTCACAATCCAGGACTCCTGGCTCCCAACTCTCGCCTGCCTGCCTTCCTGATTGCCCCTAACCGCTTCTGCCTGACAGCCTGATCACCCCCTAACTACTCCCCTGCCAGCCTGATTGATGCCTAACTGCTCCCCTGCTGGCCTGATTTCCCACAACTGCCCTCCCTTGCAGACCTGGTCCCTCCCAACAGCCCTCCCCTGCTGGCCATCTTGTGTCCACATGGGGGCAGCCATCTTGTTTGTTGTGGAGTGATGGTCAATTTGCATATTACTCTTTTATTAGATAGGATAGAGGCCTGGTGTACGGGTGGGGGCCAGCTGGTTTGCCCTGAAGGTTGTCCTGGATCAGGGTGGGGATTCCCTTGGGGCATGGAGTGGCCTGGCAAGGGGCCTGTGGTGTTTTGCAGGCTGGCCACACACCCCGGAGACCCAAGCGGAGGCCCTGGTATCTGGGATTTATTAATCTCCTATAATTGAAACTTTGTAGCCTTGAGCAGAGGCCAGGGAAGGCCAGGGTGGGTGGAAAGCTTGGCTTCCTCCATCATCGGGAAAACCCAAGCCTCCTGCTTGCTCCGTGGCTGCAGCCATTTTTGGTTGGGATTTATTTATCTTCTATAATTGAAACTTTCTAGCCTTGAGCAGAGGCCAAGGCAGGCTAGGAAGCTTGGCTTCCTCCATTGCTGGGGGCAACCCAAGCCTCCTGCTCGCTCCGTGGCTGCAGCCATTTTGGTTGGGTTAATTTGCATACTCACTCCTGATTGGCCAGTGGGCATGGCTTGTGGGTGTAGCAGAGGTATGGTCAATTTGCATATTACTCTTTTATTAGATAGGATTGCTATTTGCCCTTTCTCTGTAATGGAAGTGTTAGAGCTGCCGCTGGTTGTCATCTGTGGAGCAATCAGTGGGGCGATTGGGCCCCGCCTGGCTCCCTCAGCATATGGGAGCTGGGCAGTGGCCTCGCCCCCCACCACCTCTGCTGATCACTGTCTGCAGGGTGATTGGAAAGGCTATTGGGCCCCCGCTCATACCCGCCTTGGCCTAGAGCTGCCTGCTCACCTGCTCCACCATCCCACCACGGTCCTGCTCTCATCGGGGCCCATCAGGGCTGGCAGCACCTACACTGCTGCCCACTGCCAGCACCGCGTTGCCAACACCTGCCATGTTCCATGCCGCCCCCTGTTGGCCAGTGCACGTCATAGTGAGCAGTTGAACTCCCAGGCAAACTCCCAGTCTAACAAACACTCAAGGGGACAATTTGCATATTAGCTTTTATTATATAGGATGTTCCCATCATTTACTTTGTGCCACTCATCTGCACAGGGTTTTCAGTTCATGCTTTATGCCTTTTTGATAAACAGACTGTTATTTTTTATTATATTTTATAAAATTTTATTTATACTTTATAAAAAGATCGGTGAGCAGCCAAACATCACTAAACATTTGACAGCTCTCAAAAATAAAAGTTAATAGCTAAATACCTCCTCACTCTAAAGCAACTCAATGCAGAGAGACAGAAAAACAGAAATGAAAGTATAAAAACCTTTCATACCCTCAGAAATACAGAAAGAACAACATGTTGTATATAAAAAAAGAAACCTTCAGAGAAATAAAAAATAGCTCTCAAATGTTTAAAATATAATAGACACAAATATCACTTATATAATGGTTGAAAATGGGGTTAAGGAAATCTCCCAGAAAAATGAACCCAAATTTCATAGAATAAAAAAATATGAAAAAGAAATGTTTTAAATTAAAAGAACAACCTAGAAAGTCCACCCCCCACCCCAACTCACCTGCTCTAAAAAAAATAATGCAAAGAAAATGAATGGGAGAAAAATATTCAAGGAATATAAGATTTCATTTTATAACTGAAAAACATTGATCTCCAAATTTAAAAGGACTGCCAAGTGCCAGCATAATGAATGAAGAAAGTCTCACAGCAAGACACACAGATGTAAATTTTCAGAACATCATGGAGAAAATAGAGAACATAAAATTTCCAGCTTATGGGAAATAACAGACAAAATAGATACAAAGCTTTAGAAAACAAAACTCCAGTTCTCAAAAGCAGTACTAAATGCTAGAAAATAATGAGGAATAAGACTTCAAGATAAGTTTTAATAATTATTTTCAGCATAATATTCTGTATATAATCAAACACTGAAACAGGAGTTGAACAAAAATATTTTTAGTAATGCAAAGTCTCAAAAATGTTACCTCCTTTTTACCCAATCCGTGTTAACTATGGGAGTGAAGAGTTAATATGAAAAGAGAAAGAAATAGGACCCATAAGAACAGGGCAATCAACAGTAAAAAAAAAAAAAAAAAAAAAAGACAAGAGAAATCGCAGAATAAATGGACCTGCCGAACCAGCAGTCTAGTGGGATCAGCAATACGGAAGGCTCTGGAAGGGATGTCTTGCAAAAGAATATGGAGCCTCTAGTTTAATATGTGTTTGACTCCAATGAGAAGTTTGTCTACTTCGTTAAAGGGTTTGAGGAACATTTCATGATATATCCATAAAAAAATTTCACAAGAGGAAAAAAGACCATTTTTAACTTATAAGAAAAGAAAGTTTTGCAAGAAATAAATGTATTCATAGTTTACTATATAGCTTAGCATTGAATTATCCTATCTAATAAAGAGGGAATATGCTAATTGACCACCACGCCCTCACAAAGATGGCGGTGCTCACAGCCAATAAGGAGGGAGTATGCTAATTGACCACCACACCCTCAAAGATGGCAGTGCCCACAGCCACAAGATGGCGGAGTCCATTCCCCTCAACCTCTCTGGGGCAGCAGGCATGTGGCACGGCCGGGCCTGCCCCCAGGCAGGTCTGGCTGCTCCATGTGCCTGCCTCCAGAGTCCCCCAGTCCCCTCAGCTCCCCAGCCACCCAGGGCCAGCTTGAGGCACAGGTAACCAGGGCCAGCCGAGGCTTGCACTGCTGGCAGTGGCAGCAGCAGAGGTGTGATGGGACGTCACCTTCCCCTGATCGCCAGGTCGCCTCCTGCCCCTGAGGGCTCCCGGACTGTGAGAGGGGGCAGTCTAGGCTGAGGGACCCCCCTCCAGTGCATGAATTTTCATGCATCAGGCCTCTAGTAATTATATAATTCTAATAATAATTACCATAAATATTGATTAAACCAAAATTTTAGATATTATTTTGAGAGATTTGGAGGAAGGTAGGTGTGTATGTATGTGTATTGTGTATAGAAAGAGAGCGGTAGTGTCACAAGTGAGTCCATCTTAATTTTTCATAATAAGATATCAATAAATTATGTCATATAATACTGGAAATCAAAATATAAGTCTAATCACATTACTTAGGATTGAGAAATTAAATACCAAAAGAAATGTCTAGATCTAGTTGGTTTGGTCAGGGGATAGTGCGTCAGCCTGCCGACTGAAGGGTCCCAGGTTTGTCAAGAGCACCTGCCCAGGTTGCAGGCTCGATCCCCCGTAGGGGTGTGCAGGAGGCCTCTGATCAATGATTCTCTCTCATCATTGATGTTTCTATTTCTCTTTTCCTCGCCCTTTTTCTATGAAATCAATAAAAATATATTTAAAAATATATATCTAAAAGTGATGAGATTGGTGTCAGAGTGATTGGAGACAGGAAGAGGAGGAAAAGAGGACAAGAAAACTCCAATTATTTATGGTCATTCTTGGCCATATATATATATATACATATACACATGTAAATATACATACATACCTATGTGTATATGTACATATGAACATGTATATATAAATATATGTGTATATGTCCTATTTATTTTTAAATAATGAAGATTTAATTTTAAAAGGCAAAAAGAAAAAACAATAAGTAAATTATGTAATTATTTTTTAGAGAAAGTCATGAGAAAAAGCCCTAGGGAAAATAGAATTTAATAACATATTAAGTCATAAGTAAGTTGAAAAGAGGACAAACTATAGAGAAAGAATTTTTGTGAAGACTATAAAATTTTTAAAAGTCCTCTGACTATTAATCTAATTTTAGTGTCATATCAGTCATAACAAAGTTGAATGCCTGGAGCAATATGGCATGGAAATCCTCCCCCCGCCCCTTGCCCCCCGCCCACCCCATGTCTCTTAAAGCAAATACAAGGACCCAAGTGCACAGCCTTTCCCAACCTTTATTACAATCTTCCTACATTATGTGTTCACTCTGGAATGTCAGATCACTTGATGCTCACAGCTACCACTCAGATTGAATATTCAGGGTAATTTATTCCAAGATCCTTGCCCTTGCCTCAGTATAACTGGCATTAAATGGCTCACCATTTTTCTGGAAGTAGAAAACTAATAGATTACAGCTCTTTCTATAGGGTTCATTAAAATTTGGAAACCAAATCATTGGTTTAAAGAAAAGTCAGCTTCCTCATTTGTGTCACTCAAGGCAGCCTGGTGAGTTTCCAGATTAGCCATGATAGGCAGTTTCTTGCAGGTCTTCAGCCCACGTGCCCACCACAGTTGTAGCAGACAAAAGAATTGATTAAGGTGGAGCAGAAGTAAAACAAAACATGATGCATTTTTTAAAAAGGTGATAATTTAGATTAAAGGATGATTATAGACACTGTAGTTCAGGAGTGAAAAAGTAAGAAGCCATATCTCCCCTTAATGAGTGGAGGTGTAAATAGACATAAGAAAATATATGTTAGCACCCAGGGGTGAAGTCAGAGTTCATCAGAAGGACCTGAGAGCCAGGTACCTGCATTGTACCAGTATACACTGAGTGGCCAGATTATTATGATCTCTGAACGCATAATAATCTGACCACTCAGTGTATATCCTATGTAATAAAAGACTATATGCAAATTGTCCCCTTGACCAGGAGTTCAACCAGCAGGCAGGCCAGCCAACGGCCCATGTCCCCGCCCCCTGGCCAGGCTGGCTGGACCCCCACCTATGCACGAATTCATGCACTGGGCCTCTAATATATATATATATATATATATATATATATTAGACCTGAAAGAGATAAGGGAGTTTAACAGGCAAAGATCTTTGTAGGATGTGCATTTGAGACGGAGGAAATTCATATATATATATTAGAGGCCCGGTGCATATATATGTATAATAATAATCTGGCCACTCAGTATGTGTGTGTGTGTGTGTGTATATATATATATATATATATATATATATATATATATATATATATAAAATCTGGCCACTCAGTATATATATATATATATATATATATATATATATATATATATAGTCTAGCCACTCATTATATATATATATTTATATATATATATATAAATAAAATCTGGCCACTCAGTGTGTGTGTGTGTGTGTGTGTGTGTGTGTGTGTGTATATACTGAGTGGCCAGATTATTATGCATTCAGAGATCATAATAATCTGGCCACGCAGTGTACACACTCCATTGCACCAGGGGGACTGCTTTTCCCAGCCAAGTCTAAGCAAAGGGTGCCCTCTGGAGGGATGGAGAGTACAGATTGAATGGACATAAGTGGCGGCATTATTTACAAAGGCCTACATTTCTTCTGTGGAGCCTAGCTTTATCTCTGACTTTGAAGAGGAAGGGGTCTTGTGACCCTGGAAGAACAACTTCTTATTTGAAGTAGTGATCTGGGATCTCCAGCTTCTATGTCTCTGGTGGGGTCTCCCTCTGTGGCTCTGTTATTGCAGCTGCCGTTAGAGATATTGTGTCCAGTGCCCAAGGCAGCTCATTCAAATCTGGAGGATTTTCTTCTTTTTTCTCAAGACTTTGCCTTATTTCTTTTCATTAAAGGCTTTTACACCATGGCTTAATAGTTACCTCTATACTCCCCCAACACACACACAAAACAAAACAAAATTTTGCCATTGACTTTTTACCTTGAAAATATTTAACACATACATATCTTAAATTAATTTTACCATGCTTAATAGTAGCTCACATACAACATTCCTTAACACTGGCTTATAAATAGGTCGCATGTATGGGTTCTTTATGTGATGAAACATGAGATAAATATCTACCTAAGTTTATACAACTTTATCACTGCAAGTTGTAGCTTACACAACTCAGAGCAACCTCAAATGGACAAAAAATAAAATAAAATAAGTAAACTTATTGTCTAGTTGTGGAATGCAAAATTACGTGTGTCTGTCTTCCTCAGGGAACATGATCTGACTACCCACCCAGAATGACAGTCCTTTGTGAGAACCTCTCCACTGTACTCTCAGACAGCGGGGAGCATTGTCTTGGTGGTGGGTTAAGAGAAGAAATCTATATAGAGAGACATACAGAATTTCCCTAACTTCATTCTCAGTCACTAAGTGTCCAAAAGCCCCATGTTGAGTCCCTATGGTCAGGTTCCATCTAATCTTCCAGTTATGATATATGCCATTCAGCTGGTGACCAGGCAAATCTGGGTATGGTTGCTTCCAAGTACCATATTGACACATTTATTCATTCAGAAAATATTTATGAAGTGCATTCTATGTTCCAAGCAGTAACGTATGTGTTCCGGACAGACCCATAAACGAACAGAAATCCCTTCTAACACAAAGCTTGCATTCTAGTGTGGCTGCTGTAGGGACAATGTGGTGTTATCAAACCACAGAAAAAAGCAATAGATATAATAAATAAGTGAAGTATAGAGGATATTAAAATGTAATAACTGTTATGGGAAAAAAAAATGGAACCAGGCAAAGGCGATTAGGAGTGCTAGAGGCTGTAGATTGCAACATCTAATAGGGTGATCAGTATAAGCCTCATTCAAACCTAAAAGATATAAGGGAATTTAACAGGCAAAGATCTTTGTAGGATGTGCATTTGAGACCAAGGAAATTCAATGTGAAGGACCTAACATGGGAGCATAGCTGGCATGTTGAGCAAAAGAAAGGAAGACATTTTGCTGGAGACATTTTGCCTTCAAGAGTTTTTCTTGTTCCCTAGCCAGAGTGCCCTCTCTTCAGTGTTCTTTTCTGACCCACTCTCAGACTCTAGGGCATACTTTTCCCTCTGATCCTCTCTAAAAATAACTACCATTTTACCAATAATCCGAAGTATCACCTATGTAATCCTGTTCTGGTTTTGAACCTCTGAGGAAAGGTGGACATGAACGCCTCCACTGCGAAGATGAAGAGGCTGATATTAAGAGGGCTTAATTCTTTAAATCGGACGGCCAAAGTAAAACCCACAGCTTTCACTCCAAGCTTAATGGTCTTTTTGTCTCTGACTATGATGTCCCATTTTTTCTATTGTGGAAAAAAATCTAGTCAAATCTCTGGGAGGATAAAGGAAAGGACAAAAAAAAAATGCTAGAAATCATGGAAAGATGGGAGATAAGCTGACATTACAAAAAATAGTTTGGGTGGAAACAATACCCATTGTGTGTAACCATTCAGGTGTGGATATTACACCATTGTCACTAAAAAATAAAAATCCAACTGCACCCACTTCCCATACACACACATACACACACACACACACACACACACTCATACACACACACACCTTTATGAAACACTCAAATCCTCGTGCACACTTCTTTACTCTGCTCTCTGCCATGGGAGTGGCAAACAGAAGTTATCCAGCACAATGTATAAGGCAGGTATATATAATCATCTTCACTAAAAGTCTCCATGCAGTCTCTTGAATACAATTGTATACAGATTGTTTGAATGCTTTGGGTTGTTCTGAGTCTTTACAGTGACAAAGTTGCATAAGTTTACACAGTTGATCTTGCCCTCATGTTTCATCACATAAAGGATCCATACATGTGACCTACCCACAAATCAGTGTTAGGGGTAAGGTAAGATGCAAATTGCAAAAATCACCCCAAATGAGTGTTTAATAAATTTGTGTGCATGTGTGAAGGAGAATGGATATCCTTGGATTCCTTTTCTTTTTCCATACAAAGGGCAAATCTTGGCCATGCCTCCATTGACCATTCCCTTTCTTCATGTTTGCAGGTCTTACTCCACACTAGCTCTGGAATATGACAGTATTGATTTTGCTTCCCTACACCCTGACAACATTTTTTCAGTGATCTCTTTTTAAAACTTGTCTTGAATTCTCCTAATTTGAATGTGCCATCTGTTTCCTGCTGAAACTGTGACTGATAAAAAGCATGATCTTCCATTCTTTTAGTGCCATAGAAATGATAAAGTATAAAGTAAAAGTTAAATGAAATAGTGGTGTTAAATGGGAAGATACGTACTTCTATGATCCCATAATGAAAGAGAAACACAAAGAGTAATCTTCTGAAAAGCAGATGCACAGAACCTCAAGGATGGAAGTAGGGAGTTTTATTACCATAGGATGATGGAGGTTACAAGTTCTTATTAGAGGCAGGCAAAGCACTCTAGGCTCTCTACAGGAAATGTGTGGCTGGTGGCCTCTCTTCTTGACCTACTGAAAGAGACAGAGGTGTAACCTTTAGGCCTTACTCTGATTATGGCTGCCCATATAAAGCTGAAAACCATGGCATGTAAACACTTGAGACAAGCTACTATCTTTCAATGGCTGCAACTTCCCAAATTATCATCTCATCAAGATCTCTGAGCTACCAATGCATGACTGGATCTGGATTGAGACCCCTAGGAGGACAGATAGAAGCATTTACAAAACTGCTAGGCATTGTAGAGTTGGAAAAAAGAGAGAGAAAGGATAAGAAGAGAATGGGAAAAAAATGGTGAGTTCCTAATTGATAAGCAATTCAAAACGTATGACTAAAGCTCATAGTAAGTGAAGCAGTTGAAATCAAACTGATGGATTCTCTCTAGAAAAAACGAAAATAGCATAATGAAAAATGACCTTTTCAATATGCATATTAAAGTATTGTATTGATATAACATAAAATAAGGCTGTATTAAAAACAGGAAAACACTGCTAAGAGACATAGATTCCTAGATTCAAAAGTAGTCCAACAGAGGTTGCAGAAAAAAAGAAATGTAGAGGAAATAAATAAGGCCTGCGGGGGGTGGGGGAAGAGTGAAGAGCGTCAATGGGAAAAAAGGAGGGATGTATGCAACAAAAAAACAACAACATATCAGCTAAGACACCTCTTGAATTGAAGAGAGAAATGAATCCTTATACAGACAGTGCACAGCAAGTAGTGAGCAGGTTACATAGATGTCCTCAACTATTTCTTAGAGATAGAGTGATACTAAAATATTGAACCATCTGGATGACATAGGCACCAATAAGTCAGAGGGATGTTAGCCTTAGCACTAAAGCAGGACTCAGGATGCCCCAGTAAAGTCCCTTGGAAGTACAGTTTTTGGTTCTTAGGGAAGCTGGAGATTCCGGATGATGGGCTGAGTACAAGAATTAGGGGCTTGGCCCAGTAGCTATTTTCCAAAGGGTATAGAACAATTTTAATATTTTTAAACCAGTAGGAGCCTACTGATGTATAGTAATGTCATCTGCTGCCTACACTATTTGTGCAAACGTGTTCCCTTCTCTCTGTCCATAATATGATTGCTGTTTCTTGCTCCTTATCCTGATTTGCTGGGGTAATTGAATGTCCCACTAATTGTAATTCAGCTCTCCCATTCTTTTCTTCATGGTTCTGCTCTAGCTAGTGGCCATCTAAATCCTGCCTGTTAGTGTTTCCACTTGCTATACTTTTGATAATGCTACCATTATTGTAAACAATAGTTAACTCTTGCTTTATTTGTATTTTCTTCTCCTTTGATACTTTATTGTCTCTTATAAGAGTGTGTAGACCTTTACTCTTTTAGGGAACTTTCAAAAATAAGGAATATTTAAAAAAATATATTCTTTTATTGATATCAGAGAGGAAGGGAGAGGGAGAGAGATAGAAACATCCATGATAAGAGAGAATCATTGATTGGCTACCACCTGCATGCCCCCCACTGGGGTCAAGCCCATAACCCCAGGCATGTGCCCTGACCAAGGAGACTTATGTAATACTTTAAACAATAAAGAATTTAAATTTAAAATAAATAAATAAAAAACAATGACCTCCTCGTTCATAGGTAGACAGTCAATACTGAGCTATGCCAGCTGGACAAGTAACATTTTTATGTCTTTATTTTTGACATAGCGGAGATGCACGTTGGGGCTGGGAGTGAGGGGAAGTATTGACAACAACACTGAAAGTAGCTAAGTTCCTGAACCTACTACACCGTATGAAGAACACACCTTTAAAAATGCATTTTTTCATTAGCGGTAATTCAGAGAAGAAAGAATCACTTATCTGTCATTGTAAATAATGAATCTGTGGAGTCTAACATATGAGAATAGATCTTAATTGATGACTGCCCAGACAGTAGTAAAAGCTCAATAGGTAATATAATTCCATTCTGTTATTTTAGTTTGCGGCTTTGTGTATTTTTCATTACAGTGGGTCATGTTTAGTGTTTTCCAACACTTCTAGGAGGATTTGAAGAGTTTGGGGCTCAAGCATAAATTCAAATTGCATACTATTAAGTCAAACAGTAAAACAAGCAAACAGAAAAAGATCTACTGATTCCTACATGCTGAGGATCATTTTATATGCTTTCAATGTGCACCTAGCTTCTATCATACAGAGATATCAATTCCCTGCTAACTGATATAGTGTAAAAGTCAGAAGTGAAAATGACCCCCTATAACATACATCTCAATGTAATTCAAGGTGGTCCACTTGTGGGAGTGGCGTGGAAGAAATAAAATAATTTTTTTTGGTAAAATTTTAAAATTGTATTCTCTTTTCCAGTGCAGGTCTCTTTACAACAATGAAAATGGCTTTCTTTAAAAATATATATCTACTATTAATTCATTTAATCCTGAAGTGTATTCAGCTAATGTATTTTTTTTACTAAATTTTATATTTAGAGCAGTTTTAGGTTTAGAGAACACCTGCACAGATGTACAGAAGGTCCCCATTTATTCCCTCTGCTGCCTCCCCCAACACAGTTTCTTCCATTATTAACTATTTGTATTAATGTGATGTTATTGGTTACAATTTATGAGCTAATATTGATGCATTACTATTAACAAAAGTCCATAGGTTACTTAGCATTTCCTTTTTGTGCTATACAGTTCAGGGGTGTTTTAAAATTTTTTTTTTCAGTTACAGTCTACATTCAATACCATTCCCATTAGTTTAAGAAGTACAGCATAGTGACCAGAAAATCATGTACTTTACAGCATGGTCCTGATGCTTCAAGTGCCCACCTGGCCCCATACATAGCTACTAGGATGACTTGACTATATTTTCTACCCTGTAATCCACATCTTGTGACTATTCTATAACCACCAATCTGTACTTCTTAATCCCTTCACTTTTCCTATCCAACAACTGTCAGTTTGTTCTTTGCATCTGTGAGTCTGTTTCTATTTTGTTTATTTTCTTTTTTAGATTCCACATATAAAACCATTTGTAATTTCCAAAGTAGTCCCATAATGATTCCTATATACAAATAATGCTAATATTTAATGACTAAAAATTATATGCATCATTTTTGGAAATTCTGAATATAATTTTTAAAAATATATATACATATTTTTATTGATTTCAGAGAGGGAGAAAGAGATAGAAACATTAATGATGAGAGAATCATTAATCGGCTGCCTCCCGCACCCACTACCTCCCTGCTAGGGATCTAGGCCACAAACTGCCATGTACAGCATATGCCAAGAATCAAACTATGACCTTCTGGTTCATAAGTCAACTCTCAACCCCTGAGCAACACAGGTCAAGCAGAAATTCTGATTGTAATTTTAGAAACAATGGAATAGGGTATTAAAATCATGACTAGTCAAGAAAATCCAAGATGCATGCTTGATTGCTTGATATAAAACTACAAATACATTTCTAGTTTTTGTTTCTTAAATGTTTAGGTTAGTTAAGCAAAGATTTCTTTACTTCATCATATGTTATAGTTGTGCCAGTGTTAACTAACATAATGATATTCATAACACATTAGATATTATTTATAAAATAGAATAGTATATGGATATATATGATAATACTAGTAATATGATATTATGTCACCATAACAATTGTGTAAAATTTGTATAATAGTAGCTAAACCTATTTGATCTGTGACTTCAAAATAAGAAGTAATATTTTACTCAAAGGAGTGAAATTCTAACACTTGGATTTCAGAAACTAGTTAAAAGCCCTTAAAAATATTAAGGATCCCAAATCCCATCCTTTTGTGACTTAGATATAAGCTATTTTGAAATAAAGATAAGAAACAAACTAACCAAAAAAATACTTTTATTCTTATTAACTAAAAATTATATATAATATTGCCTTCTTATAGAAGTAGATTTGAAAAAATAAAAGTTTTAGTTTTCCCCTTAGAATTGTATCCCAAAAGGAGCTGGAATTATTTTTATTTTATTCACCTCTGTATCACCAGGAACTAGTAGGAACTCAATAAGTATTTGTTGAGTGGCACAGAATAGATATTCAATAAATATTTGTTTATAAATTATCTTCAATAGGAGCATGATTCTTACAAATACAGAATGCTGACTCAATATACAAGACTTCATTTTAAAAACATTTATGAGAGACAAGGGGTCCTATCCTTG
The DNA here is from genome assembly GCF_963455305.1 of Plecotus auritus. Classification (NCBI taxonomy): domain Eukaryota; kingdom Metazoa; phylum Chordata; class Mammalia; order Chiroptera; family Vespertilionidae; genus Plecotus; species Plecotus auritus. Next base: position 119,738,709 of record NC_137776.1, on the reverse strand, counting down.
GTATCTACAAAAACAATACAACAAAAAAGCTGAGTGCATGAACAGGCAATTCACAAAAGAATTTAAAAAAATGATAAACCCAGGGTTGTGGGCTTGACCCCAGTGAGGGGCATGCAGGTGGCAGCCAATCAACGATTCTCTCTTATCATGGATGTTTCTATCTCTCTCCCTCTCCCTTCGTCTCTGATATCAATAAAAGAATATATTTTTTAAATATATAATTTTGGTAGGACATAAGTGTTCATAAAAATAATGCAAATACTTTATTTTTTCCTTACAAAATTGAAATTTTTAAAATGACCATAAATAGTTGGGTGTGAGCAAGGAAGACCAAATTGGTAACAATTCTAACAAACTAAACAAAGAATTATTTTTGAACATATAAGTAAATATTTACAAAGAACTTGCTCATAGCATCCCTTGTCACAATTATCGTCTCTAAAAGAGTTTTACCATTTAAAAGAAGCAGGACAAGTGATTCCAACTCTAGGGCAGGAAATCTTATGGTACCAGAAAACAAGTAAATTGTTCAAAGACTAGTGGGATTAAGTCAAAAGAATTTAAGAGCCAACTCAAAGATTACCACTCGCTAAAGATGGGACAATTAGAATTTTAAAAAGCTTACTCAAAAATTAAGTCAGTTTTTTTTACTTAACATTGCAGGGAATTTTTAAAGAACTACCTCTATTGAGAAAAAATTGTCCTTGGTTGATTTCTAATTTCTCTTTTGTCTGTTAAATTCTAATATAATTAGTAGTTTTAATGAAAATGTCATTTCTCTTCTTATCCCAATGTGTGTGCCTATATTTATTCCCTTTTCTATATACACACATTATTTAAGACATTTTTACCTTACATTGCTTGAAGTTACATTAACAATGTCGATTTTTTTTAGAATTATATACTTTCCCAAATGGGAAAAGTGAACTTTTAAATAATTAAAGGCCTACCACTGATTTAACAAAGCACCCATTACTATCTACCTGAATTAAAACCAGCATCTGTAGAAGCCTTGCTAAAATGAATCTATTCTCTGTCCTTTATACATCCCAATACCACATAGATTGACAAAAATGTTAGAGATAAGAGGATGTAGAGCCATTTTAGAGAATTTGACATCCAATAGCTCAGGACTTCCCAACATGTATAACATTAAATTTGACAAATTTATTCCAGTTAATAATTTACTCAACCCTAGAATTCCACACAAAATCACTATCTTTTATGTGACCAACTTACTCCCAAAGCAGGTAAACTAAAAGGGTTGCTGAGTTTAATCAAGGAGATTAAACAGCGAATTTCAAATAAAATAAAAGAAAATGCCAAATTAAGTTCTCTCTCCTCTCTCTCTCTCTGATTTTTTTTTCTTTTACTTAAACTATTTTAGAGAATATGGGTGACTAAATGTATATTTCCCAGAGCTTCTCAAACTCCAGCATGGGTAAGAATCACTAGGAGAACTTGTTAAAACACAGATTCCTGGATCCCTCTCACAAAGATTCTAAGTATGACTGAGTACACAGGGGAGGGGTCCAGAATTTGCATTTACAAGTGATACTAATGGCCAGTTGGAACTGCCAAGGGTCTTCTTTCCCAGTTTAAGTTGCCTGGGTCCTTAGATAACTTGGCACTTATCTTTGGCTAATCAGTTTTCTTCCTTCTCGTGACTCTGCTTTACTTTTAACAACACCGCCCTTTACTTCAGTTTTTATTTTAAAGTGTCCTGGAAGCTACTGCTCACATGCCATACCTTTACCCAAGAGATGGCCTTACATAGTTCTGCTTATCATTTCACTGAAGGAAACACTCCCATATCGAGGCAAGTTTAAATGGCCCGTGGGTCTTGGTCATTGCCCCAAGATTGCTGAAATTATAAATAGCTTCATTTCAGCACCACAAGAAAAGCTGTTTGCCCTGGGTAATAACGTTTATGTGCTACTGTTTAACAAACTTTTTTTTTCCTGGTGTTGCCTTTGAACTTGAAAAGCTTTGTTCCTTTTAATAAACATTTTTAGAAAGAGATGATACATTAACCATTCTCAGATCATAGTAAATCCTATGGGATCATGTTTCACAGATTTAAGATTCTAAAGTTCCTAAGTTGATTATCAGCTTATCAGTAAATATCTGATCCTTGCAATGTTTTAGCATTGATAGAAGAAAATAGCAGACACTCATATTTTACAAATAATTTCTATGATAAAACATTTCTAAAAACATGAAACCAGTGTTCTCAGAACATCTGGCACCAGAATTCCATTTAGGAAGAAAAAGGTGTTTTGCTGGAAACTATCTTGATCAGTAACTGGAGAGTGAAGATAAGGTGCTGAGGGAGTCCAAACAAGAACAAAATGTTTAAATAAACATCTTTGTTGCCACTCTGTTCCAAGAACTGTTCTAAGTACTTATGCATATTAAATTATTCAATCATCATAACTATTCTTATAGAGCATGAATTCTTTTCTCCTCCATTTTCTAGATGATGAAATGGAGGTATAGAGTTTAAGTGACTTATCCAATGTCACAATTATAAGTGATAGTGCTGGGATTTGAACCAAAGAAGTCTCAATCACAGTCCATTCCTCAACTAGCATATAATTGTTCTTTATCTGAGAAAGAACAATTTCTTAGGTGTTTGTTTTTTTGTTTGCTTGTTATTTGTTCTAGGAAAAAGAAAGGGGGAAACAGAAAAAATATAAAGCAGGAAGAGAAAGTAAGCAGAGCGATGGCAAAAAGCTGGAGGATAATGAGGCATGGGCTCTGCTTTTGTTGGCAGTTGGGGTCCTGAAAGCGTTTTTAAGAAGAGTGTTTACCATGAAATGTTACATTCTTTTGCTGATCACTGCATATTGTGCTCTCTTCTCATGACCTTCAAATCCACAGTAAATCTAAACTCACAAAGTCTTGTAGAAAATAGCAAGAGAACAGACTTTCACATCTGGGTTAATGCACAGAACAGAGATTTCACAGGGGACAATCTCCTATACTTCTCTCCCCCCCCCCACACACACACACACACACACACACACACACACACACACACACACACACAAACACACAGCAAGTGCCCAGAAATAGAAGCAATCAACAGATTATAATCATAGGTAGTCTCAGAAATCTTGGATTTGGACTTCCAGGCTGGAATTGTGGTTCAAATAATCTTTTCTAAATCTCAAGAAGAAGGCAGTTCCCAATGGACATTGGCATTTTATTGTAAGTTAAATTGATAGTGTTTTCTCAGCTATATATTGAGAAAGGGGGGATTATATTATCCAATCTTAACAATGGAGCAGAGCACTATATCCAGCTCAAGAAATACTATGGTGCTTACTTCAGTTATAGTAGAAAATTACATGAATACTTTTAAAGTTAAGAGTAATAAACACGAATATGTTTAAATATTTTTAAATCTATGGAAAAGTCAGTTTATTTTGGATAGACAATACCTGTTCCAGTTTTCTTGGATTATTGTAAAAATATACTTCCATGAGCATAAGTAAATCTTTTCTCTTCATATCTAAAGCCAAGATTTTTTTTCTCATAAGATGGCACCACAGCCCAAACCAGGACAGGCTGGTTGAATGAGAGCCATTCCCAAGCTGATGACCTGGTTTGCTGTGCACACTGGCTGTTATTGCACATCTGAGGCCACCTGGGTCCCTGAGGGTTCCCAGACAGAGCTTTAGCAGGTGGGCTTCCTGGTAGAGTCAATGAGAACACTAATAAGCTTGTCTCAGCTGGATAATACTCTTTGCATATCTTTGCATTTCCTAGTTGTTCCAAGGAACTGCCTCGAGGAGGAAATTCGCTCAGCTCACCAATTATAGTGCTCCCCAATTGGTTTATGGATGTTTCAACAGATTTATTTTGTTGGACACAGAACTCACTTTCTTGGTTACTTCCCTTTAGTTCTCTCAAATTAAAAAAAAATAAAATAAAGTAAGAAACTCCAATTATTTTACAAAGAAGACATTTTTGTTCATTCAAATAATCCTATCTAATAAAAGAGTAATATGCAAATTGACCATACCTCTGCTACACCCACAAGCCACGCCCACAAGCCAATCAGGAGCGAATATGCAAATAAACCCAACCAAGATGGCTGCAGCCACAGAGAGCAGGAGGGAAGCTTGGGTTTCTCTGGCGATGGAGGAAGCCAAGCTTTCTGCCTGCCCTTGCTGGCCCAGGCCTCCACTCCAGGCTACAAAGTTTCAATTGTAGAAGATAAATAAATCCCAGATCCCAGGGTCTCTGCTTGGGTCACTGGGGGGTGTGGCCCACCTGCAAACTACCACAGGCCCCTCGCCCAGGCCACCCCACACCCCAAGGGAACCCTCACCCTGATCCGGGACACCCTTCAGGGCAAACCAGCTGGCCCCCACCAATGCACCAGGCCTCTATCCTATCTAATAAAAGAGTAATATGCAGATTGACCATCACTCCAACACACAAGCTGGCTGCCCCCATGTGGACACAAGATGGCCACCACAAGATGGCCAGCAGGGGAGGGCAGTTGGGGGTGACTGAGTCTGCAAGGAAGGGCAGTTGGGGGGTACCAGGCCTGTAGGGGAGGGCAGTTAGGGGCAAACAGGCTGGCAGGGGAGTAGTTAGGCATCAATCAGGCTGGCAGGGGAGTGGTTAGGGGGTGATCAGGCTGGCAGGCAGAAGCGGTTAGAGGCAATCAGGAAGGCAGGCAGGTGAGCAGTTGGGAGCCAGCAGTCCTGGATTGTGAGAGGGATGTCCAACTGCCTTTTAGGCCCGATCCCAGTGGGATCGGGCCTAAACGGGCAGTTGGACATCTCTCGAGGGGTCCCAGATTGGAGAGGGAGCAGGCTGGGCTAAGGGATACCCCCCGTGCACGAATTTCGTGCACCGGGCCTCTAGTTAATACATATTTTTTGAGAATTCAATATGGGCTAACCCTATGCTAGGTACTCTGGGATGAAAAAGGTAGTAATAATATTTATTGTCTGATATGTACCAGCCTCTGTGCTACGGGTTTTAAATTCATCATCATGTATAACCCTTCCCACAACCATATCAGATATATCCTTGAACTACAAATTAGGAAACGGAGGCTCAGAGAGGGTAAGAATCTTGCTCCAAATAGTTTCTAGGTTTAAAAAACTCAGTATCATCTATGGTTTATGTGATTCTAGGATTCATTCTCTTATATTTCTAGTAATAAATGGTTCTGGCTCTCAAGAAGTTTACAGTTAAGCTATATAGAACTTAATTTAAGAAAAGCCTGTATGCATTGAGATAATTTCCACATTTTTTCCCTCTCCACTGGGGACATTGAAAATTGCTCCTAATCCTTCAGGCAGGGATGGAACTGTCAAGTGATTCCAGGTGGCGTGAACATGAACTGATAAGCAAAGATTCAGAAGCAAAAAAGTTCAGGGCAGATTTGAGAGCATATAGTCCACTATAGGAAAAGCATGGCAAGTTGAGTGTGATGCTTGCAAATGTAGGTTGAGGCCAAATCAAGAAGAGTCTTGGATTTTCCAATCACAGTAAAAATATCAATGTGAAGTGGTGGTTACTGGACATGAACACTAAGGACAACTCAGACTTTAACCCAGTTTCTTGACTAGTGTATACACTATTAACAAAGACCACCAGGTTTGGTGAGTTTCTTCTACTTTTGTGTTTTCTTCTTTCCTCTATCCAGTTAACAGACTGGATTTCACTAAATTGCAGACAAACCTACAGAATTCTAGGTCAGGAGGCATAACAAGCTACAACTACACTCTTGTACTCCCCTCAGGTCCAAAGGTTAGGCTACCTTACTGATGGTTGAGACGATGTCCAGTTTTCCTTAAGGATTACCTGGAAAACAATTCCTTCTGATTTTATTCCCATACATTGAAAAATAAAAAGGAAGGACAGCTATATCAGAGAGTCCTCTGGTGTGCAAAAATGTGTGTGTGTGTGTGTGTGTGTGTGTGTGTGTGAGAGAGAGAGAGAGAGAGAGAGAGAGAGAGAGAGAGAGAGCGCATGTGGATATGGTTTCCCCTTCACCTGTCTTATGTAAGTATGCTATGTGTGTATGTCCATAATAATATGGTAACCAGTATTTTTATCTTTTAGTGAAGGCTTGAGTTAATCCTTTTGTTCAGGGAAACAAGTACATGGTGAGGGAAGAGGTATAAAAATTATAATTTTATTTTATTTTTTATTTATTTTTTTTGGTAAGAATATATATATTTTTTATTTTATTTTATTTTTTTACATTTCTTTAATTGTTTGAAGTATTAAAAATAGTAGTACATATGTCTCTTTTTTCCCCCATTGACCTCCCCCACCCTCCCCTTCCCCCCAGTACATGCCTTTACCTGCCCCCCACCCCCCAGTGTCTTTTATCCATTGGTTATGCTTATATGCATGCGTACAAGTCCTTCGGTTGATCTCTTACAGACCCCCCCCCCCAAAAAAAAAAACCTCCTCTGCCTTCCCACTGTAGTTTGACAGTCTGTTCAATGCTTCTTTGCTTCTGTATCTATTTTTCCCCCTTTTCTTTCCTTTAAAAAATCTTGCCTCTGCAGACTAGAAATAAACATATAATAACGAAAAATGTTTGAGTCCCAATTTCAATGTCCAACAGCTCTGATTCCCCGTTTCAATGTCAAACAGTTCCTTATGTGTACATGTCAGCAATGATATCTGGATGGTGGGCACATGGTGGCAATGCAGGTTCAACCCTCTCTGGTTTGGTCCTAGGCACGCTGCTGCGTCACACAGCTTCTGACTGCTAGCGTGGCAAGGCGTCGTCAGCGTCTCCCATCTCTGGACTGTTTCTCCTCTTGTCTTCGTGGTTGGAGCAGACCTGTCAATTCCTCTCTGTTGTAGGAATCCACATGGTCTTGGAGTTGTTCGGTCGAGAATATGTTTGTATATTTTCAGAAAAATTATAATTTTAAAACTAAACATTTTATTATGAGTTTTTAAATAACTCATTAAAGTTTTGAGTATTTGTTCTTCAAATATATTCTGTGTTCTAGTCTAAAAATGCTATGACTTGGATAGAACTTTGTAATGTATACCTGTACATTACAAATCTCTGTTTATAAACTTTCTTTTTTTTTAATCCTTACCCGAGAATATGTTTATTTATTTGAGAGGGAGAGAGAGAGAGAGAGAGACATGGGTCAGTTACCTCCCACACACGCCCCAACCTGAGGATTCAACCTGCAACCTAGCTTATGTGCCTGATCTAGAATCAAACCTATAAACTTTTGGTGGAAGGGACAACACTCCAACCAACTAAGCTACCCGGCTAGGGCTGTTTATAGAATTTCTTAATACTTTAAATATCTCCAGTGGAATATGTATTGGAAAGTGGTTTTTACCCTTGCAAATCTATTCATTTGAGAGTTTAAGACTTTGATTTCTAAAATCAATGTCTTTCTGCTTTACTGAGTACTTCCAGTTAACACAGAGTGACCCATTTTCTTCAGAAGGCCAAGGTAGGGATGAGCAATTGGGGGTCTCCTGTTTGACCCTGTGTGCAAAATGGATACAGAGCAGAATTAAATCTGTAGTTCCTCTGTATGACCTGTCCTTAGCCCTTCCTTAGGGAAACACACGGCTTCTATCTAGGTAACTATCAATTTCATTTTGCCCCATGAAAGAGAAGTTAGTGCTAGTCAACATGGTGCTGTTTTTGCTATGGTAAGAGTAATGCATTGCCTTCTAAATCCCTGTGTGCATAATATGGAAGGCTGGATGACAATAGGACAAGCCACCTCAGGGTGAGGAGTTAAATTGATGTCAGTTTCCTTGTTTTGTTTTAATGTCCTGCTCAAATGTCTCTGAAGTCTCACAAGAGACTTTGCTTTGACCAACATCCTTCAGCCTTCAAGACATCCTGGAGGTGTTTGTGAGATAGCTGCTGGCTGACATGACCTTGGTTGCTTGTTCTAAGAACCTCATTTGTATGCCTCAGAGGTTTCTGGAGAGACTACCAAAAACTGCTGCCAGTGGCACTCATGTTCATCTCTATTCCATATACTGTCTTCCCACTGTTTTTCACGCATAATACCTCCTCTTACAGTGTGCAAAAATGTGCTTAAGTACAAGTCATCTAAGATACTACCATTTCTTATTGTAAATATTCACCTCCTTTTTCTTATACAAAGTAACACAGGCTCAATTATAGAAAATTTGAAAATTTACAAATATGAGAGAAGGAAAAATAGCTTCGTTGAGATCATCAATGAAACATGAGTACTTCTAGTAATCTGTACTAGAAACAGATTTTTTGAATATCATTTTCTTTTTTTACAAATTTAATTTAATTTAAAATTTTTCCATCATCATTCATCCTCACTATGCCCCCTTTCACCTACACCCCTCTTCCCCACCCCCCACAATCACCACACTGTTGTCCGTGTCCATGAATTCTCTTTTCATCTTTTTTTGTTAAATATAATTTTAATAAAAATGTGTACTGATTAGAGTATACTTGCTTATTTTAAAATAATTACAAAATACATGCCTTTTAATAGTAAAAAAAATTATCCTGGTGTTACATTGACTTTCTGATTAAAGCTCCCATTAGTCCATTAGCATTCTCATATTTTCCTGTTTAGTTCTCCAAGCATTACCAATGCTCTCTGTTGTGAAACAATAAAAGAGCCACATAAAATGGATGGACATTTGAAAAAACTATTGGTTTGGAACTTATAAAAATCAACTTCTCAATTGTAGTTTTGCTTTTTATTATTGGACAAAAAAATACACTGGTCTTCAAAGTATTCTGATTCACAACTGTGTATAGAGAAGGGAGTTTTATGTTCACCACTGAAGTCCTCAGTGGGAAAAGATGGTCAAGGTTCTGGGTGGGAGATAATTAGCATGCATTTAGAATGATCTATGGATTAGTAATAGGGAGATGAAAAGCCATATGAGAAATTAAAGGATAAAAAAACCATAGACATTTAGTAAATTTTATATAAACACAATCATAAAAGGAGATACAAAGAGGAGGAAGATAAGGAACTAATATCTTGATTTGCTACTTGGTCCAGGCACCGTGCTAGACACCTTTCAAAAATAACCTTATTTAATCTTTACAATCATCCTATAAAGCAGAGAGATATATTGAAACACAGAGATGTTGAGAAATATGACCAGTCAGTAGTGACAGAAAGCTATTGGGTGGATTTTCAAAGCAAATAAAATCAGCAAAGTATTTTTTTAGAGAATGTTTATGGACCAGTCAGACTTGATTATAGCTAAAATTTTATATTTGCTTGAATTTCTTTAAAAATTTGAAGTAAAATATTATCATCAAGAGTCCACTTACCCTCAGCCACTTTCCTATCTTCCTGCTACTGCCATCATGAATATCATCTATCTTTCCACTTTTTAAAAAATCTATTACATATTTTTGAAAAAAATTTAGTCATATATTTTTGTACTGAAAATGGATAACCATTTTAAAGAAGGCCTCATGAGGAATTCTGGTACTGAAAGCAACCAGTTAGAGAAAAATGTGGGCAAGACATTCTGCCGGAAATTCATGTCAATGAATTTGCCAGATCCCTAAGTTGAATTCATCTTTGTAAATTTCTACATGGCACATCAAGAGACTTTAATGTTTAAAAAAGTACAGAGCACCATTTCTATTCTGGTGGAGTTTTAATTTATAAGCAATAAATACATCTATAATAATAAAAGTGTAATATGCTAATTAGATTGGACAACCTTACAGACAAAGCTGGGGCTGCGAAGGAAGCCCGGGTCCCAGGTGCCAGCGGCCAGAGGGAAGCCCGGGTCCCGGGTGCCAGCAGCCAGAGGGAAGCCCGGGTCCCGGGTGCCAGCGGCCAGAGGGAAGCCCGGGTCCTGGGTGCCAGCGGCCAGAGGGAAGCCCAGGTCCCGGGTGCCAGAAGGAAGCCAGTGCTGGCAGCCGGGGGGAGGAAGGCCTATTCTTGCACAAATTTCCTGCATTGGGCCTCTAGTTAGAAATAAAATAAAAAGTTAGATTTCAAAATTATTCAAATTGACAATATGTTATGAGAAATGCTTACAAAAGTACCTAACCTGGTCTCTCTTATTTCAGTATCTAAGATAACATATGGATATTATATTTTTTAATTTTTAAATAATTTCAAACATGATATGAAAGCAATTTTTATCTATTTTGATAAAAACTTGTTTAGTCTAGTTAGGCACACACATTATAAAATATAGCCTTTTACATTTATTTGTCAGCAAAAATGCTTTTTCTTACATACTTATTCAATATAAATTAATAAATAGAAGAGACAATATATGTTTTGAATATGTTGGACATTGTATTACATTAATTTTATGTAATTAAATACTATACTGAGTTGAAATAAGATATTTGGCTTCTAAGCTATATCAGCCATACCAACAGTTTAAGTTAATGAGAAATTTTTATAGTTGTTCATAGTTGTTCACTAGATTTTTATGTTATTATGAAATAGTTTAGCAAGTTAAAAAACAAAAACAAGAAAACCCAGCAGGTGAGAAATACTGGATTGGAGTTCCTCCAAGGCCTTTGTGTTCTGAAATGCCATGACTGGGAGATTCTCATCTTTCCTCCGCCCACTAATGGAAGGCCTTGACGGAAAGAAATGGAAAAGGAAGATATATAATAGCTTTGGTGGATCGATTCACCCATGAGGTATAAATCAAAGGCAACAGTCTGCATTGTTTTTAAGAAAATCTCTGTACCCCCAACCCCAGATGAACTTTCTTGTACAAAACACGACAACACAACAGAATGCTAAGCTCCGTAGTTAACCAGTTCTCAAAACTATTTGGACTAACAAAACTTTAAATTTCCCAGATAGCAACATTTCTAATATTATAATGTATTTTTATGTGTATTTTCTGCAGTGTTAGTTCAATACAAAACAGTTAGCACCTGGTAAACCTAAAATGGCATAAAATGAGTGATGAATGGAGTATGCCTTTTGGACTTTCTCGGGGTTGAACTTTCAGTTGTGTTTTGGGAAAGGTAGTAAGGCCACTAGATAAGTAATTAGTGGGCTTTAGTGTGAGGAGTACAGAGAAATATATTAAAGGGTTGAATTCAGCATTATCGAAAATTAGCTAATCTAGTCTTTTGGCACAAAATTAGCCGCCTGCTTTGTACACATTTGGAAGGTTTTAAAAACAAATCAATATAGCCATACACACAGGACTATGTTAAATAGGGCTGCCCATACGCTTGCACTGCTCCTCCACAGTGGGGCCATTGTGGAGAGCTGCCACATGCAAACTCCTTCCAGCTGTTGGAGGAACCCACGAGAGGAGCATGTGCAGACACAGACACCCAGAGTGAGATAATTACCTTGATTAAGATTCTCAGAATTAAACGGAGTTTAATCAAGGACCCCGTGAAATTGTGAAGGTGCCAGTTTTCTGGGCTTGCCCTCCTTTTCTGCAGATGGTGAGATGCCAAACAAAATCAAAGGAGTCTTAATTACCAGGATGAGAGTCAAAGTCAAAAGGGAATGAGAGTGTGTGCTTTGTGATGGAGACGGACCAGCACCATTCGGCAGCAAACTGGGCTCTCCCCTGCGAAGGGAGAGCCACAGGCATCAAAGCTGAACACTGTCAACATTCCTGACAAGTCAAGGACTGAATTAATAGCTTTGCCAATATATCTGAGGTAGTGGCTCACACTAAACCCTCCCGTGATTTAGTGATAGATGTGAACCTTTTAAGCAAAATTTGGATCAATATTAGAAAAACACCCATCCCACTCCAGGTGTTACTAAGAAACCATGACTCAAGTTGAATCTAAACTAAACCATTATTTTAAAATTCCCATTTAAATGGAAAGCATGATAATCAGTGATGTAGAAAGGTCAATAATTTCTTTCAATTTTCCTGCTTTCCCTTAATTTGAATTTGGATCCCAAATAAAAGTGATTATAGCCCTGGCCAGTGTATCTCAATGGTTAGAGGGTAGACCTGTGCACCAAAGAGTGTTGGGTTCAATTCCCAGTCAGGGGCATGTACCTGGATTGCAGATTTGATCCCCTGCCTGGTAAGGGCACATATGGAAGGCAACCAATATGTCTCTCTCACACCAATGTTCCTCTTTCTCTCTCTCTCCTCACCCCTCTCTCCCTTTCCCTCTCCCTCTCGCTCTCTTCTCCCTTACTAGTAAAGTCATTCTTTTTCATATAGGTTGCTCCTAAGCCTTTTTCTATATTGGATCTTTTGATGTGCAGGACCTTATGTTTATTTCTATTAGTTAGTTGTGTTTTCATAAAACTTGGCTTATTATTATGAACTAGAGGCCCAGTGCACAAAATTCGTGCACGGGGGGGGGGTGTCCCTCAGCCCAGCCTGCACGCTCTCCAATCTGGGACCCCTTGAGTGATGTCTGACTGCCCATTTAGGCCCGATCCTGGTGGGATCAGGCCTCAATGGGCAGTCGGACATCCCTCTCACAATCGAGGACTGCTGGCTCCCAACTGCTCACCTGCCTGCTTTCCTGATTGCCCCTAACTGCTTCTTCCTGCCAGCCAATCATCCCCTAACCACTCTCCTGCCAGCCTGATTGATGTTTAACTGCTCCCCTGCCAGCCCGATTGCCCCTAACTGCCCTCCCCTGCAGGCCTGGTCACCCCTAACTGCCCTCCCCTGTAGGTTTGGCCATCCCTAACAGCCCTCCCCTGCAGGCCTGGGTCCCACCCAACTGCCCTTCCCTGCAGGCCCGGTCGCCCCCAACTTCCCTCCTCTGCTGGCCTGATCACCCCTAACTGCCCTCCCCTGCAGGCTTGATTGCCCCCAACTACCTTCCCTTGCAGGCCTGGTCCCTCCCAACTGCCCTCCCCTGCTGGCCTGATCACCCACAACTGCCCTCCCTTGCAGACCTGGTCCCTCCCCTGCTGGCTATCTTGTGTCCAAAAGGGGGCAGCCATCTTTGACCACATGGGGGCAGCCATCTTTTGTGTTGGAGTGATGGTCAATTTGCATATTACTCTTATATTAGATAGGATAGAGGCCTGGTGCATGGGTGGGGCCCGGCTGGTTTGCCCTGAAGGGTGTCCCGGATCAGGGTGGGGGTTCCCTTGGGGCATGGGGAAGCCTGGGCAAGGGCCCTGTGATGGTTTGCAGGCTGGCCATGCCCCCCGGCGACCCAAGCGGAGGCCCTGGTATCTGGGATTTATTTATCTTCTATAATTGAAACTTTGTAGCCTTTAGCAGAGGCTAGTGCAGGCCAGGGCAGGCAGAAAGCTTGGCTTCCTCCATCACTGGGGAAATGCAAGCCTCCTTCTCGCTCAGTGGCTGCAGCCATTTTTGTTGAGATTTATTTATTTATCGTCTATAATTGAAACTTTGTAGCGTTGAGTGGAGTCCATGGCCGGCCAGGGTGTGCAGGAAGCTTGGCTTCCTCCATTGCCAGGGAAACCCAAGCCTCCTGCTTGCTCTATGGCTGCAGCCATCTTGTTTGGGTTAATTTACATACTTGCTCCTGATTGGCTGGTGGGCGTGGCTTGTGGGTGTAGTGGAGATATGGTCAATTTGCATATTACTCTTTTATTAGATAGGATAACATCAATGAATCATCATCTTTTTGTGCTGATTAATTTGGTACAACGATCATAGGGATAGAATATTATAAAAACTATGTATTCCCTCCAAAAGTCAATATATTTTCTCACATAATGTCAAATATTTTATAATATTTTGTGAATTAAACATGTCCTTCATATTTTCTTATTATGTACTATTATTAGAAGCCCAGGGATGCAAACAGTTCATGGATAACCAAACTCCCTATAGGTTATCTTCTTGTACTCTACAATTCTATTTCTAGAACCTTGGATATTTTTTTTATTTAGTAGTTTCTTTTAACTACTCTTCATATATCTACTATTATTTGGCATCTCAAGTTTTACATTCTGTTCTTTTTCCATCTTCTATACCATCACCCTTGGTATTTCAACATCTAGTGAGTGACAGAATCTTCTACTTTGGGCTTCTTATGGTTTTGTTCCATTCATGCATCTGGAATGATTTCCCTGGCTCTCATATCTTCACCTCTGTGGACTAAAAGCTAATTATCTGACCATATGGCTATAATCGCTTTCCCCCTGCGAGAGCCATCTCTATACAGCATTTTTGCAACTATTGCTCTTCTCACTTTGTTTTCCTTCCACCTCTACTTCCTGTGACATTTGCTATCTTATTTCCACAATTCTACCTAAAATGTTCTCTTACAACCTTTCTTTGTCTAATAGATAATGCGACTTTACGCCAATGATACAAATCTAGGTTACAAGCCCAATTACCTTTTAGGCAACAAATCTGTATACTTTCATTATACACTCAAAATTTCTTATCTGCATATTAAATTCAGAACAATTTATGCAATACAGCAATACCCAATATATGAGAAGTAGTGTGATACTACTTTAGAAGTTAAGAAAAGTAAATTTTAGTATTAAGTCAGTCAGTGAGTTTCTGTGAGACTTTACTATATTTAGTGCTACTATGGGCAGGTTTGGTTTGGTTTGGTTTGGTTTGGTTTGGTTTGGTTTGGTTTGGTTTGGTGTGATTAGGAGTTACAGTCAAGTAAAATGGTTGATTTGCTATAATGCTTGGATTCTAAGTGAATATGTCATCCATTGTAATCTTTATTTATTTTTATTTTTTTAATATATATTTTATTGATTTTTTACAGAGAGGAAGGGAGAGGGATAGAGAGTTAGAAACATTGATGAGAGAGAAACATCGATCAGCTGCCTCCTGCACACCCCCTACTGGGGATGTGCCCACAACCAAGGTACATGCCCTTGCCCGAAATCGAACCTGCGACCTTTCAGTCCGCAGGCCAACGCTCTATCCACTGAGCCAAACCGGTTTCGGCTCCTTTGTAATCTTTAAAAATTACTTTTAAAAAATAAGCACTCCAACTCTTCCCCTAAAACTGGCTTTAAAGAAAAACAAAAAAAATTAAATGTGTGAATATTCTGCATGTATATTTTGTACTCTTGTTTTCTGTTCAGTTTTTTAATATCCTGAGTTCTATGGGAAATTATTCACTAATCAGAAGAATAGCTCTCTTTTATTTACTTTTAAATTAGACATGAAACCACAAGTTTTCACTACTCACTTATTAGAAGGCTAAAATTAGAAAGACTGACCATATCAATGTGACCATATCTCATTTTTTAGTGAGGTCATGGATGAACTGGAACCCCTATTCACTGTCGGTAAAGGATGTAAAATGGTGCAACCAGTTTGAGAATAGCTTGATAATTTCTTTAAACAGTAAATATTCACCTGACATATGACCCAGCCATTATACTTCTAAATATTAACACAGGACAAATAAAAGAATATAACCACAAAAGACTTCTCACTAATGTTTACAGCAGTTTAATTTGTAATAGCCAAAAAAAACTGGTAGCAATCCAAATGGTCACCAAGAGGTGAATAGACAACAGATGAATGGATAAACATACTGGTATGGGTGCCACAAACCTGGCCAGGACCAGAGCCCACAATGCAGTAACAATAGATACACACATCAATACAATGAGCATCAGAACATCAAAGAAGGGAGAGTGGACACCCCTGTGTGACCAAGGGACCACTGATTGCTATGCCTGGAGAACAGGAGATTGCTTCTTTCCATTGTCCTATGCGCCTGGGTGAGTTGCCCAGGCTGCTGTGGCCTGAGCAAGCACACATTAGTAATTGCTCATTCTTTCCTGTCGCCAAGCTGTTTTTCTGAACGCTACACAAATGATTCTAGTCAGTCATTCTAAACTTGTTCCAGAAATCTTGAGCATCTAGTTTAAAATCAGAATTACTTTCTATAGAGAATACATAGTAAGTTCTGTATTTATATGGCAAAGTTTAACTAGTGTCAGCCACCAGTTAATACTTTCCAAGTTATATTTCTTGATGTATTTTAATGCCAAAATGGCCTATAATTTCACTAGCCTCTGGATATTTAAAAAATAATGAAAAATAATATACATAATCAGATATGATCAATGCTCAGAGACATACATAATGAGAAGTAAAAGCCTCCCACACACCATACCTCTGAGTCCTCTTCTCAGAGGGACTCACCATTAACAGTCTATAAATCCAGAAATAGTTTCCATGTGTATAGCTGTACATATGTATACAATTTTAAACATCTAAAGAGATCACACTATACTCAGTTTTCTATACCATATTTTTTATTTAATAATATATCTTGAAGGTTATTATTAGAATCAACATATACATATCTACAATATTTCAGCAGTGTCTATATCACGTGGACATTCTGTAATGCAGTTAACAAGTACCTTCTTTATAATGATTTATTGTGACTATGTTTGTTCTTACAATGAGAGCTATAAGCACATTAGTGTACGTGTATCCTGGTGCACTTCACTGTGTATATTTCAAATTCAGTAACTATTGCCAGATTCCATTTGAAAACAGGCTTCATCAGGTTGCAATTTCACCAACAGTGTAGGGCAGGCCTTCTTTTCTCTCCAGAACTAATGTTATTAACCTTGAAAACTCTGGTTTAACTGATTAAGACATGACTATGCAATAATGAATAATATTGGTAATAAATGGCAGAAATCTGAGGCTTTGAACCTAATTAAAATAATAATACCAGAGGAGTGCACCAGGTTTGTTCATTAATTTTAAATTATCATTTATGTTTCATTGATTAATTGTGGTTTTCCCCCAATATGATATTTGAAATTTTAAAAAATGAGAGAAAAAGATTGAGATTCCTTTGAAATAAAATGAAAGAAGATAGGCTTTTCTCCTATTATGAATTGTGTATTTTCTACATCTTCCTCCACAAATCAGCATGTAATTATATAAGAACCCCAAATATTGAACTTTTGGAAAATTGAATATTTCTCTTGGAAAGGAAAAATAACACAGTCACTAAGGTTAGTTAAGTGAACTTACAATAAAAAATATATTTTTATCATACCAAGGGACGTATTGCACTGAAAAGAACTTTTATTATATTGATTTTAGGAAATACATTTTTATTGTTCATTTGTACTTGTTTGGACAGCATATTCACTGAAGAAAGCAGAGTCAAGGAGAAAGAAGGGTCATGAGAGTGAGAGGAAGAGGGAGAGATGTCAACAGAGTGAGGAAAAGGGAGGGAGAGGGAAACACACTGGTGTGAAATGGCCTATTTTCATTTCCTCGTGGGATTCCCTTCACTTACAGAAAAATGTTTCTTCCTGACATAGAAGATTCATGCTGAATAATCCTAGTGTACAACATTTTCTTCCAAATTTTGGGTTGATTTTGGTGAAGCTGATCCCTGAATACCTGAGTAGACAGGGTTCACATTTGGGGGATTATCAGGTATAAACCAGCAGAATACAAAATGCTAAAATGAGAATGAATGATGATGGGATATGCTTCAAACAGTTCAGCTTCAAAAAATGCTCACCTGAAGTGATCTCATATGAAATGAACAAAGATTTACCTGACATTACCTTTCTTTTATATATCTATATATATTTTTATTGATTTCAGAGAGGAAAGGAAAGAGATAGAAATATCAATTATGAGAGAAAATCATTGATTGGCTGCTTCCTGCTTGCCCCCTACTGGGGATCAAGCCCACAACCCGGGCATATGCCCTTGATAGGAATCGAACCTGGGACCCTTCAGTCTGCAGGCCTACGCTCTATCCACTGAGCCAAACTGGCTAGGGCTATTAGCTTTCTTTTAAATGGTACAGGATATTCTAGTGTGCAAAGAGAATGCAGACACTTATCCTACCTGTGTAAATCTACCTAATAAAAGAGTAACATGCTAATTGACCGGACCTTCACAACACCCACCAGCCAATCAGGAGTGACTATGCAAATTAACCCGACAAAGATGGTGGGTTAATTTGCATACACACACACAGAGCGGCTGGGGGCAGGGTGGGGCAGGGTACTTCTGTCATTTCCATGGCGACAACACAAGCGTTCGCACCACCCCAGCCTCTCCTGGCCTCTGGGCAGCGTGGTAAGGTGGAAAGGTGGCTCCCGGCCACAGCGAAGGCGCTGCCGGCAGCCAGGGGAAGGAAGGCCCAGTCTTGCATGAATCTTCGGGCATCGGGCCTCTAGTATTAAATAACTAGTGACCCGGTGCAAAAATTCATGCACATTGAAAAGAAATTAATTAGAAGGTGCCTGGTGGGGCGGGACTGGGGGACATGGGCCAGACACACCCTGGAGCCAACCTCCCACAGTCCCTCCCCGGCGTCCGCAGAGTAAGCAGGGTCTCTCAGGCAGGTGGGGTCCCTTGGTCTGGACTGAGGGGATCAGCATGAAACTGGTACTTCAACATCCCCTGAGGAGTTCCAGAGTGCGAGAGGGCACTCTGCAAAGTTGCTGTTGTACATACAGGGTGTGGAACGCAAACACAAGTGTGCAGTAAACCAGATTAGTGGCCGACAGTGCTCCAGCAACAACATAATCCATGGCTGAAGGTGGAATCACATGGCCCCACAAGGAATGGGGCGCCCTCCTCTCTGGTTTCGGGGTGCATCACCCGAGAACCGCCACTGCCAAGTCACTGCAGCTTGGCAGCTCCTGCATTGAACCTCTAACCCCTGGTGGTCAGTGCACGTCATAGCGACTGGTCAGACGGTCAAACACTTGGCATATTAGCCTTTTATATATATAGATATTTATTGGGTAAAAATTTATAAACAAAAATATAACAGAGTACACTTGATTCTCCCAACCCCTCACTATCGCACAGAGATATGTGCAAAAATGAGCATAGCTGGACTGGATGCTTTCCCATTGAGGGGGGTCCTGCCCTTTGAAAACTTCACACATTTATAGGAACCAGGGACCAGGGAGAATCTATGCAACCACGGAAGCTCCCAAGTCTAGAACAGAAATGGTAACGGGTCGGGGGCGGGGGGTTTCCTGGGGAAGACCTCTAGAGCTAAGCCTCATTTTACTAAACTAACCCAAATCAGCTAAGCCAAGTCTTTACTGAGCTACCATTAAAAATAGAGAATAAGCTAAGTCCTGGGCTTTGTCTCTCGTCTCTTAGTTTGCATTTTCTTACACTAAATGAAAGTCTTAGGGTTACATATTATACCATTTCATAACATAAACTTTTGTCCTACATTTGGATGTAGTACAGGATAAGCATGACCCAACATTTTTGTTTAGCCATTAATTTCACTAAGCATTTATTCAGTATTTTAGAATTCTAACTCTGCTACCTATTTTTGACCTTGTGCAAGTTACTGAATTTCACTGAGCCTCAGCTTGCTCATTTGTAAACAGGATAACAGTTCCTATCTCATGGTATCTGTTTAAGGAAGAAGTTAAATAAGTCATGTAAAGTGCTGATTGAAGGACCTGTTTCTTTTGTAAGAAAGGACAGACACCAGTTTTCTAATTTGGTTATCCTGGATGGTGAAGAACATTAAATACTAAAATCATCAGTTAGTAAAATTCTTAACTACATAGGACATGTTAAATTGACATCTGTCAAAAGTTTTTACTTCCTAGTTTTTATTTCTCCATGTACAACGTCTTCTATTTTAAGAAAAGAATGTAGAGTCTTTAAAATTCATCAATCTTAAGACAGAAGAATGCTTCTGAATGGTTGTCCCAGCTCTGAGATAATGTGTCACAAATGCTGTAAATAAAGCACACTTCCCAAACACATCGGAATACCTGGGCAATTGTTGAAGGAAAAACTGAGTCTGTACAGGGAAAGCTGTGTTTATTGTAGATAGTTCAGTACTAAGTGTCAGAAGGGCCAGGATTCTCATCTCTGAGGCCTATGATGTTGGAACTGGATCCTTTATTTTAACATGAATAACAAGCTCTAAAAATTAATCTCCAAATAACTCTTTTAAATTCATAAAACTAAATTAAGCTCACACTCAAACCTCCTGAGAATTTAAAAAAAAAAAAACCCTGAGAATTTTTAATTCCTTTGCTTGTAGTTCTTGGTAATTCTTTTTTTTTTTTTTTAAATATATTTTATTGATTTTTACAGAGAGGAAGGGAGAGGCATAGAGAGTTAGACGCATCGATGAGAGAGAAACATTGATCAGCTGCCTCCTGCACAACCCCCACTGGTGATGTGCCCACAATCAAGGTACATGCCCTTGACCAGAATCGAACCTGGGACCCTTGAGTCTGTAGGCCAACGCTCTATCTACTGAGCCAAACCAGTTAGGGCAGTTCTTGGTAATTCTTAAAATAACATGGTTAATGTTCAAGCCAGACCTGGTTTCAGCCCATTTCAACTCACTAAGACATATATTCTAAGCAGGATATAACGTCTCCTGGGTATTAGTTTTAGGGGAAAATGACATCAATTACTTCTTATGTTATTCTACAAAGGGCTCTTATTTGAGAGATAGTGTTTCAAGAATGCGTTTGACCTGAGGCATATCTAAAATGAAATGATGGAGACATGCGTCAAAATAGGCTATTCAGCTACCTAAAACATTTCCCCAAATCTCCCACTGGTAAAATAATGATATTTTGGTTCTGAAAAGTAGGTCTACTCTGGTGGGAAAAGGCAGAGTCATAAGATCATTGCTTCTGTATTTCCTAAAATCTTAAGGTTCCAGAAAAAAAAAAAATGCCATGTTGTCCCATTTGAGGACTCAAAATGGACATAAAATGTCTTCAAAAATAGAAAATAACTGAAAACCTTATAGTTTTGTAATTTCAAGCAAACACTTAAAACTTTATTGTGTTTTAGAATTGGGACAAGCACAAAAACAGTTAATGTTTGTCTCTGTAGGACAAAATGGTTATATTGTGGCTCACCTAACATCAGGCATCAGCATGATGGAAACCTTGGAAGTTTAGATATGAACTTAGACCACTTGTCATCCTTGGGGAAGCTACTAAACCTCAGTATCTCCATCTTTACTTCACAGACTTAAAATGAGGATTAAAATGTGATTTTTAAAGGGACATTTGTAATAGTTTCAACAATAAAGGTAAGTTTTTAAAAAATATCAATCAGCAAAAATAAACTTGTAATTTTTTAAAAAAGTTATTATAAATAGCATGACCATTATGCAGAAAAACCTCAAATGCAAATCCCCTTTTCTTTGTGAAAAATTTCCAAGTACATCATCACACAGAAGATTTAAAAACAGCCAATTACTGTGAATCTGAGCCTCAATTATAAAGCAGTGGGTTCCTGAAATGCATTGCAAGATGCAGTAAGTTTAGATGTGGAATTCATCTGTTTCCACAGCTGGTAATTGGCCCCTCTCCTCACTAGCAGGCCTGATTAAAGTAACACAGCATAGTGTTAAGAGATTGGCTTTTAAAGTCCAATAGTCATGATTTCAAATCATGATTTCACAGCTTAACTGCTGAGTCATTTACAAGTTACCTATACTTTCTGTGGCCTAGTTTTCTTAGCTACAAAACGAGTTAAGTGCTAAGGATCATACTTTGTAATGTATGTTGTAGGAACTCAATAAATGTTCTGCTTTTACAATGTTTCTTTTTTCAAAGACAAAAATATCAGCTAACAGGTAGATTTTGAAATATCTGATTATCAGCCCGGCCAGCATGGTTCAATGGTTCAGCGTTGACCTACAAACCGGGAGGTCACAGTTCTATTCCAGGGCAGGGCACATGCTCAGGTTCTGGGCTTGATCCCCAGGGTGGGGCTTGCAGGAGGCAGCCTGCCAATGATTCTCATCACTGATGTTTGTATATCTCTCTCCCTCTCACTTCCTCTCTGAAATCAATTAAAAAAAAATTATAAAAATAAAGAAAAGAAAAAAGAGAACATTAACAAGAGGGCATTGACTAGAAGAGGGGGGAAAAAAGGTGTTAATCAGCTAGACACGAATTAACAAATAATAAATAACCCCAAAGCCACCTGGTTCAAAAGAAATAGTTTTCCTCTACTATCACTCATAGTATAACAAAATGCTATGCAGTCCATATGACACTTCAAAATATTAGAGTGGGGCCCTTGCCGGTTTGGCTCAGTGGATAGAGCGTCGCCCTGCAGACCGAAGGGTCCTGGTTTCAATTCCCGTCAAGGGCACATGTCTGGTGTTGTGGGCTCGGTCCCCAGTAGGGGGGCATGCAGAAGGTGGCCAATCAATGATTTCCTCTCATCATTGATGTTTCTATCTCTCTCTTCCTCTCCCTTCCTCTCTGAAATCAATAAAAATATTTTTTTTAAAAAAATCAGAGTGAGCCACTTTATGTGCCACAATGAGGCTCTTGAGCTTGATTTCTAGCTGTCAATCAAAATGCCACCTTTAATCTTAATAGTTCTTGGTCTCTGAATTTTGATATGATCCCCATTAAATTTTATTAAAAAGCAATCTTGATACTGCAGTTGTCATCCAAAGCTAATGAATAATGTAATGTTTTTTATATTAATTCATAAAATCCATAATGAGACATAATATCTAATCAGTACATTTTAGACATAAATGTTTATCTTTAAGGATGATGTGATTGTAATTGTCTTGTTAAAAGATTTACAATTTAACCCTTAATGTCTGTATCCTATACCTTTTAGCTTACTTCCTGGTTAACTAACTGTTTGCCAAGATAAGGTATGGTAAAATTAAACAGATGTCATTAGTTATAGTTTAGGCTTCAAATTTTGCAAAAGTAAGACAACTATCTAAGTCAAAAGCCTTGTAAGCCACTCTTCCCCAAAATAAGTCATGTGCCAAGTAGGATACAATTCTCTCAGAAAATAATTACCTCCAGAAAATATCGAGATAAGTTAAATGCATTGTTTTCTAGCCTCAATGCCTTGATTCAGCATAAAATAGCAAGAAAATTAAAGATTGGTGTCTTTGTGTATGGAAGACACTTTTAAATGGACTCATCTCATTATTATTCATGGAAGGAAAACACCCACATACTTCCATGAAACCAGTCAATAGAAATATCCACATATCCAAAATAAGCATTATTGTCAACAAGAAATGTACTACAAGTATTCTTTACATCAAATAACTTTGTATTTTTTTTTAATTTTGACAGTGTTTCTTTTGCTAAAATAAATGGAAATGCAATCTCCAAATTTAGAAGCTAGAAGCGTTACTTTACAGGGGTGGGCAAACTTTTTGACTCGAGGGCCACAATGTGTTCTTAAACTGGACCAGAGGGCCGGAACAAAAGCATGGATGGAGTGTTTGTGTGAACTAATATAAATTCAAAGTAAAGGAGCGGAGGGGAGAGCAAGAGAACCCTCCGCTCTTTCGGCTCCGCGGGCCAGATAGAACAGCCGAACGGGCCGGTTCTGGCCCGCGGGCCATAGTTTGCCCACGGCTGGTCTAGAACTTGCCCCACTATCCAAAAGTATAAAATCTTGATCTCTTCAAATATCAAGTGAAAGACCTGAATCCTTATAATTATACAAATATAAAGTAAAACAATATTACAAAACCCCTTCCACTTATAAGAAGAACAAGGTTTTAACACATAACGGTGTTGGCAAGCTTCTGGGGAAACTAGCACTTTTAAATGTTGTTGGTCAGTATATAAAATGGTACAACTGCTTTGGAGAACATTTTGACAATATCTGTTAAATTACAAATTTACAAACATTTCAAGTCAGAATCTTTCCTGTAAGAATTTACTCTGTGAATATACTTGTACACATGAGCATGAAAATGTCAGTTGCCACATTTGTTCATAGTAGCAAAACAATGAGAGCTCTACGAAAAGCCGCCACTAGGTGGAAAATGTATGAGTATAAATTTGGTGTCATTAAGCAGAGGATTAAATCTGATTGGGTTAAGCATTCAGTCACCAAAAGAATCTCAAATAAGGATAGCCTCCTATTTGGGCTATGAGACAGTCGTCCCCATTCTTAACATCTACTGAGAGGGAACATTCAAAATGCTAAACATGAATGAATTAATGAATGAATTAGCACTTCTTTAGTGCTGAACTAGTAACCTTAAAGCTATAAAATTCAAAACAGTTGGCTTACCACATAAGGCTATTTCTATTTCTCTTTCTCATGTTTATATTTTCATAAATGCTGATCCTAAGCACTATGATTCCTATAGATTTGTAGTTTTTCTCCTCGGGACAAATATCATGGACATTATCTTTACAATTAATTTCAACTACATCTAAGAGCAACTTACCTAGTTCGTATTAAACTGATACACACCGGAATGTAAATTTCTCAATAAAATGTAAATTCCATGAAAGCTAGATTTCGTTTTGTTTAATGCTATATCCCTAAACCCTCGCACCAAGAAAAAAGAACAAGTGACACATAATAGCCAGTCAATACATATTTGCTGAAGAATGAGTAGGGTGCCTCTGATGGTCATTAACTGTAAGTATTTCTGAGAACTACACTGTTGTTCAAAATAATAATACATACTACTAATAATTTTACACTTATATGCCTTCAAATATTGATCTTAAGAGCCTTGGATATTTCGATTAGTCTACTGATTTAGAGAAGTCTAAGAACTACTGAAAACTCAAAGGTTGTCCAAGTAACTGCAGTCAGTATTGCGTGAAAATGGTAGGGTCTGTTTCATTCTATAGACTTACTGGGGTTATAATGTTTGTGGAGAAAGCCCAGGAATATTTAAAAAGTCGACTTTGTTGTAGAAATGGCTTCTTGCGGATCAGTTTTGTAAATCGGCCATACTTTCCAATCCTAGGTTTCCATATTTTTCTCTCTAAAATTGCAAGATTTGCGTTGAGGAATCTCTAAGTTTCCTCCCAGCTTTAAAATATTTGATTCTGTGACTGCATACGCAGGTGCCCTGTTTTTAAAATGTTCGCATTACACCTACAGGCTTCTGCGAAAGACCTAAGTTAGCACCAGTTATCTTGAAAACCAGGAGAAATGCAAAGAGCAGTTTTGCTTTTAGGACAAAGCGAAGAGCGGAAATAGCGCTCAGAGTTCTTTGTTGTTGTTTTTTGTTTTTTGCAGCAGCCCTTGCCAGGCCGCACGCACCCCGCGCAGCGAGAGGGTCTCGGCTTCTACAATATGTTAAGTGATATTTGAGGTCTTATATAGGTTATTTGTTATGATTCGGTAGTGTGTTTGTTTTTTTTGTGTTTTTTTTTTTTTTTTGGGGGGGGGGGGGCCGTGTCTGGGAAAGCGTATGAATGTTTCCATATAAATTACGTCTTAGCTTTATGTCATTTCAACTTAGCCCAAGTTTTTATAGGAATGTTCTACCTTTGAGCAGCGAGGAAAGCTGTGCAATGTTACAAATCTTACTAACAATGATGGAGTGAGTTATTCCACAGAGCATCTGTGCCAGGCGGAAACTCTCTGATGAGGAAAACAGATCCACAAACAGCAATCTGTTGTCATTTCCACTCTTACGCTGTTGTGTGAATGCTCCCAAAGATAACTGCGGGAGGTTTTTTGAAATGGATGGTCCTCTAAATGCAGTGTTTCTTCCGTCTTTCCCATAAAACCTCCACACTGTTCACATTGCTACAGCCTTCAGAACTTGCTGATGAATTTAGCTAAGAGAAGAAATCTCTTCTCTATGTGGATTATGCATAGATCACTTGCTAATTGATCAATGACATAGATATTCACATATTGCTGTACCATTTATTGCTATAAAATGACAATATGAAAAGAAAGCTTTCAAAACATGCATAGTATTTGATTTAATAATTCCACTTAGTCAAATGCTTTTAAGTTATTGTGAGACAATTTCAGAGTTATAGAAGAGGTTCATAAATAGTTTCAAGAATCCCTGTGCATAACTCACCCAAGTTATCCAAATGCTAACACTTTATCACATTGTCATTCTCTCTATGTCTGTCTGTCTCCATAGATACTAAAGGCTATTCATTAGGGCGTAATTTGTAATGGATAAAACTGGAAGAAAACTAAATAACAAGCATCAGGAAAATAGTTCCTTAAATATGGCACATCCACTATATAGAATATTAAACAGGAATGAAAATGTTTAAACTGATTATTGTAAAGTTTAAAAGGCTTATTAGATTATGCTAAGTCAAAGGGAAATTATAAAAAAATTTAAATGATTATAAAGATTATAGTATAATGCTTATTAAACATTGCCAAGTGAAAATTCAGGATACTGATATGACAATATGAAAATAGATTCATATTAAAAAAAAACAAGAAGGGAACATTTAAAAATAAATGTAATTATGTATTTTACAAGTTTGGTTGAGTAGGATTATGGATGAAATTCCTGTATTTCCTAAATAACATATCTCCTTATAGGCTGTTCTTTAAGATTTTATGGATAATTACTTGAAGGTAAACAGGGAGGAAATACTGAATTTGGAAAATTAATCATGAGATTATCAAGCAGAAACCATAAATCCAGTCAGATACTATTAAACTCTTATGTTTCATGGAAGAAGAAGAAAGGGGGTCATTATTCCCGAGGAGAAAATAAATGGAGTTTAAAACGGAGAACAGATCATTTGGGTTGAGATTTTTAAAAAATTTAAGCTCACACAAGTTTGTGATAAATGTTTAACAAACGGAATGTTGAATTCTGCTCCATATCGGTTTAATTTTTCACTACATTACATGATGTAATTGAATGGCTTCTAACCCGGTATTTCACTGAGATGTTTTATTCTCTGGGTATTACTAACAGATATGTGCAACCTTGCTGCCAGATTGAGCACAGACCTATAAACCAATGAAACCTATTTTAAGCAGTTAGAATTTATGATAATTAAAAAGATGAGAATCTCTTAGCAATGACTATACCCTGTATATGACTTTTAAAAATTAAACTGCCTATTCAACACAAAGGGAAACATTTCTGAACACAAAATATTAAAGGTACACTGAATTCTGCTGCTAATGTAATTTGTGGTATAAAGAAATCTGTGTTGAGAGAATTCAAGTATGAGATGTTGATTAGACATGCAAGAAGAAATAATTAAATATCAAGTGGGCAGTATTAGCAATTATAGATGGTGAATTTCTGATAAGAAACCTCTTTGTTTATCAGAAAAATCTAGTCTACATAAGGCAGAGGTAATCAGTCTCTTAGTAAAACAATGTATATATATACAGGCTGGATTATTTCCCAACATGAGACAGTCCAAGGAGGTTTAACACTTTAGTAACTGATACCTGAACCCCAGACTCTAATAAAGATAATATCTTTATGGTAACTAAAATATACTTTATGGTGCATGAACACTTTGCACAAAGAACATATATGCATAGCCCCTGGACACGGACAGCAGTGTGGTGATGGCTGGAGGGGAGGAAGGGTGGAGCTGAGGAGGTGGGCAAGGGTGGGGAGGGGAGGAAATGGGGAGTATCTATAAGTGTCAAAAATAAAGTTAAAAAAACTTTGCACAAAGAACATTGAAAATCTAAAGCTGATCATAATTCTAGAGGGAAACTGGCTTTTTTTTTTTTAAGAAAAGGATGCTTTTATTCTGCTCACAGCTGAGTTTGTCATCTATTGTTACTTCACAGATGACATAATTCACAAGTTATTAAAGGTTTCACTGCAGTCTGAACTTTTTATTCCTACACGTTCCAAAACACTTTCAATTTTCTCTAACTACTCTCTAAAGTAATTTCAGTCCCAAAGAATAGAGGAGGGAAATATAGTTTGAATATATAAAATAGAGGCAGAGCACTGATCTATTATGACATTTATCTTTATGAAAGAAAAGATGGGACGACTTGCTCATGGCTATATTTTTTTGTAGGTTATTTCTTCTCACTCATCTTACGAAGACACTTGTTATAAGAGATGTTAGAAATTCTTTATATTTTAGACCAGCTATCTCTCTTCTGTCTTCACGGTTTTCACAGTTGTCAAATTTCAAATACTATAGGACAACTTATTTTTTTCACAGTTATCACAGTGCCCTTCAACATATCTGCTACTGTTTAGGATTTATCCCTCAATTCTAGAAGTATAACTGTAGTTTCATATTTCATATACAAAATTATATATACATGAAAATCAGTGTCTACACATTTTAGAAAATTATTCAGTTCTCATAATAATTTATGTAAAAGGATCCTCAGTCTCTTCAATGTGATATTTGTTATTTTTTAAAATTATATATTACTAAAGTTTCAGTTTTAAAAGATGAACAAGTTCCAGAGATCTGCTGTAAAACATTGAGCCTGGAGTTAATGTTACAGCATTGTGCACTTCACAATGTTCTCAGAGGGCAGATCTCACGTTAAATGTTCATAATAAATAAATAAATAAATAAATAGCACTATATATGTCAAGGTACATATATTTATGATAAAATATAAAATAACATTGATAGTATATATTTGTCTAGAAGAAAATTATGTAAACTAAATATGTGAACAAAATATACATACTAAGTGGTTAACCATTTTCTTTATGGAATAGGAAAAAGGGCAGTTATTATTTTTTATGTTATGCATTTCTATATTGTTTGCCTTTCACAACAGGCTTGAGTTGTTTTGAAAACAGGAGTAAAAATAAGTTAAAAGAAAAAGAATGAGAAATATGTAGAATAAAATAAATGTACTAAAATATAATTAGTAAACAGTAGAGCAAATTCACTCTCTTGATTTTGATTCAGAAGCTTAATGCAATTTCAAAAATTATTACAAAATAGATATGTTAAATGAAAAATAATTAAATATATTTAGTATAATCAAGCTTATGTAAAAATGGAGCAATAGATAGGCCAAAGAGATCACTCTCAAATTCTTCTATTTCATTTAGAAAACTAGAGGCCCGGTGCACGAAATTCATGCGCGGGGGAGGGTGTGTCCCTCAGCCCAGCCTGCACCCTCTCCAATCTGGGACCCCTCGAGGGATGTCCGACTGTCCGTTTAGGCCCAATCCAGGTAGGATAGGGCCTAAACAGGCAGTCGGACATCTCTCTCATGATCCAGGACTGCTGGCTCCCAACTGCTCACCTGCCTGCCTTCCTGAGTGCCCCAAACTGCTTCTTCCTGCCAGCCTGATCACCCCCTAACCACTCCCCTACCAGCCTGATTGATGCCTAACTGCTCCCCTGCCAGCCTGTTTGCCCCTACCTGCTCTCCCCTGCAGGCCTGGGACCCTTCCAACTGCCCTTCCCTACAGGCCTGGTCGCCCCCAACTTCCCTCCTCTGCCAACCTGGTCACCCCTAACTGCCCTCCCCCGCAGGCTTGATTGCCCCCAACTGCCCTCCCTTGCAGGCGTGGTCCCACCCAACTGCCCTCCCCTGCTGGCCATCTTGTGGTGGCCATCTTGTGTCCACATGAGGGCAGTCATCTTTGACCACATAGGGGCAGCCATCTTGTGTGTTGGAGTGATGTTGAATTTGCATATTCTTTTATTAGATAGGCTAGAGGCCTGGTACACGGTTGGGGGCCGGCTGGTTTGCCCTGAAGGGTGTCCCAGATCAGGGTAGGGGTTCCCTTGGGGCGTGAGGCGGCCTGGGTGAGGGGCCTATGGTGGTTTGCAGGCTGGCCACGTCCCCCGGCGACCCAAGTGGAGGCCCTGGTATCTGGGATTTATTTATCTTCTATAATTGAAACTTTGTATCCTTGTGCGGAGCCAAGCCTCCTCCTTGCTCCGCTGCCGCAGCCATTTTTGTTGGGATTTATTTATCTTCTATAATTCAAACTTTGTAGCCTTGATTGGAGGCCTGGGCCTGCCAGGGTGTGCGGAAAGCTTGGCTTCCTCCATCGCCGGGGGCAACTCAAGCCTCCTGCTCTCTCCAGCTCTGTGGCTGCCGCCATTTTTGTTGGGATTTATTTATCTTCTATAACTGAAACTTTGTAGCCTTAAGCGGAGGCCAAGGCAGGCCAGGGTGTGCAGAAAGCTTGGCAACCTCCATTGCCGGGCAAACCTAAGCCTCCTGCTCTCTCCGTGGCTGCAGCCATCTTGGTTGGGTTAATTTGCATACTCGCTCCTGATTAGCTGGTGGGCGTGGCTTGTGGGTGTAGCGGAGGTAGAGTTAATTTGCATATTACTCTTTTATTAGATAGGATATTTATACCTATAGTGTATGGAAGGATCTATGGGGGGGAAATAAAAATTTAAAAAAAATAGTCCTGGTTTTCAAAGTTAATTAATAATGAATATGCATATGTACTCTAACAGCCTAAGCAAACTATACAGGGATTAATGCAACAAATTCTACAAATTGTGATTTTTGAGGATACTATAATATAACAATATTAAAAGTGAAACATTACTAAATCAGGCTTTCCATTTCCTTGAAAAACATGTTAACTTGTCTCTTAAGAAATTAAAAGGCAAGCTTTTAAACTGAGCCATGTTCAGTAACGAGTTTCTAAAGCTGCATCTTCCCATCACTTTGCAAACACTTACGGAGAGGCTTTCGTGTGCCAGAGATACATAAGTGAATAAAGCAGACCAGCCACTGTCTTGGTGAAGCTTGCATTCTAGAGGGAGGACAGAGAATAGAAAAATTTAATAAAATGTGCAGAATGTTAGCATGTGATAAGGATGAGGATTAATAATAAAGAGGGGGAAATGGAGATCGAGGCGATGGCTATGAGTTTAAAGGACCTGCTGAGGAGATGCTGGAGTCAAGATCAGGTAGAGGTGAGGGAAGGAGGCATGCCACTCTCTGGAGGAAGGGTTCCCAGTCCGAGCGGGTGGCAATTACAAAGGCCTAAGGCATCTGGAGAGTGAGGAGGCTGGTGTTTTGGGATCAAAATGGAGAGGGGAGGAGGTGTTAGGTGAGGATGTCAGGGAGTTTGGAACAGATCTTGTGAGACCTCCAATCTTGTGCCAAGGACTCTTCTTTTACCTCGTGTAAGACGGGAAGCCAGCAGAGAGTTTTAAGCAGGGGAAAGAATCATGTGCCTTGAGTTTTACTACCATCCTTCTCACTGTTGTGCTGAGGATATTTTGAAGAGATATAATAGTGGAAGTTGGAAGACCATATAAGAAGCGATTGCAAGAATAGAGTAATAGATGATGTCTTAAACAACCATGCTAATGTCAAAGGTTATCCTATATAATAAAATCGACCAAACTGCGGAACGACAGCTTGCTATGATGCACACTGACCACCAGGGGGCAGATGCTCAATGCAAGAGCTACCCCCTGGTGGTCAGTGCGCTCCCACAGGGTGAGCAGGAGCACTGCTCAGCCAGAAGCTGGGCTTACGGCTGGTGAGCCCAGCGTGATGGCAGGAACCTCTCCCACCTCTGCCACAGGTGGTGGTAAGGAGCAAGGGGTCCCAGACTGTGAAAGCCCCACACTGCGAGAGGGATGTCTGACTGCCGGCTTAGGCCCGATCCCTAGCGGGGGTGTTGGGCCTAAGCCAGCAGGCGGACATCCCCTGAGGGATCCCAGACTGCAAGAAGGCACAGGCCGGGCTGAGGGACCCCCCACCAGTGCACAAATCTCATGCACCAGGCCTCTAGTAGCAAATAACACCAGTACCCTGCCTATATTCCCTGGATCTTATATTTCACTCCATGCCATCCAAGTTGTAACTGCCATCATCTACTTCCCTTTGCTTGAGGACTGACTGCAGTTTGAAGCCTTGAAGTGAGGGAAATATGTCTCAAACTCAGGAAACGTATTATGGTGACTCAAGGTGCTTCCATGCCTTGGCATAACTTTAAAGAGGCATTTTCAAAAAATAGTTGCCCCAAATAACACAATAACTAAGGTATTTCTCTCTTGGATGAAGTTCTGCTGTTAGGCAAACAACTGTGCTGGCTGAAGTAAGGAGAATGTAGAATAATTAAGAGTGGGGATACCTCATACAAGTTTTTTCTTTTTCTTTTGATCCTAAGGGAATTTATTGTCAGTCTGTGCCCAGGGGCAAGGTCACTGGATTTTATCTTATGGGGCATAGGCTGCCTGCAGAGGACCAAGAGGCCAATGAGGTTGAAGACAAACTGCATGTGGCCAAAGATAGGGACACCAAAGCATATAAGTTTATTTTTAAATATTTTATTCCCTTTGATGCTATTACACGTAGAATTTTTTTAAATTTCCCTTTCACCCTAGACTGTTTGATTCAGTGGATAGCCTGTGGACTGAAGGGTCCAAGGTCCGATTCTGATCAAGGGCATATGCCCAAGTTGCGGGTCTGATCCCCAGTGTGGGGCGTGCAGGAGGCAGCCAATCAATGATTCCCTCTCATCATTGATGTTTCTATCTCTCTCTCCCTCTCCCTTCCTCTCTGAAATCAATCAATATATATATTTAATTTCCCTTTCAAATAATTTACTTAGTGCATAGAAACACAGCTGATTTTTGTATGTTGATTTTATATACTGCAACCTTGTCCAATTTGTTTATTAGTTCCAACAGTTTTTTGGTGAAGTCTTTAGGTTTTCATATATATAAGATCATGTCATTTGCAAGCAGTCCATTTTAGTTCTTCCTTTCCTATTTACTAGTAGTACATGTCTTTCATTTCTTTTTCTTGCCTCACTGTTCTGGGTAGGACTTTCAGTACTATATTGAATACAAGGGGCAAGAGTGGACCCTGCCTTGCATAGCAGTATAATGAGAATTGGTTCATTTTGATTTGTGGGATCACCTATTCCTGCTCTTATTCAAATGTGTTTATGAACAGAGCAAAGCCAATCTTGGTCATAGAGGAAAGGAGAGAATCGCAGATACAGTGTGTTGCAGGGTTAG
The DNA here is from genome assembly GCF_963455305.1 of Plecotus auritus. Classification (NCBI taxonomy): domain Eukaryota; kingdom Metazoa; phylum Chordata; class Mammalia; order Chiroptera; family Vespertilionidae; genus Plecotus; species Plecotus auritus. The sequence goes on along the minus strand of NC_137776.1, from coordinate 119,706,112 downwards.
GCTTGGGATCAAGATGTTTAAAGTTGTCATCAGTGACCTTGATACCATAATCTAGTCATGAGGTTTAGAGAAGGTGATCAGAAATGCACAGAATGGAATTCATCAGGGATGAGCATGAGGACAGGAACCTCACTTGGGGAAATAAATCAATTGGGAACCAGTGTTAGGTTCATTTCAGTCAGGATTAATTTTATATAATCTTATCTGGAGGCAGGAACTCTATGTATCTGTTCTAGTTCTTTGATACTAAAATCTAAAAGGAATAGGAACTTTGAGAAAAAAGTTTGGTGTATGACTTGAAAGACTATACATTCGGATTGATATAAAATTTTACCAACCAATTTCAAATGCACAACTGTTTAAGAATATAGTATTAATAGGAGTTGTGAATATCTAAATACTCAAATCTTTGCAAATTACTTTTGTAATACAACCTGACTTGTAGGTTAAATTTTTCTATGGGATACAAGGAAACTTTTGAAGGTGAAGAATATGTTTATTACCTTTGTTGTGGTGTTAAAAAAAAAAAATTAACCTAATACATTTGTAGATCTAATTGGCTTTATTAAATATTCATGAATCAGGCAACTAGAGGGGCATTTTGAAGCGTTGTACAAATTGCAAGCTTTTAGCCCTAGCTGGTTTGGTTCAGTGGATCCAGTGTCCGCCTCTGAACTGAAGGGTACCAAGTTCCATCCCCAGTAGGGGGCATGCAGGAGGCAGCCGATCAATGATTCTCTCTTATAATTGATTTTTCTATCTCTCTCTCCCTCTCTGAAATCAGTAAAAATATATATTTTTTAAAAATGAAAGCTTTTTATAGGAAAAAGGGTGGGCTAAAGAGCTATTTTAGCAAAAGAAAATACTGGATTATTTTTAGACCAGGACATCTTTCTTGGGAAAAGGGAACAGCAAGGGTTTTATCATGTAGATTGACTTTTCTTTCTAAGAGGGTAGGGGATGAAGAGGGCCCATGTGACAGATTATCTTACTGGTGCTTGACCAGAAAATTCCACTGATGCAGCAGTTAGGTCAGGTATTTAACCTAGGTTTGGTATCATAAGCTTTAGCACAATTGAGAACACTTTGAACCTGTGATTTCTCTTTAACAGTATTGATGTTATCATGAATACTAGTATATATACACATATATATGTACAGTATGCCCAAACTCAGCAAATTGTACATGTTAAACATGTAAAATTTTTGCATATAATTGGTATGCAAAAACCTCAATTATACTTCAATAAATCTGCTTAAAAATTTCTATTGGACCCATACAAACTACTTGCTCATAAAATTCTCCTTTATTTTTTGTTGTTAATCTTCACCCGAGGATATTTTTCCCATTGATTGTTAGAGAGAATTGAAGGGAGGGAGAGAAGAGGAGAGGGGAAAAGAGAGAGGAAAGAAACATTAATGTGAAAGAGACACATCCATTGGTTGCCTCCCCAACGTGGCCTGACCAGAGCCAAGGTTCAAACCTGCAACCCAGGTACATGCCCTTGACTGGGAATCGAACCCTAGACTCTTCTTTGCAGGAGCTGACATTCTAACCATGGAGCCACACAGACCAGGGCTCCTCTATTCTTAAGGCATTTCCTTCTTCTTCCTTTCCAATGTTAAAGACTTATCAGATACTAGAGGCCCGATGTACAAAATTATGCAAGAGTAGGCCTTCCCCAGGTTGCCAGCACTGGCTTCCCTCTGGCACCCAGGACCTGGGCTTCCCTCTGGCCACCGGCAGGCACCCAGGAACTGGGCTTCCCTCACAGCCCCGGCTTTGTCTGTCCGGAAGGAGGTCTGGTCTAATTAGCATATTATGCTTTTATTATTATAGACTAGTGGCCCAGCATGCAAAATCACGTGCAGTAGGCCATCCTCCGCTTCCATGGGAGCCAGCAGGAGCCACAGCACACCCACGGGAGCCGGCGGGAGCCATGCCGCTTCCGCGGGAGGGAGGTAGGAGGGAGCTGCACTGCTTCTGTGGGAGGAACGTGGGAGGGAGCCACCACCGTCGCCCATGGGAGCTGGGGGGGAAGGGACCGAGAGGTGTCCCACATATTTCCTGGTGACTGGTCATGCACAGAGCCCTGCCAACCTGCACATGCCTTGCCATGCACGCAGCCCCGCCCATCCATGTGCTCCTGCTGTGCACGCAGCCTCCTGCTGATCAGTCATTACACATGAGGGTGTGACAACCATTTGCATATTAGGCTTTTATTATATAGGATTAGAGAAGTGAGAAAACCATGGCCTGCCAGACATGATCAGTGTTTAATGTTCTTTTTAAATGTTTGGATAAATATCATAATCCAAAAAGAAAAACATTTCTCTTTTAAAATTTATTTTAGATCAGAAAGGCTGTGGTCCAAGAACATACAGTTTAGTCCAGTTCCACATGAGGGTTTTGAACTCTCTCCCTGGTGATGATTATAAGACTTAGAAGTGTCCTGTGCTCTGGAAGCTTAAAGTTTGGGATAATGTTATTTTTTAAACTTTTATTTCTTCTTTATTTGATGCCTTACAAGTTATTTCAAATGAATTGTAAAATACAAACATAAAAGAGAAATTTAATGTCACTTTTAAAATTCTTCCATGATCAATTTGATATGTCTTTCTCATTTTTCTATGCATATTTAGGTATATTTTTACAAAAAAAAAATAATTTTGTAAACACTATTTTGTAACCTGCCTGTGTCATTAATATTTTGGGAATATCTTTTCATGTCAATAAATATAATTCTACCATATTGATTTTACTCTCTGCATGCTATTCTATGCTGCATATTATGAATAAGCCTTAATTTATGAACTGTTCTGTATTTTTTTTAAATCAAGCTATGGTCAATATGGTCATAAACAAGTATTCTTCATTAGTTCTACTTTTTAATAAAAGTGATATCTTGTTTGGTTGTTGTGTTTTTAAAGAATCATGTTTTTAAGGCTTTTAATACATTTCCCCAAATAGTTATCCAGTCCTGATATACTTATCACAACAAGGAAAAATTGCTTAGAGCAGTATTTCCCAAAGACGATGGACAGATTCCTCTGCCCTCAATCCATGCTGCCCAGGAGAAGAGTTTGGTTCAAAGAAGTTTGGGGAATGACATTTCCCACACTTCAATATTCACAGTTCAGATTAGCATTTCAAAGACTCTGAGAAGTCCAGCACTAAAGACACTTGTTCAGTTTTGTTTAAGTCAACATATAGTAGCCAGAGCACACTCTTTGATATAATACTTACTGACATGCTTCAGGACATCCATTGCTGCTTAAGAAAAATAATTTGAAAAATGCCCACATTTAGAATTTTACTCAAAACAAGCATAATTTACATGATTTATTTACTGATTAGCATTTGAAATACAATTTAAAATAATTAAAACCATAAGGAAATATGGTCACCTTGAATAACACTATTATTGGAATGTCTCAGTATGATATTATTGTTTTCAATTTTAGGACTGCTATTCTTCACAGAGTTTTATTTTTACTGCATCTGAATCTATACAGTAGCAAAGTTGTATTATAATAGGAATTTATAGTGTATCTAAGAATGAGATCGGGATCAAGGTTTGTAGCATATATACTTCAGTGGTTAAGAATAGTTCTCATATATGATGCTGTAAGATGATACTCTAACATAAATCCTAAAGTAAAATTAATTTCATGGCCATTATATCTAAACCAGAAAACTAAGATATTAATGCATAATCAAATGCCTGCTAACCATCTTCATTTTGTTTTTGGATAATATCAACTTTTAGATGGAAATATAGGATATATTGGTCTTTTTTATGTCAATCAAATACCTAATTAAACATGAGTATAACATCATATCCATGTGTAAAAAAACTGCCCTGTCAATCAAATGTCTTGTTATACACAGGTCTAACATCAGATTTAAGTATATAAGGTGTATGATTGACAAGTAATTAGTCAAATGTGAGAAAAATAAATTGTCCTTCGTTTTTCTTTTATTTTTTAAATGACACAGTTCTTAATTTTTCATGTATTCATTGCTACTTCAATTTGTAACATTTGACTTTTACTGTGATGCCTATTTGAGAATTCCATTTAATTTTTGTGCCATTATTTTTTCACTTTTATTGTCATATAGTATATGTGATCTACATATGTTGATGATTATGTAGTCCCAGTTAAAAGTTCAAATATCATTGGGTTTACAGTTATATCAAGGGCTTTTTGTTAAATGAGAAAGATAGTGCTTTACAAAGTATCTGGAAGAATAACAACAAAAATTGAACCCCAGAAGAACACACCTTTAAATTTTTGACATTTGCTACTGAAACCTATAGCAATCCTGTGTACCACAGATGTCACTGAACCCTCTATATCTCCCAGGATATACAATATTCCTGGACTTCGCAGGATGGATCTAACACACAGTGGAAATCAGTGCCCTGTTAGGGATTAAAGCTGCCCCGCAGCGACACCTAGCCCAAGGAGCACCTGAGTGGACACATCATTTAGCAGTTCTCTCCTTGTGCTAAGTGAAAGGACGTAAAAATCACAGTTGGCAGGGCCTGACTGCAAACTGTTTACTCCAATAGAGGGTTTGGGCAAGAGAGGAAAGAATTGTAAGGCACAGTAAAACTTCACCTATGCCTTCGGAGAGGCACCACAAGTATCATGAGAAATGAAAAAAAGAAGAGTCCATATTTATGGCAGATAATTAAAATGTATTACTTGAGGCAGGCCTTCGAAGGAAGAGTATAAATTTGACTCAGAAAAAACAGACTGTCTTTGTGTGAGTTCAAATATACTTATTTTGGGGAAAACAAGAAGTTCAATTAGAGAGGAAAGGAGTAGAAAAACTGAAAGATACATTGTCTCTTGTAAAGTGGCTGAATGTACTGAAGGGTTATGTACCCAGTTCAATAGGTATTCATTAATCAAGTGAAAGATTTTATTTTATTTTATTTTATTGATTTTAGTTTGTTTTGGCAAAAACAATAAGAGACAGAAAGGCATTCTGAGAAGCTATTGGGTCATTCTCAGCTAATGGTAATGATAATATAAATTAGAACCAAGAAAAAGGACGTCAAGGAGAGAATAGAGTGGGAGACATTAGAGATGGCAGATACTTGGATGTGCAAAGTGGGATAGGGAGACACCAAAGATCATCCCAAGCAATTGTGGTGAATAATAGAAAATGAAGGTTGACCTGAGAGCTGGAGAAAGATGTAGAGAGTTAAGACTAGAAAAAGATGGACAATACAGAAATAAGTTAGAGAAGGTGATTGTACAGATGATGGAAGAGAAGTTTAGAAAGGTTAAGAGACAGATTGGAGACAAGAAAAAAAAAGATAAAAGCAAAATACAATATGTGATTGAAAATATGATAGGTGGTGTACATAGTATCGACACAGAAATAGAATGAAAATAAAGCTATTCAGAATCAAAGAGCATTTTTTGCCCCTCTTGCTAAAGCACCACAAGCCTCAATCTAGAGTTAAATGGTTGCTTGCCGATAAAGGTGCCTCCCAGCTCCACCAAAGGGAATCATACTCCACCATCCACTTCCTCCTCCCGCCCCCGCCCCTCTTTTTAAGTTCTGAATGCAAGCCCACAGTGAATGAATGGCAGAACCAATCCCTCAATTCAGCCATATTCACTTTCCTCTGGCAAGATTTTTAAACTGAAAATGGAAGTTTTCAATGAAATCATGGAATAAAAAGCTAATCTCTATGGCATCTTGTGAGCATGACACCCAGACAGTATTATGGTCATAATAGACCTTTTCACACTGAACAAAGATGTGTTTTCTCAGCCCAGCCACACTTCTGTGATGTCCTGAGACTGCATGTCACAAGAATATTTTTGGTAGACTGTAATTTCCTAGCAGCTGTGTGCTCTAAATACTGTTTTTGAAGGTTAAGACCTAAAAGAGAAATTTTCACTTGAGTCTGGTAAATATTACATTTTAGTAAAGAAATCTTTAAATGGCCATATCATTTATTCTGATTTATCCCGTATTAATCTTTCTTCAAACTAGGTGGCATTCCTTAAAATAAAAAATGTTTGTTGGATTTTACATAAATGCATGATATGATCAGGTAGGGTTGTTCTGGTGGTATAAATACGGAGAAAGAGAACTGAAAATTGGCAGAAAGCAATAATCTATTCTGACATGAGTCCTTAGAGCAGTGGTTCTCAACCTTCCTAATGCCGTAATGTAAATATCTGTGTTTTCCAATGGTCTTAGGTGACCCTACTAGTGGTTCTCAACCTGTGGGTTATGACCCACAGGTTGAGAACCGCTGCTGTAGAGCCCAAGACCATCAGAAAACACAAATATTTACCTTACGATTCATAACAGTAGCAAAATTACAGTTAAGAAGTAGCAACGAAAATAATTTTATGGTTGGGGGTCACCACAACATGAGGAACTGTATTAAAGGGTCGCGGCATTAGGAAGGTTGAGAACCACTGCCTTAGAGAGTTATATGTGTCATCATTGTCATTTACATATTTTAGGAGTCTGGTTCTGTTTATTAATTGAAAAACTTTTGATGGAGTAGTAGAATGAGAATTTACAGAAACAGGGAAGGAACACACAGACACGTGAACACACATGTGGAAGTTTTTCAACAAAACTACAAATCAAATCTTGAAATCCAAGTGCTTAATTGCCATTTAGTCTACTTGAATACAAATCAAGGGCATGCAACTGCTAAATAAAATTCTAGCTTCAAGCATCTGTCTATCCAAATGTTAAACATATACTTACTTCTTTATATTTTTTACAGTAGCCTTTTTGTTTGAATTAAATAATATGAGTAGAAACATGGAAATAAATGATTCCTCTGTTTCCATCAAAAGGAACAATCTTGCTTTCCCTGTATTAACTATACTTTGATTAATATTTCATATAGGTTAATAGAAGCTATTTTCCCAAGACTTTACAATATACATTTTGCATGTATTAGAATAAAGTTAATTCAATTTTGTATTCACTCAAAAATACTATTTTTACATGAAATTTCATGATTTTGATAAAATGTATCAAAAATCCACCCACTATTTTTTAGCATATTTCAACTGAAAGGCACTTCAATGCTATAAAGCAACATTGGTCAGATAAATACTTTGATTTTCTGAAAAATAGAAGTTCAGTTGAGATCCATAAAATAACAGTACATCTCTTCTTTTCAAGAAATAAATATTTTAATAGGCATATTATCTAGCAAAGGTATTTGGTTATTGTGGGCTATACATCAAATGATCTGGTTCCAGATTTATACAAGTATTTATGGAATACTTATCTGCCAGACCTTCTTCCAAGCAATGGGGATACATTTGGGAACAAAATAACCTTAAATTCCTACACTCATTTGAAAATGATAAAGTGACAAGGTAGACACGGAGAATAGAAGAGTTAGGACTTGGGTGGTCTCAGGGAGGGGCTTAGGAGATGGTTGTTTTGTTTTGTTTTGTTTTGTTTTGTTTTGTTTTGTTTTATTTTAAAGAATGGTTATGTCTGACCACCTTGATGTTAAACAACCAATGCAAAATTCCTGGCTTATTCAAGGGAGAGTAAAGAGTGGCTAAAGGAGAATGAGGGAGGAAGGGGGAATAGCGTATCAGATCCTGTAGAATTATTTAGACCATTGTGTTCTTCATGTAATGAGGAACAGGGCACTGTGTTAGAAGAGGATTTGACTTATATTTTAAGTTTCACTCTGGCTGCTATTTGGAGAGTTGTGTAGAAGTAAAAAGGCTAGTTAGGAGAGAATTACTCCAATTACTCTAATCTGAATAAATGGATGCTTAGAAGAAGGTAGAATCAGTGGAGAGGTGATAAGGATGAGTTGATGGATATATTTGGATGGTAGAACTTTCTGATAGATTGGATGGAAGATTTTGGGGAATGAGGATTCAAGGATGATATCAAGGCTTTTGTCCTTGCACCTTGGAAGGATGTGGCTGCCACTTACTTTATTCTGGAAGATTTGCTTTCAGTATCTACATGACAAAAAGAAGCATAATACTAGGAGAATGGTATATACTTCTCTGGGGCTATTCATTAAAAATCTATTGATCCAGACTCAACAAATTCAGAATTTATGATAAACCACAATGATTAGACTGACCAGAGATTTCTTCTGCATCCTGTATAAAGATTCATAAAGAATATTGACACTGCTTACAAAATTTTAGGAAGGGTAGAGGGGAACATTAAATTAACTTGGAAAAGAGGCTCTTTTTTTTTGTTTTTAGAAGTAACCTTTCATACAGGAAGGTTTTTGTCTGAATAGAAATCCTTAAAGCCTCTGTGAAACCTGAGCTTGGCAACACACATTTTTGTGTAGCTGTGAACAGCTGCTTTGCCTGAATCAGCCATGAAGCTAATCTGCCTCTCCCAAAGTCAGATACATATATGGAAAGACTAAGTTAATAAAAAATGTTCAGCTTCCCTAGTAATCAAAGCCTCATGAGTTTATTCCATAATGAGATTCTACTTGACATTCACCAAATTAGTAAAAGTTAGAATTGTTTAAGATTCAAGTTCACGATTGAGTGCATACAATTGTCTATCATCTTAGCCAAAATCCCATTGAAATTAGAGTTGAGATGTACAGACACAGATATCCTATATAATAAAAACCTAACATGTTAAGTGTCCAGTTGACTGTCGGCTGTTCAATCAAAGCATAATATTCTAAGGCCGCTCAACCACTCGCTATGATGTGCATTGACCACCAGGGGGCAGACAGTCGACCAGTTGACCAGTCGCTATGATGCATACTGACCACCAAGGGGCAGACGCTCCGACTGGTAGGTTAGCTTGCTGCTGGGGTCTGGCCAGTTGGGACTGACTGAGACACGCCCTAGAGCTCTCCCAGACACGCCCTAGAGCCCTCCCAGACACGCCCTAGAGCCCTCCCGTGGTCCCTCCCGAGCTGGCCAACCTCCTGCGTCCCTTCCCGGCCCCAATTGTGCACCGGTGGGGTCCCTAGGGCTGGCTTGTGCTCTCTCACAATCCAGGACCCCTCGGAGGATGTCAGAGAGCCGGTTTCAGCCCAATCTCGCAGGCCCAGCCAAGGAATCCCACTGGTGCACAAATTCGTGCACTGGGCCTCTAGCCTATATAATAAAAGCCTAACCGACTGTTACAGCAGATCAACCAGCATGACAGGTCACTATGATACGCACTGACCACCAGGGGACAGACGCTAAACGCAGGAGTTGCCCCCTGGTGGTCAGTGCGCTCCCACAGGGAGTGCCACTCAGCCAGAAGTTGGGCTCATGGCTGGCGAGTGCAGCTGCCATGGCATGAGCCTCTCCTGACTCTGTGGCAGTAGGCGTAGTGGGCCGGGGTGAGCGCGAGCGGTGCCTGGTCCCGATTCAGGCTCCTTCCTGGCCGCCTGCCACTTGGAACACTGCTGCATCCCCCAAGGGGTCCTGGACTGCAAGAGGGCACAGGCCAGGCTGAGGGACAACCCCCTCCCCCAGTGCATGAATTTTGTGCACCGGGCCTCTAGTATAATGATAATAGCAATGGAGATGAGTACCATAGCAGATAAGAGATAAACAAACATCTAGAAGATAAATTGCGTGATTGCATCATTTTAAAGATATGCCACAATAGAAAAAACAAAAGCTCAGAATATGCACATGAAAAAACTTCAGTAAAGGTGAAAGTCACCATTTCTATCAGTGCCCTGGACTTATAGAATAGCCATGAACAACTATGGAGCCAAAATCCATATCGGTAGTAATGAGGCTGTCCACAGAAAAGCTGGGAGACTCCTGCCCAAACACCACCCTGCATACACCCAGATGCTAGCCTGATGGCATTTGCCTTTTAGTAGAAACCAGAGAACTCTTCTCCAAAGATATGTGGCAATGTTGGGAGATAGTGAGAAAGAGGGAGTATGGATATTTTTAAAATAGAGTCATACCATTCATTGAGAAATGGCATTCATGAATGGTGTAGACATTTTCCAGTATATACTCTCTCTGAAATGTTTAACTTAATGGTCATCACACTTTATATTCATTAAAAAATCATTGGGGAATTGGAGGTTCTCAAAATTAAGTCTGCATACGATTACTGAAGGATGGAATTATAAAGTTCAATACAAGCTCCCAAAAGACTGATTCAGTAGATTGGCAGTGTTACCTAGGACAATGCATTTTGAACAAATACCCCTACTTGACTCTGATGGGGATAGTGGAGTGTAGGATAAAAGGGAAAGAAATAGCAGTCATACTTTGTGTCTCTCTTGTATTAGCATCTATGTCCTCATCATTCTCTTTAGAGAAGGCCTTCCCTGTTTCTCCATATTTATTCATCAATTACCCATACATCAGAATCCAACTAGAAGCCGTAACCTGTGTCCACTGGAATTTCACTCCTCTGAATACCTATCCTGCTTTCTTTTCTTTCCACTCATATGGCAACTATGCACTATTTTTGTTACCTGTATTACATCACTGAAATTTTATTGATGCATTTCATTGTTATTAATATATTCCCATGTTTTTCTCCAGTCTCATTATATAGCCAAGTATTTTGAATACATTAGCATAGATGATGGAGTTATTGCCTTTTTAGTATAAATTAAGTTGATACTTTACCCTTCCCATGATTTCCATCATCTCAACACACACACACACACACACACACACACACACACACACACACAAGCAGGAAGAAAGAAAAGGAAAGGAAACTTTAGAAGCAAATTTTGGAACCATGTCAAAATTTTAAAATACATAATTTTTTTAAAATTATCTTTATTGTTGAAAGTATTACAGATGTTCCCTTTTCTCCCCTTTGGCCCCCTTCCACTCCACTCCCACCAACACCCCCCACCTCCAGACTTTCACTACACCATTGTCTGTGTCCCTGGGTTATGTATATAAATTATTTGGTTATTCTCCCCCCACCCTTCCTCTTTCCCTCTGCCATTTTTCCATCTGTTCCATGCTTCCATTTCTCTGGGTCTGTTTTGTTCGTCATTTTATTTTGTTTATAAGATTCCACATATAAGTGAGATCATTATTTGAGGAACTTCAAATAAAATAGCAGAGATGTTAAAAGATAAATCCTTAGAACCAGTGAGCTAGTATTGGTCCACAGTTTTCACAAAGTATCTATTATGTATAGATATGCATATATTACCTATGCCCAAAAGGAATTTATAATCTACTCTTAGAAATAAACACTAAAAGGTAAATCCAACGTTAAGCTCACTAAATAGAATTTAGAGACCTACAGAAAAGCTTCAGTGTATTTTAACACAAATATAATCTTATGAAGCCTAATTTATTATATTTTTAGATCATTATTAACCATAATGTTCTTAAATTTGATAATAAATGTTTTACATTTATTGTTTAAGCTGCCAAAAACAAAACACTCATGTTACTAAACAGAGACATTAAAGAATGATAAATAAAAGTATTCTTCAAATTCCTCATCCTTTTCTATGCCTCTTCCCAGGGCAAACTACAGCTAATAGTTAATGTGAATCATCTCAGAGTAGGTTCCTATGTAGTCACAAAATAATAATAAGACGGTGACAGGTAGTGTTTGCTTCATGCAGAGTGCCTGGCTATATATTTTACTTGGACTAGCTCATTGGCTCTCATAACTCCTCTGTGAAATATAGACTATTAAGATATCCATTTTGCCAGTGAAGAAAGTTAGACATGGAGAGATTAAATAAACTTGTCCAAAGACATGAAGCAAATAACCAGTGAAATCAAGACTCAGACCAAAGTAGAATAGCTCCAATCTCAGAGAACTTCAGACCCTAATATAACTGCCAATATATATATATATATATATATATATATATATATATATATATATATATATATAATCATATGTAGGAAATACATTAATAAGGTATGCTTAAACATACATATCTTTTATTACATAAATGAGATCATGTTATACATGATATGATTGTGAAGATTAAATGACATGGGTTTAGTAATGCCAAGCATGGTGCAGAATTACTAGGATAGTCTCAATGAGTCTCTCTTATTTTTTTATATATTTTATTGATTTCAAAGAGGAAAGGAAAGGGAGAGATAAAAACATCAATCATGAGAGAGAATTGTTGATTGGCTGCCTCCTGCACTCCCCCTATTGAGGATCGAGCATGTGTCCTGGGCATATGCCCTGACAGGGAATTGAACCATGACCTCCTGGTTCATAAAGTTCAATGGTCAACCACTGAGCCCGCCAGCCGGCTGGGCTCAACTAGTCTTTCTTCTAACTTCCAAATACAATGAAGCATTTACCTGGTTATTTCTATTCACCATAGCACCTGTCACTTACAATAAATATTTCCGTTTTGTTTCACTTTTTAGATATCTTAAATTTAGGTTTTAAGTGAAACATTTTTTCTTCTCACTTTATTGGCAAACCATTATTAATTTTGTTTGTACACATTTACTTTTAGAAAAAAAAATAACTTAATCTAGGATCTCATGTTCCGTTTTATGTTTTAGCGTTGAAGCCAATTTACCACACACAAAAAGAAAATATGGCAAGGAACTTAATCATAACATCAAGAAATGAGAACTGATGGCACCAAGGTAATATACTAGTACTTGTGACACACACTTTCAGCAACATAACTTATATGTCTATATAAATGAAAGCAGAAAATCAAATGTCATGATTTATTTATTTATTTATTTACCTTCCATCTTATTATTTTTTACATTTATCTTTATTGTTGAAACTATTACAAATGTCCCTTTTGTTTGTTTCTTTGTTTGCTTTTTCCCATTGACCCCCTCCACCCTAAACTCCCACCCCACACTAGCCCCTTCCAGGCCTTCACCACTCTATTGTCTGTGTTCATGGCCTACGCATATATGCATATAAGTCCCCTGGTTAATCACTCTCTACCCCTGCCTTCCCTCTGAAATTCATCAGTCTGTTCCATGACTCTATGTCTCTGGGTCTATTTTGTTCATTAGATTCCACTTATAAGTGAGGTCATGTGATAATTATCTTTCTCTGACAGGCTTATTTTGCTTAGCATAATACTCTCCAGATCCATCCATGTTGTCTCAAAGGATAAGGGACAGATGAAGAAAAGTTGCAAAAATTGGAAATAAATCAAATTATGAAGTAGCCAAATAATTTATAATTTTGAACCAAATAAAATAAATATTAGTTGGTAACCATGCTATTACATCTTTTTCAAACAAATTGTGGCTAATAACATTTTTTATATAGGAGAGTTTATTTTAAATAAATTAAGAAAAAAATGAATCTGATCAAAGCAACATTAAATGTTTGGTGCAAAGATCAATAATAGGAACCTACTTGCCCATATGGATTCTTTTCTAATGGAAGTTAAAAAGGTTTCTAGAAAACTACATTTCTATTCCATTTTCACGAGGTCACTTTAACTAGAAGCCACTACAATAACTGAGGAGAGATCAGATATTTAATAAAGGATGATTACTTTTCATTAAATCCAGTGGCCTTAAATTTACGCACATGTATTATAGATTTAGTCTGCCTCTTGGTTCCTGGACAACCTGCAGCTAAATCACCTGCAGTGATTATTTAAAAAGTGTCATTTTCTGGGCAGATGCGGAATATTTCAAATGTGATCTGGAAACTTGCATTTTTAATCAGCATTCCACTTGAAGCTTTTGTTCCTGAAATTTTAAGACCCCCCTGATTCGGATTCTACGGTAGAATTATGTTGCTAGAAGTATCAAAATGCAAAAAAAAAATATTTCAATTAAGCAAAAAATTTCCTAATTTTTAATGCAAAAATAATAGAAATATATGACTTCTGCCATGAATCTTCCTTTTCAATGAATGACTTCATTTAAATGCCTTTGTGTATGAATATAAAAGGGCGTTAATATACATTTTGATGCAACATGTCACAACTCCTCATGTCTGGATAATTTTGCCAGCAAAGGCAAGTATAGCCTTCCTTTAAGAAATTAAATGTTAGATTTTTCACACTTTGTTTTGGTTTCCATAACAGGCATCTTCTTTGCGCAGGGCAAATTATCAAGTCTTCACTGGTTTGTGTTTTCCTCTGTGATGAGAAATTGCAGTTTTTGCCTCTCTTACTTTAGAATGTGTTAAATCAAGTCCAATTTTTTTGAGGAAATGCTATACAGAATGAATTTTAACTGACTCTATAAGCAGAGAGGAAGCCCAGATTGAATCAGAACTGAAATTTTACTTTGAATTAGTTATCTCACTTCCCCATAACAAGTTCCACAAATGGTGGGAGACAATGTTTCTAACTTAGCCAGAAAATAAAATATAGTTTGGGTTTTGTGGCAGATGGGTCCACTGGAGGTTCGATAGAGGGGCAGATGAACTACATTAAATATCAGTGTTAACTGCATTCATAAAAACACTGCCCTGGATGATAGCCAGGAGATAAGGCATGGTCTCTGCTGTCCGTGAATCAGCAATCTATGAGTGGAAGTAAAGCAGGATACAATATAGAAAGTGAGAAATGTTATAGAGGCATCCTGGGTAAAATGGGAGGGGATTTCATAGAAAAGCAAGATTATTTTTGAGTGCAAAAGGATTATAAAACTCTGCATGTAAAGTTGACATTTGAAACTTATTTTGAACAATTAGAAAGGGAATGAAAATTCAATGCATAGTGCTTTGACAACGCTTTCTACTTCCCCTAACATTTTTGGTTGTGCCATAGTCTTTTTGATGGAAGAAAGGGGCCAAGGAAATAGAAAATTACTACAATAGTTTGCAACCCAAACCAGTTACAAAAATCTTTATACCAGGAAATTCTATTATACTATTGCTCAATCTTGGGGCCTCTTTCCATGCACCAATTGGCAGTAAGTAGAAGAGATGAGGCAATATCGATACAGCAGTTCTGTATGGATACTCTAGCAGTGGGAGACACTATAAGGTCTACATAAAATCTCCAAACCCATAGACTTATAGACACACTACAACCCTTCTCCTCTGCATTCATCCTTTGCCTACTGCAGAATCCTCTCCTGAAGTCCTTCAGACTTTACCTGAAGGCAGAGCTGTTACATCCTGTGCTTCTCCTCTCTGATTACTGTTTTCTTTGTAAATATATTATTTAGGTCATTATTTTTTTAAAAAAACTATAAAGGGGTCCTATCACCACACAGTTTGTGAACTCAGTTTAAATTGTATTATAGGCACAATTTGATCAAACTCTAACTGGATTCTTGGTCTATCAAACTCCCTTGGTAATATGCATGTAAACTCCCAATCTTGTCTTCATTTCTACAATCTCTTTCTGACCTATACATTATTTCCTTAATTCACTGATTATATCAACCAACTATCCACAATGTAGTATAAGGATCTTATAACCTGCTGTTTTCCCCAAACAGGATGATCTTCTTTAGGGCAAGTATGCTGACTGTTCAGCATCACAGTACCTCCTGAACCTTGAATAAAGTCTGACGTGTAGACACTTAACATCTCCAGGTAGACAAATGGCAGAGAGATAGGCAGGGAGGGAGGAAGTTAGACTATCTCCAGTACCAGATAGAATTACTATAAACAACTACTCTAGATTCTATTTGCCAAGTTTT
This sequence comes from Plecotus auritus, assembly GCF_963455305.1. Taxonomy (NCBI): domain Eukaryota; kingdom Metazoa; phylum Chordata; class Mammalia; order Chiroptera; family Vespertilionidae; genus Plecotus; species Plecotus auritus. Next base: position 119,690,530 of record NC_137776.1, on the reverse strand, counting down.
TTAGATCTGGTACCACTTTTTATTGTTGTTTTTACTTCCTTAAGAATATCTGAAAACAAGTTCTTTTTTAAAGAAATATGTTTTCATTGATTTTAGAGAGAGGAAGGGAAAGAGAGAAGCATAGATGCGAGCCAGGAACATCAATCAGCTGCTTTCTGCACCTTGGAGTATAGGGACGATGCTCTAACCAACTGGCTATCCAGCCCACAACCCAGGCATGTGCCCCGATCTGGAATCAAAAGGTGACTTTTTTGGTGCATGGGACTGTGCTCAACCAACTGAGCCACACTGATCAGGGCTGAAAACAAGTGCTTAATAATAACTGAAATGATCAAAGATGAACAGAATGTACACTTAATTTTTTTGCCCTTAATTCCTTCATGGAAAGGTGGAATAAAATACTTCTTCACTCTGCAAGTCTTTTCCAGGTCTTGGAAGGAGTAATATTGATGGATAGTCATTTCCAATGTTATGGGATATGTTGTATGGCAAAGAAAGGCAGTGATAAGAGATTACATATATTTTAAAGGCCACTAATATAATTCAGTTTGTTGTATTCAAAGGTTAGGATTTGTTAAGAGACTAGGACATTTAGGATTAAGAAATGTGGATATCTTTACCGGTCTATTTGAGTAAGCTTCTTAAAATTAAACCTACTTAAGGCTCCTCCAAGCTTCAGTTGATTCCATATGAACAGATTTTATTACTAATGATGGGCTCTTGTTTTTTTGTGTGTTCTCTGTAGGGCTCTTGTTGTTGTTTTTTTTTTTTTTTTTGTGTGTGTGTGTGTGTGTGTGTTTTAACTCAGAGAGTCCAATTACTTGCCCTCACCTGGTGGCTCAGTTGGTTGGAGCATCATTCTGTTCACCAAAAAGTAAAAGTTCTAGGCTTGATTCCTGAGTATATACCTAGGTTGTGGGTTCCATCCCTGGTCGAGGCAACCGATCTATGTTTCTGTCTCTCTTTCTCTCCCTTCCTCTCTCTCTAAAAACCAACAAAAATATGTCCTATGGTGAGGATTTTAAAAAAATCCAATTACTTAATAGCAGTAATGATTACCAGATAATTAATACTACTACTAACCAAATTTTAACTGTTTATAGTGTGCTTAGCAAAGTGCTAGGTTATTCACATATATTACTTTTAATCCTTAAAGTAACCCATTGAGGAAACATCTTTTGACCTTTACAGAAAAGGAAACTGAGGCTTAGAGATTTTGTGACATGCTCAAACCTACACAAGGAATTACCAGAGCCAGAACTTAAACATGGATTAGTATGATTTTAAAGTTTATAGATTTTCTTTATAATACCTGTTTATATTTTGTGTTTTAAAGCTTTATTAGTTATTTAAAATAACTTCAGGTCATACTGAAGTTTCCAGTGTACTTCCTGCCTGACAACCCTGCTAAGCTCACGTGTAGTTGTTGATACTCCAACGAAGTGATAACTGCTTCAATGCCCAGTTTTGAAGTGAGGCGCACTAGAAAGGAAATTACACTGACAATGCAAGAGCATTGTACTGTATTGTCAATACTTCTGACAAGTATACAAAAGTATTCAGATACTCTGAAAACTGCATATTAGACTACATATACTTTAGATGCTATCTCAGGATTTCAGGTCACATGCTTTTTTATAAAATTTTAAAAGAATATTATTATCATTTATGCATTCATTGGTTGATTCTTGTATGTACCCTGACTAGAGATTGAATCCACCACCTTGGAGTATAGGGACGATGCTCTAACCAACTAAGCTATCCGGGGACAGGACTATATATTTATTTTTAAAGCTTTAGTTATGTTTATTAAGAAAATAAGGGAAGGCATAAAGGAATGAAATGAATCTGGAGTATATGATTTTATTTTAAATTAGAAAAGAAATCAAATGGATCATGACTCTTATTTATATCCATTCCTAAAGTTCCCAGGGGCCAAAAGAAAAACTTCTTTTTCTTTTTCTCTCATTCTCTATCCTTGTCTTTCATTCTGTTTTTATTTTTCCTTTCAGGAGAGGAAGGAAGAGCAATCATTTGATTTTTTTAAGTTTCTTTATTAGTCAGACAGCATTTTAACAATATTCATGAAGTTTTAAATAAATGCTGAATTTTTTTCTTACTCCCAACCCCTAGTAAAGGTAAAGAGAAAATGAGATGACGTAGGTAGGCTAGAATAAACACCAAATAATTATCTCTGTAATGAATTGTTAAAGTTCACAGAAAGGACAGTGCAAGTCAATGAATATGACTTATCGACACATTAAAAAGGCATTTAAAAGTGAACTGTGATCTTTAGCCACTATTGCTTTGGAATTGCAAATAGTAAGATCAAAAACCTAGGGCCAGGAATGGCATTAAAGTGGAATAAAGAGCAAGATTGGCACTGACTATGGTTTTGTTTGTGTTTAGTTGAATCAGGGCTGCCCTCATAAGCATTTGATTTGTGTAAATATACACATTGGATTCGAAATAGGATTAATTAACATGTAATCAATGGTATTACAAATGCCTTAGCCCACACATAAAATCGGGAATCCGCACATCAAATGCGACATGGAAAGGATCCAGATGCCAAGCCCGGTGGCAGAGCAGTGGTGATGAGACAAAGTCCTTTTCCTGAGTAGCATCCTCACTAGACACTGTAAAGACAAAGTAATCTCAGAAGCAGCAAATACTACATGCTTTCCCATGTGTCACTTAATTGTAAATACAACTCTCATCGACACATATTACTAAGCAAAAATGTTTGTATTTTTCCAAAGAGACAGTGAGGATGCAGCGAAGATGGGGTTCCTGCTGGGTCTATCTGACTGACCTCTGTGCCCCTTCAACATCCTCATTCTTTTGGAACTTTATTCTCATCTTCAATGTATTAGGAACTTGGCATCAGTGGATACTTTCTGCAGAAGTGATGGTTGAAGTCTAAATTCCTTTATCCAGATGCTGTTGTGAATATTGCATAAAATGGAATTTAGACCTCAGTATGTAGGGTCATGGCTGGTTAAACTATTGCTGCTGGTTGCCTGGTGTATATAGGTATCACTCTCCTGAAATTCAAAAGATAACTCTTCCCTTCACAGCTAGAAAATAAAGCTATGTTAAGAATGTCTCCAGCCCTAACCGGTTTGGCTCAGTGGATAGAGCGTCGGCCTGCGGACTGAAGGGTCCCAGGTTCGATTCCGGTCAAGGGCATGTACCTTGGTTGCGGGCACACCCCCAGTAGGGAGTGTGCAAGAAGGCAGCTGAATTGATGTTTCTCTCTCATCGATGTTTCTAACTCTCTATACTTCTCCTTTCCTCTCTGTAAAAAATCAATAAAATATATTTAAAAAAAAAAAAAAGAATGTCCCCAAATATGAAAACACTCTGCTAGGAGAGTCATCTGTACCATGTAGCTCTTTGTAGAAGGTGACATTATTCCCAGTTAACATGTGAGGAAAATGAGGATGAGAGAGGTTAGTTAAGTTGCCAAGGTCACAGAGCTAATAAGATAGTGAGGATTCCTGAAATTAAAGTATGTGCTCTCCATAACACAAACTGCTTTTCAACCAACCACTTCTGTTGCCCACGTACAGGTTTCTTTTGACCACATATGCTGTATTCCCATATAAACATTTAAATTCAGGATAGCCATACCAAATTTAGAACATAGATTCTTACACCAAAATTAAAAACTCACAGAAACAAAATGGAAGACAATCATAACCTTTAGAATGTCTTTCTTTAATCTCCAAGTTGGATTGAGCACCCCTCCTCCATTATTCCTTCATCATAGTATTCACCCCTGTACACCAGGATTACCTGGTATTTTGTCTTTCTCATTTACCAAACTGGAGAAAGCTAGAAACCACTGAATATAGACTCTTACTCACCTAAAATGGTTTCTAGCATATGAACATCACTGCATAAATGCTTGTTGACTGAACTAGTTGAATTGCCACCATTGGGATCTGCAATTTAACTAGCATTTTAGGAAGTTTTAACAGTGTTAGTCCAAGACAAGCTGGAGAACCTGTGATATGTCATCTAGCGGCATGGTGACCATTTATCCAGTGGTAGCAGTGGCCATCTACCCACTGACACACTAAAAAAAAATCAGCTCCTTCTCTCTTTTCCATGGTTATCCTTTCACCACCACCACCACCCACTCCCCCCAAAGAAGAAGAAGGCAAGAGAAACTAGGGAACAGAAATCGTCATGCATGCATACTAAGGCCCCTTCACCACACACAAAAGGGTCTTTCTGCACTACTTGGACAGTGGAGAATGGGTACCCTGTGCCTGCCATCATCAAAGCATATCTCACAGATTAAACCAAAGAAGATACAGAGCCTCAGGCTCACCGTCACATCACAGACAGATGTTAAATTTAACTACCAGCCTCCTGAAATAAGTTCATCAGCTCAGAAAAGAATAAAGGAGACTGGACAACATTCTTGTCAAGAGAATTGATAGGAAAGGCCAGGGCTTTGCCACATGAGTACGCACTGATTGTTGCTCGGGGCTTAGAGGATGATGAGCAAGCAGAGGCTCTTTGCTGGGAATGTTAGCCATGAACATTCAGAGAAAGAAAAGGGTGATTAGAGGAGAAAAGTTGTGCACTCTTGGATGCCATTGTATCTAAGAACAAGCCAACTTTTTCTCTCTGATTTATTTTTTGAAGCGGATCTAAAAAAAGAAGAAGAAAAGAAAGGGAAAACATGTACATTTTTTTCTTTCATTTGTGATAATGTTTCGATGCCAAAGAGAAAATGTGATGAAAATGCCAAAGAAAAGAGCTGTGGCATCTATAGCATTTACTATGTTTATATAGAGATTATGCTTCTGGTTGTTAACAGGCTCCAGAAGGTAAGCCAGTGCTATGCCCGTGCATTTCACATAGAGGAGACCAAGTACAGTTCCCACGTTTTCGTAGGGCAGAATGATTCAGGGGCTGACTAGCATTTCCTTTTCCACAAAAATAAAGACTTTACCACTAGTTACTCTATAATTCAGAGTTTCTCTACTTTTTTCCTCTTGCCTTTCTAAAAAGTCTTCATGACAAAAAGCCATAGCCAAGCAGTTTTGATATTTCACAGCACGATTTCAACCTGAAACTGTGATGCAATTAGAATATTGGAAAGGATTAAAATTAAAATAATCCTGAGCTTGTTCTTATCAGCTCTGATTATGGTCAGAAGTGGCTCCCAACCTTTACTCTACCACACCCTATACTTGTGTACATATTGGAGCACACACACATACACACACACACACATTATTTCAGGTTTGAGTATAAGTTTAAGCTTGACACACTCAGAGCAAGGCATAATGTGTTCCATTTCTCAGGACTGCAAATAAATCAAATTGAGAAACATAGAGGAAATCCAGATATGAATGAATTATCCCAAATGACTCCATTTACTATATCCCCAATATTATTGCATCAAGAATGTACCAACTGTATTGGTTAAATGAATTATGACATAGTCATGCAATAGGCTACAATCAAGGCCATTAATCATGGTGTCTGAGGAGAATATAAGTATAATGACTTTCAAGATGTTCATGATATATTGTTGGCTGAATAACGCAGACTACAAAACAACACCTACAGTTTATTCACAATTCTGAAACTACAAAATAGTATTATTTCACTTCTAGTCTCATCTGCATCTAATAGCCAATAAATAAATAAATAAATAAATACATTTTATTCTAACTTGAAACTCCAGTTTGCATTTTGAAAAAAAAGATTGAAAGAAGGGATATTCACACAAAAATTTTTAATGCTTTTTAATTGTGTGGTAGAATTTTCTTCTTTTTGCTTATGAAACTGAGAAGTAAGAAATGAAAAGCAGATGACCGACAGTAAGATTGCCTATATTTTTCCAAAATCAGTTAGTTTAAAGATCCTTGAAAAATAATCTCAAAAAAAAAAAAACCCTCATAACGAATAAGCTATCATTGGACATTTTCTAGTCGAGCTATCTTCCAATTATTCAATAAAAATTCCTTACTGATCTTATTAGCCTCAAATAGTAAAATGATAACATACCTAACCTAGTCAAAATCTTATTGATCTCCATCAATAAAATAGTTAAACAACTAAAAATATAGATCTTCATGTAATTGGGAGCAGTGGGAAAAAGGGAAAGTATGAGGCAAATGAAAATCAATAAAAAATTCATCCCCCTACAGCCCAGTTTCCATGTTTCTGCTTCTCTATGGATATTTTAATGAAATTATTTCAAAATTACATGAAATACAACATGTAAAGGTAAATTATTTATGCCTCCTAACGTTTCTACTTTCATATTCTTCTAGCCAAGATGAATTTTCATCTATTATGCTTTTCCATGAAGACCATTGTTCACACTAGAATAACTAAAAATGATTGATATAGTGGAAGGTGAGTATTATCTGATACTAAGTTCTCTAATTTATTTTTCCTTCAAAAAACTTGGGTCTGGATTTTAGTTAGGTGCTCATGCTTATTTAGTATTCAGTGGACACTAAAAGCCAACTATATAATTATGATAAACCATTAAAACAACAAAAATAATCAAAGCTGCCCCATATTGAGACTTTACCTACATGTATATATGTATGTATATGTATATATGTATATGTCTATGTATAGGTATATAAACATATAGATGTCTATATATCTATAGTACAATATTCATAAAACTTCTGAGGTATTTTTCTCTCTATAGTAAAGATTTAAAAAAATAAATAAAAACCTAAAGCTCAGACTCATACCAATTAACCCAAGTTCAACCAGCAACCCAGCAGTGGAAACTAAATAAAGCATAGGCTTATCCAACTCAGAATTTGTGTACCAAACACTGATTTTACATCTCACTTCTGGCTAGCTCTTGAAAACAGAGACCTGCTCAGTCACTAATGCTCCACAATGTCCTTTAAGTTTAATTAACCATTTTCCATTGATGGGAAGATGATATTACACAGAAGATGTGGTTGTATGTACATTCAAATTACAGTAAACAGGCCTAAAACTACAGCTACACTTGAGGAGGTCACAGTGATCACAGATCTAATTTTGCTGGTCTTAATCCATCATAGCTAGGCTCAAAGAAAGCACACTATCCTGTTCGGGAAATGGAACTCTTGCCACAGTGGATATTAATTGAAGACATAGAATTAGCTATTTTAAATCATTTACTTTTGTGAGCATTTGCATTTTAGGGTGGCTGGAATATAGACACAGCTGTTTATGCTTTGAGAGGAAGGGAGGAAGAAAAAAGACTAGGTCAGAAAAGAAAAGAAAATGGGGAGACTCATATATTATTGTTTCCCTCTGCTTACAGCATCTGATTCGTTAATTCAAAGTTTCTGAGATGTGATCGGTTTCTTTAAAAATTCAGATTGTCAAAAGTGCAAAATAAATCAACGCTGATGTAACAAAACAAGTCAGAAAATGAGAGAAAAAAATGACATCTTTCAAGATCAACTGTTCCACAGAGTACAGAACAAGCTGGCAGTCTGCAGAACATCATACATTAACTAAAATAAGCACTAAAAAAACCTGACAGCCAATGCATATCAGAGTTAGGAGGCAAAAGAATCTGTTCTCCCTGGGGACTGATGTGTTGTGTTATCTCTGACGGTACGAATTTTTTAACCACATCCAAAGATCTTATTTCATTGTATCTACCACAGCACACATTCTGTGGGTCTCTCTTAGAATAGAATACAGAAACTGAAAAAAGTCACATAGAACAGTATAAGTAGTGAGAGATAACCGGAAGGCCTGAAAGTGCAGATCATTTTCATCAATTTATGGATACGTGAAAGAATGATTCAACAGTGGGTGTTACGGATGGGAGAAAAATACTTAGAAACTAGATGAAACAAGGAAAATGATCACGTATATGAAGTTTATTCGCAAGTCCTCATTTCTTTCTTTCCATACATAGCTTCTTTGCATTAATTCATTCTTTTGTTTTCCAGGAAGTCTGTATGAGTCATCTACTAAATCTAAAGCATTTTGATAGGCATTAAAGAAGTAGAGATGAAATGATAAACTAAATTTTGATTTTACCTCTAAAGGGACTCCTCAGCCAAGTAAAATTTTGATACAAAACATTGATTAATCTTGTACAAAAAGGAAAAAAGGTAGGTTAGAGATTAGGGGTCAATAGCTACTGGATAAAAGCCAAGAAGAAAGAGCAATGAATGAAATGGGAACCAAAGAATTTTGGAGCAGGAGAAAAAGAAACAAATAAGAAATGAGAAATAGAACTAAAGAGGAACAGCAGGAGCCTAGCACATATAGAACTGATTAATAAAAAGATCACATTTTTAGAAACTAAGACAGGAGAAAATAAGCTTACAAACCTAAATGCTTAGACCTTTGAAGGAACAGTTATTTTGAAATAAAAAACATAAACTAGATTAGAGATTCATGAAAGTCTAAAATCAGAACAAGTGTACCAGAATATAAAATAAGTTCAATAAGCATGCTAAAAATGATAAAAATGGATATTAAAGTTATGAACAACAATAATATACAGGGGTGGACAAAAGTAGGTTTATAGTTGTGAGTACATGCAGCAGAGTTTATTATTGTATTGTTATTTATTATTGTATTATTTATTTTTATTATTTGTCTTATTATTATTTCATATGCTTACTTATGCTTTGTCTTTTAGGTAATTGAAGGCTGGTATTTTAACCATACTTTGGTCCACCCCCGTATTTTAATGGAATCAGGTAGAAATATTTGGTATGAAAACAATGTTATTGAAATAACACATAGGATAAATAGTAAAATGTTATAAATGAGGAGCAAATTAGCAATGAGAAGATAAAACTGTAGAAGTCTTCAAAAAGAAGACATAAATAAAAGAGAAAAAGAGGATATTAAAAAAAAAGGTTAAGACATGAGGAAGAAAGAACAAAAGTGCTAGTGTCCAGAAATTATAGATTCAGAAAGAAAGAATATAAAAGTAGAGAGAAATAAATATTTGAAAAAATGATAGAGAAAATTTTTTATAATTAGTAAAAGATGAAAACCAGATTTAATGGGCCCACAGAGTGCCAGAGCATAAATAACTTTTTTTAAAAAAAACTCACATGTAAAGTATAGAAACTTTAAGATTATTAATGACAAAATTTAGGATTCTCTTAATTTCAAGAATGAAAGAGCAAGCACACACAAAGAAATCAGAACACTAGATGCAAGAAGACGAAAGGGTAATGATTTCAAAATATTGAAAATAAAGAATTTGAAGCAAGAATTTTATAAATGGCCAAACTGTCATTCAAATAAAGGGAATGATAAAAAATATTCTCAGCCATACAAGCCTTCAAATTCTACCACATAAACACCCACTTGTAAAATAGTCTTGAATAAAGTATTTAAGAAAGAGGGAAAATACTAATGCTGCAGGAGCTATATGAAGCTAAAATGAATCAACATCTAGGTAATATCTGTTGTGGGCTTTTAAAAGTAGCATAAAAAGGAAGAAAAATCTTACCTTTTGTGACAGCATGGATGGACCTGGAAATTGTTAAGCTAAGTGAAAAAAGCCAGTCAGAGGAAGACACATACCATATTATCTCACATGTGGAATCTAATCACCAACATTATTTAACAAACAAAATAGAAACAGAAGCATAGATGCATAGAACAGACTGACAGTTGTCCGATGGCGGGGGCAGGGCGGGGGGTAGGGGGGCAGATTGGGAGACTGGGTGAAAAAAGGTGAAGGGATGACACATAGACACAGACAACAGTGTGGTGATAGCCAGAGGAAAAGGGGATGGGAGGAGGTGGAAGTGGGAAAAGGGTGGATAAATGGGGACAGAAAGAGACTTGACTTTGGGTGGTGAGCCCCTGAGGTGGTAGGCAGATGATGTTTTATTGAGTTGTACACTTGAAACCTGTATGGTTTTATTAATCAACTAGTGGCCCAGTGCACAAATTTTGCACATTGAAAGGAAATTAATTAGAAAAAATATTTTAATATCACTGTTTGCCCTTTCTCTATAATAGAAGTATCAACCAAATTCACAATCAACAATGACAGGTGGAAACACACGCCTGCAATTGGCTCCAGCAAGAGCTTTATATATACCGTGCATGCACGAGTCAACTTAGCCTTTTATAGATATAGAATAAACTTGCTTAATTAGAACTGCTTTCTGATTTAGCTAAATTTTTTTCAGCCCAGTGAAGCACCCCAACTTCTCTTTCAGATAATTGTCAGCAACACAGCAGTAAATATCAACATGAAGCAGATTATTATTGTAGATCACGCAGGGAGAACAAAGGGTAAAATATTTAACTGCAGCAGTGTTTGACTATATTCTGCACAGTAAGAAAGCCTGAAGTCATTTTCAAGGTCCACCATTTCCTACTTCTTTTCAGTCTGGTCAAGTTTCTAAGTTTTCTAAATCTCTATTTTCCGGCTAATGAAAAGAAAATAGAATTCCACCGAGTCTCCTACCTACCTACTCCAGGTCTGCTGTGAGAATCAAATGAGATGAGGCACGGGAAAATGCTTCACAGACATTTGGTTAAAGTGTGAAATGTTTCCACCTGGCTATAAAGCAAGTCGTGTTTCTGGGCTTAAGAAACTGTAAGGAGGCTAGTCTCTAGGGAGAGGAAGCCGGGTGTTGCTATGTGACATCATTACCTGGTGCCCACAGTGACCTGACCGTTTCCAGGCTGGCCACGGGGTCTCCACGGTGTTGACTATCACTCCGGGGTGGTGGCGGGGCCTGTGTTCCACTTGGGGGAAGCCGAGTTTGCTTTGTCGGTGCCAGGTCCGCGCTGCTGTTTCTCTGTAAATGGCCAGTGCATGTCACAGCAGCTCCTGCGTGGGGCGTCTACCCCCTGGTGGTCAGTGCACGTCATAGCGACTGGTCAGACGGGTGGAGGGACACTTAGCATGTTAGCCTTTTACATATATAGATGTCCCCCCCAATAAATTCAATAAAAATAAATAGTAAATAAATAAATGTAAAAATAGCTGAGATAATTGAATGTCACTAGTAATTGATAAAGAAATAAAACTTAACTAGTTAAGACCAAGGGAAATAAAACATAGTCATAAAAATCTCAAATTAAATATAGAATCATCAGTACAATAAATGGGAAAGAAGACCAAGAAATATGAGAGTTTTCTATAATATAAAGCTTTAGGTGTTTATAAATGTATACATATTTTAGTTTCTGAAAAATATCACTTATCAACTTAAGTTTTCTTTGATTAGTTTGCTAAGAGATTTTTAATGGCAGCATTATTTAATAGTACCAACAGGAGTCAGCAAAAATAGGTTTATAATTGTTCATATGGAAAATACAATAATTAATAAACAATAATATAAGTATAAACTCCGGTTTCATGTACTCACAACTGTAAACCTACTTTTGCCCTACCCTTTATATACATAATCTTTTTTTCACCATTAATCTATTGATGATGTTAACAGGTTGCTTAATGCTAACCATTACTTGTATTCCCTTGATAAACATGAAATGTTCAGGATGTAATAATTTTTAATGTAACATTATATCTGATTTGTTTTATTTAAAATTTCTCATAAATGAGAGTAGCCTCCAATATTGTTTTCCCTTGTGCATATTCTCGTATTTACTGTAAACTTCCTTTCAGCAGTTTGTGATTAAGATGGTAACGCTCCTGCAGAATGACGGGAGATTTCTGTTTTTTCTCTGTTCAGGAATAGCCCCGGAGCCTTTCAGTCTTTTCTTTGAAAGATTGTTATGCCTTTCACGGTGGCTGCTTTTGTGACAGTGGAGGGTCAGGGAGGGTTGTCATATACCAAGTGTCATGGATCTCAGTCTGCTCTGGACCCTACATTGTTCTTGTGGTCTATTTATATATTCTTGTCTATTTCATTGCCTTAAGTATTCTAACAGAAACCAAATGTTTACTGCAAAGCCCTTTTCCTCTGTGGCACTAGGAATGATGCCTATGTAAGGGAGCCCATTTATCAGAACTATAGCAGGCAGAGCTGAGATATGCAGGAGATTGGATTACATTCCCAGCTCATTAGAGAATGAGAAGCAAGTACAGGGTTATGAGAAGAAATCCTGTTCAAAAGAAAGTATCAATCTTTTCATTCTATGGAGGAATCAGAACACTAGTCAAGGAATTAACATATTGTAGTTAAAACATCTAAATGTAAAATAATCATACAATTATTTCCCCTTAAAAATTCAAGCTACATACATGCCAAGGTACATATTCTGTCTCTTGGAAGTAAAGCCACATCCGAAGGTAATTTGTTGTCACTTTTATTCACACCTTTCTTGAAATAAATCTTAGAAATATCCACATTACCCAAAATTGACACCATAGCTTTAGTCCTCTCATAGCCTCTGCACCTGGCCTGACAGTTCTCCCGCTTCTAAATCTGCAGAATCCGCACTTCAAAATGATAGACAAATAGAGCCACCAGTGACACTCTGCGACATGCCCATCCCTCACCCAAAACGTAGCCAATGGAAAGAAGTGTCATTGTCACATGTCCCAAAGCTTATGCATGCCAGTCTGGACATGCAGAAACATGCTTTTCTCACATACTAGTTTTAAGAAAACAAGGATTTGTTTAATATTTTTAAAAAGTAGGAAATGAGCAACCATCCAAATAAGCTCAGCAAAAAGCTATTTGGGGATAATTTGTTCAGTTTAGGCCTGCGTTTCCTTCAGCCGGCGTTTTCCAGATGGCCGTTTCATTCAGTGACCTATTATAATGATAGTGCTAGGTCAAAGCCAAGCTTAGAAAGGACCCCGTAGTCTAGGATAAACAGACACATCAGTGGGTGATAATTAGAATATGGAAATGTATAAAATATGAGTGGCATGAATCAGTTTGGAAATCACATATTACCTAAACAATGAGGAAGAGACAATTGGATAACTATTTGGAATAAAATAAACTTGAATTCCTGCATTACAAAATGTTAAAAATGAGTTCTAGATAGATAAAAAATCTAAATCTAATTGTGAAACACATAAGTATTAAACCAAAATGTATATTAGTCTTATGATTCTAAAGTGAAGGAGGCCTAACTAATAATGACAACAAATATTTCATGATAGAAGATTGATAGGTTTGACTATACAAAAATTACAATATTCTATAGGAAAAAAAATTCCTGTTATAAATCAATCAATCTAGTTACTAAGTTAGCTAGGTAACTATCAGTTAGAAATGTCTTTGTACCAAATATCAAAAGATGTGACTCAATAATACGTATACATCTATTAATATTTTACTGTATTAAAAAAATACAGCCCTGGGCACTGTGGCTCAGTGTGTTGGAGCGTTGTCCTCTACACTGTAAAGTTTCAGGTTCGATTCCTGGTGAGGGCACATACTTAGGTTGTGTGCATACAGTGACAACCAATTGATGTTTCTCTCTCACATCACTGTCTCTCTCTCTCTCTCTCTCTCTCTCTCTCTTTCTCTCTCTCTCTCTTCCCCTCTCTCCACCTTCCTCTCTCTCTGAAATAAATGAAAAACATGTCCTCTGGTGAGAATTAGAAACAAAAAAACATAAAAAAATATATAGAAATTTTAAAACGAGAGTTGAAAACATGGTTGCTTAATAAAGTCACAAAACCACACATAAGCTCTCCATTACTTGAACATCCACTCCTGTATTGAATTTTACATTTTGAAACTTCCCAAATCTATGACTTAGAACTCACACTTATAAGAGATCCAAGATGACACATACTTAAAACACGTCTACATCTTTACAATGAGTTAAATTTTGGCTAAGGTGGTAGCACCCTTTCAAAACATGTTTCATGTGGATTTAAAGCTGTACCAAGTTCTTCTAAAACTAATATCCATTGGGAAAAAAGTGATTGTGTTTATCTTTTTTTTTAAGAAAAATAATATTTTCAACCATATGAGGTAGAGTAGGAAAAAATGCTGTGATCAGAATAATTCTCAGTGCTTATTTCAGTTGTTTGCCAGTAACTGGACAGTTCTGAGATGCATAAAGGTGCCCAGAAAATTCTGAGTATTTTGTTTTCCTAAAGATGTGTTTTCATCATAAAGTAATATAAACACATTCTATAAAAATAGGGAAAATAAGAGGAAATTATAAGTAATTCCACCACATAAACACAACCAATGTCAGACATTGCACTTCTTCCCTTCCAATAGCTTTGTCCTTTGTATCTGCTTGGATTTCAGAATTTTAATCATCCACTTTACAATCTTATTGATAGTTCCCTCTATGATAAAAAGGATTTACTAAGCTAGCACCAGCCATATTAATCACCAATTCTAAATCAGAAAAAGTCCATATTACAACATCATTAAGAAAAATATTTGGCCCCCAGAGTGTAATACTTTTGTATAGGAAATGCCTACTAGGATATGCTAAAAGTGTTACATAGGGATTAAAATAATTAACAACAGATGTAATTAAGGTTTTTCTATTACACGACTCTTTTTTCTTCTTCTGCATTTTAGCTCTGCTGTGACTATTTTTTAAGAGGCTTATTTTTTATCAAGAAGCTGCATAGATTAGCCACTTATCCAATCCAAAAAAAATAATTATTATGTTTTAACTTCAGTTTATTTTTCCTATTTGCATAGTTTTGGGTGATATGATGTGTGAAAAATGTTAACATTTGAAAAATTGGTATAGGCAGAAAAATCACAGATACTTATCTATAAGGCTTCTGAACCTTGTGGACAGTTAAGGAGAATGCAGTCATCTGTGTATGAGATCTGCATATAACTAGGAGTGACATTTTACAAATGCAGCATGGTCCAAATGTTACAAAAATTGATTGTGAGGCTGTGATAGTAAAATATGCAACTTGGTGTGAGCGAAATAACATGCATTTTCCCCACATAAAAAGATAGTTTTCTAATACATGAGAAACCATAAGCAGTTTGTGACTTTGAATAGGAAAATGTATATTTCTTTTTTTTTAAATATACTTTATTGATTTTTTACAGAGAGGAAGGGAGAGGGATAGAGAGTTAGACCATCGATGAGAGAGAAACATTGATCAGCTGCCTCCTGCACACCCCCCACTGGGGATGTGCCCACAACCAAGGTATATGCCCTTGACCGGAATCGAACCAGGGACTCTTCAGTCTGCAGGCCGACGCTCTATCCACTCAAACCAGTCATGGCTGTATATTTCTTTTTTTAAGTCTTTATTGTTGACAGTATTATACATGTCTCCCTTTAACTTCTTCTAGCCCACCCCCAGGCCTCCACCACCCTATCGTCTGTGTCCATGGGTTATGCCTATACGCATACAAGTTCTTTGGTTGATCTCTTCCCACCCCTGCCTTCCCTCAGAGATTGAACAGTCTGTCCCATGTTTCTATGTCTCTGGATCTATTTTGTTCATCAGTTTATTTTGTTCATTAGATTCCAAAAATGGGTGAGATCATGTGATATTTATCTTTCTATGAGTGGCTTATTTTGCTTAGCCTAATGTATATTTCTTATAAAACTGCTCTCTTCTGTCCTTCCATCATGATTTCACATGCACATACACATGAAAATTGTATAAATTGAATTACTTTGCATTGGCATTTCTTAGGAATTTAACACCCACAAATCTCCTATTATTAATTTCTAGTATTATCAACAAATTAGCTGAAACTTTTGTTTTTCTATTAATAATAAAACAACTCATCCTAAAAGTTCCTGTCATAGCTTAGAGACATCAACTCTGATTTGAAAACTCTACCAATTGAAGACCAAAAGACTGAATTAGAACCCCAAGCCATGTGTGAGTAGCAAATGCAAAGCTGTCTTGCTGACATCTCCTCATCATTTCTTATTCATAATCACTGGGCACCTGGCATCAGAGGATATGGAGAAGCCCTGATACAGGCTCTAACCACATGAGGAAGATACATCAGTACCTTGTAGTAATATCCTATCACAGGTGTTAGGAGCCCTGGTTCCTCCAGTGACCATCTGTACCTATGATCTTGGAATAGTCCTTTCACTCTCGGACTTGTGATTCTGTGAAAAAGTGCTCATGCCAGACAGACTCAGAAACTATTCAAGTAAAAGAAAACGTAACAAATATTAATTGCTCCAAAAGTCCTGAAAAATGAGAAGTTTATGATTTCAAATGCTTTCTGAGTAAGTTCCTTCTCGAGTAAGATGCAGCTGGCTATTTTTCTGACTTGTGAACAGCTCTTGAAATGGCTTGCCAATATTTTCCGTGGTGGGGAGGATGGTGATGATGGTGATGGTGGTAAGCGTCTTCCAGTCCCAAGAAGGTGAAAATTTTCCCAGCAATTACTCCCACGGCTTTTCTTATCTTGACCCAGTTTCTTTTTTTCTATTTTTCCTTTCATTCCCTCTCTCTCTCTCTCTCTCTCTCTCTCTCTCTTTTTTTTTTTTTTTTGAAAATCACTTATACTTCAACCTTTCTCACTAATTCTTACTAGGAAAAAGCATCCTACTAAACGTGTATTCTTCTCTCCAGCCTGATCTTGCACCCACACCCCCATCTCACCTTTCCAGCCAGATGAGGGGCTCACATACCAATTCCACCCATCTGTAGTAACAAAGGAGGTGGAGAGTGAGTGGGAGTAAGAGAGGCTGAGTCCTTCTCTGAGGATCCCCACCTCAAGTAACATCTTGATATTTTCCCGATATTTCTGTTAATCTACTTGACAAGCAACTTCATTGCCTCCTCCTCCTCCTCTCCCACCACAGAAAATAGAAAACCAGCTGCATGAAGGAGTCAGTTTGTCAGAGCTTGAAGAATTATTAGTGACAAAAAATGGAAAAGCCAACCAACCCGCTTTCTAGTCTCCATTCACTGAGATTCTGCGGCCAGAGAGCAGTGTTTCTCAGAACGCACTTTAGACAGTATACAGGTAATTTCTTCACATTGAATACCATCAATTAGCACCCATTTCAAATGGATTTCCCTGCCTGCCAACAAAGCCAATGCCCATTTACTTTGATCTCTTTCTAGTTGTCCTTCTTCTTTGGCTGGTAAGTATTTTCTTGATGTTAAGCATCTGCCAACTTGGAAAGCTAAAGTATCCGAAACTGGCAGCCATACATTATTGTCATCCCTGTTTCATTTCCCCAGCACCCAGCATGGGGGTGGGGGTGGGGGGATGAAAAAATAAAAACCTATTTTCACATGCAACTGACACTAGCTCAGTTGCTGAGATTAGCTCCTGAGGGCGGAGGAAACGTGCACCAGTTCCCTTTCATATATGTGTCCTTTTTATCCTCTTCCATCTGCAACTCAATGGATAGAAAATGTGACGGGTTGGAGAAATCTGTTCATTCTGGTAAACTGTATGGAGGTGTCAAGGCTAAGAATAGTCATGGGCTGACATTAAATAGTAGGGACACATGCTGAGCTGGCTCACCCAAAGCTGGTGTCTACAGCAGCACACTAAATGAGAATTTAGATGGAGACCTTTTTGAGAATATTCTTAGGTCTGATCACTCAAAGACATTTCAATTTAGAGATGCAATGTGG
Organism: Plecotus auritus; assembly: GCF_963455305.1. Lineage (NCBI taxonomy): Eukaryota > Metazoa > Chordata > Mammalia > Chiroptera > Vespertilionidae > Plecotus > Plecotus auritus. Next base: position 119,673,045 of record NC_137776.1, on the reverse strand, counting down.
CCCTTGGGAGCATGAATTCCCATGAACAAGATTCATTCAGGTGCTCTTAAAAACTATCTTTTAAGCCAGAACATAGAGGAGAAAACTATTACAATACCGCCACTCTATCATTTGGGAGGAGAATTTTCCCTGCACACAGAGGCAGAACTCATTTTGAGCAAGAGGTTAAGCAGTAAAGGCAATCTAGAAGAAATTATAATGCTTTCTGAAATTATAGAACCATCCTGTGCTTTGAAGTTTTCCAGCTTGCTGATTTGTCTGAGAGCTTAGCTGATTCACATCTTGGCAACATTGATGTTCAGCCTAGGTCCGTGGTTGGCCAACTGCGGCTTGCGAGCCACATGAGGCTCTTTGGCCCCTTGAGTGTGGCTCTTCCACAAAATACCACTGCCTGGGTGAGTCTATTTTGAAGAAGTGGCGTTAGAAGAAGTTTAAGTTTAAAAAATTTGGCTCTCAAAAGAAATTTCAATCATTGTACTGTTGATATTTGGCTCTGTTGACTAATGAGTTTGCCAACCACTGGCCTAGGTTAAATATATGCCTAAATCTGTGTCACTATAAATGTCACAATTATGACAAAAATATCCATTTCCTTTGGAAGCCATGTTTCACTTCCAGTCATTGCTCCTTTAAATCACTTGCACATGTTTAGGCTTAAATACCCAAGTAGTTAAACTGGTTGATTTAGAAAAGAACAGGCCACTCTTTAGATTAGATGTGGGAAACAATTTGTGGATATATCAGTTCTGCTCTAGAGATTTTTCTGAGTTCTCTATTAAAGACAGATCTTTCCCATATCTTCAGATTTTTACCAAACTACTCTTTAATTCTGTTTTCTTTCACAAACTATCAAACAAGTTTGTTCAAAGAGATGTGTTAATTCACAGACTCACGGGGCAAGGAGCCTTAGGCTTGAGAGCTCATGTGTCCTTCAAGTACAAAACCCTGCCTCCAGGCAGGACCTTGCCAAAACCCATCAAGAGAACTGAAATTATAACTCTTATAGAACTGGAGAAAAGACATTTTCAGTGATTCCAATGTTTACACTCCTCCTGTTGCCCTTCTATATGCCTAAAGGGACCCCCCCATCTTGTTATTTAAAACTCTTTCTTCACATTTTACACCACAGAGTTCAAACACATGTGCTAAGAAACCTCTGCTAATCATGCTGTTTCACAGACAATAGGTCGTTTCCTTTCCCTCCTAGCTTCTTATGTTAATATTTTAATCAACACCTCTGTTTTGTGCCCTTACATTGCTATGGCAATAATTCAAAAAAAAATACATTTTTCTAAGCAAATAAATGACATTCTGCTTTCATCTATTAATTCAACAAACATTCATTGGAAGCTCCTATGAGTTGGACTACTTCTGGAGACTTGGTTTTACAGAGGTTAACAAGACCGAGACAATCCTGTCCTCTTGAAATGTAGAGTCAATCTAGTGAAGGGAGATAGACAATCAACAAACTATGCAAGTAAAAGAAAAGAATTATTGTTATAAATTATTGATTTTTTGATGAGAAGGGAAAGCCCATGGCAAATACAGGTTTAGGAGACAAAATCAGGAGTCGGAGTTTGGACATACTGTTCAAGATTTCCATTAAATTTGTCAAGGAGACAGTCAATTCCAGAGTTGAGAGGAGATATCTAGGAGAATTTTAGAATCACCTTTTGACTCAGATTTCTCTTAGAATTAATTAACCCATATCATTTATTTTGTAATGAGGAGCCTTTCATTTCCATTTCAACCAACCTTCTCATGCCATACTTCTTTATTTTTCATTCAGAACAGCTGCTTCCTGTCATCAAGTTTTATTTTAATTTTCTAATATAATTTGATAAGTCTCTACCTGACTAGATTTAATTTTTAAGTTTAAAGAGCAGTTATACCTTCTTCTCCCAGACTATGTAATTACCAAAAGGAATTAAGTTTTGATTTTGTACCATGTATTTTGTGGTGTTTCCTATGTAACATGTCATTTAATTATCCAAACCATGTATAAAATAGATGTTACTATGGTCTATGTTTTGTTAATGAGAAATTGAAAAACAGACATTAAGCAAGTTGCCTCAGCTGACACAGCCATTGTATTAATGTTATACTAGCTATACAGCATCTCAAGGAGTGGAAATGTTACCTGACACCAGGTTGGTCCACTCCTTAGAGGTATGTATTTCAAGTCTACAAATACCATTAGGGGCTCTTTGAGTGTTAGGTAACATCCATAGAACTGAGCTCAAAATGAGCAGGCATCCAAAAAGGCCTTTGTTGAAGTTCACTAAAATGAAGAGGGGTGAAAACTTGTGCATTGCTCAGTGTCTTTGCAGAAGTATTTTCCTAAAATAAATATACATACTATGCAATTCCCCTAAATTATTATAATGTTTAAAATTGATCTATTGCTATACTTCCTACTGTGAGGACAACTTTCAGGGACACTTATGTATAAGGAGGTTATTTCAAAATTTCAGTAGCTAATCCCCGTGGATGGGCTTCAAGAAATATCTGCCTTATGATGAATTTTTCTCTGTCATGAATAGAATCCTGAATATAGCAAGCTTGGGTCTACTACAACCCTATTTCAAGGTATGGAAACAGATGAATTGAGATTGAACTTTTCATATGATAGCTAGGACCAAAAAAAAATTTCCCCAGGCTATGAGAAAGCAAGAAAGATATTGATTGGAAGAACAAAGTCTCTTCTAGAGAAAAGTATGATGGTAATCTACAATTTATAATTTCAAGTCATTTTATTACACATTCTACTATTTGGTCTTGACAATAACCTGGTGAGGTAAGCAGGTGAGGTACCATTATTGTTCAAACTAAAAATGAGGAAACTGAAGCCAAAAGAAATGAAGTGGTTCACAGAGAAGCAGACTTCAAGATAATATGAGAACTTCAAGAGATTCATTAACAGAGGGGCCGGGAAAAGTGAGGAGAGCCTTCAGACTGCAATACAGGTCTGACACTTAGGGAAAGAGAAAATAAAAGAAAAAGGATTGGGTGGAAAGACTCTGAGACTACAGCACAGTTGCAAGAAAGTTTCAGCCAACAGCTCTCACTGGAAGGCAACGCCCACTGTCTTGCCAGGATGTGCCTGCTTTACTATCCCTCCCACACTCAGTCTTTGGGGGAGAGCAGCCCACAGGAAGCCTGGCCTCAAAGTCAACACAGGTGGGGGTCCAGAGGGGTAGGAGTTGGGAATGTTAATCAGTTATCCTCCTCACAGGAGGAGGATAACCAGAACGTTTTCATGACTGCCCAACCCTCCCACCCCCAAGCCCCCAAATAACAAGTAGAAATGATGGCCCAGAAGTCTCCTGACATCTGGAGAGTATTTTATACAGTCTTTAATGTGAATGACACATGATATTTTTATATATATATATATATATATATATATATATATATATATATATATATATATATATATATTTGCAACTAGAACCATGTGATCACTAAATGCAGTTACATGAGTTGTCAGAATCTGTTATTGTTTAAAAAGCTAAATCTGTAATAGTTATTCATACAAGCAATAGATTGTAGAGTGAATCTACTGAAATGTTTCAGATGCACAAAAACTATCCTGAATACAAGTAAAGGGGGAAAACAATCTACTGCAATTTTTGAAAGAAACTACCATAGATTAGTTTTGCCACTAGTCGCCTCCCAGTCTAAATTGTGATACAAACATATTTAAGGCTCAGTAGATGAAATTTGATGGGTACGTAACATTCCAAAGCCTATTTACTTTCACTCGTATATCTCTTTAAATCAATATACGTAAATTAGTTTTATACAATAATCATTTCTCAAATGAAATAATTGATGTATTTATAAAGTACCAGCTGTTTAATGCATTGCAAGGAACTCCTCATTTTGTCCTGAAAGCAAGTCTCTAGATCTGCATCATTCCTTCACAGTGCATGTGAAGAAATTGAGGCTCAAAAACTTTAACAACTTAAGATTTAACAGGGCATGGCAAAGTCCATTCAATCAAAAAGAGGTGCAACATAGCCAATAAAAGTACAGATTAAAATACTATGGCTTTGGACACAGTCATTTGATTGCTTAAACAATATTTTTATTACTTGACTGATACACAGATTTTTTTAAGTGGACCATCAAGAAATGGGAAAGTTTTAAAAGAAAACTTTTTTAGAAGTAAACTTATTGTTTTTATAACACAGAAGAATGGTTCTCCCTATTCCCCACCTATCCCCACTTCTAACAAAATGGCCAGGTAGGAATTCTCAGTATTATGGATAATAAAAATCCTATTGAATCATATTTTTCATGGACCATGTTTTTGGAAATTCCAAATGAAACCAGATAATTTTTCAATCAAATGGAATAAAATTTTTCTCTTTCCACCAACATGTAGAAAGTTGATTGAAAGAAATAAAATATAATTTTCAGTTTTTCTTCCATGTCACAATATCCATATCATTGTATGTGCTTGTTTTTGTGTCTAAAATACTCTCCTCCATATTTCTGCCAATGAAATCAGTCTTTAAATCAGTTTAAATTTCCATTTTATTCTTCCTGTGAAGCATCTGCACCATTCCTCAGAATGCCCTTTCTTATCACACCTGGATGATTGATATTTTCTCTTACAGACCCCAACTCCTTGTGCAATACCTCCTGTAGAGCTGCCAGAATGCCTCTGTGTACTTATTCATTTGCCTGCCTTCAGTAACAGCCAAAGAATTGAGGACTAAAACTTGCTTTTTTTCAGTTTTGTGTCTTTAGTGCCTAAAACTTAAATGCTTGCTGAATGGAGACAAGACTACATAATAGAAAGCAAACAGCATGGAGAAATTAACTATAGATCTTATGAATCGCAATAAAGTGATGCCCATTTATACATAATCTAATTTTCTTTTGCAAATGTAATTGTATAATTTTTGCAAAAAATTTGATGTTACATTTTCATTTACTAGTATTTTTTTAATAAATCTTTATTGTTCAGATTATTACAGGTGTTCCAGTATTTTTATATCATTATAACCATCAAAAACAAACTATAGAGACCAAACTATAATTATATTCTCAAGATAACATTAAAATAATACATAGATGGTAGGATGATAAATAATAAGAAGGATATAGTATGCAAAAAAGTAAAATAAGGAAATAAATATTGTAATATATTTCTAACACCTCCAAAATAACCAAAATTTTTAAAAATATTGACTCATGTTTCATGTGAATAGAAACACAACAGAAATGGCATAGTCAGCATGGTTTTAATATTAAGGAAACTTTCCTCTTTGCACTAACCTTGACTTTGTGTTGTCTTAATGTGTCCAAATATAGTATACTATTAAACTTTCATCTGTGGAACAAAATTTACTAACTGCATCATAAGTCGTCTGTAAATTATAATACAGTGGTTTTAATTTTGTAGAATCTGCAATAGAACAGTGTAAATAATCTTGTTTCATTTGGCTTACCATGAGTTTATTCATCAGTATCTTTTAATAGACTTGATCTTAGACCTCCTTATAAAGTTTCCAAAGTGTAGCCCGATATCTTTCACAAAGCAGACACTAATATATGTCCATCAAATTTAATTATAACAAAAACAAAATTGAAAATAAATGTCTTGAAAACACATGAAAAAAATCAATTTGTGGGTTCCTTTCTGCCAAGTGCAAAGTGACCATTATGTGTTAATATAGTCCTACGATGGTTTCATCATTTCTGTCCACCACCAAAAAGCATTCATGTATCCAGCATTAAGCATACATTGTCTGAAAATTATTATGTCATCAATCTAAAAACATAGTGTAGAAAATTGCTGTGTCCTATATTCCTATACTATTCTTGCAGAAGAACAAAGCAGTCTGGTCATCAGGAAAAATCAAATCACAAATCTTTCTAGGAATAAAAAGAAGGAAAAGGCTTTATATTAATTCTTGAGAAAACATGACTCAGTGCAGTTATGTTTATGTATTCCAAATATGTTTGTATGGAGAACAGATTGTTATATGGTAGAAACAGATTGTTATACAGTAGAAAAGCAACACAGAGTTGGATAAGACAAATCTGTCCATTATTATTTGCCTACATGACCTCACACATGCCCCTTGATCTCTCAGGTTCAGTTTCCTTTTCCATGGATATGTATCTCAGAGTGATTTTATATGGAATAAGTAAGATAATGCATATTAAACTCATGTTACCTCTAAGCTAGAATACTCAGAAGCTGTTATTATACCATATTTATAAGTCCCACATAAATAGATAGAGACACAATATTCATAGAGAATTAAAATATATCCATTGCATGAGCATATGTGCATTCCACAAGTAGCATCGTGTCCTAACAGATTGCTGTCACATTGCATTTGTATCTGTAAGCATTAGTGCCATTTTTGCATACCTGTTAAGCAATCTTCTGTTATTACTTTGCAACACATCATTTATGTCTCTCTCTTTCCTAACATAAGACCATTATCTTGCCATTCAACAATGACATGTGATTCATCCAAGTTTCCAAATGATATCTTCTTGATATAAGGGAAGGGGGAACCTCAATAACTTTGCTTTTTTTTTTCTTTTTTTTTTTTTTTTACTGGTACATTCTACATGTACCGTTTCAAAGGGTAGACTATAAAAGAGATATTTTCTGCACCAATTACTTGTAAATTTTAATTCTACATAGAGAATTCAAAATGGTGGGAGTTCGGCATAGGGATGAGAGCAGGAAAGAGGAGTGAAATTGATTAATATAGTAACACAAAATAAATCCATGTCCTGTTTTTTCAGTTTTTTCATCAGGGCAGAATTGGAGTCCAAAGAAGCAAATGGGTTTTCCTGCAGTTATTGATATGGTGGTCTTATTTTTGATGCCAAATCAGGACTTGTCAATCTAAGTGACTTTTTTTATTTGTAAATTTATATATGAATGTTGCATACTAAGTAATATAATTTATTATCACATAGCTAATTGTATTGCATGTTTACTATATACTAAGCATCATATTTTATTTAAACACTAGTGGCCCAGTGCACGAAATTTGTGCACGGGGGGTGGAGGGGTTGTCCCTCAGCTCGGCCTACATCCTCTCCAATCTGGGACCCCTGTGGGATCGGGCCTAAACTGACAGTCAGACAACTCCCTGGCAATCCGGGACTGCTGGCTCCTAACTGCTCACCTGCCTGCCTGCTTGATCACCCCTAACCACTCTGCCTGCAGGCCTGCTTGCCCCCAACTGCACCCCCCTGTCGTCCTGCTCACCCCCAACTGGTCCCCTCTGCCAGCCTGCTCACTCCCAACTGTCCCCCCGCCGCCAGCCTGATCACCCCCAACTGCCCTCCCTTCCTGGCCTGATCACCCCTAAATGCTTCTGCCTAGGCCCCGCCACCATGGCTTTGTCCGGAAGGACATCTGGAAGGTCTCATGGTGTAATTAGCATATTACCCTTTTATTAATATAGATAGGATATGACATACTGCCATAACTATAACATATATACCAGTATTACTCTATGAGAATACGTACTTCATGCGATAGGAAGGCATCCAATACATTACATTGTATATGTTGTAAGTAGTAGGAAATACTGTATTCGTAGCAATAATATACACCCTGTGACTTCCCTTCCTGATTTGGGAATGGTTCCCCAGTTCTTTGAACGTTTCCTGGCCCCTAATGTATTTTTTTGTCATTCAGTGTAACTTTATTTACTGTTTATTGCACATGATTTGAGGTCTTTAATTTCTAACCACCAAAGATTCAAAGGACTATTTTTTCCATGAAGTTTAACATTAACATCAGTGAATTCATGTATTCATGTGTTTTTATTGTAAACATCTGAATTATTCACATCGTCATAGATCCTGAACTCATAAGCATGAACCATGCACAGGCTGACAACAAGCCAGGAAGCCACTCTACAAGCAAACAGATACTCTGCATAAGGAGAAAAGTCATAGCACAATATTTAACGTCCAACCTGAGTCACCTCAGAATGTTAAATATATTGACTTCTTAATTCATATAGTATTGGGCATTCAACTGCTTGGTTGGTGACAGGGTTGACCTGGTTTCAGGAGGATTATTCCTGAAATAATTAAGGAAAGGGGGGCTCAATCTTTTCTTGGTTGCTTGCTCCTCCCCAACACCTTCATCTTTCTTCTCATCCTCAGCTTCTTGGGCATATTCTCCTTCACCTTCACCTCCTTCTTCTTCCTCCTTTGCATCTTCAAATTCTTCCTTGGCACCTTCTTCCTCCGGCTCCTTCCTCTTCATCAGCCACTTCCTTCTCCTTCTCCTCCTCTTCAGATTCTCCTTCAGATGGGGGGTCATCCTTAGCTTCCTCGGCTTTTGCAGCCTCAATGGTCTCCTCCACCTAGATCTGTTCCTCCTGGATATGGCTGGTGTATTAAGAAGGGAAGGAGCGAGCGGACATCAAGTAGGAGCTGGTCTGTAAACCACCGTAGGCAGATTGACCAAAGACCTGGGAACTCTGGGAGTAGCCGCTGGCTATGCTTCCCACACTGGTGAAACTGAGCTGGGTCTTCTCACCTTCCAAGAGTTTCCTGTAAGCTGCAATGTCAATGTCCAAAGCCATCTTCACATTGAGGATGTCCTGGTATTCTTTTCAATATCATGCCATTTCACTCTTTGTAGTTCTCAACTCATTTTCTAATTTGTTGATTGTGTCCTGCATCGGTTCTGCTTATCCTCCAGCTCTCGCAGCTGCTTTCCCAGAGCTTCATTCATGCCCGGGCATGCTTTGATCTCCAGGTTCTTGGCCTTGAGCAGGCGGAGGCTTTCAGACACCTCGTCCTTGGCGGCAAGCACCCCGTAGGTGTTCTTGGTAGTGCTCTCGGTCAGCATGGTGAAGCAGCTCTTGCACCATTCTTCTGCATTCTGCATGTTCTTGGCAGCCAGCTTCTCGTACTGGGCACAGATGTCCTTGAGTGCCACAGAGAGGTCGGACTTGGAGAACATGTCCATCTTCACAGAGATCTGAGCGTACTGGATCTGTGCCTGCAGCTCGGTGATCTCCTCTTCATGCACCTTCTTCAGAAAGGCGATTTAGTCCATCAGGCTGTCGATGCGCTTTTCGAGCTCAGCTCCAGCGAAAGCCGCCTCTTCTGCACCTTTGCATGCTTCATCAGCCAGCCCTCTGCGTCATCATGGTTCAGCACCTTTTCCTGGTAGCATAGCTGCAGGTTGCTCCCAGTCCCTTCCAAGCCCTGGTGCCTGCTAACTGCCCATTGCCCTCTCCTCGCCAGGGACAGGGCTTGGTGGGCCTGGGCACAGGCATCCCATTTTCATTAAAACGTTCAACCCCGGCCTGCTCCACCGGTGTCCACAGGCGGCCCAGGGGCAAACAGTGATCCCAGAGACCCTGGCCATCACCCCCCTGCCCGGGTCCCCGATAGCAACCTGAACCCTGCGGGGGGCATCAGGTGCTGCCCGCCCTGCCTGCCCAGTTATTGATCGCAGCCCGACCCCATGGGCAGCGTCAGGCACAGCCCGCCCGGCCTGCCCAGACTCCGATGGTGGGGTCGCATCAGGCGCTGCCCGCCCAGCCTGCCCGGTTACCCATTACGGCCTGGACCCCATGGGCGGCATTAGGCACTGTCTGCCCAGCCTGCTCAGCCTACCCAGTTACCGATCACAGCCTGGACCCCGCTGGTGGTGTCCGGTGCAGCCCACCCCTCCTACATATGCAAATTTACCCGCCATATTTTTGGCTTAATTTGCATATCACTCCTGATTGGCTGTGGGTGTAACGGAGGTATGGTCAATTAGCATTTTCTCTTTTATTAGTGTAGATTACAACAACTTTGCACAGCAAGTTGGTACAACTACACAAGTCTTAGGTCATGTGGAGAATTAGTGAAAGAGCATGAATTTGACTATAAGTGTATTTGAATCTAAAACCTATGCTCGTAACAACTACTTTATTTGGCCTGTCAGGGCAAAATGAAAAGATTAAGTCAAGAAAGGCATGAAATTAATTTACTGAATGACACAATCATCAAATCCCCTTTATTGGAGAATATCTTTAAAAAGAAAAGGGAGTGTTTCTTATTGCTATTCCTTCATGACAGACCTCGTGAATACTCTGAAACTCTGAGGATATGAAGATAATAATGGCATGGGTGAGGAGAGGGTTTACTGCTTGGGTCCCTTCACAGCTGTCTTCATGAAGCTTCAAAGTTAATGGTTTTCCACTCAACTCTATTCAGAGGCCAAATGTACTAATGGATGCTTAGGTAGTAGTTCCTTATTCCTCCACTAGGGGATATCTGTCTGTCTCTAAATCGCCTTATTGGTGACTCAACTGCCCCCAGGAAGTTTGCTACAGGAAAGACATTTGAAATTTCTAACTACTGATCAGGGATTGGCTTACTCACCCTAAAGATGCAATCTATTCATGCTGACATAGGCTCTCTAATGCAAACATTATGAAGTATTCATAAGCCTTCCCAGTTGCCTCAAAATAGAACCCATGTCTCCATTTAGATAAGGTATTAAGGCTTTAAATGCTTCCGCAATGAATCGGCTCACTTCTCGGTTCTAATTGTTTCTCTCCCTTCCTTGGATGGTGACTCTGAGATGCTCTGCTTTTTCTCAGCCCATCTGTCCTTTTGCATTTGTTCTTGCCTCATCTCTGGGTCACTTGTCCCTTCAGCCTTGTTTACAGTTCTTTTTCTGGAGGGGTGGGTTGCAGAGTTGACTTCCCCGGGGGAAAATTAAGTATTCATGAGAAAGATAGTGTGGGCGAAAGTCATCTGGAAGAAGGCATAGTGAATTTGTAGTAAATGAAAAACTTTAAAACATGTTAATTTTAATGCTTTAACAAGCACTGACATGTCTGTAGCCCCTCACAAAATGCAGTCTTCTTGAAGTTGCATATAGTAGTTATTTTAGTCATGCATGATTTTTCCCTCTGTCATTAAATTAGAATATGATTACCTCCCACAGCCAAAATAGCTCCCTTGTATACTAAGTGATATAATTTATTTCATAAATGTGATCAAAACACCTTTAGTAGATGGGGGTGACTGAGGGAGAAAGCAGCATTTTATTAACATTTTAGTATTGACTCTGTTTTATTACATTTAATCAGAATGGGATTTTCACAGCAACCCAGAGACATACTCATAAATGCTTCAGTTACCTTGCTTGAAAGGTACTTGTTTGTTTCTCTTTTAATGTAAAAACCAAAGTGTTTGTGATAGATTCTTTGGAAAACCTATAAGGGCTACATGTTTAGTTGTCTGATATATAGGCTCCTGCTGGTTCTTTTGCCTTGCTGGGTCCATGAATAGGACCACAAAGAACCGAATGCACAGAGCCCAGGAGTAAGATCCATGAGTATACGGACTTTCTTAGTCCTTCCCTCTTTTCCATTTTTAACACATATTTATTGAACACCTGAGGATATGGCAGTCAGAAAAAAAAAACTCCTTCCTTGTGGGTCTAGAGCAGGGTTGGGGAACATCTGGCTCGAGGGCTATGTAAGGCCCGCGAAATCATTTGGTCTGGCTCTGCCAAAACATTAGGAGTGAGTTAATTAATTTTTAAGTTGATAATTTTGTATGACCTGAGAATGATGTTATAAGTATCGAAATGGCCCTTGGCAGGTAAAAGGTTCCCCACCCCTGGTCTAGAGTATAGAAAATAAAAGTAAATAACTATGAGCTACAACCCGGACAGGGTCCCTCATTCAACACAGGTTTCTGGGATGTTTGTTCTGTGTACATACTGTTATGTATCACCTCCAGTCTTAACCTTGGTGGTGTCAGGCAGTCACACTTGAATATTCGGTAATGCTTTTCCCTGAGGATGATAAAAACAGGATATCAATTCATTTCTAGTTGAGGCATAAAAAGAATTACTATGAAACTTTAAGAGGCATGAAAGATAATTTTTTTAAAAGCTGGCTCCGCTACTTACTAGCAGGGGAGGGACCTTGGCCAAGTTTTTGACTTCTGGGTCTTAGTTTGTTGCTCTATAAAGTGATGACACTAGCACCTGTCTCCTCAGGTTGATGTAAGGATTAAGTGAGTTAATATTTGTCGTGTACCTCAAACAGTGCTTCTGGCATGCAGGTAGCCAACATACAAATGTTAGTTATTTGTTCTGCTCTCCTGCCTGAGGCTTGACCTTTTCATCTCTGTTGTCTGGCTTCTGCTTAAGCACTTCACTGATGGAACCCTGAATCTTCTAAAGGACCCTTTTGAACTTTGACTGTTGCTTTGCCTGTTACTGCCCTTTCTCAAGTGGATCTGAAATCTCTCTCTCTCTCTCTCATGTGGCTTCTAGCCCATGGTTTTTTCCTCTTGGTAGTCAGTTCAAACTAATTCCAGTCCTTCTCCCACATGATGCCATCCAGAGATTTGAAAAGAGGACCCACTATTCAAAAAGTACCGTTCATTGGGCTAAATATCCTAGGTCCTATAATCTTGTCTCTGAAGAACTGGTCTCCAAGTTAGTTCTAGTCTCTTGCTGGGTTACTGAAAGGACACATACCCGTTCCTTCTTTGTGGAATGTGGCTTGGAGTCTCCTAAGCATCTCAAGTGCTCTCCTCTGATCTATTCTCTCCTTGTCCGTTACAGAATGGCATGCCCAGGTGTGAGTGAATAGCCCCTTGGGTACTAGCACTGAAACATACAAGCAACAAGATAGAAGAGGTCCTGCACTCCTGGAACTTACATTCTAGTGGTAAAAACAGATAATAAGAAGTAGGAATAAGGAAGTTCCAGATAATGCTATTTTAGATTGGATGGACAGTAAAGGCCTGTTCGAGGAGGTGATACTGAGATATCTCAGGGTTGAAGAGGAACCAACTGTATTGACTATCTGGGAAGGAATATTGCAGACACAGGGAAGAGCGTGTGCCAATACCCCAAACTGTGGAGTCAGCAGTAGAATGAAAGCCCAAGTTGCTGGCGCAGTGTAAATGGCGGAAAAACAAAGTGCAATAAGATGAGGGTTTTGTTCTCAGCGCATCACATAGTATCCTGGTAATGACTCTCCTGAAAGTTTCAAAGATTCTCAGGGTTGGAAGGGACATTTCTCAAACTATTCCCCCGTCTATTTTCTTGACAGTACCTATGCTCAACCTTCCTTCAAGTTCTGCTTAAGTTCTTAAAGCGCCCTATATGGAGAAGTGTTTTAAAAATCATCTCATGGTAAAATTCCTGAACATTCAATAAACCTAAAGCAGTCATATTTTTGTGCAAAAAATTAAAATTTAAAGTTATCAAGACTGCATTATAAAATTTACAAAAGCCTCCATTAATCAAAAAAAGGGGGGATAGTAGGGTAATATCATGTAAGGAAAAATATCCTATAAGTAAATTACATCTAGAAAATTTTTACTTTACAAAATTAATTTTCATTTGTAATGCTAACAGCAAGACACCCATGAAAAACACACATGGTGTCTAAATAAGACAAAGGAAAATCGTTTGGGCAAAAATAAAAAGGATCCCAAATCAATTATATAGAAAAGATTCCTTTATTAACTTTTGGTCGAGAATATGTTTGTATATTTTCAGAAAACAACTCCAAGACCATGTGGATTCCTGCAACAGAGAGGAATTGACAGGTCTGCTCCAACCACGAAGACAAGAGGAGAAACAGTCCAGAGATGGAAGACGCTGATGACGCCTTGCCACGCTAGCAGTCAGCAGCTGTGCGTCGCAGCAGGTTGCCTAGGACCAAACTAGAGAGGGTCGAACCTGCATTGCCACCATGTGCCCACCATCCAGATATCATTGCTGACATTTACACATAAGGAACTGTTTGACATTGAAACGGGGACTCAAAACTGTTGGACATTGAAATTGGGACTCAAACATTTTTTGTTATTATATGTTTATTTCTAGTCTGCAGAGGCAAGATTTTTTAAAGGAAAGAAATGGGGAAAAATAGATACAGAGGCAAAGAAGCATTGAACAGACTGTCAAACTACAGCGGGAAGGCAGGGGAGATTGGTGGGGGGGGGGGCTGTAAGAGATCAACCGAAGGACTTGTACGCATGCCTATAAGCATAACCAATGGGATACAAGACACTGGGGGGGGGGGCAGGTAAAGGCATGTACTGGGGGGTAGGGGAGGCCGGGGGGAGGTCAATGGGGGGGGAAAAAGGAAACATATGTACTACTATTTGTAATACTTCAAACAATAAAAAAATATATAGCAGATGCCCAAATATAACAATTGCAAATAAAACGTTTTAATAGATCACTTTTTCTGGCTTCTAGTGCCATGTTCTCTCACACTTCTGTTTCTTTGCACATACTGTTTTCTCCACCTGGAGTTCCTTCCTCCAACTTGTGAACTCCCATGCATGTTCTACAGACCCCAACCTAAAGGTACCAACACCTCTGAGAGGTCTTCTCCACCCTTTGAATGACCCCATACTCCAATAATGTAGGCACCCTCTGTTCTTTCAGCACCCATTCAGATTTTTAGATTAGCCACACGTCATTCTTGAAACTGATTACTTACTTTAACCTATTGCACGAATAAACTTCATCTTGTGCAACTAACCCTAGAATTTAGCAAGGCGCTTAAAACTTAGTCACTTAACAAACACTTGCTGCGTGATTGATTATTATCTCAATGACTATATCTCAGTGGGAGCACAGTTTGCATTTGGGGCAGTGTGGCCCCAGATGAGAACCATTGTTGGACCATTCACTTATTTATTCTTGTAAAAGCTTTGGGCCAGTACTGTGTGCCAAGCTCCATGACCAATCCATGTGTTTGAGTAACACTGGAGCAGAAATTCACTACTTCTCATTCCATCCATCTTGAGTCATCTCTGTAGGACCATTCTTCCTCATTATATCAAAATGTGCCTCTGTATCCTCTAAACATTGATTCTGGTGTTATTGTCTGGTGCTATATAGAACATATCTCATATTTTTTCTCTTTTGATAGCCTTTCAACTATTTGGAGATATTTTTTATTGCCCTCTGTGCACCTACATTTTTTCCTTTTTCAGAATGAAACATTACTGATTTTTTTTTACCATTCCTTATGACATGAATTTGAGTGATTTCAGCTCTTTGTTACAGGAGAGGGATGTGTCAATATGCATTCACTTTGACTGTCATATTGTAATATTTTTACGCTACCTTTATGTGTAGCATTTTCCCCATTGTTTACAACTCAAGCAGTGGTAGACCTGCAAGGTTTTTGTGTGAGGGAGTATTTTTAAATACACCAGGTCACAAACATGTAGCAAAGGCAATTTTTGTGAAATGATTGCCTTTTTCTAGGCTTCTAGCAAAAGGCAGAATGTTCAGCACCTACTGGGTGTGTAATGCTATGTTGAACAACACAGAGGACAGAGAGGAATGTGCAGTATCCTTATTGTTAAATGTGCAGAATCCCTATTGTCAAAGAGCTAATGAACTCATTACAGCTATTTACAAATGTGAACAGTAAGACATTTACCGGCCTACCGGTAAGTGTCTAACAACCAGCTCTGTGGCTTGGGAGTGGAGGGTGAGCCCTGGTTTGCATTTGCTGATTTCTGTGGTGTAAATTCTTCCACCATGACAGATTGCAAGCTACCAAATCATCAGGATGTTGCTGCGGAAAGAGGTGTGTAGTATATATTTTATATATATATATAATATATTTTATATATTTCCTCTCTACACATAGAACACACATAAATAAACTCAAGAGCATAAGTGATAGTAAAATGCAATGCAAATATCTAAGAAGTGTTATGTTTTGAGTATTTATTACCTTTGGCCTTTTTTTTTTAATCCTCACCCGAGAATATTTTTCCACTGATTTTTAGAGAGAGTGGAAGAGAGAGGGAAAGATAGAGAGAAACATCAATGTGGGAGAAACACATCAATTGGTTGCCTCCTAAATGTGCACCAACCAGGGCCCTGGCCGGGGAGGAGCCTGCAACTGAGGTACGAGCCCTTGAGACCAGAATTGAACCCAGGACCCTTTGGTCTGCAGTCCAATGCTCTATCCACTGAGCCAAACCGGGTAGGGCACCTTTGGCTTTAATATAATTTATTTCATTATTATTTTATGCAATTTAATTTCTAACAACAGCTCTGTTTAATAACCACCTCTCAAAATTCCTAAAAATTTAACTATTGGCGCTCACAAGCTGATGTGAGCTGGCTCTAGCCCACTCCTGGGAATCTATATAATAAAAGCCCAAGCAACCGTTATGGTGAAACAACCAGAATGACCAGTCACTATGATGTGCACTGACCACCAGGGGGGGGCAGACACTCAACACAGGAGTTGCCCCCTGGTGGTCAGTGCACTCTCACAGGGAGAGCACCACTCAGCGAGAAGCCGGGCTCACGGCTGGTGAGCGCAGTGGTGATGGCGGGAGCCTTTCCCACCTCCAAGGCAGTGCTAAGGAGCAGCGAGCCAAGCAGTAAGGAGCAATGAGCAGGCAGGCAGTAAGGAGCAAGGGGTTCTGGACTGCAAGAGGGATGTCCAACTGCTGGCTTAGGCCTGATCCCCACAGGGAGAAGGCCTAAACTGGCAAGCAGACATTCCCCAAGGGGTCCTGGACTGCGTGAGGGCACAGGCCAGGCTGAGGGACCCCGCCCCTTCCCCTCAGTCCACGAATTTTGTTCTAGTTAAAATTATAATACAATATGAAGAGGCATCAGATACATATACAGAATAATAGTTTGGAGATTCAGATAAGAAAATGATCACTACAGTATGTGTTAAACTAATCAAGGAAGATTTTTCTGGAGGAGGTGGTGGGATTTGAACAATGCCCAGGATTTACATTAAAGAAGAGAAGGGAAAAAGCATTTTGGATTTGTAGTGTAGATGAATATTAATAGCATCTTACTTATTAACAATAATACATCTAAGTAGCAAGCATTGCACTAAGGACAATAGTGTATAGTTTAATGTAACTGTATTAAAATCCCAAGAAACAGAGACTATTATTAGCCTCCTTTTAAAATGAAGGCAACTGAGACTTAAGTCAAGAAACTTGGCAAAAGTCACACAGCTGGACAGAGTTATTTTGCTTCTTGTGTTCATCCTATCTGAGATTAATTTCAGACATAATTAGTAGGGGGGACCACACCTATGAGCATTCTTTGGCTTGTCAAATCGTCTATTCATACATTAACATTAATAATTATGGAAGTCATCTAGTGGTTTCAAATACTCTTAAATGTTTCCATCTACCTTTCACTGACACACAACCAAATAACGCTTTCCCATGGATGTCAACAGGTATTTTGCGGGGAGGAGTGTGGGAGATGGGGAGATGGCAGGTACTTAACCACTGGGATGAAGTTGGCTTAATGAAAAGTGAAATTGGCCACAAAACTAAAAGCAGAGTGATAGGTCCAAATGCAGGCACACCTGGACTCAGGGAGCCCCAGAGATCTCTCCTCTCACTGGCTTTATTGCAGATAGGCTTTCCCTGGTGGGGCCAGGTATTGGCCCACAGTTCCTGCTCACATGCTCACTGTAAGGCAGGCAGAAAAGGGAAGCAACTCCTTCTCCACAGGCTGAAGACAAGTTTTAGCCTAGACCTCCTAAGCCGTATTCTCAATGGCCCAGGTTGGGCTGTACCTTCATCAACCACTCATTCTGGCTAGGAGGATTATCTCTAAGAGTGAACCCGTACTCTTCATCTTCTCACAAAGTAGGCACTGATGGATGGGAATTTGTCAGAGGGAAGTGAAGATGCTGTTCACATAAGTTCGAAATACATATCTAAGGCAGAGAAATATAGGACAGAGGCAGAGAGAGTCACAGAAGATATGAGACACCGTGAACACAGAAATCAGAGAAACACTATTATGAAGACAAGGTAGAGCATGTATCATCCAAATCCTTTAGAATCATAACACATGCAGAACACAGCTACGTATACAAATTAGAATGTGTATAACACTTAGAGAGCAAGAGCTCCAATATGAGTAGGCAGCCGTTCCCATGAGAATATGTATTTTTGGAGCACCTACCCTATGCTGGGCACTGTGACAGCTCACATTCCCATTCCCTTCTTTGGTCTTGGTACTTAATGTATATTTGAAGAACAACAGGCTGCACATATTTAGATTTGACATACGTATACACCTGTGAAACTATCAGCACATCTAGAAAACGAATGTTCCCATCACCCCCAAAAGTGCCCTGGTGCCCACTCATCATGGTGCACAGCGCCCTCCCTTCACTCCTCCCCAGGCCACCTTCTGATCTGCTTTCTGTCACTACAGATTAAAGATATACTTTTTCTAAAATTTTCTGTAACTTCGAGCATATAGTATGTACTCCTTTCTTCTGTAACTTCTTTTCCCAGCATAATGATTTAGCAATTCATCCATGTTGCATAAGTCAATCGTTTGTTCCTTTTTGTGGCAAGTAGCATTCCAGTTGTGTGGATATACTGTCATTTGTTTATCCATTCACTTGTTGATAGATATTTGGGCTGTTCCTATTTTGGGGCACTTACGAATAAAGCTGCCATGAACATGCATGCACATGCCTTTGTGTGAACATAATTTGGGTTTCCCTTCAGGAAATATGGAGGAGTGGAATGCCTGAGTCATATGGCAGCTATGTATATGTCTAACTTTGTAAGAAACTGCCCAGTGGTTTTCCAGAGGGGCTGTACAGTTCCACATCCCCACTGGCAGCAGTGCGGGGGAGTTCTGGCTCCTCCCCTTCTTAGCCAATGGTATGGTCATCCTATATAATAAAGATGTAATATGCAAATGGTCGTTACACCGTGAAACGTAATGACTGACCGCATAAGGACCAGATCACAGATCAGCAGGAGGGTGGGGCAGCGAGCTACAAGCTACAAGCGAGCGGCAGAGAGCTACAGGAGGGGGCAGGGCAGCAAGCTATAGGGGGTGGGGGGGGGGAGCTACAGGAGGGCGGCTACTGGTGCACGGATTCGTGCACAGGGCTACTAGTTTAAAAAAGATTCTTCTATTCCAATGTGTGTGTACTGGAATCACAGTGAGGTTTTAGTTTGCATTTTCCTGATAACGAATGACCCAGTCTCTTTTTGATGTTTTTTCTTACCTAGAGACGAGGGAGGGTTTCTAGCCGGTAAAATTTCTCTGTTGAAATATAGCCTAAACTCCTTTGAAACTCCTTGTGCACAAATGTGTTATTCCTATGGATACAGCATCTCTTTTGACTTACTATATACATGAAACTTTCTCTAAAGAAACTAATTGAGCCCTGGCTGGTTTTGCTCCGTGGGTAGAGCGTCGGCCTGCAGACTGAAGGGTTCCGGGTTCAATTCTTGCCAAGGGCACATGCCCGGGTTGCAGGCTCAGTCCCCAGTGGGGGGCATGCCAATCAATGATTCTCTCTCATCATTGATCTCTCTCTCCCTCACCCTTCCTCTCTGAAATCAATAAAAAAAATATAGCCCTAGCCAGTTTGGCTTGGTGGATAGAGTGTTGGCCTGCGGACTGAAGGGTCCCAGGTTTGACACTGGTCAAGGGCACATGCCCAGGTTGCAGGCTTGATCCCCAGTGGGGGGCATGCAGTAGGCAGCTGATTAATGATTCTCTCTCATCATTGATGTTTCTATCTCTCTCTCCCTCTTCCTTCCTCTCTGAAATCACTGAAATAAGTAAAAATATATTTTAAAAAATCAATTATATATATATATATATATATATATATATATATATATATATATATATATATATAGAAACTAGTTGAGAACCTTCTCAATGTTCTTTGACTCTTGAAGCCATTGCTGGAAACCAGTGTAGTTTAAACTAATGTAATTTTTGGAGACTGTAGCTGGCCCTACTTTTTTATCACATGGTTCAAATACTGCATTTAGAAATTTATTAGGAAGTCTATCTTTAGCAGTAGTCCAAGCAAAATCATTCTCAAGTTTCTTCTCTCTGGAAAATTCTGGACTCGCACCAGAGATAAAGTGACTTAGGAAGGGAGAGAAATTTGCATTACTGTCAAATGGTGCAATTATCTTTCTTTCTGGAATTGCCTGGATGCGCATTTCATCATTATTGAGCATTGTCACGGGGTTGGATTTTTTAGAAATAACCACTTGATTGCTGTGCTTGCCTCAGTTCTGATGCTGCAGTTTACTTTCCTAGTCTTAATTGAATGCTTCTGATTAAGCCAGTATTTTCTGGTGCACATGCATGCACACAAAGCTTTAAACTGAAGGAGGAAATCGGATTATTTATCTTTGTTTTCTGGTTTCCAACTTTCTGGCATTTGAGTCAAAGACCTGCCCTTGAATGGGGTTCCTGGGTTTTTGAGGAAATTATCACCCAGCTTTCTACCCAGAAATCAGAAATCTATCTGCTAATCTCAAAAAAAAAAAAAAAAAAAAAAATCACAGTAGTTCTGTGTGGCTATTGAATTTGTGGAATGAAAGAGGAAGAGAAAGGATGAGTTAAGTTAGGGTTTTTAAAAAGACTTCAAGGCTATGCAGGCAGCACATTTCTAAGAACTCTAAGTATTAATGATCAATTTTGACACATATTAAGCATTTGGCATGTAGCCAATATTGTGCTGGCATTTGCTGGCATTCTCTGATTTAATGAGCATAAGCAGTGTCATTATCCCCACATTTGTAGATGTGGAAACAGTTTCAAAGAATTTAAATAATTTGCTAAAGGTCCTTATGTATGTCTTGGTAGAGCTCGGGTTTGAACCGGGGCCTGTGTGATCCAGAACACATTTTTTTTGAAATATATTTTTATAGATTTCAGAGAGGAAGGGAGAGGGAGAGAGAAATAGAAATATCAATGATGAAAGAGAATCATTAATTGACTGCCTCCTGCATGCCCCCTATTGCTGATCAAGCCCACAACCCAGGCATGTGCCCTGACTGGGATCCTGATCGCCTGGTTCATAGGTTGACGTTCAACCATTGAGCCACACCAGCTGAGCTAGAATACATTTTAATTGCTACATTGTACTTTCTTGACTGGGATCAAAAGCTTATTGGCTTATCAGAAAACATGGAGAACAATTTTTATAGCCTTGGAAATTTTTGCTATTCATGTCCCTATGAAGATTGTTTTATGCTGGATGAATGATAGGAATTTAATACAAAAATGTGCTAAATATTTATGCCGTACCTGAAGGCTCCACTAAAAATAAACAGACTGGCTACACAAAAAATCTTGAAAAGAAACATAAACTGATCTTAACAAGATTAGGCAAACATAAGCCTTAAAATTGCCCTGATGGTAGCTCAGTTGGTTAGAGCACCATCCTGATACACCAAGGCTGTGGTTTTGTTTCCTGGTCACGGCACATACAAGAAGCAACCAATGAATGCATAAATAAGTAGAACAACAAATCCGTGTTTCTCTCTTTATCTATCTATTTCTCCCTACTTCCCATCCCCTTAAAACACACACACACACACACTCACACTCCTTAACAAATTCCCTCACTACGTTTTTTTTTTCCCTTTTCAAGTTCTGGATGCTTATATGTCTGCCAGTTGAAACACCCATGGAATCCAGGTTTTGGAAATGGCTTTAAATATGAGCTCATGGAGACCCAGTGTTGGTTCATTTTATGTGTCAACTTGGTGATGAGGTGATCATTGTCAACATTTATTCTGGGTGTACATGTGAGGGTATTTGTGGATGAGATTAACATTTAAATAGATAGTAAAGTAGAATATTCTCCCCAATATAGGTGGGCCTCAATCAATCAGTTGAAGACCTGAATGGAACAAAAGAACTGACCCTTCAGAAACACGAATTTTTAGGGGTGAAAAAGACATGTTTTAGGAAATTTTAGAAATTAAGGGGACCATGGAGGAAGCACAGGGCTGCAGAGCAGCAGAAGGTCTATTTCCATAGAATAGGGAAGCTGAAAAGCTGCAACAAGTACATTTCCATAGACTGAGGGAGCTGGGAACAGCAAAAGGTCTATATTTACAAAATAAAGGGAAGGAAGCCCTTCATTCAGAAGGAAAGGAAGAAAGCCCAAAGGGTATAAGGAAACAATAAGGAAGGAGGGGGGAGAAACTCACAGGTCCCATGTGAGGTTCAACCTTTGAGCCCAGGAGTTGCTATAGTAACCAGTCTAAGGGAATAGTGACAATCAGAGGGGATATCAAGGCACCAGGATCTGCAGCCTTTATAAGCCATAGGGAAAAGGAACTCAGTGGGACTCTTTCCCCCTCCGCACCTGGGAGTCTGTACTTGTTCTTTAAAAGTTTCCACCTTTGCTATACCACCTTCTGTCCATGGATTCATTCTTTGAATCCGGTGGACAAAGAATCCGGGTCTCAGTTCAGGGGAACACTGCATGTTCCAGTCCAAAAATTCCGCATCACTTCCTTGAGTAAAAGAGAATTCTTCCTGCTTGACTACCTTTGAGCTGGGACGTCAGCTTTTTCCTGCCTTTGGAATCAAAGTGACACATTGGATCTCCTGAGCCTCTTGCTTCCCAGCTTACCCTGCAGATACCGGGACATGTCAACTTCCATAGGATCATGGGCCGTTTTCTTATAATAAACCTCGAATCCATCGATTCTGTGTTGTGAGCAAGGGGGCATCCCTGAAAGGAGTCACTCATACACGTTTGTGTCTTTCCACAATGCCAGGTTTATCAGGGGAGACCTCCCCAGTAAGCCCGTAGTCACACCTAGGTTACACACAGAGCGGTACACACAGGGAGCTCGTGCAGGAGAAGCCAACAGAGGGAGCCGAAGTCACTGGCGGCATCCGAGATGGAGAGGGGACAGTCGGGCTGAAGCCAGGCTGCTACAGTGGTGACACATGTCCAGTGGAGAGGAAGTCCTGCAAGGCTCTGAGTGTGACCTGTGGTACAAGCCAAGCTCAAGCATTGCGTGTCAAGATTCTGAAATCTTATAGCCCACAAGGGGCAGAGGTCCCACTCCTGTCCGTGTCCAGATGGAGTCCTTATCCAAGTATCCCAATTATGCCCCAATTAATTGATTATCTGTCTAGACTTAGTGGGACAAACACAGGTGACCAGGAGTCAGCAATAACGGCCTCTCCCCTGGTACTTCAATGTCTAGACAGCTGAGCCGAACCGGAACACATGACACACAAGACAGAATTAGTATGCAATCACACAGGGTTTATTTACCTATTCCTAGTGGGTCCTAGGCTCCAGCAAAGGCCACCCGGCGATGCACACCGAAAGATGGGCAACGAAGAAGGAGACAGACAGGCGGCCGCAGTTGGTTCAGGCTCGCACAGCAGAGCAGTCAGGGACTCGTCTCACGGAGCGACATGGAGTCCTCCTCTATCAGGCAGGAGACGTCGACTGAAGAAGGGTCCGGTGCTTATATAGCTGGTAGTAAACAACTTGTGTCCTTATCAGTGTGGGCCAGACAGTGTGCCTTATGCTAGGAGCAGGGCGTTTACACTTTAAAGGCTTAGGGCATCCACATCAAGATAGTGGGGTGTTCACCAATTTGAAAGTTACAGAGTATTAGGGTCTCCACACAGCAAACATTTCACTCAATAATTATTTCATATATTAGAGGGGTTTCCTTAAGACCATAACATTATTATAACACCAAGTGCCCAGACTTGTGTGGGTGTTCCTGCCCCTCCTAAGGGTGTTTCCCATTATGATCCATTACTTCTGTCTTGACAGAGCACTTGACATGCCTGTCGTGGCTGATGGTGGCTCCATTTTGCAATGTCAAAGGTGTCCAAAAAGTCAGCTCTGGCCTGGCCAGTGTGGCTCAGTGGTTGAGTATTGACCTTTGAACCAGGAGGTCAGGATTCAGTTCCCGGTCAGGGCACATACTCAGGTTGTTAGCTCGATCCCTAGTGTGGGCCATGCAGGAGGCAGCCAATCAGTGATTCTCTCTTATCATTGATGTTTCTGTCTCTCCCTCTCCCTCCCTCTATGAAATCAATTTTTTAAAAAAGTCAGCTCTTCTCTTGCTCTATATATCCTGTTTCTCTGGAAAACCCTTAGTGATACAGACTCCTTATTGATTCCCTTTTTATAACTCCATCCCAAATGATCATTTAGTCAGTGTATAATCCACTCTCCTAGCTCAGGGGTATGTGGGTTTGTTCTGGTTCATCTGTATCCAAGTATAATGGTTAGACCTTTCTTTTTGGCACCAACCGACTTACTAGGTATTTAGGATTGCACCTCTACCTTTCAGTCTCTGGAGTTTAAACCACATGGGACATGGTGAGGTAGTAGTGGGAGTGAGTTTTCTCATGGGCTTCCTCCCCCAGGGGCCAAGCAAAGCCTCTGGGCATGCACAGGCGCCTTCCCACCTGGGGATCAGTGTGCTTGCAATTCTAGTGCCAAGGAGTCACTGATTCCGCTCTGCAGCAGCAGGCAGCACCCTCAGGCACAGGCAGGATGTGCACCTTGTTCCCCCGGAAACTTGGATCATCTGCAAAGGTGGACCTGGGTCTTGCCTGCAGGATCTCTTCAGGTAAGGACTGTCACCCTGGACTGTGCGAACTCTGCTCCACAGATGTTTATTTCTATCTCCAAAGTGTGCCTCAGAGCGGGTTTTGTTTTCTAGTGCTGGTGATTTTTTTTTTTTTTATTCTTTCTCATTCCCTGAGGGTTCTAGGCTTTTGGAATGCAAATGAAAAGTCTCATTTTTTTTCCCTCTGTTTTCTACTCATCGCTTCCCTGAGGCAAGGAGCATAGGCAACTTGGTTAAGAGGAAAGCATAGAAGGAAAGGTGGGGGGGGGGGGGGCGGTGAGGGGGATAAATCTCTTGGAGGTGAGCAGAGGGCGTCAATTAACATCTCAAAAAGTGTATCATTACATTTGTTTTCAGGGTTCCTAGGACAGAGAGGTAACTCACCCTTTCCCTCTTCCCAGCCCAGGAAAGACCCATCCAATTCTTGGCCTGTGGGGTGAGCACAAACTTGCTTTCTCCAAGTTTAACATCCCCAATTTCTTCTTTATTCATTTTTCAACTATTCATCTCACTGAG
This sequence comes from Plecotus auritus, assembly GCF_963455305.1. Taxonomy (NCBI): domain Eukaryota; kingdom Metazoa; phylum Chordata; class Mammalia; order Chiroptera; family Vespertilionidae; genus Plecotus; species Plecotus auritus. Next base: position 119,648,106 of record NC_137776.1, on the reverse strand, counting down.
ATATTCATGAAGTCTCGTGCCCTGCTTGCTTTCTTGCAGTGCACTCCTTGTCTCTTTTAAGGTTTGCAGCTGACTCTAAGCGCCACCTGTGGTCTGAGCCGGGCATTTGCATGATCCTTTCAGGTGGAGGGCAAGTGTGCTTGCTTGTGCACAGGTAGACTCACATGCTCACACTAGCACAGGATTGCTTTAAGTGAGAGCAAATGCCGATGTAGCATATCTTCCTGTGGCTTCACTGGGCCCCACTTGGCTCTTGAAGTTTCTAACGGGTGGAGAGAGGACACAACAGCTACCAGCAACATCTACTTAAAGTAAGGCCTTGCAAGATCCAAGAAGCTTAATTTCATGGTGGGTCAGAGTCACTTTGTATCGTGTCTTTCATCACAATTCAGAAACAATTTGCCTACTCAATACAATCTGTGTTAATTCTTCCATTTAAGGGATTATTGGGAAATTTTAGGCTCTGCCAGTTGTTGAACTAAAGCCGTGTCTGAGGGTTCTATCCTCATCTAGGGAAAAAGCAGCCAGTGAGTAGGCCTTTCTGAGCTCTGCCTTGGCCCTCAGTTCCCCAGCCCTGAGGAGCTCATTATTGCACGTTTATGGTGGCTACACCTGGCTGCGCAGAGGTTTGCTCTGTGCATTGTGGGATAATGGTAGACCCAGCTTTGCTAGACAGCACAGAATTTAAAGGTGGTTTTTCACTGTTGTTGTTTGTTTGTTTTGTGTGTGTGTGTGTGTGTGTGTGTGTGTGTGTGTGTGTAAGTTTCCCCACCCCCTATTCCTTAATGCCCAGGGTTTAAGAACATTAAAAATTCTGATTAATGTTTTTCCAGAAGAGGATAGGCCAGGCAGCAGATAATCTCTGTCTGTGTGAAAGAGTAGAGGCCCCATCCACTTAGGAATAATAATAGCGACAGAGGGACAATGACCAGGCCATATAAGACATAAAAGTCCTGACCCACAGCCTCCACAGCAATTGGCCCATGAAGGTCAGGTCTTGGTCAATGACGGCAGCTTCCTGTTTTTTGCCCCTGCCTCCCATCCAAGATCAACCAGAGAAAGTCAGATATGGGTCTCAAACTAATCCATTAAGATGCTCTGCTTCTAGTTAGCCCACGCCCCCTGCCTTCTCATGCCAACAGCTTTCCATCAAAGCATGCCTAAAACCTTCTCTTTTTCCATTGTAAAGCTTTCTCACCCTTGCCTGCCTTTGAGTCACTCCCAAATGTGACAGTGATGATGTCTGACTCCTTGCTATAGCAAGCCTGCCTTTGTTATCATTCAGATCATGTTTATTTATCTAAATTATTTCTTTAGATTTCCATCATTTAATCCTCACAACAACCCTCTGGGTAAAATATTACTTATTGTCTCCGTTGTTCTGATGAGGCAGAGAGGGGATAAGTCATCTGCCTGAGGTCACATGATGGCTGAGTGATGGGTCAAGATTTGACTCTAAGTACGTGTCTTTAAACTCCAGCAGGTACCCCCTGCTGTCTCACTGAGCCCTTAGGAGCCACATGTGATATCTGCTGCAGTACTGGCAGGAGTTGAGATTTGGTAGGAGATCCTGAGGGATTTTATATGTCAACCTGAGGGCCTCAGGCCAGAGATAGCTGGCTGCTCACCACCAGGCTGGTGCTCCCACCTTGGTGTAGTCTTGTGAAGTGCCTTCAGCTGAGTCTGCATTTCCCAAGGCTCTTGTACCTAGCTGAGGCCATGTGGCTACTTCTGGCTCATGGAATGTGGCCTAAATGATGTGTGTTACTTTGGAAGAGGTGGTTAAGTTTCTGATAGGCCCACACTCTCTTACCCGTCCATGGAAATTGTGGAGGGTCATGTTGCAGATGAAAGCAACAAAAGTTGGAAGGAACCTAAATCCCCGAGTTTGTACTTAGAGGAGAACCACCAGGAGAGTTGCCAGACCAGAAATATTCCCATTGAACTTGGCATAAATGAGACATACATATTTATTATGTTGTCATTGAGGTATGGGGAGGTTCTTAAGACAGTCATCCTACCCTAATTTATGCATGCTTCTTTAAAAATACTTTCAGGGGGAGGGGGAGGCCCTCAGATCATTTTCTAGTTACAATAAGACTTCACCTGGATAACTTAAGTGTACATGCTGGTGTTTCCTTAAAAGCATTTGTAGACCTTTTAGCTCATAGAACAAGAAATGCAGGCACAGTAGACTGTTGTACTAGGAGTTGACATTTAATGCAATTGATTGCAGCCACACCGGGAGCAGGACAGACAAGGTAAATAAATTATGAATTCCGGTGGAAAGGAGCTGGCAATAGCTGCTGTTTCATTTCCCTCTTAACCCCCTGTGACTGTAAACATGCTTATAGATATATTTTATTAATCATTGTTTTGATGTATTTGGATTTTGCAAGTGGCTATTGTGGCTAAGGGATTTCTGGACACCCCTCTAGCTAATCAGATTAGGGACAAGAATGCTGTGGTGACAAACTAGTGTATGTGTGCAAAGACAAATGGAAAGCTCTCCCTTACCAGCACTTGCAACCAGCTCTTTGTTTAAAATGACAGCTTTAGACCTCTTTCCAGCTGGGCCGTCCTCACTTCGGTCTACAAATGATGGGCTTTAGGCTGAACATTACATGAGAGATACTTAACAGATGGATATCTTTCAAGGGACATTATCAGAATAAAACACTTCAAAATTCACTTCATGCTACTCAAAGATAGATAGCATTGATATGATATATTGAAAGAGGCATCACTACCAGAACTTTTAAAGAACTTTCATTTTATGCGAAAGGCGAGGCAACGCAAGTACGTTATTAATGTCATAGCAGGCTAAATCTTGAGAGGACAAGATAGGCTTTGCATGCGCTCCAAATGTACCCATACAAAGTGTGCACGCGTGTGTGTGTGTGTGTGTGTGTGTGTGTGTGTGTGTGTGTGAACTCTGGGTTTATTTCTATCTTACTTCATTGAGTAGCAGTAACTACTAGTCTCAAACTTTGCATCTTTTCAGAAACAATTCCCAGTGAAATCTGATTCAATTCTGTGTCACCCCAGATCCCAGGAAACCTGCTGAAATCCCTTTTCATTGTGATGAAAAGTCCTTAGACAGTGATCTAGCAATTGCAGCTTTTACTATAGGAAAATCTTCTTTATTTTTATATGCGTTTTGCCACTTTCATTTTGTTCACTCTTACATTACCAGTGCCTAGCACCCTGCCAGGCACATAGAGTACAGTCTATATTTTTGTCATATATACAAGGGCAAGCAAGGTAGCTGGCAATGACAGGAATTGGAGAAGTCTCAGCATTTAAACATAAGATGGAACTTGGCATAAAATGTGAAGGTTGGGCAAGTTGTGTGTCTATAAAGAAGAAAAGGATTCCAGGTTGGGAATGGAACACATCGTGGGCTAAACCTAGGCACAAGAATGAGTTCAGTATGTTTTCAGAATAGGAAGTAGAGAATTGAGGAGACAGGGTGGCAAAATGGAAGATGAGTTTCATGGCTGAGTGCTGTTTAGAATGCCAAGCATGAACAAAGTAGGGAAATTCCTCTTTTGAAAGTTTTAGGATAGCCTTGTTTTAACTCAAAAGTAGTTGTACAAATATCTTTTATGGGCTAGCTTTGCACGTTAAAACCACACACACTTTAGTTCCTGTTAGCCTGTGTGGTTCATCTGCATTAAACAGTCATTCATAATACACATGCAAAACCAGAGTGTAAGGGCATTGGTTGGTTTCTTGTTCTCAAAGGAAAGCATACAAATTCATTTGTCACTCAGCCATTTGTACTTTCCCATTCCTAGCCTCAGAATAGAAGATTCTTATTTCCTGGGATGGTTGTGTCACGTCAGACACAATGTTAGCATTTCCTGCAGGACCATAGCTCAGCAGGTGGCTTCCTGTGTGTCTCCTGGGAGCAGCTAGAGCAGGGCTGGATCCCAGGCAGCATTCTGGTCCAAGTAAACCAGCTGCAGCAGTTTCAATGTGTTTGAGGTCTCAGATGTTTCATGCACCTGCCTGACTCCTGCCTACCAACTGGTGATGGTCAGAGAAAAACAAGCTTGTATTGGTCATTCTGCCATAAAGCTCTTACAGGGAAGCAGGGGTCTTATCTTTCTGACTCATTTCCTTCATGTACAGAAGCAGGGGGTTAGGATTTCCTTAACTACTAGCAGCTAGACTCTCTTGGCTCACTACGGAGTCTAATTTAAAAAATCAGACATTCTTCTGACTCAGACCTGTTTCCCAGCAACAATAACAATAATCCTATATAATAAAAAGCTAATATGCAAATAGACTGAATGGCGGAACAACTGAACAACTGGTCATTATGACGTGCTCTGACCACCAGGGGGCACACACGGAACATGGTGGGTGTCGGCTGCAGTGGGATGGTGGGGCAGGTGAGCGGAGGTGCCAGATGAAGGCGGGGAGCTGGTCGCTGTCATCAGGGCGAGCCTCTGGTGGTTACTGAGAACTCTTTGCTCCCATGCACTGCGGTCCCGCCCAGTGCTCGCACCTGCTGCTGGTGCCAGCCCCACTAGCACTCACTGCCAGTACTTGAGCTAGTCCTGATCGCTCAGCGCCGTCAGTGGGTGCAAGCTGCGGCTGCCAGCCCCGATCGCCCCTGAGGGCTTCTCCACCTCCCCCTGCTCCTGAGGGATGATCGGGGCAGTAGCCACTGCTCGCACCCGCTGACAGCGCCAACCCCACTAGCACTGCTGCTGGTGCCGGCCCCAATCGCTCTGCGCTATCAGCAGGTGCAAACGGGGCCGGCACCATCACGTGGGAGCAGTGGTGGGAGTGGGGCTGCTGGCAGACAGGAGACCGGGGGCCATGGCAGGTGGGGCCAGGTGGGGGTGCAGAAGATGGGCCGAGACTTGCCCCTGTGCCCACCGCAGCCTCGCGGCTGACAGTTCCTTTCAAGGTACATGAATTCATGCACTGGGCCCCTAGTTATTAATATGTATTTAGTCATTACTAAATGTTTAAAGCCACACTAAATATTTTACCTATGTTATTTATCCTCCAGCAACCAAGTATTTTGTTATGTCCCCATTTCTCAAATCAAGAGACTGTATCCTGGAGGTTTAAGGAATATCCCCAGTGTTACACATATAGCCAGTGAGTGACACAGATTTCTGTGGATTCTTGGTAGGATTTGATCCAAAATATAGTCACTATCAAATGTTAGCCTTTGCCTCTATTTTTAAAGGGAATGATTCTCATACTGAGGCTAAAGTCATCTTCACAGTTTTCTGTTGGACCCCACGTTTGGGCAACCACAAATATGACTTTCAGAGAGGTCCCTTGCAGGTATTATTCAGGTAGAACTAGGAACACTATAAGAATGCAGCGATTTCAGTGCCTAGCCATTGTGCCTCAGTGGTTGCGCATCGACCCATGCACAAGAGGTTGCAGGTTTGATTCCCAGCCAGGGCACATGCCTGGGTTATGGGCTAGATCCCCAGCAGGGGACATGCAGGAGTCAGCTGATCTATGTTGATCTTTCTCTCTTATCAATGTTTCTATCTTTTCCTCTCCCTCTTCCTCTCCTCTCTCTCTAAAAATCAATAAAAATAAAAAATAAAAGAATGCAGTGATCTCAATACCCACTTACCCAATTGCCTGGGCTCAAATCCCAGTGAACCTTTTCCCAGCTGTGTGACCGAAGCCTCATCTGTAAAAACTGGGGTCATACTTCTCAAGGGGTGTGAGGCTCATTAAGATATTATGTATCTGTAAACTTCTCAGTACTCTACCTGGCATAGTAAGAGCTCTGTAGATGCTACTAATACTTTCTTCCAAAGTGTGCACAGTTTGAATTGGTAATGGTAGAACTGTTTTTCCCAGTGCAAGGATGTGCAGTGGCTTACCTTTTATTCTTTCAGAGAGCACATGTCAAAGTGCCCGGCGCTCTAAGTAATAAAGAAATGCAGACAGGCACTTTAACCTGAAGAAGAGACTGCAAAACCGACCAAATGAGTGTATGGTCATACGTTTGTATGAGGAAATTTTAAAATAAAGTATATTTGGCAACTGAGATTAAAAGAGGGATCTTGCAAAGAAAAATTTGAAGCAGGGAAACAATGGGCTCCAGTCTGTATTTGAAGAGATAATGATGGCCACGAACCTCAGCCAGATGCCTCTGGATCTGCACTAAGAGAACTTCCTGCAATGAGGCAAATGTTTTATATCATTGTTGTTCAATCAAACAACCACATGTAACATAATTTAATTTTAATTAGTATAAATTTTAATAGTATTAATTTATATATGTATGGCTCCCATATGGGACAGTACAATTTTAGACCTGTGGTCTGCTACCTCCTGTAAGGAATGCAGCCCCGCCCACACCTGGATGCTAACATAGTAAGATCCTGTCAGAATTCGAAATGGTGGAGCTGTAAGATAATAAATTACCATTGTTTTATTGTTTTAAGCTACTGACTTCGTGGTAATTTGTTATGGCAGCAGCAGAAGAGTAATAGTTATAAACCTTGAATGGCATCTTCAAAGGAGCTTTTGGACAAACATTATTTGAGGATAAGAGTCACCAGCTGAGACAGTAATTTTTTTTCTTTTAGAAAGCTTATTCTTTTTCTGATTACCTAAGTAGTCTATGGTTGTGACACTACATTTGGAGACAGCACAGGACATTATAAAGAAAAAGATAACAGGTAGTCAGAGCTTTCTTTATGGAGACAGTACTAATAATATTTGGATATATTCTTTCCAATTTTTATTCATATTGTTATGTAGAGGTGATGATAAGCTTAGAGTTTTTGAATGATTCTTATGTGCCATTATTAACTCATTTAATCTTCATTATCTATAAGGCAGTCTTCCCATTGCACAAATAAAGAAACTGAGGCAAGATACATCACTTGTATGTCTATCAGATGTGGTAGAGAAGTGCATCTGTTTTGGGCACTAAAGTTAAGAGCACAACTTAATCCTATGTTATAATGTATATATTCTGAATATACCACTTTTAATCTTGATTTTTTTTTTTTTACTTAACCCTTTAAAGATTTTTTCATGTTATTAATAACTCCTAAGTGCAAAATGGGTGGCACAAGTATGACCCTTTTACAGCCACATTTACTCCAAAATAATTACAATGATCTCCTTCGTTATTGAATAGAAACACTTGGAAATAGAAATCCTTTTGCTTAAAGGTGAAATTAGCATGATGCTGTCTTATAAATGGAGGCAAGGGGTGAGGACAATGTCCAATAAGTTTGTAAAGTTATTTACTTGGAACTTGAAGATAGTTTTCCTTTAAAAGAATGTGACTCATCATTGAATCTTCAACAGCACCCCACTTCCTACATACCTAGTTTTGTATAACATAATGGAATTACTAAATGTTGGGAAAGAAAATTCCCCCAGGGAGTACAACTGTAAAATTTGTATAAAATGGATTGGAGCAGAGATATGCAAAGTTATAATTAAAAAGCAATATAGAGTCCAGGCTTATGAGATGCTACCTAAAAGGAAGATGTAATTCAGAACATTGTTAGCACAGGAGTACCTCAGGCCTCCATCCACAGACTCCAATGTGGGACTATGGGCCATGGAGGGAGCTTAGCCAATGACCTCTGAAGGGCCTGGCCTCTTTGGCAGACAGATACATGTTATTTTAGGTGATGTAGTCAACATCAGCTAACTCTCTTGTTTAATTTGCATATCCACCCAACCATTTCTGGTTAAAATTTAGTTTCTTAAGTAGGTCTATTTACAGGAAGAGATTTCTCTGGTCATGCTGCCACAAGTATGATAGTCTCGTCACAGTGATAGCATTTATCTTTGTAAATGAAAAGATAGTTGTTGCAGTTCTATAAATGTTCCCTGAGTTTGGTTAATACACATATAGCCTCGGATACAGATTTATTCTTGGTGATGACAAAATAAGGTCTCTGAAGGGGCCCGTGAGGCTGATGGTCAGTTTTTGAAAGAGGGACTCTCCAGGTGGCCTGGCTCTTCCTCTTGTTTCACCTCCTTGGACATTAGCATTGGCCATGTGTAGGCTCCTATTGTTATTTAAGCAATGGCAGTGTATCTTTGAAATAAAAGAATAGGACAAATATAGTTCTGATCATAGTAGTTCCACAAAAGAATAGTGAGGATATAGATGCTGCTACTGCTAATAATAATAATCCCATCTAATAAAGATGGAATATGTTAATTGACCCTCACGCTATCACAAAGATGGTGGCACCCACAGCCAATAAGGAGGGAATATGCTAATTGACTGCCCCGCCCTCAAAAATGGTGGTGCCCACAGCCAATAAGGAGGGAATATCCTAATTGACTGCCCGCCCTCAAAGATGGCAGCACTGCAGCCACAAGATGGCGGCACCCAGTCCCCTCAGCCCTGCCGGGGTGGCAGGCACATGGCAAGGCCGGGCCCGCTCTTAGGACCGAGGTGCAGGCAAGCCTCAGATGGTGGCTTCCCAGCCACCCAGGGCCACCCAAGGCTCAGGTAACCAGGGCCGGCTGAGGCTTGCGCTGCTGGCAGTGGCAGCAGCAGAGGTGTGATGGGGTGTCGCCTTCCCCTGATCGCCAGGTTGCCTCCCGCCCCTGAGGGCTCCTGGACTATGAGAGGGGGCAGGCTGGGCTGAGGGACACCCCCTCCCCCCCCCCTCCAGTGCATGAATTTTCATGCACTGGGCCTCTAGTTATTATAATAATAATTATTATAAATAATATTAATTGGGGGCTTAAAATGTGTTGGGCATTGTGTTCTGTACTTTAAATGAGTTATTTCATGTAATCCTCATAACCCCACGAGAAAGGGACATTATTATACATAATTTATCATTGAGAAGACTGAGGGATCTAGAGGTCAAATGACTCACTCAAGCAAGGCCAGGCATCTGAGAAGCATGGGCCCAAGGTTATAGTCCAAGCAGCACCAGTCTTTGCCAACTCTTAACCATAATGCTACGTGAAGGAGCAGAAGGGGAGGGTGTTGGGGAGAAACTGAGGGAGACTCTCATTTCAGCCTCAGGAGTTGATGTCCCTGATTTGCAGTTAAATTTTCTTGTTTTTGATCAAGGTCTATCATTAACTTTTCATATTGGCCACTCGGGTTCAGTTCCATTCTTGATGCACTACTTGAATGGGAGGAGAGAATCAGAGAGAACTGGGAGCTGAATTGGAAGGGGTTGAGGTAGAGACAAGGAAGCCAAGATGCATGCGTACAGAAAATTTCCGGATTAAAAAAGTAAATAAGCTGTGACCACTGGCAGAAGAGAAGGGGAGAAGGCAGGTCTGATGCCTTAATCATTTTGAGGGAGAAAAACAGTGGATCAGACACCAGTTACTGGAAGAATCTTTGCTTGTGTCTGGAGAGGAGGTAAGGGAAGCGTGTTCCGCTGATGTCAGTCTGCATGTCCCCTGGTTTGTAACTGGAAGTCCTCGCTGTTGCCTTGAGCACTGGAACTGTTTTATTGCTTTTATAAACTACTAGCTATTTTCTTTTAGGGGGAAATAACAGATGGTCATGCTGCAGCTGAGCTTTTTATCTGAATCTTCAAAACCTTTTTGTGCACAATTTATGAGGTTCACTTCTTTGCAAATTCAGTGCTTTCTTGTAGTTTTCCTTTTGAGATGAGCCACAAGAGCCTCATTTTCGTTGGGCATTGCCTATTAGTGGCAAAACTCCTTTCTTATTTAATCAGCTTCTCCAAAGGAATAAGGCTGAGTCCAGATAGATTCTCTTTATGAGGGTGAAAAGATTTTGGCGGTCCGCCTAAAAATAACACGTGGAATCTGCCACCTGGGTCTCCCTTCCATATTCGTTTGTATTTTTCTGCGTTTTGCCCATGGAGTTCAAGCTAATAGGTCAGCCCCTGTGAGTGTGGAAGGCGTTTGACTGGGTCAAGTGTTTGTGGCTGAGGAATGGACTCCTGGGGTGCTGTGGGGTGGGGTGGGGTGGAGAGGCTCAGCCTGACTGGCCACATGGTCCCGAGATGGGGCTGATGTAGCCCCAAATCCTGGCCCTCTTGGATTCAGAATGTATACAGCGCCACTGCACACAATTTCTGTTGAGTGAAAAAAAATGAGTAAAATCGTATTGCCTATGAAAAAACCATAGGAAATGATAAGTCTTTTTTCATAATTACTAAAAATCTGCAAGATAGCTAGATACACACTAGGCTCAGAAAGCAAACACCAAACCAAACCAAACCAAACCAAAATCAACTTTGCAGAGCTAAGCACATTCATAGCTCATTTTGTTCTACAAGCTTATTTCCCAAATCACTCGGAATTAATCCTATTCTGATTTCTTATTCAAACCCTTGAGTCCACCAGAGATACTCTTAGCCAGCTTCCCTGCAGTCTCTGCCTGCTGCCTGGACTGCGGGACAGCAGGACAGTGGAGGGGCTGAACATAAGCTCTGCAGGCAGCGTCTGGGTATAGTCTGGGATCTGCGCCTTACAAGCTGCATGGCTTTGGGCTAATTATTCCAGTTCTTTATGCCCTTCAGTTTCCTCAACTGTAAAATAGACATAGCAAGTATTTTCCAGGGTTTTTATATGGATGAGAGCATATACATATGCATGTATACACCCACATATATTGTATAACCTATAGCATATATGTACATATACAGTGCTGGCCTATAGTACGTGCACAATAAATGACAGCTGTATTATTGTTCAGTTGCAAACTTTGCTCATGTGTTTTTGTGAAGGAAGAAATGACAGCTGTATTATTGTTCAGTTGCAAACTTTGCTCATGTGTTTTTGTGAAGGAAGAAATCCTAGTCTCAGTGGTGGGTATTGCTTGCTTTAATTATATTGGCTTAAGGGGAGGGCTAAGTCTGTGGTTAAAATAATCACTTTTGGAAATTCTGTATAATAGCCTTATAATTTAAAGAGTCGTGAAGGCTCTAAAATTCCTTCAGTAAAGAAACCAATTAAAATCAGTAAATGCTGAATATTGTCAAAATTCATTTGATTACTAAAACCATTTTTCCAGTTATGCCCTGTTGATATCCTATGGGTTTACTGCTCTTCAAAGGTGAGGAACACAGTTTAGGGCGTTATGATGAGGTAGACAGCCATAGCCATGGTCTTCAATATAGAAATGTGTATTTGAATCCTTGTTCTGCCCTTGCTGGCTCTGTGGCTCTAGCAAAGTTCTGAATGTGGCCGCCTCCTGTTATTAGTTAAGTCTCAGTTCAGATGTTACGAGCTCTAGGACCATAGGTCCCCATAAAGCTGGTTAAGAAACATTTTCTATCTATGCTCATAAGCGGTGCCTTGCAGAGCAGTACTGGGACCTGAGGCAAAAGGAAAAATCAATTATAGTGATATTGTCTTCATTTAAAATGAAATTATCTACTTGCCTCATCCCATTCCTGGCCCTGCTCACAATGCCCTGAACATGTATCTATCATACCATTACATTTATAATAATAATTTATATGTCTTCACACAGAGAACCACAGTTCCTGGTCATTCAAGATCATGCCATATGAATCCTCCCACCTATGGTACCCAGCTCAGTACTGGCACAAAGTCCTTGTCAATAAATGTGACTGGACTGCTCTCCCCTGAGATGCACTCATTCACTTCCTTGATGTTTCTAATTAAATTGTATCATCAGAGGCCTTTCCTGTAAAATGGTGTCCCTCTCACCCCCACCTCAGTGTGTATCCTTGTGTTTCTGATCTGACATCCATTTGTTTATTTTTTATTGTGTATCTTCCTTGACTTAAACCTTAGTTGAGCAGACTCTTGGTCTGCATTTTCATATTTATTTAGGTACCCTAGTGCTTTGTATGGTGCCAGGTACATAGTAGATACTCAATAAATATTGGCTGAGTAAATACATTATTGGATGGCTGAAAGAATGGGTGAATATTTTCTTTTTTCTTCGTTGACTCTTCCTGCAAATGGGAAGAATGCAACCTACCTCATTTGCTAATAGGATTAAATGCAAATATATAAGTGGTAACATTTATTATTAGGCTTTGCCCATTGGCAGTGTTCAACAAATGTGTTTTTTTTTCATCTGAATCTAGCTGAAAATGAATGGAAAATAGTATCAGAGATGAGGATTTTCTGGGACCAATGATAACCTCTGTGCCAGAGTTTTCTAATACCACAGAGAGAATGTTGGATACCATGATGTCATGTATTGAGTGGTATTATTATAAGCAGAATATTAATGAAGCAACAATCACATTTATTTTTAATAGAGTGTATATTCCATCAGAGACTGAGATGATGGCATTTCATCTTATGGTACTACATACACTGAGTGGCCAGATTATTATGATCTCTGAATGCATAATAATCTGGCCACTCAGTGTATATCCTATATAATAAAAGGCTAATATGCAAATTGTCCCCTCGACCAGGAGTTCAACCAACAGGCTGGCCAGCCAACTGCCCATGTCCCCTCCCCCTGGCCAGGATGGCCAGACCCCACCCATGCACAAATTCATGCACCGGGCCTCTAAAATATATATATATATATATATATATATATATATATATATATATATATACACATACACACACACACATACATATTAGAGTGGCCAGATTATTATGTGTTCAGAGATCATACTAATCTGGCCACTCAGTGTATTTTAGAACAGAACCAAAGGAGACCTTGGGTATTACAGTCTTAGCATCTGGACTTGAATTCTGGCTCTGCCCTTTACAGATTATGGGTGATTTCAGATAGTCACTTACCTTCCTTTTGAGCCTTAGCTTCTTTACTTGTAGAAGAGTATAGTAAATAGCTGTATCTCAGATTTGATGTAAGAACCTCCTGTGCTCATTTTATAAAACAGTAAATGTCAGTTACAGCTCTTTTTATTACTATTATCACCATCACCACCACTGCCACCAACCCCACCTCTACTACCAAGTAGTGGGAATTTCTCCTGGGAATTTCTAAGCTAAGACGGAAGGAAAAATGCTACCCACAATTTATTTTTCTCATAAACTGTTAGCAGATCTCAAAGTCCAAAGGGAAGCTGGAACCAGTACAAATTGCATTAACTGATAGTATCCGCTGATAGAACCCATAAGCTGTTATTGCTGCCAGTGAGCTATCTTTTCGGTGCTGTTACTCCGATATCCACATCACCTTGGGCTTCTGCTACCTCAGGGAGGTTCCAATATAGCCTGACAAATCTTTAGAATAGCAACCCTTAGCCAACAGGAAGGTTGTTGACTTGCATATGAAGAAATGCAAATGATGCCGATTATTGGTCTGTTAATACTCCATCTCTCTGTTTACTGTCTGTGTATTTTTCAGGAAGTAAGCAATTTGGCATAAATCAGTCTTTCCTACTGAGCCGAGATTATGTCAAGAAAAAGTCTAGAGGTGGGCCCTCGGTGCTCCTCCGAGCGGGGAGTCAGCGAGAGGATGGGGCCCTGGCTACAAAGCAGAGTCCAGGAGCTGTTCTTAAAAGTGAAATGTGATTTTTAAAGGTTATTTAAAGATTACAGTGCTAAAAAGGTGTATTTGTTTCTGCTCTGCTTTCCTGGGGACTTGAAAAGAGCTGGCAGTAGATTTGGGTGTTATTCCTTTTTCACCCTATTCCCTTTCTTTTTGGAGAGATCTTTCACTTCTTTTTGGAGAGATCACAGCACACTGTGTGTGTGTGTGTGTGTGTGTGTGTGTGTGTGTGTGTGTGTGTGTGTTTACTCAGTAAGCATTAGAAAGAGAAGATAGTAAAATAGAATTAGTGGGAACATATCCTAAAAAGAAGCTGAGATAACAGCTTTAATGGAATTGAAGGGGATTCTATCATTAAGATGTGTTTGCAGAAGGCAGGTAGAAAGTGATTTTAATTACTGAATGGTTCTAAATATACTCATCCACTCGTCCCCAACCTGGTAAGTAAGAGCTGTAGTTCCAGGAGAAGCTATATAATACCCTTGAAGGGTGACTAGGGATCACCAAACTGACCAAGACCTGGCAAGCTCTCTTAATTAACAAATGAAGAGACGGGTCTAGAATGTTCTACTTGTAGAGTGGAACAATATTTTGCTGAGTTTACTGTGTTCCCTTTCAGGCAGGAGTGAAGTGTTTATGTTCCCTCTCCTACGAGTAGATTTGCCACGCCCTGTGTGCAGAACCATAAGAAGAGGCAATGCTGAGATTTGGGGTTTCATAATTAGATGTTGAAACTGGAGGCACAAATATACCTTCAAACAGCTTGGGGGATTTTGCTTTCTGAGAATCCTGCTTTGCATGGACTCAGACCCAGGAGACAGGACACCGTACAGAGAAGCTGCTGTGGTGGGTTAGAGTAGCTGCAGGAGGTGCCCAGCAGCTGTGGGCAGCTTCCGCCTGTGCCCATCCCTCATGGTCTGCAGTGCAGGGCTCAAGTGTTCATGGTGAGGCCCAAGGGAGCAGACGTGGCCCAGAGCTCCAAGCTGGAAAAGCTCACAGTTGGGACAGTTGGTGCTCAGTAAATGCTTGTTCATGAGGGGAAAAAAGAATAATTCTATTTCTTTTGTGTTCTCATTGAAATCCAGATGGATTCCAGAGTTGAGGGTAGATACAAGGAAGGCTTTTTCTGGTAGGAAATTATTACCCTGTGAAAGAGAAGCTGAGGGAAGGTGTGCTACATCTTAAGAGGTGTCTGTGGTTTAGACATGTTCTAGCCTAAATGTCAAGGGTCACCTTGCTGACTTGTCAACACTGAGATGTATATGACTTAGTCCACTCTATTCTACAGATGAAGAGTGCTGAAAAAACAATTATCCATGAAAAGACAGAGGAAAGTTAAATGTCTGTTACTAAGTGAAAGGAACCATCTAATTACGCTCTATAATTCCAACTATATGACATGATGGAAAAGGCAAATCTATAGTGATAGCAAAAAAACATCTGTGGTTGGGGAGAGGGAAAGAGGGCTAAATATGTGGAACACAGAGGATTTTTAGGGCAGTGGAATTATTCTGTACATTACTGCAATGGTGGATTCATGATACTATACATTTGTCAAAACCTAGAGAATTGTACAACCGAAAGAGTGAACTCTAATGTAACTATGGACTTCCTTTCATGGTGTGTCCTTTGGTTTATCAATTGTAATAAATGTATTGCACTAATGTAAGGTATTACTATTAAGGTAAATGTGGGGGGTATAGGGTAAATGTGGGGGGTATAGGAAAGTACAGGAGAGCTCTCTGTACTTTTCACTCCATTTTTTCACAAACATAAAAATAGTCTATCATTTATTTTTTAAAACTGTAAATACTCAAGACATAGAGGGCTGAGTATTCTCTTACTCTGGGAGACCATTGTTCTTTACTAAAATGTTAGTGAGAACCAGTGCACCTCTCTTTTTTTACTTGTTAGGAAGGACTAGCGGGAATTGAGTAAAGAGCCATTATTCTCCTTTTTCCGACAAAAATACAAGTAAATTATAGTAATCAGTTCCTTTCTGCATACTCCAAGCTGGAAGATCCAGGAGAAAAAAGATGCTTCTTTGACTTTTCTCCCTGGCAATCGATGGCTTATGTTCTTGGCAGTTAGAAGCAGCAGACGTGTGAGGAGGCATATGGAAATGAGAGGGCAGCATGCGGTGGAGTCCAGTCCTCGTTCAACATCTGCAGGGTCTAGGAGAGTCAAAAGGAAATGCCAATCCCCTCCCAGCACCTTTGACTGTCTCCTACTCCAACATTTTCCTGGGGTGTGTCCCAGGTTACCCGCCTTTGGGGCACACATTGGCTCGCTGGGTGTTGCCCAGCCCGCATTATGATGCCAAATGGTATTCCCAGTTTGCTTTTCATTCTTATCCAGCTATTAGAGCCGACCTAGCCTTCTGTTGAATTTTCTTTAACTTTGTCAGAAATTGAGCAGATGGAGTTGAATTTCTAATTTTCTTCAAAAATGTGCCAAGCACTTGTTCCTTTGTTCTTTATTTCCCACTTGACCAATTCTTTGTGGTGTTGCATTTTTCCTCTTTAAAGGCATCTCACTGATTAGTCCTGTCTCTGTTCTAGGCTAAGCTCTCTAGAATCCACCCTCCTTCTGTTTTGATATGTTATCTTTATAGTTTCATGCACCTAGTGTATATAGGTGCACACACAAATATTTCCACTGGAATAACTGGAAATCATATTAAAACACTAAAATATAATTCATACTTCTTGTGATTACTTAAGAAAAGACATCAGTTTATTTTGTTACTTAGATTCCACATATGAGTGCGATCATGTGATACTTGTCTTTCTCTGACTGACCTATTTCACTTAGCACGATACTCTAAGTAACAAAATAAATGGATGAACAGAGTGGATCCAGAGACTTGAAGCATGGAACAGAGTGTAGAATCTCAGAGGGAAGGTGGGGGAGGGTGGGTGGGTGGGAGGTAATCAACCAAAGACCTTGTGTGCATATAGCATAACCCATGGACACAGACAATAGGGTGCTGAAGGCTTGGAGGGGGCAGGCTGGAGGGAGTCAATGGGGGGAACAGAGGGACATATGTAATATTTTCAACAATAAAGAATTATTAAAAAGAAAAGACATATTTGTCTGGTGTTTTACTGAGTACTATGAACCAGTTACTTTGCCAAGTGTTTAGGATACATTCTCTTAATTTAATCTCATGGAGCCGAAACCGGTTTGGCTCAGTGGATAGAGCGTCGGCCTGCGGACTGAAAGGTCCCGGGTTCGATTCCGGTCAAGGGCATGTACCTTGGTTGCGGGCACATCCTCAGTGGGAGGTGTGCAGGAGGCAGCTGATCGATGTTTCTCTCTCATCGATGTTTCTAGCTCTCTATCCCTCTCCCTTCCTGTCTGTGAAATATCAATAAAATATATTAAAAAAAAAAAAAAAAAAAAAAAAAGTTTAAAAAAAAAAAAAAAAAATTTAATCTCATGGAATGCTCCGAAGAAGGAGGCTAATAGTTCCATTTTACAGAAAAGGGTAATGTGACTACAGAAATGCACTTGCCCAAGGCAGCTAATGAGTGGTAGAGCCAGGAAGCAAATTCAAATATATTATTCTTTAGTTTTCTCTTAATTAAAAGAGCACTGACTTTGGTCTTGGTGGGTAGCTCAGTTGGTTAGAGCATTGTTCCATGCCCCAAAAGGTCAAGGGTTCAGTTCCAGGTCAGGGCACGCACCTAAGTTTCAGGTTTGATTCCAGGTCAGGGGCACAGAGGAAAAGCAACCTATTGATACTTCTCTCTCCCCCTCACATTCTCTCTCCCCCTCCCTTCCTCTCTAAAAATCAATAAACATATCGTTGGGTGAGGATTAAAGAAAATAAGTAAATGAATGAGTAAACATTGACTTGATAATCTGAAGGGTTCAGGTTTGAGTTCTTACTTTTGGGGAGTGGGGATATACTAGTACAGGACGGTAACTTAAGTTGCTTAAAACCTTTCTATATCTGTCCAGTGGGGATGATACTAATGTACTTTTAGTGTTGCCCTGAGGATTAAGAAATAATGAAGGTAAATTCCTTACATGAGGGCTGGTATGCACTAATCTGTGGCACATCAATTATTTTTTATATTAAAGCTGTTATTTTTATTCATGATGATACAATTCATCTCGGGGCAGAAAAGTAAACTGTACTCAGATGAGAGGTTTGTGACCATGTCACTAGACCTGTGCCCTTTCCTAAGCCACAGGAGCCCTGTGACTGCAGCCAGCTCTTAAATTGTTGCCGGTGTATTCCTCTGCTGACATCTGCAGCCCAATTTCCCGGCCCTGCCGCCCAAAGGTTATTGGGAGGCATGAGTGTTCTGCTCCCTTTTCTTAGAGGCCATGTTTCTGTGGTCAGCAGCTTCATATATAATTTAATGCCAGGCTTTCTTCTTCCATCAGCTCACCTGTCTGAAACCTTCCTACTGCACTGAAGTGATCTATTTTCCATCCTTAGTGTGACTCTTTTCGGATTAAAGGTCAGCCATCCACATCTGCAGCTTCGCTTTCCTTCCGCCGCTGCCTGTGCAAATAACAGAATTACATTTGTTTTGCTGGCTTCCTCCTGCCTCTCTCAGCACAGTGCAGATAGTAAAGATAGTGAAGCCTTACCTTGGCTGGGTGCTTACTTGCCTTCGCCACCAGTTTTAGGAGTTGAAATTGAGACCCAAAATTAACCAAAAAAAAAAAAAAAAAAAAGAAGAGCACTAATGAACAGCACAGACCTTTCACTCTGTAACAAATAACATGTGGTATTTAAAGTAGATTTTTATTGATTTCAGAGAGGAAGGGAAAGGGAGAGAGAGAGAAAGAAACCTCAATGATGAGAGAGAATCACTGATCGGCTGCCTCCTGCACGCCCCACATTGGGATGGAACCTGCAACCTAGGCATGTGCCCTGACCTGGAATTGAATTGTGGAATTGAACCATGACTTCCTGGTTCACATGTCAATGCTCAACCACTGAGCCACACTGGCTGGGCATATTTGGTGTTTTAAATTAAACACATTTTGAAATTTATTTTTCTTGCTCTCCTGTTGAATTGTTTCTTTTTGTTTTTTTGTTTGTTTGTTTATTTGTTTAGTCATCCATTTTTCAATCTTGGAAAGTCTGCCTTGTTTCTAGAAAACAGAATCCAAATCAGGCTGTAATAAATCAATAGTGGGAGGGGTGGTTGGGGATGCCGGTAGTTCCCTATATGATGGTACTTTGTTTATGTCAAGTTAATATAAATGGAACAAATATCTCAATGTCTGTGATGTGCCGAATGAAATTTGCATGGCACTGGGTGTAAATTAATCAAACAGAAAAAGTCCCGGAAGCTGCCGGTAGGAGGGCGGTTTCGAGTATTAAAAATGAAACATGAAGGTGCTACACGTGAGCCAGGTAGGAGGACAACTTCTAGTCCTGATGCAGCCAGAAAGCTCTACTTCTTACTAAAGAGCTAGCTAGTGAAGGCCCCTCCTGGGCGCCCGCTGTGGCTGGAAGCACACAGGGTAGCTGGGTAGAGAAGGCCTAGAGAAGGGGATGAGACAGAAAGGCACTTTGCAAACGGTGTTGATGGAAAGCAAAGTCTGCTTGGTGGTATAATTGACTTGTGTTGTTGATTTAAAACCTGAACGTGGATCACTTGCACAGACAGTGAAGTAGTTTTGTGATTAGAAATCTAAACTGTGATAGAATAAAACAACACAGTGTGCTTGTTGGTGGGAAGAGAACAGAGAGGGAGTGCAAAAGAGCATCCAAACTGGACCAGGCAGATGTCATTCGTAGGGACATTGGGCTAAGGGTTCCATGACTTCCTACGGAGAAGGAGTTAGAAGTTGCTACCAGAATTTTGAGTATGAAAGTTGAGTTTTGCTATCTATTAACTCTGCTTAAGCTAACTGACTATCATGAACTGCAAAGAAAAATCCCCATATGGAAGCACTCCTGTGTTTTATGATAGATGGAGGTTGGAGCAGGTGGTCAAGCCTGACCATTGCAGTCAAGGGCCCACTGGCAGCAATGCCAGATACATGGAAATGACATGGAAGGAGGTTCATCAAAGTGAGCTTCCATTTCCTCTACCAACTCTCACAACAGCATTGTGAAGAATAGGAAACACAAAACTCTTTCCCTGAAAAGGCTTACAATCTAGGGCAGTGGTCGGCAAACTGCGGCTCGCAAGCCACATGCGGCTCCCGAGTCGCGGTTTGCCGCTCTGTTGACTAATGAGTTTGCCGACCACTGACCTAGACTCTCGATTCCAATAATGACAGGCTGTTGTTGTTCCTTGTGATTAAGCCCCATCCCAGTGGTCAGCAAACTCATTAGTCAACAGAGCGGCAAACCGCGGCTCGCGAGCCGCAGTTTGCCGACCACTGATCTAGGGGAAAGGCAGGGTACATTAAAGTGTTACAAATACACAGAGCTATTTTTATTTTTTCAATTTTTTTTTATCACAGTGTGCATGTGCATGGCAAAAGCAAGACAAAAATGACAAAAAGAGAGCAGGCTCTAATTTAAAAGCACAGTGCCCTGCCCTGCCACTCCCCTCTCCCAGTCTCAGGACCAGCAGTCTTTTCACTGCTTCTGGTGTTCGATCTTCTGTAGTCAGGGTCACAGCACTAAAATCTAGGTGGGAGCTACTTTGTTGATAAACATTATGTATTACCTATTGTTCCCCACGGTGATAGGATTGAGCTCCTCTACCCTTTCCTATCTAAATTCATAATTGCACTATTGTGTTTATTTTTCTACTAATTACTTTTATAACCAATTAAATCTGTATCTGTTCCATCCAGTGTGGATGGAATCTTTTTTTTTTCTTTCATTCTTTCCTACTAGCCTCCTTTCCACCTTTTCCCACCTCCACTGTCAGAGCCTGAACTTTTACAACTTAAAAGCTGATAGATTTTACTCTTGGTTCTGAAAGGTGACTTCGGTCTCCCAGGCTTTCTATGCCAATTATTTAAATAGCAATCTAAAGTTCTTAACAATGAAGTGTGCTATGCATAGTCCAGGTTATTCTAGTTACTTTATCAGGTCTGAGATCTGAGACATCAGTAAAGATAAACTAGAAGGAGAACAATTCATGGAGGCCTCAGGACATGAGCTGAGCCTTGAAAAGTGCAGAAGACTCAGATGGGCATAGAGGGGTCGAAGGTATGGAGGGGACAAGAAAACAGGATATTCAACACGAGTCTGGTATAGTCAGGTGATAGACAGGTGACAAGGCTCTATGGAGAAAATTATTTCTTGGAGCAAAATGGTGGATAAAGTTGGAAAGGTACTTCAGAGCCAGATGGTTGGCTATGAGCCGCAGGCTGTCTGCTTCCCAAAGTTGTAGCCTACATTTTTCCTGCCTCCACTTCCTGCTCCCTCTTTCTCCCCACAACCTTTTACAATCTGGTGTAAGCCCACACAGCTCTATTAAAATTGCTCACAGAGACCACCAGAGACTTATCTAATAGTTTTGTCCTAACCCACATCCTCCTGCATGTTTTTGTGGGTAGCATACAATTGGCCATCATCTGCTTCTTGATGCTTCTCATCCCCCTTAACCTGTGGCATTGAATTTTTCATGTTCTTCCCCTGTCCTTCTAATATTACTCTGTTGTCTCTTTTGGTGGGTTTTCTTTGCGGGTCTGTTGGGTATCTGCACCTGACTCGTCTCTCTCCATCGGCCATTCTGTTCACTTCTGTCTACCCTATGCCCTGACTCCTGAGGCCCCAGCTTTGACTTCCTGCCGTGTTCCAGATCCACTTCACATCTCAGTCTGAAGGATCTATCAGAACTTTCCGTCAGCATGTGCAAAACGTACCATATTCCCATCTACACCAGCTCCTCTTCCTGTTTTGTAATCCCAGTTCTGTTATTATCCTTTAAATCAGCTGGATTCAGACCCTCAGGAGAGCTCTTGATTTCAACCCCGACTAGCCTTCATATCCTGTCAGTCACTAGCTCTATGAATTTTCTACCTATCTCACTTCCTAGCATTTCACCCTACCTTTACATTCCTAGTGTTGCAACCCCATAAGGTCCCCTTTTTGTTTTATCTATATTTGGGCAAATTTCTCTTAAGCATCTTCTAATCTCTCCCCATTTAAATCACTCCTTCAAAACAATAGCAGACTAGGATGGTGGGGTAGAGGGTCATTTTATCCTTGCTCAGAACCTTCAGTGGTTCCCCATCATTGGCAGAATACAGGCCCAGTGCTTTCATCTGGCTTGGCCATTCACGGTCACCCTCAGCAATGTTTCCAGCACTGCCTTCTACTATTTCCTCTCCTGCAACCTGCAGTTGGCCAATATTAGGTTCCTCAGTTTTTCCTCAGCTAATTTTCTTCACTCCTCTGCCTGATTCCTGATTTTGAACCTTTGACATCCTTCACACAAAACTCAGTTCAATGGCTACCTATGTCAACAAAGCATTTCCTGTCTATGACCCCTTCCCTCCCGCCACCCCACTTTCCCTCCACTGGGGTAGTAACATGATTGGTTTCTTTTTCCTCCATAGTATAGACAGCATTTTGCCTTATACTACTGAAATCTCATTCAGGGATAAGACAGTGGCTTGGTTTTTTATATCATCTTCCCCTTTCTCTTACTGCTGGAAGAAGTTTGTTGCTTCACATAATTAGAGAGGGAGTATTTTAGTGACAAAGACATGCCTTTTGAGGTCAGAATATTGAGTCAAAACATGGCTGCTATTAACCACTTTATCTTAAGCAAGTCACTAAACCTCTTGAGCTTCTGTAAAATGGGGATAATATTTGTATCTCAGCTTCTCTGAGAACCAATGAGTCAACATCTGTGGTAAAACTGCAAGGTTCTATATTTCTCTTTCTTTTCAAAGAGTTAATAGTTATATTCTTTTGAAACACTTTCCACCAGCCTGTCGTACTGTAAGATGGGTGTTACTAATTCTGTTTTACAGAGAGGAAGACTATGAGAAAGGGAAGAACTAAGACATATATATCACAATATATTTCCTCTCTCTTGAACGAATTCATACCACCAAAGAAGGAGATCTGTTTGCCCTGAAACTTTTTGCCAAACACACTAAAGTACTTTGAACCACTAAGGCAGGCCCAGAAATCCCCATTGCCTCAGTGTACCTATCAAACCCAGGCAGACCCCTGGCCCATTTAACCTGGAAGCGAGATGGGTCCTTTCAGGGTGGGTCTAGATTCCCTGCCCACCAGAGGGCGCTCTATACAGACAGTGAGCCATAGAATGGAAAGACAAGGGAATAATAGACTTCGAAGCCTTACGTTTGAATTTCTCCTTAATTTTTTATTTTAGCCAATTTACCTATCATTTTAGAACATGAAAATGGGTAATACCTGTTTTGCATAGTCGTTAAGATGAAATGAGATCATGTAAGTGAGAGCAACCAGCTCTAGTACCAGCACAGTGTTCTTACCGGAAGTTTCCTCTTTCTCTTCCTTTTTCCATCTTCCTACCATTTTACCTCAACACTGAATTTAATCTCTTGGCCTAGGTCAAAAGAGGGATCCTACAAGGTGACTGTTAATCAGAGCAGGACCATATCCCTTGACCTGTCTCAGGGTCTCCCAGATCCCCAGGGATTGTCACTCTAAATATAGCTTTTGGATGATCAAGGAAATGCAACCAGTCAGCAGCTCCTCATAGCTTCACAAAAGCGGTTACTGGCAGGGAGCCTACAGTTAGAGAGCGTGGAGACAAGAATAGTACTCAAGGCTAGTTCAGGGCTCTTTCTGCCAGTTTCTGCTGCCGCTGCACATGTGGGCACGGTTGGGGATTAACTCTTCCCTTCTTTCTACAGTGGAGCCACAGTCGTTATTAAATATGAGCTGAAATTCAGTTCCTTCTAGAAAAATTATTTGTCCACACTTAATAAAGTGGCACATTAAATCCATCATATGCACAACACCTTTGTTTACCATTCCTGAACTAGAAATATCTATCACAGGCTTTTCAAGTTGATCACCAGGCTGACCTTGTGTGTTCAGTCCAGTAGGTTTTGTATAAATCACCACAAAATGGAGACGTAGGCCTCTTGAAAAGGCACAGACTCTATTTGAGCAGACGCTTGCTCAGTTATTCTTCAAGTTACCTTGTAGGAAAGATTACTCCCTTGCCATGCTTTTCCCCAACCACTTAGTTTTATTGTAGCTGATTGCACAGACCTAAGCTATCAGATTTATTTGTTCTGTTTAGATGCCTGATTCATTCGTCTGCCCTTGACATAAAAGAGGAAGTATCTGTTCCCTCACCCTGATGGCTAATGGCAGTTGGTATATAGGTCATTGGCTTTCTGTATCCTTGTCTAGCCTGGGTGTCTCAGAATAATACTTGCTCTTGGAAGGCCAACAAGAATAGAACCAGAGTATTATGAAAGATAAATTCCTCCCTGAGTCTTATAGAGAAATATGAAACAGAAGCACACACACACAAGACCCTTGAGTGTTTCTTCATTGGGCAAAGTAAAAGTTTGGTCTAGATTTTAGCTGGTTCCTTTTTTTTTTTTTAAATATATTTTATTGATTTTTTACAGAGAGGAAGGGAGAGAGATAGAGAGTTAGAAACATCGATGAGAGAGAAACATCAATCAGCTGCCTCCTGCACACCTCCTACTGGGGATGTGCCCGCAACCACGGTACATGCCCTTGACCGGAATCGAACCCGGGACCCTTCAGTCCGCAGGCCGACGCTCTATCCACTGAGCCAAACCGGTTTCGGCTAGCTGGTTCCTTTTTAAGAAGGCTAAGGAACATGGAATAGCACTGAGATTGAGCTAGCCTCAGTGGACAGGCAACTTCCATGTGACAGAAATGAGGACAAGAAGAGGGATTCTCCAAGGACTGTGGTGCTAAGAATTGGTGGCATCCACACTTGGAAATATTAAATAGCATTAATTTTCTGAGTACTTTATTTCAGTTTATTTTGTTCATTAGATTCCACATATGAGTGAGAACAGCATTAATAATTAAAAACTTGAACCATTTAATGAGCAGTTACTGTGTTCCTGGCACTGTGTGAAATGCTTTATGTGCATCATTCTAAACTGACCCTCAAAACAACAATGTGAGGTAGGTGTTATCTCTGTTACACAGGAGAGAACATTGCAGCTTAGAGAGACCAAGGTCATTCAGCAATAAATTCAAGGCTTCATTAAAGCCATTGTATAAGTAATTTTTATCAGGTAAAAATAGAAGAAAGTATATTTTACTGAATTGTAACTTCTTAGAAGTAAAATCAGTCAGTGGTGTTGATTCAATGCACACTACTCAAAAAAGTGCCCTAGTCCCTGCCTGAGCTCAGTTCTGGATTTACCTCAAGAAAAGCTGATTTTATCCCTTAAAAGCTAGTCTGCTGGCAACCTTCTCCATCTCCCACTATATATGCCACCCCACCTTGTTCTTTAGCCTCTCCACACTGCATTGTGATTGCTTGACAGTCCCTTTAGACTGTGAGCGGCCTATAGGAGGGCTGGGAACTGGGTCCTGTTCACATTGGGTTCAAGGCCTGTACTATGGTAGCTGCTCAGTAAATGTTTGGTGGATGAAAGCAAATTACTTAGAGAGCCAGCCAGCTAAGTCTTTTGATGAATGGATTCCAGATTATTTAAGTACTCATGGTCGGGGAAGGGCGGGGGGGGGGGGGGGGGCAACAGGAATTTAGCACAGAACATTAAAAAACAGAAATTTATCCTTGACTTTTATGGAACAGTATGGACCTACAGATGCCCATACAGAAAAGATCATTGAATTTTTCAGTGGACTTTTTTTGAAATATGTGAACACCAGGTTTATACTGTGACACTCATTATCTGATACTTTCTTTCAGGGATTGTTAGTATACAGCATCCATCAGTAAGCATTGCATGCTAGACTTGTGTGGAAATACTAGGAAGTATAAGGGATTGTGCTAGAATGTTGTCTTAGTCCATTCAGGCTGCTATAACCAAATACCATAGGTCATATGGCTTATAAACAACAAAAAGTTATTGCTCACAATTCTAGAAGCTGGAAATCCAAGATCAGACTGCCAGCATGGTTAGTTTCTGGGGAGAGCCCACTTCTGGGTTGCAGACTGCCAACCTCTCCTTATATCCTCACATGGCAGCAGAGGCAAGGGATCTCGCTGAGGCCTCTTTATCAGGGCACTAATTCCATTTATGAGGGCTCCACCCTTATAACCTACTCACCCACCAAAGGCCCACCTTTTAACACCACCACTTTGGGAATTAGTAATTCAACCTATGAACTATGGGACAGAAACATTGAGACCATAGCAGATGTATTTTTCAAAGCAAGGTCTCAAAATGACTGAAATCATTCATCAGAAAGGGACCTGAACAACAACAACAAAAAAGTAAGTCCTTCTACGGGTTTATATAACAGTTCTGGGATTGAGATTTTAAATCTCAACATAAACCTTGCCGGATCTTGAAGAGGGACTCAGGTGAAGGTTTCAGTTCAGTGATTTGTCCTTTGAGTGTCTGCATCCTGTCTGCCACCTTGGTTTGGAAACAGACATGGAAGTCTCAGGACATGGAATATCAAGAAACGGTTTACGGTAATGGAGTGTATGGAAACAAGTAGACACCATCCCACCATTTGGCACAGGATCTTGACATACATCTGTTTTCAAAGGATTGAGCTTAGCATGTTTCATTATCAGGAAGGGGCTCAGGGTGTGAAGTGTTTTGTTCGGGTAAAGTGTTTAGGACTAAGATCAATTCCCAGGCTAAGAAGCTATAGGAAGGACTTCTCATTGCTTACGATGGTCTTGAAGTAGAGTCTACCACAGTCTGTGCATGGGCAATAAAGAACCTTCAGTGTTATCCCTGTTGCTGGCAGAGTCACGTTCTGTCCGTTTGTTCTCTGTACACATACGGATTGATGAGAGAAGACAAATCTGGCTTATAGAGGAGTCTGCCCAACTCATGCACTTGTACTTTCTGGTTCCATAGCTGGGGCTGACGACAGCTTAAGGGATTTCTGCGCAAGTCTCCACTATTCCATGCATTTATACTCTTGACCCAACTAGATTCTGAGTTCAATACGGTGGCAGTTTATCTTAGGCTGCTTATATATTTTCCCCACAGCACCTTCTGAGTAAAGAAGGGGATGAAATAACGAAGATATTTGGAAACACATTTTTGAGTGGAGACACAATGTCAATATAACCTTTGTTTTGTAGTGTGAAAAAGACAGAAATTTAGCTATTGCTTCTCCCACTCCTCTGGTTTAAAGTAGCTTATTTTGCCCTGCCCTGACATCCATTCCCTTCACTTCCTATACTTTCCCTTCCCTCCCATTTCTTTCCCTTGACTTTCCTTGTCTTCCCTTTTCTAATCCTATCTTCTCCTTGCCTTTTTAAGGAAACATATTTGAATTGATTCCAAAGACTTAGGTCTTAGTAGAGCAAGCTGCAGTAAAAAGACACAGGTTCCATATGGTTTGCCTCTCAACCTTTGAGTCTGTTTCATTTGTAAAATAAGGACATGATATCTATCTTGTAGAGTTGGATACAAAGATTAGAGATTTGAAAAGTGCTTGCAATTATTAGTAATTGTCATCAAAGGAACTCAGTACATGGTATCAATTATGTTGCTGTGGGGGAGGGGGGAAATGGAATGAAAATTTACAACGCATTTTTGTTACTAAGCTGAGTACTGTGTTAGTCATTCTTCCAAACTCTTAGCTACTAGAGTACCACAAAAGCTCCAGATCCTATTCAAGGATGTCTGCCATACAGTTTTGCAGCGAAGAGGAACAGATGTATACAGAGCATGCTATGCTTTTTTCCATGCAAGTAACTCAGACTATAGTCATCTATTTTCCCACAACATTACGTGTTGCTGTTGTTTTTTTAATTTGTGTGTGATAAACCTATTTCTTTATGCTTTTAAAAGAGTGTTTGGACAGCACAATATTTAATCCCCAATATTGAGTCATGTAGGCAGATCTGGTGACTGTGAAATATTAGCTGGATCCTTAACCTGCAGTTAGTAACAAACAGTTGATGGAGAACAAAGGCCTTACCTATGTGACACCCTTTGCCTGTGAAGGGTAAGTATGTCAATGAAAGTGCTGAGCATGATAACTGAGTAGAAGAAAAACAAATCTCTCAAGTCTCATTTTCTTGATTACCAGTTTTCAGATTGATGTGACTTTGACACAAGATATTTCTAGTTGGTGCACATCTCAAAATATCTTGTCTTAATATAGACTTTCATTCAAATTTCTTAAAAATGCATTCATCAGAAGGAAGTGTGTTGTGAGAGAAGGATATGGAATTCAGAGATATGGCTATACCAATGTGATCTTATGTATAATAAAAAATAAACATTTGGTTTTTGTTCACTGTTTCTGACGCAGAACTCCTAAAACCCCTGAAATGTACTGTATTTTCTATGCTAATGCGATGATTCATTGGAGGGAGGGAAAGGCCCTATCAGCCGTGGGCAAACTACGGCCCACGGGCCGGATCCGGCTGTTCTATGCGGTTCTCTTGCTCTCCCCTCCGCTCCTTTACTTTGAATTTATATTAGTTCACACAAACACTCCATCCATGCTTTTGTTCCGGCCCTCCGGTCCAGTTTAAGAACCCATTGTGGCCCTCAAGTCAAAAAGTTTGCCCACCCCTGCATAGTCATGTGATTAAAGCTTATATCCCCACCTCTTGACTTTCTGAGAGGGGAGAGGGCCTGGAGCTGGAGTTCAGTTACCAATGGCCAGTGATTTAATCAATTATTCCCACAAAATAAGGCCTCCATAAAGTCCCCTTACAGATGGGTCCAGGGACCCTCTGGGTAGTGAGCACACTGATGCACTAAGAAGTTGGTGTGCCTGGAGAGGGCCTGGAAGCTCTCCCTTCCCCCGTACCTTGTCCTAGGCACCTCTTCCATCTGGCTGTCTCTGAATGGTGTCCTTTAAGTAGAAATATTTTCCTGAGTTCTGTGAATCATCTAGGGAGTTATCAAACTCCATACGGAGGTAAGGAGGACCCCTGAATTTATAATTGGCTGGGCAGAAGTGTGAGTTGCCTGGACACCCCAATTGCAGCTGGTGTTTCAAGTGGGGGCAGTCTTGTGGTCCTGAGTCCTTAACCTGTGGTGTCTGCACTAAATCTGAGCTGTTGGGCACCCAGTTGATGTTGGAGAATTGGATGATTGGTGTGAAAAAACATGTCTTTCATGTCAGAAAAAAAGCAGCACAGATCTCAAGGAAGTTTTTCTTAACTACAGTAAACTTTGTTTTTTTTAACCTGTGAAAAAGGAAGGGGGACATTCTAAAACTTGAAAGGGTGGTTAGGAGAAATGAAGGGAATGGTGTGCATGAATCTCCTAGCACAGTGTTTGTTATTTAGTAACTGTACGTAAATGTGAACTTTCCACCCTCATTTTTCCACCTGAATTTTAAAGGATTGCCAGACATCTGTACCGTACTTTTGGAATGTGGTGGAGAACTGGCAAATAAATGAGTGATGATGGCTCTAGATTATCCAGAGAAGGTAGGGAAAGGAAAATCCCAGGAACTCTGCAGGAAATGGAGAAATGTGGAGTACCTTTTGAAGTAGATTGGTAGGCCATTGAACAATAGATGCACACAAATATTAATAGCTTGATAATCTGAAGGCAAAGCTCTCAAAACATATTATATTGTTGAATTCTTGTTTTCCTTTTTCTAAAAAGGATGAAATTTTGGAAGGCTTGCCTAGCAGATACATCAGGAGAGAGAATTTGTGTGTTCGATCAGGGAGGATCTCAAATTATGCTTGTTAGGCCCAGAGCTATGGACCAAAACCAAAAAAGGTGAAATTTCCCAACAAAAATGTTAATGCCTAGTGTTGACACCAAGAGCCTGTTCACAGTTTTGTCTCATTGCAGGGGCTGTAACGTGAGAGATGTTCACTAGGACAGAACGCCCAGTGCAGGGCAACTAAGAAGGGGTGGGGAGAGGGTGTGGAACCTGTGCCAACCAGGGAAGACTTCAAGGACCTGAACCATTGCACTGAGAGAACAGGTGTTTTAACTTTATTAATGTATTTAATGGGCTGCCATGTGCCAGGAAAGACAAGCTAATTCTGGTCACTCTAGAAAACAGTATTTGAACCAATGGGTTTATAATATTGAGAGGTAAAATCCAGTCCCAATGAGGAAAGACTTTTCTGATAAGTAGAGGAATTGAAAAGTCCAGTGAGCCACCTCACAGCATGGAGAGCTCCTCATTCCGGAACACTTCAAGCAGAGGCAGCATGACACAGTGAAAAGGAGGCTTAACAAAGTCTCCTCCAGTTCCCACTCTATAAATCCTCTAAGTTAATTTTAAAATGCCGAACCACGTTAAAGCCCAAGAAAGGCATCAATGATTCAGCTAACTTTGACAAATCAAATCTATTTACATTTCTCTGCTATATTAGATCCCCTTCCAAAGAGAGGAGATCCTGACACATCTTAGGGTGGAGTGCCCACTCAAGATGTGCACCTTCAGGTTTCTTTAACGACCTCTGTTGTTTTTTAATTGCTGAGAGTATTACATATATCCCCCATTTCCCCTCTTTGCCCCCCTCCACCTAGCGCTCATCCCACCCCAGGCCTTCACCACACTATTGTCTGTGTCCATGGGCTATGCTTGTATGCATACTAGAGGCTCCATGCACGAAATTCGTGCAAGGGACTCGGCCCTCGCAGCCCAGCTTCATCCAGAAGGATGTCTGGAGGGTCGTTTCAGTGTCTGTTCTAATTAGCATATTATGCTTTTATTATTATAGATTATTATAGATAAGTTCTTTGGTTAATTTCTTCCTGCCTACCCCCTTCCCTCTGAGATCTGTTAGTCTGTTCCATGTTTCCATGTCTCTGGACCTATTTTGTTCATCAGTTTATTTTGTTCATTAGATTCCACTTATGAGTGAGATGGTATGATATTTGTCTTTCTCTGACTGGCTTACATCACTTAGCACAGTGGTCAGCAAACTGCGGCTCTTTGGCCCCTTGAGTGTGGCTCTTCCACAAAATACCACGGCCTGGGCGAGTCTATTTTGAAGAAGTGGCATTAGAAGAAGTTTAAGTTTAAAAAATTTGGCTCTCAAAAGAAATTTCAATCGTTGTACTGTTGATATTTGGCTCTGTTGACTAATGAGTTTGCTGACCACTGACTTAGAATAATAATCTCCAGATCCATCCATGCTACCTTAAAATGTCAGAGATCCTTTTTTTTTTTTTTTTTCTCACAGATGCATAGTACTTACCACAGCTTTTAACCCACTCATCTATTGATGGGCACATGGGCTGTTTTCAAATCTTAGCTATTGTAAATAATGCTGCTATGAATGTAGGGGTGCATATATTCTTTCTGCTTGGTGTTTTGAGATTCTTAGGGTATATTCCCAGAAGTGGGATCACTGGGTCAAATGACATTTCCATTTTTAATTTTTCAGTCTTACTGTCTAAAAGAAATCAGACAGCAGCCTAAGAAGAAAAGGCAAATGCTCTGTTTCTTTCCACCAACTTTCCCGGGGGCTAGAACTGTGAGGTGGATGCAGCAGCATGATTGGAGGACAGCTGTGTCAGGAAGCGCAGCCTGGGATAACTAACACCTGAACTCTGCTCTCATCATGTGCTTCTCCCAGGACTGTGGTGCTAGGATTTGGTGGCATCCACACTTGGTGATTGAGCTGTTGAGAGAGAAGAGGTGTGGATGGTGTTTACATCGATTTGATGGAAATGTTAAATAGCATTAATTTTCCGAGTACTTTATTTAGCTTTATTTATTTAAAAGGTAAATTACCACTGTAAACTGTGAATAAGGTGTTTAGAGATTTCTATTTAAAAATCATGTGAATGCTCTTGGTAAGATATGTTTTTGAAGTGACAGTTTATTCCCAAATTTATGATCATGTGTTAATATTTTCAGAGATGATAGTACATATATTCTTTTCAAAAATTATATAGAAGCTATGTATTATATATAATTTTGTTGGGATTTTGTGTGATCAACATCTTCTTTTACTTTTTTTTACTTATTCTAATTTTATTGTAATTAGGAAGTATTATTTATATACTCTAAAAAGAATGGGTGTAAGGAATTATGTACCGAATCATGACAAATGAATTGACATAGAAACAACAGACCCATTTTAATGTGCTTATATAAATAGATCTGTATAATTACCATTAAGCTTCATAAGCAGATACTGCTAAAAAGAACAGTCCAATTTATCAAGTTGAAGTTGAATTTTATTGAAATATATAACACAGGAAGTTAGATCATATTCCAAAGAGAATGAGATAATGGTGACTTTAAAGCCTTTATATTTAGTATGCTTATGTATTAGGTATCTGTGCATTAATTCCTATCTATTAAGCAGAATATGTTACATATCCAAAGCTTTGGTCTCAGTAACCTAAAAGTGCTGATGCCTCACTGCTGGGACCTTAAAAAGGGAAAGACTGAAAACTCACTTATCCTTTTTATGTGCTAGATTCCAGAATCTTCTATGGAGTGATTCTTTCTCCTGAATGAGGATACCTGACTCTTGAATCCATAAAGCCTCTAGAAGAAGATCATGTGATCATATACTTTGCAGTTTGAAGTCCAATCTTTTAATTTGAAAAGATGAGGAGGAAATAGAGGCTCAGAGGTGAGTGTTTTATGCAATTATTTTTTCAACAATCACTCTAAGAGCTGGTTAGGTGATGGGTCCTGTGTTACAGGGGTTTAGGGCTGGGGAGTCCAGAACAGGGGAAGCAGGCAAGCCTGGTTCACGGGAAACAAAGGAGGAATAGTGTGCCATGTTCAGATGAAAGCACCGTTGACAGCAGTTGTAGAACAAAGGAGTCCTCAGTGGTCATCGCTGGCGTAGATTTATCAGAATGGAGCAGAAACCAGCTCGTGGAGGAGTACAGAGGTGAGGAAGGGCCAACACTGAATATAGGCAGTCTCCTTCAAAGGAGGATAGAGGTGCTGGACCAGATTGCAAGTCTCCTGACCCTCCGATTATTACTAAGGCATGACAGCAGTTCAATGAAAGCCCAATTCCAGGTTTTAAAACCAATGAGAATATTTCAGCTAATCCGAGGATAGCTTGTTAGCAAGTGAAAAAAAAATTATTTCAATAACAATGATAGTAATAAAGAAAAGTCGGAGAGTTCTAGGAGGCTGGATAACAAAGCACAAATATGTTACAGTTTTTGGTGAAAGGAACTCAAAATAGTTTCCTTTCTAGTTTCAACTCTTTTGAGTCTGCCTCTTCTCTCTCCTTGTAGCTTTGTTTGTGTTGTGGCAGTTAGATTTGACCTGCCAGGGAAGATCTTCGCTTTTCTTTTCTGCCAGCTGCATCAGTTTCTTGCTGGGCAAGGCTTTTTTTGCTTCATCTTTTTAAATGGTTGACCAAAGAGATAAGTGTGAGGGTTTGAAGGAGGGAATCACCGATTCAGAAACCAGAATACTTCTGACAGTCCATGGAATGGAGTGGCAGGTCTAAGAATCTGCCTTGGACCTTCCCTATCTTAGCTTTTATAATTTCAACAACCAGACTGAGGAGTGTGTGTGAGATGGGGAGGTGGGTACCAGGGGAAAGGCGGGGCGGTTGTAAGAAGGAGACAGAATGTTTTCTCTGCTGAATATTGAGTTTATCTTGCAGGCACATACAGCAGTCTAAAGAGAAAAAGGCTATTTAAAATGTGCTAAGCAGACAACTAAAAATCTTGAACTCTGAGTTCTAATTTCAGCTCTAATTTCATTCATAAATGTTATAGCCAGAAAGAGACTTAGGGATACTCACAATTGAAACCCTCCATTTTACAGAGCAGCAAGTTGAGGCCCAAGAGAATATAGCAACTTGCTCAAGGCAATGTAGTTATGCTCTTCTCCATTCAGTCTCTTCTTTGCAGCATCCCCCTCCCAAAGGAAACTCAAATCCCCTAGGGTCCCTCCCACTTAAATGGTAATATTCTATTTTTAAATTGTTGACTCTATTACAGATGTCCCCCTTTGATTCCCTCCACCCTGCCCACAGCTCCCCAGGTCTTACATCACACTCTTGTCTGTGTCCATGGGTTATATATATATTCTTTGGTTGATCTTTTTTATACTTACTAAAACCCTTAAAATATTTATAGACTAATTTTTCTAAGACATCGGGGTACCTTATAGTCCTTATCTCTCATTTCACATTGCTTTTATTAAGGAAAGGACACAGGTTCCTGGGGACAGTTAATACTCAGAAGGTATGATATGACTTGCTCAAGATAAAAAGGAATTGAGAACAAGAGCTGGAAGTGACTTAGAAACCAAATCTATATTTAACGGAAGAGTGGCTTTCCAGAATATACCCAGCGAGGATGAGGCTTAGAGGCTGGAAATGACTATTATTAATCACAGTCTATGTAGGTTTTCAAAAGTGATGACCAATTTGACTCTATGGAATCTTAAGACAGTTTATTTTCTTACCTTAATCCTCCTGCCTCCAGGTCAAGTCAAGAGTTAATGCCATACATAGTTTTGCTCTGACTTTATATATCTATTTGCCATCTTGTATTACATAAACACACAAACAGATAAATAAAAGGCTGAGCTCTAATCCCCATCTCTTTTGCTATGATATAAATCCCCTTTTCTGTTCTGTCTTAAATAGAACAGGAAACAGGGTCTCCATAAATCACCGAGTCTTCCCCTGGGCTTGGCCTTGACAGAGTGCAGGTTCCTTCTCAGAGACAGAGCTTCAGTTCCTTTGTACTTCCCTTGACTGTTTCTTGATGAACTATATGTCTTAAATCTTTCTACTTTTTCTGTGATATCCTAACATTTGACCCTAAAAGCCAATATTTTGTTGTCTTTGTTTTATGATTCCTCTTAACAACTCCCCCTTGGTCTGCATGGAGAATGTTGTAGGATTGAAACCACTGGCAGTTGAGATGAGGGCATCATTTGTGGGAACTGGAAGAATTCCTAATTTTCAGATAGAAAGTAATAGGATTAATAGGGGAAACTTTCTATAGAATAAAAAATAAACAAATAATAATAATAATTCCACAAAATTCATGCAATAATTTGAGAATTGTAAAACTGTAGTGAGTGGACATTCTGTTTGAAGAGGTTATTGACCAGAAGGTGTGAGTGGCAGACAATTCTTTATATATATATATATATATATATATATATATATATATATATATATAATTTATTTATTTCAGAGAGGAAGGGAGAGAGATAGAAACATCAATGATGAGAGAGAATCGTCCATCGGCTGCCTCCTGCATGTCCCCCACTGGGGATCGAGCCTACAATCTGGGCATGTGCCTTGACTGGGACTCAAAACGTGACATCCTGGTTCATAGGTCGACACTCAACCACCGAGCCACACCAGCTGAGCAACAATTCTTCATTTTTAACTTAAATTGCAATTTCCTCCAGCATACAAGTCATAGTAGTAATATACCAGTGGCGTTTTCCGTTGAGAGAGCAGTTTTGGTTTTTCTCTTAACTCATTCTTATTAAAAGGTCATATCCTACCACTAGAGGAGAAATATTTAAATGGCATTTTCTTATTTATTTTCAGTAATATATCTATGATCTTTCCAAATTATTCATGGAAAGTAAAACATTAACCTCATGAGGTGGGGAGTTTTTTCTTTTCTTTTTTAAAGAGTTTTTAAGAAGCAGTCGTTCCCAATTCTATAGTGTGACTTTGGGTGGATAATTACTATCGAATACTGCAGACTTTTTTTTCTTCTTTTTTTTCCTGTAGGGTGATTGATTTTAACCTTTCTCCTCTGCCAAACCTTTGTTCTGTGCATGACATTTCAACCCCCACCACTTCCTGTGTTCTATTTTGCTAAAGAAAATTGCATTTTCTATTTCTGGATAAAGCATGGTTGTTTGTGTCAGTCAATTTAACACAATACACCCGTTCTTATTTGTGCAGAGGAAGCACTAATGCGATTCCAGCAGGAGATGGGTCCTGAGCCCATGACCAGGCCTCGCATTGGGCCCGGAAGACAGAAGCCACAATAATCTATTACCGACAAGACTACTTAATAGTGATGTAGCACCTTTTTGTCTCAGAGACCTCCAGGTAGTCTGAAGTCCCATTCATTTCCTGCCCTATACACACTCACCCTGCAAATGATACATGGGTGTGAAAGAAAGCGGTTTGCGGCGCCATGA
This sequence comes from Plecotus auritus, assembly GCF_963455305.1. Classification (NCBI taxonomy): domain Eukaryota; kingdom Metazoa; phylum Chordata; class Mammalia; order Chiroptera; family Vespertilionidae; genus Plecotus; species Plecotus auritus. The sequence goes on along the minus strand of NC_137776.1, from coordinate 119,612,524 downwards.
AAAGGGGAGGTGTTTTGGAGAGTCTAACCCAACTTTTGATCCCTGCTCTGCTGTTTGCCAGCCGTGAACCATTAACCATATTTCATATCCTTTCTGAGCCTCTGATTCCTCATCAAATATCGTTTCTAACCTGTAGGGCCCATGGGAGAATGAAATAAGAAAATGAACACTAACCTCTTAGCCAGTGAGTCTTCCACGGAGGCACTCATTGAGTAGCTCTTATAATGAAAGAGTGCCTGTAGATAAGAACATACTGCATTTTGCTGAAGTAAGCAGATCTTATGAGATGTCTTTTGATAAAAAACATAGTTATGGACCTCCTCTTTTTTTGTTCCATATGAGACAGACCAGTAAGCCAGGACAAATGCAACAGGGAAACTGAGATAGATAAACAAAGGGGCAGAGCAATTTACAGCAGATACAGACTAGAGATAACATCTAGGCCTCAGTTGTATTTCAGCTCCAGACCCAGAAAAGCAGCAAAACCAGATGGGTGACATCAGGACCAGTGGCAATGATGAATGACCCCCTGCCCTGACACTGACCAATCAGTGAAGACCAGGACCCTGAAGCAGCACACCTAAAAAACTGATGAATATTCTGTTGAAACTCCCCAGTCTGAGACCTCCCCTAAGAGTCCCTCCTGCAAGAGAAAAATGAAAGGCTCAAGTCAGAGGACCCAGCACACGCTTGCTCTCCTTTCCCAGGAGCACGCCCCTGCACCTTCCCCCTTATCTTCCCTTACAGGCACGCATCTCCTAAACTCTAAGGCAGTGGTTCTCAATCTTTTTAATGCTGCGACCCTTTAATACAGTTCCTCATGTTGTGGTGACCCCCAACCATAAAATTATTTTCGTTGCTACTTCATAACTGTAATTTTGCTACTGTTATGAATTGTAATGTAAATATCTGTGTTTTCTGATGGTCTTAGGCTCTACAGCAGCACTGTAGATATTTACATTATGATTCATAACAGTAGCAAAATAACAGTTATGAAGTAGCAACGAAAATAATTTTATGGTTGGGGGTCACCACAACATGAGGAACTGTATTAAAGGGTCGCGGCATTAGAAAGGTTGAGAACCACTGCTCTAAGGGATCCCACAAGGCTTGTAACCAGGAAAGCAATGGGCAGCAGTAGTTCATCCCAGGCAAACCCCCTGAACCTGTCCCCAAGGCCTAGGCTCATTTTCCTGTCCCTTCATTGCTTCACTGTCCCCAGCTTTAATAAACATCCTCTAAAATTCACCTGGACTTGTGTTGTGCAAATTTTCCTGCACCAAGTCAAGAACCCACACATTCCCACTGACCCTGGCTCAGAGCCACGTCCCCTTTCTGCTAACACATAGAGTAGAACAGCTGTGGGAAAAGTTTAAAATAATTTGATGCCGCTGCTATTCATGCCTTAATTCATTATGCAGTCATTGAATGGATGCCTACTGGGTGCTGTGCACTGTTCTGCATGCCTGAGTCTAGAAGAGAAAGCAAAGAGCACAGAGCATGGGAGCATGTAGTTCCTCATCCTGGCTCTGCTGTTTGCTAACTGTGTGATTGGGGCAGGTTCTTATCCCCTCTGAGCCGAGTTTCTAGATTCTAAAATGTGGATAATAAAACATGCCTTATAAGATTGTGATAATAGATATAAACCAGTTGTCATCTGGGATGATATTAAAAATACTTACTAATCTTCATGGTAAGGAAACTGACTAATCAGGAAGAACAGGCTGTAGAAATCTAGTAAACTGGTACATACCAGCCTATGAGTAGAGGAGAATATGGTGGAGAAGAGCCAACGTTTTAGTTTGGGGTTGGGGGGTGGGAGTTTTATTATTTATATTTTTTATTTTCTATATAGTATGATGTTGTGGCATCTTCAAAACCTATCTGGCTTGGGAGAGACTGGCCCCTTTAAGGACTAGCCAGTTCTTACAGATAGCAAAGGGCTCAGCCAGGAGCATGCCTTTGATAAGCAAGTTAACCAGTCCAGAGACATACATCCTCTGTCTGGCCCATACACCGCAGGAGACAGTGTCTCTCTGCACCAATCATGGCAGAGCTCCAGGAAACTAGGGACCACCCTAGAGCCAATCCTAAAATGTTCACCCTGTCCTGCCTTGTCTCTCCAGAGGAAACCCCAATAACGACCCTGACCTAGACTTTCCCCTGCTCCTGCCTTCTGCCTCCTGACCAAAACCTGGCACTTCCCCCATGACCCGTGTGGTGTGCAGTGCTTCCTGTTTCTAGAATCTGTGAGGATAAGAAACTTCCTTTTTCTGAACCTCTCTTGTGCCTCCTCTTGTGGCCAACCTGATTGACCATCACATTAAGGAACATAAAACAGGAATGTCCAGACAGAGAAACATATGAAATGCACTATGATAAAGTGCACTGAAGGTCCTGGCTGGTGTCCTCAGTAGTTAGAGTGTCGACCTGTGGACCGAAGGGTTGCAGGATTGATTAGAGGTCAAGGGCATGTACCTGGGTTGCAGGTTCAATTCCCAGCCCCAGTTTTTGGAGGCAGCCAATTAATGTCTCTCATATCTCTCTCTCTCTCTCTCTCTCTCTCTCTCTCTCTCTCTCTCTCTCTCTCTCTCCCTGCCTCCTTCCCTCGCTCCTTCCCTCTCTTTCACTCTCCCTAAAAATCAATGGAAAAAATATCCTTGGGTGAGGATTAACAAACAAACAAAAAAGAAAGTACATTAAAGGACAGAGAGAGCAATGTTAGGAGCAAGTAAGTCTAAATGAGGGTGGGGTGGGGGTGAGGGGAGAGATCCAGGAACAGTAAAGAAAAGAAGAGAGAACATTTGAGCCAAGTGTTAAAGGAGGGGTGTGAGGGTTTGTCAGGGCTGAGAGAACTCATGCAGAGGGAAAGCCATGTTCCGCAGCATGAAAGCGCACACATGTATGACATGTTTCAGAAGGTATAGGGAATGGTCCACTGAGAGGGGGTTTGGGGGATGAGCAAAGGATAAAACTGGAAATGTAGGTAAGGGCTTGATCTTGAAGGACCTTTCAAGCCATGCTGTTGTTGTGTGAGAAGTAGTTGGAGAGGGGGAGATGTGGGATGGAGGGAAACCAGTGAGCAATGTGGCTGTGTTGGTTAGTGAGAGATATGAGTACCTGAACTATGGAGGGGCATCTCCATCGGAAGAGCACAGATCTGGAGATCCATGAGTCATGGAACAGATGGAATTATGTCAGTGATTGGCTAGAGGGGTGAGGGAAGGGAACAGCTCAAGACTCCCACGTCTTTAACTTGACTGACAGGTGCATATAGGATATCAGAAGAGAGAAGAGTTTTAGAATGAACCATTTCTTCATTGTTTGCGTAACTGCTTCATTCCCCTGCCTGCCAGGTCAAGGAGGCTTTTATTTTTTTCTTGGTCTTACAGCTGTAAATATTTCATGCCAATGGCCATGTTTCCGTTTTATTTTGGGAATGGCACTTTAACTGGTTTTTCAGTTTAAAGGATTCTAGAACGGAAGGACCATTTTTGTCTTCAGGGATCTGTTTGGCACTAAAGATGGTAGATAGTTGGGTGCGGGTGAGGACAGATAGTGCCTGAGGCTTGCAGTGTGGAAGTAACCTCTTGTCCTCTGAGGCTAACGCTGCCAAAGGTATGTGGGTGTATCTTTGAAGAAACAAAACAAAAGCATGACCAGCAATCGGATCTATGCTAGTTGACTATAAAAATCATTGTTTTATGTATTGCCTTCACTTTGTGGAACTGCCTTCCTGACCTCACCGATGGCCCCTTTGTTCACAGTAAACTGCCCAGGTGCTCTCAGGGGCATTGGCCAGCCTGTCAGTTGAATTTTGAGTGTATGTCGGGTATGGGGGCGGGTGGAGAGGGGCACTGTCCTGTTGCACCGATTCATTTGAAATTTTGCTTTTGTGTTTCCTCTCCCATCATCCTTGGCAGTAGCTGGTAATCACCCACTCCCAGGGCTGAGGAATCCAATAAGCTTCTGGTCCGTATGCTCCTGTAGGCATCATTTCAGAACCAGGGAGGCTGCACACAGCCAGGCTTCTATCCCCCTATGCTCTGCTAGCATGAAACCATTTCAATGAGAGGGTAGCTTTATAGGAGGATTTCTTTCTCACCCAAACAGGCGCCCATCCAGCTTTCTGGTTCTAAAGAGGTTGGTAATGGTGTCTGGAGCTTTCTTGACAACACACTTTTCAGTTGTTTCAAGTTCCCTTTAAAAAAACACACAAACTATTAAGACCCAGGCTCTTTATAGCCATCATATGTTTATTACTATCATGATGACAATGGGCTACATATATTGAGCTCTTAACATGTGTCAGACCTCATGTTAAGCACTTTACATAGATCATCTGAATTCATTGTCACTACAGCCCCGTAAGGTAGGACCACGACTACCTCCAGTTCTCAGAGGAGGAAACTGGGGTAGAGGAATCAAGTCACTTGCTCACATTCATACAGCTGTAAGTGGTCAGGCCAGTGTAGAGTTTGCACTCCTAGCCATCACACTCTGCAACCCTACAAGGCAAATAAATGCAAATATGAATCAATGTTGAAGAAGATGAAACGGAGGCCTGGAAGGCTTGGCATCCAGAACCCAGGTCTCTCTGGCTCGAGAGCCAGGTTGTTCTGGCAGGTGGCCAGTAGGCTCCAGTTAGGCCTTGTGAGCGAAGCATTGCTGCAGATGAATTGCTGTCTCACACAAGGAACTGAATCCTGGGATCTGCAGAGTGAGCTGATGAAAGCCATATTGGTTTGTGGTGTGATAGTGCTTCTGGTCTTACATCTGATTTCACCATTATCTCTTGCCCTTGATGGTAAAACGTACATAAAATGAGAACATTTACATCATAAATTATTAAATACTAAATCCCAGAGTCAGTTTGGGCTTCTAACATTGCTGACTCTTCACTGTATACCAAGCAATCTGCCCGCAGGTCGATATGTGGGAAGATTTCTACCTTTCTTTGAAATTAGAAACTTCGGAGAAATATAGGACAGCTATTTGTTTTTGTATTTATGCAAATTATATATACATACAGAATGGTGAAACATAAAAGCAGCATATGGCTTAGAAGAATTTCCGGGAGCGCTCCAGGCGCCTCCGGGTGTGGAAATTGCATGGCTGCTAATGACCTGGGTTCCTCGGCGAACAGAGATCACAGACTCAGCAGGCTCAGCACATGGGAGGGAGGGCTCCTTAGGGAGGGGTGCCATTTTTGTACTCACACTGGCTTCTCAGCTTTATTCATGATAAACAATTGTATTTTAAGGAAGGTTGATTTGGGGGGGGGGGGGGGGCGGGGGCGGACCCTGAGGAGGACCCTGAGGTGACAGAACAGGACAGAATTTGGGGCTCAAGTTCCTAAATAAAAAATACTTAGAACACAGCTTAGAATCAGCTCTGAAGGCACCCAACCGCCGCTCTTGTTAATCAGGTGGAAAGGATAAAAAATTAAAGAAAACTTAACACATTGCGGACCAGTAGTTTTATTGCTAGCTTTACCCAGTGGCCAGATAAGTTTCTATTGAACGAGTACAAAAACTCATTTTACATAAATGTTACAGGCACGCTTTAAAATTAAATACCCATTGCATTTTGAAGTTATTTATTACATGTTCTTACAAGCTAATATCTTCTTAAAGTATGATACTTTGTAAAACACTGTAATATGGAGCGAGAATTCTCGTGATCCGTCTGCAATGTGTTAAGAGGGAAGAGAAGGAAAAATGGAACTGAGAGGGCTCAGACTCCTCGTACATGCCAGGGTTGTGGTTTCACACCATCTAACAACCAGAGGAACAGATACTGTTCTTAATTCCATGATGGAGATGGAAAAATGAGGTTTTAGAGTTTAAGGGATTTGGCCAAGATCATCCAACTAGGAGGTGGTCTACTCAGAATCTGTTCTAGCTCTGCAAGGAAAGGCGTTGTCCTTCTCCTACCCTGGTGTAAAGCTTTCCTGAAAGACTCCGGATCACTGCCAAGGGGCATTTGCAGTCGCTGGATACATCCTGCCTTGCTATTTGGCAGAAACCCTGGAAACCAAAGGTGAGCGGTGTGGCCAGAGCTCAGCTGAGGGCTCTCCAGTTCTCCCTTCTGGATTTACACCCCAGACTTTGTCCTTTGCACCACAATGCAGCCCCAGTGCCTATAGTGCAGAAGGCAATTAATTTCCCCAATATTCTCTCATGCTGGGCATGGACTGCACGCAGCCAGGGAGGCTGAGCCAGGATCGCATCAAGGACTTGTGCCCGTGTCTGCGCGGAGGGATGTGCAGTTGCCATAGCAGCAATCAATCTGCTAAATAAGTGGTAACATAAACTGATTCAAAGGCAAAAGCTGATTTGGGCCAGGGAATCACACTCTATAGAAAACAACTTCTCTGTGACTTCTGAGGCTTTTATGGATGGCCCTAGAAATGCACAGCGAGTGACTCCTCAGAGGCCAGAGGCGTGTGAGCGAAGAGGTGAGCAGGGTGCAGTTTCCGGGCAGGTCGAATGGGGAAGTCTATGGAGCATGTCGTAAAATTGCTCTTCTGCTGCATATCAGTGCTCAGAGGCTTAGGGCCAGTAACAAAAATAATTGAGTCCAGGTATTGAGTCCCCACCCCTCCCCACCCCTGCCCCATATCCTGGGATGCCTGTCGGGGCTTTCCATGCTTTTGGTCAACAGTCTTGCTAAGTGGGATTTATCACCCTGCCACAGATGTGGGCACCTATTCATATGCCCAGAGTTGTGTACCCATGCGGGGCTGATTCAGGATTCACACTGGGATCTGCTTGAGACAGATGCTGTGTCCCCTCCATCTGCCCTCCAGCTTCTCTGCCTTGGATTTTCTCAAAAGGAAAGGGCATTTCTTCTTGGCCACTCACATGGCAAGAACGGCAGTGTTTGGCTTCTGCTTTGTATTTTGTGAAATGCTGCTAACTAGCTTTAATCCAATGTGAAAACTAAGCCTTGGGGTGAGAGGACTTGGCATGTCCAAAGGTAGCACTGACCAGTTTTGGGGTGATTCAGGTTGTCATGCTGAAAGGGAGGTGGTTTTTCTTTTCCTCTGGTGTTTAGAACAGTACAGATTGTCTATTATCTCCATTTTTTTTTTTTTATCTAACCTAGCTCTCGAGTAAACTTAGAAAGCATTTCTGAAGTGTAATAAGAGGTGGCATGCTGTAGAGCAGGAAGCACTGACGTGAATCGTCTGTTGAGGTATGGGCTCTGCCACTTGTCAGCTGTGCGATCTTGAGCATTTTACTTCCGTTATTTTGGCCTCAGTTCTCAACTCTATAAAATGGGATGAAGATGATGGTGGTGGTACCACCTAACTCTCAGTTGCCTAGAATACATTTTGGAGTGAGAGGTAAAAATGGTCTCACTTAAGCCCTGGCCCTGGTTGGTTAGGCATCCTCCTGTGCACCAAAATGTTGCTGCTTCGATTCCTGGCCAGGACACATGGCGGCGATCCCCAGTAGGGGGCGTGCAGGAGGCAGCTGATAGATGTTCTGCTCTCTCATCCATATTTCTCTCTCCCTCTTCTTTCCTCTCTCTCTAAAAAGCAATTAAAAATATTTAAAAATAAATTGTCTCACTTAAGCTTAAGGAGTACAGATGCCTGCAGTGTCCTTTGCATCATGGAGTATATGCCCTCATCCACGTACCCCGATTTTTAATTTTTGTCCTTTTGGTTAGTGGTGCCGAATTCCATGGTTGTGGAACGAACGAAGTCTAGCAGAGCACTTGGCAGCGTGCCTGGCATCTGGCTTTGGCTTAATAAATGCTGGTTTCCTGTTTAAAGGAAGCCTCGGCATTGTTACAACTTTAGATCTGGTGTGTAGTCGCTAGACTCAGTGCTGCAGGGGAGCTGGAGCCCCAGAAGCCGGAGGAGGATTCAGACTTGCCTTCTGTCTTCTCTTCCTTATTTTTGACTCCGACTGAAGTCAGAGGTAAGGCAAGCGCTTTGGACTGAACTCCCATCTGGAGGCCTCACCTTTCCAGGGCCCTTGACCACAGAGCTGGGTCAAGGCTGCTGGACGGGAACTTTATGCCATGTGCGGTGTGACTCAGCTGTGCCAGCTGGAACACACCTCCAGGAGCTGAGTAGGTGAGTTCATTTGGGGGATCCTACTGTTCTTTGGCCTCTCAGCTGAAGGCAGGGCGATTTCTGGCGAAACTGCCATCTTCGAGCTAGCTCTCTTCACACGGACTGTCAAGGTGTTATAAACATCACACAGGCTGGGCTGGGCTGCATTTTGAGCCAGTGACCTGGAGGTGCAAGTTCTGCCCATCCGTTCTCATCGTTCTTCCCCGCGAAGTGGGGTTTCTACACTGACCTCTGGCCCTGCTGCCGGTTTTGTGTGCATGCACTGCTGTGATCTTGGCTTCAGAATAACTGCTCAGTTTTTTCCTGTATGTGGACATCGATTTTCTTTTTTAAACCTAATGCAAACAGAACCTGTGCCTGCTATCTGAATATCTCTAAATGAGACTACTTGATCAAATCTACCAATTGACTTTTATAGATTGAATCCAAGTCTGCCACTGTGTTGGAGGGAAATGAGATTTTTCTTGCCTCCCAAGTTATCTTCAGCACTTTGAATGCAGACAGATTTCCCGAATTCAAGATACAAAGGTAGGCAAGAGTTGCTGAGAGCCTGGAGGCAGGATGTAATCATCACACAGGTGAATTATCTCTGCCACGAGAAAATTGGAGCAGTAAATGAAACATTAGTCTACTTCACTAGGAGGTCTGTACGTTAGGGCGCCACACCAGCCTGCTTCTCTGATTATAGTTACAGAGCCGAGGCTGCCATTCATGCCTTCCTTTTCTTTTGTTCTTTTTCTCTTTATATTCTAGTGAGCTTTGGTTTACTTAGGCTTCTCTGCACGGTTAAGCCCCAATCGGCAGTTAATACAAAATACAAAAGAAAGGGAGGCGGCAGTGAGAACGTGGACAAAGACAATGCCGAATAAAGTTGGAAATTGCTCTTTTCTTCTTTCCCATGTCATTCCTCTCCTGGCAGCTGTGTTGAGCAAAGGAGAGACCAAGTGTTGCTTGACAGGGAACCAGTAACTTACCAGGTTCGAATCCCTGGGCAGTTCTGAGTAAAACTGTGTAGGGGCAAAGTGTATTATTTGAGCCTGTCCCAATCTCACCTCACTGCTCAAGTTCCAGATCACACCTGTATTGAGTAACCTTTGTCAAGGTTTACTATTTGCCAGCCACTATTCTAGTGCTCTCTGTGGATTACCGTATGATTATCTTGTGAATACTCTGAAAGGATACTAATATTTCCATTGACAGATGAGTGAGATAAAGCAAGAGAGAAATAGTCCTTATTAGAGGTCACACAATCACAAAGGAGTGGGCATAGGATTCAAACCCAGGAAGTCTGACTTGAGAACATTCTAACATTATTGTCTAATTATAAAATGACTCCATGTTCATTGTAAAACATCTGGAAGATAATAAAACACATACAAAGAAAATAAAACCATCCACTCCCTCTACAACTCTGACAAAGCCACAATTACAACATTTTGTTGCATTTCATTCCATTGTTTTATCTAAATATATACAGATGTACATTAAATGTATACATTGAGTTGATACTTTAGATATAGTAACTTCCTCTTTTTTAGTCGCCATTTTAAGTGAACATTTCCCCACGCTATTGTTACAGGTTTTTTCCCTTGCATAGTCCCTGATGTAATTAAACCCCCTATTGTTAGACATATAGTATATTACTAATATTTACATTTTAACAGTGGAATAAAGGCCTGCTTTGTTTCGGGGGGGGAGGGGAATGAACGTTTTCAAGGAGAAAAGGCAAGAAGGAGTGGCATTCTGGGGAATCAAAAAATCCTCTGACACATATTTCTTTTCCTTTTTCTGATTGTCATTTTTACTTTTTACTTATGTACATTTTCTAAAGCTTCTGCTTCCCAGTCCTGCTTTCCATGCACATCTGGACTTATAGATGATGCACTTCGGCTTTAAGACTGGCTGGCAATCTCTGAAGCAAGTCTTATTTAAGGGCTGCAGTGGACTTTTTTTCATATTCCTTGGGTTTCCTGAAAAATCTTTTAGTGTTCCATTTTCTCTAATTACATGTGCACTGGGCACCCCAGGAAGCTCCTAGTTTTCAACTCAATCATCCACCTATTGTTTGATAGCTTTGTGTGTGCGCGTGTGCGCACAGGTGCACCAGGTACTCACCTGGCCAAGGGCAGTGAAGAGCAGTCACACACGGTTCCCATCATAAAGGACCTATCAGTCTAGCAAGGAATGAAGAGCAATGATGTGGCTTTAATGATAAGTGCGGTGACACATATGGTTAATGGTGATTCACATATAAAGGGTTATGAGAGCCCAGCTTAAGAAGCATGTTTCCTAGGGAGACCAGGTATCAGGAAAGGCGGTGGGGTAAACAGGGTGTTTTTAAGATTAACCAGGAAGGATGGTTATGAGTTTTGAGGCAGGTAAGGTGGGGAAAGGGACAATTATGTATCAAGCATAGAGGTAGGGCTTGTTCAGAATACACCCATAATCAGTGCGGGATGGGTCAAGCAGAGGATACATAGTGGTTGAAGATCACATTAAGCAGGTAGGCAGGAATGATATCATGGAGAGTGAGCTGCCCACTTTAGAGGTTTTGGACTTTATTCTCTTGACAGTGGTACATAAATGAGGCATTTCAGCACAAAGGGGTTGTGATCGCGACTCTCAGGAGCTCACGAGGTTGGAAGGAGCATCGTAGTATTAGTTGAGCTACCCTTACCTTTCCTTCTGTCCTCCTCCTATTGGTAACTGGCTCCTCCTAAATGCCTTTGGGAAGTCATTCAAACTTTACAACACCTGAGTGTGAAGTTTATCGACTATCAATGCCAAGAGCCTCATTTGGGATGCCTGCCACATCTTGCACATGGCCTGCAGCATGATCGTCTGCTCTGAAGGACCCTGCCTTATTTCTGCCTTTCCTATGTACTACTTGGGTTTGAACTCCACCCAAAGCTCAGTCACTTAATGCATTTACTCCCCCCAATTTAGTGCAGAGCAGATCAGGGCAAATGTCTAGGGGAGGAGGGAGTTGACTGTACTCCCTGTAGTTATTCCTGGTCCCAGGTGTCCCTGGGATTTCACTCAGATTTCACTGGGCAGAACTCAGACTCAAGGCCACACTTGATCTGGAGGGGCTGGTAATATGGGGGGAAAGGTGGCACCCAGAAGAAAAGGAAATAGGGTTAGTGAACACCCAGCTAAACTGTGCATGCATCAGACTGCAGTTATAAAAGACTATCACCTTTAAGGGCGGTGTCACCCAAACCACAATCGGGCTTTCTGGTTTGGGGATATCCCATTCATACGACTATTTCATCATTTATGAAATTCAGATGATGCAGTTTGGGTTTATAGTCTGGCTTACTGGCCTAGATTTTCTATGTCTGCTCCTTAGCCAGAATTTATTTTTCATGTTTGTCCCTACTTGGTAGAGTTCTTCTATAGAGTAAAAGTGTCTATACATTCCACTTTCAACCTATTTCAAAAGTGATGATTGAATCAACTTTCAGATTGTAAATGCAAAATTGAATAGTCTATCAAAATATTTTCCCTTTTAATTTAATGAAATCTTAAATAGAAGGTAAATCGGAAGCCTGGGAAAGCCTGAAAAATAGTAAGACAGCCTATTCAGATTACATTTGTGATAGAAGAAACTCCAAAACTTATTTTTAGTTTTATTTTATTTATCTTTATAAACATGTGACTCTACTGTGGCCTTTGTCCTAATCTCCATATATAACATTAGCTGTTTTTACCCTGTTTCCCACCAAACTGATGAATGTGTCATATAAGTCATTAGTATTTTTTGTTCTGTCACCACCATACCTGCCTTATTTAATTCTGTGCATTCAGGAATGTGTGATGGAGAACATAACTAGCACTTCCAACACACCAGCAATTACATTGCATGGGTGTGTGTGTGTGTGTGTGTGTGTGCACGCGTGTGCATGTGTGAAAGAAGAAAGGGATGCTGCTAGGGCAGGAAATAGATTTTAGTTTCAAATTACAGAGAAATTGTTGTAAACCCCAGGAACAGGAGCTGTTAAAATACAAAACACATTTTGGAACTATCACTTGACAATTAAAAGTCGGGGTTTTTTGTTTGGCCCTTCATCTCTTCTACCCTGCCTCTCCCCTCTTCCCAAGCAGCCCTTTAGCCTGGGAGAGCCAGAGGGAGAGACAAGATATACCCAGGATAACTTCCCCACTAGAAAAACAGGTTGTTACTTTTTATCCACCCTTCAGTTCTCAACTCAAAGAGACAATGTCTCGAAGGAAATTTTCCTGACCAATGAGGCTAGGCTTGGAGCTCTGGCAGCCCACTTCCTTAGCATTCACACTCCCCATCCAGTACTTAACACACTTCATTGTATCCCAGCACTGGTAAAATTATCTTCTGGTAACTTATCCACTGCTTCCTGGTACCTGGCACAATTCCCAGTGCATGGTTGGCACTCCACATGAATGAATGAATGAATGAATGAATGAGTGAGTGAATGAACAGAGTAAATAGGAGAGGCTTTAAAAACAGGTACATCTGGGATTCTTCTTTGACTCTTCTGGTTCCTAGCTTCAGGTTCATGGGTAATTTATTTAATATTTTCATGACCCAACACCATCACTGCGAAATAAAGAGTGTAGGTCCTAATTGCATGCTTGTTCTAAGGAATGAGATAGTATACATGCAGCCCCTAGGAGATTCCTATTACATGGATGCAAGTGAAATGTCAGTTTTATAGTCCTGGGGAATCGGTGGAGGATTTGGAGCAGGGAGTGACAGAATGAAAGCTGTGCTTTATGAAAGATGAACCCAGTGGCATGGTACAAAAGCTATGGAAAGGGAGTGGAGAAACTGCTGCAAGTATTCTTAGTAGGAGGTGATGAAGTCTGAGCTTGTTTGGAGCATAGCGGTATTTCCAGATGCCATCTCTGGGTGGAGTGGTTCACTTTGTCAAGCTGTTTAAGTGGCATATAAATGTGGCAACCATCCATTGAGCCCCCTTACTAAGCTGCTGGCCATTTTGCCAACAGGTGCTGGCTTGGGTTAGTCAGGCTCATGACCAAATGAGGAGCAGTGACTCATTAGATCCTCTTTTAAAATGGGTTTATTTTAAGGGTGTCCTGCAAATGAAACAGGAAGGCTGTGAGGATCCAAGGCGGTTATTTTCCCCTTCTTGACTCTTACCATTCACGGTCACTGTGTATTTACTCTTCTATTTCCTGCAGATGACTTTCCAGACTCCTCTAGTACAAAATCCACAGGGTAGCTATCTGTGTGTCACCCCATCACCCCATTTAGAGTGTGCTTTGTGCTAGAACAGCTCATGGGTTTTCAGCCTACCTGGGAATGGCCATCCTTCTTCTCCCTTACAAAGAAGGCTGCTGGTGTAAACTAGAAAGGGCCTTTGGGGCTGGGAGACAGCATGGCTGGCATGCCCAGGACAGCAGTTGAGAGGGTAACACAGCTCTTCTAGTACTATTGGAAAAATGGATCCTATCTGTTGGCATAAACCTAGGCCTGGTACAATGGGAGAGACACAGTGATATAAGCAAGAAAAGGAGCATGGCTTCAGGAACATCTGACAAGAGGTAAAAAGGAAATCACCAGACAGAGTGCCCCATGCATTTCGTGACTCAGGAAATAATAATCGGTGCCTTCTCTGTGCCAGGCACTGTGCTAGGTGTTAGCGAAACAGCAGTTGACAAGATAGGGTCCCTGTGCTTGTGAAGCTTACACTGTAGTGTGGGTAGGCAATGAAAAGGTAAGCAAATAAATATGTAATACTAGAGGCCCAATGCATGAAATTCGTGCACAGGGTGGGAGGGGGCGTGTCCCTCAGCCCAGCCTGCACCCTCTCCAATCTGGGATCCCTCTCACAGTCCAAGACTGCTGGCTCCCAACCGCTCGCCTGCTTGCCTTCCTGATTGCCCCTAACTGCTTCTGCCTGCCAACCTGATCACCCCCTAACCACTCCCCTGCCAGCCTGGTCACCTCTAACTGCCCTCCCCTGCCAATCTGGTTGCCCCCAACTGCCCTCCTCTGCTGGCCATCTTGTGGAGGCCATCTTGTGTCCACATGGGGGCAGCCATCTTTGACCACATGGGGGTGGCCATCTTGTGTGTTGGAGTGATGGTCAATTTGCATGTTACCTCTTTATTATATAGGATAATAACAAGTGGAGATAAGCCTATGAAGACCAATATAGTAGCATAAGGTGCCCCGCCTTCTACTCTTCCCATGGACACAGAGATAGTCTGTATTTCCCAACCTCCTTTGTAATTTAGCTGTAACCATGTGAGTGAATCCTGGCCATTGGAATATGGGAAGAAGTGATGTGTCCCACTTCCAAGCCTGGCTCATAAAAACTTTGCACTTGTGGTCCCCGTTCTCTTTTCCATTTGGGCTGGTTTGGAGGGAGAGAACTGCTGGGGCAACCTGGGCATCCTTTGTCAAAAATAGTGGAGCCAGAGGACGGGACCCCTGAATCAATGCATAGAAGAAAGTGCACTGCTAGGAATGCCTACATTTTATGGTTACCTGAGTGAAAAAATACACTTTAGTTTTGTTAGACTAGTGGTTCTCAAAGTGAGGTCCTTCATTCAGCATCATCAGCACCACTTAGGATCTTGTTATAAGTCTTGGATCCACCCCAGACACAGAAACTTGGAAGGGAGGACCCAGCTAATTGGGTTTTAACAAGCCTCCCTGATGATTCTAAAGTTTAGGACTGTTCTAAATCACAGAGATTCTGGAATTTATCTGTTGTATCAGCAAGCATGATCTTAATAAATACAGAGCTAGCAATTTGAACTGGAGTAGTTATGGAAAGCCATTCTGAGGACATGACATTTTAATTAAGGGAGGGAGAGATATAAGAATGATCATTATTAGCACTGGAAAAAATTTCAATGAACTTGAGTAGGAAACAAGTCTGGTTTATTTGCATAAAGAAAGAGACCAGTATGGCCAGAGCAGAATGATTATGGGAAAATGTCAGGAGATGAGATCAGAGAGGAAAGTTGGGGGCAGATCACATAGGATCTAAGTATACAACTAGGGAGCATTAAGAACATTCACAATGTACAACCATCACCACTATCCACTTCCAGAACTTTTCATCATCCCGAACAGAAACTCTTAACCATCTATATATATAAAAGCCTAAGCAACTGTTTGGCCGACCAGTAGCTATAATGTGCACTGACCACCAGGGGGCAGAAGCTCGATGCTCAGGCATGGAAACATGGAACAGACTGATGAATCTCAGAGAGAAGGGGGGAGGGGGAGGGTGGGAAGAGATTAATCAAAGATCTTATATGCATACTAGAGGCCCAGTGCACGGATTCGTGCACCAGTGGGGTTCCACTGCCTGGCTTTCAGGGATCGGACTGAGACCAACCCAGTGCATGCATTTGTGGACTGGTGGGGTCCCTCAGCCTGGCCTGTGGGGATCAGGTCGAAACCGGCTCTCTGACATCCCCCAAGGGGTCCCAGATTGCGAGAGGGCACAGGATAGGCCGAGGGACCCCACTGGTGCACAAATTCATGCACCGGGCCTCTAGTTAAACAATAACTCCCCATTTCCCCCTCCCTCCCAATTCCTGGTAACCTCTATTCTATTTCCTGTCTCTGTGAATTTGCTAATTCTAGGTACTTCACGTACATAGAATCGTATAATATTTGCTCTTTTGTGTCCTACTTACATCATTTAGCATTAATGTTTTCAGAGTTCATCCATGTTGCAACATGTGTCAGAATTTCCTCCCTCGAGGATAAATACTGTTCCCTTGCATGGATATACCACATCCTATTTATTCATTCATCGGTTGCTGGACCCTTGGACTGTTTCACCCTTTTGGCTATTGTGGATAATGCTGTTTTGAATATGGGTTCACAAGTATCTGTGTGAGTCTCTGCTTTCAGTTCTTTGGGGCCAGCCAATTATGTGAGTGCTCTGGGGCTGTGTACTAAGAATGAGGGGATACATAGGGTCTGACTTGGTCAAGGTGCACCCTCCAGTGAGGGAGGAGTCAAGTAAGGATCAACTGTGCCTTACTGGAGTGATAGGGCATGCTCATGCAAAGCACCAAGGAGGATCGCCAGTGGGGTCAGGGAAGGCTTCCTTCCTGGGGGAGGCAGTGCTGAGCTCAATCTGAAAGAGAAACTAGAAAGCAGTCAGGTGGAGAAGAGAGGGAGGGGCGTTCTAGGTAGACCGTGGCACACCAAAGCCAAGAAGCATGAGTGTAGAGAGTGTATAATCCAGGGGTGGGCAAACTTTTTGACTCGAGGGCCACAATGGGTTCTTAAACTGGACCGGAGGGCTGGAACAAAAGCATGGATGGAGTGTTTGTGTGAACTAATATAAATTCGAAGTAAAGGAGCGGAGGGGAGAGCAAGAGAACCGGATAGAACAGCCGGATCCGGCCCGCGGGCCGTAGTTTGCCCACGGCTGGATAATCCCATGGAGAACCCGAGCTGGCCCAGAATGAAGCACTGAGGGTGAAATGGGAGGAGGCTAAAGAGATAAGCAAGGGCCAGGCTGCAAGAAGACCTGGCAAAAGATGCTAAGGAGCCTGACAATAATCCCTTAGGGCAGTGGTTCTTAAGGTTGCCGGCAGGTGAGAATCACTCAACAGCTTTCCAAAAACTCTAAAGCAGAGCTGAAATTCCACCCCCTCCATTCTGGCTTAATTGGTCTGGGTCGGGGCTAGGACATTGCATTTCTGACATTTCCCCAGGTCTGTCCAGGGTGCAGCCCAGGGTGAGAAGTGCTGCTGCAGGCAGTGGGGAAGCTTTCAGAAGGTTTTAAGCAAGGGCGTAACAAGATCAGATTCTTCCTTAGCCACTTGCATAGATTTCAACGTGAAGTGAATTTTCTGGCTGAGGAGGTCTTTGGGGAAAGAGACCCTTCTCTATTCTCTGAGCCTCCGTTTGTTCCACTGTAAAAGGAAGACACTGCTTATAAACCTCAAGTGCTGTCATAGGATTGCATTTCATCGCTGCCCAGAGTAGATGGAGTGTACACTCTTCATGGTCAAAGGTGACAGTAACTGAGGAACCAGGGCCTGAAGCCCTTTATACAACATCACCTTTCCCTGAGAAAGACAAAAGCAGCCTTCCATCTGTGTGGCCAGGACCCCCCTCAGGAGGGAGCTGGCTGGGGAGGGTGGGGTCTCTGCTGGGATCAGTGTGTCTCATTCTCTTAACCAGTGACTTTCTAGTGAGCAGGAAGAATTTACAGTTTGTTTGACAGGATAAAAAGTAAAAGCTGATGCAGCTGTGTGTGATAAGGATGAGGGAAAGCGAGGCGACACCTGCCTGCTGACTTCATCACAGGCTCCATGCTGTGGCAGCAGTTGTGTGGTGTTTGCTTGTTTCCGTCTCTTTCGGGGTAAAAATCCTATAGCAGAGCCATTCACCTGCTTCCTTTCCCTTCCTAGAAGGGAGGTGTGTGCCTGGGTTCAAATAACACAGAGTAAGAAACCTGATTCTAAATCGCATCTTTTATTAGGAAACAATAGCCCTTCATTTCTTTTCTGGAGGGGGGCATTGTTTTTCTTCACCTTTATCACGTCTTTTTCCCCCCCACTGATTTTTAGAGAGTGTGGAAAGAAGGGGGAGAGACAGAGAGAAACATCAATGTGAGAGAGACACATCAATTGGTTGCCTCCCACATGTGCCCTGAACAGGGCCAGGGATCAAGCTGCAACTGGAACAAGCCCTTGACTGGACTCGGACCTGGGATCCTTCAGTCCCTTGACTGACGCTCTACCCACTGAGCCAAATCGGCTACTACTTCTTGAAGGCCTGAACCATGCCTTTGGTCATTCTGTGCTTTGAGAACATTAATTTAGACCAAAAAAAGTGTGTTCAGAATCAGTTGGAATTGATTATACTAGCAAGACGGGGAATGGAAATGACTTGACTGGCCTTGAGCCCCAGAGAGAGAGGGGTTGGGGTCTCCGTGCATCCCTGACCTTTGAGTGAAAGTTAACATGAAGATCTGGCCACTGTCCTATGTTTGTGATCATTATATGTTAAAGTGCTCCCACAGGAGTGAAATGCCAAGCCACCCCTACCCCACCCCCACCTGGGTGGGGCACCCAGGTACACCAGCACCTTCAGAAGAATACACCAAAGTCTCACATATTCTTCATGTTCTTTACATACTGAGTTCACACATAAAATCCAAATCACAGCACACCTCTTCTCACTTCCATTCATGGACTTAATTGAGTAGCTGGTGGGAAATGTTCAGGATCCTAGATCCAGTGGCTTAAATGTGAAAGGGTGCAGTGTTTCCATTCTCCCAGATCAGGAACCCCCCCTTGTTAGCCGGGTTTATTTGTAGGTGTTGTACCATCCTTTCCTAATGAGCTGGTTCTCCATTGTGTTAGTATAGCATCCTGGGGTGAATAGTGCACCAGGGCAAGGGTTGAGCCTGCGGCTGTCTGTGGGCTATTCTGGAGCCCAGCCCAGCAGGGGGCCGCGTGATTCCTAACATCAGTAACAGGGCCTGGCCATGCGTGCGTGCTCAGATGATGGGCCATCTGTGCCGTGCTTGGTGCCAACTCGTAAAGTACCTCACTTGACAAATTGAAGGTGAGGAAGCCCGAGGCTTCCCAGGTCCTTATGAATGTGGAAATCAGCCCCTTTTAAGTGGGGCCAGCGTGAGGCAATGAGAGAAAGGACCCTCCTGAAAATGTACCAGGCATGTTTTCTATATTGCTTCATGAAACCCTCACTAACCTTGTGAGGCAGGTATTTTTATCTTCCTTTTACAGATGGCGACATTGTAACTCCAAAAGACTGAGCAGCCTACCCAAGACCACAGCGCTAGACTGGTGGCACCCAGAATTCGAAGGCAGGCATGATGTGCTGGGCTCTGCGCCTGAGTTTCTCAAAATGTCAGCTATTGACATTTGGGGATGATAATGCTTTATTGGGGGGCCTCCCTGTGCCTTGTAGGATGTCTAGCAGTATCCCTGGATTCTATTTCGATGATAGCAATACCTTCCCCGGGGCCCCGAATTTTGACAATCAGAAATGTGTCCAGACGTGGATGATTGTCCCCCTGGTGAGAAAAATCACCCCAACTCCAGTTGAGAACCATTGCCCTCTACATGTTTCTTCCATTGTCATAACAACCTTACACTCTAGGTACCATTTTGCTTATAAATATACAGAACCCAGAGAAATTGTGAGTTGACCGAGGTCATCCATCTTATTTCTATGAGTGTCTTTGAGTGTCTTGTTTTGCCCCAGGTATGAAGTGGTAGAGCCTGTTTTAAGACCAAGCAAGGGCAACATCAGAGGTCTTTTTCTTTGCCACTTTAATAGGCATTTGGAAAGTTTAGTGTTTGCAAGAATAACCAGGGTGGGGGGAGAAGGGGAGGGAGTGCTTATTAAAATTCAGATTCCTGGTAGATTCAAATCCCTCAGACCTGTGGTGGGCACAGGAATGTGCATTATTTAGCACACAGCGATTGGGGATGCCCTGATTCAGGGAACCTAATTTAGAAACACTGAAGTGACCCTTCACAAAAAATTCAGGAAAAGGAATGGAGAAGATGAATGAAAAAGGAAGGGGCTTGGGATGAGACCTGACATGCAACTACTTGTAGAATTCTGTGTAATTGCAAGACAAAGAGGGTGCCAAAGTGTGCTGCACTGTGTGACCTGCATGCTGGGATGCAGGGGCTCCTCCAGACCTTGGGACGCTGCGTCCAGTGTGTTCACATCACCCCCCTTCACTGCGCCCCCCTCCCCTCCCCGTTAATGTTTAATCCCAAGCTTGAGTGGACTGCCTAGTTTAGTGCATCCTGAAATTCTAAAAATGGCTACAGTTAAACAGAAACAGCTGTGTCAATTTCCAATTTCCGCTCTATTCAGATTCACGCTCTATAGCCTGTCTTCTCTTAGTGGTGCTGGGAGGGACACAGGCGTGCACGCACACACACACGCACGCACAGACGCACGCACACACATACACACACGCATACACACACACACACACACACTCTGCTGCCTCTCGCTTTCACTTACTAGTACTTGAGTTCATTTCTCCATGGAGAGGGAATGTTTCTAGTTTTCCAAAAAGGAATCACAAACAAGAGAAGCCACAAGAGCCCAGACTACAATAAAATGCTACAATATGCTTTCAAGCTGGCGCGACTGAAAAGCTGGGAAGAGAAAGCGCGGTATAATGCCTATTTTTATCTTCAGCTATAATCTACCCACTTGTAGTTTCATAGCTGTCAGGAGGCAGAAAAGGACACGAATCAGCCTACGGCTCTCTGTTCTCCCCCACCTGTGTGACATGCATGTGGGTGTGTGTGCATATACACAGATATTTTAAAACAACTGTCAGAGGGTTTGATTGAATGTACAGGTTCTTTGTTTTTTAGAGTCTGTCCTTTTATTCCTCATTTCTTAGCAGCCAGGCACAGAAGGTGAAAAGCAGGCAATTAAACCTGTTTTCTGAATGCCTAGGAAGAGGAACTACCATTGGATGGCCAGAGGAACAGCTGTGCACCATTAGTCTTTTGGGGCCTTGGCCATACCGGGTATATGCCTGTGCTGACACCCTGAACACAACTCACTAATCTGGGAATTGCCTATCTCCTTAGGGGGGCGGGGGTGGCAAACACAGACCAGTGGAAATAGCACCCAGTCAGGAGACCTGGAGTCTGGCCTCTTTCTGCCATGTACAAGCTCTGCAACCTCCAGCAAGTTACTCAGCCTCTATGGACCTCAGAATCCCCATCTGTAGAAAGAGGATAAGAACCTGTATGAGGGGTTGTTGAGAGAAGTCAAGAATAAATGTAAACTCCAGGTGTTACCTCATGGCAAAGGCTAAGGAAATGCTGCCTACTAGTTTTATTGCTGTGTTGGCTGTAGCAGTAGCAGCAGTTTGGGGTTTGATTTCTATATCTAGTCTATATTCTTTTTGTCTTCAATGGTTACAGTCCTGTATTGGCAGCATAGGGTATTTCATGACTCTCCACGGTGTTCCTACACCATCGTCACGGGCAGGTCAGAGGAGTGACCTCCGTCATGGTGGGATGGGTAAGACTCTGAAAGAAGTCTGTGGTGCTCTAGCATTTCCCCTCAACGTGCTGAAGGGACTTAAAAACTAATGGAGAAGCTTGGTCCCTTGAAAGCTCCTTCTCTCAGAGGCATCCGCTGTTGCAGTGGCATCTCCGTGTAAATGGAGGGGCTGAGAGTCAGTGTGGTGACAATTCTTCAGAAAGTCCTGGCACTCGGAGTCACACACAGCTTGAGTCAGGGGCTAGCCTGACTTCTATTAGCACATGAACTTGTATATGGTGTTGAACCCTTCCAGGGCTCAATTTTCTCATCTGTAAAAGAATGCCTTTCTAGGGTTATAGTCAAGTTCAAGGTGTGAAAACATGTAAATTCTACAGTGCCAGATAACCTGCGAGCTATCGTGATGGGGGACCATCTCACCTCCCCGAGTCTGACGTCTCCAGGAACATGTTAGCTCATTTGGGCCCCAAGCCAGTGTTTGTAAATGAAGTAGTACTGTGATTTTCACGTGTAGCTCTCGCTCTGTGCTTTACCTCCATCCTGTGCGAGGACCCGGAGCCACACCGCACAGTCAGTTCTTTGTCTGAAAGCCCATTAATGCGGTACAGCCTCTACAGAAGAGCAGCTGTTTGGTGGTGCCTGGCTGGCTCTCAGCGAGGGACACGCAGGTACTGCTGCCGCTATTAAGCATTTGCAAGATGACAGATTGCCTTGATGAAGTGTCCATGTGCCGCTCCATTATAATGCCTCAGGTCGAGAAAAAAAGCCTGGACCCGCCGAAAAGCTTTCACAGATTGGAAAGTGCACAGTTTGGGTGTGTTTAGCACTTTAGCACATGCTCTGTGACTGTGCATTCAAGGCAACGTGTCGGAAGAAATTAGTCTGCAGCAGGCCACATATGTCAGCCAGCCGGTGGAAGCGAGTGCCTGCAGCCCAGGCCCGGCGCTCAGAAGAAAAGGCTGCTTGCCTTAAACACCCTTGAGTTGAGCGCACCTGCATGATTGCCCAACCTCTCGTGCTCCGGTCAGTATTCCCCTGAAGAAGCATGAGTGTGCATAAGGAGGAAGGAACCGGGCAGTGCTGAGAAAAACATCGAATCTGTGTCATTTACGCTGAGAGGGGCAGAGAGACGGCCATTGCACACACGGACACCCTATATAGCAACTCTCCCAGGTGGACAGTATCAATATCTGAATGTACAGACGGTAAGGTCAAAGCTCAGGGAGGTCATGTGGCTTGGAAGTCGCCTAGCCAGAGAACCCCAAAATGCCACTCAGAACCCACATTGTTCCGACACCCCTTTCCTTCTACTCGGTGTGGGCCTGTAAGGTGATGAGGTGGATTTTCTCCTTTACTCTTTTGAAATGGGGGAGGGGAGGGAGGGGAAAGTTGACAAGTGCTCAGGAGAATGATAAGGATTCTGCTGTTAACGTCCTGGCAGGAGATGAGTCAAGGTCAAGGCAGCAGTGGTGCAGGAGGGGCAGACATGAGAGGGAATTGCAAAGACTAAAGACGGGTGACCAGTTTGGTAAGAGGGGTCAGGGGAGGAGCGCTTCCAGCCTGGGAGATTGTGTGGACTGAAGTGCAGCTTCCTAACCGAATAGAGGGGGAAGGGGAAGGATTCTCCTAAGGCAGTGGGGAGGTGGGCCTGCGCAGGGAATGGCCAGAATCTCTCTGAGGCTCAGAGCGTGCTGTCCAGCATCTAGAAGTTAGCAGGGAGTTCAGAGCTGCTGATACAGAGCTGGGAGCTGGTGGTGATGAGTGATCAGAGGACCCACGTGGGATGGTTAATTTTATGTCAGCCTCACTGGGCAGATGGATATTTCAATAGCTGGTAAACCATTATTTCTGAGCTCATCTGTGAAAGAATTTCTGGTACAGGTTAACTTTTGAGTCAGCACACAGAGTCAAGAAGATCTGTTCTCCCCAGTGTGAGTGGGCATCATCCAATCCATTGAGGGACAAATTGAGCAAAAAAGGTAGAGGAAAGGCAAATTCTCTTTCCTGAGTGGGGGTGCCCATCTTTTCCTGTCCTTGGACATTGGAGCTCCTGCTTGTCTGGCCTTCGGAATCCTGGACTTACATCAGCTGCCTGTCCCCACCCCCATGTCTCCCCACTAGATTCTCAGGCCTGTGGCCTCAGACTGGGAGTTTTATCATTAGCAGCCCTGGTTCTCAGACCTTAGGACTTGGATGGAATTATACCACTGAGTCTCCAGCTTGCAGGTGGTCGAATGTGGGACTTCTCCGTCTCCATAATTACATGAGCCAACTCCTCTGCTAAATCTCCTCTTATATATTTCTGTATATCACATTAGTTCTGTTTCTCTGGAATACCCTGAAAAGAGAGAAATGGGAAGAGAAAAAATGAAGAGGAGAGAACACTGAAGTTTAATTATTTTTGCAGGGGCGGGGGTTTGTGAAGGAGAGGAACGTCGGTACTCCTTGAGTAGCATCACCTCTGCTTCCAGTATATCCTTGAGAAGTAGCCAGACTTACATTGACTAAACATTTGTGATAATAGGGAGAACGTGATCATATTGTTTAGGCCAGTGGTTGGCAAACTCATTAGTCAACAGAGCCAAATATCAACAGTACAACGATTGAAATTTCTTTTGAGAGCCAAATTTTTTAAACTTAAACTTCTTCTAATGCCACTTCTTCAAAATAGACTCGCCCAGGCCATGGTATTTTGTGGAAGAGCCACACTCAAGGGGCCAAAGAGCTGCATGTGGCTCGCAAGCCGCAGTTTGCCGACCACGGGTTTAGGCCAACCCCATCCTGGTTTGGCCTTACTAAGGTCGTCAAGGAAGGCAGGCTCATGCTAAGTGAGCAATCAGATGCCAGTGGCCCCTGTACAGGTACAAACACACACACCGTGCACCCTTCAGCCAGCCATACAGTCAGGTGATATGGGCTAAATTGGCAGAACTCTGCTTTGAAGGGGAATTATGGGAGAAAAAAAATCAAGCAAATATTAAACTCTGCTTTGTCTGCTAATGGGATCTCTGTTCTCTGGAATTCTGTGTTGTCAGCAAGTTCCTGAATAGCCTCAAAGTGTAAAAGGAAGTAGCAGTGTGGTACAGAGCAGGAATAAAATGCTCGCCGCTGCAGTCGGTCCTCCTGTTGGATTCGGTGGCACCAAGACAGCAGATCAAAGAGTTCTTCCTTCTGCTTCATTGGCTCTCTTCCCTGGGTGGGTATGTCCTATGCATAAACCATGTGGACTGAATGTGTTTATCAGAAGCCAGAACTGTGTCCTGGGGGAGCTCAGCTAAGGGAAGACACAGACAGAGCTGGGCCTCAGCTCTTGAACAGCTGTGCACATTTAGGCAAGTGACTTCAGTTCTCTGGGCCTTAGCTTCCTCCATGTAAAATGAAAGACATGGTATGGACTCCAGGTTTATCCCCACTAAGACATCAGATAATATCTGTGAGGTTTAATACCATGTATTCTCCCTCTCTCTTTCTCTCTCTCTCTCTCTCTCTCTCTCTCTCACACACACACACACACACACACACACACACACTAATGAACATGCAGACCTATTGATACAGATATTTCACAAATAATCAGTTCTCAGTAATCTATCTGAGATTACCCAAACCAGGTCAAATCGTTAATGGTTTCCTTAACAGTTGAATCCCAAAGGGTCTTACTTCCACCTGTTTTCTTCCCCAGATTTCCCTGTGGTCCCCGGGGTGTAACACTTGTGCAGAGGAACCCTCCTTCTTGCTTACTTGCTATCTCTTCCCAGGAGAATAAAACATCTGATGCAGCCCTGAAGGCTGCCTGCCATGAATGTGGACATCTGGTCAAGTAATGAGATTCATGCTGAAGCTCTAGAAGTCCCAAAGAGATTGAGATAGGCCCGGCCTCATGCTCCTACTTTCCCAGGGCTTTCTTTGATTCCCCTAAGTGTTAAATGTAAGCCTCCACAGCTTCTCTCTGTGGGTCTGGCCCTGCTAACCAGTCAACATCATTAACTACCTCTGTCGCCTTCATACTCTCTCAGCCACCTGGGCCTCCTTGCTACTCCCACCCCAGGGCCTTTGCATTTCCTAGTTATTCTGCATGGACTAATATTTACTCCTGTCTGGTATTACATAATAGCTTCCTCATTTATTTTAGGTCTCTGCTTAAATGTCACTTTCTTAGGGAAGCCTTTGATGAACACCCCATATACTAGTAAAATACCAATTTAAGCATCTTTGTTTCATACCCAGTTTAACTTTTTTCATAGTATATCTGATATCATATTTATTTATTGGCTATTTCTGCATGCTAGAATATAAGCTCCAGGAGGACAGGGATTTGGTTCATTACTGCATCCCTGGTGTCTGGCACAGGGCAGGTGATTAATAAATGCTGTTGTTTTTTTTAATGAATGAAATAATAAATGAACAACTAGTTGTGGGCGTATGTGTGGCTCTAAGAGTTCTCTCTCTTGGTGGTACACTTTTTCAACTCATTAGTGTCATGATCTAGGAAGATCAGATCTTCATTTTCATGGATTCATGTTCTAGTGGTAGAGGCAGATTATCAAAAGTATATGCATACTTTAATTTCAGATGTTGATAAGTGTTCTGAAGGAATTAAAGGAGAGAAATTGAAAAGAGATTGGCTGGGTTGGGGTGATGCAAGTCCTTTTACATGGGGTGGCTAGGAAAAGTCTGATAGTTTAAAAGGTGCTGGAAAAGTGGAGAATTGAGGAAATAGCACATGAAAAGCCTCTAAGGTTGAAATAAGTTTCGTTTATTTGAGCAACACTAAGAAAGCCAGTGTGGCTGGAGCTTGGTGGATGAGGAGGGAAGCACCAGGAGCCTGGACTGGTGGCGGAGGTCCAACCATTTAGGACCTTGTAGGCCATGGTAAGGAGCTTAGGACTTATCCTAAGAGTAATGAGAAGTCATCATGGAACAAGGCTGGCAGGGTCAGAGGTGGTTCAAGTTTCAGTATACACAGTATATGACTTGCCTGTAACTCCATTGAATTCGACTCCTTTGTTGCATCTGCTTCACCCAATCCAGAGCCCTGTCCTCAGGAGAGTTTCCTTTCTGAGGCGCATGATGTCCTTTTCCATCATCTGATTTTAGTTGTGGCAAGACAATCCATCACACCGTTTTTAAATAAATATATTGGACATTCATTTTGAAAGAGTTGGAGTCCCATCCCCATGTTTTCCAGAGGCCTACTCTACCCCTGGGCAAGTTTTATGATTCCTAGGAGATGGACTATCTCATTTTTCCCTCAGTACCAATAGGTAAGTCATGGAAGGAGAAGATACCTCAATGTCTAAACTCCATGGCATGCCCTTGATCTGCTAAAAATGTAAGTGCATTTTCCCTCCCCCACCCCCCAGCCATAAATGTCTATTCTTTTTCTGTTTTCCTCGTAGAAGACCCTTTTTACTTCTTGCATTGGGTTTCTAGGATAGGTTGCTTGCATTTGTACTAGTTTAACAAATTTCCATGATTTTGAGCCATTGATCAGAACATTCTGGCACAGAATGTCTACAGATGTGCAGGCATAGAATCCCAGGTTTGAAAATCCTCAAAGAAAATGTTGTTTCTAGTAGCAGCAGGTTATTAGGGGGTAATTGGTTGGCAAGATATTAACATTTCTTCACCTTCTAAAATTTGTTAGGCCAATACTTTAATACTGTTTCAAGTGGTTGACCAAAATCCATGGCATTATAATAAACTTCTCAGTGGCACATTGGGCTGAGGTGGCCTGGTGTTAGTCTATAACAGTCGGAATCCTTTTAAAGTTTTTAGGGGGAATAAAACCTATCTTTTAGAGAAAATAATCTTCTCAAATTTTCTCCCAAAATTCATCCTTAAACTTTGATGCCTGCTACCACTTGTTTGGTAGCAAGTCCTAGCAGATGACCAAAGAAATGAACAAGCCACACGTGAATATTAATGAAATGGTTGATCATGCTTATTTTGACAGCTTGTTTCTTTGGGAATATGTGGGCTCCCAGTTCTACATACAGAATTTTTCTCCTGGTAAAATTGTTTGTGTTTCATCTGAAGCAGTTCCCTATGGTACTATTTTAAGGTGTTTGATAGAGCAAGACATGCTGCAAAAAGCATCATTTCTTCCAATTCTTCCTTTTTCTTAAGTTTGAGAACCACCAAGTTTTAGGAATCAGCCAGGGTCCCTCTCTTAGAAAGTCCCCAAATAAGATTCTGTCCCTGAACCCCCAGAACACTAGAATATTCCTGACTAGTTTGTAAAAGGCTATATGAAGATGTGGCTATTTCAGAGTATTCAGGGGTGCAAGTTCATATTCATGTATTCAGCACCATGGCCTCTACCGCGTTGTGCTGTTTTCTGTTGTCAGCTTGAAATCACCTCCGTTGTATAAGGGGGAGAAGTTTGGAACCACATTTCCCAGGATCCTATTCTCCATGTAGTTCCAAGATAGAGTCGGCCAATGAGAGGTAGCCTATGTGATTCAGGAGGTGGATGGAAAAAAAAGGCCATTATACTCCAGAGGCAGTTTAGGGAGATGTATGAATGGATGGCAGACTGGAGGCCTGCAGGAGCTACCCGCAGGCTCCTGTGAATTACCTACTTTGTGTTCTAGGGACTGATAAAGAGACAGTGTGGCTATTTCTGAGTCCTCAACTGAGTGTTGCCAGCTGAGGGAGATTCTTAGAAACCACCTGTCATCCTGCTACAGGCAGAGATCTTCGGCAATGGCCTATTCTTTACTGCCTCAGTCCTTCCAATGATTGGGCAAGCCTCCACATCCCTGTATTCAAGCCCATCATATTTGGTACACTTAGAGGTTGGGGGACTAGAAACTAGGGTGTGGGGTTAGTCCTAGCAGACACTTAGACTGTAGCTGACCTCCAAAGTCCCATGGGATACTATCAGGTGGGTCAGATTGAATTTTCAACCAGCCTAATGTAGCAGCCCCCCCTTATCTGCCAGTTTACTTTCCATGGTTTCAGTTATCTGCGATCAACTACAGTCAAACAATATTAAATGGAAAATCCCAGAAATAATTCATAAGTTTTAAATTGCATATCATTCAGAGTAGTGCGATGAAATCTTACACCATCCCACTCTGTCTAGCCTAGGCTATGAATTATCCCTTTGTCCTGTGTATCCATGCTGTAGACCCTACCTACCCTTAGTCACTTCATAGCTGTCTGGGTTATCAGGTAGACTGTCCTGGTATCGCAGTTTGTGTTTAGTAATGGCCCGAAAGTGCAAGAGTAGTGATGCTGGCAATTTGGATATGCCATAGAGAAGCTGTAGAAGTGCTTTCTTTTAAGTGAAAAGGTGAAAGTTCTGAACTTATTAAGGAAAGAAAAAATATTGTATGCTGAGTTTGCTAAGATCTACAGTAGGAACAAATTTCTATCTATGAAATTGTGAAGAAGAAAAAATAAATTTGTGTTACTTTTGTTGTCATACCTCAAAATGCAAAAGTTATGACCGCAGTGTGTGATAAGTGCTTAGTTAAAATGCAAAAGGCATTAAATTTGTGGATGTACTAGGTAAGACATGAACAGAAAACATGTTCTGATTGATGACAACGTGTTAAGCCAGAATGCATTGAGCCTATACAAAGACTTTACCAAAGAATCCCCTGAAATGAGTGATAATGCAAGTAAGGGATGGTTACACAGATTCAGGAATAGATTTGGGCTGGAAAATATAGAGTTTATGAGACGGAGAGAGGAAGGGAAGGAGGTCACATTCACATAACTTTTGTTATGGTATAGTATTATTATTCTATTTTATTAGTTATTGTTATTAATCTCCTACTGTGTCTAATTTATAAATTAAACTTTATCATAGGTATGGATAGGAGAAAATACAGTATACATAGAGTTTGGTACTATCCTGGGTTGCAGGCATCCACTGGGGATCTTGAAATGTATCCCCCATAAATAAGGGGGACTACTGTAATCACAGTTGATGGCACCATCTGTAAAAAACAGTATCTAGCACATAAATCTCAAGGGACCTGAGAAGACACCAACCTGCTCAGATTTAACATCCATGGACTTATTCACCCATCTTTGAACCTGTTTACACTTTGGCCTTCCCAGCACTTGGGAAATAATTGGACTTGTCTTCTTTTCTTTTTCCTTATAGCTATCATGTTTAATGTGAAACTTGGCTGGCACTCTCTAACAGTTCTTTTGAGACTCTCCCAGTTAAACATACGAGGCATGGTGAGATCAATCTTTTCCCTAAAAGATGTAGGAATGTAGTCTTGCCCAATATCTTTGTTAATTATTGGACTTAAAGCTGGGGAAGGTTGCTGAAAACAGTGATATAACAGACATCTACTACTTCCTCCAAGTTAGCTCAACATGCGCTTGGTTGTGTAGAAATGTTTTCATCTTAGCTGTTTCACAGAGAAAAGGCAGCATGGAAGTTCAAACAAGATACATTTTTAAAAATA
Organism: Plecotus auritus; assembly: GCF_963455305.1. NCBI lineage: Eukaryota > Metazoa > Chordata > Mammalia > Chiroptera > Vespertilionidae > Plecotus > Plecotus auritus. The sequence goes on along the minus strand of NC_137776.1, from coordinate 119,582,988 downwards.
GATATGGCAGCAGAGTGAGGGGATTAGTGATGTAGCTCAACTGTTGAAATGGATGTAGACTCCAAGAGCCATTGGGTCCCTCTCCACCATCGTAGTCCTGCACAGTAGACCGAAGTGTCTTCTGGATCAGCATTAGGACAGAATCTGCCTCCACTTCCATGCTCTGTGGCTAACAGTACCCCTCTTCTGAGCAACACACCGTTCTTGGCACGTTAAAATATTCAATCAGGTTGTCCTTAAGTCACATTTTAAGAAGCATAACCAGGGCCGATGTTTCACTGTTGTACCACCTTTTTGGCCCCACCAATTTTTAAAATATTGAAAAACATTCTTATTAGTGGGTAAATTGTCGGTGTTCTGAGTCCTCTCATTGCACCCCTCATCCTACTACATCTCCCCAGGATTCATGATGTCTGGAACAGCAGGGGAGCTCCCAGGACCTGCCCATTCTCCTTGGTTGATACTGTTTCATACCTGCTGCTAAATGTTGTTCATTTCACCCCAGAGCACATGTGTTGATAGAAGAGTTGAAAGCTCAGGGAATGATTTTACTTCCACCTTACTGTCTCCTAGGCCCGCCAATGAACAAAACTATCGAGAATATTTATACTTTTAATATAATCCTGTCTGTTTCTGGTTTAAAACAACCAAAGACAGACTCCACAACTGAGGTTCTTAATAGCCTGGTTATACACTTCCTGGACCGGGGAGTGAAACCTCAGAGAAGAGTGCCTTGAATTCCCTTCTGTTGCAGAGAGCCAGGCCTTCTCTGTTCTATTACAGACCCAGCCTTGACACACAGAACAGCCAGGGTTGACCAGGGATAAGGATACCCTCTAAAACTCAGGCCAGAGAGCAAAAATGGAAGTGCATACCCAGTCCTCAAGGTCTTCTAGTCGGTTTACAGTGTGGGGAGAAAACATTGATTCTGTTGTGAAGGACCTGGTCTGAATCCTGATTTAGCCCCTTCGGGTTCTGTGACTGTGGATGCTTTAATCTCAGTGGGTCTTCGTGTATTTATTTTAAAATAGGTATAATTCATAGGGTGATTGTGAGGATCAAAGGAGGAAATTCCTACATGAAAACACACAACACTCAAATGATAGCGACACAAACCCACAGAACAAGAAACTCACTCTTCAAGTTTCTTATTCTGGGCCGTGTGAAGAAAGGCTGGGAAGATGCCCCTGACTAGGGCACACTGTGCTAGTATTGTTCTGCTAGTTTCTGTGATGCACTTACTCATGTATTAGCATTCTGACTGAAGGCCCTCATTCTCTGTGAAGGTCATGTTCCAGGAGAAAGGAAACACACTCCAATGCTTTCCTTTATCACTTCTAGGAAGATGACCATGGAAAATGTCATCCAATTCTTATCCTATAACCTGCCAATCCTGAGAAACCACTTCCTTAGAAATTATCCTAGGCCTTCTCAGTTTCCCCAATGCTGTGTAATACTCGCCAGCACAGTGGGGACACATACTGAGGCAAGTATACACTAAGTGGCCAGATTATTATGTGCGGGAAACCAATCATTGTCCCACTAATAGAAAGATGTGGACAGGAAACTGGGAAGGCTGGTCAACAACCTTAATTGTTTTAATCACTCACTGTTTAGTTGAAACATTGTTAGCTGAAGCAGCCTCCACCTCTGTTTCTCCTATGTAAATTTCTGTTATTGGAATTTCCTGCCTAAAGGTTATGGGTGTATCCCATAGTCTCAATAAAAGGGATTGCAAGGCCAGAGCAAGTGGTAGTACTCCCACTAAAGGTGGGCTCCCGCCTGGCCCCCAATATTCCCAAATTAATACTTTTCTAGTCTTTTTTCATTTGTGTGCGGCCTTCTCCAGAACCAGAACCCTGAACCGGAACCCTGAACCACGCGGGACGTGAAAAGGGGTTCCCACAATTATGATCTCTGAACGCATAATAATCTGGCCACTCAGTGTATATATTAGAGGCCTGGTGCATGAATTCGTGCATGGGTGGGGTCCGGCCAGCCTGACCAGGGGGAGGGGACATGGGCAGCTGACCGGCCTGCCTGCTGGTCGAACTCCTGGTCGAGGGGACAATTTGCATATTAGCCTTTTATTATATAGGATATACACTGAGTGGCCGGATTATTATGCGTTCAGAGATCATAATTATCTGGCCAATCTGTAAATTTACCAAGTTGCACCTGAGCAGGTTCTTCCTCCCATTTTGATCCCTTATCCCCAAACCGCAGGCTGTATCCCATGGTTCCTTGTGGAAACCAGCCACAGTTCCTGGTAATAGTTGCATAGCAAAGCTCATTTCCTGTGCTCTAATGCTTCGAATGCATCATTAATATCTTTAAAGTGAAGGTGGCAAATAGGAGTAATCTCAAATACCAGCACAGATCCATTGATAGAAGCTGCTAGTATACTATGCTTTATCTGGATTCTAAGGGTGCAGTCAAGGTCTTGACTCATTAGGTGTGTAATGGGTGTAGGAAGGGATGATGTCAGTTTGCTCTTGATGCATTTGCCAATCCTGGTTTACAGTCTCTGATTCTTTCTCAAACAATATATATATATATATATATATATATATATATATATATATATATATATATATATATTTTGAGGTACAAAATATCAGACTGAATGGATTAGAGGAGATTTTCTTAGGAAAATGATAGAACACAGATTAAGAGATACCCATCTCTAAGCAGAGTATTTTATAATTTCAAATTGGAGGGCGCCTTGTTACTTGTGCACGTTTCTGGTGCTTCTGTTTATATGCAGTGAAAAAGAAAACATGTGTTTAAGTGTGCATAAGCAATGTGTCCTAGCTTTGATTCTATCTTCCAAAGGGGGATGTATAGGCTTCACATTTTTAAGCCGCATTTACTTTCTTTGGGGTGTTTGCACTTCTCTCCCACATGAGATGCATCCATTTCTTCCTATCTTCTCTCTTCAGCCCTCCACCTACACGGATATGCTGGCAAGACACTTGATGGTGTCTTGCTTCCACAGGTACCACAGGAGAAGTTTGACATTAGCGCCAGGGATGCCATCTCCTAATGCTCTGAAAGCTATACATCCCCAGGGCCCATGACCTTGCTGTTCAGGGGTGTGGGGCTGGCTCCTACCCCTGTCTGCATCACACTTTGTATTCTGGGCACTAAGGCAGCACTAACACATCATGAACCCACACGTCTGCTCCTGCATTGCAACCCCTGTCTGCAAAGGGCTCACACAGGGTGTGGGGTGGGGTTCAAAGGCCAGGTTAAGCTCCTGCCCCAGCCCCTGCAAGTGTGTCCGCTACACTTCTTGCAAAACGTCTGGTGCACATTGCCAGTTGGTGGGCCTGTCTCCATGGGACATTAGCACTTGGATGGTTCCAGTTCTTAGATGTTTTAGAACCATGATGATTTAATGATTTCCCGTTTTCTTTTTTTAATTTCTCACAGCCATTTTACTTCCAAGTAAAATGTGGTTTTTACTGTAGCCTACAGGAATATCATCTGGAATATTTTGGGTATAGAGGAAATGTTTGACTATCAGATTATTCTTTCTTCTTTCAAATGTCATTACATTTCCTTTTGTTTATTTCTACCATATTAAAATGTATTCATTTAGTCAAAATTTATTGAGCTGCTTTGATGTAGGGAACAATATTGAATCCTAACCCGATAAATATGAATACTATAATCTCTGAATTCACAGCTTTCACAATTTGGGTAGACGAGGAGATAAACATGATGAGTGAAAAATGAAACATTAAAGCGTTTATGCCCAGAGAATAGCCCTGGGAGGAAAAAAAATTAATCCCAGGCATATGAAGGGCAAGAAATGATATTTCTGACTGACCTTTGCCACCCAGCAATGGACACCAGTGTCTCTGGGCTGATGTTGACTTTGTCCAGCTCACAGAGGCATCATTAGCAAGCACTGGACTGCTGGTATGGTTTTAAAACTAAAACAAATTTAACAAAACCCCGAGCTGGAAGAAATCTGAACTGAGAACTTCAAGGAATAGCTGCCTTAGCATAAGCTATGTATAATCTCAAAAGGGAGCAGGTGTTGAGGCCAAAATATATGTACAACAGCTAATGCTTTACAGACAGAGATGACTGTGAAAAAGCTGACTCTGTTTGTCCCTTAGGAATACAAATCAGAGCTGTGCCTGGCCCTGGCTGGGTGGCTCCCTTGGTTGGAGTGTCATCCCATAACCAAAGGTTGAGGGTTGATTCAGGGTGGAAGCACATACAGGAGGCAGCCAATTAATGATTTTTTCTCTTTGTGACTCTCTCTCTCTCTCTCTCTCTCCTCTCAAATCAATCAAAACATTTTTTAAAATGTGCTTTAATCTCAGTGGGTCTTAGTGTATTTAAAAAAGGTGTGCCTGGCCCGAGTTGCTCAGTGGTTTGAGCGTTGACCTATGAACCATGAGGCCATGTTTTGATTCCTGGTCAAGGTACATGCCCGGGTTGCAGGCTGGATCTCCAGTGTGAGGCGTATAGGAGGCAGCTGGTCAGTGATTTTCACTCATCATTAATGTTTCTATCTCTCTCTCCCTCTCCCTCTCCCTTCCTTTCTAAAATCAATAAAAATAGATTTAAAATAAAGAAAAATAAAAAAGAGTTGTCTGTAACCCATGTTCATTTGTTTGTTTTTTAGACCCTCACATATTATGAAAGGTGAGCATAAATCCAAACCAAAGAACAGAAGGCCTATGGTACAGGTGCACCCCATTGCAGGACTGAAATAAAAGGAAGAAGGAAGACTAGGAAAGTCAGCTACCACATACCCCTAACTGTAGGGTTTGGTTAGCTGTAAATGTCAGTAGTCCTGAGGCAGACTATGGAGTAATTTGTTAAATAACAGAGTGAACATGCCAGTCAGAAGCTGCTGGGAGAGAGCGCAGCATCAGTTAGAGACAAAGGAAATCACTCGCTTTTCTCTGCATCGCGTGGGCCCTTGGAGGCTCAGAAGTAGCTGATCCAGAAAGAGCAGAAGCAGCAGAAGGAAAGTGTGGGGGGAAGGACCAGGCAACTCAGCCTCCTGGAAGCCTGAGGGGCGGAGAAGAAAGGGAGCCCTCACTCACACGGAGAAAACACAGGGGACCCAAGCCCAGGCTGGAGAGAAAGCCCCTCGGTCCCTAGGGAACCTGACAGAGAGCGTCTGACAGCCAGACTGAGTGACCAGCCTCACCATCTGCTCCACACGCCTCTCCGGAACAATGGGGGCTCCTGCAGACCTTCTGCCCCTTCCCTTCCCCCACCTTTGGCATGCATTTAAATGAGGCCCCCTAACTTAGTTGGGGGGGGGTGTCCACTCCTGTTCTGGTCTCTTCCACTGAGGCAGCCCGCCCAGGCAACATCTTCCCCTCACCCCCCATCTGCCCCCCACCCCCACCCCCAACAGGAGGCCTGAGGGGGAGAGGTTAAAATCTCAGCTGCCCAGAGAGATGATTACAGAGCTGCTCCCAAATTAAGCTGCCTCACTGCTGATACTTGGGCATGTGTTGGGATAATTGTGCTTGAATAGTTAATGCCTGATTGACTTGGCTGTTTTGTGTTTGACCATATTTTGAAATGCGATCTCACTGTTGGGGTAGGCAATTAGCATTGAGCCCACGGGATTGGAAACAGTGAGACCGAGTTGCTTCTGTGGTGATTTCTTGCTTCTTTCCTGGATTCAGCACAGAAAGCTGAGTGTTCTACTGGGGCTCATTTGCCTATATTTGGATCATCTGGAATTTTGATCTTAAAGAGGAAGTCTCTTAATCCTGAACTTCAGGGTAGCTGCCAACTTTGATCATTGTGCCTTTGGTTACAGCTGAGATTTGCTTTCATTTCCAGTCACCTTTGTTCCAGTTCAGCAGTGGAAGAAGAAAATAGGAGAAGGGAGGTCAGGGCTCGGAAAGGTGGGGACAGAATGTGAGTGATAGGTTATAACACAGAATCCAGAATTTTGAATGGCAGGCCCCTGAGTGGCTTTGGTGTCCTGTCTTATTTAGTTCTAAATTGTCCTAAACATCTATATATCTCCAGAGCCTAGAGCACTGCCTGGCTTTTAGTAAGCACTTAGTATTTATATTTGTGGAACATGTATATGAAAACTAGTCCAATTTCTATGTGAAACAGAAGGGAAATTTGCTAATTTTTTTAAAAATCTGTATTATTTCATTTGCAAATGGAGAACTTGAGCATCACTCAGGCTATGTCCCATATTATTGAACTAAAGCATTCCAGTTAAGAATTACAAAAGGCAGGCAGTGGATTTCACAAATTCAAGATCACTAGGGGGATATTTGAAACTACTATTTACTACCAAAAAAAAAAAAAGGCCCTGTTCTCTTCAGTTAATCTTATTAAAAACAACAGAAGCAGGTACTGAATTATGTAAAAAGAAAAGAGGAGGTTAACTATGAATAGCCAGGTGACTTCATGCACATCACCAATTCCATAAATGATGGCATGAAAACCCATTTGATGAGTTTTATACGGAAACTAAGAACCAAGAACTAATGAAAGATATTATGACCCTAGGTGATGTGTCTGAGACAATTTCAGGATTACAGAAAAGTGTAGAGGAGGTCTAAGACCAAATAATGGTAAGATGCAAGCCTTTGCAATTTCTGTAATGTCTGGGACCTCTGAGGACTAAATCTTAGCAAAATGAAGGAGTTGGGAGACTTTGGCCTAATGGTATGAATTTTAACATATCTGGGATATACAAACTTGATTTATTCGTAAATTGATCATCAATATCCCTCAGTCAAAGCACAACTTTTATGTTGTTCTTACTGTTTTGAACTAAAAATGGAGACTGATTCTTGTACTTTCATGTGTTCTGTGTTCTTATTAAAGGCTTTTTCCTGTCCTTGATGTTTAATTAACTTTCAGAATTAGTTATTTATACTTCTTTTGTTTCCTTGTCTATAAAATGGGGGTTTTCATGGAATTGTGTAGATTAACTAATATATGTGAGATAATTACAACTGTGCCTGACACACAGTATTTATGTATATATTTCAGTGATAATATTTGGAATTTTACTTAATTCCAGCACCTTCTTATTTATTGAGGATATAGCTCATTTGTATTTCTTTTCTGTTTAAATATGTGTGACTCTGCTTAAGAAAACTGCAGACTTCTCCAAAAGGTAGTGCAGACAATTTGTTATAGTAAATACCTCTGTAAGGTCACATAATGAATGATAATAATTCTCAGTCACTGCCCCAAATTTGAAATTCTAATTATACAATGATCATAAATTCCTAGCAGCTGGGGCGTCTGGGTTAAGTATTAACAAGGCTAAGTATTTTAGTGCATCACGTAAGGCAGAATATAGTGAATAAGCCTTGAGGTTTTTATCTTTTAATGGTGTAATAATGCCTATCTCACAAAATTGAAGAAAATGTTAAATAAGGTAATGTACGTAAAGGACTTAGTACAGTGCTTGGCCTATAGAGAAAGGACCCAATAAGTAAATAAGTGGTGGTTTTCGTGGTTGTTACTAGCTATGACTGTCATCCTGGGTCCCAGAAATTGGAATATGGGCCTTTTGTTATTCCTCATGAGAAACAGCATTCAAGAGAAGCTCATGGGGACCATTCAGCCTTTTACAGTGCATCTGAGGTCTATTGCAAAGAAGCCATTTCTTGAGCTAAATGGCAGGTTTCCAGTCTCTCCTGCAAGGTCTACAGAGCTGAGGGTGGGTTTGCTGATCCAGGAGCAAAGGATCAGTCTCCTCCTTTTATGCTCCCTCTTTGCCCCCTGCCCCACTCCCACCCACCCCCATCACAGCCATCGTCATGATAAAGGCACCATCTTTTACTTCCTTGTGTGTGCAAGGACTGTCTTTGCATTATTTTTAATCATCTTAGGAAATCTGATCTCAGGCTAGATGTTACCCAATTTATAGTTGTGTAAAAGCCACCTAACCAGTGGGTAACCAAGGATTCCCCTTGGGCTTTCTTTTTTTAAAAAATATATATTTTTATTGATTTCAGAGAGGAAGGGAGAGGGAGACAGAGAAACATCAATGATGAGAGGGAATCATTGATGGCTGCCTCCTGCACGCCCCCTACTGGGGATCAAGCCCTCAATCCATGCATGTGCCCTTGACTAAAATTGAACTCAGGACCCTTCAGTCTGCAGGCCGATGCTCTATCCACTGAGCCAAACCACCCAGGGCAACTTGGGCTTTCTGACTGCTAAACCCGAGCTTTTCCATTGTCATCTGGCCTGGTTTACCACCTCAGCACTATCTCAAACTCTAACCTAACAAAGGTCTCAAACATGGCTCTAAAGAAACATTTTTGAGGATATTTTTTTCTCACCTTGAGTTGTGTTTTTCTTCCTCCCCTATAGAGTACAAAATTATCAGAATCCACACATATACAACTTGCGAAACTAGTGCGAGTCACTACTCTGAGTGCTGTTACATAGAGTTTGGCTGCAAGAAAATTAAACTCAGTATCAGGAAATAGTTCCCAAGACCAATATATATATATATATATTTTTTTTTGGTATAAAAGCAGCTGCCAACAAAAGAGTGAAGCAAATTAGAAAGAAGTCTCCGAACCACAGATATACATTCGTATAGTATTCAGCTCAGTGCTCTAAGGAGGCTGAGACCAGCTCCATCTCGGTCACACAGTGAATAGTGGAATCAGATTTGAATCGGGCCTTTGGATATTCTTTCTAGTACTTTTTCCTGACACCTCTGCAGCCTTTCAAGTATTGGGGCTTTAGAACAGAGAACAACTTTTTAACAAAAAGGAATTGGTGGTAGGAGTGTTCCAGCACATTCCAGGAGTAGCATTAACAGAGGAAGGTCTCCAACTTTTGAATACTTTTGGAGGTTGTCCACATCCTTGTACCATGTGCACAAATAGCACATTTTACTCCAGGCCTCCTCTCAGTCCTGAGTGTACACTTCACTGAACATGTTGCAAGAACCATTCATTTCAATCCAACCCAACACCTCAGCAGGGGCAACTTGAAATGTAGCAAAATGCTTCTGTAACTCCTTTTGATATACCTACTAGCCTCTGGTAGCCCCTAAAATCCTATCTATATGTTGTTATTACTAAGAAGTTTGTTCTGATATGAGAACTCAGTTTTGGGAAATTCTACAAAAAATTATCTACTAGTAATCACTTGTATTTGCATAGTTCATTGCATTGTATCAGTATCCACATACGTTTTATTTTCCTTCTTAGCTCTGCCACATGGATCAGTAAGTGCATTATCCATCCTTTGCAAATAGTTATACAGTCAATCCCCCGGTCAGGGCACATACAAGAATCAACCAATGAGTACATAAATAAGTGAAACAATAAATCTATGTTTTTCTCTCTTTCCCTCCTTCTCTCTTTCCCTTCCTCTCTCTCTAAAATCAATAAAAAATATTTTAATCGCCAAAAAAAGGGCTTGCCCAAAGTTACATGGAGCAGTCAGGTCCAATGGCACTCATGTGTTCTGAGATCTAACCAGGCATCCTTCACTGAGATGCAGCCCCTCGTAGAGTATTTTCATTTCGAGAGAAGAGCCTGCAGATTGAAAAGTGCTTAATACACAAAGATTCTGATTGTGCAATTTCAGGCTTTCTGTCAGGAATTAGGCAAAGGTAGGCTTTGGGGGCACCTGGAGTCCTACTATGGAAACCTGAAGCATAAAGCAGTTTTTCTCTATCCCACAGTAAAAACGTTGACAATTTTTTTTTCTTCAGAAAAAATGAAGTGCATTTTTGTCAGTGTCAAGGATAAATAAAAGTCAACATCCAGTAACAAATACTCAGTATTTCTTCTATTTACCATATTGTAGGGCATTTTTATTAGAGGATTTTTAGTTTTGAGATAGGAGTTAAGCAGGTGAATACATAGGATGAAATTAAAGGGAAATTGGTAAGCAACTAACATAAAACAAGGAAATGTTGTGCATCTGTTTGTTTGCAGCCTGGAAAATTTTCCCTGGTGCAATCTGAAACTGGCCCTCCTACATGGAGAACAAGGAGAGATGAAAGAAAGAGGCGGAGGGTTCCAGACTGGGAGGCTGTGTCAGGAAGCAGGGAAACTTACATAGGAGGCTCCTGGTGGTCACTGCAAGGTGAGTCCAACCCTACACCTGCCTGCCAGAATCCTACAAGTCTATATAAAGGCATTAAATGGATTCAGTCATGTATTCCGTCCAGATGGTCTCAACAACACCTTGCTCTCTCAAGGCTATGTCCCTGAAACAGCTCCTGGTGCAGAAATACTTGGAAGAACATATGTTCCAAGGACAGGGGCAGGGGAGGAGCCTCAGATTGCCTGGGTCCAGTTCATCAGTCAACTGGCGGCCACATCCTCTCGATGCCCTCCTCCAGCAGCATCGTGGTGGCTGTGGGTTCTGTGGAAGATTCCATTGCATAATAATTTCTTAGGTTCCTTGGAAAATGAGAGCCAGCATATACATATTTCCAGGTGCATACAACATTTGTATTGTTATGGAGCAAACAACGTGTGTACCTTGAGGGAGAAAAGGTGGCATAGCTGTAGTTGCTAGTTATATAAACTTAGCCTAAGAGATAATGTTGATAATTGTTTTTATGTTTTCATTTGTCTCAAGGCAATTTATAATTGCTTAGAAGCAGTTTTCCGAGAGTTGCTTTAAAATCCTTGTCAGATAATTCCAATATCTGTTTAATCTCAGTGTTGTAGCTGTGGATTGTCTTTACTTATTAAGTTGTGATTTGCCTGGTTCTTGGTATGATGAGTGATTTTTAATTATATCCTGGACATTTTGGATATTATTTTATGGGACTCTGGATTCTATTTAATCTTTTTTAACAGAAGATAGTACCCTTGTTGAGGTATAGCTTGAGAGCTGAATGGGTGTATATATCTGGTTTCCTGGTGGCCTCAGCCAATGCCAGAGTGGAGAGCTGGCTCTCACTGCTTCCTTGCAAGTGGGCGGGGTGGAAGTTCAGCTCCCCACTTAGTCCTAACACCTTCTCAGAGAAAGTGAGGCATCAACTCCCACTGCCTTATTGCCTCCCCATGGTGGAGTAAGACCATGCTCTGCTGAGGCCAGAAAGTGGCAAAGCAGAGGACTGACTCAGCTGCAGGGCAGGGCAGAAGGAGGGTAGGAGTGCCAACTAGCCTTGCCTCATACTTGCCTCATCCTTCCTCTTACCACCTCGTCAGTAGCAAGTGGGCGTGGAGGTTCATGGCTTCCGTGGAAAGTGAAGTACTGACTAGATGTGACTCACAGGTTGTTTAGTTTTAGCACTACCCGGTAGGGTGGGGCAGGAGGCTCTGCTTGCTACTGGACCTCCCTAACTCTATCTTGGGAGGGATCTAATTATCAACAATTGCTTTTGTGGGGAGGGATAACTCACTCACCCAAATGGCAAGTTGGTGCTGGCTCTTGGCTGGGAGCTCAGCCAAGACTGTCGGCCCAGGGTCTTGATTATTCTCCACCTGAGCCTCTTCACATGGCTGCTTGGGCTTCCTTATGACATGGTGGCTAGACTTCAAGATGTAGAAGCTTCTAGGCCTTCTTAACACCTGGCTTAGAATACCTATAATATTTGTTTCTAACATTCTATTGGTCTTACATGCAGCACAGATTCAAGAGTAGGGAATGTGAGCACCACCTTTTTGGGGGAGGGGCAGCTTGTACATAGTATAGGGAGGGGCAGAATATTTGGAGCCATCATTAGTGAGTAACTTAACTCTGCCGTAAAATGTCTTTATCTGTAAAATATGAAATGGGAAGTGGAAACAATAGTACATACATTATAGAATTGCTATGAAAATCTAGGAGATAATATAGGTGTCAAGTTTAGAATGACTCGTGGCTCTTAGTAAGTAATCAATACATTTTAGCTAATTTAGCAATTTTTTTGTTGTTGTTCTGAGAATGGAAAATTGCTGCAAAACATTAAGTTAGATGTGGCGGGCTGGCACGGCCATGGCATACTCAGCCCCAGGGTGCCTTATGTGCCCCGCCAGCTCGGCCAGGTTCAGTGACCCTGAGTGGGGGTGGCTGAAAGGCTTAGAAAAAACAGACAAGAGAAGGAAAGCTGGGTCTCGCTGGGACGCTGCCTCTCTGATGGAGGGACAACGGTAGCGCCCACAAGCCGTGTTTTTATTTTATAGCCAGATGCCAGGAGGCAAAGTAAGGGCGTGGTCAAGATGTTTACAACATTCTCGTGGGTTTCGATCCTACTCAACTACATGCACCTGATCAAGCTTTGTTTACTTGCAGCCTATATCACTTAGGCACGTGGGGCCACATGTTCGGACCATAGGTCCAAGTTTACAACTACAGCTATTGGCTATAATTGTGCTGAGAGAGCTCTGCCCTCCAAGCTGGGACTTGCACGTGGCCAGGAGAGGACTGTGACCTCTCATCAGTCCAAGGCTTGAACCTGTCCGAACACTGTAGCCGCGCCCCACAGTTAGAGAAGAACATAACCCCCTTTTTTTTCCCAAGAAGTTATTATATCTTTTTAAAAGTCTAGTTAGACAATTGTACTGGTTAATATTTCCTTTAACAGCTTCAATTAATGCACTCTCTGATGTGCTTCCTCTTAAATGACTGATAGAGATTTTTAAAAAGAGACCTCAAATCAGTAGCCATCAAATGAATGGAATAACCCATAGCTTCATTGTATAATGGCTTTTGGTGTCTCTGTTGGAATCCTTTTTCTTTTGATACTTCCTTGTGGGTATTTTTCTTCTTAATATCACTTTTTAGTCCCTCCACATTCTACTTTGAAAAAGCAGTCCTCTATAGAGGTTGAATGACTGACACTGGGATGACAAGCCCTCGGAAGCTACTCCTGGTCCTCTGGAAGTGCTGATGGGCAGGGTTAGCCCTTTAGAAAAGTCACAGGTCGGCAGAGGTCAGCAGCCAGATAAACCCAAGGTGTAACCAGTGGGGCCAGAGAATTTCAAGGAAAGTAATTTCCAGATTTTAGCAATTCTGACAAGGTAATTTCTTGTTTCTACACCAGAGGTAAGGATCAATGCAAAGCAAAGTGCTACTAAGATTATATAAATTCATTGTTTTTATCAGTTGAAATGTTAGCCAGGTCAGACTTTTCATTAACCAGCACATGGTGTCTTTGTAACTAACTTGATTTTATATGAAAAGAGCATTAAAGTTTCTGCCATGTCTTCATAACACTGCTAATTTTCATTCTTTTCTTTTGATTCTGTGTTCACTCCTGTAATTTCCCCACGTGATTAAGACCCCAAGTTATTTATTTTACAGCTGACATTTCCTTCCATGATTATCCATTTTTTAAGTTTTTTTTAATAGCCACATTTTATTAATGATCATTTACCATACAATAATAAACTCTGTGTCATTTAGTCCTTCCGGAATTTTCTGATCCTTGATTACAGTGTAACATATTGCCTAATTGCTCATCATTGCTGTTTTCAGTTTCTGCATGCATCAGTTAAGGTAATTCCTTTTTGGCCTTACTACCCACTGAAGATTTTCATTTTCAACGACCTCGTTAGTTGTTTCCACCCCTCTCACGGCCTTCTTGCATTCCCTGAGAGCACAGAGCACACACTAAATCCTTGTAAGTGGTCACCGTATAGTGCAGTGATTCCCAGATTTTAGGGTGTCTTATAAGCAGCTATAAGTCTTACTAAAGTAGAGATTACTGGGCTTCACTTCCAGGGTAGGTCAAGTGTGGCCAGAGAATTCACATTTTTAGAAATTCCCAGGAATGCTGATGCTGTGTGCCCCAGGAGCAAGCTTTGAGAACAACTGTCATAGCAAATCAGTATGGTGGTTAGAGCCTAGGTTTCGGCTGATCTGGGTTCAGACCACAGCTCTGCTGCTTAACTTTCCCAGCCATGTGTCGGGAAAGTAAGACCTTACAGTTTCATCTCTGTTGGCTGCAGTTCCCATAAAATGGGAAGAGGACTAAACATCTAGACCAGTGGTCGGCAAACTCATTAGTCAACAGAGCGGCAAACCGAGGCGGCTCGCGAGCCGTGGTTTGCCGACCACTGGTCTAGACTTATAAAAATTAAATTACATGATCCATGTAAATGTTTAGTACAGTGGTAAGATGTAAATACTCAATAAATGTCAGCTACTGGTATTTTTTATGAGATGTGAGGAATTAATATCTAAGCTCAATTACCAAAATTAAGAAATTGTACCTCCTTCAGAAAATTTAATATTTTCCTCTGCATCTTGATTTTTCAATACTGTTGAAGCAGAAATGCAACTTTTTTTTTTTTTTTAAATATTGGTCCTCTGGACAGAAAGATGCAGTGGAAAGATCATGAGATTTGGAATCAGGACAATGCCTGGGTTCTAATTCACCCTGCTATTCCTAGCTTTGTGACTCATAGCAATTTTCTTCATCTCTCTGATCCAAGTTTCCTTTAAATATCTTCTAAAGTGGTGATAAAAGTGGTAAGGATTGTTATATGGATCAAATGAGCTAGATCATTTGAAAAATTTTTTTACTTTAATGTTCTGTACAATAATAGTTATTATTGTTAGTTTTATTGAAAATAAGGGCCTAGAGCAATTTTAATTATACATATTTATTATCATCATGCAAAGTTGTGCTTCTCTGGAGTAATAGTTATGGAATGAAACTTTTCCATTAGAAATATTTTGAGGTGGTAGTGACTCTAACTGGGAATTGCTAAACACTTGCTTAGCTATGTGGATGTGCTATTTTCTCTTAGTAATTTAGCTCGTTCTCTTTCTCATTGACAAAAATGCTGGTTCATCTTTCAGACTTTATACCAGGAAGAAATTAACATCTGAGTGGCCATATTTCAAAATGATGCTGAGTGAGAGAAAGAAAAAAATTATTATATCTGATAAATATTGGTCCAAAAGCACACTTAAGAAAACTTTGTTCTCATAGTTTGAGCTTCTCATTTTTGATAATAAATTTTAGACAAAAGTCAGGGACTTATTTTCAGTTTGTATTATAGGATTCTCTCAAAATAGGAAAGTGGTTCCATTTAATCGCATTTTGAAAGATGTAGCAGTAAACATTCTGTTAGGCACCATGGGAGATGCTTAGATACATTTTTCTCTCACATCAAGCAGGACAACATAAAAAATCACTACATATGTCACAAAGAAGATAAAGTCAGAGGGCTAAGAGCTTGAAGGGGAAGAGGTTATTTCTGGCTAGGAGATCAGCACCTTCCCATTTTCAGGCCATGTGCTGAGCCACATTAAGCCAATGTATCTGAGTGTCACAAGGAGGCTGGAAAGAACTGGGTGAGCCCAATTTGTTGACCTTCACGAAGGATTATATTTAAACCATCTCGGACGGATGAAAATCTATCCTCCACTGGGGAGGAAATCCTTCCCTTGAAGGAGATTCTCTTACCTTCTTTCTTAACTCATTTCAGTACTTAACAGCCTTTGCTTGCTGCTGAGAAAACTTGCTGATTTGTCCTCTCTGGACTTGCCTCATGTTAGGCAACCACCATCATATTTCTGGGGGTCCGCATGTCATTGCTTCATCAGTTGATTAACCAGTGAAACAAATAATTCTGAGACTCAGGATGTAGTAGTTAAGAGCATTGAGAGTCAGGCAGTTGGGATGAGAGTCTTGGATCCTTCACTTGCTTGTCCTGTGACCGTGGGCAAAGTTACTGCAAACCTCTGAGCCTCCGTTTTCTTACCCAGAGGGTGGGGATAATAGCATTTGTTAGGATTGTTGTAAAGATTAAATTTTTAAAATGCCTTTAGGTTGAACTACATGAACTCTCCAATATGAGACCATTTTGAACAATAAAAATAGCAATTTTATGCAGTTCAAACTAATAAATGGCTTAGCAAAGTACCTTAGAATCTACCCCAAGCTCAACATTACTGGCAATTTTTAGAAACAAAGGAAAGACTATTGTTGTTGCTATTGTTACCATGGTCTGCAATATCCAGGCTCAGTGCTGGAGGATAGTCCTGTAAACCATTAGAAAGTGGTGAGAACATTGATTTCGGAGCTGATGGGTGGATGATGCAGCACCATCTGGCTTGACCTGCAGAAGGCAGGGAGACTCCAGAAAGGTGGCAGCATTTGAACTGGAGGGTACGTTGGAGATTTCTGGGTAGACAAACCAATGGAGGAATTCTCAGCAGAGGAGAGAGCATGCCCTCAGCGTACAGAAGTGGGAGGGGATGTGGGAGATTTGGGGCCTGTGCTGATTCCCTATGAGAAGAGTGTAAAAGTAGGGCTGTGGGAGTGGAAGGACTTGAAAATACAGAGAGCAGACATGGCTTGAACAACATGTAGGTTTTAGGGGGGTAGTGTCATGATTGGTTCTGCAAGTCTGAAGGTTCCTCTGGAAATTGTGAAGGGAATGATTGGCCTGGAGCAAGTGTAGACATGTAAGGAGGCTTCACAGTGGTCCAGCTCAGCAGCAATGTATGCTCAGACCCAGGACCTTCCATGCAGTTTTAAAGGTCCTAGTGTTGCCCTGGCTGGTTTTGCTCAGTGGTAAAAATGTCAGCCCCTCAGACTGAAGGGTCATGGTTTCGATTCCTAGTCAAAGGGCACATACCTCATTTGCAGGTTCAATCCCCAACCACAATCAGAAAGCATGCAGAGGCAACCAATCAGTGTGTTCTCTCTTCTCTCTCTCTCTCTCTCTCTCTCTCTCTCTCTCTCTCTCTCTCTCTCTCTCTTCCTCTCCCTCTCTCTCCTCCTCTCTTCTCTCCCCCTCTCCCTCTCTCGCTCTCTCCCTCCTCACTCCCTTCCACTCTCTCTAAAAATCAATGGAAAAATATCCTCAGTGAGAATTAAAAAAAAAAAAAAGGTCCCAGTGATGGGTGGGTTCAGAGAAGAGGGTGAAATGTAAGTTGACCCCTGGGTTTGTACAGAAAATAGAGAGAGCAGGAGAAGGAAGACTGGGATCAGGGAAATGGATAGGAGACCAAAACGAGTTGAGTTTGGGAAATGCTACATGCACTTAGCAGGAGAGATTTACCTTCCTCTGACTTTCCCAGAGCCTATGGTTTCTGATCAGACTGCAGAAAGAGGTGGTGTGCTCTAGGGGGCGCCATGGAGATTCATGAGACCCTTACCCTGGCATTTTGCAGGGACGAATTACACTTTGATTTTCTGAATTCACCACAGTGCTTCCTTCCCAAGGATGTTGGTCATGTACCTGTACTGAAGTCATGGTTAATATGTAAGTAAATAAATAAAGACTGCTTACTATGTCTTAGGCACCGTTTCGAGTGCTTTCAGTCTACATTTTATTTAATTTTAGTAACAACTCTATGAGGTAGGTAGTGCTACTAATCCCATTTTATAAACAACAAATATGAAGCTCATAGAGGTTAACTACCATATCCAAGATTACATAACTAGCGAGCACTGAAGCCAGGAGGCACACTGAGGTGGAGGGCTCCAGGCACTGTGTTGCTAAGTATTATGCTTGGATATATATTTGGCCTAGGCCAGTGGTCGGCAAACTGCGGTTTGCCACTCTGTTGACTGCGTTTGCCGACCACTGGCCTAAGCAATAGTCCCCTTACTATTGGGGTGCTTTATAGTAGAATTTTATTGTGTGTTTTTTTAAATAATTTTTTATTTGGCCCAAATTATTTCACATAGTGTTCTGAGGTTTATAGATTCAAAAAAGACAATCCAAGGATTAAAAGTTATTCTGTCTAGCCCTGGCTGGTGTGGCTGAGTTGGTTGAGCATCATCCCGTACACCAAAAGATCGCCAGTGACTCCCAGTCTGGGCACATGGCCAGTAGGGAGTGTGCGGGAGGCAGCCAATCAACATTTCTCTCTCACATCCATGTATTTCTCTCTCTCTTTCCTTTGCTCTCTCCCTCTGAAATCAATAGACACATATTTTTTAAAAACATTCTTATGTCTAATGCACATTCTCCAATGGGAAAGATTCTGGATTTTGGTTCTAGATAATCTTATTGTATTTGGTTTTGGTTTCTTATTTTATTACACTTTCTAGTTTGGGGCCGCTCTTTGGGAGGAGTCAAAGAGGAATTACAATTACAGGTGATATATATATATATATATATATATATATATATATATATATATATATATATATTCTCTGGGTAAATTAAATTTATTGTTTGTTTTTGTTTTGTTTTGTTTTGTCTGAAAAAGAGCTCTTTATTTTCTGTGTGTTATGTTTTGTTTTGTTTTGGTTTGGTTTGGTTTGGTTTGGTTTGGTTTTGCTAAGTCACCTGTCTATGTCATATGCTGGTGTCTGGCATTCCTACAATGATTCTGTTCATCCTTGCTATGGACTGTGTTTGTGTCCCCCAAAATTTACATGTTGAAGGTCTAATCCCCAATGGGCTGGGATTTGAAAGTGGGGCCATTAGGAGACTCTGTTTAGATGAGGTCCATGATGATGATGGGATTAGTACCCTTATAAAAAGCGGGACACCTGCGCGCTCTCTCTCCACCATGCGAGGACATAGCAAGAAGTCATTGTCTGCAAGAGGACCCTCACCGATCTCCAGAATTGTGAGAAACAAGCATGTGTTAGTTAAGCCACCCAGTCTGTGGTATATTGTTATACAGCCCAAGTTGACTAAGACAGGTCTCCCAGGACTCTACAATGAGACGCATCACACCTCTGCTGTAGACTCCGACAATGGCATGACAGTCCTCTGTGTAAGGGAATCCCTTACCTTGGGAGCAGCCTAGTTACTGACTGATGGGAAAACCAAGCTACAATTTTCCTTCCATAGTTGTGCTTTTATGAATAATTTAACTGGGCTGTGTCCCTCCCTATATTTAATTGCACTCAAAGAGTGTTGGCATTGAGAATGCTATAAAAGACAGAGCAGTTGATTATTATCATCAAAGTAAGCACTCACGTTGATGCAGTAAGAAGCACTGCACAGAGACAGCTTGTTGGCAGAATTGCGCTCTCAAGGGCAGATATCTCAAGCCATCCTTGACTCTCTAGAGCAGAAAGGCAACCACGTACAATGCCGAGGAGTGGGGTAAATATTGAACTGACAAGAAAGTATCTTGAAGAAAAGAAAACATTAACAAAAATCCGCTCTCCTAACCAATGATGGAATTATTATCCTCAGGAAGGCCCAGTGCTCCTCCTGGCTTGGGTATTAACTAATGGTTTGAATGAACACGCTCTTTTTACCTACTTGCCTTTGCATGTGGTATCTCCTCTGTCAGGAGGACCACCCTTCCTGGCCTACCCTTGTTCTTCTGGAGAATTCCTACTTGGCCTTCCATACCTACATAGTAACAATGATAGTGGCAAACACTGACATAGAACTTACTATGCATCTGGTAGTGTATAGGGTGTGTGTGTGGGGGGGGGGGGCAGTGGGAGTATCTACTTTCGGTGTAGGCAATAAGGGCTTGCATTGTCTGTAGAGAATTTTTTAAAGCTATAAAACAAAACAATAAAATGCATCTGCTTTTTCTGACCACCATATGTTGGCAATTTTAAACAATGTCAGTAATAAAATGGTCCTCCCCTCTAAGGCCAAATTTTCCCACTGAGCCTCTCTTCACCCTTGTTACCCACTATACTGCCCTGCACCATCCTAAGCATTATCATATATTAACGTCCATAATTTGTCCCACTTTACAGCTGAGGGAACTGAAGCGTAGAGATTGTGTGACTTACACTAGGTTATGCAGCTTGATCATACTGCCTGGCAGGTAAATGATGTGGCCAAGTAGTATTGCACCAGTTTCCTCACCTAACTACTGAGCATATGCCTCTCTGAATAGCTAGTACACATATAAATATACCTCTGTGAAGGTGCTCCTGATCCACCAGGTAGAATGGCTCCCAACATGTGTTCCTCAGCACAGCTTTTCTAATTCAGCATTCACTACACTACAGGGCAGTAGACTGGGAGCATCCTAATAGATGCCCAATGGATGAATGAATGAATGAAGCCTCGGTCCCAGAGTTAGAAAGATATATGTATTTTTATATATATTATGTATATATTATGGCTGAGAGGTGGAAAGCTCTGTATTTCAGTTTGGGACTCAAGAACAGCCTTCAGTCCTGAATCTGTTACTAATTACATCTGAGACCTAGAATCAGGCATTCAGTACATCTGGACCTTTGTTTCCTAGCCTGTGAAATAGAGCTAAGCTCGAGTAGATTTCTCTTCCCCGCTCCCATTGCTAACAAGCATTTTTTGGTAGAAAAAAAAACACCTGTTTTTTAATTTTAATTATAACACACTCCAGAAAGCACACAAATTAGCTTAATGATTTAGCTAATTATCATAAGGTGAACACACCCATGTGACACCATTCAGATTAAAAAGAATATTACCAGCTCCTTGGTACCATCCCTCCCAGTCAATGTTAAGCTCTCTGACTTCCAACATCCTACACTAACTTTCTAATAAATGGAAACATCCTATCTAATAAAAGAGTAATATGCAAATTAACCATCACTCTGCTATACCCACCACCCACACCCACCAGCCAATCAGGAGCAAGTATGCAAATTAACCCAGCCAAGATGGTGGTTAATTTGCATATCCAGGAGCAGAGCGAAGACTGAAGACAGCATAGAAGGAAGCCAAGCGTTGCAGAAGGGAGCGAAGCTGCGGAGAAGCAAGCAAGCGGGGTGGCGGAGAAGGGAGGGAAGCAGGCGGGGCAGGGGAGAAGGGAGGGAAGCAGACCGCTGCAGGAAGCCTGATTGCAGGAATCTTCCTGCAACGGGCCTCTAGTTTGGTATATATTATTTATGGTATAAAATTTGGCATATGTTATTTTACTCAACATATGTTTGTGAGCTTCATGCACGCTGTTGTGTTTCACTATAATTCATTCATTTTCCTTGCTGTATAATATTCCACGGTGTCAACAGACTACCATTTACTTATCCATTCTACTAATTATGAATTTTTTGGATAAATACAAAGAAAGCCAAACCTAGTGAATCATGCTAAACCTTCCAAAAGGGTCATAACAACGGTATCTATTTAAAATGATTCACATATTTATTTTTCCTAAGAATGCTAACTATCTCCCCCCTTTCTGGGAACTCTTCATTCTTTCTTACTCCAACAAACAATTTTTAACGTATCCTGAGTCTACATGTCTAAATCATCATTGATTGCCCAGGACTGGACACCAGAACAATGCAGGCCAATCGTGGTTTCTGTGCTCATGCCCACAATTCTTAAGTCCAGAATAATTCCACTTGGAGTCCTTTTTCAAGATGTTTGGAAATTCTATCACATGGAAGAACCAAGATGACAACATAGGTAAACACCATTACTTGCCACCTCCAACAACCACATCAAAAGTACAACTAAAATACAGAACAACCATCATTCAGAACCACCTGCCATCTGGCTGAATGGAATTCCTACAACTTGAGAAGTAAAGAAGAAAGAACATGGAGACTGGGAGGATGGGCAGAGGTGCAGAAGAAAAGGGGGACATCTGTAAAACTCTCAACAATAAAGACTTTTTTTTAAGTTTTAAGGATGTTTTTTACCATGGGATCAGAGAGAATGTTACCATAAGAGACTTTGCAAATGACTGGGGCCATGTTCACTGTGAGGAGGAGTCATTGTGCAGTAGGAGACAGTCAGGCTTACACTTGGCAGTGTGGAGAGATGGAGAGAACACTTTCCTGGTAACCCTGGCTCCATTTATCCTGGAGGCCCCACCACATCTTACTTTTCCTGTTGTTATTTATTTGATCCATTAAATTATTCCTTGGCTTAAGTTAGTTCAGGTTGGTAATCCATTACAACCAGAAGAAATCTTGCTAATACAGACATGCTACACAGATCAAAATGTTATAAAATCAATAGCTGTTGAGCTTCTCTGCCTCATTGCCTCACTTCACATCAGTCCGTTAAAAAAAACTACACTGAACTGAATTATATTTAAGATCCAGATGCAATTTTTGAGGAATGTTGAGGGTTGTAAATTTTGTCAGTATAAGAAAAAGTATTAGAACCTGGAATAGTTTTTTATGAGCAGCACAGTACTCTGGATGCCAGCCCAGTGCTTTCTTCATGCTATTCTCACTTCACTTACAATAATCCTCTCTCTTGACTCTTAGTACCCCTGAGCCTAGGTCACAGAGCCCCAGTGAAAGATGTAATCCCTGTATTCTGGCTTCAAGTACTCATGCCTGGCACACAGAAGGAGCTCAACAAATAGTTGTTTTGTGATTGCTACCCAAATTCAGTACTCACTGCTTAGCGGCAAGTTCTTTCTTCATTTGTGGATGATTGCATAACATATGTCTACCAATAGCTACTCCATAATCTCTTTTATGCTTCTGAAATCTATATTCTTACTTGATAAATGACTCCCTACCCTAATTAGCAACTTTAGAGTTTACTTCTTCATTCTAACACCTTTCAACCTTCATGTTTAGCCCTCTTTTCCTTCTCTCCAACTCAAAGGAAACTGTGTCCTTATTTTTCTTTAAAGCTCAATCCCATCTGAGAGACAGTGTTTCTACCATATATTTAGTCCCTCTCTCTGGCATCTTCAAACTCTTCATTTGCATAGACTTCCTACCCAATTTGTGTGTTTCTCCTTCACTTGAAAAGAACATCATAGTATGATATTGGAGTCTGCTCTAGCTACCATCTTATTACTTTTCCTTTATTGGCACATTTCTTTAAAAAGAAGCTCAAGGATATATTTATTACCTGTCTTAAAACCTTGAAATACCTTCTACCCATTTCCAAGGTACCACATTCTATCTTCTTGCTCAATCTCTGTCCACACCCTGGGCTTTCCGTCTTCCTTTCTCTGAGCTCTGAACACTGAGCATTTGTGAAAGTTCAGCCTGGGTCCTGGGCTCTTTCTCCTGCTACAAATTTTCTGTCTGCTTCCTGGATAATGTCTGCACAACTTACACCCAAATCTATAACTTCCACCTTGTTCTCTCACTCAAGTTCCAGCCCTGTTGTCTTTAATTCTTGCTGAACATTCCCACTCCACTGTTCCATTTTCTCCCTTCAAATAAACACTTGCCAAAGTGAGCTCATCCTTCTCCTTCCATCTAAACTGGCTCAGCATGCTCAATTTCTTTCCTTCATCAATAACACCAACATTTCCCCACTTGGGCAGGCTTGAAAACTCCATCAGCATCGATGTTCCCTATCTTTCATTGCACATGGTAATCAGTCACTGTGACTCTCAGAGATTATTCTTTGGAAAGACTCTAGCAGCTATGCTTTTTTTCCCCACTCCCACACCAACCTCTGATTTATATCAGCTGATGCCATTACAAAGCTCATAGAAGAATGTTGCATCTTTCTTTTCCCGTGTTTTCCTTTCTTGATGGACCTATAAATTCTTCTCTCTCTGAAAGATATTTTCAGCTCTAAGCTGTTTTCAGAACCAAGGTTACTGATCAACATGAATTCCAGGAATGAGCAAGTCTTCCCCTGGCTAATTCTCCTGTATCAGCTCATGTCCTCTAAGCTCTTTATAACTTCTCACTTTGAAGACACTCCCAAAGGGCTGGCCTATCTTAAATCTGAAATTTATAATCAAAATACCCTAACGCATTTTACAACAGCCATCATTCTCACCTAGAAAAGTGAGATGGTTCCCATACATCCTTATTTTGATAGTCAGAAAAGTTGACTACTTATTTCTACATATTGTAAGGAGTACAGAGGCTGCATTTACCATTCTGTAAACCCTGCACTATCTAGCTCAGGGTTTTGCATGTAGTAAGAATTTAAATTTTTTTGATGATTGGATGGATGTGAGAGATCTGTAACCACCTCAGTAATACATATTCTTTGTAAAAATGTCATAATATTTAAATTTTAGGACCCCAAGAGTCAGCCATTGTGGTATATAGAATATGTGTTATTTTGCCATTTTCTGCTGAGGACTCTGAAGTAAAGAGAGGTTGTGAATTGCCCAAAGTCATACAGCAATATGATTAGGCCCAGAAACTGATCTGTTTTCTACAACCCTGTCACTAAGCACTAAATCATGCTTTCTCAGGAGATCAGAAGACCAGGCTTTGGAACAAATTATATTTAGAATTGAAATCTCTAAATGAGAATTTCCTCCCTTAGAATATTTGAGAGGTTCATAAATATTAGCAAAACATTTTAAAAAATATTTTAGCCCAGCCAGTGTAGCTCAGAGATTGAGCGCCAACCTATGAACCAGGAGGAGGTCATGGTTTGATTCCGGTCAGGTCACATGCCCGGGTTGTGGGCTCGATCCCTGGTGGAAGGCATGCAAGAGGCTGCTAATCAATGATTCTTTCTCATCGTTGATGTTTCTATCTCTCCCTCTCCTTTCCTTTCTGAAATCAATACAAATATACTTAAAAATATTTTAAAGTTAGCTTATTCCCATAAGAAATTTGATTGTTCCTCTGTAAATGACAGATAAACAATGACCAAATTTAGATATTTTAGTTGCTATTATTTTATAATTTCCCAGTCAGGAAATTGAAGATATGGAAAGAATATTAGATGCTGTCTGGATTAATCTGTCATTATAGAACTCCCTTTCACTCAAAGAGACAAATGGAAAGAGCTTGAGGTGCTTAAATGAAATGAGTTGAATTGTACGAGGACACTGCACTTCCTGGGCTGGTGTTCTCTTCACCCCTGCCCTTTGTTTTATCTGTGCCCTTTGCCTAGCATCCCCTATCTCCCTGGGAATTACCTGAATAATGATGTCTGTCTCAGGAAAACGTGTACTTGTCTGCCTGGCAATCTAAACCCTTCAGCTTTCTCTATTCTAGACATTCTTTTAAATCCCTGGTCTATGGATGTCGCTTTGCTCTTATGGAAGGGATTTCTGTTTCTCAAATGGGCCAAACTCAGATCTATGCAGGCATCTGAACTTGATAGACATTTGGGAACATTCTATCCCAAAGACTTTGCAAGTCTGGATCTTTGGATAATTCACATCTCAGCTATATATTACTTCCTTTAAAAGGATTTTACTGACTGCTACAAATGAAATAGTCTAATTAATTTTGTTGTATGCATTATTATCTATCATTATCTTGTATATTTATTTGTTTGCTTGTTATAGGAGGCAATATATATTTGTCAGATAAATGAAGGGTTAATTCTTATAAAAAAGTTTTTTTCTGTCTCTTCAAGGAATTTTGGATATGGGCAGGTGAACCTGTATTCTCAATTTATCCAATGGATTCATTCTCTGCTTAATATTTAGGATTTTGAATCTCAACAAATAGAGAGAATGTACCTCAACATAATAAAACTCATAACGCAAGCCCACACCTAACATCATACTCAATGGTGAAAGGTTGAAAGCTTTCCCTTAAGATCAGAAACTCTCACCACTTTTATTCAACCTAATCATGGAAGTCCTAGCCAGAGCAATTAGACAAGAAAAAGAAATAAAAGGCATCCAAATCAGAAAGCAAAAAGTAAAACTGTCTCTATTTGCAGATGACATGATGTTATATAAAGAAAATCCGAAAAACTCCACCAAAAAACTGTTAGAACTAATAAATAATTACAGTAAATTTACAGGATACAGAATCAATATATAAGTTATTTCTATACACTAACAATGAAGTATCAGAAAGAGAAACTAAGAAAACAATTTCATTTACAATAGCATCAAAAAGAATAAAATGCTTAGGAATAAATTTAACCAAGAAAGTGAAAGACTATAAACTGAAAACTATAAAATATTGATGAAAGAAATTGAAGAAAAATCAATTTGGAAAGATATGTCATACTCATTGGATGGAAGAATTAATATCATTAAAATGTCCATGCTAGTTATACTGATCTACAAATTCAATGCAATTCCTATGGCATTTTTCACTAACATAGGAAAAACATGCCTAAATTTTGTAGAAAGCAACAAAAGACCATGAATATAGGAAACAATCTTGAGAAAGAAGAACAAAGCTGGAGACATCACCCTTCCTGATTTCATGCTACAGTACAAAGCTATAGTATAATCAAAGCAGTGTGATATTGACATAAAAAAAACAGATACATAGATCAATGGAACAGAATAGAAAGGCCAGAAATAAACTCATGCTTATATGGTCAATTAATTTACAACAAAGGAGTCTAGAATATACAATGGGTAAAGGATAGTCTAATAAATGGTGCTGGAAAAATTGGATATCCACATGCAAAAGGATGAAACTGGACCATTATCTTACATTATACACAAAAATAAACTCAAAATGGATTAAAGACTTGAACTTAAGTTCGGAAACTGTAAAACTCCTAGAATAAAACACAGTGAGTAAGCTGCTTGACATTGGTTTAGGCCAGTGGTTGGCAAACTCATTAGTCAACAGAGCCAAATATCAAGAGTACAACGATTAAAATTTCTTTTGAGAGCCAAATTTTCTTAAACTTAAACTTCTTCTAACGCCACTTCTTCAAAATAGACTCACCCAGGCTGTGGTATTTTGTGGAAGAGCCACACTCAAGGGGCTGAAGAGCCACATGTGGCTCGCGAGCCACGGTTTGCCGACCACTGGTTTAGGCAGTGATTTTTAGATTTGACATAAAAAACAAAGGCAACACAAGCAAAATAAACAAGTGGGTCAAATTAAAAATTTCTGCACAGCAAAGAAAACTATTAACTAAATGAAAAGGCTACATATGGAATGGAAAAAATATTTGCAAATCATATTTCTGATAAAGGGTTAATATCTAAAATGTATAAAGAACTTATATAATTCAATAACAAAAAATTAATGATTAAAAGGAAATGAATAAGCATTTAAGACATACAGGTGGCCAACAGGTAGATGAAAAGGTGCTCAAAATTACTAATAATCAGGGAAATGAAAATAAAAAGCACAATAAAATATCACCTCACACCTGTTAGAATGGCTATAATCAAAAATAGATAAATTGCTGAGGGTATGGAGAAAAGGGAACCCTTTTGCACTGTTAAATTGGTGCAGTCTCTATGGAAAACACTATGGATGTTCCTCAAAAGTTATAAATAGAATTACAATATAACCCAGCAATCCCACTTCTGGGTATATATCCAAAGGAATTCAGAGAGATATCTACACTCCTATGTTCACTGCAGCATTATTCAAAATAGCCAAAATGGCCAATAATGAATGAATCGATAAAGAATATATGAGATGCACACACACTCATACACATACACACACACACACACACTCACACAACAATGGAATATTATTCAGCCATATGAAAGAAAGCCATTTGGGACAGCATGGATGGATTTTAGGGCATTATGCTAAGTGAAGTAAATCAAACAGAGAAAGACAAGTATTGACATCATTTATATGTGGAATCCAAAAATACTGAACTTATACAATGGTTACCAGGAGCTAAGGTTGAGATAAAAGTAGAAATATTGGTCAAATAGCACAAACTCTAATTATAAGATGAATAAGTTCTGGGATCTAATGTACCAGAACAGTGATTACAGTTAATAATACTGTATTATATGATAATACTGTATTAAATGTTCTCACCGCAAAAAATGCTAATTAGGTGACTCGATTCAGGAATGAGCTAACACTATGGTGGTAATTACATATTTTGCAAGTTAGAAGTGTATCAGATCAACACAGCTTAAGATGAACATCTTAAACTCACACAATGTTATATGCTAAATATATATATATATATATATATATATATATATATACACACACACACATATGTATACACACATACACACACACACACACACATATATATATATATATGTGTGTGTGTATATAAATATATATATATATATATATATATATATATATATATATATATATATATATATATATAGCTAATATGCAAAGTGTCCCCTTGGGAGTTCGACTGGAAGACTGGGGGTTCGATCACTCACTATGACATGCGCTGACCACCAGGGGGAGCCACAGGTAAGGAAGGCCTCAGCCAGCAGCTGGAAGGCCCTGATCAACCCTGATCGTCAGCCAGAACTAGGGACCCTACCCATGCATGAATTTCGTGCACCAGGCCTCTAGTATTTCAATAAAGTTGGAAAACTATGTAGGATGTTGGTAACATTGGTAGTCATTTTGACATATTGATAACAGAAGTTGCAGAGAATACTATTTTTCCAAGTAATTGTACACAGTACCTGAGTCTACCTGGATATTTTTATAACATCTAAAGAATTATGCTATGTAAAAAGATGCTAAAGCCCAGAAGAATAAAAGGCGAACCCTTCTGGAAAGAAAGCAAAATGCCACGTGCATACTGCCTTCTAACCTCATCTGCAAAGTGCCTTTGCTGTCCAGGCATTGGATGTGGGATACAATGGTAGTGAGAACTACTAGTGAGAGGATATCATGAAAGTGTTGCAAGTATGAGAAGGATGGGATTACTTTTCTTCAAAAGCCTGCATCAAAACACCCTCCTCCGAGTTGGGATTTGGCTATTGCCTTACCAGCTTCTGTGACCCTGGCAGGCATTGTGACGTCCCTATATTTTCCTCAAGTTTTATGAGCCCAACTTAAATGGACTTTTAAATCCCTTGGGCTTTGTCTTAACTAAAGTAACAGTTCTCTGTCATTATATGTTACCTTGGTGCCCAGAGAGGCCAAGGCAATGTTTGTTTTGTTTTGTTGGTGGCATTTGGGAGTAGTTTCTTATAACATTATTCTTCAGAATAACCCTGAGCTGGTAGGTGTTATTATGACTGATTTTCACATTAAGGGAACAGATTCAGAGAGGTTACACAACTTGGCCCAGGTCTTACCACTAGTAAGTGGGCAGAACCAGGAATTGAACCTCCATCTATCAGAAACCAAAGCTATTCATGCTGCTATGGATTAGCTTAAATTGTTGGAAAGCAATTTCAGATATTTAACCCAAATCTTCTTTTTATTTTTATATAAAATTGCTCTGTGGGAGCTATATATAATTTCCACCTTTTCTCTTTTGTGACAATCATGTACAAATTCTATATAATAAAAGGCTAATATGCAAATAGACCAAATGGTGGGACGACCGGTCGCTATAACGCGCACTGACTACCGGGGGAAGAAGCTCAACACAGAGTGTCCACTCAGCCAGAAGCTGGGCTCATGGCTGGCAAGCACAGCGGCGGTGGCGGGAGCCTCTCCAGCCTCCATGGCAGCACTAAGGATCTCCAACTGCAGGCTTAGGCCTGCTCCCTGCGGGGATCATGCCTAAGCCTCAGTCAGATATCCCCCGAGGGCTCCCTGACTGTGAGAGGGCACAGGCTGGGCTGAGCCTCCTCCCGCACCCCCCCGCCCCAGTGCATGAATGTTGTGCACTGGGCCTCTAGTACTTACTAGTAAATAAAAGTCTCAGACATGATAGTTAGGGATTGATTCATAAAGAGGTGGAACCTGGGGAAGAATCGTAGGATGTGGATTGGTGGAAATGTGAAAAACAGATAGTATAAGTAATCAAATGTGAAAATAACAGAATGATTTGTTAAATGCTCCTTGTGTCCAGTATTGTGCTGGTCACTTACCATGCATTATCACAAGTAATTCTTTGGTGATTGTGCAGTAGATGGATGATGTTCTCATGTTATAGATGTGAAATCAGACTCAAGAGATGTGTAATCGTCTAGTTCACCCAAGTATTAAAGGAAGAGATTTGAAACCACACCTTCATGACACCAAAAGATATGTTTCGGTACTTGCCTAGGCTTGCACCTTTTACATAAATTAAATTACAAAAACAGTGTTACCTGGATATCAGTCTGAATTCAGTGGAGGACAGGCCCCATCTTACACATGCTCTGCCAACATACTCCCATTTTGTCCTCTATTAACATTGGAGAAGATTCCATTGCCATTTAGGACTTTTTAGTTAAGACAAAGCCCAAGGGACCTAAAAGTCCAGTTTCATTTATTTCCTTCTCTATGGCTTATGCCCTACAACATTAGCCCGGGTGACCTGCAGTGAAGAAGTGCATGTACTATTCATCGTTTTCACTACCTTTCTTCCCACAGGCATTTGAGGCAGAGAGCAGGGAAATAGTGAAGGTCAAGGGAGGCTTAACTGATGCTGCTGTAATCCTTTCTGACTTTCGCTGCTTCTCTGGGTAACTCAGATCAGCTGCTGATGCTGCCTGTTAGGCTGGCATCCACCTCTGGGCTCAATTTGGGAAAACGAAGGACAAAGGAGAGGCAACGTTGAGGTGTAGGTGCCAGGAGAGATGACAGTCATGGAAATGGGCAAACTGGAAGGAGGTGAGCTGGATGGGGATTGGCGTAATCCAACGGGCATCATAGAAAGTTCTGATGATGATGTAATAGAAAGACATCATTCGCTCTATGGAAATGGTGTGTTTGAACTGAATTTTCCTTCTCAGCTGCTATTATGAAATCAAGGATGCATCCCCACAGGGATAAAAAAAATCCTCAAAAGACTCACTGAGAACCTTTTGGTGAACATGTATTTGAAATGGTGGCCCGTTTCCTAGACCCTGTAGGACTATTGTCCCACTTAGTGGTTCACGGCTCCTTTGCTGTGATTTTTCAACTCCTCACCTTCTGCTCTCCCCTAGGCTGACAGGCTCACCCCTGTTCCCTTTGGGATGGGATGTTTGTGCCTGTTACTGGAGAAATAACTGCACAATCAATCCTAAAACACTGGGAGTTTTCTGGCTGGATGTACATGTCACATTTGTATTCAGGTT
This sequence comes from Plecotus auritus, assembly GCF_963455305.1. Classification (NCBI taxonomy): domain Eukaryota; kingdom Metazoa; phylum Chordata; class Mammalia; order Chiroptera; family Vespertilionidae; genus Plecotus; species Plecotus auritus. Next base: position 119,552,379 of record NC_137776.1, on the reverse strand, counting down.
TGACACGCTTACTCTACTGCCATATCTTATCTTTGGAGTGTTTCTAAAAATAATACAACCTATTCAGAGTGTCCATGAGGGGCAACTGTGTCCTGTATCTATCTTTTCATGAACAAAAATGCTCCCCAAAATTGCCTGTCAACATAGCATCTTATATGTCACCATACTCTGTTATCATTCTCTGTGCCTGTATAGCATCTCTTGGTCTGTCTATTATGAGATCTCTTCCCAGTTATCAGAAAACCCAATTTCGTAAATGGCAAGTTATGTCCCTAACTCTGCCCCCTGGATGATTTGATCTTGGGCACCAGGGAGAGTTGCTGAGCTTTAGAAGGGCAGCATGCACAGAAGACACCAGGAGATCGAAGAACTTTGGATCACCTGCAGGCATAAGGAGGGAGGAAAGGGCTACTGGCAAAGATATAATTGCTTTAGAAACATCCCTGCACTGGTTTCCATGCAGGAAACCTGTAATACCAATCCCGTTTAAAAGCCTGGGTCAATAGAGTCACGTCCTGTCCTCCCAATTTATAACACCAACACTTTCTCGAACTTTGTTACAGGGAGGGAAGGAGTCCTGTTGATACAAACCCTATTACAGCTCTTCTTGAAAAGAGGAAAACGATTTCACAAATGCTTCCCTCTCATTGATTGTTGCTGCCATTTTTCCCCAGACTACTTTCATTCTCAGCCCATGTGGAAAGTCAGAAGGTAATTTAAAATTAAATGATGGTGGTTCAGAGCTTAAAGAACTTAAAGAAGAAAGACCGGGAAGGAAAGCATCACATCTTGACAGGGCTGGGAGTGAGGTTGGGAGTGTTCCAAGGAGGCCAGGAAGAGCTGTTGTCATGTGGGCTCTTAGGACTTAGTGCGACACGAGGATCCGGGACATGCATCCTTCCTCCCTAGACAGTGCCTGAGGTTGTGGACACTTAGCAGAGTTTAGAAAGGATGGAGAGAACGTACAAAGAGAAAGTTAGTGAGTTAGGAAAACCAGGTTGAGTCCTTGATTTGTAATTACTATTTTGTAATACATCTTTCTAAGCATTTCTTTCTATACCTATAAAAATATCTTCATAGAATATCTATGAGAAATAAATCAAAATATCTTCATAGACTGTCTATGAGCGCCCAGCTGGCATGGCTCAGTGGTTGAGCATCAACCTGTGAACCAGAATTTCACGATTCAATTCCACCCGTCAGGGCACATGCCTGGGTTGCAGCCTTGACCCACTGGGGCAGTCATGCAGGAGGAGGCCAATCAATGATTCTCCTTCATCACTGATGTTTCGATCTCTCTCTCTCACCCTTCCTCTCTGAAATCAGTAAAAATATATGTAGAATGTCTATGAGAAATAAATAACACACATACACATATATGTACACACACAAAGCACACATATAGGTGTGTATATATACACATGTGTGTATATAGGTATGTGTATATGCATAGGGTGTCCCAAAAATGTATGCACACACTGAATAATTATAAAGGCAGTGTTTATTAAAATACATTTCATTTTTAAAATTGAGGTATCAGCTGAAAGTGTGTATACAGTTTTGGGGCACACCCTGGATATAGCCATATATATTGCACACCACACATATATAAATCTTAATCAGGACAGTGGTCAACACATAAAAAGTTCCTTTTAATAGTAATGGTATAAACTATTCTTATTGTAGGGTCTGAAGTCACCTCTTCAGCTAACTTTTGCTTTAGTTTCACTTGCCTGTATGTGATGATGTTCAAATCACTAAAAGGGGCCTTCCATGTCTTCTTGAGGTTGTCTGACTGCCAGAGGTAAGAAGAACATAGGTGTCACAGTGACAAATCAGAATTCAAATCTGTGCTCTGCCACTTAGGAGCCATCAAGCCGGGGACAAGCTACCTCTCTGGGTCTCAGAGCTCACATCCTGATAATGGCATTATTTATTGCCTCACATTGTAGCTATGAAATTTTATGAGGGGAAAAGTATGTAACAGCACTGAATATATTGCCTGGTATATAACATATACTAAATCAGGGGGTTGGCAAACTTCTGTCAAGGGCCAGATAGTAAATATCTTGGGCTTTGCAGGCCTAACTTAATAGCTTGAAGCAGCCAGAGATGATATATAAAGGAATGAGTATGGCTGTGTTCCAATAAAACTTTATTTTTAAAAGCAAGTGAGTACAACAACATGGATGGACCAAGAGGGTATTCTGCTAAAAGAAGTCAGACAGAGAAAGACAACTACCATATGATTTCACTTATATGTAGAATCCAAAGGACAGAACAAACAAGCAGGCTCATCGACACAGAAAACAAACTGATGGTTGGTTGTCAAGAGGAAGTGGAGGTGAGGGGGTAGGACAAAAGGTGAAGGGGCTTAAGAGGTACAAATTTCAAGTCTTTAAAGTAAATAAGTCACAGGGATGTGATATACAGCATAGGAAATATACTCAAATAATATAATAACTTTGCACGGTGACAGCTACTAGACTTGTTGTGGTGATCACTTTGTAAGGTATATAGATGTTGAGTCACTGATTTGTACACCTGAAACTAATATAATAGTGTATGTCAAGTATAATTCAATAAAATAAAAAAAGACAAGTGGGCCAGTTTTGGTCTGTGATCTTTAATTTGCAAATCTCAGCACTTAACCCATATTAGTGTTGTCCCCTTCCCCCAATTGTCTTCTCTGAGATTTAGCTTTTTATGTGTATAACTAGAGGCCCGATGCACGAAGATTCATGCAAGAATGGGACTTCCTTCCCCTGGCTGCCGGCACCGCCTTCACTCCTGCTGGAGCCGCCTTTCTGCCTTCCCACACTACCCAGAAGAGCGGCCGGGAGTGGGGTGGAATGCCTGCATCCCGCCCCGCCCCCAGCCGCTCGGTGCCTGCGTATGCAAATTAACTCACCATATTTGTTGGGTTAATTTGCATACTCACTCCTGATTGGCTGGTGGGCATAGTGAAGGTATGGTCAATTTGCATCTTACTCTTTTATTAGTGTAGATATTGAAAATAGCACCTATCAAAATAGTAATTTATTGAGTATCTGCTGTGTACAAAGTACTGAACAACGAATAAATGCAATAAACAACAGAATGAATAGAATTTCTTTCCACCCTTGAGGAGTTTACAAGGTAACAGAAAGTGTTTAACTTACCTAAGCTTGGTCTTCTTAGCCAGCTAATGGTTTAAGAGTATTTATTTCATGAAGTTATTGTGAAGATAAAATAAAGCATCATATTTAAGTGTAGCTACAGTACAAGTCATTATGGAGAAATGGCTGCAGGCTTTAACCTTTTTGCTCTGAGGAACTATAAAACTGGACACAATGTATGAAGAAACTGTTTTCAGACATTGGACAATAGATAATGATTCCTGAGCTAAGGAAAACATGTTTCACTACATCCCTTATCCTGGGGCCGCTGTCCAAATTTCAGCATAGGAAAGTGAGCCTAATTCAAAACAACAAGCCCAGAGTTGTTTGTTTTTGTTTCTTTTCTAAGTGTTTGCTTATTTGTTTGTTTGTTTGTTTAAGAAGTGCTCTCACTGGGTAGAGGCAAGAGAGATTAGAGTTGGGGCTGCAGGATGTAGTGAGAGAAAGCAGATGCCCAGATAAGAAAGTTTCAGAAAGCTGCATCAAGGGCCACTTGAGCTTTGGGGTGAATAGGAAGCTGTGCATACACAGATCAGGATTCAGAGAGATTAGGCAGAGAATAGCTATTGGCTAACAATGAGCCAAGCAGAATCATGGGGGTTGCATAGTGCAGGGAAACGGAGTTATAATCATCTAAAGTGGAGGGACCTTATAAACACCCTGGGAACTTGAGACCCCAGAAAAGATACAACATACAGGTAGGGCTACTCTAGACCCATTATTTTAAAGTTTAAAATTAAGCCTTGGGATAGTAAAGCTGACCTGTCAATAAGTTGCTTGTCAGAACAAAACACAACAGTCTTTAAAGAAAGGCAACAAAATGTAGACCTATAAAACAACATAATATCCTCAGTGAAGTGTATACTAATGTATATGAAGACAATGAGGAAATAGGACAATGGAGCACTTGATGAGGAGAAAGATGAGTCAGGAGCAACAGAACCAGAAATAGCACAGATCTTAGAATTAGCAGACATATTACTCTTTCACCCCAAGCCCTCCTTCAGTCCTCCATCCCTGACCTCTGGGAACCACTAACGTGTGTGTTTTTCTATAATTTTGTCAGTGCAAGAATGTAGTAAATGGAGTCGTGTGGTAGTCAACCCTTTGGTATTGACTTTTTTTCACTCAACATAATTCCCCCGAGATGCATCCAAGTTGTTGAATGTATAGATAATTTGTTCTTTTTTATTACTGAGTCATATTCTGTGATATGGATGTATAAGTTTGTTTAACCAGTCATCCATTGAAGGACCTCTAGGTTTTCTCCACTTTTTGACAGTTACAAATCAACCAGCTATGAAGATGTGTTTACAGGTTTTTGTGTGTGGACATACGTTTTCATTTTCCTAGCATAAATTCCCAACAGTGCAACTGTTGGGTTCCATGGCAGTTGCATGTTTCATTTTCTAAGAAACTGCCAAACTGTTTTTCTTCATGGCTTTCTCATTTTACAGTTCCAACAGCAATGTATGAGTGACCCAGTTTTTCTGGACCCTTGCTAATATTTGGTCCTGTCACTATTTTTTATTAGGTTTAGCCATTCCAATAGGTTCCATTTTAAATTGACATAGTTTAAAAGAAAAAAAATCATTGATCATAATAAAGATGTAGTAAGTACATCAATGACACACAAAGTAGAGTTCAGAGTTTAAAGGAGTATTACCAGAGATAAAGAGGACCATTTCATAATGATATGAACTCTGAATTATTAATTAATTATTCATTAAAACAACATGGTAATACTAAATTTGAGTTTATCTAGAACAGAATCAAATCCTGATAGGACTGAAAGTAAAAATAGACACATCCACAATCAGAGTTAGACATTTTAACACTTCTTTCTCTTTATTTATTTATTTATTTATTTATTTATTTATTTTTTAAATATATTTTATTGATTTTTTACAGAGAGGAAGGGAGAGGGATAGAGAGTTAGAAACATCGATGAGAGAGAAACATCGATCAGCTGCCTTCTGCACACCCCCTACTGGGGATGTGCCCGCAACCAAGGTACATGCCCTTGACCGGAATCGAACCTGGGACCTTTCAGTCCGCAGGCCGACGCTCTATCCACTGAGCCAAACCGGTTAGGGCACACTTCTTTCTCTTTAGTTTGTCTTCTAATATGACAAACTAAAATATGTAAATATATAGATTTAAACACTATCAGTAAAATTTACCTATGAATAATTATGGAATACTATATTTAATAATTGCAGAATAATCTTTCTTATTAAGATTGCATGGAATATTTATCAAGAGAGACTATATGCTGAACCATTAAAAAGTGTTTATGAATTCAAAATTATTGAAAACTTATACAGTGTAGTCTCTGTCTATAAAGAATTAAATTCAAAATCAATAATAAAATAGCCATGTAATTCTCAAATACTTGCAAATTAAACAACACACTTCAAATAATCCATGCACCAAATAAAAATGTACAAGTTAATTAGAAAATATTTTACTAAATTATAATAAAAACATAAAGTATCAAAGTTTGTGAGGTGCAGATAAAACATTGTTTAAATGGAAATTTATAGTGGTAAATGCTTACATTAAAAAGAAGAATGGTTTTAAATCAACCATCTGTGCCTGTATCTTAGGAAGATAGAAAAGGAAGATCAAATTACACCATATAAGTAGAAGGACGGAAATAATAAAGTGGAAATTGATGAACCAGAAAATGAAAAAGAGAAAAATAGAAACAAATTGGTGAATCAAAAAAAATTATTACCAGAGAAGATAAATAAAGTTGAGAATTGGTCTTTCTTTACTGGGGTTCTGCAAGAGAATTAGACTTAAATAATATTACTGGATTGTCTGTTTTCTCTACTCTTCCAAGGAAGCTACATAGGGAATACTATTTCAAATCCTTAAGAAAAAAATCATGTCATTTCATATAATAGATGCCTATAAAGCATTAGAGCTTAATTCTGTCATGGAACCCCAGTTGAAAAGATTTGTCCCAGCCAAGCTGAAAAATAAAAAGAAAATAGAAATTAGAAGTTACTAATATCAGAAATTTAGAAGAGGCTATCACTATAGATTTTATAGGCATTAAAATTTAGAAAATACTATAAATAATTTATATGCCATCAAACTTAAAAACCTAATATTGATGTCACAGTCAAGTATCATTCATGAACACATGAACATATATGCAGATATCTTGATAAAGTATTAGGAATGGAATCTGGAAATTTATAATTGAATAGTATATTAGTATACTATTCAATTATAAATTATAATGACAAAGTGGGATTTATCTCAGAAATGAATGCACGGTTGTTTTAACATTTGAAAATAAATTAATGTAATATATCACATTAGCAAAATAAAGGAGAAAATTGATGATTAGGTAAAATAAGTACAGGAAATAGATAAAATTCAACACACATTTATGGTAAAATATTTCAGCAAAGCAGGAATGGTAGGGGGCTTTCTCAGCATGATATAACCTAGTTTATGGTGAAGGGACTGATTGTTTTCCCTCTGATACCGGGAACAAGGCAAGGAAGACTGCTCAGACCACTCCTACCACTGCTGTTCAGCACTGTGCTGAAGGCCATGGCTAGGGCAATAAGGCAAAAACAAACAATATAATGGTAAAATGTTAAATATGTATATGTAGAAAATTCATCGGGCTTTGTTGTTCTTTTTCTAGTTCCTTTGAGTGTGAAGTTAGATTGTTTAATTGAGCTTTTACTTGTTTCTTGAGGTAGGCCTGTAATGCAACTTTTTTAAAGCATTGCTTTATTTATTTATTTATTTTAATATATTTTTATTGATTTCAGAGAGGAAGTGAGAGGGGGAGAAAGTTAAGAAACATCAATGATGAGAGAGAATCATTGATTGGCTGCCTCCTGCGTGCCCCACCCTGGGGATCGAGCCCGCAAACAGGGCATGTGCCCTGACCAAGAATCAAACCGTGACCTCATGGTTCATAGGTCAACACTCAAGCACTGAGCCACGCTGGCTGGGCAGCCTATAATGCTATTAATTGCCTTCTTATGATGGCTTTTGCTGTGTCCCATAGATTTGGGGTTGAGGTGTTCAGATTTATATTTGTTTCAAGGTGTCTTTTGATTTCTTCCTTGTTCTCAGTGTTAACCTGTTCGTTGTTTAGTCAGATATTGGAAGTCTGTGTGTGTGCCCATCGGGGAGATGAGGCATCTCTGACATGTAGTGGCGTGTGCACTGCCTCTCGGAGGTGCATGTGTTTGCCCTCTGCCCCTTTAGTAAACACTGACTTTGGAGCATTTTCTGCACCACAGGGATGTGGCAGGTCTCCCTCGCCTTGGGTTGTGAGGATTGCTTTCCAGCTTCTGGTTTATCTTTCCAGCTTTTAGCATTTTCCTCATTTTTGGTTTGGGCACAGGAAGAGCCAGCCATTGCCTCACTGGCTTCTGGCCCGAGGGTCACACGTAGCACAGTGGTCTCTACCCCGAGATGATGCTCACACTTACTAAAAGGACTCCTTTTTTACATCTGATCTCTAATCCATCTGGGATTTCCCATTCCAATAATAAATGCTATTTCAGATAAAAAACAAACAAAAGTAGGTGAGCAGACACAGAAAAGCATCTATTGTAAGATTCCATTTATAGGAAACTTCCAGAACAGGTAAAGGAACAGAGACAGAAAGCAGACCTGGGGTTGCCAGGGGTAGGAGAATTGGGGAGTGAGTAAGTACCCTTCGTGCACAGTTTTCTTTTGGGGTGATGGAACTTTCTGCAACTAGATAGTGGTGATGCTTGCATAGCATCGGGAATGTACTTCATGTTCAGGAATGGCACCACTTAAAATACAAATGATAACTTTTCTTTATTACTTAAAAAGAATTACACCATGGAAAAATGAAGGCTAAGAACAGAAAAAAGAAAATGATAGAAGTAAACCCACCCCCCCCCAAAAAAAAAACCAAAATCATAAAAATATTTTAAAAAATCATTCCATGGAAAAAAAGAAAAACATAAAAATAAAAGAAAATAAAAGTGAAAGGTCAAAGAGGGGGTTAAAGCAAATTTTTCTGATGGGAGAGGGCGAGCACTTCAACACGCAGATCTAGGGCTGGCACTGAGGCGTTTCCCAGAGGCAGCTCCTCCTCTGGGCAGGCTCTGGGGACGGATCTTCAGGCAGCGGTGGTAGGGCTTCAGTTACAGCTTGAGATGTTGCACAGGCGGCCCCAGTTCCAGAGCTGAGTGGATTGGCTGCTGGAGATGGCAGGACTTCTGGAAGTGGACAGCCCTCCAGGTCTGCCCCTGCATCAGGCTCCTCGGGATGGACGATAGGTGTTAAAGCAGGAATCAGCGCTGCCTCCTTCATGAGTGATGGAGTTGCAATAGAAGAAAAGATCACCCACGTGCCTGCATTTCCACATGCTCCCAAAGATAGAGCACAGCTGCAGCCCAGGACCCACCCAGGACATCCTCCTGCAGGCAGGCCAGCAGGTGGGTGGGCTGAGGCCTGTCCTTGCTCCCGGTCAGCCTCTGGGGGTGCTCCCTGTGTGCCTGGCACCAGCCCCTCCCCATAATCTCACACGCACCTCCACCCTCTATCCCACCATCACATTCTCACCCATGGGCTCTAGGTCCCCAGACCCAGTTGTTGGACTTGGACGTGGTGATCGGGTTGGCATGAGAAAGCAAGAGCTGCCTGTGGAGCCTGGACTGCTTCGGGGGAGAAACCCTTCTCTGGCCAACCACGGGCCCTGGTTCCCCAGAGCACCTGCTGGCCTCACGCTCTTCAGGCCTGCTCTGGCCCTTGGGGGTGTGGGGCACCTGGCCTTCAGTCGTGCACTTGGAGCGGGGGTCTCCGTCCAGCAGCTGCTGCTCCTCCATGTCCTGGGTTGGGCCCTGCAAGGACAGTGACCAGAAGCCAGTGCGGAGGCCTCAAGCCCTGCCCAGCCCTAGTCACTGCTGCTTCTGCTCCCGGATCAGGCCCAGCCCTGAGTCTGCACAGACCTCCACCCAGGGCAACTGAGATGCACCTCCAGGGCTCAGGATAAACCTGGGGCAGAGGAAGCTACCCATACTCCACCTCCACCCCCCAGCCCTGACCTGGGGTGTGAACATGACGGGCCCACCAGGCTTCTGACTCCTTTGCAGCCTGTTCCTGCTCAGGGCAGGCCCTCCCCACGTGAATCCCTCACACACACACACCGTGGGGAGATGGGACTGGTGAGAGGGGATCAGAATGGTGGCCTGGCTGGAACAAAACTGCCCTTGGCCTCACCTTTGGAGTCCCCCCCACCCCCAACTCTCTTACCCCCAGTGAAAAGAACCACAGCTATCTGGGTGGAGTCCAGACACCGTGGCGGCCATGGCAGAACATGCTCTCACCACTGCCTCTGCTGAGGCCACGGCCTCGGCACACTGGCACACAACAGGAAAACTTGCGTCCTTTCCAATGTCTCCACCAGGGGCTGTTTTAGAACACGGCTGCCTGGTTACCAGGTTCCAAGTTCTGTTGGGCTCCATCGTCAGGAAGTGAGGTCACTGCCTGGATCCCCTACCCCCAGGTCTCCTCAGACAAGGGCAGTGACCTCACTTCCTGACGATGGAGCCCAACAGAACTTGGAACCTGGTAACCAGGCAGCCGTGTTCTAAATCAGCCCCTACCCAGCTCACTTGCTAGAGACATTCACACGGAAGGGATGGTCCCATGTTGTGTGCCCAGGTCCCGAGGCCGAGGCCTTAAAAGAGCCAATGGTGACAGCCTCTTCCACTGCTGTCGCCACTGGTTCTGGACTCAGTCCAGATGCCTGTGGCCCTTTTCACGATGGGACCCAGAGGTAGCACAGGGAGGCCCAGGGAGGTTTTATTTGGGCCCGGCCACCACTCTGATCCCACCTGAGCAGCTCCATGTTCTCTCCCCTTGTGTGTGTGTGTGTGTGTGTGTGTGTGATTCATGTGGGGAGGGCCTGCCCTGAACAGGAACAGGCTGAGGAGGAGTCAGAAGCCTGGTGGGCCGGTCATGTTCACACCCAGGTCAAGGCTGGCTGGGTGGACCTGGAGTATGGGTAGTGCCCTATGCCCGAGGTCTATCCCGGATTCTGAAGGAGAATCACATTTCCCCGGGGTGGAGGTCTGTGCAGTCACAGGGCTGTGCCTGATCCTGGAGCAGAAGGTCCAGGGGGCAGAAGCAGCAGCCACTAGGGCTGGGCAGGGCTTGAGGTCTCCGGACTGGCTGCTGGTCACTGTCATTGCAGAGCTTAACCCAGGACCTGGAGGAGCAGTAGCTGGTCGATGGAGGCCCCCATCCCATGACCCCCAGTGAGGAGCCGGTGAGCCACACCACTGAGGGCCAGAGCAGGCCCAGAGTGAGTGTGGCTACCAGGGGGTGTTGAGATCCGGGGCCCGTGGGCGGCAGAAGAAGAACTCCTCCCCCGAAGCTGCCCAGACTCCAGGGTCCTCCCCACCCAGAGCCACTCAGACCCCACAGGCCTGCTCCACCCAGCCTCCCCAGGATTGGCAGGCAACTCCCACTTTCCAAGTCCAAATTAAACTGGTATGGTATCCACGGGTCGAAAGATCTGGAGCCCATGGAAGCAGAGCCCAAGGGTGAGAAGGTGGGGGAGGTGGTGGTGGTGGGGTTGGAGGGTGATAGAGAGGGGTCGGTGCCAGACACACAGGGGCACCCCCCCAAGAGGCTGTCCAGGAGCAAAGATGGGCCTCAGACCATCCATCTGCTGGACAGCCAGCGGGGAGGACGTCCTGTGGTGGGTCCTGGGCTGTGGATGGGTTCTGCCTTTGAGGGGCACATAGAAATGCGGGCATGTGGGTGATCTTTTCGCCTCTCGCAACTCCAGCACCAGCCCAGGAGGCAGAGCAGACCCCTGTTTCAAGGCCTCTCGAATATCTGGAAGAGCCAGATGCAGGGGCAGGCGTGGGGGCCCCTCCAGCCCTGGAGGGATGTCCTTCCTGGCGGCTGAGCTACCTTCAGCTGCAGTTCTGGAGTCCGGGCACCCTGACCATCTCAGACACTGCCTCCTCTGCCCTGGGAACTGGCTTTCCCCTTCCCACCAGAATTCGCCCCACCCCTCCTCTTCTTAGACATTTTATTTCTTTCCATTTTTATGGTTTCCTTTTTTGTGGTGTATGGTGTGATTTATTTTACTTTTTAAATAAAAGTAAATGTTACTATTTTAAATTGTGCCGTTCCTGAGCATGAGGTATATTCCCGATGCTGTGCAAGCATCACCACTATCTAGTTGCAGGATGTTCCATCTCCCCCAAAGGAAACTCTGCACCCGAGTCCTCACTCCCACTTCTTCTGCCCCTGGACACCCCTGGTCTGCTTTCTGTCTCTGCTCTGTAACCTGTTCGGGACGTTTCCTGTAAATGGACTCTTACCATAGGTGCTTTTCTGTGTCCGCTCATATACTTTTGCTTATTTTTATCTAAAATAGCATCTTTGTTATTTGAAAGAGAAATCCCTGTTGGATTAGAGGTTAGATATAAACAAAAAGAAGCCCTTTTAGTTTCATCATCTCGGGGTAGAGACCACTGGGCCGGAAGCCAGTGAGGCAATGGCTGGCTCTTTCTGTGCCCAAAACAAAAATGAGAGAAAAGCTAAAAGCTGGAGAGACAAACCAGAAGCTGGAAAGCATTCCTCACAACCCAAGGCCAGGGAGAGATGTGACATCCCTGTGGTGCAGAAAACTCTCCAAAGTTGGTGTTTACTAAAGGGACAGAGGGGAAGCACATGCACCTCCAAGGAGAGGCAGTGCACACACCAGTACATGTCAGAAATGCTTGACCTCCCTGATGGGGACACACACACACTTTCAACAACATCTTACTAAACAGTGAATAGGTTACACTGAGATCAAGGAAGAAATCAAAAGATACTTTAAAACAAATATAAATGTGAACACAACACCCTAAATCTATGGGACACAGCATAAACTGTCCTAAGAGGGAAATTAATAGCATTACAGGCCTGCCTCAAGAAACAAAGCTCAATTGCACTCGAAGGAGCTAGAAAAGGAACAACAAGCCCAAACTGAGTATAAAAAAGGGGAAATAATAAAAATCACAACAGAAATTTAAAATATAGAGTCTGAAAATCAATTGAAATGATCAATGAAAGCAAGAGTTGGTCTTTGAAAACAGAAATTTATTTCAAGATGGGCCATGGACCTGAAATAAAAGTTTAATGTATAAAGTTTCTAGAATAATGTTTGGAAAAATATATTTATAACCCTGTGATAGGTAAAGTGTTCTCTGAAATCATTGACCATAAAAGAAAAGAAAAAAGATACATTGTTACTCAAAATTGTAAACTTCAGCTCATTGGTAACATAATTAATATATAAGCATAGGAAGAAATACATTATAAATAAATGACAAAGGACTCATATGCAGGGTGTATTAAAAAACCCTTCTATTCAATAATAAGAAAACTTCCCAATAACAAATATGCAAATTACACACTTGGCAAAGGAAGATATATACTAGTAAATGGCCAATAAGCACTTGAAAGTTGCACATTATTGGTCAACAGGGAAATGCAAATTAATATTGAAATATTACTATACTTCTAGAGTGCCCTAAATTTAAAACCTGACAACACCAACCTCTGGCCAACATGTGAAGCAACTAGAATTCTCATACATTGCTGGTAGGAGTGCAAAATGGTACAACCTATTTGAAACTGGCAGTTTCTTATAGAGTAAAATATACTAATACCTTATGACCAAATAATTTCATTCCTATGCATTTGCCTAAGATAAGTAAAATCATATGTCTACAAAAAGTATTTTTATGCATATTCATAGCAGCTCTATTAATAATAGCCCAAAACTAAAACAATTCAAATGGCCACCAACAAAACAATGGACAAATTGTGTTATAGCCCTATAATGAAACTGTATTCAGCAATTGAAAGGAGGGGATAGATTTGGATGTTAGTAAGGATGAATCAGCATTACTTAGTGACTGATTGAAATAGGATAAGATAAAGAGAGAAACTATACTATAAATGGCTTTAAGGTGATTACCTACTTACCCAGGAGAAAGACTGAAGAAAAAAAATGCATGGAGGGAGAAGATTTAGGGATATGAGTAAGAGTATAGATGATGATTGTCTGTAAACTACTTCAAAATGATTTTTTTCCCCAATGTGAAGTAGAGAAAATTTCTCTACTAATTGAAGGTTCCAGGTGGTCAAAATTCGCTTGTTTCAATATTTCAAACTTTTTGTGTCTCTTTCCTGGATGGAATTTCCAATCACTTCAAAGGGTCCTTTGGCTTTGTGAGAGTGCTGAGAAGGGTCTTGAGAGGAGATTACTTTGCATGCTTTAGTATTTCCTGTTTTCATTTCTCAGGAAGTGTTTGAAGTCCAGGTATCTGCGGGCTGCTGATGGGACAGATGACTCCTGGTTTACCCTTCTCTTAGGTGGTATCTCAGCTGAGGGAATTTGGGCCGAGGTACATTATTTTTAGTGTTTCAGAACGGCGGTAAGAAAGGAGAGGAAAAGCATCATGTTGTGCTACACATCAGGTCCTTCAGGATTCAGTGAGCACATTCACTTCTTTATTTTCTATGGGAGTTGTTTTGTTACGTATCAGTTTCTTAAGGGTAAGGACTGCCTTCTTTATCTTTTTACCGATCCTCCCCTACCATGAAGTAGATAGAGTAGGTGTTCAATGAGTCGATGCTGAAGACGTGAATTTGCCTCTAGAAGTTTTATTATCATCACTTCCTCTGAGATATAAAGTTTTGTTGTTAAAGGCAACAACAACAAAAGTAAACAAGAGCACCAAAGTGGATTTTTAAAGAGCCTTTCAATAAAAAAGGAAAATAAGGCAAGCCCAATATAAAAATGGAAAGACCCTTGACTGAAACTGACATTAAAGACCAGATGGGAAGGATAAGAGCGAAAAGGGGAGGAAAATCAGATTCTCAAACTGTCTGAACTCAGAAACCAAAAAAAGCAGAAGAGGCCCTGACCGGTTTGGCTCAGTGGATAGAGCATCGGCCTGCGGACTGAAGGGTCCTGGGTTCGATTCCGGTCAAGGGCATGTACCTGGGTTGCAGACACATCCCCAGTGGGAGGTGTGCAGGAGGCAGCTGATCGATGTTTCTCTCTCATCGATGTTTCTAACTATCCTCTCCCTTTCCTCTCTGTGAGAAATCAATAAAATATATTTTAAAAAAAAGCAGAAGAGGTGGATCAAAGAATCAAAATGCCATTAAGGGGAACACATGGAAAATAAAGGGACTAGGGTGTGCCTGCAAGATATAGAAGCACTTGCTTTAGCTATAGAAACAAAGGAAGGTCACGTGGAAACATGGGGCGGTGACATGAAAACTGCCCACGGTTAGGAGGAAAGCTGGGATTGACGTTAGTCTGATCTCACTCTCCGCTCAGTGATCTCCTCTCTAGATCATGCAGCCCTTGTTTTTAACCCATGAACTTGATGGCCAGCTTAGAATAACGCCTGCCCATGGAGGACCCATGCACTGACAACTCAGCCACCTTGCATTCTTCTCGCCACTTTCATGTCCTGTTAAACTCTTTAACCCTGACCTTCAAACCACTTCTGCTTCACTGTTTAATGTGTTCCATTCAAAACATAGCATACATTCTGGTATCCTCCACTTCTAAGGGACTAGTCTGAGGTGTATACAAGAATGACAACAAAGAAGAAAAGTCAAACAATTAATTATTCTTTTAACAAAGAGAATGCATGGCTATCTTGCTCAAATATTATTTGGTGTTGGAGCTGAAGTCTTCCAAGTTGATACTGTGGTCTGAGAAGGAAATATCCTCTGTTCCAGTGTCACCTTCTACAAAATCAGAACAGGTTAGATTTTATTTTTAAATGTCAATATTCAAAGAGAGTTGATATTTGAGAATGAAGGATGTTACATTCACAGAAAATGCTTTCAGAATGAGATTGTGATGCCTTGTATATGAAACAGAAAATATTTCCACAAAAGTTAAAATCAGCTATTCCTGGACAAATCATTGAGGGTTTGCCTCCTCAGTAAATAATATTTGGGGTGAAGAAAATCTGGAACATCAGAAGCAGTGGTTTCATGCTTTGGGAATTTGGATGGTCATTCGTTTCCTATTCGCTGCTATAACCAGTGATCACGTCTGAAATCAAGGTGTCTGCAGGGCAGCGTGCCTTTCTGGGGACTGGAGGAAAGAACCCAAACCCTTTCCTTCTCAGCTAGACGCTACCTGTGCTCTTTGGTTATGGTCCCTCCCTCCTCCTTCAAAGCCAGCAATGATGGTCAGTTGAGTCCTTCTCATATCCCATTGCTTTGACTTTCCCTTCTGATTCCTTTGTCTAATTTTAAGAACCCTTGTGATTACATTGGGCCCACCTGGGTAATATTTCTATTTTAAAGTCACTAGATTAGCAACCTTGATTCCAGCTGCAAAGGTAGTTCCTCCTTTGCCATGTACCGTAGTATTCACAGGTTCTGAGGAGAGGGTGGGACATCTTTGGGGGACTATCATTCTGCCTGCCACAGCTGGCTTTTGATTTCTGCCTGGGATAGAGCATGCAGTATGATGGCAGCCCCTCTTGAACTTGGACAGTCCCAGCCACATTTGCTTTAAAAACACAGATGTTGCATCCATGTGCAGAATTGAACCTGGCACATTATGGGAAACCATTTGAGGCCATTAAAGATATGGAAAGGGTTTGGGAGTTGCCTTTTTTGGATCTTTTACCCACCAAAACAAACTTATGGAAACTTGATTACCGGACCAAAATGCTTCTAATAAATGATTTTGTAATTATGTTTAAAGTTAGTGCAAGTAAGGGCCAAGTTAGCTTTTATTAAGCATCCCTGTCACACTTGACTGACGTTTTGGTTGCTTTTAAATCAGTGTAATGCTTCCCTGGATTTTGGCTGGATTCTCCCCTTCTATGAGCAGGTAAATATGTCAGAGGTGTTTGCTGTTTGTTTGCTTGTTTGTCTGTTTTAAATGCTGTCTTGATCCACTTCTGAGGCTCTGGCTAGAAGCAAGGCAGTTCCCTTTATCGGGCAGCTGATTAAGCCAGACCCCAATTACTTTCCTTATGAAGTTCTCACACCCTGGAGCCACTAGGCCACCATGAACCTGCCTTAATTACCCAGGGCCAGGTACTGGACAACTAGCTCCCATGCCCTGGTGTCACAGGGTTATTCGAAGTAACCGATCCGCAGGGAGCCAGAGAATCTAAGGCAGCTAACCCCGCTCCATTTTGCCATGCTGCCCCCTCCAGCTCCAGCCCTAACCCTACCCCTGTGCCTCAGGGCAACCCATGTGGGACCCAGACTGACAGCCTTTTCTCACTTGAAAACGTACGTTAAAGCAGCTCTTCTTTCATCTGTCTGAGTGTCAGTGTGTTCTGTCTCACCATCAAAGAATCTTTAAATCTTATAAAATAGTGAGCCCTTTCATCCGTCCACCTATTCCTTTACACCACAAACATTTCCTGCATGCTCGGTGTGGGCCAGCCCGGGCCGGGCCACAGAGGTGATCTCTGTGGTCCCTGTACCTGAAAGCCATTAAAGATGCTGATTTCTTTCCCACTTGAGGCCTAGCATATTGTCTAGTATTTCCTCCCTCACCCCACTGTTGTTGTTTTTTTCCTTCGCTGCTAAAATTAATAGCTCTGCATTACTTTTGCACCACCCAATCAAGGTAGCTGGAAATCTGTGTGCATATGAATTTTAGGAACGAGAGATTTCATTTGAGTTTATTTGGATTTAGTTTGCCACCATACTGCTCAGATACACTCTTTTAAAAGTTATGGCCACTCGAAGACACTGGCTATTGCCAACAGTTTTCTTCAAGATGCCTTTGGTCCATGAACTACTAGGGAGAAGAAGAAAACAGAAAACCTATTAGAGTTAACATCGCAAACCAGCTGTGTAGTAATAAAAAAAATAATCAAGCCATGTTTTACCAAATGGTACCATCTGTAAAATAAACGCTTTTTACTACCAGACGCAGCATTTGCCAGAATGGCCAGTTCCTTGTCTTGCGCCTGTAGGCCAGCCAAAGCCACGTTAGGATGCTGAGAGACGCGTGGCGAGCTCATCTGAAACGTGTCTCTGGTGGACAGGGTACCGTATGATTCACACTTCAGGTTCTCTGTTGTTAGAAAGGGATGAAACCGCTTTGGCTTCCGGAGTACTGGAGGTGTTAAGAGCCGCCTGGCATTTTGACTGTTTTTTGAGACAAATATGTATGTGTGACTGCCTGGGGGGAAAAAACCTCACACAACAGAACCCAACGTGAATAGCATCGGGTGATAGATTGCCCCTCACCATCAGTCAGATCAGATGCAATGTAAACAGAGTGAAGTCATTTGCTCCTTTCCTGGGTTCCATTATGTATATGTGTTTATTTAATCAGAACTAAATGCTGTTACATGAAGTTCCCCTCGCCCTCCTGAGGAATCCAGACTCAACACGCGCCGCGCAGCTCAGTGCTGGAGCGGGAAGGGAGTGTAACCATAGTGATGGAATGGAAATGATTTTCTTTGTTCAGAGCCTTCAATATCCAACAGACATTACAGCTTCCAAGGTCAAAAATATATTAGGATGAGATAAAAATTAAAGAAAAATATGCTGGCTTAGCTGCAAAAGCTAATTTAGTTTATGCATTATAAATTATGTTAGAATGACTAAAATGAGATTTCTCAGCAAGAACTAAATGTGTGGTTTCACAAAACTAATTTCCAAAGATGAACATGATTACAGAATTTAGCTTTAAAAGCTTTTCAGGCCATGAGAGAGAACAGCAAAGCTATCAATTATCAGACGTTAGTGGTGCCTCCGTCAGAAATATAATGGTATTTTTAGCATTCTGCTCAGCATTTACTAACTTAGGAATGTCTACAAACAAATCAATTAATTGGGGCATTATTTAATTAAGTAAAACATGTGATCTGGGAAGAACCTTAAGCAGACGGTTATTACACCCCAGTAGCCTATGAGGGAGGTAGCCAGCCCAGCACTGAAAGGAAGACAGAAGCTACAGAAAATGAAATGTTGATCAAACAAGCAGACACAGCCTCCTGCTTTTCTCATTCATGCTGCATACTTATGTAATTTTAAAAAGTGCTTGCTCTGAAAATCTGTCATTTCCTGGGAGTAGGTCAATGCTATCTGTCAGTCATTCCCATCCTGTTAGGTGGATATGTGACATTTGGGATTTCTGGGGGAGGTGTTGTTTGTTTGTAACAATGTACACATAAAATAATCTGTATGCCCAGGTGTGATATGCTTAAGTCTCTGGATGCTAGGAAGTTACTGGGTTTCTGTTATTTGTTTTCATATCACTCGAAAGCTGAACAGTTCAGATCGGTGAAGGTCTATTTTGGACCCACTATAAGTTAGGCACTTTCAAATAAACCATCTTATTAATGGATCCATGAGTTAGGTCCCAGTTTTGTAAATGGGAGACTGCGGTTCAAGGAGGCTAAGTATGTCCCTGTATCGCTGCACCTGGTAAATTGAAGAGCTAGGATTTAAACTCGTGGCATATGATATTATTTCTTTCCATTATTCCGGAAAAATCTCTTCTTAGAAAAGCCAGTGCAGACTGGCCTGGATGTAAGCAGGGCTCCACCCATGAAATGAGTACCCTGTTAGCTAGCCACCAGCGTCATTGAAAACACACTATCTCAAAAGAGAGTTAGCAATGATGCAGTTAGGGAGGGAGCAGAGGCCATCATCAAACACTGCTTAGACAAGTCACAGTATCTAATTGCCTAATCCCACTGCACCGAATGGAAAAGATAAGGCTGCCTTTTCACCTACAAACACCCCGGAATAGAGTTCTATCCTTATTTGAAATAATTTCAAGTATAGACCAGGAATAGCAATGTTGTGACCTGCTACAAATTTTAAAATCGAATTCCTTTTCCTTTTTGTTAACGAAGGTCATCTTTTCACACATATCAGAATGGTGAGCTTGTGTACTGGGGAACACCCCATGAGCTGTATCAGACGTTCTTGAAATCATTTTCAGAAATCACTTGATCTGAGCAATTATTGTTGGTCCTACCCAGGTGACTCTCATCCAGGCTACGTACATCATCTAGTCCCCTTTGTTCTTTTGTTCCCTTTCCTCCTCTCAGATCTGGGTGCATCCCTGATCCCATCGTGCACCTGGCTTTTCTCATCCTGCTCGGTTTACCTCCCAGAAAATTTCTCGAACAAGACTTGGATATAAATCTGTAAATCACTGAGAATGATAAAAAAAACAACAACATGAAAACATGAGGATCCTTTTAGATACTTGTATTGCTAAATATTAATTTTTCAGTTAAAATTTTGTTACTAGTTATTCTCAGTAATAGGTTATACTTTTAGTGAAATGTCCTGTGGAAAAATTGTAATGTTTCCACTCGTTTCTAAAAATAAAAGAACTTCCTACCCTAACTGGTTTGGCTCAGTGGATAGAGTGTTGGCCTGCAGACTCAAGGGTCCCAGGTTCCATTCCGGTCAAGGGCATGTACTTCAGTTGTGGGCACATACCCAGTAGGGAGTGTGCAGGAGGCAGCTGATCGATGTTTCTCTCTCTCATCGATGTTTCTAACTCTCTATCCCTCTCCCTTCCTCTCTGTAAAATATATATATATATATATTTTTTTTTTTTAAAATATATATATATATTTTAAAAAAAAAAAAAATATATATATATATATATATATTTTTTTTTAAAGAACTTCCTGTTTCACCATCAAGCTGGAGAGAAAACATCTAATGGCTTAACTTGTCCCTGATGACTGAAGTGGGTGCTGGGTGCACCGGCTGGAGCTACAGAGAGGGACACACATGGACTTCGCTCTTTGCCCGGGAGTGACAGCATGTGAGCAAAATGCTTTGCTATAATTAGAGTAATTTTGTATGCAAAAGAGAAAAACAGCCTCTTAAATATCAGTGTGGGATTCAATAGCAAAATATGTCTAGACATGTGAAACCTTCCACACTGAAAGAAGTTATTGAAAAATGATTCATTTTTATATCCTCCACCTGCTGCCTGATTCTTCATAATATTGATTTGTGAAAGAAAGGACTTTTTCCAAGTGATAATGCGGAGATGTATTACTAATAAGATACATGTTTTTTAGTACTCAGCCTTATGAGCATCAACTGTGTGTTAGATGCTGTTTAGAAAAATCAGAGTAACTGTCTTTATTTAATAATTCAATGTTCATAAAAAATTTCTTTTGCCATTCATATTTATCAGAGTTTAGAATCAAGTAAACATGGATAATATTTTTTAGGGCAGGAAGTTATTATTTTGGAAAATATGCTTTTTATGTCAGGATAGATGTTTATTATAAAAAATTAGTTGTTTTTCTCTGTTATCTTACTAATCTGGATTACTTAACTGACAGTGTTTTAGACATTCTCTTTTTCAGGTTTTTTTTTTTCCAACTGTAATTACAAGACTACAGACTAGCAGCGCCTTAATAAATCGTTTGTTTTACTCTCATAGCAAGGAGTCGGGACGTAGGTGTCTACTCTTATTGTTTGAGCAACTCCATGTCATGGGCAGCATACCTGCAATTTTCTTCACTTTTCCTGATAGTCACAAGGTGGTTGCTGCTGCTGTATCCATCATGCCTTTTTTCCTACAGGATATAGAGGGGCAGGTGTAATCCTAGAGATGCATGCTTTATTTAATCATTAAGCAAAGCTTTCCAGATCCTTCAACAAACTTCCGTTTACAAACCATTGGACAGAATTCGGGTATCAAGGACTCTGAGACAGTGCATATTTAGGTGTTTGGGAATGGGTCTTAGGTTAGCTATTCAACAGTGCCTGACACCTCTTGCAACCAAATATGAATTTTAATGACTAGGGTTAATGCTGTAACTGAATGAAATTAGCCATATGTTGAAGCATTATTATAAAGAAAAAGGAAATAGACTTAAAATCAGATCATCCGGGTTTAAATCTCAACTTTGTAGTTCCAATGGTATGATTCTAAGCAAGCCACTTGCCTTTATAAGGTTCTGTTTCCTCATCTCTAAATGGAGATAAGAATTTCTTTTGATAGGTGTGATGGGGATTAAATGAGTAAGATGTCCTAGAGTATCATATCAAGTCCAGATTTGAATATATAGAAATTCACTAAATTGTTCATATATTCATTTTCTTTCATTCATGTATTCAGTTGGCCAATATAAACTTTATTTAGGAGAAGCAGTTGAGAAGAGGTCACCACCTGAGAAAGGAAATTCACTTTCATTGACCACCTCCTGCATGCTTCTATTATGTTCATATCATTTTTTTACCTGATGAAGCAGACATTTATTTTCTTTTGATTAACTAGACTATTAAACTAAAACCAGAATGGATTTAATCTCTCATTATTTCTGAGTTGCATATATTATACAGTTTTTCCATCTCACTCACCTTTTTATTTCCCTGGGAACCATCACAAGGCAGGAGGATCATTTTGTGAACTACTGCTCAGGGTCACACACCAAATCTTTCCTGCCTTTCAACCTCTAACTAGTATTCCACAAATAGATTGGGATCCAATTATCTCTCTCCTGAAAGTATATTTCCTTCCTATCTAGAAGTCCTCCATTCAGTTCCTTCCAGAGATAAAGGATAGCCATCGCTCATTACTTATTTAGAATCTGAAATTTAGAATTAATGTCCACTTCTTCAAGTGTGGTCTCCTCTGAAGTTCATTGTGCTTCGTACTGGCCAGATATGGCCACTGTAGTATACCCTCATTGCCTTGGGTTTGTTCATAGGCCCCTGATCTGAGAACCTTGACACAGATTAACACTGTGTCATGGGCAGTAGTTTCTAAATATGAACACATGAACATAAGAACATAAATATTCCTACTGAGCAAGGAAACAATCTCTTTTTATTCTTTGTTTCTCCCTCTGCCCATCTATCTATCCTCCCTCCCTCCATCCCTGTTTGTCTCTGTTTCTCTCCCTCTCTCCTTTTCTCTTTCTTTCACCTATCTGACCAATCTGAAGTAGTTGGAGGGGGGGCACTCTGAGAGATGACTAGTAATCTGTGTGTAATACACTGACATGCTACAGAGTGAGAATTGAGCACTCTTGAAAGATGGTACATGCCCAAAGCAATCTATAGATTCAATGCACTCCCCATTAAAATACCAACGGCGTATTTCACAGACCTAGAAAGAACTCTCCAAAAATTCATCTGGAATTAAAAAAGACCCCGAATAGCCACAGCAATCCTGAGAAAGAAGAATAAAGTAGGAGGGATCTCAATACCAGATTTCAAGCTGTATTACAAAGCCACTGTCCTCAAAACAGCCTGGTACTGGCACAAGAACAGACATATAGATCAATGGAACAGAATAGAGAATCCAGATATCGACCCAAACCAATACGCGCATTTAATATTTGACAAAGGAGGCATGAGCATACAATGGAGTCAAGACAGTCTCTTTAATAAATGGTGTTGGGAAAATTGGACAGATACATGCAAAAAAATGAAACTAGATCACCAACTTACACCATACACAAAAATAAACTCAAAATGGGTACAGGACTTAAATATAAGACGGGAAACCATAAAAATACTGGAGGAATCCACAGGCAGCAAAATCTCAGACATATGCCAAAAGAACTTTTTCACTGATACTGCCCCTAGGGCAATGGAAGCCAAAGAGAAAATAAACAAATGGGACTACATCAAAATAAAAAGCTTTTTCACAGCAAAAGAAACCATCAACAAAACAACAAGAAACCCCACTGTATGGGAGAACATATTTGCAAATGTTATCACTGATAAAGGTTTAATCTCCAACATCTACAGGCAGCTTATAAAACTTAATAAAAGGAAGATAAATGATCCAATAAAAAAATGGGCAACAGACCTAAATAGAATCTTTTCGAAAGAAGACAGAAGGAGGGCCAAGAGACACATGAAAACATGCTCAAAGTCACTAATTATCCGAGAGATGCAAATCAAAACGACAATGCGATACCATCTCACACCTGTCAGAATGGCTATCATCAACAAATCAACAAACGACAAGTGTTGGCGAGGATGCGGAGAAAAAGGAACCCTCGTGCACTGCTGGTGGGAATGCAGACTGGTGCAGCCACTGTGGAGAACAGTATGGAGTTTCCTCAAAAAACTGAAAATGGAACTCCCATTTGACCCAGTAATCCCACTCCTGGGAATATATCCTAAGAAACTAGAAACACCAATCAGAAAGGATATATGCATCTCTATGTTCATAGCAGCACAATTTACCATAGCTAAGATTTGGAAACAGCCTAAGTGCCCGTCAGCGGATGACTGGATCAGAAAACTATGGTACATCTACACAATGGAATACTATGCTGCCATAAAAAAGAAGGAATTACTACCATTTGTAGGCACCTGGATGGAATTAGAGAACATTATGCTAAGTGAAATAAGCCAGTCAATGAAAGAAAAATACCACATGATCTCACTCATTTGGGGATAATGAAAAACATTATAAACTGATGAACAAAAAGATAGATACAGAGGCAGTAAAGCATCAAACAGACTGTCAAATTATAGCAGTAAGGTTAGGGAGAGGTGGGGGAAATAAGAGATCAACTGAAGGACTTATATGCATATATATAAGAGTAACCAACGGATTCAAAACATTGAGGGGTGAGGCATGTATGGGAGTGGGGTGGGGGGGGGCTATGGTAAGATATGTACACATATAATACCTTAATAAAAATAAATAAATAAATAAATAAATAAATAAATAAATAAATAAATAAAAGAAAGATGGTACATGGACTCAAACCGGTCATTGAATGGTTCCCCGAGTTGCTTGATCAGCCTCTGTAAATAGATGGAACTAGGCATGATAAAGATGACGAGGGCTAAATACTAATTCCAAACTTTCCTCTAGAGCAATGGTTCTCAACCTTTCTAATGCCGCGACCCTTTAATACAGTTCCTCATGTTGTGGTGACCCCCAACCATAAAATTATTTTCGTTGCTACTTCATAACTGTAATTTTGCTACTGTTATGAATCATAATGTAAATATCTGTGTTTTCCGATGGTCTAAGGCAACCCAGCTAGCAGTTCTCAACCTGTGGGTCGCGACCCACAGGTTGAGAACCGCTGCTGTAGAGCCTAAGACCATTGGAAAACACAGATATTTACATTACGATTCATAACAGTAGCAAAATTACAGTTATGAAGTAGCAACGAAAATAATTTTATGGTTGGGGGTCACCACAACATGAGGAACTGTATTAAAGGGTCGCGGCATTAGAAAGGTTGAGAACCACTGCTCTAGAGGGAGCTTATGGTCACCTTAGAGATAACCAACAGTGATATTGGTCAAAAACCAGTGGGAAGGTTTAAATGCAGGCAGTATCTAGGCTATTGTAAATAACTTTGTCATGAACATAGGGATGCATATGTCCTTTTGAATTAGTGTTTTGGGTTTCTTTGGATATATGCCCAGAAGTGCAATAGCTGAGTCAGAAGGCAGTTCCATTTTTAATTTTTTTTTAGAAATGTTCATACTGTTTTCCATAGTAGTTGCACCAATTTGCATTCCCACCAACAATGCATGAGGGTTCCCTTTTCTTCACATTCTCACCAACATTTGTTGTTTGTTGATTTATTGATGGTAGCCATTCTGACAGGTGTGAGATGATATCTCATTATGGTTTTAATTTGCATTTCTCCGGAGTGCCCATCAATAGATGAGTGGATAAAAATATTTGTGTTACATATATGTAATTGAATATAACTCAGCCACAGAAAGAGTAAAATCTTACCATTTGTGACAGCATGGATGGACCTGGAAGGTATTATGCTAAGTGAAATAAGTCAGAGAAAGACAAATACCATATGATCTCACTTATATGTGGAATCTAATGAACAAAATAAATGAACAAACAAAATAGAAACAAAGTCATAGATGCAGAGAAAAGACTGATGGTTGCCAGAGTGGAGGGGACTTGGGGGGCTGGGTAGAAAAGGTAAAGGGATTAAAAAGTTCAAATTGGTAGTTACAAAATAGTCATATGGATGTGAAATACAGCATAGGGAATAAAGTCAATAATATTGTAATAACTATGTTTGGTGTCAGGTGGGTACTTGAAATATTAGGGGGATCACTTTGTAAAATATAATGATTAGCAACTATCTGTACACTTGAAATTAATAAAAAATAACATTGAAACTTAAAAAAATAAAATAAAAATATTTTACAATGTAGGCAGTATTGCAAGGCTGGGTGGGCTGAGCAATTAATTCTAAGCATGTGGACTTATGAAACATCAGAAACTCTCAGTATAATGTTAGAGAGACAACTGTTATGGACCTCACCTTAATGCTGTTTACTCATGCTATAATACTAATATGGTGACTTTAGCCCTGGAAACTAATTCAAGGATTTTATAAATTTTCAGCCACGCATTCAGTCATGTATTCACCTCCCATTGGATATTTGCTGAGCTTATATGTGCCTAATGCTGTGCCAGATATTGGGGACTCAGAATTAAATAGTCCACGTCTCAAACCCCAGGGAACTCACAATCTAATAGAGAAAATAAATACTGAAACAGATAGTTACAATTCAGTGCAAAAGTGCTAATTTAAAGATATATATGTAACATGATAGTAGGGAAGAAAGCATATAGGGGATTAACATAAGGAATTGAAATGCATATATGATCGACCTACCTGTAGCTAACTCTTGAAACTAGGGAACAGTCTGACAAGGCAAGGAAGAGGGCCATCAAAAAAAGCCATTGAGTCAGGGACTCGCCATCCTCTCCCATGTAACACCTTTGCCTGATATGGAATTTTACCATTCCATTGTTGGATCTCAGGTCCCATTGGTGGTTTCCAGAACCATCTTATTTTTTATGTTCATTTCATTGTGTATGCTGTTTTCCCCACTTGGTATCCCCCTCCTTTTATTCTGCCTTCTTTTGCTCAAATGCTATATGGAACAAATTACCCTACAATTTTAGGTTGACGAATTCTTCATTGGGTGTCAGCTCAATTATCATTATTCAGATATATCTTCCCTTTTTGCCAGTCTAAAGTGGCAATTTCATCCACATTCACAATCACATCACTCTTTCTTATTTTCCTCATGGCACTTTTTCTATATGAATTTCTAGTTCATTTATGTGTTTATTGTCTGTAAATTCCATGAGAGAGGAGCTTTGAAAGTCTTTCATTGCTATACCTTCAGAATCTAGAATCAAGCCTGGTAAGTAATAAGAGCTTAAGAAATATTTGTTGAATTGATAAAATAATTAGTAGAACATTTTTCCATTGGAGTGTCATGCCTCTTTGGAAAAGGATTGAGTAATTAACTAATAGACCAATTTTTTCTATGAGTGCATGCCCTTGGGAGAAGGGATCACCTCGTCTTAATCTGTGTATTCTACTTACTTGGTACTCTCTGACACAGAGTAAATTCTCAATAAATATTTATTGAATAAGTAAATGGGGGCTGACAGAGTTTTTTTGCAGATGACTCCAGGACTGAAGCTGAAATGTTAATACTGAAGTTCTTTTGGGAACATGAACTAGCTGCTGAGTTAGGATGGTTTCAGAGTGATTGCTGCTCCAGTTGGTGCATGACTACTGACCTGAGACTGCCACTGTGTTGTCTTAGCTGACAAATTAAGCTTGCTAGCCCCAAGCACAAGAATAGGCTTTGCAAACTCGAATGGCCAGGGGATGAGAGGACAGCCACACACAGTCCTCTTATTCCCCATACTCATGGTTTCTGCAGTGATTATGGAATTTATTTTTTAAAATATGCCTGTGGGAGATTCCCAAAGTCTAGCTTTGAAGATTTTATATCCATTATCTTGAGAAATTGTGCTCACACATTTGGCAGTTAGGACCTATGTTAAAGTTCAGATGTGTGCTATCAAATGCCAGAATAATTGCCAAAAGTTGTTCACTTAGCGTGCCCAATCTGCATGTGCCTTTCGTCTGTATGTAAAACATTCCCACCTTGCTGAGGAGTGTGTGTGGCTACATGGAAATTTTAAGGAGCAAATGCTTGAGCAAAATGTTCTAATACTTAGTAAGAGTATATGTTTGAAAGATGAAGGATATTTTTAAAGTATTTTTATTGATTTCAGAGAGGAAGGGAGAGGGAGAGAGAGATAGAAACATCAATGATGAGAGAGAATCATTATTGGTTGCCTCCTGCATGCCCCCTACTGGGAATCGAGCCTGCAATCTGGGCATGTGCCATGACCTAGAATAGAATTGTGACCTCCTGCCAAAACTGGTTTGGCTCAGTGGATAGAGCGTCAGCCTGCGTACTGAAGGGTCCCAGGTTCGATTCTGGTCAAGGGCATGTACCTTGGTTGCGGGCACATCCCCGGTGGGGGGTGTGCAGGAGGCAGCTGACCGATGTTTCTCTCTCATGGATGTTTCTGGCTCTCTATCCCTCTCCCTTCCTCTCTGTAAAATATCAATAAAATGTATTTAAAAAAAAAAAGAATTGTGACCTCCTGGTTCATAGGTCAATGCTCAACCACTGAGACATGCCAGCAGGCATGAAAGATATTTTTATCTTACTCAAACCAGCCAGTGTCCAGAGTGAGTTTTTATGCTGCTTAGTAATAATCTTGGAAGCTTTTCATCTTCATTGTATGTATGAATTACTCTGACCAAAGTTTATAGGAAAACAAAAATCATCCTTGGGCTCAGATTTTTTCCAAAATCTTAAGCTATGGGGGTAAAATTAGTTAATAAAATTATTAACAATAAAAATGTCTCCTCAAAATAGTTTTATCCAAAAAGATTTTCTGAGTATGGATTTGATTTTTCAGAGGAATTATATAATCTATACCAAGAGTTGTAGAAGAATTTAATTGTACTGGCATGAAACGTCAAATTCACTGGTGATGGAGCGAAAGGTGAATTAGTGTCATTCTTCCTGGTACAGGAAGCTCCACATTTTACCTTTCATTTCTCCAAAGGCCCAGGGGGAGAGTGGGTGGTGAGGACACTTTCTGTCTAAAACACAGCCAAGATCTGAAATCTGCACCTAAAAAGAAGGTGGTGAAAATTCTTTCAAGTGAATCACACATTTTGATAGATAACCTTGGAGATAGTTAAAAATATTCTATAAATCTGAACCTTGATTTATTCAAAATAATGTTTTGAGTCATTTAGAAGATAAGAATACCGAATCCTTGCTCTCGATAAGCTTATGATCGGTTGATTCAGACAAGATAATTTGTACATAAAATGTAAACTCTCCAAGGAATGGGCCAATCATGAAATGATAAAGGAATTAAAAAAGAATGGCTGCCACCTGAAACTCATACAATATTGTTTGTCAACTGCCATTACAAAAATTTAAAAATATATTTTAAAAAGGAATGGCTGGCATTTCTAGGTTTCATGCTGAGCCTTTCCTTTAACTTTCTTACACATATTCCCACCTGAAGTAGAAATATTGGAATTGAGGAGCATATATTTCAACCTTTTGGATGCTTGGAAATATCTAATGTTTTAAAGATATTTATTTAAGGTTATGTAGCTGCTTTTTTTCCCCACAAAAAAATTGTATATTTGAGAATACAATGATATTAAAAGAAATATTCTGATAAGCACCTCCCCCAACTTCCTGTATGTTCCAAAGGCTTCTGGTACTTTTTACATATCAACTTATGATGGCACATCATTCATGCTTATCTCCCTCATTGAACATAAGCTGTCGGCTTGTTTGTGTTGTCTAAGAGAGTATTTGAGGGAGTAGGTGGTAAGTGAGTGTTCACTGAATCAAGGACCAAAAGAATAAACCCTTTGATCCTCTGCTGTGATACACTTGGCTTATACTGTTGTGTATGAATAACCATATTGATTTCTCTTTGTTTTGGGAGGGTTTTTTTTTTTTTTTGAACAAGTCATCTCTTTCCTGCCTTGGGCTTTTACAAATATCTTTTATCTTATGAGAAAATTCTCCTGGTTCTCATTCTCCAGCCATGTCCTCAGGTACCATTACCTCCTCAGAGAGAACTTTTCTGACCACTGTGTCTAAAGTGGGTGCCTTCTGCTACTACCTAAGCTGCTTGGTTCCCCCCCCCCCAATAATATCATATATATATTCTTATTATTTATTTTCTTATTATTTATTTTCTTCTTCCCTCCCACCGGTATTATAATCTGAATGTTGGCAGGTATATGTCTGATTGTCTGCTCCTGCAACTCTAGTGCCTAGCACAGGGCTGGATACATAGAAGTTAAAAAAATATTGGCTAACGGAACGAATGATGTCCATGTACAGGATACTTTCATTAGTAACATTTGCCCTCAGGCTGCAGTATAATGTATATTCATTTGTGACTTTAGCAAAATGCATGTGATAGAACCCCACATCTTTCTTTTCACTAGCAATTTGGTGTATTGAGAAACCATGGTAGAAAACCACTTGGATGTAGTATATGGATTATAAAGGAATAGAGGGGAAGGAATTATTGTTCTATAAGACAGAATATCACATTTGGGACAGAGCAGTATTTGACAGGCTCTGGAAAGCACCTATGCTGATAACTTCTCATGGCTTACTGTCTTGGTTTTCTTGATCATCTAAACTTCTTCACACATTCTTTCCCTCTTCCTCTTCATCTCCCTCTGCCTCTCCGGCTCTCATAACTTTTTTTTTTTTTGCTATGCGAATGCTGAAATTCTATAGCAGGCTTATCTCTCTGAATATTGAACTTGCCATACATTGTTTTCCTATCTTTGCAAGTTTGTTGTGCATTAAAAATTGCGCTCGCTTGACTCTCCATTTCCCTATGTACTAAGGAAGTGCCAAGTGAGTGCACCTGCCCACAGGAGTGTAGTGGCTTGGGGAATGCTTTATTTCCAATAACACATCAGGGATATCATCCTCTTACAATGAGGATGTTGATACTAATGATGATTGTAATAACAATAAAATGTAGATGATTACAAAGCCCACTTCCCCCTAAATGACATTCACCTGGGACCACCAGGCTCACAATAATAGCAAGAAATGTCCTGACTTAATGCTTTTCATCAACATCGTGGGAACTTCAGCCCAAGCCTCTTCATGATGGTCATCAGGGTGTCACTGGAAAGTCTCATTTGCTCTTGATTTCCTGACAGTCCCCTGCTTTGACTCACAATGGTGGTCATATTTTCCCATGCCAATTCAGGTAGCTCTACCTGCTGTCACCTCTCTTGACGTCGCCTATCCTGGATTTAACCATGTCAATCATTTCTTCTCCAGAATCCCTTGTGCTTATGCTATTGGGGGTAGAATGCCCCAACAGCTAAACTATGCTACAGAAATGTAGCCCTAGATTGTGCTCTCACGTTCTCAAAATGACTCTAGTGTTTTAGTCCTCAAAATTCACACCTAAGGACCCTGGCGCAAATTTCATTTAGGGCTGGCTGGACAAGAATAGATCTTTGTCACTCAAAACGCAGTTCGTTGGCAATCCTATAAACAACATCTGAGCCTTTATTAGAAATGCAGACTCTTAGGCCTTGCCTGGGCCCTGCCGGGTCGGACCTGTACTTTCATATGATTCTCAGGTCGTGTGCAGCACACTGAGGCTGAGAAGCACTGCTTGGTGGTGGGATCAACTTTTCCCACTTTCTTCCTGGTCACTGCCACCAAGTTAACCTTTTCTTTACCAACCACTCTGTCTTGCTTCAGTGGTTATGAGATAACTGAGTTTCTTAGTGTCTTAAAGGCTTTAGTCCTCTGGACAGCCGTAGGTCCCATAGGCGCCTGCCTCCTAGGCTTCCCAGGGACACAAACACTTGCCTGAATGTGCGGCAGAGCTTTTATGAGCCCTTGCTTGGAGCGTTAGTCACATAAATTATACCTAAAAGAAATCATAGTAACACCAATAAGAAGAATACATGCCTTACATTGTCACTACGCTTTTCTCTTTTCAAAGCATTTGAAGTTGCTCTATGCATTGTGTTCTCTACACAGCTGAGTGAAGGGGATGGGACAGGTAATGCTGTAATGCTGCTTTTGCCAATGAAGATCTGAGACTGGTCGTGATGCATCTCAGGCCCAGGTAGCATACTTGGCACATCTGACTTCAGTTCTCCTTTCACTACATGAACTAAATCAAGTTAAAAAAGAACATGGGCAGGTGAGAATGCAGTTATGACAAAACATGGCTGATGTTTTGAAATTCATTAAGTCCTTGGGTGGGGTTTAATATGAGCTTTAGGGCCCCAAGAAAATGTCCTCATGTCTTGAAGCCTTTTGATACTAAAATCTTTTATTAAACAGAAAAAAAAATAGCTGAAAAAAATATTTCAAATGAGATATTGTGCTAGAAAACAGCTGAAAGCAATATTGTTTGCATTTTAACAGGCTTACTTGGGTTAAAACAGTCACTAGCTACTTCCCTTCCCTTTGAAAATCTTAAAGGAATGCCACTTTTGTGTTTACATCTCTTCAACTTATAAACCCAAGTTAATTTTAATGGTACTGGCTTGGAAAGAAATCTTTTGTGCCAGCTGTGGAATGAATCCTCAGGTGTAGGCCTAAGACTGCTTCTCTTTACTGCTGAGGCAAACAGTCCATCCGAAAGCAAGACGTTCTAAGTTCCTACCTGGAATAAACATAGTTGACTTGTTTTCATTTTTAAATTTTTACCCTCTTTTTGCATTTACTCAAGGAGAGATTGACTCAGCACCTTTGGAAAGGACTAAACGTTCTTTCTTGGGTTTTCTTCAGAACACCTGGTTGATTTTTTGTGTCCAATAGAATAAACCCCTCCCTGTCTGTGAGACTGACTGTTCAGGGGCACCCAGAGATTCTCTTGGCTGTGAAAAAGTGGGAGAAAAGATAAATCAGGCACTGGCTCAGCTGGGAGATATTTCTTCCTGAGCTTTCTCTGCTCTGGATACTCTGATGCGACTACCTACAGTCATCCTATTCCCAGGCCAGATCTTACTGCCTGCGTCACCAGAAACCCACTCTCTCTTAGGTTTCCAGTTGCCTCAGCCCCTATCTGGGTCCTTTCCCTTGGCTCTCTCAGCAGCATCCCTATTTTGGTCCTTACACTTCCCAGAACTAATGAGGCTTTTCTTATCTCTCATTTATTTGTTTTAACACTCAGCTCTTTTCCTCTTCCATCTCCCTTTCATTCTCCCTCTCCTGTTCCTTCTCTACTTCCTCCTCTGTTTCCCATTCTTCCTTGTAACAATCCTCTATTTCTCCTTTCTGTTGTTTTTTTTCTGATCCCTTAAAGGAAACAACCTCAAGTCCACCCAATGAAGCACAAAGTCCAGAATCTCTGGTAGTCTTGTATCATGAACAACACAAGATATTTGCATCAGGTCCAGATATGGCTCCTGATGATCCAGAGCCCAATAGCTAAAAGTGAAGTTATTGACCTGCTTGACCCACACCCACACCCACACCCATTTACAGTGATAAAGCAGGGCCTCGGTCATTTCAAACTTGTAAACGGGGAAATGTACAAGTGGGAGGTCACTGGGTTGTAGCAACTCAGAAGTCCCACGGGGCTGACGGCATCAAGGGCTCCTCTGCTGGAGCAGGAGGCCTCCTGCTTCCTTGTATCCTTGGTCCGTGGCTCGATCCTCTGTGACAGGCTCCCTTCCCCTGGTCTTTCTTGCCACATTTGAAGTGGATGTCAGAGATTACACCTCCTGGGAGATGTAGGCTGACTTCTTAGCTTATATTCTATCCTATCCAGTGATGAAGAAGCCTCAGTATTATTTTAAGTCATGAACTGTCACATTATCTTTCAGTTCAGGCTGATTCTTTTATCTGTATAACTAGAGGCCCGTTGCACAAAGAGATTCATACAATAGGCCTTCCTTCCCTTGGCTTCCAGCACCAGTTTTCCTCCAGCACCCGGGACCCAGTCCTTCACTCCGGCTGGAGTTTGCCTTCTTCGTCTTCACTGAGGCTGAAGTGGTGCTCCTGTAGATCCCTTCCCCCTGCGCCCCCTCTCATAGCAGGCATACTGCCCCGCCCAGCCACTCCGAGCCTGGAGCAGCTGGGCAGCTTCCATCTTTGGCCTTCTAATTTGCATATTTCTTCCTGATTGGCTGGTGGGTGTAGCGGAGTGATGGTACATTTGCATGTTTCTCTTTTATTAGTGTAGGTTCTCTCAAAAACTTCCCTGAATTTCTCTCTCTTTAATATCAGTCAGCTTCATGGACTGAATATATATGAAAATTCCTTTCTACATGTAATTCTCATATTTCCTGTCTGCTTCCTCATTCCCATGCCTCTCTCCAGTTCAGTGTGGATATTGTGTTCCTATCAGCTGTTCAGAACCACACCTTTTCCCTAAACAATTTCGCCCATTTTAAAGGGGTTTCTAAGTCCCACTGTGTGGTAGTCATAATAATGGCCCCCCAAAGTTGTTCACGTCCCAATCCTCAGACTTGTGAATATGCCGTGTTATGTGGTAAAGGGGAATTAAGTTTATTAATCAGGTGACCTAAAGTGTCTTAAATGATCCAGGTGAGTCCAATGTAATCTCAGGGTCTTTAAATGCAGAGTGGGTGGCAGAAGAAGAGTCAGTGTCTGAGTCAGAGACACACAGTATGCCTGGCTTTGAAAACAGAAGGAAGCCATCAGCCAAGGAATGTGGGCAGCCCTTAGGATCTGGAAAAGGCAAGAAAACGGATTATCTGTCAGAGCCTCCAGAATGGAACACAGTCTTGTTAACATCTGCATTTAGCCCAGAAAGACCCATTTAACACTATCAGAATTATTAGAGTACATTTTCATTATTTTAAGCCACCGTGTTTTTAATAATTTGTTACAGGAGCAACAGGAAACGAATACACATTTACATTTTCTCAGAGCTTTTAACACTGTTGTCATATCCTAATTTAGTGTTAGTTGCAAGACAGTTTTCATCATTGTTGCTCAAAAACCATTTCTCAATTACATAATTGAGTGGCTATTTCTTCTAACTAAAAGCCCCTGAATTTGTGAACTTTCTATGTTCTTTTTATTCCAGCTTGTAAACCAACTAGTTCTTTCTTCGGCTCATCCCTACTGAATACCTTATCACATAGAGCCAACAGCAGCTAACACACCAACATCTTGTTTCCCAACTTCCTCCCCCAGCTCTCCAAGTTTATTAGGTGTACAGTATTCCTTCCGAGTGATTGCCTGTCAGACTTACCAAGTGTTCTGCCACTGCACAACATGGATCACCATCCTTTCAGCGCCATCGACAGCTTTCAAACCAGTTTCTAATCAATACTACATTTTTGTGAGGGTAGGAGCCCACTTCTGTGAGCTAATTACTGATGGATAGGAGCTGTATCCAATTTACTCAAGATGGGAGAGAGAATGCTATGTAACAAACGATCCTAAAATCTTAGTGTCTTAAAGCAGAAAGATTTATTTCTCACGCCCACCATGTCTGTCCTGGGAGCTCTGCTCTGCCTTGTCCTCCCTCCAGAACCTGAGCTATTAGAACAGCCACAGCCTGGAACACTGAGCTGGGTACAGGGAAAGTGTCTAGCAGCTAGTCATATACCAGCTCACAGGTTCACACAAACATTCACTTACAACACCTTGGCCAAATCAAACAACACAGCTACATCAAATACCGAGGGAGCAGAGCAGTGTGATCCTACAATATGCCTGTAAAGAGAACAGGAATAGTTGGTGAACAGCAATAACGACTACCACACCCTTTACAGATTTGTCTAAATTGTCATTTATTATAGTAGGGAACAAGTATATTCAGAAGTGGGTGCCATACTATGAGAAAAGATGACTCTGCAGAAATATTTTTTTGCATATTTGCAATGAAGTTGTAAATGATAGACACATGTAGTCAGAATCAGCTGCTTATTCTGATTTCAGGTTTTAAAAGTCCATTACTTTGCAAGTACATTTTAGAGTGTAACACTTAAAAAAAAAAAAGAAAGAAAGACTGGCATAATGCCTACCTCAATATCTAGGTCTATATATCCAGAAAGAAATCCAAAATTCCCAAAAAGGTTCATGCTTAATAATGTGTAACTCAATGTTATTTAAATGAAAAATTTGCAATATCCCATATAGCTCTAAATAGGGTAAATCATAACACATTCATTTACTGTAATATGGCAAATTCTGTAAATATTAAATGCCACAAATTGCTCCCAACCTGACATTAACTTAAGAAGTAGTCCATACTATTGTTTTTAAACTTCAGCTTTTACAAATATGTGCAGAGAAAAATGACTGCAAGAAGAAAATATAAATACCAATAGTGGCTATATACAAATAATCAGATTAAGATTAATCCTAAATATTTTTTCTATTTTTATTTTCCATATTTTCTACAGTGACAGTGTATCTTTCTTTTATGTCCAAAAGAGTAAAGATAATAAAGAAAAATACATTTTTCCTAAGAAGGACTTATGGTGACTTTTCTTAAGGCCTCTCAACAAAACTGTTAAAATTAAAATAGAAAATTAAAACCATGTTTGGTTTGCAAAATTCTAATGATGTCCCCCCGAGATTCCCATCACCTGGTCATTCAATTAAACAACTAATATCAGAATGCTCTGAGGAGACTTTGGTGATGATTAAGCTTTCTGGTCGCCTGGCTACCCAGGTGGGCCCAATGTAATCACGTGAGGCCTTAAAAAACAAAAACAAAAACAGAAGGAGCGTGGAAGAGTCAGAGAAGTGCAGCGGAAGAGGAGGTCAGTACTCAGGGCACAGGAAAGACCTGACTGCTGTTGGTGGCTGTGAAGACAAAGGAAAGGTACCCTGGTCAAGGAATGCAGGTGGGTTCTCGGTGGGGAGAATGACCCCGAGCACACAGTCAGAAAGGAAACTGAGACCTAAGTTCTACAATTGCACAGAAGTGAATTCTGTCAACAGCCTGAATGAGCTGGGAAGTAGGTTATTCCCCAAGCCCTAGCGAGGAATATAGCCCTGAAACCCCTTGGTTTTAGCACAGTGAGACCTGTGTTGGACTTCTGACAATGTAAACTGTGAGATAATAAATGTATGTTGTTTTAAGGTTCTAAATAGGTCATAATTTATTACAACAGCAATTGAAAACTAGTATACCATGAAATGAAAGTGAACAAAAAGATGCTGACTCAAAGGGCTAATACAGTTATTGTGAATGAGGATTAAATATGGCTTTGAACTTCTTGGCAGTTAAGGCAGGAAAGAAAACAAACAATGGATGACAATCTTATTTTACTAGTATTTTAGAGAGCTCCCAACATTTCCCTGACAATGGCTTCAGTGGAGACCTGTGTGCCATAACCTACCTCCTCATAGACCTCTGTGCCTTTAGTTATAGGGCCATCCAAGTCCATTCTTTATACTTATTGCACAGAATGATCTTTCAACAAATCAAATCATGTCATTTTGCTGCTTATCCTCAGGAGCTTCCTATCACTTACAGGGTGAGTTTCAGGCTCCTTAACATAATACAAAAGTTTCCTTCAAAAATCTGACTCCACTGCTCCTTCCAGATTCACCTTCTGCCATTGCACAGAAGCACCCACGATCCACCTACATCCTTACAGGTCTCTCGAATCGACACCCATTTTACACTCTTCCCTTTTGCAGGCACTTCTGGGCCTAGAATGGCTTTTCCTCCTTTTCCTCATGCGGAAGACTTCATATACCATGAGTCAGCTCAAATGTCTTCTCTTTGGTGAAACCTTCCTCCTCACTCCCCTTGCCTGTTCCCTGTAGAAAGAGTAAGGCACTTTCTTCTCTTTCTTCCTATGCTGCCCTGTTCCTTGTTCAATTGCAGTACTTGGATATTGTAACAAAATCACTGGCTTACATGTCAGTCATTCCCATGGTGAACGCACTGAAAATCGGCCCCATATTGCACTCAAATGTGTGTCTTCAGAATGTAGCACTGTAACTGGCACAGTGTATACCCGGTAAATATCTGTAAAGAAAATGCCTGTACTAGAGCCTCAATCAGGGTAGACTAAATGGAGACAGAATAATGTAGGGGAAGATGCCAGATTTCAGTTTGAACTGTACCCAGTTGCAAAGTACTTTCTTACCTTGTGGCTTTGGCAGTTATCTGAGCTTCACTTTCCTCATCTACGAAACAAAAGAAGAGAATCTATCTCATAAGGTTGTTGTAAGGATTATAATGGCCATAAAATGGATAGCACAGTGCCTGGCATGTTATGGATATTTGGATGTGTGTAGCATGAAAAAAATATATATCTATGAGTATGGTTATTATTTAAAACAAAGTGTTTTTGTTTAAAAACTGGAATGAAAATATCAAAATAACTTTGAAAAAGAAGTTAACTAATATAGGAATAATAATTCAATAGAAACAAATTAGCTCTAAATTCTCACATAGTAACAAAGATTGGGGAAGGATTTGAGTAGGAACTTAAAGCTTACAAAATTCCTTCTCGTACCTAGAGAGGAGTTAAAAGAAAGCATTTCAGTCTTGAATTTGATTACTCTAAAGTAATATAGGGTAATAATGACTTTAATCTTTAGTAGAATTAACAAATTGATTCATATATTTTACATCCCTTTTTTGCAACTGGAGAAAAAATAATGGACTTAGCAACAAGGGGAAAATGAATAAAATATAATGCAGTAATGCCAAATATATTTGTTATAACGAGTGGCAAAAAAATAAACAAAACCCTACTACAAAAGCAATTACATGATGTTAATAATAAATCTAAAGTAAATGAATTTAGAAAAGTAGTAAATAATATTTTGGGCAAGGACTCAACCTGTCAAATGAAACCAAAATGAGGTAGCAAAGTTGACATACTAAGTCAAAGCAGAAATCAAGTAAAAAGTATCTAATAGGAAAAGATAATTTAACACTGATCAAAGACACAATCAGTGGTAAAATGTATCAAAATGTGTTGAAAGCACTGGAAGAAATGATGAATAATGCAAATGTTGTACAAAATGTCATTAAATCTATTAGATCAATTTGGCCTTTAACATGTCAGTAGGAAGAAAGATTCAATCTCTATGGATATAGATAATTTGATCACTATCCTTTGTATCAAATATTTTTATGTATCATAGAAAATTTACAAAAATTAATTTCAAATGTAAAAATGTACTGACCACAACAGTTTAAAGGAAACAATTCCTCTGGAAATTAGGGAAAAAAGAGCTTCTCTACATATAACTATTGGATTAAAAGGAAGATCAAAACTATCATGATCAATTATTAAAAATAGCATATCAAAACTTGAGGGAATAAGCACATCTATACATATAAATATGTCTTTAACACTATCATAATGAAGTAAGAAAAATGTAAAGTGAATGCATAAGCATTAAATGAAATTAGAAAAACCAAAAAAATAAGCCCACAGAAAATGAAATAATTATAAAAGTAAAATCAGAAATCAATAAAATCAGGGAATACAAAACAAAACATTGATGATTTCAAAATCTGGGCCTTTGAAGGGGAAATCCAATTATTAAATGGCTTAATGGGTAAATGGAATTTTCAGTAAAAGCAAAGGAGACAAAACACAAATACTGTGCATAAAACTAGGACCAAGTATGTACATAAAAGCACATTTATCAACCATATTCAGAGAGCGTCAATTATCAAAAGGCTGTTTGAAGAGGTTGAAAATTTAAGTTTAAAAAAGTATGAAGAAGCCGAAACCGGTTTGGCTCAGTGGATAGAGCGTCGGCCTACAGACTGAAGGGTCCCAGGTTCGATTCCGGTCAGGGGCACGTACCTTGGTTGCGGGCACATCCCCAGTGGGAGGTGTGCAGGAGGCAGCTGATCGATGTTTCTCTCTCATCGATGTTTCTAGCTCTCTATCCCTCTCCCTTCCTCTCTGTAAAATATCAATAAAAATATATTTTTAAAAAAAGTATGAAGAAATGGGGGGAAATGTTTGACCAGTTTTATGAATAAATATTCTAACTTTTAAGGACCATATAATTTCCATGTTTTCAAACTATTTTAGAAGATAGAAAAGTTTTTATGTTTGTTTAATCTTTGTCAACAATAATTCATCTTGGTAAAAAGGTACTCTCTTCCCACACAAACAACTATATGTAATTTCACTAAAAAATAAACACAAGACGGAAGACCTAACAAAAACACTAGTAAATCATATATAATTATATATTTAAAAAATAATGGATTATAACCAAATGAAATTTATTATAAGAATATACTAATAATGCAATGTTGTACTAATGTAAAAATAACACAATAACTATGACCTCAAAACAAATCTAAAATAGAAAAGAATTTGGTACACATTAATGGTGGTATAATTTATTAGTGTGGGGCTTGTAGGAATTATTCAAGGAATAATGCATGCTATTGGTTAACTGGCAAAATATAAGTTTTGGCTCTTATATCATGATTTATGTCAAAAGCAGAATGATGAATGGATGAAGAGAAGGAGAAAAAGTAACTGGAGGAAGGGGCAGGGAAGGAAAGATATAGAGAATGCGGCAATAGCTAAAAATAATGTGGGAAGATTATCTTTCTAAACAATAGGAAGTACTTTCTAAGCATAAAAGCAGTGGTGTAAAGCACAAATAAAAATATCAACTGATTTAACTCCATAAACACTAAATTTTTGTACATACAAAACTATTGCATAAGAATTCAATATCAAGCAACAAACTACTTTTTTTAAAGGTGCCACAGTTAAATAATAAACTGGGTTAATATCCTTGGTGTATAAAATGTATTCAAATAAAAATGGACATATCGAAAAAAATACAAGATATGAGTATTATGAGAATACTAGAGGCCCAGTGCATGAAAATTCATGCACTGGAGTGGGGAGTCCCTCTGCCCAGCCTGCCCCCTCTCACAGTCCAGAAGCCCTCAGGGGTGGGAGGTGACTCAGTGATCAGGGGAAGGTGCCGCCCCCATCACACCTCTGCTGCTGGCACTGCCAGCAGTGCAAGTCTCGGCCAGCCCTGGTTACCTGAGCCTCAGGCGGCCCTGGATGGCTGGGCAGCAGCCATCTGAGGCTTGCCTGCTCCTCGGGCCAGCCTTGGGTGGCTGGGGAGCTGAGGGGACTGGGGGACTCCGGAGGCAGGCATGTGGAGCGGGGACTGGGCGTCAGCCGCCCTCTTTGAGCATGTGGCAATCAATTAGCATATTCCCTCCTTATTGGCTGTGGGTGCTGCCATCTCTGAGGGCAGGTCAGTCAATTAGCATAGTCCCTCATTGGCTGTGGGTGCCAACATCTTTGAGGGCAGGGCAGTCAGTTAGCATATGGCCTCCTTATTGGCTGTGGGCGCTGCCATCTTTGTGACGCTGTGAGGGTCAATTAGCATATTCCCTCTTTACTAGATAGGATTCTTTGACAGCTTTTGAACTAAGCAGAAATAACTACCCTTTCAGGCAAGAATGTCCTGTAACTATGATATCAAACACAAAATAAGAAAGAATTAGTAATCAAAGCTTTACAAAAAGTTTACAAACAAAACAAAAACAATCAATACAAAATGTTTTTTGGAGTGAAATTATATATATATTTTTTTAATATATTTTATTGATATTTTACAGAGAGGAAGGGAGAGGGATAGAGAGCTAGAAACATCAATGAGAGAGAAACATCCATCAGCTGCCTCCTGCACACCTCCCACTGGGGATGTGCCCACAACCAAGGTACATGCACTTGACCGGAATCGAACCCGGGACCTTTCAGTCTGCAGGCCAACGCTCTATCCACTGAGCCAAACCGGTTTTAGCAAGTGAAATTATATTTTTAATTTAACACTGATCAAAGATCCAATCAGTGGTAAAATGTATCAAAATGTATAATGTAAAATGTGTTGAAAGCACTGGAATAAATGTAGAGAATTCTCAGGTAAAAGAATATATAAATAAAAATGTGAGTACGGGGAAGATGAATGTAGTTAAGCTCATAGATTTTAAGCTATGAAGCGTAATCCTATCTAATAAAAGAGTAATATGCAAATTAACCATCACTCGGTTACATCCACAAGCCGCGCCCACAAGCCACTCCCACCAGCCAATCAGGAGCGAGTGTGCAAATTAACCCAACCAAGATGGCTGCGGCCATGGAGAGAGCAGCGGGGAGGCTTGGGTTTCCCCGGCGATGGAGGAAGCCAAGCTTTCCACACACCCTGACGGGCCTAGGCCTCCACTCCAGGCTACAAAGTTTCAATTGTAGAAGATAAATAAATCCCAGATACCACGGCCTCCACTTGGGTCGCTGGTTTGCGTGGCTGGCCTGCAAACCACCACAGGCCCCTTGCCCAGACCACCCCACGCCCCAAGGGAACCCCCACCCTGATCCGGGACACCCTTCAGGGCAAACCAGCTGGCTACCACCCATGCACCAGGCCTTTATCCTATCTAATAAAAGAGTAATATGCAGATTGACCATCACTCCAACACACAAGATGGCTGCACCCATGTGGTCAAAGACCCTGCCCCCATGTGGACACAAGATGGCCAGCAGGGAAGGGCAGTTGGGAGGGACCAGGCCTGCAAGGGAGGGCAGTTGGGGGCGACCAGGCCTGCAGGGGAGGGCAGTTAGGGGTGACCAGGCCTGCAGGGGAGGGCAGTTAGGGGTTACCAGGCCTGTAGGGGAGGGCAGTTAGGGGC
The DNA here is from genome assembly GCF_963455305.1 of Plecotus auritus. Lineage (NCBI taxonomy): Eukaryota > Metazoa > Chordata > Mammalia > Chiroptera > Vespertilionidae > Plecotus > Plecotus auritus. Next base: position 119,510,658 of record NC_137776.1, on the reverse strand, counting down.
AAACAGGCTGGCAGGGGAGTGGTTAAGGGGTGATCAGGAAAACAGGCAGGTGAGCAGTTGGAAGCCAGCAGTCCTGGATTGTGAGAGGGCAGTCAGACATCCCTTGAGGGGTCCCAGATTGGAGAGGGTGCAGGCTGGGCTGAGGGACACCCCCCCCCTCCGCCGTGCACGAATTTCCTGCACCGGGCCTCTAGTTTATATATATTTCTAAATTATTACATAGTTTTTGTGTCAAATATACCTGATGTAGGGAAAGTCCAAATTATCCTCTGGGGCAGGGATTTTCAACCAGTTGTGCTGTAAGAATTTTGAAAGCATGCAGTACCTAACTATTTAGTCAGGGGCACTGACCTCTTCTCACTTAGATTGTCAAATAAAAAAATGACAACAGCCAACACAACAATAGCTGTTTGGTGTGAATGAATCAAAATTATACCTATTTTTTTTTTTTTGGTCAGATCAGCACAAAATATATTTTTGGTGTGCCGCAGAATTTGAGTAGTTTATGTATACTATGAGATGAAAAAGGCTGAAAATCGCTGCTCTAGGGTGATCTCAGGTTACTGGCCTGCGGCTCAGCCAGAAGCAGAGAATCCAGTAAGCAGGAGGCTGGAGGGGATGTGGTCTAGAGCATGGAGCCGGCAGCTCAGCAGCCGTTCCCTGTTCACTTGCTATAACTGAGTTACCCTGGCTGGTGATTTAATATCTGCAAATCTCATGATTCTTCATTTGAAAAATAGGAAACGATAGCTGTTGAGACAATCAAGTTATATAATCCATGTAGATAGTTCTTAACATTTAGAAACTATTCAGTAAGTGTTGATCGTTACGGTTCTGATCACACCAGGCACAATTCATTAGGAAATGTAATGTGGTCCTACTTTCTGAATAGTTATTGAAAAAAGACAATGTGGAACAAGCCGAGAGGCTTTGGGACCCAGTTTTTACTGTCTAATGAAGTCTTACCTTGCCTGTGTCATATTACCTGTTATTAATCTTTCGATTCTTTCCTCTAAAATGGGGCTATCACCTGCCTTGTCCCCCTCCTAGAGCATGGGAAAGTGCTTTGGAAAGAGTGAAACACAGTGTTGATGGGATTTACCACTACTCATATGCCACCACCAGTACTATTGCTAGTGTCCCTCTTTTTCTTGTAGTACTGGCACCATTTTCCACCCTCAGAAGGAAACTCGCACGGTGATCTTAGAAAACATTCACTCAGCATCTGATACTGAGTGGTCTACTCAGACTGTATCAGGGCTTAGGAAGGCGTGGAGGATAGAAACTCTGACCACAGGCAGAAAGATTGATCTGGTAGCAACATCAGTGACTGATTAGAGATGGAAGAGATTGGGCTTGGGGGACCAGTCTGGAGGATTTTGCTGTGGCCTAGGCAGGAAGTAATGACAGCCTCCTGTACATGGTGACAGAGGAAAAGAAGTGGTCTAGTCCCTGTGGCATGGGCTTTTGTTGGTGACAGTGTTGCTTAGGTGGCTATTCAAGGTCATCCTTGCTGCTGGAGCTCAGCATATCCCCACCCCGTGAATTCCCATCACTTCCAAACCCTGGGACAGAGATGATGGTTGACAGTGATGATGATCACAATGATAATAGTATTTATGGAGCACCTTCTATGTTCCTGGCACAAGTATTAGTTTACTCATATTAGCACTTCAGAGCAATCTGATAAAATTGGTGCTGTTTATTACCTGTGTTTTTAGATAATTAGATGGAGGCAGAGAAATATTAAATAATTTACCCAAGAAAACACTCTAGTAAGCAATAACTATATTTACACCCCAGGCTCCAGTGTCCATGCTCTTAACCACTGTTCCATAATGATAATAATGGTTATAGTAACAAAGAACAAATGTGGGCTTCCTCTGTTGTACCCTATGCTGAAGGCCATGCATGAACGCTCCCCTGGACTGACCAAGTAATGGCAGCTCTATCCCATGAGCTCCTTCAGCGAGGCCTCCACTCTCACATGAAAGCGTTAAACCAGGTCAGTGCTGCCGACCGAGGCTGCAATTCCTCTGAGTGTACGGTCCACATCCAGGGCATGGAGCACTCAGGGGTGGAAATGGGTCTTGCAGAAAAGCACATTTCTATTCTCTGAAGTTCTGCCTGCTGCCAGAAGCCCTTCAGGTGTCATTCATTTACTCCAGCCAGAAGGAAGACTGCCAGTGCCTTGACCCAGTACTGTGACATCCTTACTCAGGAGAATGCCTATGTCTACACAGAGAGGCTTCTAGGCCGCCAGTTCACTAACATGAGGCTCCGGAGCACGGTATGTAACTTATCATTGTTAGCAGTAATACCTTTTCCCATGTGTTGTTGTTGGTTTTTTAATTTATCTTTATTGTTGAAAGTTATACAGATGCTCCCTTTTTTCCCCTATTGACCCCTTCTAGCCCGCCCCCACCTCCTGCCCCAGGCCTTCACCACCCTGTTGTCTGTGTCTATGGGTTATGGATATATGCATACAAGTTCTTTGGTTGATCTCTTCCCAACCACCCCCACCTTCCCTCTGAGATTCCAGTCTGTTCCACGTTTCTATGTCTCTGAATCTATTTTGTTCATCAGTTTATTTTTGTTCTTTAGATTCCACACGAGTGATTATGTGATGCTTGTCTTTCTCCGACTGGCTTATTTCACTTAGCATAATACTCTCCAGCATTGTATTTTAAAATGTTTCCTTAATTTTGTTTGCTAATTTTGGTTCCCTCACTCTCTTGAGCAAGTTAATTTATTTCTGTGAGCCTTAGTCTCCTCATGTATAAAATAAGATAATAGTTGTTGTGGGGCTTAAATGAGGTAGTCCATGTAATACAGTATTTACCACAGTGTCTGACCCATATAGTAAGTACCAAATTGATGTTAGCTCTTATATCATCTTCTTTACTTTCAATAACCCCACCCCATGTAGAAGATATCTACAGCACTCTGGCATAACTGAAAAAAAATTAGTAAGTATAAAGATTTTACCAAAGAGCTGCCTAACATAGAACAAATATTTTAAAAGATGGAATTTCTGTTTCCAACTAATTTCATGCACTTTAAGGTTAGTAATAATTTAGGAACACAGACTGGTAGGAAATTAACTCGCCTTCTGAAACAGAACCTAAATTGTTAGAAAGAACTGCTGCGTATTTCCATCCAAAAGGCTCAAGGGGGAGCTATAATTATTGAGATATAAATCATTTCAATACCTCATCCCCATTATTAGCACTTTCGTTTTAATTTTGGAGGAGAAAGGAGGTTGAATCTTGTGTGGTTAGGGACTTGCAGGAAGAAGGAAGAGTGGAGTGAGGGTTATAGAAGACAGAATAGATGTTCAACCAACATAGTCTATTAGAATGCCAATGGGAAGGAAAATTCCAGGGCAAGGGAACAAAATCAGAGAAAGAATTTAAAATGCAGTAACCTATGGACATCAGCATGCAACTGGCTGTTGAGGAGTAGAAGTTAGAGTTGTGGATTAGAAACTTTGAGCATTGGTTCCAAAGTATGTGGAAGGGGTTCTTTTGTGGAGCAAGATGGGAGCAGAGACAGTGAGACACAACCCCTGGCACTGCTTCACCCTTTGGAGCCAAGCTGCCCACGAGGGGTTCCCCTGCCAGAGAGGACCAAGAAGAAGTTCAGGGGAGGGTGGTGGCTGATCCTGCTTAGCCCCTTTAAGTCCTCACATCCCCCCTGAGAACAGGCAGCCAGCGCCAGGTACAAATACAGGTGTCATCTCAATTTTTTCACAGCCTCTAAGCTAATCTGCTCATTCTGACCCATTTTGCACTCAGTCCCTGAACACCTTCCATTCATCTCAGGTTTCTGCTACATTATTCTGATATGTGTGAACTTCCTTTGACCTTGGATCTATAATTCTTTCAGCTACAGATTGGCACACCCTCAGTTCACACATGCCTTTTTCCACCCTGGTTCCCACAGGACCTGGTAACTTGGTGTAAATGACTGGTTGATGCACCTATAGGGTTGTTCTGGTCCTATAAAAAGGACCAGGACACACAAAACTATTCATCTGTCTCTGCCAAAAGTGCGTGGAGACTGGTAGGAAGGGCATCAGAAGTGTGTGCTATCACGCTGCTTGTCTTGACCCATCTACTCCAAATGAATCACCCGTCTGTTGTCTAGAGACAGTTGCTCCACTTACTGTCAATTCGATATGGTTGGTCATCAGCACATTTAAATTACATTGATTTTAAAAATTCAAATGAACAAATCCAATAAAGACTTTGTAAACTGGGTTGAAAGTTTTTTTGAAAATGAATATAAATGATTTCACTACATATTTTTAATACAAAATACACTCAGCCCAGAATAAATTTTAGCTTCCCAGGGAACACAGTGTTTGATTAAAGAAAAATATATGCTTTTATGACTCCATCGGGAATACAATTTGGTAAATGCAGACAATGCCTATGAAAGAGAAACAAAGAAAACAGAAGTCAAATGGGGGCGGGTGGGGGAAGGAGGCCTCTCTGCTTCCAACTTTTCATAACAAGTTTTGGAGTTAAGCGCAAATAAAAAATCCTTAGGTCATTGAGGTGACTTGATTACCTTTTTAAATGTAAAACCAAATCCTTGAGAGTAGAGAAGATACTGGGAAATGGGAAATTTCCCATGCAGCATTTTCTATGTTAAAGAGAAATCTTTTAGTCTTGAAAAGAAATATATAAGCATGGGTCAATAGCTCTGATATTTACCTTCCCTTGTGGAAAAGATGACAGCAATCTGCATCATCCGATTAGTTGTCTGCATAGCACCCTTTGCATTGCCGATGCTGAGACAGCAGCATGTGACCCTGTGCAGGAGTGACTTTTTAAAGGTAGAAAAGGCAAAGAACTCCCTACACTTTAGAAAAGTATCCCCAGCCTTGTCTACCTGGAAACAGGACATGAAGATTATTATTGCATGGTAGCAAAAATGCCCCTGGATTTTCCTCCCATATAATAAATGTAGAAATCAGGCTAAAAGGTGAGATTGCCTGCTAAAACAATTAATAAACACAAATCAATGGATATCTATACAAAGGAGACTGGGCTATGACAACCCTAGAAGATTGTTTAATATAATGTCAAAAGCTACCAATATAAAAAGACTGCAATTTACTCCTGTCTCCAGACGCTGGAAAAGCTTTTGATGGTTAATTGGAAGCTGTTATTTTTGACTTTGAAAAGCAGGACTTGCCACAAGAATTTATTTAATGGGCAGAAACATTATCTGATCATCCAAAGGCCAAAATTATGGCTAATGTGTATAATTGGAGACCATTTCTTTCTTTCTGTTTTTTTTTTTCCTTTTTTTTTTTTTTTTTTTTTTTAAATAAGGAAGCAGCCGTAGGCCATCCACATTTACCTCTATTATTTGGTTCTTCAATAGACTCTCTGGCAGGCAAGATGAAGAAATAAAAATGGGGTACTTAAAGCCCACAATTTTATTGTGATTAGACAATGTGGCTCAATTCTGGGTTGCATGGAAACGTGCGAAATCCACTTCTGGAGAGTCAAGTGGGAGGCTGAGTCCCCCCTTCTAGTGGAGGAGCCTATTAGACTTAGCTCAAGAGGTGTTTTCCTCTGAAAAGCAGATTCTTTATTGCTAAGTAAAGGTGGGTGTTACAGATGGTGCCTGCTTTGTCCTTGAAAACAGTGGTATATCCCAATTTCAACTTGTTTCTTCTATTCCTGCCCATTTTTTCCCAGAGTAATCTCCATGGAGCAGAGGAGACAAGCTCCCAGTAATAGCCATATACTGCTACTTACTCTATTTTTCATTTTCTAATTAAATACATAAAAACTCAGATTATGTGGTGAGTCGATGGGTAAATGAGATCTATAGGTTCTTACATATAAACAACATATACACATGTTCAACAAATAAAAGAGGAACTATGTAGAGAATTGCTTTAAAGCTAGTGGCACCTAATATGAAAATAGTGAAAGATGTGGAGCATTGCACAGTTCTCATCCTTTTCTCTCTTTCTCAACAAGTTTATTAATAATATATAATGTAATTCACTCAATTAGAGTGTACAATCCAATCCAATGGTTTCTGGTATATTTAGAGTTGTAAAACCATCACTTTAATCAATTTTGGAATATTTTATCATCTCAAAGAGAAATCCCATATCCATTATAGTCACTCTCTAGATCTTCTCAACTCAGAAAGCCTTAGGCAATCATTAATACACTTTCTGTTACTGTAGGTTTGCCTGTTCTGAACAACCTAAATAATAAAAGCCTAATATGCAAATTGTTCGATGGGGAGTTCGACTGTTCACTATGATGTGTGCTGACCACCAGGGGGCAGCGCAGAACATGGCAGGCATCAGTGACGTGGCATTGGCAGCAGGTGGCAGTGGAGATGCTGCAGGCCCCCCGTAGGCCCCGATGAGAGCGGGGCCGCAGCAGGATGGTGGAGCAGGTGAGCGGATGGCACCAGGCCAAGGCGGGTGTGAGCGGGGGGCCGATCGCCCTGCAGACTGTGACCAGCAGCAGCAGCGGGGGGCAGGGCCACCACCAGGCTCCCAGGTTCTGAGGGAGCCAGGCAGGGACCTGGCCCCAATCAATCGCCCACAGGCAGGATGGTAGAGCAGGTGAGGGGGGCGGCACCAGGCCACAGTAGGGTGCCAGGTGGGGCTGCGAGGTTGGGGGCATGAGCTGGGGCCTAATCCCTGCAGGCTACCCCAAAGGACCCCACCTGTGCACAAATTTGTGCACCGGGCCTCTAGTTTCATATAAATGTAGTCATTCAATATGTGGCTTTTTGGGTCAGGCTCCTTTCACTTAGTATAGTGTTTTTGAGATTATTCCATGTCTTAACATAAACCATAACTTCATTCCTTTTTATGGATGAATGATACTTAATTGTATGGATATTCCATGTTTTGTTTATCCGTTCATCAATTAATGGACATTTGGGTTGTTTCCGCCTTTTGTCTATTAGGAATAATGCCGCTATCAACCTTCTTGTACAAGATTTTATGTGAACATGTTTCCATTTCCCTTGGATATATACCTAAGAGTGGAATTCCTAGGTTATATGGTAACTCTACATTTACCTTTTGAGGAAGTGCCAGACTGTTTCCAAAGAGTGTACCATTTTACATTCCTACGTTATCGATTCACAATAAAATTGTAGGCATTAGGTACCCCATTTTTATTCCTTCATCTTGCCTGACAGAGGGTATATGAGGGTTACAATTTCTTCAGATCCTCACCAACATGAGCTGTCATTTTAATTATAGCCATCATAGTGAGTGTGAAGTGGTATCTCATTGTGGTTTTGATTTGTGTTATATCATAGTTAATGAAGCTAGACATCTTTTTAGGTGCTTATTGGTAATTTCTGTATCTTTGTTTATTTTTTTAATTTGATTGTCTCTTTACAAATGAGTTTTCTGCTTATTTTATTTTCCCTATCACCATTTATCCCCTCTATGCACTCTTTCACCTCCACCTCCCCTCCCCACACACAATGAGTTTTAAGAGTTCTTTATATATTCTAGATACATGTACCTTATCATATATATGATTTGTGAGTATTTCCCATTTTGTGGTTTATATGTTATCTTTTCACTTTCTTATAATGTTCTTTGATACACAAAAGTTTTCAATTTTGATAGTCCAATTTACCTATGTTTGATTGCTTGTGCATTTAGTGGCATATTTAAGAAACCATTGCCTGATCCAAAGTCATGAAGGTCAACACTTACGTTTTATTTAAGAGTTTTGTAGTTTTAGCTCTTATATTTAGACTTTTGATCCATTTTTAGTTAAGTTTTGCATATGGTGTGAGGTAGGGGTCCAGCTGCATTCTTTTGCCTGAGCTATCCAGTTCTCCCAGTGTCATTGATTGAAAAGAGTGTTTCCCCATTGTATGGTCCTGGCACACTTGTAAAATTCAATTGGGCAAAGGAGGGGGAAATTGGGGACATTTGTAATAGTGTCAACAATTTAAAAAATTCAATTGCTTATAGAGACACGGGTTTATTTATGAACTCTCAATTCTATTCCATTGGTCTATGTCTATTCTTATGCTAGTACCACACTGTCTTGAATATTGTAGCTTTATAGTGCACTTTGAAATTAGGAATATGAGTTTTCCAATTTTGTTTTCTTTCATCAATATTATGCTGGGTGATTCATCCATATGAATTTTAGCATCAGCTTACCCATTTCTGCAAAGAAGTGAGTTGGGATTTTTGGTAGGGATTGTGTTAACTCTATAGATCAAAAGATCTGGGGAATAGGCCTTCTCAACAATATTGTCTTCTAACTCATGACATTGGGATGTCTTTAATCTTCCTATAGACTTTTAATTTCTTTCAAGAATGTTTTGAGTTTGTTACCTAGCATTGCTGGGATTAGTGCCATTAGTCATTATTTGTAATTCTCTCTCTCTAAATAGATAAAGAATTTTAAACTGAATACTGGTTGATATGTTTATTAAATTTTATATATATGTATATAGTTTGCCAGTATTTTGTTGAAGATTTTTGCATCTAATTCTAAGAGACATTGATCTATAGTTACCTTATCTTCTAGTGTCTTTGTCTGATTTTAGAATTGGGATAATATTAACCTCAAAGAATAAGTTGGGATGTACTCTCTCATTTTCTATGTTTTTGAAGTATTTGTGAAGAGTTGGCATTAATTCTTCTTTCAACATTTGATAGATTACACCAGAGAAGCCATCTGGGCCTGGGCTTTACCTTTGATAGACATATTCAAATTTTTTTTCTTAAGTAAGTTTTCATAGTGTCTGTCTTTCTATGAGTTTTTTGTTTAATTAATCTAAGTAATTAATTTTTTCGCATCAATTATTCATAGCATTCTTTTATAGACCCTTTCCTTTCTGTAAGGTCAGTAGTAATGTTCCCTCTTTTACTCAATTTTAGTAATTTAGTATCTTTTGCTGTTGGTCAGTTTAACTGCATATTTGTCAACTTTATATTTTCACTCTTTTCAAAGTATATACTTTTAGTGTAGTTGATTTCTCTGTTTTTCTATGTTTCATTTCATTATTTAAACTCTAATTTTTATTTTTCCTTCTGGTTGCTGTATAATTTTCTCTTTTTCTAGTGTCTTAAGTTGGAAGGTTTTACCTTTCAGTGGTGCATTTATTAAATTTTTTTCATGTTTTGACATTAACTTTAAATTACATAATGTCACATAATAAAAGCATTCTTCATGAAATAAAAACAAAATACAGAAAAGTCATCTTCCTCTCCTACCAGTTTTTTTCTGCACACCTGCTTTTTCTAACCTTTTCATAAAAATATTTGCTGCCGAAACCAGTTTGGCTCAGTGGATGGAGCGTCAGCCTGTGGATTGAAGGGTCCCAGGTTCCATTCTGGTCAAGGGCATGTACCTTGGTTGCGGGCACATCCCCAGTAGGGGGTGTGCAGGAGGCGGCTGATCGATGTTTCTCTCTCATTGATGTTTCTAACTCTATCCCTCTCCCTTCCTCTCTGTAAAAAATCAATAAAATATGTTTAAAAAATATTTGCTTATATTTACAGATGCATAGAATTTATGGGGTATTGTCTGTACATGTATTTGAATGTGTATTTGTTTATATAAATATTATCATACTGTACATGTTTTTCTGAAAGTTGGTTCTGCCTCTCAACATATTACTATATCTTACCTAACAACTTTCATTTTATGGTTACATATATTTTCATTTCTATATTGGCTATTTTCGTGTCATCTTCTGTGAATTACCTGATTTGTTTGGGGTATTTTGCCCTATAAGTTTGTTGGTTTATTTGTTTTAATTTTATTTCATGTAAGTTATTTATGTTTTATGATTACTTGTCCTTTTTCTGTTATACAAGGTGTAAATATTTCTTCTTGTAAATCACTCATTTTCAACTTATTTGTGGTGTCATCATTCTTGCAAAAGATTTAATTTTGATGTTGCCAAATTTGTTAGCTTTTTCCTTTATGATTTTCTCTTTGTGTTGGACTTAAGAAAGCCCGTCACATCCTAAGGAATTAAGATATTCCTCTGTATTTACTTTAAATATATTATAGTTTTCTCCCCTTATGGAGAAATTATGCTGACAATTTATCTGAAACTAGCTTTTGTGAATTACTTAAAGTGAAATGTTACTTTACCCTCATAGATAGCCAATTGTTATCATAATTATATTGAATATTTCTCTCTCCTCCATCTGGGTTTAAAATGTAAAATCTTATAATATTAAAGGTTTTAAAATATGCTTTAAATATATTTTTCAATATATTCATGGGTTGAATTTTGGGATCTTTACTTATTTTAATTTATAACCAAAATGGCAATATTCTGATTAAAATAGTTAAGTACTATGTCTTCATATTTGGCAAGAAAGCATCATCTTTTTTATTTTCTTTTTAAATTTCTCACCTATTCTCACAAATGTAATCTTCCACATGAATTTTAAAATAGACACATGAAGTTATATCTGAAAAATCTCATTGAGATATTGATTTTACTGTACATGAATTTAAAAGTTAATTTGTGAAAATTTGGCATAAATTTAAAGATTAATTTGTGAAAACTTGACAGCTGTACAGTATTTAGTCTTCTTACCCAGGAATGTAAAGTACTCCAGTATTTAATGTTTTTAATGTAATTTAATAGTTTTATTTTCTCCATGGTGATTTGAACATTTTTGGTTTCTTATTCCTAAATATTTCACAACTTTTGTTTCTACTGTGAATGGGTTCCTTTTTAATTACATTTTCTAGTTATGTTCAATAACTAGGTCTTTGATTTTTGTGTATTGATCATAATATCTTTGCTTAATTATTTAATTTTTAAAAATAATTCACCAGTTGGTTTATTGCTATTTATAAGGAGATAATCATCATTTATCAGTAATGATAGTTTTGTTTCTTATCTTCTAAACATTTATATCTTTTCTTTTCTTACAGTATAATTTCAGATAGTATCTATGATAGCAGAGAATGTTTTATGCCTGATTTTAAAGAGAATACTTCAATAGTTTTGCCTTATATATAGTACTAGTGGCCCGGTGCATGAAATTTGTGCATGGCGGGGGGCCCTTAGCCCAGCCTTCACCCTCTCTAATCTGGGATCCCTCAGGGGATGTCCGACTGCTGGCAGTTGGTCATCCCTTTCGCAATCCAGGACCACTGGCTCCTAACCGCTCACCTGTCTGCCTGCTTGATTGCCCCTAACCACTCTGCCTGCTGGCCTGCTCACCCCCAACTGCCCCCCCTCCGGCCTGCTCACCCCCAACTGGCCCCCCCTGCTGGCCTGATTTCCCCCAACTGCTCCTCACTGACGGTCTATCAACCCCAACTGCCCACCCCCCTGCCAGCCTGCTCACCTCCAACTGGTCCCCGCTGCTGGCCTGCTCGCCCCCACCTGCCCCCACCCACCAGCCTGATCACCCCTAACTGCCCTCCCCTCTGATTGCCCCTAACCACCTCTGCCTTGGCCCCGCCACCATAGCTTTGTCCGGAAGGACATCCGGAAGGTCTCCAGTCTAATTAGCATATTACCCTTTTATTAGTAAAGATAGGATATGACATACCACCATAACTATAACATATCTACCAGTATCACTCTATGAGAATACGTACTTCATGCAATAGGAAGGCATCTAATACATTACATTGTATATGTTATAAGTAGTAGGAAATACTGTATTCGTAGCAATAATATACACCCTGTGACTTCCCTTCCTGATTTGGGAATGGCTCCCCAGTTCTTTGAACGTTTCCTGGCCCCTGATGTATTTGCAAAGAAAATAGCTCTGAGTTTGGAGAAATTAAATTACAATCACGACTCTAATTCAACTGCCACCTGTACTTCCAGCCAGATAACAGGAAAAACACCCCGGGGCCGGTGCCTCCTATGGCTGAGCTCTGGAGTGAGGGCCCGTGGCCCAGCGCTGGGCGGGTGATGGCGACTGGAGGCACCTCGGGTCCATCCTGCTGTCAGCCTGGCAACCGGGGCCCTCTGCTCCCAGCCCCTCCCAAGCCCCGGTGCCTCCTAACGAGGTCCCGAGGCTGCGCCCCTGATCCCGCTGCCCTCTCCTTGCCAGGGACCGGGGCACGGCGGCACAGGGCGCAGGTGTCCCATTTTCATTAAAATGTTCAACCCAAGCCTGCTCCACCAGTGTCCGCAGCTGGCCCGGGGGCAGACAGTGATCCCAGAGACGCTCGCTGCCCCCACCAGGGCTCAGCCGGGATGGTCCATGGTGAGACAGCCCATGGCTGTGACTTGGACCCGCTTCCTTAACCAGGGACCTGGTGCTGGGCAGGCGGCAGCAGCGCTTCCTCCCCAGCCCGTGCTGGAGCGGGTCCCTGCAGTTTCAGAACTGAAATCCGAGGGCCTTCCTGGGTGGCAGTGGCCCTGAGCCCGCTGGCTCTCCCTCAGTCCCACCAAGGCTTGCTTCTCACCCTCGCTTCTCACTCTTGCTTCTCACACTTGCTGAAAACCTTCTCAGTCCACTTGCCATAGTAATCTCCAGCAGGGCTGACGGGACTGGGCACTGCCATCTTTGTGGCAGTGTGATGATCAATTTGCATATTCTGTCTTTATTAGATAGGATAGGATTTGCTAATAGATTTATGATGATTAATCTATCAGTTGTTGGAATAAAAAAAATTTATATACACACATCTCTGGATATACTAACAGGATATCGACCAGACACTAAATATGATTTTTTTTCTAAGGAGTGGGCTTTTGATGATTTTTACCTTATTTGCAATTTAAAGGGTTTTTAAAATTATTTTTGCAAAATAAAATTCTCTTTTGTGGAAAATAAAAGTAACATATAAAATATGAATTCCTCATTCTAAGCTACCAGAAAAGGCCCAAATTCTCAATGTTCAATCTTTATCTGTTTTTTAATAAGGTTTCCCAAAGTTTGTTCTTTAGGATGTTATTTATTACTAGTGGCCTTGTGCACAAAATTCATGCACATTAAAAGGGGATTAATTAGAAGAAATAATTTAATATTGCTATTTGCCCTTTATCTATAATAGAAGTGTCAGAGATGAAAGAAAATTTGTAAAATGTATATGAAAACTTTCCTCCTGTTAGAGTCTGGGGCACACCCCGGGACCCAGAGTCAAGTCCCCGCCCACCCATATGCGCCTCAAAATCATGTGAGACCCAGACCTGGCCAGCCCCTGCCCCCATTGGGCTAGATCCAGACCTGGCCAGTCCCACCCTTGTCAAGCCCCGCCGGGCAGGGGACGTAGCCTCAGGTCCCCTGGCCCAGCACCAGAATGGGGGACGTGGCCTGAGGTCCCCCAGCCCAGACCAAGGCGGGAGGGCATGCCTTGAGGTCCCCTGTCAAGCCCCACCAGGTGTAGGACATGGCCTGAGATTCCCCTGTCAAGCCCCGCTAGGTCGGGGGCATGGCCTGAGGTCCCCGGTCAAGCCCTGCCAGGCAGGGGGGTGCAGGCTCAGGTCCCCCAGCCCAGGACCGGGAGGGGGGCACAGCCTCAGGTCCCCCATCAAGCCTCATCAGCAGCGGGTTGCAGCCTGAGTTCCCCTGACCCAGTACTGGGGGTGCACCTTGAGTTACCCCCATCAAGCCCCGCTGGGTGGGGAGCAAGGCCTGAGGTCCCCTGTCAAGCCCTGCCAGACAGTGGGGCGCAGCCTCAGGTCGCCTGGCCCGGTGCTGGGGCGGGGGGTGCGGCCTGAGGTCCCCCCGCCTGGTGCCAGGGTGGGGGGCGTGGCCTGAACTCCCCTGTCAAGCCCCACCTGGTGGGGGGTGCGGCCTGAGGTCCCCCGGCCTAGTGCTGGGGCGGGGGGAGCAGCCTGAGGTCCCCTAGCCCAGCACCAGGACGGGAAGTGCACCTTGAGGTCCCCCATCAAGCCCCGCTGGTCGGGGGGGCATGGCCTCAGGTTCCCCAGCCTGGTGCCAAGGCGGGAGGCACGGCCTGAGGTCCCCTGTCAAGCCCCACCAGGTGGGGGGTGCGGTCTGAGGTCCCCTGTCAAGCCCAGGCAGGCAGGGGGGTACAGCCTCAGGTCCCCTGGCCTGGTGCTGGGGCAGGGAGCGCAGCCTGAGGTTCCCCATCAAGCCCTGCTGGGTGGGGGGTGCAGTCTGAGGTCCCCTGTCAAGCCCTACAGGGGCGGGGGAGGGCATAGCCTCAGGTCTCTGCTGATTGCTCATTAAAGCTCCTTAAGGGAACTTGGCTTCAGCTATGGGTGCAGCCATCTTTGTGACGGAGTGATGGTCAATTAGCATATTCCCTCTTTATTAGATAGGATTCCTTGTAAAAAAGCTTTTGTGGTCCGATAAATTTGGAAAATGCAGGGTATAACAAAGTTAAGCATGACTTTTTTTAAAGCAAGATTTCTCAGGAATTCTCATAAACAAATGTAAAGATGAGAAGGACATCCAGAATCCTGCACATTTCCTGAGCAGCTCTGAACTGTGTGTCAGTCTTCTCTATTGCTCAGTGGACTTCTCATGCTGTTGCCTGCAAAACTAAACAGTAGCCAGGTTTATATGTGCCTAACTGAGCAGTTTACTTCAGAAGCACTATGTGAGAGTGAGTGGTATCAATAGCTCTCTCAAGGCCTTAGAAAGCAAACCAAGTAAGCCAAAAAATTTAATCACCTCTGTTCTGCCCTTGAAAGTGTTGGATCAGGTGGTATGAATGGGAAGGATAACAAACTAGTAGTGTTCATGGTATTGAAGAATGAGTGTGACCTTCAAGGAGTTTCTAGTCTAATAAAACTTGTATTAAGTATCCTCCTTTTGATTCAAGGGAATAATATGACCTCTAATACCAGTCTTTCTTTTTATCAAATGAGGGCACAGACAAACAGATTGGTGATAAGTCCAAATTCATGTAGTTGGGAACAAAACAGATTCATTTGACTACACTCCCAGCACTTTATTTAATTGACTTAACTTTCTCTCCTTCATAGTAGATAGAAATAGGAGATTCACTTTGGAATGGAAAAAGTGACGAGTGGGAGCTAAGCATTTTAGAATATCAAAATAATTTAATTGGATCCCAAATGAATTAAGATGTGTGGGAGTCCAAATTATACCCCAAATATCTAGTCTGCCAATTTTAAAATAATTTAAATGAACTAAATAAAATGACTTTATCATGCTAATAGAAATAATCCAAAAAATTGCAACGAATATGCTGAAAAGAATGTTATTCCTAAAAAACTGTAATTATTAAACTTGTGTTCCAACCAGAAACCTTGCTGAAGTTGAAATCAACCTGAAGAAAAAAATGACAGTTACCTATACCCAATGTGAAACATACTATAGGTATTCCTGGACAGAGAGCAAATGTTAGGTTTGGCTTATTTTAATAACCAACATATTTCTGAAGATGACACTAGTTACTTCCAAGCAAGGAATGTACACACATAAAATGGTCCCTACAGAATTTTAACTACAAAATTGTAGGTTGGCGCTTTCTGTTTATTAAACCTAAACGCAGAAGGAGAATGTCCAGTATTCTTTCTGCTTTCTTCCTCCCTTTCTTGGCCTCTCTCCCAACTTTTAAGGTTCTCTCTTGTGCCCTCCAGGAGCTCAGCAAGCCATTCTTTAGCCTGACTCTATGAAACCCTAACTTCCATCCTCTTTTCTCTTTTGATCCAATTGGATCTCTGTGATCCAATATGACTTTTATTCCTTCTGTGGGAGGCAGCTGGTACTAGGTCTATAACCTTGAGCACATTGCTAGGCATCCTGCAGTTCTCCACAGAACGAACTAACTTGGAAGGCTGTAGTAAATTAATGACTCATGGAGTCATAGCCAGCATATAATTAGGATCTTTATCTGAGAGGAAAAGAGGCAGAATCGGGACAGATCAAAAGGATGCTTTGGTTTCTCTCATATGTTGGGGTTTCTTGCCAAGGCAGTCAGATGTTAGCCCTTCTTTGAGTACAGGATTTCTATGGCTTAATTGCTCTAGAATTTGCTAGTTGAGAGGTTAACATACTTCTGTGTAGATCAAATCAGCCAGGTACCTGTCTAATTCTTGATGCTGGAATGGACTCTTCTGTTCCATTTTGAACTATTGAATGCCACACAAGCACTCTCTGGCTGGGGAGAAAGACTTAAAGCAATGATCAACTTCTTCCATTCTTCTTTTAGGTCAGTGTCAGGGTTAATGAGTGAATCAGCAAATGGACAAGAATGACTTTTGTGGCTCTTAGCTCCTGAAAATGCAGGATATTGGCTGCTCCTGCCCAAGAAACTACTTCAGCTCCTTTTTTGGGAATCAGACAGAGCAGCCCGCCTCCTCTGCTCAGTCCCTTTTCTTTTCTCCCTCAATGGGTTCTAGGAACAATGTGCTTGGCTTACACACAAGCAATATTACTTAAATCCGTTTATGTTAACTGTCTGACTTTTATGCCCAATGAATTTACAGCACTATAATGATTATTCATATCATTAAGTATGAGTTGGATTAACTTTGTTATAAATTACATGTGATAATAGTGCTGAGTTTTATTTAAATGAAGTTAATGGTGTTTCTCATCAAATGTAATCATTTGACTTTATGTCCTTAAATTTTGAGGAAATTTCAGAAGTTGGTAATTAAAATAGTTGCAATGAAGTGCTGAATACAATTATGACTAAATTATGAATTCATTTATTCATTTATTCTTGCACTCAGTTAACATTTATTCAATGCTTGATACTGTATTAGGAGTATTAGGGGTGTAAATGCTATGGTTCTACCTTCTAGGAACTAACAGTCTAGGCTGGGAGACATATTAGTAAGCAAACAATGATAACACGGGGTGGCAGGTTACTAGATAAGGATGGGGGCCCTCGCCCACACTGCAAGGCAGGACTGGGGGACATCAGGGAGGCTTTCTGAAGTAGATTCCACTGGAGCTGAATCCTAGGCAGCATGTAAGATTAAATCAGGTCCTAGACTCTCGATTCCAATAATTACAGGCTGTTGTTGTTCCTTGTGAATAAGCCCCTATCGAATGGAATGGGAAAAGGGGAGATACAGGCAAGGGAATAGCATCATTAGGGGCATAGAAGCAAGAAAGATATGGAATATTTGGAAAACTCTGAATATTAGCATGAATATAGACCAATGTGTGGTAGGAATACTGTTTAATGTGATTGTAGGCTAGTGTGTGGTAGAGAGCATGGAAGAGATCATGTTAGTATATTTGCAAGGTTGTGTAATTATTACCATTATCTAATTTGAGAACATTTTTTATCATCCTAAAATAAACTTTGTACCCATTAGTCATTCTCAATTCCTCCCATCCTCTAGCCTTCGGCTGCAGTACTTTGCTTCCTGGGTCTATGGATTTTCCTATTACCACCTTTTTTATAAATTGAATAATACAATATGTGACCTTTTGTATCTGGCTTCTTTTATTTAGCATCACATTTTCAGTGTTCATCCATGTTGTAGCTTGTAGCAGTACCCCATTCCTTTTCATGGCTGAATAATATTCCTTTGTATGGATATACCACATCCATATGGTTGATGTTTGGGTTGTTTCCACATTTCCTCTGGTTTGTATAATACTGCTCTGGCTTTGTTTTTAGAGGCTTCACTAGGAACCTATTATCACAAGATATATCATATTATTATTATTATTATTTTGTAATTTTACTGTATTATAATTATTGTATTGCCTCTTCCTCCTATAAACTCTGTAAGTGTACAAATCATAGTATCTTGTTATTCACCGGCCATGAGATTGACATGCTTGCTTTTACATCAAGCATAGTACATCCATCTGAGAAACAAGTGAATGAGTCAATTAAAGAAGGCAGTTCTCTAGCTGTAGGTGAGACCTTTGAGCTGCTCATCTAGCTTGCCTTGTGTCATTTAACCGAGGGGCCCTGTCCCTCACACTGTTTAGAGTGTGTGTTTGAGGTTGAGGATTCTGCTGTAGATATTTCCTGACATTTTTGATTGTTCGGAGAGTGGAGCAGCTTCAGAATTTGTTTGGTTGAGCTGAGAGTTACCACCTATCAACAGAAGTCAGAGGAAAGCTAGATTTGTTTTGACAGCGTGTGCTGGGGGCATTTGGGACATTTATTAGTAAGGGAAGTAGACCATGATCCCAAGTTTGTCTGTTGTCTTGCCAATTAAAACTGCCTGCCTGGGCATGTGTCACTGCCCCACAATAGGATTCTTCCCATCGGGGACACTGAAAAAGTCCACCAGTGTTAAATTTATTTTCTCCTTTGCTTTTCTCACTCCCTCTTTGCCTAACTCTTCCTTGATCACCTCTGACCTTGTTCAGGGAGATTTTCTGTGCTTAGTGCAAAATGTTGCCTAACTCCTCATTCTCTCTTTCAAAGATAAGAGGGTTTAATCAGGGCAAGATCATCTCATTTATTTGTTGCTTCAAATACAGCCCTGGTTGTCGGGGCCTGCCTTTCCTCTGGGACACCTTGCTCAGGTGCTAAATCCTATTTCTCAACCTCCAACCCCACAAGAGCCCCAGGGAAACGCTGGGCACTGGGGTTGGGGGCTGCAAGGGCAAGACTGGCTATGGCTTGTGCTCTGGCAGCCTGTGCTTCCCCCTCGCTCCTGCATCTGCCTACTCCTTGCCTTGGGAGAATGACAGGAAGGGAGAAGGCAGCTGCCAGCGTTCCTGTATGCATGTCTGTGGGAGGCAGACGAAGAGGGCTGGCAGCCATGCACTAAGTGGGCTCCATTCCATGTCTCTGTGCTGATTGAAGTAGATTCAGATGCTGCCTGGGAGCTGTTATAGGAGCCATAGCTCAGACGCAATTCCTGGGATGATTGTTCTAGACTTCGCACCCATTTCTACCCAAAACAGCGTGCAGGCTGAGGGGGCTAAGTCTAGAGCTATCTCGACATTCTTGGTATTTGGATAATAATCTCCATGTACTAGTATATAAACGTCAAAGAAAATACTGTGAAAATATAAATAAAGATGTCCCTAAAAGTATAATGTGTTCTTGGTGGGGTATGCCATGGCTTTACTTTTTATGCTATTTTACTGCTATTTAGCTCTCCCATTTAGAGGAAGATGAGTTTGGCTTCCAAGTAATTACCATTAAAGCTCTAATTTAAAGACCCAATGCATCCATTGTTTCATTAAGATCCAATGAATGCATTGTTTTGTTTAAGCTTTTATGCCTGGTTATTACAACAGATTCCAGATTCTTCTTGATGGTTCTATAAACATGCATCTTTTTTTACATGAATTCTTAATTTCCCAGGCCAGTCTAGGGTAAGACTGTCAATAATCAGGGTAGCAATCATTATGCCAATAAAATCTTATTTTGGGTCTGAGCCTCCATGGTGGAATTTTTGGGACACAAAGCCCCTCCCTCTACCCCCACCCCAATGCAGTATCCTGGCATAGCTCATCAGCTGTTCTTGGAGCAAATAAAATTCTGCTGTAGGCTCTGGGATTAATCACTGCTCAGCCATAGAAGGTGCTAACAGATGACGTCCTTCCTGCAGCTCATTTCATGAGGATGTGGCTGCCACAAACGTGAGCACCATTGCTCATCCTGGCCTTGTGGGTCAGTCATGGCCACTGCTTCCAAGATCACCTTAAGACCTGCTGAAGTAGCCCAGGTGCACCAGGAAATTTTTCTGTTTTCCTTTGCTCCTCTATTACTCCAAGGGCTTCTATTGTTGTAACTATTTTTAAAAATATGTTGTTATTGATTTGAGAGAGTGCAAGGGAGAGGGAGGGAGGAGAGGGAGAGAGAGAGAGATTGAGGTGAGAGAGAAACATCAAGCAGCTGCCTCTTGCACGCCCCCTACTGGAGATCGAGCCCGCAATCCGGCACATGCCCTGACTATGAGTCGAACCAGTGACCTCTTGGTGCATGGGACAATGCTCAACCCCTGAGCCACGCCAGCCAGGGGGCACCTATTTTTTAAATTAAACCTTTTTGTTAGCCTCCCATTTTCTTGAGAAACTTGAAATAAATTATCTTGGGATGTATCAGAGCATGTTTCAGAAGCCTTTGATATTGCTCTCAAGTAACTCTCTCTCATAGTCAGGGTCCCAGGATGGACACCAGGCACTTCAACTCTTTCATACATCAGTGCAAATTCCCTCATCTTTAAAATTGTCTTAACCTGCCATCGTTAGACACCAAGTTCCTTAGCGATGTTCGTCCTAAGGGGCGGGGGTGGAGGGAGGTTGCAGGTGCTCACAGACGGGTTTGTTGGGGCTTTCCTCGGGATAAACTATGTCATGCTATCATAACAAACAACCCTCAAATCTCAGTGCCTGAGAACAAAAGAAGGGGTTTGTGTGTGTGTGTTGTTTCCTCATACATGTCCAGAGGCAGTGGCATTGTTACTTGGAGGATCACACTAACGGGGACTTGTCACCTTCTGGTCCCTCTGTCTCTCCTGATGTTCAGGGTTTGCGTAGGAGACACCAGGTCAACAGGCTCTTGGATGCTTCCACTGGGAAGTGATGCATTTCATTTCTGTCCACTGTCACTGGCCAAACAAAGTCTCTGAATAGGCATTTTTGGTGAATTCTGCAAGTGAGGGATGGGGCTTAGCCAGCAAGGAGCTTGGGCAGAGGTTTGAGTGGGTTGGAAGGTATAATGAAAAGCCCAGAACTGCCACAATTGGTTTTCTGCTTGTAGCATTTATCATTTTTGCAAGGGAGTCCGCAGAAGCTGAAATCAGTCGGCACGAGTTCCGGAACTAGATGATGCTCTTGCAGGAGCCAGGCTATTTGGAGCCTCAGTCCTTACTAAGAGCGTGAAATGCCACAGGAACGGCAGAAGTCAGCGTGCGGGGCCCCTCTGGTGTGCCCGTGTCCTGCCACCGTCAGCGATGCCGGGAGAGTGTGGGAATCGCTGCCAGCACGCACCTGCGGGTAGGCACGCACCATCTGCCCGTGGGAAGACGCGTGCTCCGTGGGTTTGAAACAGGAGTCTAGTGAGCGGGAAGCCAGTCCTCCGTCACTTAGACAGTGGGTTCGTGAGAGGCTCATCACACATCTAAAACTTGCTTGGCATGGAACCAACACAAAGGGGAAATGCAATTTTTTAAATGATGTAGAATTTTCAACCATTGCTTTATACTTTTCCAAGCACATTTATTATTAGATACTATGTCGTATTGTTCTTTAAAAGTATAATAATCAGTTTTAGACTCTTTGGATGCTTTATTATATCCTTAGCACTTACCATAATGTAATGTTCTAAAATTTTTACCTATTTATTGTAATTGTCTGTTTTGCTCACTAGAAACAATTCCCCAACTGTTACAGTACCTGGCGCAGCGAAGGCCCTCATCAAACACTTATTTCATATGTGAGTGAGCAGTGCTAATTCTAATTGAAGCTAGTTTCATAGCACAATGATGAATGGTATGTCCTCAAAACATGGCCTTATTACATTCTCCTATGTTAAAAATTTACTAATGAAAAATAGTTTCCTGATTTACCTTCATTTACTGCTAAATATTCCATACTTTCGAGCAGCCACTACATGCCAGGCATTCTATACATCGAGGTGTAAAACACAGATCCCTGACCTCACGGAGGGTTGCCTTCTCAGGGTTAGAGTGGAGGGAAATAGTCAATAAACACAGTAGATAAAGTAGTAATATGTTTTGAAGCCACAAATGCTTTGAAATAAAGAAAAATAGAGTAGGTGAAGAGGATGGAATGAGTAAGGGAAAGGGAGGAGCAGAAGCATCAGTTTGGGGGTCAGGGGGAACCTCATGGACCAGGCGAGATTTAGACATAGAACTCCAGGACCCTAAGGCAGGAAGGCGGGAAGTCATAAGGCCTGTGAGGCTGCAGCTGAGTCCTGGCTAGAGGTCTCAGTCCCAGCTAGAGGTTTAGACAGGGACAGGGAGAGCAGAGATGGTAAGAAGGTGTCAGATTCACAAATATTTTCCGAACTTCTGTCTGATGGCTGCTTTTGGCCTTGCCTGTTGTAGGTGGGGGTAAGTGTACGCACACTGTGAAGGCCCTGGAGCCTGCCTTCCATGCCCAGACTCCTCTCCTGAAACTCCAGGCCTGAGGCTGTGCCCCTGCCACCTCCTGCCCATATCAAACAACTGCACTTACTTACTGACATTACTTGCATTTTCAGCCTTTCCTACTGGAATTGTTTCATATAAAATGTGCGCTTTTTCTTTTTCAAGGAACCTCGGCCATCACTGGTAGGAACGGAGGTGCTTGGCCTTAGAGCCCAACTGCCCTGGTTTTCCAAATGTTTCTTACTTGTAAGTTGGGCCCCTCAACTCTCAGTAGCTGCTGTTCTGATGAACCAGGAAACAATCCCGTTTCACCTTTTTAGTGTGATGGGAGAAGGGTCAGGAAATAAGCCTGGGGGTGCCCTGTCTTCGTGGGCAGGTGACCTGGACCAGGGCAGTTTGAGGCTCTTAGAGAAACAGGGACTGAGTCATTGGCCAGTGGATCCCTTCCCTCCAGCCTGCTCACATCTTTACATCCTGTTCAATCTCTCTTCCTCTCCTCTCTTTCCCCCACTTCTCACTCATCAGATCAAAAATAAAACCCAAAGCCCTAACCGGTTTGGCTCAGTGGATAGAGCGTCCGCCTGCAGACTGAAGGGTCCCAGGTTGGATTCCGGTCAAGGGCATGTACCT
The DNA here is from genome assembly GCF_963455305.1 of Plecotus auritus. Classification (NCBI taxonomy): domain Eukaryota; kingdom Metazoa; phylum Chordata; class Mammalia; order Chiroptera; family Vespertilionidae; genus Plecotus; species Plecotus auritus. The sequence goes on along the minus strand of NC_137776.1, from coordinate 119,488,071 downwards.
TGGTTGCGGGCACATCCCCAGTAGGGGGCGTGCAGGAGGCAGCTGATCGATGTTTCTCTCTCATCGATGTTTCTAACTCTCTATCTCTCTCCCTTCCTCTCTGTAAAAAATCAATAAAATATATTTAAAAATAAAATAAAATAAAGTAAAATAAAACCCAAAGCTTTTCCAGTTGTCTTATGTAGAGCACTTTATCTCTGATTCCTTCCGAGTCTTCTTTTCTTTCACAGTGAGGCGTTTTTCTCAAGCAAAGGTAATTTCCTCACTAAAGAATTCTGATGCCAGGTATTAGCATAAATGATGGTTTTAATAATCTCATGACACATATGAATGAAATAATCTCTCACTTGCTTGCTTGCGACTTTTTGGGGGATGGGGCAGGTGATGACCCAGAAATTAAGAGCCTTAACTAAGTTCATCAAATAGTTTAGTGGCAGTTGAGATAATTCAGGGACTCCTTTCTGCGTCCCTGTGCCTTCTTTAGTTTAGAATAGGTGCTCTGCAAAGCCTATGATTTGCAAATCATGTTTGTGAGGCACAGTCGGGTTTTTGTAAAATTAAGATGGAAGAGTGACAAAGATCTGAAGATGTGTTGCTGAGATTTGAAGAGGCATGGTAGCCCTGGAAAATGGACTCATTCCTAAGTGCTATTTTTTAATGCAGCAGTTTCTTATGTATTTGGCAAAACTGAATGGGACGAAATACAAACTTCTAGGTACTTTGTGTACTCTGATGAAATTACATCTCACCTCCAACTTCTTTGACTGTGCACAGATGGGCCCAATTTTTTTTCTTCAGGACTCGATTAGTTTCCTGGGGTTTCTGTAAGAAATTACCATCAATCTGGTGGCAAAAAAAAAATAATAATAATAAAATTTCCCCTCAAACTATGGAGGCCAGAATTCCAAAATCAAGGTGTCATCATGGAGGAACTCACTCTGGGGGGCCTGGGGGACAGTCTGTAACTTGCCTTTACCAGCCTCTGGTGGCTGCGGGCAATCCTTGGCGTTCCTTGGTTTGTGATCGAACCACTCCAGCCCCTGCTCCTGCCTTACATTCGTGTGTGTGTGTGTGTGTGTGTGTGTGTGTGTGTATTCTCCTCCTTCCAGATCCTCTAGGACAGTGGTCGGCAAACTGCACCCCGCGAGCCGCGGTTTGCCGCTCTGTTGACTAATGAGTTTGCTGACCACTGACCTAGACTCTCGATTCCAATAATTACAGGCTGTTGTTGTTCCTTGTGATTAAGCCCCTATCGCAGTGGTCAGCAAACTCATTAGTCAACAGAGCGGCAAACGGCGGCTTGCAAGCCGCATGTGGCTCGCGAGCTGCAGTTTGCCGACCACTGCTCTAGGATAATCTCATTTGAAAACCCCTAATTTACTCAATTCTTCAAAGACCCCTTTTCCAAATAGGGTACATTTAGAGGTCCCAGGGCTTTGGACCCAGTTATCTTTGGGGCCATCTCTCAGCCACCACAAGCCTTAACCTAAATGCCGGCCTTAGCTTCCCTTCCCTTCTCATCTCATTTCACATGTTTTCAAAACACAATGTATTATTTTCTGTCACTCTTTCTGTTATTACATAAATATATACGTTCTAAAAAATTACATAGGTCTTTTTCCTGATTCCCTAAGGCAGGTGTTGGTAAGCTTTTCCTCTTTCTGTGAAGGGCCGACGGCAGTGTTTTAGGCTCATGTGCCCGACCGTCCCTGTTGCAGCCATGCCCCTCTGCCCTTGCAGCACGAAGGCAGGCACAGCCAAGAGGAACAGAATGCTGTGCTGTGCTCCATGGAATCAAAGCCAGATCTGCCGTGCTGGCCTCCATTTGCTGACCCCTGATCTCAAGCCTTTCCTATGTCTTTTTCATTATTTCTACTTAGGAATATGAAGTTTTGATGTTATAGTTCAGTCTTCTTTGTTATTAAAGACTAGAGGCCCGATGCACGAAATGTGTGCAAGAGTAGGCCTTCCTTTCCCTGGCTGCTAGCACCGACTTCCCTCTGGCATCCAGGACCCGGGCTTCCCTTGCAGCCCAGGCTTATCCGGAAGGTCATCTGGTCTAATTAGCATATTACGCTTTTATTATTATACATATTACCATCTACTTTGTAAGTGTTTTGCTAACAACAAACCAAAAATAATTACACAGAGGGTTGAGAAAAATGGCGGCGGAATAGACAGACGTGTTTCAAGCCTTGTCCCGGAGCAGAAAGAAAGAACAGCTGAGGGTCACACGAGGAGTGTTTGTTGGCAAGTTAAGGGACAGCTAAACTCCAAAAGAAGGTGGGGGACTGCTAGATGGGGTTCCCCTGACCTGGCAGCTCCCACTGCGGCTCGCTCCCCTCCCGGAGCTACGGGCTCGGACACGGAGACTGCGCCATCTTGAAAGGGAAAGTGGAGCTTATCAGAAGCCTGAAAATCCACAACTGCGGCACCCACGGAACAGCTGCGAGCCCCAGAACACTGCTCCCCAATTGGTGCAAACACACGGACTCAGAGGAGCTCTACACTCCACCACGGAAAGGTTAGATTTCGCCTAGGATAAGGTGAGGTCTCTGGTCCCGGCGGGAGAGAGAAACGCGCGTTTTGCGGGGGCTGGAGGACCAGGGAAGTCTGTGCCTAGAAAAATCCGTGGCTGTTGGGGCTGGCGTGATCCATGAATGTGGAAGGGGATCCTCAGAGCTGCTAACAGAAGGAATCTCTAAAAAGCAACCCATTTTTGATCTGACATGCAGGGACAGCCTAAGAATTTCAAAGGTGTGCCGGCTGCTTAGACTTGTGCACAGACCCATTGTTTGCACACTTGGGCTTTTTCCTCTTCAAATCCTTGCTTCTGATTACTAAGCCCAATACATAGGATCACCCAGTTGGGGACACCCTGGGAGACTGCAGGGGAAAGTTGTTTTTCTGGAACCTGGGGATCAGAGCAGGGAGTGACCATCGGAGAGTCAGCTCTGAGGCAGCCCACTCCCACAAACCGGTAGTGAGTGCCACAGGGAAAGAAGGCTCTAACACTCCCTAGAGAGGCCAAATAGATCCGGAAGTCAATCCAGAAACACTGCCACCCAGGGACTGAATCACAAATTGACTCTTGTGTAATAAAAAATAAAGGAATACGAGAAATTAAGACACACTGCCTGCTTAAAATCAGGACTGGCTTACAACACTGAGGAGCTGTGGAACACAGGGAACTGCAATACAAAAATAATTACACAAAAATTCAGTGAATTGCAGTTCAATTCTTCAGAGTAAAAAAGAAAAAAGTCAAAGAACTTTACAATCCTTTTTTTTTTTTTTTTTGCTATGCCTTCTTGCATATCCCATTTAATTATGTGTTCATTGATTTAAAAAGTGTTCATTATAAGTGACCTGGATACCGAACATTTGTGTCTAGCACTGAGACCCACGTGGCCAGGTGCACACTGTGAAGAGGGGGTGGGGGGTGAGGTATGTAGGAGAACAAGTCATCAAGACAGTGGTGGGTGTGATATGGGCATGAGGGAAAAGCAGATCTCAAGGATGACTCCTGTGTGTCCGATGTGACAATGGCAGGCAGTGTTGTCACGCACTGACATAAAGAATGCTGGAAAAGGAAGTTTTGGTGGAGCTTATAATTTGATATTAGATGGGCTAACTTTGAGGTCTGCTTTTCTCACTACAGACCTCAACTTCTTTATTTTTTAAAATTTCAGGTATATGTAAATATATGTATGCGTATGTATGTATATATACATACATATATTATGATATATTATTCCTTCAAGGACTGTAACAGTAATCTACCATAATTTTGATGACTTTCTTCACATAGAAATTCAGTTAAGAGATAGATAAGTATAGCTATTCTTACACAACTTTATGCAAAAGGAAAGAAGGAAAACAGTGTGTTAAGCACCAGCTAGAGATACACTTTTATTTCGTTCTTACAATTAATCTATGCTGTACATACAAAGGTGGGTTTTTTTTCTATTATGCTGATATGTAAAGGGAGGCATGGAAAAGTTAATTAATTTGTGCAACCTTCAGGCTAGGATTTGAACCCAGCCAAATTTTTCTTTTTCTTGAGTGAGCTGATAGACTTGTAACAATTTGCTTATAATGTCTCACTTTAAATGACACTTTACCTGGGAGAGCTTCCCAGAACACTCTCCCCCCAATCCTAGAAATATAGTCTAGATGTGCCCTCCTATGAGCTCCCCAAATTCCATGTGTTTCCTTTGTCCATAGCACTTATTCAATACCTTTTCACAGACTGTAAGTTTTTTGAGGGCAAAGACTTTTATTTTTTATTTTATCCCCATTTCTTATAATACTGAGCAGAAAGTCATAAGTCAGTACATGTTTTCTGAATTGAGAGTGAACCTCCTCTCTGCTTAAGGGCTGTAAAACTGGTATCATGTTTTACCTGTGACAGGGTCGATCATATATTACCTATTACAGGGTTGTGAGTACATATTCATGTGGGACACCCTGTTCCAGGGCTACAGTACTCCTGTCCTTGAGAATTCTTGACTAAAAAGAAAGGGAAGCAAGCAGAGCCAAACAAAACAAACCAGGCAGCAAAACAGCAAAAACACTTCATGAATCTCTAATTAGTGGACGTCTGATAGGAGAGATGTTTGGAAATAGTTGGTGGTTTATCTAAAAGAAAGGGAGTTCTTGAGTAAAGGAATGAAAATGAGACAATTGCATTCATCAGCTTCAAGTATTGGCTGAAGCTTAACTCACTGGGCATTTAACCCCCCAAAAAAGTAGCTTTCCAAGCCCTTGACAAGCATTGAGGTTAGTACCGCCCAAGAATAAATGGTGAAGAAGGCAAAACTCATTTTGGCATCTTCATTTCCTTGACCAGTGATCTCATGCTGCCCCAAGAAGCTTCCAGATTTCCCTAATGTGCCGCATATTCTGGACTTTTCAAAAGGCTTCTCTTGACTAGCAAAACCTCCCTGTCAATTATCTTATTTCATCCGAATCCTGTCCTGTGTCTGCTGTTCTCTGCAGTGTCCTTGGGCTAATGTTTTTCCCATTTTGGATTGCCCATTTGAAAGAAATGTACAAGCAAAAAAAGAGGCCTCTGCGCTTGCTCATGCCCCTGTTCTAATTGTATGCTATCTCTGTCTCTTCTGTTAAAAGTCTAGCTTAAGCTTGTTTGCACATACTTTCTTTTCCACAAAGATTTTCCCGATTGGATTGCATCTCTTCCAGCTTTGATTCTCCCTAGTATATTGTTGGCTCTCTCCTTTTGGCGTGCACTATATTATACAGAGTTATTTGCCTACTCATCCTTTTCCTCGGTAGGTTATATACTCTATAAAATGGAGATTGCGGCTAATTAATTTTTTTCACTTTCTCACAATTAGTGTATTTCCCTCATAAAGTGAGTGCTCAATGGTTATTTAATTAAATAATTTGAGTGACAATAAAGGTTGGTTGAAATTTTAGGAACTAAAAGGCTGAAGCAAAGGAGGTATTTTTTGCCTCCTGTGTTAGTTAATGATGGCTCCTGCCAAGCATGGCTTTCAGGAAGGGCAAACATTGGTGAAGTAAGGCAGTTCCTCAAAGAAAGCGCAAGTCAAGGTTTGGCTGGTTTGGTTACACTCATAACACTATCCTTAAAATTCAGATTTATACCTGGGTTTTGTAAGAGACAATTTGCTTGTCAAAATAAGGAGGATAGAATGAATAACTTACCCAACCAGTAGGATGTCTTTGCTCAGAAATCTCTTGAGTAAAATGTTGCATTCTGGCCCCAGATTTGTCTTTACAGCACTTGGTGTTACCTGGGCAGGAAGGAGGCTAGCATAGGAGTTTGGGGCTGCTCTTCGGCGCTTGACTGTCACGAAGAGCTGCCCAGCTAAAGCTCCAGCGTTGGCTCTTGGGGGAATACCTACCCAGCAATGCTGGTGCATGGGGATAGAGCTGTGTGAGACACTTGATTTCTGGAAGTGAAACGTTCACCCAGAATTTCTAATATGCGAATGTGTCTTGATTTTTCACTACAATAAATCGTGACTATTTCACAACCCAGCTAGGCAGTCTTGGTTTTTTGTTTGTTTGTTTTTATTAGTAAAAGATTAAACATTAAGCATTTAAACTTCCTGTTTTAATATATTTCAAAGAAACTTTCTAACTACACACCTTCCCTATATTGTTTCCCAGAGCACACTGTCAACAACTCCATTATTTTCTACATAATTTTTCAAACAGTATTTTTTCAATAAATGTAGATGAGTAGCTCTTAATTAGCATTATTTCAAACACTTGGGAGTACTTTAAAGCTAAAGAAGGTCTGTCCCTATTTAAGGTAAGTTTAGGGCAGTGGTCGGCAAATTCATTAGTCAACAGAGCCAAATATCAACAGTACAACGATTGAAATTTCTTTTGAGAGCCAAATTTTTTAAACTTAAACTTCTTCTAACGCCACTTCTTCAAAATAGACTCGCTCAGGCGGTGGTATTTTGTGGAAGAGCCACACTCAAGGGCCAAAGAGCCGCATGTGGCTCGCAAGCCACAGTTTGCCGACCACTGGTTTAGGGAATATTTTTCATCATTCAAGTCCGTCTGTGAGAAGCCACGTAATAGAGGTCCCAGTGCCTTGAGGTTCGTTGCCAGGTAAAGACATGCGGAGGTCCTGCCTCCAGTCACTGGGCCGGTGGAATTTACTTTTCAGAGAAAGCTTCAGGTTTCAGTTCACTCTCTAGTCACTGGAATTCACTTAAAGGTGGATTTGACATTTTGAACAGTGGACATGGCTGATTTTCTTCACTCTGGATCAATGAAACAAAGGCTTAAGGGATATTTTTCGGGCTTCCTCAACTTCCAGAAAAATATCCTCTTCCTTGTGATGGGTGCTTTTGACTTTTGAGCACTATAACCTATCACTTTCAGCTCTTGTGTGACCAACACTGGACCGTGGGCAACCTCCTGCAAGTTTGTACCCACCGCCTCCTCATTTGATTTTTGTGGTCAAAGACACCCACCTGCTTCTGAGTTTCGAGTTATGGTGAAAGGTTGGTGGATATGGGAAATTGGCAATCATGCAATACAACCCTTTGGACTCTACTATTTGCCTTGCCTTCTACTTAATTCCATTTTTTCTTCTCTTCTTTTTCACATACTGAAATTGCTACAGCTCAAACTGTGACAAAGCCTTTAGTAGAAGGAAGGATAGGATTACTGAATTTAAACCAAAGTACAAGACCCAATTGGCATTAAAGTTCCATTGGGTTAATACGCAAACATTCTCAGTTTTGTTTTGAAGTACTGTCCTCTCCTAAGTGACTGGTCTAAGCCAGGCATAATTTACAACAAGCATGTCAAACTCAAAGGCTAATGCAGGCCAAATAAGCAAGGTTTAAGTTTATGTGGGCCGCCAAAAAAACACAAGCTTCAATTTTCATAGAAACGTAGGTTTATTTCGAATAGTATAGTATAAAATAGAACAAAAGCAATGATAAAATTAATGTTTTGTTACATTGGCTGGGCTGCAAAAATATTCTTTGTGGGCTGCCCCGCAGGCTGCCAGTTTGACATGCTGGATTCACAACATTGCCCGTGACCACTACGGGGTTAGGAAGAAGCACATGGACTTCTCCTGGCCAGTGATGTGTAAGAAGATTGCTGGTGAGCAAGTACGAGATGTTTTCTCTCTGGTAGTCATATATAGGACAAGATATTTGCTTTTCCTCTGGACGTGGCTGTGTCTTTGTCGGATGCCTGGAACTAGGGAGGGCATCTTGGGACAAGTTGAGGGACATGACATGCTGACTGGGGTAGAGCAGAGACATGGACAACCCGGCATCTGTTTCATGCTTGAGGCTTCTTATGTGCAATAATAAATTTCCCTATTATTTTGGCCATTCAAATCTGAGATTTCATTGCAGCTAAGTCCATCCTAGTAAAGTGATTTGCTGGAGTAGGCTCAGAGACACTACTTTAAAGAGTTTTCCTTCCATACTATCATATTTCCTGAAATTCTACCAATAGACTCTTCTGTGAGTTAAAAAATAGAGGCCTCTATTAACTATAAATCGGCTTTCTGTAGGGGGGTGACACATTAACATTTCAATGCAGTATTTAATAAAACTCATTTGTCATCAAGTCCTGAGAAAGTAGCAAACGAAACAGCAAAGTTTGATGGGAGAAAGGAGCAGGAGCGACTGGAGTGTGGGCTAATGCCAGGCAGAGCAATTTGAGAAGATGGACTTCAACATGGGCGAGCTGTGGGCAGCATGGGGACACACTGAGCCCAGGCAGGGACCAGGGGCAAAGATGGCTCATCCCAAATGGAGGTTTTATAACCCGGGGCTGCTTTCACTGCATAGTTCTGAGCCGGGGCATAGCAAGCTGCAAGCCTTCTCATTTAAACTTGCAGATTCGGCGGCTCCCGCATTCCCACTCTTTAGATGCTATCAGGCTTTGCCTGTCAAGGTTTTTCGGGTTGGCTGGAGAAACGCAGCCTCTGTGACATAATGGGATTTAATCTGAGGGCAAAATATGTATTCTTAACGAGGAAGCTCCGGGTCTGATTACTTGGGCATACACAATTTGATTTGGGTTGGATAAGGTATATTGATTTCAAGCCTGGGAAAGAACATTTTCTTCTCTTTTTCCTCTGTCCAACTAGTTACCATCCACTTAAAAAGCTAGATTCTTTCCTCCTGTGTATTTCAGAGTAACAGAAAGTTGTATTTTTCCCCTTCTCTTGGTGGACATAGAGTGGAAAAAGCCCAACTTGAATGGACTCTGCATGAAGAAATATGCGGCTCCTGCAGCCACACTAGGTCTCATTTTCTAAACAGAACCGTCCCAGCTCTCCACTGGCGTCTGAGGCTGACGCACCCCCCGCAGGTGCTGCCCACACGAGCGGAGCATATGGCTGTGCTAATGTGTAATAAAACGTGAGCAAAGCCATTGAAGCCTGCTCTCTTCTGGGAACAGAGAATCTTTCCAATCAGGTCTCTGATGATCCTCCCAGGCCCTCCTGGCACCTCCCTCCCGGATGCTTCCAAGCACCAGCTCCTGGCTGCATTTCATCTCTGCCTATTTGCTCCTACGAGGCTAATTCCATGAATTCCATTTGCCACTTTTAGAAAGGGGAGGAGGAGGTAAATCAAGAGATGAAGTTGTTTTGGAGATCACCTTAAGGCAATTTCAATAATAAATGACTCCAGGGCTGAGTTTCACATCCTAATTATAGACAACTACTTGTGTAGTAGAGCTCTTCCACAAAGTGCTTGAAATTATGGTTGGTTCTAAGCTTGGTACTATTTCAAAAATACTCCTTAGCTTTATTATGCAGCCCATGAAATGACCAGTATAATTAAGTTGCCACAGCTTTTCCTCTTTCTTTATCACCCTCTCTCTTCAATTACTGCAAAGTTTCTGAAAAATTCAGCTTAGTGCCTTCAATTTCCTACTTGATCCAGGCAAACAAGGCCAGATTAAACAGATGGTGCTGCCACTGCACTCCTGCAGGCAAGAGCCTCAGATGCTGCTGGACCAGAAGAGAGAAATGAATGGATTGTAGTGCTTTGGGGTCCACGTTGTAGACATCTTTACTCCACAATTCAGAATCATAAGTCTTTGGTCTGAACAATGGGATCATCTGAATTCTAGGAGAAAACGCCCAGGGAAAGAAGTAATGTATATGGGTGTCAGCAGTGGGATTCAATATTATCTATATATATAAAAGCCTAAGCAACCATTGCAACCGAACGAAAGACCAAACAGGCTGTGTGGGGTGATCAGGCCAGCAGGGGGGTCAGTGAGGGGCGACCAAACAACTGAGCAGCAGGCTGCATGGGGCGATCAGACCAGCAGAGGGGTCAGTGAGGGGTGACCAAATGACCGAACAGCAGGCTGCGTGGGGGTGACCAGGCTGGCAGGGGGGTCAGTGAGGGGCGACCAAATGACCAAGCAGAAGGCTGCATGGGGTGACCAGGCCCACGGGGGGGGGGGCAGTTGGGGGTGATCAGGCCGGCGGGGGCTAGGGCAGTTGGGGGCGACCAGGTCAGCATGGGGGGGGGCAGTAAAAGGTGACCAGGCTGGCGGGGGGCACAGTTTGGGGTGACCAAGCCAGCCGGGGGGGGGCAGTTGGGGGTGACCAGGCCAGCAGGGGAGGAAGTTAGAGGTGATTAGGCAGGCAGGCAGGTGAGCAGTTAGGAGCAAGTGGTCCCGGATTGTGAGAGGGATGTCTGAGGGGTCCCAGATTGGAGAGGGTGCAGGCTGGGCTGAGGGCCCCCCTCCCCCATGCACGAATTTCATGCACCAGGCCTCTAGTAATAAATTACACATTTGTTAGAGTGCCAGATTAACTAATTTTCACCTTATCAACTTGAGCTCTCAATTAAGTAGCAATTTTGCCCTTTTATAGTAAAATTAAATTAGTGCCTCTAATGAGGGTCCTTGAGTTCCTGCAATTATTGGAATGCCTTCTGAATCATCCAAGAGAGAGACCACTGTGGTCAGCACAGTTAATGTTACATTTATTGTGTGTTCCATTTTTAAAAATATGGTGCTCTCTCCTTGACTTAAATGGTAATTTGTGATCTTATGAAATTTACCATTGTATTTTCTATTGGGATGCTGTTGAAAATATTGTGTGCACATGACATCCGTGTGTGAGGATTATAGGATAAATTAGTTTAGATCTGAAAATCAGGAAGATCTGCCTGGCTGATTATCTAATTTGATTGATTGGTTTCACCTGTGACATTTCCTGCTTTGCTTTGGCTGCTAGGAAGCTTAGTGTCTATAGGTTATTAATGCATCAGATGGGGTGCTAATCTTATTCCTTAATTTATTCTCTCACCTGTCTTTTCTCTTATTCTCTCAACCATTTATTTTATTCTTTTTTATATGTGTTTTGGTAAATTTTCTCACTTGTGGATGTTAGAGGAGGTCATTCAGAAAACATGACTACTGATTGACCCAAGAGCGGGACCCAGGCAATCCAAAGTTTCTCAGCCCCACCCCTGTCCTTGGAGTGTACATTTTACCCACTATTTCCATACTAGGAGTCATCTCAAGGGTCAGGCTTTGAAAAAGTAAGATGTTGTTGAGACCACCTGGACTGTACATGTGACTGAACCCCGTTAATGCCTCTATAGAAATTTTTAAGATTCTGGTATGCAGGTGTGGAGGTCTGTTAATCTTGTGGCTACCCAAGACAAATCTTGAAATTCCCCTTGCTTATTAAAACTGTCACCTACAAATCTGGAGCAGCCTATCACTTTCTTCAATCTCTTCTGGTCCCCTGTGTTTGGGGGCTATTTTCAGATTTCACCCAGTAAGCTTCTAAGGTTCTAAACCAACAGTGGAAAGACTGGAAATGGAAATGTTGTGTTTCCTTGCCTGGGCCATGTTTAATTATTTTGTGAATGAAGCTCGCCTAATTTTAAAGGGTAAATGTGGGCCAAGAGTCCAATTTTATGGGGAAACTATAAAGTGAAACATTTAGGTCCTACATGCAATTGTAGGGTAGATATGCATCCAGTTGTTCTCCATTTATATCTCTAAAACATGAAAATGACTTAAAGCTCATTAATGGATACATACCACCACAAAGCTGGGAGAGTCAAAATAGGCTTTTCTATAACTTTTCTATTACCAAGAGAGTAAATCCCCCAGTGGTCTTGGAACAAGACCCTCAGTGGGTGCCTAAAACTATTGATAGCCTGGCCAGCATGGCTCAGTGGTTGAGCATTGACATATGAACCAGGAGGTCACGGTTTGATTCCCAGTCAGGGTACATGACTGGGTTGTAGGCTCGATCTCTGGTGTGGGGCATGAGGAGGCAGTCAGTCAATGATTCTCTCTCATCATTGATGTTTCTCTCTCCCTCACCCTTCCTCTCTGAAAGCAATAAAAATATTTTTAAAAAGCTATGGATAGTGTATATGTTCTATGTGGGTTTTTTTCTATACATATATACCTACAGTAAATCTTATAAATTAGGCACAGTAAGAGATTAACAATAATCTATACTAATAAAAGAGTAATATGCTAATTAGACCAGAAGTCCTTCTGGACAAAGCCATGGTGGCAGGGCCAAGGCAGAGGTGGGTAGGGGTGATCAGGCCTGCAGGGGAGAGCAGTTAGGGGGACGAGGCCAGCAAGGCAGAGCAGTTAGGGGTATCAGGCCATCAGGGGAGAGCAGTTAGAGCAATCAGGCTGGCAGGGGAGAGCAGTTAGGGATCAGGCCGGCAGGCAGGCAAATGGTTAGGAGCCAGCAGTCCCAGATTGCGAGAGCGATGTCCAACTGCCAGTTTAGGCCTGATCCAGTTTAGACCCGATCCCTGGGATCGGGCCCAAAACGGCAGTCGGACATCCCCCGAGAAGTCCAGGATTGAAGAGGGTGCAGGCCAGGCTAAGGGACACTCCCCATGCATGAATTTCGTGCACCGGGCCTCTAGTCCTATCTAATAAAAGAGTAATATGCAAATTAACCATCACTCCAATAGACTCACAATCCACGCCCACCAGCCAATTAGGAGCAAGTATGCAAATTAACCCAACCAAGATGGCTATGAACAGGAGACTTGGGTTGCCCCCGGCGATGGAGGAAGTCAAGCTTTCCGCACACCCTGGCAAGCCCACGCCTCCACTCAAGGCTACAAAGTTTCAATTATCGAAGATAAATAAAACTCAGATACCAGGGCCTCCTCTTGGATTGCCGAGGGGGTGTGGCCGGCCTGCAAACCACCACAGGCCCCTCGCCCAGGCCGCCCCATGCCCCAAGGGAACCCCCACCCTGATCCAGGATACCCTTTAGGGCAAACCAGCTGGCCCCCACCTGTGCAGCAGGCCTCTATCCTATCTAATAAAAGAGTAATATGCAGATTGACCATCACTCCAACACACAAGATGGCTGCCTCCATGTGGTCAAAGATCCTGCCCCCATGTGGACACAAGATGGCCACCACAAGATGGCCAGCAGGGGAGGGCAGTTGGGAGGGACCAGGCCTGCAAGGGAGGGCAGTTGTGGGCGATCAAGCCTGCAGGGGAGGGCAGTTAGGGGTGACCAGGCCAGCAGAGGAGGGAAGTTGGGGGCGACTGAGCCTGCAGGGAAGGGCAGTTGGGGGGGACCCAGGCCTGCAGGGGAGAGCAGTTGAGGGGGGGCAAGCCTGCAGGGGAGGGCAGTTAGGGGCAAACAGTCTGGCAGGGAAGCAGTTAGGCATCAATCAGGCTGGCAGGGGAGTGGTTAGGGGGTGATCAGGCTGGCAGGCAGAAGCAGTTAGGGGCAATCAGGAAGGCAGACAGGCGAGCAGTTGGGAGCCGGCAGTCCTGGATTGTGAGAGGGATGGATCAGGCCTAAACAGGCAGTCAGACATCCCTTGAGAGGTCACAGATCGGAGAGGGTGCAGGCTGGGCTGAGGGACACACACCCCCGTGCACGAATTTTCGGCACCGGGCCTCTAGTAACTGTAATAAAATAGAACAATTATAATAATACTAGCGGCCTGGTGCAAGGATTAGTGCACATTGAAAGGAAATTAATTAGGGGGCAAAAAGAGGAACAACTGTAATAATCTGAACAATAAGATTTATTAAAATAAAGGAAGGAAATTAATTAGAAGAAAGATTCATGTGGTAATTATGTTACTGAAAAAATTACATGTCAAAATAGTATATATAATATAGTATTATAAAATTAAAACACACGTGTGAATTGCTCCAGCAAGGGCTTTATATGTATCGTGCATGCGCAAGTCAACGTTTATTTTTAAATTGCCAGTGCGTGTCATATGTACCAGCCGGTCTGATGGACGGACAGTCAGTCACTAGCCTTTTATGTATATAGATACTGTAACAAAATTTATGTGAATGGCTTTGGGGCCATTCTTAAAGATTGTTTGAAGACAAGCAATATAATACTGAGACAGTAGATCTGATAAGACACTGAAAAATGGAGCAGTGTGCCTCGAGACTTCATTATACCACTCCAAATGGTGCACAATTTCAAACTGATTGATTTATTTTTGGAATTTTCCATTTAATATTTTTAGACCACAGTTGGCCATGGATAACTAAATCACAGAAAGTGAAAACTTGGATAAGGGGGACTACTGTACAGACCATTAGGTGGCTTAACCCTCCAGCAATCTGACTTCAGTACATGGAGTATGATTTTTTGTAAGGCATGATAAGATACCGTAAGGAAAAGAATAAATTATGTAGCTGCTAAAGCCTTGAATGTCCCATTTTGGTCACAGTCTCATTATCCACTTTTAATGGAGCAATATACAGTATTAATACTCATTTTTCAAGCCTGTAGCCTTTCTGCAAAATGTGTTCACATAAAAGGCTGAGGAAGAATTTCTTTCCCTACTTAAATTGATGATGAATAAGCAGGTCATATGCTTTCACTGGTGTGTTTGGGGTGAGGGAGAGTAAGGACAGTGTGAGAATCGCTGGGGTATTAGGGTGAAAGCTGGAGCCATCCCCCTTTCCCACGTGTCCCAGGAACGGTAATCCCAACTCCATTAGTGCAGAATGAGAGGACATTTGGGTAAATATAGTCACATAAATATATCATTAGGCAGTTTTGTAAAATTCACATTATTTACTCAAGCAAATATGTAATTAGAACATTTTTTAAAACACAGATCATCTACCAAAGAGACTCAAACTGTTCCTTTGGAGCATTTAAGCCTATTGGGTAAAACTGTAATTAGGCCATTAATTAAACCCAAATCATATTATTTATTAAAAGGTGCTTTGCTGATCTGATAAGCATTTTCTTTGCTCTTTTAAGGCATTTTAATAATAGATTATTGTAAACCCCTTGGCTATCCCTTGCCCGTCATTCATCCCTTTCTGACTTGCTTCTCGTCTCACTTTATGATGATAGTTATAGTTTTAGACTTCCCTGTGGACATTGTGTGCAAAAACGCCCGATCAGGCATCGCCGTCTTCTTCCCCCACACAGCCCTTCAAAGCCAGGAGGATGAAAAGCAAGCTCTCTATAGTTTTAATCTATATCACACTCTTTGAATTCATTTTTTAGGGGAAATAATTAGTAGTAAATTGTCCCCTTATTTTTTGTTCATTGTTACATATGGACTTGATAAAGTTCTTTTCAAATTTTAAAACACTGAGGTTGTGTGAGCTTTCTGGAAATGGATTTATTCTGAATCAAGTCAGATTCCCTCTTGGGGTCATTTTTGTGACCAATGCATGTATATTTGAACATGTCTAATTCCATGATATCTTCTTTTTGTGATCTTGAGGAGGGATGACCCAGAGAGGAATCAAAACTTAAACCACCCTCTCTGGTTTGTGGAGAGCAGTCTTCCAAGGAACGCACGTCCCAAAGGATTCCCACAGATAATGTGAAAAGAGGAACCTGTTTGGGGCTTGCCTTGCTCCAGTCCAATAATTGCATTATAGCTTGTGTTTTGTTTTGTCTTGTTTTTTTCTTTCTAAAAAATGCAAACTTATCAATCGGTTTCTCAAAAGATTATAATCCTTTTTCGCCTCAGAGTCTTTGCTGTTGCTCTCCCCTTTGTTTGGAACCCTGCCTGTCTCTTGAGTCTCTTTTGCCGAGGCAACTCAGAAACTCGGTGCAGCGTGGCGTTAAGAACACAGAAGTGGGAGCCAGACTGTCTAGGTTTGAATCCAGCTCCCCTTCTAATTAGCTGAGCCAACTTGGCAAGTCACATACCTTCCTTGCTCCTTAGTTTCCTTATTTACCTCTCTCCCAGATGAAGGTCATTGGGAATTACTTTGCATGAAGTGCTTACATAGCAATAGTTCTTATTTCGGTCTTTGGTTTCTGGGAAGCCTTTCTTAACCCTCCGCATCTTGATTTTCCTGGAACCTCTTCTGTTTTAATCCCCATTGCACAGTGCATTGTGCTTGCTTATTGATTACCTTTCTCTAACACTGGACTAAAAATTCCACGAGCAAAGTGATGAAGTCTGTTTTATCTGATGTTCTGCATGCCGCGCCTCGCACATGCTGGTAAAACAGTGCCTGGCTCCAGGAGCACCCACTTGTTTGTGGCAGTGTGTTAAGTGCTGAAGATAGAATAGTGAACAAAAAGAACACTGCTTACCTTCACGTAGTGTACAGTCTAGTT